>NC_138772.1:226693086-228063086 GCF_965119305.1 Pelophylax lessonae | reverse complement strand
GTGAAGCGCTGTAAATACTTTCCGGATGCAATGTAAATGGTTTTCTTTGCCCTCTTTCTAGCTGCACAGATGGACTGATCTTGTATTCACAGGCAGCCTGTAGTGGGGTGATCTGCTAGCCTCCACTCACAGCTCCATTATGTATACAGGCTATGTGCACCACAGTAATGTCACTGCTACTTTTATAAAGTAGTCCATTGTTGCAAAAACATCTGGTACACACAGATAAGAATAATACAGTACAGTATATACCTCAGTAGCCACAAAGGGTATTTAACCACTTGCCAACCGCTCACATGGAGCGTACTGCGGCAAAGTGGCTCGATTCCGTCCAGCGACGTAGACCTACGTCGCTGAACTCCTCCCCATGTGGGTGGCGCGCGCGCGCTGCCGGAGGCTCGCTCCCGCTGTATTCAGACACAGCGGGAGTCGGGCCAGGGGAGGAGAGGCGGTGATCACCGCCGCTCTTCCCCGATCGTCGGGGATCGAGTAAGGAAATCCGCCCGCTTGTGTAAACAAAGCAGGCGGATCTCCTATGTGACAGGCAGGGACAGATTACAGGATTCAGCATAGCTGAACCTGCAATCTGTGCCTGTGTCACACAGTCCCCTCCCACACACGTCAGTAAGGACCAGGCACATATTTAACCCCTTGATCACCAATAAAGTTAACCCCTTCCCTGCCAGAGTCATTATTACAGTAACAGTGCATATTTATAGCACTGATTACTGTAGTAATGTTACTGGTCCCCCCAAAAGTGTCAAAAATGTCAGTCAAGGGTCCGATCTGTCCGCCGCAATGTCGCAGTCCCGCAAAAAAAAAAAAAAAAAAAAAACACACACGCAGATCGCCGCCATTACTCGTTAAAAAAAAAAAAAAAAAAAAAAAGACATAAATCTTCCCCGTAGTTAGTAGCTGCGATAACTTTTGCGCAAACCAATCAAAAAACGCTTATTGCAATTTTTTTTACCAAAAATATGTAGCAGAAAACAAATTGGCCTAAAATGTTAAAAAATTTTGATTTTTACATTTTTTGGGGGGAATTTCATATACAAAAAGGGGAAAATATTATTTTTTCAAAATTGTCGCTTTTTTTTGTTTATAGCGCAAAACGTAAAAAAAAATTAAAATCGCACAGGTGATCAAATGCCACCAAAAGAAAGCTCTATTTGTGGGGAAAAAAAGGACAAATATAATTTGGGTACAGCGTCGCACAACCACGCAATTGTCCGTTAAAGTAATGCAGTGCCGAATCGCAAAATATAGCCTGGTCAGGAATAGGGTAACCTCTTCCGGTCTTAAAGCGGTTAAAAATAAGCTCATTGAAAATTTTTTTGTCAAAAGACATGTAGCTAAATACATTTTGGCCTAAATATATGACAAAAATATATTGGATATTTTTTAACTGTCAAAGTAGAAAAATATTGTTATTTTTTCAAAATTGTCGCTCTTTTTTTATTAATATCACAAAAAATGAAAAGCGCAGAGGACGTAAATTTTGTTTGGGTACAGCGTTGCACGACCACGCAATTGTCAGTTAAAATCGCACAGTGCCAAGTTGCAAAAAAGTGGCCTGGACGTAAAGCAGGAAAATCCTCCGGTCCTAAAGTGGTTAAAGTACTTGTCCTCATTATTCTCCTTTGTGAAGGGACCAGTCATCTGGGCATCAAAGGGCATTCCGTTTGAAGATGATAAACTCTTAAGGCTTTCTGCACTACAGAGACAATACTTTCTCCCCAATTAGTACTTTTTGTTTTCTGCAGCTTCACCATGCTTGTACTTCTCAATTTGACCTCTGTGCAGTAATTTTTTCTGTTACAAGGTTAGAATCCCTTTTGAGGTCTGTGCACCTTTCTAAAGCTTACTCAAACATTTGCAAGGCCTTGCACCGCCCCTGCCCATCCGACATTAATCAAATGCAAAGAGAAATGGTCTCCAGATCTCGTGTCCCTGGACAATGAGGACTGGGACTATCTGTTCTTTAAACACTTTATATGAACCAGAGACTGGCTCATACAAACCGTTCACTGCAGCTACCTCATTCCAGCATGGCTAAGTAAGCTCTCCATGCAGCAGTCTGCTGCCTGCTCAAGGTGCTCCTCTGTCCCTGCTGACTTCATATACGTTTCTTGGTCCCGTACTTTACTACTATCACACTTTATTGGACACGGATTCATGAGTCTATTACCGATTTTACTGTCATTGTGATCCCCTTGGGATATGCCTCTTGGGCTTGATGGAGCCTCTGTCCAATCAAAAGGGTGACCAGGACTTTGCTTGGCATTTTAAATATTTTTTTATGCCAGAAAAGCTATAATCCTTCAGTGGAAAGGATCAAGCTCCCCCTGTCTTAGACAGATGGAAATCACTGATAAACTATTACTGCTTTATAAAGCTGCTTGTAGCAGTAGGGGGGATGTCACACTAAATTTCATTGTGACTGGAGTCCTTTGGGCTCTGCCATCCCACCCTAAAACTCCCTCCTTTTGATGGGTATGCTGCTTTGAATGGTTCTGTGATGGTTCTCCATGAGGTTAATAACCCCTTTATTTCAGGTTTCTTTTGTCCCTCATGATTTTTTTCTAACTAGCACCCAATTTAACACTTGTCCTTATGCTATTCATTAAGGTTACTGTCTCTCTGTCTATACCAAAGGTTAAGGTTGTTTTAATTCAATATATTATCTCTGCTGGCTTCTGTGACTTGTCTTGAGCTTTTGCTAACTGTAGCTACTATGAGCACTTAAGAGGTATATTATAGGTTCTTAGTTTTTTTTCTTTTATCCCTTTTGATGCCCTGGGTGGGTGGTGTTTGTTTTGATAGATTTCCCAGATCCCATTTTTTATGGGAACGAGGTAGTTTAACACAGTAAAAGGTTAAAACTCACACATTGTGTATTTTGGGATCATTACTCCCCATTTCCAGCTTGTTTTGTACCCTACTAGTCTTCAACATTTACATTATATACCTCATCTAGGGTTCATTGTTACTGGAAAATCAATGCCAGGCTGTGCTCCATCAAGCTTTTGTTGGATCTTTGTGGAGCTCCTGCCCACATTTATTGTTTATTGTAGTACTGGCACAATCTTTTGTAAATGCACAAATGTCTAAATAAAGATTGACAAAAAAAGAAGCATACCCCAAATAACAGCCTAAATGTTGGGTGAATCTAAATGTAAAAAAAGATATTCATGAATTTTGCATTTCTCCACAAACGGAAAAAAAAAAAAAAAAAAAAAAAAAAAAGAAAAAACATGCATATTCAGGAAGATTGGAGAACCACTTTAGGCTAAAAATTATCCAAACGCTCTGTATCTGCAAATTCACAGATTGCGTCAATCAACTCTACTCACTGAATACAAAGTTTGACAAATTAATTGTATTACCCTTTCATTATTTTTTTCTTCTGTTTCCAGGTATCTTGTGTGTTGTAAGGAAAATGCTTCATGAAGTGATGCTTGAAATCTTTAAGATAATTCTTCCTGAGCCAACCATCCTATTGAGGAAAAAGAGATCAGTATATGAAATGAATCTCCTGGTTTAAAGTCACTCATCTAAGCGAATGCCCTTCTTTTACAAATACCAAATTACAAAAAGGTTTAGCCTCATCTCACAGCTTTTTCATTCCAAATGCAATCCACAACATATTAAAAGAATCCATGAAAAACGAGCTGCGATTTCCATTGAAACAATTGTCAGAATGCCAAAGATCCAGCTGACTTCCCAATGTAATACAATGTTAAAAATTGTACAAATACGGAAATATTTTGGTCTACAGAGCAAGAAATTGGTGATGTATCTGGATATCGCTATGCTTCATGACAACTATGGGTTCTTAGACCACACACCATGGGGGATTACAGTAGCCTCTTCCTTTAGAGCAATGTATGGTAGAGCTGCACGATTCTGGGCAAAATGAGTTTTACGATTTTTTAGCTTGGAATAAAGATCACGATTCTCTCACGATTCTCTGTGTAACAAAAAAAAATTGGGATAACTTTACTGTTACGTTTTTTTTTTTATTCATTAGTCACAAGTCTATTAATTGCGTTTGAAAGACTGCTACGCAAATACAGTGTGACATAAAATATTACAACAATCGCCATTTTATTCTGTAGGGTCTCTGCTAAAAAAATATATAAAATGTTTGGGGGTTCTAAGTACTTTTCTAGCAAAAAAAAAAATGATTTTAACTTGCAAGCAACAAGTGTCAGAAAAAGGTCTAGACTTTAAGAGGTTAAACTTCCTTTCTCCCTGGCAGAGGGAAGGAAAAGATACAATGTAATCATTTTGTTTATAGTTACTGGGAGACTTAGGTCCGGTTCACACTTATGCGATGCGGGAAGGCTGCGAATTCGCAGCCTGTTCCCGCATCGCACACGCACCCCCGGCAGTTCACACTGCCATATGCGATACGCTGGGGGTGTCAATGTAATCTTAACGACACCCCCAGTTTGATCGCATATCGCAGTGCGATCGTGCAGTTCGCACAGGATCGGATCGCACAAGTGTGAACCGCTGTGCGATCCGATTCTGATGCGGCTTCCAAAAAGGGTCCTGTGCGTGTTTGCTGCGGCTGCGGTGCGAATTTAGCCATACAGAGTGTATGGCTAAACTCGCACCGCACAGCCGATCGCATGTAATGAAAGAGCAGTGCGCTCCGACATTACATGCGAACCCCGCACTCGCATAAGTGTGAACCGGGGCTTAATGCTGATAGGCGTTTGCGGGGAGGCTTTTTTTTTTTCCACAGCTGTTCTCTCTACTTCCTATGCAAAGAATCGAGCATATGTAAGGTTTAGATCGTCAGGGGGGGGGTGAATCGAGATCGCGATTTTCATACGATTAATCGTGCAGCTCTAATGTATGGTACAGACCGGCTGTTCTCCCCTTTAGTATTATTTACTAAAGTGTATTTTAAAGGACAGAAATATAGGATTATAATTATATTTAAAATTAACCAATCAGGACATCTGTGCTATTTTGTGCCTTTTCCCAGCACTAACCTGTATTGTGTCCCTGTTATTGCACTGTTTCATTGTACATCCTATTTTGTCCCCTCTGTCTTGGGGATAACTATGGTTTGATTTTTTGATACTTTGTTATGTATGACTTCTTACTACCTTCAATAAAATATCTGAATATGAAAATTAACCAATCAATCTTAGCCACACATAGTGGTAAATAGCAAGAATAATGTAACCAAATACAGTATACCCTATTTCATATGAATCTGGATCTGTGTGTGTGTGAAATACAGATACACATATCTACATATAACTTTACATAAATATCTGATCCACAGCTATTGCTTCAATTATGCTCTTTTCTGGGATCTACTGCCCTCTTTTCTCTACTTCCTAAACCAGTTCTAATAGGGAGTGGTTCCCCACATTCTTGAGTTTTTGTAGTGTAACCATAATCAACCTGTATCTGTCCTTCCCCCTAATGCAAATCTATTTAACATATTCATACCTATAAAAGGGTGCCTTGTTTATAATATCCAATAATTTATTTGTAACACACCTTAACTTACAGATTAGTAACAGTGCCTCAGTGACACCCTGGTCCAGCTTACTGCTACGTAGTGCCTGTAGAGTGCCCAGGCCCAAGGCTGCGCTATCCAGCAACAGAGGGAGCACCTTCTGTTAGTTACTTTGGAAAGTAGCTGGAGCTGAACTTTGATTGACCAATTAGCCATAGACTAATGTTTTGAGGCAAATGTCCTTTATAAGATTGTTCTGTCTAGTATAAATTCAAAACGTTTACATTTCCCTCAACAGAACCACTATCCCACATATTGTCCTGCAAATAGATAGTCACCACCACTAGCAGAAAGAACGCACATATCAAAAATGCAATGATTTCAAAACAAAGTATTAAGCAATAGGTACCATCTTCTGTGATTCGTCCTGGTGTTCACTAAGCTTCCAAAGGAGAGAAATGATGCTCAGCACCTGCTGCAGAAGATGATGTGCTACAGGTTTTAGCAAGTTTTCAGAACTATCACCCATGTTACTGGGCGACTCCTCAACCCAGCATTCAATCAAAATCGGAATGACTGCTTCTATGAATGCCTTTAAACTATTTGAAGATGAGAGACCTTCATCTGTGTTGCAAGATATACCCACCAATGACCTGGCAACAAACAAAAAAAAAGAAAAATAATTAAATATTACAGAATATCAATGTGAAGATGATAACTAACCCAAAATTTGAATCACCATTTTAATAGGATCAATTGTGATCCTCTGGGGAAAGGATTCTGTATGGAGGTTTTCAATTTGTTTATTTTTTTTTTTCTACCGGTTTAACTAAAATCACCTTTGGACCACTTGCCTGCGATGTACTGCCGACAGACGGCCCGTGAAGGCAAAGCTACGCACTGGTACATCGCTGCCTGCTTCCAGGTTTAGGAGGAGGGGAGTCTGTTAGCAAGTCCTGGCAAATGATCCATGGCCGGGGACCTGCTAATCAACTGTGTCCAATCACAGCCCAGAGCCCTGTGTTAACAATCTTTACAGATGGAACGATCTCACTGTTTCTTATCAATGAAAAGCAGGGATAAGAAACAAAGATCTGTTATAAGCATAAGCAAGTATAAGCAGCACATAATAGACACATTACACACATAATAGACACATTACACACATTGCTAGGCACACATTTAACCCCTTGATTGTCCTAGATGTAAACCTTTTCCCAGTCAGAGTCATTAGTACAGTGACAGTGCCTATTACTAGCACTGATCACTGTATTAGTGTCACTGGTGAGGTCAGTGTCAGTCAGTCCCCCCCCCCCCCTTCTTTAACATTTTCGGGTCTTTAGCATTGCAAAAAAAAAAAAAAAAACAGTGGTGATCAAATACCACCAAAAGAAAGCTCTATTGTGTGAAAAAAAAATTACATGAATTCAGTTTGAGTACATCGCTGGAGGACCATGCATATAACAGTTAAGTAGCACAGTTAAGTAGCACAGTTCTGAATAGCAAAAGATGTCCTGGTCATGAAGGGCAGAAGTGGATATGAGCTAGTGTATTTTTACCCCATTTACCTACACTGCAGTGCATTACCAAAAATATTGGGAAGCCTGCCTTTACATGAACTTTAATGGCATTCCAGTCTTAGTCCATAGGGTTCAATATGGCCCACCCTTTGCAGCTACAACTCTTCTGGAAAGGCTGTCCACAAGGTTTAGGAGTGTGTCTATCGGAATGTTTGACCATTCTTCCAGAAGTGCATTTGTGAGGTCAGGCACAGGCGAGATAGCCTGGCTCACAGTCTCCACTCTAATTCATTCCAAAGGTGTTCTATTGGGTTAAACCCCTGCATATAGGATTGTGGAAAAAAATGAATTAACCAAGCGTAGCCTCTGTTAAAGCTGACCTATGAGGCTAGAGTTTGGCCAGAGAAGTTTTATAAAATTTGTGTACCCTGGCTAGATCCACAGGACACTGCAGAATCTCTCTTTTGCTTGATAGCAGATTCCACACCATAGTTCCACCTTTTGTGTACAGTCACAATGGTGTTTCATGTTTCATACATGGCCACCACATAAATACAGATGGGGACTTTTTTTTTTTTTTTGGCACAGGTCCTACAGTTTATTGTGATTAGACCATTGATGTGCACAATGATTCTTCTTTCCAAAGATCGAGTTATAGTATGACTTACAGTTTAGTTTGTACTGAATGGCAATACGCCGTTTGTTCTCTTCCAAAATTCTGACTACATTAATCGTAGATGCAAATCATGAGTGTCTACATTTACTGTAATTTATCTTACACATATTTGCCATATACTCAACAACAGAGTTTAAAAAAAAAAGAAAACTAAACGTGGCATTCTTCTCTCTGGTCACTAATATAAGGGGAACATTATTTCCTGCTGATCACAAATGTAAGGGACATTCTCTTACCTATCTTGATTTTAGGAATACTCTCTGCCTCTTTCTTTTAACCATCAATGAACGGGCATTATTCCACTCACTGGACATAGATGTAAGTGGGCAATTCTCTCTCACCCAATATAAAAGGGACCCTTCACTGAACAGCAGTGTAAAGAGGCATTTCTCCACAGACTATCCTTATAAGGGAATCTTTATTTTTGAAAATGATTTCATCTTAATATATACAGCACAAATGTTGACACCAAACGGAAGACATTTCAAGTACTCTAGCCATGCCACCCTTTTCTTTCACATCTATAATATGACTTGCTAATGTGCTGTAAGCAAGGGCTCGACAAACCCCGGGCGCCAGGTCGCATTGGCGACCAGAATTAGCGACCTGGCGCCTGGGGTGCACTCCAAGAGGTGTCCTGTCCCTTTTGCGCCCCCCCCCCCCCCCGACTCACGAGTGCACGGACTTCCGTGCCGTCCGTAAATTGAGGCCGCGGCTTTTCGGCCTTCTTCAATGAGAGAACGGGGAACTGGCGCCCTCTTGTGGTGGCCGGGAGTTTGACAAGCAGTAACTAATGGCTGTTTCCCCTGCCTGTCCATCTCCTTCCCCAAGAGGAGATGAGAGGGAAGTTTTTGCAGGCTTAATCTCCCTGTCCACTTATCTTTGCTTAAAAGGTAAGTGGATAGGGAGTGTGGTGGTTATTATTATTATTAATTTCTTTTTTTTTTTAATTATTAAAAAAATAATTATTTTTCTTTTTTTTTTTATTATTATTATTATTATTATTATTATTAAAAAAAAATGTTCTTTTTTCAATTACAAATTTTTTTTTTCTTTTTCTTTTTTTTCAATTATTATAAAAAAAAATATTATATAATATAATTTTTTTTTTTTTCCCTCATCGCCATGCCACAGTTTAAGGCCCCTTTCACACGGGCTGTCTGATCAGGTCCGCCTGTCAGTTTCTCAGGCAGACCTGATCAGACCCTTCAGTCTCCTCTATGGAGCGGTAATCTGCCGCCATCTGATCCTGTCTGCCAAAAACAGACGGATGGTGGTTCTATTTTCCATCCATCCCGTGGATCGGATCAGATGGCATCGGATGGAAACAGACAGACAGTCTGTTTCCATCCGATTGCGCTATAGAGGAGAGTGGGGTTCTAGTCGTCTTTGTGTAAATTTAGTACGTTATTTTTTGGAAATAAAGCTTGGTTGTTTGTTTTTTAAAAAAAAAAAAAACTGGCTCCTAACTTTTTTAGCTGGCTCCTAGATTTCAGGAAAATTTGTCAAGCCCTGCTGTAAGCTGTAGATATACATTTATCAGGGGTTTCCTGAGACCTGGAAACTTTTTTAAAAGATCCTCTGGGGTAATAAGGTTGAAAAAGGCTAGACTGAACAGTGATAATATACTCTGGTCTGCATGCAGCCAGGTATCTACTCCAAGATTAATCCAGGTTGTGCCAAATTTTGTCTGGCAAGTTACCGTTTACCAGCACGCAGCAAAATGTAGGTTATATGTTCCCATTTTGGACAATATACTACTAAAATCAGGTTGCTGGAATATTTTACCGAACCCACTGTTGAAGTGTCTGTTGCACTGGCAGGTTAGTATTCCAGAGTTTCTGAGGGGGAAGCTTCCAGATAGTAACCAATCAGCTTTTAACTTCAGTTTGTTCAAAAAAGCTTTGACACTAAACTTAGAAGATTACTGGTTACTATGCACAGCTGCACCAGATTCTGCATGTAACAATTTTAGTAAATCTCTCCCATGGGTAGCATGAAGTGATACAAGGGGAACAATGTGGGCTACTATGAAGTAATTATTTGGGTTGGGCACTGCGGTACCGCCTGCTAATTTACGATGGCATACCACCAATGCTGACAATCTTGGCCTATTTTGGTGCCAAATAAAATGTAGGATGTTTTTAAGATGAGGTTAGGTATAGGGATTGGCAGGACTATATAGTATATGAACTCAGGTCAATAGGTCATTTTCAGGGCATGTATACTGCCAAACCAGCATCAAGATAAGGTTTTCAAGTGGAAAGGAGGGTAGCTAAATCCTTGAACAAGGGGAGAGGCAGGGATAGTTGACCCAGAGTCATTCCCCACAGCTTGGTATTTCAAAAGGTGGCCGAGCTGTCATCATAGCTGAACGTAGAATTCAGCCATTATCAAACCCTTCCTCTGTCTGCTCTAACTCTCACGTTCAAACTGCAATAATAAACTTGCCAACACTGCACTCTTCGAGGTCCTCTTACCTTACACATCACTCTTTGATCTTTTCTTTCCTTTCTAAACAACTGTTTAGTTTCCTATGTTCCCATTTAACTGCTTCTCCACACTCTGTATGATGGTGTACTACAAAGCTGCATACTTGACCCACCTCTCTTCTCCATCTATACGCATGGTCCTGTACAGGTATCTCCTTTTTGATTATATATCACTTCTGATGTACAGCTCTTGGTACCTTAGTGTAATCAGTACGTTATGAATATAAAAATAAATTAATTAAAATAACTCCCTGCATTGCTGTTCAGGGCAAAGTCACCAATGAATGAAAACATGACTTTCACATTCTAACCTACACTGGAACAATTGGATTAGTCATATTGGAAAACTGCTTTGGTTTATTTCCTCCAATTTTTTAATCAAAAGGAGCTCATATGCCTAACTTATTTAAAATGTTTTTCTGATAGCCCAGCTTTGCAGGCAAGCTTTAATATAGCCTAATTTAGCAGGTCAAAGCATAAAGTGGTTGTAAAGGCAGAAGGTTTTTCATCTTAATGCATTCTATGCATTAAGATAACAATCCTATGTGCAGCAACACCCCTAATAGTTACCTTAGCCCCCTCTCGATCCAGCGATGTCCACGAATACCTCGGCCGTCCGAGACTTTTCCTCCTGGTTGGCTGAGGCAAATAAAATCAGTTCGCCAATGAAGAGAGAAAGGGCCTGGGCCGAACCCCTGCTTCTTGTCAAAATGGATACACAGAGCTGCTGCTTGGCTATAGCAAAGCTGCTTGCTGTGTGGGCACTCAACAGGAGGGAGGGACTAGGAACTCCAGCCAGGGACCTGAAAAGTAGAGGATCCATGCTGCCCTGTGCAAAACCACTGCACAGAGCTCACTTTAAGGTTTGTTTTTGTTTTTACTTAACAAACAATTTACCCATGCAGTGTGGGAGGCACCACTGCAATGGTTTTCCTTGCCACCCCAGTCTGGCCAGCAGCAAAACCTCTGGGGACTTCACAGAATACTGGCTGAGTACACTTGAGAAACCCCGATTTAGACAGTACATAAGGCAGAATGTCCATATTAATGAATTTGGAAGAAAAAAAATAAGCAATACAAGAGGATGGGAGGGATGACAACATAAATATTTACATAACATAACACTTTTTTTTAAAAGGATATGCACCATTTAAAGATGTATAAATGCATACTAACCTCAGATGAAATGAGGAGTTTTTACTTATTTGTGTTTGTCCACAATCAAACAACCTGATTTGGTGCTGACCAGCTGCATGCTCTCGCCAAGAGATGTCTATGTTTGCTTTTACAGTAAACTCATTTTCGGTGCCATCGTGAAGTTCCTCTTTGTCAGGATATCGTTCAAAAGCTCGTTTCACTAATGCCTGAAGAAACTTTTTTAGTCTACCCAGTACACTTATCCTCCACTTCTGAGATGTAATCTTCCGATTAGGATTTACAGACAGTGTCCAAGATGGTGCCTTATCTGTGTTTTTTATTTCTTTAGAGTTCTTTTGGTGGGAAATAAGTTCCAAGAAATTGTTCAACAACATACTACTACGATCAATAAGTAAGTCAGGATATTCTTCCAAAAGGATATCTAGGATCTTCAGTGAGTCTTCCTGAATCCCCAGCATAATATGAGTCATAGCAGAGGAGAGGTGAGCACTTACAAGAGGGAAAAAAGGTGCAATCCTTTCTTGAGAAATCATGGGTGCCAAATGCTGCAAGACAGATATCGTGGCCGACCTAACCATAGAATCTTTGTCGGTGAACACAGCAGTCACTTCACTCATTATATTCGAAATGTGCGTATCAATTAATGAAGGATGAGTTGACAGGATTTCTCGGAGACCAACAAGTGCCCCATGTTTAACACCAGAATTGTAATGGTGCAACTGTGAAAGGATATCCTGCAAAAGAAAAGACCACAGAACTGAATCACTAACAACCAGAATTCATTCCTCAGCATGAATGGAAAATGAAAAACGCACAGGTATAGGCAGCATTGTAAAGGTAAAGGAGTTAATAAAGTGTATATAAAGCAATTTTATTTTTTTTTAACTTCCTGCACTTCCTTTTTCATTTCTACTTGCTACTATCACCAGTCAATAAACTAGGTTTTATCTTGTTTTTGTAACATTGGAGTAACTATTAAAAACAAGGCATGTCTGGTCATATGTGCTTTCAAATAAACCACACCGATAAAGAAAATCTGTTTTAAGAGAAATATTAAGATGCCACTCATACCCTTGTTTTGAAAGTACCAGTGCACCGGCATTAATGCTAATTATTGACTTTACTACCATTTGCATTACTGACTTGAAAAACACATGCATGTTCAAAAGAAGACGGTAGCAATGGCAGCCCATGTATTTCCTCCTGCATAGGATTTTTCTAATGTTTGATTCATTAGGCTCACAGGGGACCTAAAGGAAACCTGTCATGGAGGTTGCCTTTGCTGACTTTCACAACCCGGCTACATGCTGACCATCCATCATGCCTTCAAGTAGAACTTAAAGAGGAGCTCCAAGCTCCTCCAAAAAATTAAATATTAGCAGCTACAAATACTGAAATTTGAATATAAGGACACTTACCTGTCCAGGGAACCAGCGACGTCCTCACCCAAACAGATTTTTCAATCAGCTTCTAGTGCAGGCGCTGCCATCTCTAGTAAGGGAAACAGGAAGCAAAGCCTTGCAGCTTCACAGCCTCTTTCCTACTGTGCCTGAGTGAGTTGCACAGCATCTTGTGAATGGTCCCGTTGTATTCTGGGACCTGGTATTTGTCCCAGAAGACTTCGGGGAAGGAGGGAGCGGAACTCTCGGCTAAAATAGCCGTGTCAAAACTAGGTAACCACTACCCCCCCCCCCCCCCCACGCCAACAAAAAGTACCAAATGTGGAAGTGGAGGGGGGTGGATGCAAACAAGTGGAGCTTCCCCTTTTCGGTGGAGCTTTGCTTTAAGTCAAAAATACTTACTACTGTTCCAATGGTCCAAGACCTGCAGGGCCCATCGTCGGCATCTTCTTTGCAGCTTTTACGGGTGTCAGTCCTCAGCCTTCTCGACTGTCCGGCGCAGGATGCCATCACTTCTGCACATGCGCAGGAGTGCAGTCATCCCAGCACACAGGCACTGTGCTGGAATGTATTGTGTATGTCAGTGTACACATTCTACAGAGGATCGTAAACGGTTATTCTTACAGTTTGCATCAACTAGTGTTTTTCTTTTAAAGTAGCTGTAAAGGCACAAGGTTTTTTTACCTTCATGCATTCTATGCGTGAAGGTAAAAAACCATCTGTGTGCAGCAGCCCACCCCCCCCCCCCCAATACTTACATGAGCTCCCTCTACATCTAGCCATGTCCACAAGAGCCTTGCCTCTGGGGGGCACTTCTTATTGACATTTGGCCACAGCGGGAGACAATCACACCCAGGGAGCCAATCAGGAGAGGGAGGGGGCAGGGCAGAGTCGTGGCTTTGTGTGTGAATGGACACACAGCTGAAGGTCGGGAGCGTGCCTGCTTAGATGCCCCCAGAGCAAGCTGCTTGCTGTGGGGGCACCTGGCAGGCGGGAGAAGCCAGGAGCACCTGCAAGGAACCCAAGAAGAGGGGAATGGGGCTGCTCTGTGCAAGACCATTTCACAGAGCAGGCAAGTATAACATGATTGTTATAAAGAAAAAGGGCTTTAATATCGCTTTGTCAGGTACGGAATAGATACTCTTACATTGGTCCGAGCAGAATCAATGTAACTTTACAAATAGGAAAAATACCTGGGAGTTCAGCTATAAAATCCAACTCCAGACAGAAAACAAATGATCTCTTGCGGTGGGGCTGTGCATGTACTGCAAAGGGTTAAAGCGGAACTTCAGCCTCCGCCCCATTTTTGGTTTCCTAAAGGGGTTGTAAAGTCTCATGGTTTTTCACCCTAATACAATCTATACAATAAGGTGAAAAACCTTCTGTGCTTCAGCTGCCCCCCCAGGCTCCCCCTTTTTCTTAAATAAAACAAACCTTTACGATGACTTTAACCCCTGCATACCAGAGGTTGTCTTCTGCACAATTCATTTCACCCAGAGGATCCAGCGTTGTCCTGCTAAAAGGGGGAACACACTGCACGTCGCTCGTCCAGGCAAATGATGTGCACCTGGGGGTGACCTGAACTTTTTAACAAAGTTAAAAAAAAAAAAAGAATTAAAAAACAGCTCTATATATCAGGAGAGAAGGGGTGGATAGAACTGAAGATTTCCTGGAGGATGAAGATCCACTTTTAGAGCCAGTTCACACCATAGAAACGCATTCCGGGTGCTTTTCTGCATTCGCATTTTTGATGCGTTCCAGTGCGTCTTTTATGTGTTTTATCACGTTCCAGTACAGAAAAAAATGCAGTTCTACTTTTTTTTCCTGGAACTGCACTGGTGTGAACTATGCCATCGAAAACCATATAACCTGCTATCCATTTGTTTTTGATGAAAAAAAAAATGCACTGGACTGAATGTGGTGTGAACTGGCCCTAGGAACTTGTTTCATCCAGGGGAGCTGAGAAGCTCTATTCCTCCATGATCACACGATAGACTATCCCTCGGCGTCCTCACGTCCAGAGCTTGGCAATGGACCCTGCTTTGGTCTTGATATCAGCACCCTAGACTAGTGAAGTGCGAGTACAGATCTAGCCGTGGGGAGGAGCGGAGGACCGGGTAAGTACATTTCTTTTTGCTGCTCCTCTAGACATAAATGAGCAATTAAAGAGGAAGTAAACCCTCCTCTGACACTTTTACCTATTGGTACTGTAAATATCTCCTAAACATGCACCGTTTAGGAGATATTTACCTTACATGCAGCCAGTGACGTCACTGGCGCATGCGCTCTGAAGGAACGGCCGCTGGTGCCGTTTCTTCAGAGCCCCGTCCCGTGACCGTCGGCTCCCGCACGCGTGCGCGGGAGTGACGTCACCGCGGCTCCAGCCAATCAGATGGCCGGATGCCGCGATCCCGGAAGACGGGCGACTGGACATGTCGCCCGTCATACAGGTGAGCGGGCGGCACAGCGGGGGCTTCGTCCTAAGGTAAGTATCTCATAACGAGCTAGTATGCGATGCATAATAGCTCATTGTGGGTTTCTCTTTCAGCAAAAAAAAAAAGGTTTCAAGGGTTTACAACCTCTTTAACCCCTGAAGCACTGGCACAGCCCCACCGCAAACAATTATTATTATTTTTTTTTATTTGCCTGGAGTTGGGCTATAAACAGGTAGTAGCATGGTCCTGTATTTACTCACTATTCCCCTACTACCAAAAGACTATAGAAAGCTACTGGGAGGCAGAGGTGTTGTGCACTACTACCGTAATGGTGAGCTTCCTCCTGCTGGTAGGGAGAGAGTGCTGCTCCCTCAGCTGCTCGCTAAGATGAATGGACTTGATCCTGCAGTTGGTGTCAGTTGCATTGTCTGCTCGGGGCTTCTTCTTCCCAACCTTCAGTTTTACTTTCTGGAAATCGTCTTGCCGTTTCCTTTTGTTAGTCATGGCGAAGGCAGACAGATCGGCTGGACGATCAGAAAAAAAAAAAAAAGACCGGTCAGGCTAACAGGACATCTGACAGAAAGCTTCCCGCACTTCTTCCACTCAAAGCACTCCGCTGCATCGCCCGCTCTGAGACATCAACACAGGCGCTTCCGGGTCAGACGACCACTTCCTGCTTCTAGCTACGGAAAGCCCGTGGAGGCATAAAGCTGGGAGCGCTCACACAATGACCTCACACGTATTTCATAATGAAAGCTACGCTTTCGCTTTAGAAACTACAATAAAATAAGTGCTCTCTCCAAAGGAGACCGCTAAAGTGTATAAAATGCAGGAAAGCAAAGAAGAATGCTTTGTCTCTTCTGCAACAGTGATAAACTCTGCCATCCTCTGTATTCAAACTCACACTAGGGAAGTGCTGCCAACCTCCTGAAGTGAAATTTACTGGCAGGACACCAAAATTTACAAATGGCACCAATTTTTTCCTGGCAAAAATCATGAAATTTACTGACAGGGCCGCATTTTTTACTGACACTGCAAAAAAAGTACCTGAAATTAAAATTTTCAGTGCTAAGCAATGCAAATATCAATATTTTAACTATAAACATATAGCTAGTTCAATTAGCAATGTGTTTAGGCTAAACAAAAGTTAAAACATATATTTCTCCATTTACATAAAGGTCAGGTTAATATAACCCAGCCAGCATAGAGTTCCCCCTTACATCAGAGTCTGCAGGAATTCCCCTTACAATGGAAGGGGACTCTTATGTAAAGGGGAATGCTGCAGATCATGATCTAAGGGGGGAACTCTGATGTAAGGGGAGCTCTGGGGACCAAAGACCGCCTTTTATCAGAGTCCACTGCGTTCCCCTTTACATCAAAGTTCCCACCTACATCAGGGTCTGCAGAGTTACCCCTTGCACCCCAGACTCTGATGTAAAGGGGAACGCCAGGAACTCTGATGTGGAGGGCACTCTGGTGACCAGAGACCACCTTCCACAGAGTGAATACACTAAGGATAGGGGGGGTTACTAATATAGGGGGGGGGGGACTTTTATATCAGTGCCACCATACATTATTGTATTCACTGTCCACTTATGTCAGTGACACCACCCCCCCCCCCCCCCCCATATCAGACTGGCCTGGCAGTGCTGTTACTGACCTCCTCTCAGGTGCACTGTGCAGGGCTTAGTCAGACGGCTCCAGCTTGGCGGCTCTGGTTTTATCCCAAAATCTCCTCTCCACAGTCCAAACACGTCTGACTTCTCCTGTGACCCCCCCATTCCGGGGGCACTCTCACCTCTTAGGTCCTCTCCAGACCCCCCCCTCAGAGACTTCAGACATGATAAAAGACAAGAGAGGATCAGAGGTTGCGGACATGATGATACAAGAGATGGTTAGAGACTGCAGACATGTTACAGGAGATGGTTAGAGGTTGCGGACATGAAACAAGAGATGACTAGAGGCTGCCGACAAGGTACAGGAGATGGTCAGAGACTGTGGACATGGTACAGGAGATGGTCAGAGACTTTAGACATGGTACAGGAGATGGTTAGAGACTGGGGACATTATACAAGAGACTCCCTCCAGAGTCCCCTTCAAAGACTTCAGACATGATAAAAGACAAGAGATGATCAGAGGTTGCGGACAAGATACAAGAGATGGTTAGAGGATGCGGACATGGTACAGGAGATGGTCAGAGGTTGCGGACATGGTACGGGGGATGGTCAGAGACTGTTGACATGGTACAGTAGATGGTTAGAGACTGCGGTCATGGTACAGGAGATGGTTAGAGACTGCTGGCATGATACAAGAAATGGTTAGAGACTGCGGTCATGGTACAGGAGGTGGTTAGAGGCTGCACAGACATGGTGGTTTCCACCTCTGTCCCCCTTCATGTTACCTCTCGACATCGGTGTCCTCCTGTGCCCCTTTCACCTCTCCAGAGGTACATCAGTGTGTCCTCCTCTGCCCCCTTCACGGCTTCACCCTGCAGTATTTTCCTCCTATTCACCCTGCAGTATTGTTCTCTTATACACTGCAGTATTGCCCCATCACTCACATGAGTGTCTGTCGTCCTCACTCTGAGTCCTCCTCTACTGTGGCGGTGAGGCACAGCTGAAAGCGATTGCCTTTCATTTAAAAATGGCGCCAGGCGGCATCATTACGTAACTGCGCATGCGCCCATCTGGTCGAGCTTGTACGAGCTTTCCCCAGTCCGGCAGGCGTCGGAACTGCACCAAAAAAAACATCTTTTTTATGGGCACCACTGCCCGTAACAGGCATTTACAGGCAGCACAAAAATGGGCTGAAATTTACGGGCTGCCTGTAAGTTAATGTACGGTTGGCAACACTGCACTAGGGTTGCCACCTCATTCTTTAACTACCTCAATACTGGGCACTTAAACCCCCTTCCTTCCCAGACCAATTTTCAGCTTTTAGCGCTGTTGCAATTTGAATGACAATTGCACGGTCATGCAACGCTGTACCTAAACCAAATTTGTGTCATTTTTTCCCCACAAATAGAGCTTTCTTTTGGTGGTATTTGATCACCGTCAGGTTTTTTCTTTTTTGGTGCACAAATAAAAAAAGACTGAAAAGTTTGAAAAAAAAAAAAAAAGTTTTTTTGTTTAGGTTATAAAATTTTGTAAATAGATATGTTTTTTCCTGCACTGATGAGCACTGATGATGCCGCACTGACAGGCACTGATGAGGACACACTGATGGGGTGGCACTGATGAGGTGGCACTGATGGGGTGGCACTGATATGCAGCACTGATGGGCACTGATAGGTAGCACTGATATGCAGCACTGATGGGCACTGATATGTGGCACTGATAGATAGCACTGATATGCAGCATTGGTGGGCACTGATAGGCAGCGCTGATGGGCACTGATAGGCAGCACTGATGGGCACTGATTGGCGGCACTGATGGGCACTGATAGGTGGCACTGTTGGGCGGCAATGATCGGCACTGATGGGTGGCACTGATCGGCACTAATGGGGGGCACTTATGGGCACTGATAGGCAGCACTGGTGGGCAATAATGGGCACTGGTGGGCGGCACTGATAGATGGCAATAACAGCACTGGTGGGCAGCACTGATAGATGGCATTGGTGGGCAACACTGATAGGGAGGGCACTGGGGGGCTCTCTGAGCCCTGTTGGCCATCCCTGGTGGCCATAGTGGGCACCCCTGGTGGTCATGGGTGGGCATCCCTGGTGGCTTAGTGGCACCCCTCCCCCCCCCAGGGCTGCACTGGTAATCAATGTTCTGATTACCAGCACAGACCCCCCCTGTGATCAGTGAGTAATTAGAAATACTCACTGATCACCCCCGCAGCAGCACCGATCCTCTTCTCTTCTCCTCACTGACAGGATCTGTCAGGAGGAGAAGAGATCGAAGCCGTTACAACGGCTCTATTTACATTACATGACAGCTGTGATTGGACACAGCCGTCATGTGATCAGGAGGGCCAATCACAGGGCCCTCCTGCCGAATGATGTTGCTCTGTGTCCGAGGGATACAGGCACATCGAGATCGCGCCGCTGCGCGTGCCCGCGGCGGCGCGATCTCTCTCCTTCTGAAGGACATTCCGGAACGTCCATTCAGAAGGACGAGACTCCCGCCCGGCCGTATATATACACTATGGCCCGGGTGGGAGGTAGTTAAAATAAAACACATATTAATTACACAGGTTCTGAGGCTAATTTAATGCAGATAAGGCACCAAGTGAGTTTAATCACCACCTTAATCAGCCACAGGACCTGTGTATTTTATAGATGTTCGGTTTTAGAGGGATGAGGTGGAAACCCTAACTCATGCCCTTTTTTTACTCCTAGCCCACAGCTCATTGGTGTAAAAGAAAAAAAAATGCGTACATTTTGGAGGACGTCTGAGCTCATTTTTGTTTTGTAATAATGGTGGCCATACACGCTCTGAGTTTAATATAAGTCAATCAAAACAATCAAATTAGCAAACAATTGAGTAGGCATAACTTCCCTTCCGAATACAATTTAGACCTGATTTAGGTTGGTTATAAGCCACAAACATCAAGTAGATACAATATCATGTCTGCGTTAAGGTATGTCACCAATCCTTTTGGAGATGCTCTCTAGCTTCCAGGCATCTGTAGCATGTAACCAAGATTATGCACACCTCCCAATTTTTTGAGATGGGAATGAGAGACACCTATTAGCAAGCACGCTCTGCTTGTTGGTCTGATGTGTTTTCAGCTACCTTATGTAAGTGCAACTTTTAAACTTTAATATATATATCGTTGAATATATGGAGAGCATATATGAATATATAGAATATATGGAGGATGTCGTTGATGATTTGCCTGGGTCGGTGCTGGTGCCCCCAGCGCAGGTACATCGACGACATCCTCCTCCTTTGGGATGGTGATCAATCATCCTTGGAGTTGTTTGTGGCCTCTTAAATGCAAATAATAAAGGCATTGTTCTCACCTTTGAGTGGAGCAAGGAGGAGATTCATTTTCTTGATTTAAACATTAGAGTGGTTGATGGGCAATTGGTCACCTCTACCTTTTTCAAGACTACTGACAGGAACGGATTTATTGACAATACCAGCTGTCACCATCCATCATGGCTAAGATCCATTCCTGTCAGTCAGTTCTTAAGATTAAGGCGTAATTGCTCTAGGAAAGAGGATTTCCTTAAGGAGGCTTCCGCTCTGAAATTGAAATGTTTGGAGAAAGGCTATAGGGAGTCAGATTTGGAAGCAGCCTTAGTACGCGCAAATTCACAAAATAGGGAGGATTTATTGATTCCTAAAGTCAGATCAAAGGACGATACCTTTCAATATGCGTTTTTTTCCACTTACTCCACACAGCATGCTTCAGTTAAAAACATCTTACGCAGACACTGGCACGTGTTGAAGAATGATGGGGTTTTAGGCCCTATCCTACCTGAATTGCCACCTGTGATCTTTAGGGGTGTGCCACCTTTGAGGTTGCAGGTGGCACCGAATATTCAGAACCCTCCCAAGCGGGTTTCATTTTTTTAGGACATGAGTGGGTTCTTCCCGTGCAAGTCCTGTAGGGTCTGCAAACTGAATATTGCTGGCAGGAGGAAAAGTGAGGAGTTTGTAACTCATGTTACCAAACATACGCATAAGATCAAACCCTTCATCACCTGTGCCTCCGGATACATGGTGTACCTTATTAGGTGCCCCTGTGGTTTGGAGTACGTGGGACGTACCACGAGGATGCTTAGGGTACGTTTAAATGAGCACATCACCAACATTTTAAATGGCTTCCCAATGTCTCCCGTCATTATGACAGCCACCATAATAGGGATCCTACAGGTACCTTATTTCTAGGGATCGATAAATACACAGCAAATTGGAGGGGCAATAATCTCACTAGGGGTGTGTCCAGGCTGGAGACAGCCTGGATCTATAAATTTAAATCCTATACGCCACACGGGTTGAACGTGGAGTGGGATATTAATGCTTTCATAGCCAACTCTTAGGTTCAGCCCTCCCTTTATTCTCTACTCTTTTATATCCTCTGTCTATTTGACTTTTTATGTTGGCTTTTTGGAGCCTCTCATATTTATATATATTGTATATTATCCTCTATGGTTGTTTTTAATGTTGTATTAGACATTTTTTATTTTTAATATTATATGTGTGATTTTATCTTTTTGTGCAATTTTATTAGTGAAGATGTGGTTTCCGTTTTTGGTCACAAGATGGCGTTGTTTTCACATACTGCGTATATCTGAGTTCTTACATATATTTATGCAAATACCTTTTAATTTTTGGCAGTCCTCTGTAATATTGAATGAGCTGCCTTGTTGCCGACTTTATTGCTGGCTCAATCTATGTGTATTTGTTTGTAATATGAGATATAAATATTTCCGGCCTGTTGGCTGGTAATGTTCTGTTTCCTTCTGGCCGGTGGAGCGCATTTGGTTGCGACTCCTACTTCCGGGCTATTTCGGCCAATCCCCTTTGTCCTCTGGCTATATTAAGGCACCCTTCAGTTGCGTGGCCACGCCCCTGAAGACGTCATTTGCGTATGACGAAACGCGTTGGGCCGCTCCCGATTGGATGCCTAGAGGCTCATGCGCAGTAGAGGACAACTGCGGCCATCTTGTCGGTTAGATACGGAACCACGCAGGTCGGCGTTTACACGCTATGATACCTCCGGTTTAAATGTGAGTTGTATTCTTATTTGCTTAAATAAATGCTAATTGACTACATACTACACTATGAGGAGATATATCTTCTTTCTATGAGTGATTCCTGAGTTGATATGACGCTTGGTGTATGCACATGAGATTTCCTTCTGGGTTGGATGAAGATCTCGAGACAGTGACCTACAGCTCAGCTGAGCTTCAGCTTGATTGCCTGCTTGTTATATCCGTCTGGTAAGCGTGTTTTGGCACTTTACTTGGTGGCGGATCTACTTCACTGATTCACTCAGATCTGGTTGTAGCGCACCTTTCCCACTGGGATCTCCGGAATTTTTATGAAATGTATATGGACTTTTTTAACCATTTGTTTTAGTGCTACATATTTACATCTTTACTATTCCCACATATTGTCAGTATATGGTCAGTGTAGCTGCTGCTTGATATGTTTTAAGATTTTTTATCTAAAGATTTTTACTTAGCGCAACTATTTACCTACTATTGATATTGAGAGCATTAGATCTTGTCTTTCCTTTTGTAAATACTGCGGAGGAAACCCAGGACAGTTATCCTAGGTAGATGAAGATTTTTCGTCATCTGGATACCTGGTTCAATGCTGGCTGGCCTTGTGGGGTCTGTGTATGAAGGTGAGAGGCAGAGAATGCCTGGTGGTGGGATGCTATGAGCACATAAGATTTTTAGTGCATGGATTTGTCACCAATACCTTGGTTTCCGCTTCCTAAGATCCACTGTTTACATCTTTTGCACCTTAGTGGAGTTCTCTCTGCACTCACTTGCTATGTGACATATTGAAGCAGTCTGTTTCTCTGTTAATGGACTTGCACCCATTAATTTTTACTCATTAGTGTTGCAATGTGTGATTTTATATGATTGCGCTGCACTTTATTATTTATATTTTATTTTTATTTATACCTATTAGCAAAAGTATGTAGGTATAGGACACGCCCCCTGCCACGCCCCCTTTAAAGGAGAATTATACAAATAAATGATGAGTTAAATCCACAAGAAACTACAATTCCTTTACACTGGATAAAAATTGCATTTTATATATAACTATATAGATCAGACCAAAACGAGGGACACATGAGGAGGAAAGAGGGACAGAGGGACTTTGTTGCAAATCAGGGACAGTTGGGAACTATGATGTTACGGTCTTCTAAAATCTACTTGACATTGCAGCCCACCTCAAATTGAGGAATCCTTAAAAGAGAAGTTGAAGATTGTAAAAAAACAAACAATTATACTCACCTAGGAGGATGCAGAATCAGATTGATGCTGCATCTGTCCTCTGCTGTCTCTGTAGTGAGAACTGAGTGATCAAACACTGCTGATCGCCCAATTCTTCCCCTCTGCTCTGAGCAGAGAGCCGTGACTGTCAGTCTCCAGCTCTCTGCACTCCCCTCTAGAGCTCACTGAAGTGCTGGGCTGTGGAGGGGGGTGTGTGGTTGGGCTGGCTCATGCTAAGCCACATGCCAGTCAAGGCATCTGGGTGGATCTCAATCACATGATCGTAATCTTTCCCAAGCCTGGACTGGCTGAGTGATGTCAACTGAAAATGTGTAACAGGAGTTTAGTAACAAACTGCACTCCTGTGGCCAAAAAGCTTTGACCATATTTCTCCTTTAAGCATGATGTATGGTAAAATAAAGAGGGGGGGGGGGCCGCACCCACCTTGAAATATAGGTTTGAAATATATTGTTACTAGTGAGATAGCGGCTGGCCTTGGCTGGGATAAAGGTTAACTGCTGAAGGCTCCTGTCCCAGGTTTTGTGGTCCTAGCTAGCCCACCTGTGCTAAAAAAGGGGGAAGGGCAAGGTCCAGTGCTCTTGGCTCTTTTTCCTGTACTGGTTGGGTCTACTTGTGGAATCGGTACTGCTGCTGAAGACACCAGGACTTTTGGGGACATCCAAGTCATGGACGATGCCATAATAAATTTTCACCTCATAGAGGTATGCTTGGGCAGCCATATTACTAGCATAGTCCCCAACTGTCTCTGATTTTGAGTGACTGTCCCTCATTTGGAACAAAGTCCCTCTGTCCCTCTTTCCTCCTTTTGGTCTGATCTATATAGTTGTATATAAAATACACTATTTATTTATCGAAAAGTTTTTTACAGTGCTAAACCTTTCATCTAATCTCTAAATTGCTGCATAGAATAGTAGTGGCAAAAAAAACACTTGTGGATTTAAGCAATCATTTTTTTGTATACTTTTCCTTTAAGGGGGCGTAGTAGGGTAGGTGTACTATGCTTACATACTTTTGCTAATAGGTGTCCCTCGTTCCCATCTCAGAAAGTTGGGAGGTATGTAGTTAGGTTCAGGAGAAAGACATTGTTCACTTTGAACTGTTATGCCACACTTCTTAAGTAAAGTACATTAACCATCATGAGCCTGGTCCGAAGTTATTCAAAGGGGTGAATGTTGGTTCTGACGTATCTAAAGAACTAGGGTCGGTAAAGCATAATGGGGTATGAAGTAACACCACTACAAAGGGTTAGCTCGGCAAGACAAGAGGAGTGTAGTTGCTATGGGTAACCAAGTGAAGAAACAAGCTACAAGCAACCTGTCGTTAGGTGTGATACCTGGTAAGGTGAGGTGACAGATGCTCCTGTAGTGACTAACGGTCTGTATCCAATAGCAGCCGGATCTGAACCCACATTATGGAGATCTATGGCCTGGTCATGAGGTACGGGCAGGGCCGACTTTAACACGGTGCAAAAGGGGCAGCTGCCCAGGGCCCAGTTATTGTTATGGGGCCCAAAGCAGCTACCCCTTGAGCCCGTGCTGCCCGCAAATATTTTTCCCATGTAGTGGATGCAGCCGAGCCCCCACTTGCTCTCCTGGCTGATACAAGAGGCCACACTGTGACAGGGGAGAGGCACAGCTGTTGGCTGTATATGCTGGAGCCCGCTCATCCCGCTTCTTCCTTTGTCAGTGCCGAAGCAGCTGTTACAAGAAGTGAGGCAGAGCAGCTCGGTGTTCCCCGGACCCACCCTCTTCTCTGATCATCAAAGACCCACAATGGGCACTGTGGATTCTTCTTCTTCACCCTTCTCCTATCAGCAGCAGAAGGGGGGAAGGGGGGATAATTAAAGCAGTGGCAGGAGCGGAGCAGCAGGAACTTGCAGGAACCTGTGAGCAGTAATAATGTGCAGTAACCTCTAGCAACCAATGGGTGAGTGATAATGATGTGCAGGAACCTCTAGCTAGCAATGGGTGAGTGATAATGATGAGCAGCATCCTCTAGCAACCAATGGGTGAGTGGAAATAATGTGCAGTAACCTCTAGAAACCAATGGGTGAGCAGTAATAATGTGAAGTAACCTCTAGCAACCAGTCGGTGAGCAATAATGATGTGCATTAACCTCTAGCAACCAATAACCAATGGATGAGCGGTAATGATGTGCAGTAACCTCCAGCAGCCAATCAGTAAGCAGTAATAATGTGCAGTAACTTCTAGCAACCTAATCAGTGAGCAGTAATGGTGTGCAGTAACCTCTAGCAATCAATCACTAAGCAGTAATGATGTGCAGTAACCTCTAGACACCAATCAGATAACAGTAAGGACATGCAGTAATTTCTAGCAACCAGTGAGCAGTAAGAATTTGCAGTAATGTCTAGCAACTAACCAGTGAGCCTGGGGAATCTGTGAGTGTGGATCAGTTCTTTATGTTTACATTGTTAAAGTGATTCTAAAGGCTTTCCTTTAAAAACATGTCATACTCACCTTTGTGCAGTGGTTTTAAACAGAGAAGCCCCAATCCTCCTCTTCTCAGGTTCCTCGTTGGCGCTCTTGGCCCCTCCCTCCTGCCGAGTGCCCCCAGAACAAGCAGTTTGCAATGGGGCACCCAAGCAGGCTCGTTCCTGAGCTGGGGTTCTGAGTGTTCATTCACACACAGAGCCGAGGCTCAGTTCGCCCCCTCTTTCTACTCATTGACTCACTGGCTGTGATTGACATCGCTGGATCGAGATGCAACTCTGGTGAGTATTAGAGGGGGCTGCGGGGGGGGGGACTGTTGCACAGAGGAGGTTTTTTACCTTCATGTATAGAATGCATGAAGGTATAAAACCTTGAGCCCTTAGAACCACCATTTTTTTTAGGATACTGTAAGCTAGTGTGTGTGTTTGCTTGTTTGTTTGGGATGTTGGGGTGGAGAGAAAAATTGCATGGTGGAGGGTGGGGGGGGTGGCTGGGGGCCCCATGAAAATGTTTTCCCAGGGTCCAATCAACATTAAAGATAGCCCTGGGTACAGGAAGTGAAAGAGTTTATAAACGCACACATGAGGTTGACGCTAGTTGCACAGCAGGACCCTATTCTGTTACTGGGAGTGAGGTAAGAGGTAAGCTGTACTGGTGAAGTGGGCGCAGGCTCAGCATGTCCCTTCTAATGCAACATACAGGTTACAGTGTGTAGCACATGGGACAAGTCACTTTTCAGAGAAACTCTGCAGTTTTACTGCACACAATGTTTTTTTTTTTTTTAAACTTTGTTTTTATTAAATTTTCCCAGTTATTTACAGCACATTATACAGGAGTCAGTGACGTAGTGTGGGCGGTGCAGGGGGGGGCGGCCGCACCGGGCGCAACATCTGGGGGGGGGGGGCGCATCTGCAATGTCACTCTGTCTGTCTGACTTTGACATACACAGTTCACACACTGTCTGCGGCTGCCTCCATCTTTAGGCTGGGAGATGTCCAGCGCGGCCGCCCTATGGCTTAAAATGGCGGGTCGGGGCTGGGCTGGACTGTGCCTCACCTGTCCATTGGTGTAGGGTGGGGTGGCGTTGCAGGCCAAGCCCCGCCTCTCCTCACTGCTCAGTCAGTTTAGCAGCAAGTGAGTCAGCAGCCTGGCGCTGGTCTGTCTGCATTGAAAGGGGGCACGATGATCTCTCTGCATTGATGGGGGGCATGCTGGTCATTCTGCATTGAAAGGGGGCAAGCTGGTCATTCTGCATTGAAAGGGGGCACGCTGGTCACTCTGCATTGAAAGGGGGCACCCTGGTCACTCTGCATTGAAAGGGGGCACGCTGGTCATTCTGCATTGAAAGGGGGCATGCTGTTCATTCTGTATTGAAAGGGGGCACGCTGGTCACTCTGCATTGGAAGGGGGCACGCTGGTCTAAAATCCCGCGAGTTAGGGGGCGCAAATTACTTGCCCTGCCCCGGGTGCTGAAAACCCACGCTACGCCACTGACAGGAGTTATTTCATATATGTTATACAGTGACAAACTACTAAGAAAAAATGCGCTGTCATATATTGGCTATATTATTTATTATTATTATATTATTATTATTATTAACCGGCTACACATAATGCAATAGAATAATAATCAAGTAGACTTTACGAAACTCAAGCTAGTAGAACAGTGGTCTAAACGGTGAAATACTCCCGATCACCGTATGCAAGTCCAGATATAAGTCATGAATACTCACACATTCCCCCACAGTCCCCCACATGTGAAAACAACCTCTCCTGATATTTTACGCACTCTGCAGGCCCTGCATTACACACCATTATGAAAACATGTAAGTGGTCAGTTCTCTCTTATCTCACAGGTTCCTTCCGTAGCTGTCCATCTACCCCACACTCTATTAAGTTTTTCTGGACATCCTCTTGCTTCATAAGTTCATTTGTAAAGCGGTAATGCCTCATTGATCAAGTTCTTCCAGAAATTGATGGGAACCCTCTCTGAATAAATCCACTGCATCACCACCGCCTTCCTAGCATTAAATAGAAGGAGCCTAAGGAATTGTTTTTGACAAGATTGGAGATCTATGTCCTCCAGGATCCCTAGTATGCACCGCTTAGGATTGCACACATTGGGGAGATCAAAGTTTGAGGAAATAAATTGTGTTACTTGAGACCAGAAAGGTCTTATTTTATCACAGCTCCACAACATATGCAAGGGATTCCCTTGGGTATTACGACATTTGTGACATACTGAATTGTCTCTCTTCTTCATTTGGAATAATCTATGTGGGGTATAATATGTCCTATGAAAGATCCGAACTTGGATCAATCTCGAAATTGCTGTTGTAAAGTAGCTGTTAAGCAGTTCTTCCCAATTATATTCCGATAAATCCGGAATGTCTCTCATCCACCAGGCCCGTATAGTGTCCACGATGGTTCACTTCGGATTAGAGTACTGTAATATGAACTGATTAGCTTAGAGTAGGTATCATTGAATAGTTCTCTTTTCAGTAAGGAAATGGCCAGACACACCTCTCCCAACCCAAATTGCGCTGAGGCCGCATGTTTCAGTTGGAGGTATTTAAAATGCTACGAGTTGGAGTTGGGGATCAGGAAATCTTGTTTAAATTGGATAAATGTTTTAAAGATGCCATTATTATACAATTGGTGAGTATATTTAAGGCCCTTCTTAGCCCAGAGTTTTGCATCCTGAAAGTCGAAAAAGTATGTAAGAGTAGGGTTATACCACAAGGGTTGGTTCGGTGAAAAAGATTCTGGAGAGCCGGGCAGCTGTAATGCTCCTGCGTTTTATTTATGATGTGGATTTTCAGCTGCAGAAATATTCCACTTCAGTAGTCATGTAAGAGAAACGCTGAGACACCATTCCCAACTCTCAATGACTCATCATGTGTGGAGGATCTCAATTCAGCAAGTAAATACACACACTCAATAAGATGTTTCCTAGAGTGACTTATGTATATAGTAACACAGTGATAATAGGCTGAAGAGACAGGTTGGGTAGAGATGGTAGATGACAGACACTTGAAAGGAAATGTTCTTGAAAGCGAGATAGTAGCAGATGGGATGCAGATAGGTTTAGCAATCATGTATGGTAGCAGATGACAGAGTAGCAGGTGGACATACAAGAGAGATAAACCCAGTGCAAGAACAGGTGGTAGTAGGCTCAAGAGCTAGCAATCTTAGATAATGCAGATGTAGTAATAGTCCTTAGTATGCAGAGCTAGATAGTGTAAGCTTTAGTATAAAGGTTATAGAGGTTTCCCCTGTGGGGTACTTATCACTAATAGCAATGTAGCAGAGGAGAGGTTCGGCAAGAGCGGATGATCCGGTAGCGGGATACAGGGATCAGCGCAGCGTGGTTCCGACAGCGAGGTATGCTTGCAAGCATGAGAGCTTCAAGACAGGTTAGCATCAAGGCACAAAGCAGTTTGAACGAACACATCTGAGTGAGAGCCGGCGATCTAAATAGCCATCCAGTCCGGCGCTCAGTGATGATGTCAGCACTCTTAAAGGGAAACACACCTATATGTGCTTCATCTATCTAGGTAGATGGAAAGCACCCGGAAATAATGTGATAGGAGGCACTGAGAGTGCCAGAACCTTACAGCAGCATAGATTCACATCTAACATAAATCTGAGAGAGGTCTTCAACAGCTCCATCCCTTCGAAAGAAGAGACAGAGCGTCTATATATTCGGTTCATTAGTGTTTCATAAGAGGACACCATCGCAGCCTCAGACGCTTTGGCTGCATTGTTTAGCTGGGGGAAAAGCCACCAATGCATATACACTAATTGGGAGGTATAGTAATAAAGGTGCATATTTGGTAAGGCCAGACCTCCACTTGATATTGGCTATTGGAGTGTGGCAATGGAGAGTATGGGTATCTCAGGGTAAAAATCTTACTAGGGATAAATACGGGACAGTTCGCCAGGATATATAGGTAATTGAGCAGCATAACCACAGGTTTACCCTCCCGGCCAGAGTAAATGGCAAATGTTTCCAGTTATCTATTTTAGACTTAAATAAGGTTATACAAGGGAGAAGGTTATTATCAATATACATAGAAAGAGGTTGCTGTACCTGGACTCCTAGGAAGGACGTGGTGATCTGCAGTGGGCATTCCACTGGTAGGTAAAGAGGGTCGTCCAAGTCCACTGGAAATAAACTCGACTTGGACCAGTTAACCCTAAAGCCTGAGAAGTCCGAAGTCCTGAAAATTTTGAGTACCTTCATAATTGAATTTTCTGGATCCAACAAATAGAGCAGCATATCGTCTGCATTAGGCGAGACCAGCTCCTCTAAGGTACAGATCCGCATACCCTGTTCCTCTATGGTGTGTCTGAGCAGTTGTGCAAGGGTTTCTATAGCAAGCGCGAATAGTAATGGGGATAAAGGACATCCCTGTTGTGTACCCCGATAGATATGTAAGGGTTTGGATATATTGCCATTTATACGCAGGCGAGCTATGGGCTTGTCATATAGGATTTTGTTCCAGCTAAGAAAAACTTTACCGGAGGCAAACTTCTCCAACACGTAGAACAGATAGGGCCACTCGACTGCATCAAAGGCCTTCTGTGTGTCAAGTGCCACCACTGCCCTAGGCAAGGAGAGAGCATTCGGAGACTGGATGTTAGTAAACAGTCTATGGATATCGATGTACTGTATGTTGATCGACCCGGGATAAAACCTGCTTGGTCTACTCCGATTATAGCCATAATCACCTTATTGAGCCTCAATGCAAGTTTTTTGGAAAGGATTTTGAGGTCCACATTGATTAGTGAAATCGGCCTATAGGAATCACAATACATTAATTCCTTGTTTGGTTTGGGAATCAAGACAATAGGGGTCTCTCGCAATGAGTCTGGCAGTTGTCCTGTGTCGTAAATAGATTTGTATATGGCCAGCAAACGGGCAGTAGAAGGTCCCTACGGGTCAAGTACCATTTCACCAGGAAGCTGTCCAGCCCCGGGGTTTTATGTTCGGGGAAAGTTTTGAGTGCTAGCTGTATTTCTTCCACTGTAATCAGTTCCTCCAGAAGGGCCCTCCGAGTCTGAGTAGACTTGCAAAATGGAATGGTGTCCACATATTCATACAACTCCGGGGGAGTATAATGGGCCTGAGATGCATAAAGGGTAGAATAAAACTTTAAGAAGGATTGCATTATACTCTCCTGCGATGAATGAGGTATATTATCGTGGTCATAGATAGTGGCAATGGCTACAGGGTCCAGAATGGGCTTCGCTAGTAAGGCCAGCAGCCGCCCAGTCCTATCCCCAGATTTAAAAATTCTCTGTGACTCATACAAAAGCCTCTTCTGGGTCTTACCCACCAGGTCTAGTTCATAGTCTCTTTGTGTTGATTTCCAACTCCGATATTTGTCGGGGGGTAGGATCTAGGGTATATGACCTTTTGGCCTAGTTCAGAGCATTCGCCAGCTCTTCTATTTTGGCATTGTTAGCCTTTTTAAGAGCTGTAACCCCTCTTATATAAGCTCCTCTCATTACTGCTTTAAAGGCATCACATTGGACCTGATCAGAAACCTCCCCCTCATTTTCAACCCAAAAGTGTGAGATGGCTTCAGTGCACATACTCAAAACCATAGGTTCCACCAACCAAAACGGGCTCATGCGCCACACCTCCTGTGGCGTGGGCCTGGCCACCAGCAGATCTATCTCCAGGGGTGAATGATTAGAGATCGCTCTAGGTAAATATTTCACTTCAGTGATTTTAGGAAGTAAATTTGGGGTTGTAAAGAACATATCCAGCCTGGAAAAGGATCTGTGAAAGTCAGAGTAACAGGAATATTCTCTACGCGTGGGGTATTTCCAGCGCCATGTCTCCACTAAATTGTATGCCGCTGCCCAATTTGCTAGGCCCCTCTGAGAACGCACTATGCTGAGTAGCCTGTCCAGGACAGGATCCAACACAGCGTTGAAATCCCCACCTATAATAATGGCCCCCTGAGCAATTGAGAGGACTGTGAGCATACAATCAGAGAGACGCTGCATCTCAACCGGTGGAGGAAGATACAAGTTTACAATTATAAATAATTGATTCATATAGGTTAACACTAGGGCTGGGCGATAAATCGATTTAATCGATTTATCGATTTTTTAGTTTGAAACGATTTTTTTTTTAAAAACTCGAGTTTTTTATACAATTGTTTTTTTCCTCCTTTTTCCGCCTGCCCCCGCGTAACTACACACACCTGGACTCAGCCAGCTACTAGTCCGCCGCACAGGAACCGAACTCTCCGCAGTATCGGACCACCGCCGCCGCGCCCGGATGTGACGTCAGCTGCGGGCGGTGCGTCTGTACAGGGGCTGCGGCGCGCTGTGATAGGTACACAGAGAACTCCCCGGCCTGGATGTGACGTCAGCTGCCGGGAGAGGCAGGGGGCGGTGCGTCTGTACAGGCCAGGGGCTGTGATAGGATAGGTATAGGATAGGTACCTATCCTATCACAGCCCCTGGCCTGTACAGACGCACCGCCCCCTTCCTCTCCCGGCAGCTGACGTCACATCCAGGCCGGGGAGAGTTCTCTGTGTACCTATCACAGCGCGCCGCAGCTAGTTCTGCAGCGCTCTGCATTCTAGTTCTGGGTCAGTGACACAACATACTAAAATCACTGGAACAGCAAATAGCATTTCCAAAAAGAGGTCTGCAATGGCACCCCTTGTATGTCTCTCAAGAATTTTCACTTAAAAATAATAATCTGAAAATTACGCACCGCCCGCAGCTGACGTCACATCCAGGCGCGGCGCGGCGCGGCGGCGGTGGTCCGTTACTGGGGAGAGTTTGGTTCCTGTGCGGCGGACTAGTAGCTGGCTGAGCCCAGGTGTGTGTAGTTACGCGGGGGCAGGCGGAAAAAGGAGGAAAAAGGCGGAAAAAAGCAGAAAAAAAAAACAATTGTAGAAAAAACTCGTTTGAAAAAAAAAATCGTTTCAAACTAAAAAAGCTGGCTGAGCCCAGGTGTGTGTAGTTACGCGGGGGCAGGCGGAAAAAGGCGGAAAAAAGCAGAAAAAAAAACAATTGTAGAAAAAAATCGTTTCAAACTAAAAAAGGTGGCCGGTTACTGGGGAGGTCTCTGACTGTACCTATCACAGCGCAGCCCCTGTACAGACGCACCGCCCGCAGCTGACGTCACATCCAGGCGCGGCGGTGGTCCGTCAGACACACATATACAGCCGCAGCGCTTCTCCTTCTCCTCAGTCCTCCCTCCACACAGTGAGCTCTCCTCCCTCCCCGCTCAACACGATATGAGCCAGCCCCCGCGTCTTCTTTTACTGTCTAATGTCTAGTCTATTAAAAGAACAACAACACAGTCAAAAAATTAACAACATGACAGCGTGTACTTTTTGTTTTGGGATTCTATGCATTTTAACTCTTGAGGAGTTAAAATAGCAATAAAGTTGCACTTTTGACACTATATCTGATGTCTGCAGTCATTTTTTAAGTGCATTGGAAAAAAAATCGAAAAATCGAATCGAAACTCAAATTTTTCTTAAAAAATCGAAGATTTTTTTTTTTAGGCAAAATCGCCCAGCCCTACCTACAATGTACAACACCTTCCAATATGGGACAGGCTAAAGGCTCACTCTACCAAGGCGGTGTCAACCTCCTGGGCTGCATATTGCAGGGTTTCTCCTGAGACGATATGCAAGGCAGCAACCTAGTCGTCAAGAACCACATTCATGGTACACTACAGAGTAGATTCAGCACAATAACCTTTGGTCGAGTTTGGAAGAGCTGTTATTAAGGCAAATTCTTCAATTTCTTGTGAATTAAAATATATATGTTGTAAGCACCCACCCGTAAAGCAAGTAAATTCCCAGTGTGTGCTTCCATGATGCGTCAGGAAAACGGAAAATTGCATACTTACCTTTCCGTAATTTTCCTTTGCTGGCGCATCTTCACGGAAGTACACTGCCTATCCTTTTTTTGGTGATAGATACAGAGAATGCTGCGGTGGGCCTCTCTTTAGAACTTATAGCTAACCAGTCCTATCAGGTTGTGGGGGCAGAGTCACAACCCAGTGTGTGCTGCCATGAAGATGTGCCAGGAAAGGAAAATTACAGAAATGTGAGTATAAAATGTTCAGTTTTTGGGACTTCCCTAGACCATTACCAAAAAAGACCAGGGTTAGGCACCCCTTTTTTTTAAAGAAATTAACTAGCAAGGCCTAACCAAATAGTAATGGAAACAAATAATAATAAACAAATGCCACTGTAAATATATAAAGTTAGTCTACCTTAAAAGTGGACTGTGTCAGTAAGTAGGGCAGTGGACAGTGTGTGGATTGTGTCAGTAGGGCAGTGGATTGTGTCAGAAGGGCAGTGGACAGTGTCAGTAGAGCAGTGGACAGTGTCAGTAGGACAGTGGACAGTGTCAGTAGGGCAGTGGATGTTGCCAGTAAAGCAGTGGATGGTGTCAGTAGGGCAGTGGATTGTATCAGTAGAGCAGTGGACAGTGTCAGAAGGGCAGTGGATCATATCAGTAGGGCAGTGGATCGTATCAGTAGGGCAGTGGATCGTATCAGTAGGGCAGTGGACTGCGTCAGTAGGACAGTGGACAGTGTCAGTAGGGCAGTGGATTGTATCAGTAGGGCAGTGGATTGTGTCATTAGAGCAGTTGATGGTGTCAGTAGGGCAGTGGACGATGTCAGTAGGGCAGTGGAATGTATCAATAGGGCAGTGGACAGTGTAAGTAGTAGTGATCGACCAATATAGTTTTTTTAATGCCGATACTGATACCGATATGTTTTTTTGTTTTCTTCAGGTACTCCTTGTGGAGGGATCTGGGGATCTAAAAGACCCCAAACCCCTCCTCAGCACTGAAAAGCATTCAAAACGCCAACTGGCTGTTTTGAATGCTGTCAGTTTTTTTAATTCGGCGCCGAGTACCCGGAAATGATGTCATGACATCACTTCCGGGTTTTTTATATAGAGACTGGTGCATGCGCACTTACGGCAGGGATACCAGCTTTCACGGGGACACATCTTCATGCTACACTGGGTCTTCTCTTTGGCGGCGGCGGTCGGATGCCGGGTCTCCCGGTGGGAAGGGAGATCCGGGTGAGCCGTGGAAGACGGCGGGAGAAGGGAGACGCCCCCGCTCGCTCCTTGTAATGACAGCCGAGCGGCTTCTGAGCCGCATCGGTTGTCATTACAAATCAGCCGACCGTCGGCTATGGACACTGGTACCGGGGTGATGTCTCTAGCTGCAGGTACAAGCACTTTCCCTAAATATCGGCAATATCGGTAACCTCAGGGGCCGATTCCGATGTATCGAGGAAAGTGCATATCGGCCCCGATATATCAGTGTTGCCGATAATCGATCGATCTCTAGTAAGTAGAGCAGTGGATTGTATTAGTAGGGCAGTGGATTGCATTAGTAGAGCACTGGACGGTGTCAGAAAAGCAGTGGATGGTGTCAGTTGGGCAGTGGACAGTGCCAGTAGGGCAGTGTTTGGTGTCAGTAGGGCAGTGGATTGTATCAGTAGAGCAGTGGGCAGTATAAGTAGCCTGATTTTTTTTTTTTTAACATATGTATATTAAGAATTTTGTTTTACAGAAACAAGAAAGGAACAGAGAATAAACATAATGTGGGAAATTAGCTCGGTGGCGGGCGTGGATGACCCCTTTGGGGGGGTTCGTTACACAGGGAGATAGCCGAGAAGTGGTTGCAAACAACAGTTTGGTTTATTCTTGCAATTTACTTCACACAAGTGCAAGCCTCAAAAACATCAAAATAAAAATAAAACACAAAATAAATCCTTGCCACTGTGGGCGGCTACCTTCTCACATACAGGAACCTACCTACGGAGTCTGTCTCCAACCTACTGTTGGGCAAACTTTGCTGATCCTACAGCAGACACTCAATAGTCCATGTTTTTTCTTCACACAACAAATGTCCATTGATCATGTCCCTTTTCCTCTTCACATTGAACATGTCCCTTTGCTTGTCTCTTCACATAGCAAACAGTTCATTTATTTCTTCCACATAGAAATAGTTCATTTTCTCACCTTGAGAAGTCTTCACACTTTTTACCCTCCTCATCGCACATCGCTCCAGGAGGTCTTCTCCCATGCTCACACAGCGTCGGGAGGCACACATCTGACTGTCCTCCTCTCCCCAGCTTCACACAGCGTCAGGAGGCAGCAATCCTTCTCCCAGGCTTCACACAGCGTCGGGAGGCACACATCTGACTGTCCTCCTCTCCCCAGCTCACACAGCGTCAGGAGGCAACAATCCATAGACTTCCTTTGGACAAATTATAGAGGCCTTAACTTCCTCATTCTGAACAGCTGAATGGTTTTCAACTTCTTTACACCTTCCTGCTGCCTTTGCAGCCGACACCCTATAGTAATTGGTGAATTTTCTAAACCAGGTGGAAATGTATCTCCTGTCTGTGACTACATCCACAGATTTACCTGACTTCCTGTCACAATAAGTATGCATTGCTATATGACACTCATGAATAAACAAAACAGAGAAAGATATTGACATGCATGTCATCTACATAACTGGGCGTGAAAATAGGGTAATAGGGTTGTACAGGGAGAAGGGGGGGGGAGAGGATGCGGGTATAAAGGGGGGGGGGCGATGGTCTCACATGGTACAGGAAGAACATTGACAATAAAAGTTTTAGGATGACTCTGGTCTGGTCTACCATACTAACTTCAAGAACAATACACCTATTAAGTATACCTTTCGCAGTATTAGCCTGTAAGTATTAACCTGATGAAATGGCACTGGAACGAGAACGTCTCAGGTCTGTCGTTTACCTAGCGTTTGTGAGACTGATGCTTCGAGGAACTAGTCTGTTTACTGAAAAGAAGACATTATGGTTTCATTTCTGTAGACGAAAAAGAATGTTCTATGTAGGCACGCCATCTGTTGAAAAATGTCTTTGTGTAGATGAAGTTTTGTAGTTGGATGTCCATTTTTTCCTTGTATAAAAGCATTTTCAGGTCCTTGTCCGCCGTGGACATTGATGGAGAGGTAGTAAGTGTCCAAGATTTTAGTATGGCTTTCTTTGCTGCCAGTAGACACAGATGTGCCCATTGGGGGATGGGAAGTAGCCTGATTTTGACAGTGAGGCTCCCCTTTCGCTCTCATCTGTCAAGCTCAAAATCTTGTGCGCCTCATTAGCATACCTTTTTTTGGACATTTTGGGCACTAACTTTACAGGTACCTAGTGGTGACTATGGGAAAAAGAGCCCTTAGCTAGCAAAAAGGGACTGCTTGCATGGTAGAAATAAAATTGGCTGATAGTGCTAGCAAAAATCAGGCCTGATCTTGCTAACATTGTGGTTTTGCAGACAATGAGGTGGCGGTGATTAGAAAATTGTACTGACACTGCATTTGGGGGAGGGGCTAAACGCAAGTGCTGGCAGTAATCAGGGCTTATTCTGCTAATATTGCAATTTTGTGGACACTATATATATTAGGGAGTATAGTTCTGATCGTGTCCATGATACAGACTCGGACAAACACTAAATAGTGACTTGTGGTGTGACTGTCATAGTGTGGCGGTCCATCAGGGACACTAACTCACACTATCTGAAGTCACTAGTGACACTAATACAGTAAAACTACTGTACACTGTCATTGTACTAATGACACTGGCTGAGTGACAGGGGTGATCAGGACAGCAATTAAAGGGTTAAAGTGGTTGAAAAGCCTAAAGGTTTTTCACCTTAATGCATTCTATGCATTAAAGTGTTACTAAACCCACAACAGTAAAATCAGTGGGTTTGTGCAGTAAAGCATGCTTGTTATACCCACTGTGGAACCTAAGGGGTTAATTATCTGCATTGTGTATAAAGGCTGTGTGATCTTGTCTTTTCTGATCCTCCCCTTCTTTAACTGACTCCAACCCATCTCCTGATAGTACAGAGCATTAGGAGTCAGTCTGAACATGCTCAGTTTGGTGTGTATTGCTTAAGAGTTTTTTTTTTCTTGGAAGAGTGAATGTGATCAGCACAGGGCCAATCAGACTGTCCAGACAGAGGACCAGGGGAGAATGAAAACTCCTCCTACAATCTTTAAGCAGACACTGATAGAAGTCACAAGACTGCTTTATACTGCTGATGAAAAAAAGGTATTTAGCAGTTTAAATTTACTAAAACAATTGCATGTCCATGTTCTGTGTACTGTGAGAGAGCAGATATAGTTCTTGCAGGGTCCTGGGTTTAGTAACACTTTAAGGTGAAAAACCTTATGTACTGCAGCTCCCCCCAGAGCCCCCTTTTTCTTATGTGACCCTGATCCAAAACAAGTGAAGTGCATGAGCGCAGCGACTCCAGCCGCTGTCTCCTCATTACATAAAATGTGTCGGCAGATAAGAACCATTTGGCCCATCTAGTCTGCCCAATATATCTGAATCCTATGAATAGTCCCTGGCCCTATCTTATATGAAGGATAGCCTTATGCCTATCCCATGCATGCTTAAACTCCTTCACTGTATTTGCAGCTACCACTTCTGCAGGAAGGTTATTCCATGCATCCACTACTCTCTCAGTAAAGTAATACTTCCTCATATTACTTTTAAACCTTTGCCCCTCTAATTTAAAACTGTGTCCTCTTGTGGTAGTTTTTCTTCTTTTAAATATGCTCTCCTCCTTTACCGAGTTGATTCCCTTTATGTATTTAAAAGTTTCTATCATATCCCCTCTGTCTCTTCTTTCTTCCAAGCTATACATGTTAAGGTCCTTTAACCTTTCCTGGTAAGTTTTTTCCTGCAATCCATGTACTAGTTTAGTAGCTCTTCTCTGAACTCTCTCTAGAGCATCTATATCCTTCTGGAGATATGGCCTCCAGTACTGCGCACAATACTCCAAGTGAGGTCTCACCAGTGTTCTGTACAGCGGCATAAGCACTTCTCTCTTTCTACTGCTTATACCTCTCCCTATACATCCAAGCATTCTGCTGGCATTTCGTGCTGCTCTATTATATTGTCTTCCCACCTTTAAGTCTTCTGAAATAATTACTCCTAAATCCCTTTCCTCAGATACTGAGGTTAGGACTGTGTCAAATATTCTATATTCTGCCCTTGGGTTTTTACGCCCCAGGTGCATTATCTTGCACTTATCCACATTAAATTTCAGTTGCCAGAGTTCTGACCATTCTTATAGTTTTCCTAAATCCTTTTCCATTTGGCGTTTCCCTCCAGGAACATCAACCCTGTTACATATCTTTGTGTCATCAGCAAAAAGACAAACCTTACCATCGAGGCCTTTTGCAATATCACTTATGAAGATATTAAACAAAATTGGTCCCAGTACAGATCCCTGAGGTACCCCACTGGTAACATGACCTTGTTCTGAATGTTCTCCATTGACTACAACCCTCTGTTGTCTGTCACTCAGCCACTGCCTAATCCACTCAACAATATGGGAGTCCATGCTCAATGACTTCAGTTTATTGATAAGTCTTCTATGTGGGACAGTGTCAAAAGCCTTACTAAAATCTAGATATGCAATGTCTACTGCACCTCCACCGTCTATTATTTTAGTCACCCAGTCAAAAAAATCTATAAGATTTGTTTGACATGATCTCCCTGAAGTAAACCCATGTTGTTTTTCATCCTGCAATCCATGGGATTTAAGATGTTCCACAATCCTATCCTTTAATAGGGTTTCCATTAATTTGCCTACTATTGATGTCAGACTCACTGGTCTATAGTGGCTCGATTCCTCCCTACTACCATTCTTGTGAATGGGCACGACATTTGCCAATTTCCAATCTTCCGGGACGACTCCTGTTACTAATGATTGGTTAAATAAATCTGTTAATGGTTTTGCCAGCTCACCACTAAGCTCTTTTAATAATTTTGGGTGTATCTCATCAGGACCCTGTGACTTATTTGTATTCACTTTAGACAGCAATCTTAGAACGTCTTCCTCTGTAAAGACACATGCATCAAACGATTCATTAGTCATCATTTCAAGTGGATGTCCTTCTCCTTCTTTTTCTTCTGTAAAAACTGAACAGAAGTATTCATTACGGCAGTCGGCTAGCCCTTTATTCTCTTCTACATACCTTCCGTCCTTTGTTTTTAATTTAGTTATTCCTTGTTTTAATTTCCTTTTTTCATTTATATATCTGAAGAATGTCTTATCCCCCTTTTTCATAGACTGAGCTAGTTTTTCTTCTGCCTGCGCTTTAGAAGTTCTTATAACTTGCTTGGCCTCTTTCTGCCTAATCTTGTAGATTTCCTTATCTTCATTGCTCTGGGTTTTTTTTATAATTACAAAATGCTAGCTTTTTATTTTTAATGATTTGGGCCACTTCTGCTGAGTACCACAGTGGTCTCTTCCTTTTTTTGCTTTTACTGACAAGTCTAATGCAATTTTCTGTTGCCTTCAATAATGCACCTTTTAAGTAGTCCCATTTCTCCTGGACTCCATGTAATCCGTTCCAGTCTGATAAGGACTCATTTATGACTAATTTCATTTTTGAAAAGTCTGTTTTTCTAAAATCTAAAACTTTTGTTTTTGTGTGGTGTGACTCTTTCACAGTTCTTATATTAAACCACACTGACTGGTGATCACTAGATCCCAAGGTTTCGCCTACAATGACATCATATAACGAATCCCCATTTGTGAATACCAAATCCAAAATGGCCTCCCTCCGGGTTGGCTCCTCAACCACTTGTTGCAGAGACAACCCCAGTAGGGAATTTAGAATATCTGTACTCCTGGTAGAACTTGCTATTTTGGTTTTCCAGTTTATATCTGGAAGATTGAAATCTCCCATAATGATAACTTCTCTTTTCATTGTCATTTTAGCTATTTCTTCAACTAGTAGATCATCTAGTTCTTTAACTTGACCAGGTGGTCTATATATCACACCTACACGAGTTACTGCATGATTAGCAAACTGCAACGTAACCCAAACTGACTCTATGTTGGCCTCACCAACTTGTATTAGGTTAGATTTAATGCTATTTTTCACATACAGGGCCACTCCTCCTCCTTTCTTGCCTTCTCTGTCTCTTCTGTATAAAGAGTACCCTGGTATGGTTATGTCCCAGTCATTTCTTTCATTAAACCATGTCTCCGTAACAGCCACTAAATCTACATTCTCAGATGCCATTATTGACCCAAGTTCATTGGACAGATTGATAGCAGCAGGAGCCATTGGCTCCCGCTGCTGTCAACCAATTCAGTGATGCTGGTGGCGGGGAGGAGTCCTGCTATCTGTGTCAGTAGATGCAGCAGCGGGACTCAGGAGCGAGCCTGCACTGGCGCCCCCAGGAAAGTGGCTTTCCGTGGGGACACCCAATGAAAAGGAAGGGCCTGGAGCCTCAAAAAAAAAACAAGGGTTTACAACCATTACCTGTGTACCTAACAAGTGTATGTGTGCTTATTTTACTCACAGGCTGGCTTTGCTTCCTGATTTCAGCTCTGAACGGTAAGTGAATTTAGGAACCAGAACCAGCCAGATTTGGGTTGTGTTTACTAACACACAGATCTCTGTGCTGTGGTTGGCCACAGCATTCCGCAGGTTCACAGCCAAAATCATTGGCTAGCCTTCTGACAAACTTGTGCTGTGTCCACCCACAGCACCAGTAGCAGGGGGTGCATGCCTGCATGCCTCTAAACCAGGAAGTTCCCTCCAGATGCACGGGTACATCACGGGGGACAACAAAGCCACTGGCCAGCAGTTAATGTTAAACTGGTGGTCAGCAGCCGGTTAAAGTTGTTGTAAAGGCACAAGGTTTTTTACTTTCATGTATTCTTTGCATGAAGGTAAAAAACTTCTGTGTGCAGCAGCCCCACTAATACTTACCTGAGCCCACTCGCAATCCAGCAATGTGCACGAGAGCCTTGCCTCTCCGATTGGCTTTTGGCAGCAGAAGGAGGGGCGGGGCTGAGTGGCGGCTTTGTGTGTGAATAGAAGTCCGAAGTGCACCTGCTTGGGTGCCCCCACAGCAACCTGCTTGCTGTGGGGGCACCCAGTAGGAGGGAGGAGCCAGAAGCACAGGCCAGAGACCCAAGAAGATTATACAGAGCCCATTACACAGAGCAGGTAAGTATAACATGTTTGTTATTTAATAAAAAATAAAAAAAAGCGGAGTTTGGGACTTTTTTTTTTAATCACTCCTGTGATAGTTGCCAATTATTGATTAAATCAGCATATGCTGCATCTGACAACGTTTTCTGTGTTTGTAAAAGTATTGGTACTCACTGTACTCTCCTGATCCAGCAAGCCTTCATTCTGAGTGTGGGCATCTAAAGCCTCCTAAGCCCCCGTACAATGGGCCGATTTGATATGTAAAATCTGAGCCTATTTCCAGCAATGGCACCATCTGAATCAGTGCGACACCAACTTTGTGGCACCATATGGATTCCCAAATGTAGTTTCTGCACTACTTTTGGTGACTTCAGGTGCGACTTCATAAACATCTGTGCCACAGATGAACCCGCACAGATGTCAAATTACCTCTGAGCTCACACTGAAATGCGGCTTTGAAATTGTGCGACTTCAGCTGAACTTGCACAATCTGAAACCCTCCCTCCACATGATCGTGGACTGAGAGTCTCCTCCGGGATTAGGTGCTGCTCAGTGTCAGCGCCCGGGGCAAGGTAAGTAATTTGCGCCTCCTACACAAATCTACTAGACCACTACACAGACCACTACACTGACACCTACACTGACCTAGCTGACCACTACACAGGCCTACCTTATTCCTACACTGACCTACCTGATTACTATACTGACACCTACACAGACCTACCTGACCACTACACAGAGCTACCTGACCACTACACAAACCTACCTGATTACTATACTGACACCTACACTGACCTATCTTATTCCTACACTGACCTACCTTATTCCTGCACCAACCAACCTGATCACTACACTGACCTACCTCATTTCTATACTGACACCTACACTGACCTACCTGACCACTACACAAACCTACCCGTTTCCTGCACTAACCTACCTGATCACTATACTGACACCTACAGAGACCTATCTGACCACTACAGAGACCTACCCGATTCTTACACTAACCTACCTGACACCTTCACTGCCCCCCCCCCTACACTGATTCCTTAATTGACACCTACACTGACCCCCCTACAGTGACACCTACACTGGCCCCCCTTCACTGACCCTTTATCTCTGCCCCTCCTTCACTGACCCCCCTAGACTGAACCCCCTTCACTGACACCTACACTGACCCCCCTACAGTGACACATACACTGGCCCCCCTACAGTGACCCTTCTTCCCTGCCCCTCCTTCACTGATCCCCCTTCACTGTCACCTACACTTACCCCTAAATTGACACCTTCACTGACGTCTACACTGACCCCTAGACTAGCTCCCCCTACACTGACCCCCCTACACTGACCCCTTCACTGACCCCCCTACATTAACCCCTTCACTGATACCTACACTGACCCCCCCCCACACGTTGACACCTACACTGACCCCCCTACATTGACAACTACACTGACCCCCCTTCAATGACACCTACACTGACCCCTTCATTGACACCTACACTGACCCCCCCCACACTGACTTCCCCTACATCATCCTCTGTCCTACTGTGGAGGAGTCTCACTTACCTGTTCGTGAGGCGCCTTAGATTTAAAAATGGCGCCGCCCGGCGCCAACACATCATTGCACATGCGCCTCCGCCGCTCGGGAAAGCTCGTATATATTCGGCTATTCCCGGCGGCGGCGCATGCACGGTGACATGTTGGGGTCGGGCGGTGCCATTTTTAAATCTAAGGAGCACGTTGGGCCGGCCGGGGGACAGTGACACTGGCGCGCCGTGGGATGCGCCCCCCAGATTTTGCACCGGGTGCGGCTGGCCCTCCCAGCACCCCCCACGCTATGCCACTGGTGCTGCTGGCTACCCAGCAAGCACCTCTCGATCTCACGCATGTGCAGTGGGAACTTTTACAGACCACTATGTGTATTGTGTATAGCAGGTTCCTGTAGCAATGGCGCCTACGTCCACTTAGCATCGTGTCATACATGGTTTAGAAATAACACGATGCTACCAGCGGAAGATGGTGATTGACTCCTGGGATTGATTACTCGGGTATCCCAGAAGCCAATGCAATAAAGGATAAGACGTACTTCACCGTAGCGAGGATGGATGGAAGTGGAGCATTTTCAACAAAAAAAAAGTATTATATGCAAAAAAAAAAAAAAAACACTATCCAAAAAGGAATGGTAAAGCTATCAGTAACAAATGCGGAAGTGTATGCAAATTAGGGTGGAACTCCACTTTAATTAATACAGTCCTAATGCATGAACAAGGCAATTTGCCTTGAGTCCTATAGCCCCTTTCACACAGGGAGTCCGTTCAGATCTGTCTGTCTGTCAGTTTTTTTGGCGGGTCTGAATGGACGCCCCATGTATCTCTATGGGGCATCGGATGTCAGCGGAGACATGTCCGCTGACATCCGATCCTCAAAACTGGACGGATGGAAACCCTATTTTCCATCCGTCTGGTGGATCGGATCGGATGAGAATGGACAGACGTCAGTTCCCATCCGATTCCCCCATAGAGATGCATGGGGACCTGACAGCTTGGTGGATCGATCCCCAGCTGAGAAAAACGGAGTCCGCCTGTGTGAAAGGGGCCTATGAGTTTATTTCACATCATTGCTTTGCACAGAAATAAAAGGACATGCACTACATTCTTTAGCGTAGCGTGTCGTGGCGCAGCACACTGCACCACAACCTGTTGTAGATAATATGCCACAGTGTACACACTATGTGTCGCTTAGGACACCGCTTTCTTCACAGTATACAGCAACCTCCAGTGTGAATGAATCCTAAAACGACACACTTTGCTTAACCACTTGCCAACCGCCGCAAGTACATATACTGCGGCGGTCAGACCCTCACAGGCAAAGTGATGTATGGGTACGTCACTCGCCTGTAAAGCTCTGGGGAGCGAGCGCGCGCCGCCGGAGGAACGCTCCTGCTTGGTCACGAACCCCCCTGCGCGTGTGCCCGGTGGACATCACTCGCGATCGTCCGTGACAGCGGGAGAAAGGCAGGCGGCTGATGTAAACAAGCCGCCTGTCATCCTCCCCTGTGTAAGAACAATGATCATACGGTTCTACTATGTAGGACCGTTGATCACTGTTCCTACACCTCAAGCCACAGCCAATCACAGTAAGAATCACGCCCCTAGGGACACACACCACCCCTTCCTCTCAAATAAAGTTAACCCCTTCCCTACCAGTGTCATTTTACAGTAACAGTGCATATGTATAGCACTGATTACTGCAGTAATGTCACTGGTAACCCCAAAAGTGTCAAAAATGTCAGTCAAGGGTCCGATCTGTCCGCCGCAATGTCACAGTCCTGCAAAAAAAAAATAATCGCAGATCGCCGCCATTACGCGTTAAAAAAACCCAACAAAAATGACAAAAATCTTTCCCTTTGTTAGTAAACGCAATAACTTTTGTGCAAACCAATCAAAATAGGCTTTTTGCGATTTTTTTTTACCAAAAATATGTAGCAGAAAACAAATTGGCCTAAAATGTTAAAAAATTTAGATTTTTACATTTTTTTTGGGAATTTCATATAAAAAAATATGAAAAATATTATTTTTGCAAAATTGTCCCTCTTTTTTTGTTTATAGCGCATGATCAAAAAATCGCACAGGTGATCAAATACCACCAAAAGAAAACTCTGTTTGTGGGGAAAAAAGGACGTCAAATTCGTTTAGGTACAGCGCTGCACGACCGTGCAATTGTCCGTTAAAGTCACGCAGTGCCGAATCGCAAAATACCCCCTGGTCAGGAAGGGGGTAAAATCTTCCGGGGCTTAAGTGGTTAAAGCAAAAAAGAAAAGAAAAAAGAGTTTTTTGGGCTTGTTTGTACCCACTTGTATAGGCATTACCCAAACCCTCCACAATCTAGATTTATACAATAGGTCCCGAACTGTAACACAGATTATCACAACCTGGTATGACCAGCCACTTCCACCTTCCCCTCGGGTCAGTAAACTGTACTCTCAGTCTAATGACAGTCAGTAGAATGAAAGCACTGCCCGGCGTACACAGCACTCAAGCAGCCATTGCGGATTGTGTGTACACTCTCCATGTTTGCCCCGCCCTGCACTGGTCACATGATTGTGATACGACTCGTGATCAGTCAGGATCGCTTCTGTCCTGGACTGGTAGCCGGGTGTGGTACAGAGCCCGGATCCTTGCATCGGCCAGGGGGATCTCTGAAGTGATCATGTGGCTTCACTACGGGGGATTGTTACTGCTTCTAGGACTCAGCATAGTAAGTTTTACAGACACTGCCTCCTATAGAGGGCTTATGTATTTCACATGAACTTAGTGACACTATGAGTACAGGTGTTATCAGAAATACACGGAAATGTACACAACCTTTCCATTTATTTGAAATCTGAATTCCAGATATGGATGTGTTTTGCATTGTTACATTGGTCCAGCTTGGATTAATATAAGTATGTATGTTTCATATCTTGGGCAATCCCTGTGGAACCTGGAAATCGCTGTAGTATGACGATCGGTGCGGAATGCCATTCAGACTATTTTTCTTCAAGAATACGAGGTGTAGTGTGAATGGACGAGGTGGGGATCCTAGCGTGAACATGAAGTCATTTACTTAAAGGGCATCATTCAGAGAACACTTTTAATTTTCTTGTGAACGCGATGCATTCTCCCATTGGGAGGTGGATGGTGATGTCACAATGTCCCCCTCTTCCAATCAGAAAACACTTTGTGTTCTTAGAGAAAACATAAAAGGCATTTTCTGAATGTTGCCCATGCCGAATGGAAAATTTCTCACGAAAATTAACCACTTGCCTACTGGGCACTTATACCCCCTTCCTGCCCAGGCCAATTTTCAGCTTTCAGCGCTCTCACGCTTTGAATGACAATTACGCAGTCATGCTACACTGTACCCATATGGAATTTTTATCATTTTTTTTCACACAAATAGAGCTTTCTTTTGGTGGTATTTAATAACCTCCTGGGTTTTTTATTTCTTACAAAAAAAAAGAAAAAAGACAGAAAATTTTGAAAAAAAAAAAAAAGTTTTTCTTATTTTCTGTGAGTAAATTTTGAAAATACATTTTTCTCCTTCACTGATGTGTGCTGATGAGGTGGCACTTATGGGCACTGATGAGGTGGCACTGATGAGGAGGTACTAATATGCCACACTGAGAGGCGGCACTGATGGGCACAGAGAGGCGGCACTGATGGACACTGACGGGTGGCACTGATGAGCACTGATGGGCAGCACCATCAGTGCCCACACTCAGTGCCCATAGTGCTGCTAGTCAGTGCCCATCAGTGCCTAGATGAGCAGGCACTGATGGGCACTGACTGGCAGCAGTATGGGCACTGATGGCGGGCACTGATGGCGGGCACTGTGGGCAGTTATGGCATTTTTTTTCCCTCTTGTGTAATCAGGGCACTGGTGATCAGTGCCCTGATTACATTCCTCTGTGTCCCCTTACCGCTGATCGGCTCTCCTCTTCCTCACACTGCAGTCTCTGTGTGAGGAAGGAGAGCTGGCAATGAGAGATGATCTCATATGTATACATATGAGATCATCTCTCATTGCATGGTCCGATCACATGGTAAATGGCCGCTGTGATTGGCCATTCACCACGATTTGTGATTGGCTGTGTCCAAGGGACACGGCCGACACAGATTTTCCCCGATGCGCGCTCGCGGGAGCGCGCGGGGAGCCTGTCACTGGGAGGCCGTTTAAAGATGGCCTCCCTGAAATTAGAGCCCGCGCTGTAGCCGTCTTTTTACTATAGCGCGGGCAGAAGGTGGTTAAGGATACTCTGCAGAAACCGAAAATGACAGTATGTATGTATATATATATGTGTGTGTGTGTGTGTGTGTGTGTGTGTGTGTGTGTGTGTGTGTGTATATATATATATATATATATATATATATATATATATATATATATATATATATATATATATATATATATATATATATATATAAAAATGAGTTACCCATAGCAACAGTGCAATACTTTAGCGACTTTAAAGTGCTTGGCTCAGTCAAGAAACAGGGGTTTGTTTTTTTTGTTGTTTTATTGAGAATTTGGATAGGAGAAGGGATGAGTGGGATACTCCAACTTGAATAAACTATGCACAATTTTCTGAGACTTTCAACTGCACTTGAATGCGGCAAGGCCGCTGCTTCACCTTGTCGATAGCGATGAAGTAGTGATAAATGAACCGCTTTAGGTAAGCTGTACTGTACTGCACTGCAGAACACACTTCAGGGTCCTTCCTGGCACCCCCTTTTGTTCCTATTCTTCAGGGCTTTTACTACACGGCACCCCCTTTACTCTCTGTGTGGGCTAGCTCCTTGATCCCCTGACTTCACTGGAGGGGGTCCCCCTTCCTGGGCCAGACCCTTTGGCAGGTCCCCTGGTACTCAGGGACACTGTTTTTCACCAAAAGACTCTGCTAGCAGCTCCACCGTCACTTACACCGGATCCTCTGCAGGTCAGCTCCACACACGGTTCACTAGGCTGACCGCCTAAGACCACTTCCTCACACATTGCAGGAGGAGAGCCAGCCGTCCACCCTGTCACATGTCCTCTCCGTATTTATGGCCAATCCCAGGATGCATTGCAGAATGCCCTCCAACTGGGACTGCCACAAAACACGATGTGTCACTGGCTAGGTTTCATCCACTGTCTAACAAGCTCACTCATTGGATTCAGCGAGGACACTCCCTCAGACCCAGTGAATCACACCTGGAAACATGTGACAGGCAACCTAATAGATCAGGCTCCCCTGATAAGCAGCCGGAGCAATAAATGCTTTACCTAGCACCTACCTACCTAGCAGCGTCATTTATATATATATATATATAGTGGGTACGGAAAGTATTCAGACCCCCTTAAATTTTTCACTCTTTGTTATATTGCAGCCATTTGCTAAAATCATTTAGGTTCATTCTTCTTCCTCATGAATGTACACATAGCACCCCATACTGACAGAAAAACACAGAATTGTTGACATTGTTGCAGATTTATTAAAAAAGAAAAACTGAAATATCACATGGTCCTAAGTATTCAGACCCTTTGCTCAGTATTTAGTAGAAGCCCCCTTTTGATCTAATACAGCCAGGAGTCTTTTTGGGAAAGATGCAACAAGTCTTTCACACCTGGATTTGGGGATCCTCTGTCATTCTTCCTTGCAGATCCTCTCCAGTTCTGTCAGGTTGGATGGTAAACGTTGGTGGACAGCCATTTTTAGGTCTCTCCAGAGATGCTCAATTGGGTTTAAGTCAGGGCTCTGGCTGGGCCATTCAAGAACAGTCACGGAATGTTCTTCCTTCGTTATTTTAGCTGTGTGCTTAGGGTCATTGTCTTGTTGGAAGGTAAACATTCGGCCCAGTCTGAGGTCCAGAGCACTCTGGAGAAGGTTTTTGTCCAGGATATCCCTGTACTTGGCCGCATTCATCTTTCCCTCGATTGCAACCAGTCGTCCTGTCCCTGCAGCTGAAAAACACCCCCACAGCATGATGCTGCCACCACCATGCTTCACTGTTGGGACTGTATTGGACAGGTGATGAGCAGTGCCTGGTTTTCTCCACACATACCGCTTAGAATTAAGGCCAAAAAGTTCTATTTTGGTCTCATCAGACCAGAGAATCTTATTTCTCACCATCTTGGAGTCCTTCAGGTGTTTTTTAGCAAACTCCATGCGGGCTTTCATGTGTCTTACACTGAGGAGAGGCTTCCGTTGGGCCACTCTGCCATAAAGCCCCGACTGGTGGAGGGCTGCAGTGATGGTTGACTTTCTACAACTTTCTCCCATCTCCTGACTGCATCTCTGGAGCTCAGCCACAGTGATCTTTGGGTTCTTCTTTACCTCTCTCACCAAGGCTCTTCTCCTCCGATAGCTCAGTTTGGCCGGACGGCCAGCTCTAGGAAGGGTTCTGGTCGTCCCAAACGTCTTCCATTTGAGGATTATGGAGGCCACTGTGCTCTTAGGAACCTTAAGTGCAGCAGAAATCTTTTTGTAACCTTGGCCAGATCTGTGCCTTGCCACAATTCTGTCTCTGAGCTCTTCAGGCAGTTCCTTTGACCTCATGATTCTCATTTGCTCTGACATGCATTGTGATCTGGAAGGTCTTATATAGACAGGTGTGTGGCTTTCCTAATCAAGTCCAATCAGTATAATCAAACACAGCTGGACTCAAATGAAGGTGTAGAACCATCTCAAGGATCAGAAGAAATGGAAAGCACCTGAGTTAAATATGAGTGTCACAGCAAAGGGTCTGAATACTTCGGACCATGTGATATTTCAGTTTTTCTTTTTTAATAAATCTGCAACAATGTCAACAATTCTGTGTTTTTCTGTCAGTATGGGGTGCTATGTGTACATTCATGAGGAAGAAGAATGAACCTAAATGATTTTAGCAAATGGCTGCAATATAACAAAGAGTGAAAAATTTAAGGGGGTCTGAATACTTTCCGTACCCACTGTATATATAATGTTTTTGGGTTATATTCAACTTTTTAATTAACCACTTCTGGACCGGAAGATTTCCCCCCTTAATGACCAGGCCATATTTCACGATTCGGCACTGCGTTAATTTAACGGACAATTGCACGGTCGTGCAACGCTGTACCCAAATAAAATTGATGTTCTTTTATTCCCACTAGTAGAGCTTTCTTTTGGTGGTATTTGATCACCTGTGCAATTTTAATGTTTTGCGCTATAAACAAAAAAAGAGCGACAATTCTGTAAAAAAAAAAAAACTATGTTTTTCACTTTCTGCTATATAACATTCTCCAAAAAAAGAAATTTAAAAATTACATTTTTTTTTTCACATTTTAGGCCAATTTGTTTTCTGCTACATATTTTTGATAAAAAAAATCACAATAAGCGTATTTTGATTGGTTTGCGCAAAAGTTATTGCGTCTACTAACTACAGGAAAGATTTATGTAATTTTTATTGTTGTGTTTTTTTTTTTTTTCTACTAGTAATGGTGGCGATCTGTGATTTATAGCGGGACTGCGACATTGCGGCGGACAGATCGGACCCCTAACTGACATTTTTGACACTTTTTGGGGGGACCAGTGACATTTCTACAGTAATCAGTGCTAAAAATATGCACTGTTACTGTAATAATGACACTGGCAGGGAAGGGGGTTAACACTGGGTGATCAAGGAGTTAACTGTGAGCCTAGGGGAGTGATTCTAACTGTGGGGGGTGTGGCTTGTGAAATGATCACAGAGACCTGTGTTCCTATATAGAAGGATCACAGGAGCTCTGTGATCATTCCAGGGAGAAGAATGGTCAGCCGTGTTTACAACAGCTGATCGTTCTTCTCTCTCAGCGGGGAGCGATCGCGGGTGTCAGGGGGCAATCGGAGCCGCCTGCCCAGTCCCCGCTGCTGAGTGGGGGAGGGAATACTTTACATACAATCAAGTCCATAAATATTGCAACATCAACACAATTCTAATCTTTTTGGCCCTATACACCACTACAATAGATTTGAAATTAAACAAACATGGTGTGCTTTAACTGCAGACTTTCAGCTTTAGTTTGAGGGTATTTACATCCAAATCAGGTGAACGGTGTAGGAATTACAACAGTTTGTATATGTGCCTCACACTTTTTAAGGGACTAAAAGTAATGGAACAGATTAACAATCATAAATCAGACGTTCACTTTTTAATACTTGGTTGCAAATCCTTTGCAGTCAATTACAGCCTGAAGTCTGGAACGCATAGACTTCACCAGACGCTGGGTTTCATCCCTGGTGATGCTCTGCCATGCTCTGTATTACTCTTGTCCTTGCTTGTGTCAGAAAAGTGCTCACAAAGAAGACAAGCTGCTGCTATGAATCAGCCGTCTTCTTCATGGATGTTGTCTGATCAGTCATGATAAAAGTGGAGGGGAGCAAGTCAGATCTCATCACTAGGTTTAGAAAGTTCTGATAAATATGGGCCAAAGTGCTACATGTGCTCTTACCAATAGGGGACAGAACTGTAAACAAATTATACGGATAAATAAGAATAACTTCTAACAACTTTTTTTGTTTTCCATTTTGGAAAGGGTAAGGAAAGATTATAACCCCTGTCAGGTATTTTTCGCTATCTGTGTCTCATTAGGAAAATTTCCCTTTGCTTCCTGTCCTATAGCCATAAAGGAAGTGAGAGGTATTGTCTAGAACTAATGTTCTGTTCTGGTGACTATTCAAAATCTGGATATTCTTTATCTTTCAGTGATAAGAGTTACCATGACAAATAGAGAGGGTGAATCTCCCCAACTGGTACACAAACAGCAATAAGAACCTGAGAAGAGCCGGTTCACACTGGGGCGACCTGTCAGGCGACCTGGTCACCTGACAGGTCGCCGTAGGTCGCCTGCCATAGAGAAGCTGTGGACCCGTTCTAATAGGAGCGACACAAGTCGCTCCGACTTAGAAAAAGGGTCCGGAGCTTCTTTGGGGTGACCCGGAGCGACCTCCATAGACTTCAATGTTATGAAGTCCGTGCCGGCCGCTCTGAGGTCGCGGTGCGAGCAGCGCATCGCGGCTTGTGAGGTCGCCCCGGCAAGTCGGATCGCTCTAATGTGAACCGGCTCGAAAGGTGTTCTAAGCCCTCTCTACTCCACAAATATTTTGCCTTTAGTTATAATTTTGAGGCCCTTTAACATTGATGCATTTTTACCTTGCTAAAAGTGCAAAAAAAGCTGACACAACTATACATGATACACCAGACTTGCCTTACTGCAGTGAGGTTGCATGCTGTGCATCGCATACCCACGTCTAACTGTAAGATGTAATCGCACAAAAGCTGATTTTGCACATAGAATTTGGGTATACCCTGTCATAGCTTGTTACTGGAAACAGGTTCTGATTTAAGTATTATCATTGCCTGTTCCATGTACTCCTAGAATATGCCTTTTGGATATTTTGGATGAGAAACAGTGGCAGAGGTATCAGAGTTCTACTGAAAGAGAAGCTGTTTCTGGCTAGGAAAGCCATTGCACTCAAGTGGATTCAACCTTCTCCATCTTACACGGATAAAGATGGTAAACCAAATACTGCCATATGAAAAACTTGTATATGAGGGTGCCCAACAAAATAAAAAAAGATTTGGGATAGGTGGTGTGCATCTACCCTTACCGTTTCCAGTAATTAAGACGCCCATTGACTTAAACGTAAAGTATAACTGTTAGAATTCAGGCCTCCTGAAACTGGTTTCTCATACCCAGGCAAACAACGGTGACTCATTGTATGCTTTAGATCTTTCATTTTGTGATTCAAGCAAGCTGTATACATTTTCAAATAACTTGATACATGTCAGTTTAAATGTACTTTTTTTTTTTTTCTTTGCTATGTTGCTCATGTTGAGCATTTTGTAAAATTTGTTACTGTTACATAGTTGCATAGTTAGTGAGGTTGAAAAAAGACATCACTCCATCCAGTTCAACCTATGATGTGTGTGTGTGTGTTTGCTGTTAACCGTACATTGTATACCCCTGTATGTTGTGGTCTTTAAGGTGTCCATCCAATAGTTTTTTGAAACTATCGATGCTCCCTGCTGATACGACTGCTTGTGGAAGAGAATTCCACATCCTTACTGCTCTTACAGTGAAGAACCCCCTGCGTATTTTAAGGTTAAACCGTTTTTCCTCTAGTTTTAGTGAGTGGCCACGTGTCTTATTGTATTCCCTTTCTCTGAATAGTTTGTTCCTTATGCTAGGGTCGCCAGTACAGTATTTGTACATTGATATCATATCCCCCCTCAATCGTCTCTTCTCCAGAGAGAATAGGTTTAGTGCTTGTAGTCTTTCCTCATAGCTGATGTCCTCCATTCCCCTAATTATTTTTGTTGCCCTTCTCTGGACTCTTTCCAATTCCAGCACATCCTTCCTGAGGACCGGTGCCCAGAACTGGACAGCATACTCCAGATGTGGCCGGACCAGAGTCTTGTAGAGTGGGAGAATAATCTCTTTATTTCTGGAGTGAATCCCCTTTTTTATACATCCCAGTATTCTGTTGGCTTTACTTGCAGCGGCTTGGCATTGCATGCCACTGCCAAGCCTGTTGTCTACCAGTACCCCCAAGTCCCTTTCCATCCTAGACTCACCCAGAGGTTCCCCCCCCCTAGTGAGTAGCTTGCTTTCTGGTTTCTGGCACCCAAGTGCATTTACATTTTTCAACATTAAACCTCATCTGCCATGTAGTTGCTCACCTCATATTTTGTTCAGGTCCGCTTATAAGGTTTCCACATCCTGCCCAGAAGATATTGGCATGCTTAGTTTAGTATCATCCACAAATACTGAGATTTTACTCGATATCCCTCCTCTAGATCATTTATGAATAAATTAAACAGGATTGGTCCCAGGACAGAACCCTGGGGGACCCCACTTTCTACACCCGCCCAATCCGAGTACTCCCCATTAATCACCACAATTTGCACTCTCCCCTGGAGCCAGTTCTCTATCCAGGTACTCACCTTATGGTCCATACCTACCTTCCTTAGTTTGAACAGTAATCGTTTGTGGGGAACGGTGTCAAAGGCCTTTGCAAAGTCCAGATACACCACATCCACAGGCTTACCTTTATCTAGGTGGCAGCTCACTTCATCGTAGAAGGTTAATAGATTGGTTTGGCAAGAACGATTTTTCATGAATCCATGCTGATTACTACTAATAATACAATTTTCATTACTAAAGTCTTGTATGTGGTCCCTTAACATCCCCTCCAAAATCTTGCAGACTACAGATGTTAGGCTGACCGGCCTATAATTACCCGGGATATATCTCTGCCCTTTATTAAATATTGGTACCACGTTGGCTTTTTTCCAATCAGCTGGCACCATGCCCGTCTGTAAACTATCCTTAAAGATCAAGAATAATGGTCTGGCAATCACCTGGCTGAGCTCTTTAAGAACTCGGGTGCAAGCCATCCGGTCCCGGTGATTTATTTGTGTTTACGTTTCTCTAGTTTCGTTCTAAGTCTATCTGTAATGCACATTCGTTAATAAAAAGTTGAAAATTGCAATCAAAATGTTTCATTCAAATCCTATGGGACTCTTCACACCACTGGGCTGTGGTTGCAGTGTGTTTTGAAAAGTCCTGCAAGCTGCATCTTTGATGCATTTTTCAAAACTGTTTCAAAAACATAGCTCCCCACTGAAATTAATGAAAAACGCATGAAAAACGCATTGCGGTTGCGTTTTTTTGAGTCACTTGTCCATATTTAACAGTGCATTCCAACAAGAAATGCATATGCCTTTTTTAATGTGTTTTATTTAGTGGAGCAGTGTGAAAGCTCCCTTGTAATAATTTCAGCCCCTTTAATTATAAGCAGTGCTCATTATTAGTACCAGTACTATTACTTAAAAGAAGTACTCGTTTAATAGTATCAGTCCTATTCATTCTATGAAATAGTTATTCTATCAGTCCTCTTTCTTATAAGGAGTGCTTGTTAATAGTATCAGTCATATTAATTATGAGTACACTTTAATAATATCTGTCCTATTAATTAATTATAAGGAATACTTATTAATATCAGTCTTTTTACTTTTAGGAAGTACTCTTTAATAGTATCAGTCCTAGTCATTAGAAGCAGTACTTATTAATATCAGGATTACTTTGTTTCACATTGCTCCCACTTCTTAAGTTGTGGTTTCTAGCTGTTATGATCTTACACTCTGAATGCATATAAATGCAGGTTTAAAAGTATAGCTTTCTTTGGGATTCATCTGCTTGTACGACACAGGGCATTCTTCTTTACAGGTAAGCTAGCTCACTAATTTAGAGTGCACTTACACTGACAGTGTTAACTGATCCTTTAACACACCCTTGGTCCAGTTCGTCTGGTTGTGTGAGCGCTCCAAGCCAGATTTGTGCAGTATACGATTGATTGTTGTCCTATGGACAGAGTCTCCCACCTCAGCTGTGGATCTCTGCAGTTCATCCAGAGTGATCATGGGCCTCTTGGCTGCATCTCTGGTCAGTCTTCTCCTTGTATGAGCTGAAAGTTTAGAGGGACGGCCAGGTCTTCGTAGATTTGCAGTGGTCTGATACTCCTTCCATTTCAAGATTATCGCTTGCACAGTGCTCCTTGGGATGTTTAAAGTTTGGGAAATCTTTCTGTATCCAAATCCGGCTTTAAACTTCTCCACAACAGTATCTCGGACCTGCCTGGTGTGTTCCTTGTTCTTCATGATGCTCTCTGCGCTTTAAACGGACCTCTGAGACTATCACAGTGCAGGTGCATTGATACGGAGACTTGATTACACAAAGGTGGATTCTATTTATCATCATTAGTCATTTAGGTCAATATTTGATCATTCAGAGATCCTCACTGAACTTCTGGAGAAGAGTTTGCTGTCATAATGAGCTAGTATGCATCGCATACTAGCCCATTATGTGTTACTTACCTTAGAACGAAGCCCCGACACGGACCCCCGGGCATCGCTGCGGGCGCTGCCATGATCCCTCGGCGACTCTTCCGGGTTCAGCAGCTCTGGCGCTGTGATTGGCCGGAGCCGCGATGACGTCACTCCCGCGCATGCACGCGGGAGTTATTTTCCGGCAAGCTCCCGGCAAGTTACATAGTTACATAGTAGGTGAGGTTGAATAAAGACAATAGTCCATCCAGTTCAACCTGTGTAGGTGTGTGTGGCTGTAATCATCTTGCATACCCCTGAATGTTCTGATCCTTGAGATGTAAGTCTAAGAATCTTTTGAAAGCCACCATACTACCCGCAGAAACCACCTCTTGTGGTAGAGAATTCCACAATCTTGTAGCCCTAACAGTAAAGAACCCCCCACGTTGCCTGAGGTTAAAACGCTTCTCCTCTAATCGCATTGTATGCCCTCGAGTGCTCATGCAATCCCTTCGAATGAACAGCTTTTTTTCTAAGCTGGGATCCCCATTAAGATATTTATAAATTGCTATCATGTCCCCCCTCAGACGTCTCTTCTCCAGGGAGAATAAATCGAGCGATTGTAGACGCTCTTCATAGTCAAGGTCCTCCAATCCCCTAATCAGTTTAGTTGCCCTTCTCTGGACTCTCTCCAGCTCCAACACATCCCTCCTGAGGACTTGCGACCAGAACTGGACAGAATACTCCAGATGCGGTCGGACCAGAGTTTTATAAAGTGGAAGGATTATAGTCTTATCTCTGGAATACATCCCTTTCTTTATGCATGCTAATATTCTGCTGGCTTTGGCAGCTGCCGCTTGACATTGCATGCTGTTTCCTAATCTATCATCAACCAAGACTCCCAGATCTTTCTCCATTTTTGATTCCCCCAAGGGTTCCCCTCCTAACGTGTATTGTGCTTTTATGTTTTTAGTCCCCAAGTGCAAAACCTTACACTTCTCCACGTTAAACCTCATTTGCCATGTCGTTGCCCACTCTGTAATTTTGTCCAGGTCATTCTGTAGGATATCTGCTTCATGCTGTGCAGTTATTGCTCTGGCCAATTTTGTGTTATCTGCAAAAACTGATATCGAACTACTGATCCCGACCTCAATGTTGTTTATGAATAAATTGAACAAGGTTGGTCCCAGGACTGAGCCCTGGGGCACCCCGCTTACCACCTCAGACCAGTCTGAGTATGCGCTGTTTATTACCACTCTTTGGACACGCCCTTTAAGCCAATTCCGTATCCAAGAGCAAACCCTGCTGTCGATACCTGCAGATCTTATTTTATAAATTAAGCGCTTGTGGGGAACTGTATCAAACGCCTTAGCGAAATCCAAGTACACCACATCCACTGGTCTCCCCCTATCTAGCTCACAGCTCACCTCCTCGTAGAATGTTAATAGATTGGTTTGACAAGAACGCCCATTTGTAAACCCGTGCTGATTACTGCTGATGATGTTGTTGTCTTTAGCAAACTCTACGATATAGTCCCTTATCATCGCCTCCAGAAGTTTACATACTATTGATGTCAAACTGACAGGCCTATAATTTCCTAGGATATGCCTCTGGCCCTTTTTGAATATCGGAATCACGTTAGCTTTCTTCCAATCCCCTGGTACATCTCCTGTCCTAATACTGTCAGCAAAGATCAGGAACAGTGGTCTGGATATAACCTTACTGAGTTCCTTGAGTACTCTCGGATGTATGCCATCCGGGCCTGGTGATTTGTTTGTGTTGAGTTTATCCAGCCTTTCCCTGATTTCACCCTCTGTTAGCCATAGTGGCAAGTCCTGTGTATTACTACTAACCAAACAGTCATGGTCAGTGTACCCCTCCGTTTCCTGTGTAAAGACTGACGAGAAAAAAGCATTCAGCACGGTTGCTTTTTCAGTGTCCTCTGTAACCATCCTCCCATCATTGCTAATTATGTGTGCAATATGCTCTGCCCTAGTTTTTTTGCTGTTGATATATTTAAAGAATTTCTTTGGGTTTTTTTTACTATCCTCCGCTATTTGTCTCTCAAAGTTGATTTTAGCCATCTTGATTTCTTGTTTACTTTTCTTATTTGCCTCCTTGTATTGCTCGAAAGTCGATACTGTGCCCTCTGATTTATACTTCTTGAAGGCCAATTTTTTCCCCCTAATAAGTTTTTTGACGCTACGGTTTAGCCAGCCAGGTTTGGCTTTGTCTCTTCTAAATTTATTTCCCATAGGAATGCACTGCAAGATGCCTTTGCCTAATATGTTCCTAAAGCATTCCCATTTTTCCTCTGTGGTCAGGGATCCCAGGGTTTGGTCCCAGTTTACCCTTTCCATCAATGAGTACAATTTTGGAAAGTTTGCCCTTCTGAAGTTTAGGGTTCTTATGTTCCCCACTTGCCTTGTTATATTGTTATTTATACTAAATGTGATCATCCTGTGATCGCTAGAGCCCAGATTCTCCTGGACTCCTACCTGCGAGATTAGGTCTGGGTCAAGTAAAACTGAAGGTCCCCCCTGGACCCTCAGAGCGCATGCGCCGCTCGCGCGAGCGGCTGCATGCACTGCAAATATCTCCTAAACCGTGCCGGTTTAGGAGATATTATTTGTACCTACAGGTAAGCCTAATTATAAGCTTACCTGTAGGTAAAAGTGTAAAAAAGTGGGATACTACCGCTTTAAAGCCTGAAATGTGGCAAAAGGTCAAAGTTCAAGCGGGCTGAATACTTTCGCAAGGCACACACATATATATATATATATATATACACACATACACACACACACACACACACACACACACACGTCAGTTAAAAAAAGGAGGCCATAATGTACAAACCCCCGAGGAGTGCAGTAATTCACCTTCTCCGCACTACATAGAGATGTACTCCCCAGTCAAAAACAAATACTCCAAAAGGACTGGCAGTTTCTAAGGTAAAGAGAGATAAAAGAGCATATATATGGACACATGTGGCCCAAGCAAAAAACAAAACCAGCATAGAAAAGCTGCAACTAGAAAGTACTTCACTTTAAAGCTGAAGGTTAGCCATTAGGGCCAATTCATGAGGCGGTTTGCAATTAGATTAGCAGGGGATCCGCTCCAAATGCCCTGCTGATCAGAGGATGACAGGGTCTGTGTGTGCTCAGTTTTTTGCTGGCCTGATTGGACCCGGAGGTAGATGAGAAAGGCAACATCTTAGCCAAAAATTACACGAAACCTACCGCTGGAAACTCATTCTTACACTACCATAGTTGCCACCATCCCAGGTGGATCTCAAACATCCCCAAAAGCCAATTCTGCCGCCTGAAACGCAATTGCACAAAACTACAAGATTACTGCGAAGAAAGCGCCCTCCTAACCCAAAAATTCCTAGACAAAGGCTACCCTGCATCCCTGGTTCAACAAGCCCATTCACAATACCTGCAACAGTATGATTCAAGTGCTCCTCACATCCCACCCCACCCACAGAATGCATTGCCCCAACCCCTACGATTCACCACACAGTTCCACACTAAATACAGACAAATGGAAAAGATCCTACGAAAACACTGGTCCATCTTATCAGAGGACCCACATTTAAAATCCACCATCCCCCCTATACCAAAAGTTTCCTACAGAAAATCCTCCAACATCAAAAATCTCATTGCTCCCAGTAAACTCAAGTCCACCATCACCCACCCCACCACTACCCTCTGCCTCATCCCCCTCATAGGGATGTTCCAGTGCCGCAAAACCTTATGCCTCACCTGCTCCCATGTCCAACACGGCCAAACAGAATTCACTGTAAAAGGCAAAACATATCCTATTAAACAATTCTACAACTGCTCAACAGAATATGTAATATATTGCCTAACCTGCCCATGCGGACTATTTTATGTAGGCCGCACCATTAGACCTCTTAGGAAACGATTTGGCGAACATCGTCGCCTGGTTGAAAAAGGGAAGGACAAGCATAGTGTCCCCAGACACTTTGCAGAGTTCCACAACCACTCTTCTTCTGGACTCAAGGTGTGGGTAATTGAGTCAATCCCCAACACCTTACCCAGGACAGAGCGTTTCAAGCGGTTGTGCCAGAGAGAGACCTACTGGATTTACTCCCTTGAAACGCTCTCACCTGGAGGCTTGAACGAAGAAATCGAAATTAATGTGCTGCTGTAGCCCATCTTCCAATTTGTCATTTCTTGTGGTTTATTAACTTGATCATTTTCTGCCCAGGTTCTTCCTCCCATCTTCCAGCGATCTCTATGAACCTCCCTGACACACGCTTCCTTTTCTCAAGCCAACTTCAAAGTAAGTACCCATATACAGGTCTCTATCTGTCCTTATAGTCTTTGTACTTCATTTTTTGCCACAAATCTGGTTCATATTGAGACCTTCCTTCAACAAACACTCACCAACACCCACCAATACCACCGACCCCCCATATACATATATATGTATATACATACATATATATGTATATATACAACCTAACTACTAAGTGATCATGATCTGCGTCAATTGGAGCATGTGTGTATGCATGTACATGCGCATGTCCCTCTTTTTTCTATATGCGCATGGGAATGCATACATATATAATAATTTTTGACCATTGCCAATTTATCATTTCCACTATGTTTAGCATTTTTATTGCACCCCTCCCCCTTCTTATTGCTCTCCCCCCCCTCCCCTTTTTTATCCCTTTCTCATTATATATATATTTTTTTATTATTATTATTTTTTATTATAGTTTTAACATAACTTTTGTTTTTCATTTTATTTATTTATACATATACATATGGTTTTTATATACATGCATGCCTCTCTCTAATGCGCCTCTCCATACATTCATTTGCATATACAAACATATACACAGGCAATTCCCTCCTCTGTACAAGATTTTCCATTCAAAGATAATCAAACCCCCTCCCCCCCCCTCTCTCTCTGCTGCCTTAATACACTCTATTCAGCTTATGCACCTTTTCACCCCTCCCCCTATTCTTTCCCTCTCCTCCCCCTCCCAGACATCTGCGTCATCCTCCTCTCTCTTAGTCTCTCACTTTCCCTTGCCGGTTTGCTTTTCTCCTAATTTTGTCCCTCCTGAGCCCCTGTAACTTTGTCCTCCGCACTGCTGGCATAAATACCACATCCAAAATGGCCCCTGCACGGCCTGAAGAAGGAGCGGAGCTCCGCAACGCGTCGCCGTTCTATCTCCCTGGTGTCTCGGAAGTGACGTCACGGCAACCCGACCGGCGTGTCCACGCTGCATCACCACCGCTGAGGATCAGCACGTCCCCTGCCTCGCAACAGGAGATCGCCGCTTACCCTCCACAGCATCAGCGCCACAGCCTGACCGGACAGCCCACCCTGGAAGTGACTTCAGAGATCACCTATTGCTTTTAAGATGCCTGATTTTATACATCCTTTGTGAGTAACATTCTTCATGTGTGTCCAATAAATTGCCTATATTGCTGCACTTAGATCGGCGCTTGGCCCTCTCTCTCTCTCTTTTTGGATCCATACAGGGTTGCTTCACCCTCTACAAGCCGGCAGCCAGCAAAGTGTACTAGCAATCCCACCAGACTTTCACCATTTGCCCGCATCATAGCCCATTGCAGCAACCCGCTCAGTCCGTTTGCGCCAATCTCTCCCCCCCTCTCTCTATCTGAATGTAAATTGACATCGGCCTGTTTACACTTTCCGGTTTATGTGAATGCATAAAAAACTGACAAGTGGACCTGATCAGATAACCCGTGTGAAAAGGCCTTAAAAAAAGAAAAAACATTCTCTATAGCTGAAGGTGTACTCACACTTGGACAGGTTGAACTGAAACATGAGTTTGATTATCCCCCCTCCCCCGCTAGTCTGCACTTATAGTGAACTATAAGGAAGTGTTGAAAGAGAAAATGTTACTTCCTTTTTTTTTTTTTTTTTGTACTGCTTTGCAACAACTCAAATGTTTTTAGTAGGTGCGGGAGTATAGAAAATGGAGCTGTCTGTTTTTAGTTTCATTTTTCCTGTTCACACCACATCAGTGGAGCTGTGTTTATGTGCACATATTAACACAGGTTCAATGCCGGAGCACACTGAAAACAATTGTTTTCTATGCGCTCTGTTCCCACAATAATGCTGAGCTGGGCTGCGGTACGTTGCATAGGCAAGGAAAAGCAGGGCGCAGAGATGTATCCCTAATAGTGAGAATTCCAAAGTTTTTTTTTATTTAACAAACATGTCATACTTACCTGCTCTGTGCAGTGGTTTTGCACAGAGCAGCCCTGATCCTCTTCTTCTAGGGTCCCCCTACAGCACTCCTTCTCCCCCTTGACCAGTGCCCCCAAAAGCAAGCTGCTTGCTATGGGGGCACTAGTGTGTGCTCACTCCCGAGTCCCGCTCTGTGTCCAGCAGACATGCATGAAGGTAAAAAAAAACACCTATGTTTAGCAGCCCTCCTAATACTTACCTGATCCAGCGATATCCATGGGCGCCTCAGCTCTCCAGGGACCCTCCTCATTGGCTGAGACAGCAGCTTGAGCTATTGGCTTCTGCTCCTGTAAATCAAAGCCAGCAAGCCAATGAGGAGAGAGTGGGGTAGGGCCGAGCTGCGCTCTGTGTTTGAATGGACAGACACAGCAGATGTTCAGGAGCGAACCTGCTTGGGTGCCCCCGTAGCAAGCTGTTTGCTCTTGGGGCACTTGATATGGGGAAAGGGGCCAGGAGCACTGGCGGGGGACTTGAGAAGAGGAGGATCGGGAATGTTATGCATTATGCACAAAACCACTGCACTGCAGGTAAGTATGATATGTTTTTATTTAAAAAAAAAAATCAAAAACTTTAATGTAAAGAGAAACAAATTATCCACTTGCATATAAACACCAAAGATGTTCATGGTGATCTTGTTAATCAGGACCAGAAGGAGCAGAATCACAGTTCGGAATATAAACCGTACCTTCCATAAGAACAATGCCGGCACTGGGCTAAGAGGTATGTAAGCCACACAGTGTGCACACTGTACAGCGGCTTTCAATACACTTAGCAGACAACGAATGTGGGTGGGATTGGTGGCAAGCGACGACACAACCTTAGCAAGCAGCATTTTTATTAAGCCTCCTAATTACTTTGAAAGTCTATACCTAATTATTGCCACAGTAGACTTTTAATCCTATATGATCAGTTGTCTGTTGGTTATTAGGAGCACCATTTTGTTCCTATTTTTGTAGGTACTTGCATAAATTTGCAGACGTTCTGGATTAATGTTTTTGCATCACATCTTACTATATGTTTACTGCATGCCATTGCTTGGCAGGGAAGCATTGAAGGGAATGAGGTGTCATTTTGTACCATGAAAAAAGTATTTAAAAGAAAGATGTAAACGGATGCCTTGCATTGTAACAATGTAAAACATCGCCTCTACAAAACAGACACCAGTCTGCTGCCATTTTAACATGTGTGAACAAGGCCTTCGTGTCCAATCCTCCTGTAGGCAACCGTATAAGTGTCCCTCAATAAACATTAAAGTAAAGACTTTCACAGTGAGTACCAAAAATCCTAATCTTACACTTTCTTGGTACAGGATAAAAAAAAAAAAAATAAAAAAAAAAATCCTGTAGAAATGTAATTCTTTGGTGTTAAAAATGCTAATGGTAATTTTTTATTTTTTCCAGGAAATTTCTGCAAGAACATTTGAAATAGATTACAAACACAGTTGTTTTTTCAAAGATGGAAAGCCATTCCGATATATCTCGGGAAGCATTCATTATTCACGTGTTCCGCGCTTTTACTGGAAAGATCGTTTATTGAAAATGAAAATGGCAGGATTGGATGCAATTCAAACGTAAGTATTTACCATTAAACAATGAGTTTTGTATGAATAAAGCCCATCAGTAGGGGGGCATTATTGACCAGTGTTACATTGCAATATATTTCTCTTGGCTGTAAAATGGAACCCCTAATTGAAATATGAAAAGGTCAGGCTCAACAGTTGTCCTGACTGTTCACTGGCTGCATGTTGGTTCTGGGTCAGTGGGCACAATTCATTAAATGTATTTGCATGTGTTATGACGGTCACGTGACCACTTAACGCATGCGATAATGAAAATGTAAATTCACCATTGCGCGTATGCGGTATTTAGTGCAAACCCCAAAAACGCTAATTAAATAGCACATAAAAAGGTGTAAAAGTAAATTCACAAAAGGAAATAAATGCATGTGGTAATTATGTACTGGTCAAAGCTTGTGCTAACTATGCAGCAACTATGGCAATAGTCAGACACCACCCCCCCCCCCAGTGAAAGGTTTAAAAAATAGGCAGGAAAGTGCAAGCTGAAGCAAATGTCAGATAGATTTTAGTGAGTTGTTTCTGGAGGATGGCAGATAGCATAGCAAAGAGGATAGAGAGGTTCAGAATTGCTCAGTCATCAAGTTCAGGCCAATGATTTATAGCCTGGACTTGGTAAACGGTTCTGACCAATGGCAGAACCTCCTGTGCCTTTGCAATGTGAACACAGGCACAGGAAATGATGCAATCTCCTCTCCTGGAGCCCTTTTCGGTTCTAGCGTGAGAAGAGAAAGCAATCACAGTGAGTACAAAAGCACTACACTAACACTAGTACACATAGGCACATATTAAACCCCCTGATCACCCCCCCCCCAGTTAACCTTTTCACTCCCTGTCAGTGTCCCTAAATACAGTATACAGCTAATTTCCTGACCACTGTACTAGAGTCACTGGTGACACCAGTTAGCGCCAGAAGAAGTTAGCGATAGTTATCGTCAGTCCCAGGTAGGTTTAGGGTACCCCGCCATATATCCTCTAATAAAGATTTAACCTCTTTTTTTTTTTTTTTTAAATATTTTTTTATTGAGTTTTTCAAATACAGTAAATAAGCAACGTACATAAACATATGAAAAGCATATTTGCAATGCGATTGACGTACATTGAAGTATAAAGATAAACGTCTATAAGGACTGCTAGTATCACAGTGCTTGCAAGGACCCACAATATAGGATGAACTTTCGTATCTTGAACAATAATACATTGAAACCGTATGAACCTGTTTGTCCAGGGAAGGAGGAGAGGGGGCACGTATCTGTCATTTGCAACCTCTATAGTGGTCAACGCCACCGGGAGGGACGCCCCGTAAGGGAACACACTGCGTCCTCCCTTCAAACGCCCACTCCCTCTCCCCCCCCCCCAGGACCCCAGCAACTTTAACAATTCTGCAGATAAACATCAGAAATCATTGGGGGCCATGATACCCTACATAAGTGGTCCATATGGACCACCTGGAGTGAAATTGTTGTAGCTTGAAGGCCTGTAAGGCCAGGGTCTTCTCATACACACACGACTCCCCTACTATTTGGGTAACCTCCCTCCGAGTTGGGGGGTCGGCACACTTCCATTTACGTGCTATGGACAACCTAGCAGCGAACAAGATATTTTGGACCACCGTCCTATATTGGGGTGGGTATTTGTCCATATTCACACCCAAAATCGCCTGTTCAACTGAAATTTTGTTAAGTATCCCGGTGACTTCTGCTATCAATGTGGAGATGGAGGCCCAGAAGCTTCTCAGGGAAATGCACGTCCACAAAACATGAAGTAGAGTGCCAACCTGCCCGCACTGTCTCCAGCATAAATTAGATGTTTCTGGATAGAATTTAGCAATGGTGTAAGGTGTCTTGTACCACCTCAGGTGAATTTTTAGCAATCCCTCCCTAAAGTTGGAGCATTTGGTATGGGTAAGCGTATGTTTATAGGCTCTCAACCATTGCTCCTCCGTAAAAACCTGACCAATTTCGCCCTCCCATTTTATGTGATATGTGTTTTTTTGGAAGGTTTTCTTGTTGTGCAGGGAGATGTAGAATTTGCCTATACCTTTCTGCCGCGCATTAGCTCCAAAACAGAGGGTATAGATCTGTTCCGGGAAAAGAATGTGTGTCGATGACATAGATGAAATCAAGTGTGAAACCCGGATAAGTGTGAGGTATTCCTTGGCAAATGATGGAAATTTGTCGCACCATAAGGAAAAGGAAAAACCCTGGGGACTCTGTACAATGTCTCGGATTGTCCTAAGTCCAAAAGAGGACCAATGCGCCACGTTTAAGTCTGGGGAGAGGAAGGAGAGAGCAGTCAGAGGCACAGGAACTTCCACCCTCCCAGCTTGCACGGTGCTATGTGTGTAAAAGTATTGCCACGCCAGTACTGTAGCTGAGATGGTGGGATGGCCCGTACGAAAACTACATTTAGAAAAGGGGATACTGAGTATGAGATCAGCAAGAGAGCCCTGTATTACCTCCGACTGCTCAATCTGTCTCCAAGTGGGTGCCTGAGTCGGATGCAGCCAATAGAGGGACTGGGAAAGGATAGCAGCCATATGGTAGTCCCGTATATCCGGAATCCCCATACCTCCCACCGTGGGATGTTGGACCAAGTATCTATGGGCGCAACGAGGCTTCTTCCCGTCCCATATGAATTTGGATACCAAAGACTGAACCGTACGGTAAAACGATAAGGGGATTTTAATGGGGAGAGCTCTTAGTAGGTATAAAAGTTTTGGAAACGTCAGCATTTTGAACGCTGCAGTCCTTCCTGACCATGACAGATAGTACTTGCCCAATCTAGTCAGTTCGTGCGTTAAAGTGTCAAGGAAAGGGGCAAAATTGGCCTTGAAGAGATCCCCAATCCTGTTTGTGAGCTTGATACCTAGATAGTCAATGTGACCACTACCCCACTGAAATGGAACTATACTCTGAATATGTTGTGTGAGATCAGCTGACACGTGAACGCCCAACATGTTCGATTTGGTTTCATTAACCTTGTAGTATGAGACAGAACTAAATTCCCTGAGAACCTCCTGGGCCGCTGGTAATGATGATAAGGGAGAGGTCAGAGATAAAATAACATCGTCCGCAAACAACGATATCTTGTTGGAGGAACCTCTAATGTCTATACCCCGAATACCTGGATGAGTTCTGATGCGTTCCGCAAATGGCTCCATTAGGAGAACAAACACCAAAGGTGACAGTGGGCACCCCTGGCGGGTACCGTTTGTTATTGCAAATTTTGTGGAGAACAGACCCTCTGTATAGACATATGCCGAAGGAGCCGTGTACAAGGCCAACACAGCATTCAGTATCTCACCCACCATGCCGAAGCGTTGTAGAACTTTTCGCAGATATCCCCAGTGTATCCTGTCAAAGGCCTTCTCGGCGTCAAGGGACAGGAACACTGTAGGAGTATGAGTAGATTCGGCATGGTGGATGAGATTCAACATCCTTCTTGTGGCATCGGTCGCTTGGCGGCCCGCGACAAACCCCACCTGGTCTTGCCGAATGAGGTTTGGTAGAAACTTGGAAATGCGGGTGGCCAATATTTTCGCGTAGACCTTCAGGTCCACATTGAGTAAAGATATGGGCCTGAAATTCTTCGCACAATCCGGGGGTTTCCCCGGTTTGGGTAGTGTTACTACTGTAGCCTCCAGCATCTCTGGAGGAAAGGAAGCAGAGGAGGCAGCCCTGTGAAACACCCTTCGCAATCTAGGGACCAGAAGATGCATGTATTTTTTGTAGTACTCCGAAGAGAACCCGTCAGGGCCCGGAGCCTTGTTAAGGGGCAAGGACTGGATCGCCCTATTGACTTCTAAGTCGGTGATCGGGAGATTTAGTTCCGCCACTTCTGCCGGTCTTAATGCAGGAAGGGAGACCGAATCCAAGAAATTGTCAATGATCTCAGGAGATGGTTGGGGTGTGGACTGGTCATCCTTTAAGTTATAAAGCGAGCCATAATAGTGGCTGAAGGCGTCGGCAATGTCTTTAGGATTCGTTAAAGACAGTCCGGAAGAATGATGCGTCAATTTAGAGATACGTTGACGAGCATGAATGTCCTTCACATGGGTAGCTAACAATTTACCGGCTTTGTTGCCATGCGCATAAAAATTTGCCTTAAGCCTACGAACATTAGCTTGATGTTGTCCAATCAAGAGAGAACGTAGGTCATTTTGAGCTTGAGTCAACTGGTTACTAACGTCTGGGAGTGGGTTTGTTTTATTGGTCTGTTCTAGGTTTCGGATCAGGTTCAACAGATCCTCCATACGCTGCCTCCTCTGCCTCCGTATAGCGGCACTCTTAGACATCAAGACACCTCGCATAAATGCTTTATGGGCATTCCAGATACTGGAAGGGCACACCTCCCCACTGTCATTAAACTTGAAGAATTCCTCCAGGGCCGCATGGACCTCAGAGGAAGTCCCCGGGTCAGAAAAAATATGAACATCATTTTTCCATCTGTTGGCCCTCGTTGTAAAAGCCCGGGGACCGACAGTTATGGAAACAGGAGCGTGGTCCGACCACGTTATTTGGCCTATAGAAGAGTCCACAATTTTTTGTAGTAAGAATTTGTCGGTGAAGAACATGTCTATGCGGGAGTAAGAACAGTGGACCTTTGAAAAGAACGAATAGTCCTTCTCTGTAGAATGGTAGCAGCGCCATACATCCTGCAAGCCTGTGGCCGACAGGAAGCCCGCAAGATCTGGTCTGCGGGGACATTTCCGGGGTCCCCCAGAAACGTCTTGACGTAGGTTTGCGACCAAGTTCATGTCCCCCCCAAGGATCACGTGGCCCCTGATATCCACCTTGAGACGTTTCCAAAGTTTACGCAGATAGGTAAGTTGTTTCACATTTGGGGCGTACACATTAATGATGGAGTACACAATATTGTTGAGTTCACAGTGTAAAAGAATGAAACGGCCATCTGGATCCGATATATGGGAGATATACTTGTAGGCCACAGAGTCCTTTATAAGAATGGCCACTCCCCCCTTTTTCTTGGGGCCATTGGCAAAGTATGCATGAGGAAATTGTTTGTTTGTGAGTCTAGGGGGAGCTGCAGCACAAAAATGGGTCTCTTGGATGAGCATAACATCACATCCCTGGGACTTGATCTCCCTCCATAACATATGACGTTTACCAGGGCTATTCAATCCATGCACATTCAGGGAGGTTAGTTTGAAGGCCATGGTGAAGTGGTATAGTAGAGTTCGTTGGTAGGAGACCAGTTGTAGGGACTATGTCACTACCAAGGAAGGGCAAAAAGAAAGTGTATAAAACCTTACCCGAGATCGCAGAGTCCGGGACAGTGCAAGGTCGTGGCCGACTGGAGGGGTCCGCGTGTGTTGAGAAGTTAACGGTTGGAACTTGAGAGGGTATGGCTGATGAAGCACTCGTTGCTGTGTGTCACAGGTAATGTACAAAAAGAGAGAAACAATAATAAAAAAAGGTAACAAAACAATCCACCAATGACAGTCGTGACAATCAAGTAGGTATTACTGCAATGCCAAGTTCTCTAAGCAAAACAATATGGATATGGCACTGGGCGCAGGAACTCTAACTGCGCCAAACTGTGTTTAAAAAAGGACGATAACCAAGTGGAAATCTGAGCAGTTATCCAACTGCTAACACGGGGAAACTGGCAAAAAAGGAAAAAAAAGAAAAAAAACAAAACACCATTCGTAGCCGAACAGAACATTCGGAGACTGTAGATCAGGCAGTTAGAACATCAGAGGGTCATCTGATATATAGCTGGAAGGGCCTTGTCAGCCCGGCGTCTCATCTCGGTGGGGAGGTTGTCGGAACCTTGTCAGGAGAATGATCTCCAGGGGGGGTATCATCCTCCAAAATCCCCCACTGGCGCAGGAGCTCAATTCCACGTTCAAGAGAAGAGATCTTGAATTCCCTGTCCCCTCTCGTAACAATGAGGGTGGCAGGGTAGTTCCAGCGATACTGGATGTGGTGATTCCTGAGAGGTTTAGTGATAGTCACAAGGTTTCTCCTGCGGTTCATGGTGTGGGCCGATAAATCTGCGTAAAAGGACAGGCCTTGCATGCCAGCTGGGAGATCTACCGCCTTTCTTACTCTCGCCATCAGTTGTTCTTTCACAGTATAAAAGTGAATTCTTGCAATGGCGTCCCGTGGGTATGCGGCGGGGATATGCTTAGGCTTCGGAAGCCTGTGTATCCTATCAATGGCCAAGTCTCCCAAGGTTGCATCAGGAAGGATTTCCTGCATAAGGGTGGTGAGGAACGCTGCCAGGTCGGGAGGTTTAATAGATTCAGGGATCCCCCTGATTTTCACATTGTTTCTCCTGGAGCGATCCTCGAGATCCGCCACTTTTGATTTTAGCCACTCCAAGTCATCGTCATGGTCATTATGAGCATCCACCATGCTATTGAATGTGTCCGCAAATTCACCCATTTTGTTCTCAATGGTGGAGACTCGATCAGCGACAGCAGCGACAGCTGTGTTGCAGCGGGACACCAGTTGCAGCATATCAGAGTGGATTGCAGACCGTAGGGATAGCATCATCTCCTTAAACATGGATGCCATCACGGGATGGTCCCCTGCAGGGATGGCTGCAATGGAGTCTTGAAACTCCAGGGTGTCATCAACTGTGATGCCGGGGCTGGAGAGCGGCCTATCATGGAAAGTCTTTTGCTTGGATTTGGCAGGGCTGGAAGGTTGTGATTCTGCAGCCGCCTGTGGGGAGAGTCCCGTGGGGTCAGCCTGGGTGCCCGAGAGATGTCTCGGCTGATGCAAATCAGTCCGGTGTGACTGGTGGGGTTGCTTATGAGAGGAGTGTGGCGGGCCGGCGCCATCTTGGCTGCGCGGCCTGGTGTTGGGGGAGAAGAAGTCGATCATCTTACCCGGCTTGTGTCTATCTTTCCGCTTGGGTGGCATGTTCCAGTGATGCCCGGGGTTGCCAGGAGTGCAGATGGACTATTTTGGAGTGACCCTCTCCGTGGAAATTGCTCCGAACGATCTGCTTAGCAAGGAGCTGTTAGCTCACGCTGCCATCTGCCTTGCTAGCCGGCTCCGCCCCCCAAGATTTAACCTCTTGATCACTCCCAGTTAGCCCTTCACTGCCCTGTCACATTGTCAGTAGATACAGTGTACAGATAAGTTACTGATCACAGTATTAGTGTCACGGGTGATGCTGGTTAGCATCAGTATCAGTCTTAGTATAGCGTCAGGGTCCCGCCACATATTTTCTAATAAAGTTTAAACCCTCTAATAGCCTCCAAGTTAACCCTTTTAGTCCCTGTCAGAGTTACTAGTAAAGTGTACAGATCTTTTTTTTCTGATCACTGTATTAGTGTCATGGGTGACCCCAGTTAGCCTCAGCATTAGCGTCAGTTAGGATCAATCCCAGATAGCATCAGATTTTAACCCTTTGATTGCCAGTAACACTAACACACACACTATATACCTCCATTACTAGTATAGTGTCTGAACGACTCAATATCTTTGATCTGATCTACTATACTAGCAGCCCCAATAGTTTAGTGTTCCCAAAAACGCAGCGTTAGCAGGATCAGCCCTGACACCTTCCAGCACCTGCATGTAGCCCCTCTGCCCAGCCCCCAGGAAGTGCATTATCAATAGATCACTGTCACTTCCAATACACAGCACACAAAACCGCAGTGTTAGCAGAGTCAGGCCTGATCTCTGCTAGCACTAGCAGTTATTCTTTTTTCGTAGCTGTTCAAACAGTCCTCGACAACCATGTGCTTTTTTACCTGTGAGTCATACTAGGTACCTGTAAATTTATTGGCCAAAATGTCAAACGAAAGGTACACTAGTGAAGCTGCCTACAGGATACTGAGCATGACAGATGAGAGCGATGGGGAGTCAGAATCCGGTTCAGTAAAGGAATCTGTAGAGAGCAGTGGCATCCTGACAGATAGCTCTGATGACAAAGTAGAGGCACCAGCGGCCTAGTACACCTTGGTCGTAGACAAACTAGCACTGCAGTATCACTTGGTGACATGGCGAGTCCCATAAGCGCAGTTTAGGCTGGTGTAGTGGCTAGCACAAGTAGTTGCCCGCAGCCACCAAGAATTTAAACACAGGCCCATAGAGCCCTTCCTTATGCGCTTGCAAATCCTGATTGGCAACCCACAGATTCTGCAGCGCCCATACTATGCCAACCACCCGCCCCCCCCCTCCCCAAATACTGGCCAACCCGGAATTCAGGTGGAATTTTACTCCCCTTGATTTTTTAAAAAGAGTGAGTTGCGATCATATTGGTCCACTGACCCAATTCATCATATGCAGTGTTCTCTGCTGCCATGGCCAAGGCTAGAAACAAAATGTCCTCGGGGTGACCCTGAATATGACCAGCTCCACAAAATTCGTCCCCTCGTAAACCACTTCAGCCAAAAATTAGCAAAAAGAATAAAAGATCTAAGATCCAGATCCATATGTATTCATCTCTGCACTATTTTGTGATAGCTAACTTTTTTTTTTTTTGTCATTTTTCAATCACTTGTGACAAAAAAATGAAATACTCATTGGGCTCAACATACCTCTCTGCAAATTCCTTGCGGTGTCTACTTTCTATCATTTTGGAACCTCAAGAATGAGGCAGTAATATAAACTAAAAGCTGCATAAATTCAAGTAAATGTACCATAGTTTGTAGACGCTATAACTTTTGCGCATACCAATTCCTTGAGCCCTTAACAGAGAGAAGCCGCGCCATACCAGCCATGACTAAATTTGTTGGCTGCCTTGCAAGATGCTTGCGATAACTTGCCACAAAATTTCATGCAGTGTTTAAGATGTACTTAGAAAAGATAACACATGCAAGATTTTAACCACTTTAAGACCAGGCCTGTTTTTGACACATTTGGTGTTGACAAGCTAAAATCTTTTTTTTTTTTTTTGCTATATATATTTTTTTTTTTTCGCATAGACTCTAGAGAATAAAATTGAGATAGTTGCAATATTTTTTATCACACCGTATTTGCGCAGCAGTCTTCCAAATGCAATTTTATGGGAAAAAAAATCACTTTTTTAAAATAAAAAAATAAGAAAACAGTAAAGTTAGCCCAATTTTTCTCCATAATGTGAAAGATAATGTTACGCCGAGTAAATAATATACCCAACATGTCATGCTTCAAAATTGCGCACACTCGCGGAATGGCAACAAACTTTGGTACTTAAAATATCCCCATAGGCGACACTTTAAAAATTTCTACAGGTTACCAGCTTAGAGTTACAGAGGAAGTCTAGGGCTCAAATGATTGCTCTCGCTCGAACGATCGTGGCTATACCTCGCATGTTTGGTTTGAACACCGTTTTTACATATGTGAGCGGGACTTCCGTATGCGTTCGCTTCTGCGGGCGAGCTAGCGGAGACAAGGCGCATTCATTTTTTTTTTTCTATTTTATTTATTATTTTTTAATTTTACAGTTTAAAAAAAAAAAAAAAAAAAAAAAAATGTGATCATTTTTATTCCTATTACAAAGAATGTAAACTTTGCTTGTAATAGAAATAGGCATGACAGGACCTCTTTATTGTGAGATCTGGGGTCGAAAAGACCTCACACCTCACAAGTACACTAAAAAAAGAAAAAAAAAATCTTCCCTTTTAAACCGGTTGCTAGGCAAAGACATTTGACGTCGCTCCAGTCCTCCAAGATCATAGAGTCGAGTGAGGGCTATCTTGCCCTCATTCGACTTCCTGTCTTAGAGAATCCGGGACCGGATCGTTTTCCCCGCTGCCGGCGGGTCCGGTAAGCTGGGAAAATAGCCGGGATGCGGCGGGAGGGCACCTCTTCCGCCTCACGGTAAGGGTGATCCCGCGGCAAATCTGCCGCTGGGACTACCCTTATCTGAAAGCCGATCGCCCGCTGTTTTCATAACCCCGATATTTAGCGTCAAAGGACCGACGTAAAACTGCAGCGGGCGGTCAGTAATTGGTTAAGGAGAGTTTCTTCATGAATAAGTTTTTTTTTTTTTTTTTCCGGGAACGATGTGCATTATTTTACCGCATACTCGGATGCGGTAAAATATTGCTTGGTGAATTGTACCTAGTGACTCATTATGTTTTAATGCAAAAAAGCAGTGCCATCCCATATTTCTATCCTTGCAGGTTCCCCTTAAACTAGATATTTGAGGGCTGCCAAAAAATATATACTCCAAATTTTATACATAAAGATGCTCACTTATGTTGTCTGAGCTGATAATCATTCCGCCAGCCTAATTTTTGAGCACACTATATATCAGCCATAAAAAAACCTCACATGGCGGAATTTTTCCCTGATATCAGTTGCCTGAAAGTGACTCTTCATATCCGGAGGGATCCTATATGAATTGCGGTGGTCACCTGGACTTGTATTGCGTAATTATAGTTTAATGTCTATAGATGCTATTAGGAAAAGTGCACATCGATGTAAGAAAAAAAAAAAGCTAATCGAATAAGTTGACAAGGTTTATTGTCAATTAGAAAATGGCATTCAATTATTCCCTTAGACGTCTGTTGTACATTCTGTATGATGCAGAATGTATCCTTAAAGTGATACAAAAGTGTAGTTTTTTTTTTTTTTTGTTAAAAATAACAAACATGCCCCTCTGTGCAGTGGTTTTGCACAGAGCAGCCTGGATCCTCCCCTTTGCGGGCCCCCTGCTGGCACTCCTGGCCCCTCCCTCCTGTCGAGTGCTCCCACAGCGAGCAGCTTGCTATGGTGTCAACCGAGCCGCAGCTCCCTGTGTCTATTCAGCCCCGCCCCCTCTCTCTCCTGATTGGCTTTGGTTTGACAGCAGCGGGAGCCAAGGTGTCTTAGCCAATAGGAGGGAGAGTTCCAGATGGCTGAGGCACTGATGCACATCGCTGGCTAGAGAGGGGGCTCGGGTAAGTATTAGGGGGGGGGGGGTGCTACACACAGAAGGCTTTTTATCTTCATGCATAGAATGCAAGAAAATAAAAAACCTTCTGCCTTTACAACCACTTTAAAGAGGAAGTGGTTTTCTTAGGGTGTTTGGAACATCCACTTAAGACAATATTAACAGAGAAAAACCATCTTGAACCTTAAAACCCTATGGCTCCTTCATAAAAGTGTTCAATGTGCATGTTTTCACATCTGTGCATTGTGATGTGCTGTGTTGAATAATATTGCTTATACATTATAACGTGTTGTGGTAAATGGGTCGTATTGTACAAAATGCAAGTAAAGTAATTTTAAATCCGGCCTTGTTATCCAAAATGACTCCGCAGTGGAACTCCTCAAAAAAAATATATATATGTCTTAATTAGTCCAGATAAGTTGCCTAATGCTGGTTAAAGTAGAACTTGTTTGCTGCTGTGAATGCTTTTGTTTGTTTTATGAAGTTTTATTCATGCCAGAAACTTCTTTCTGCTATAATCTTCTGGTACTGAGTATGTTAGTTTTGGCGCTCATACAGTGAAGGATAGTGTGGTTTACTCTCCCCCTTTCCTCCCCTCATTATCCTTTCATCTCGTATTCGATTTAAAGAATTCAAGATGTTCTGTGAATGGACAAGGGCAAGTTCTGTCTTTTTACCTATACCTACACCCCTTGTCCATTCACAGAATGCCTTGTATACTGTGAATAGAATACAAGAGGTTTTATAAATCGAGGGGGAGATTAAAGTACACTACCCTTCACTGTACAACCACCAGAAGATTATAGCTGATGATCCTGTTTGGCATGAGAAAAATTTTTTTTTTATTTATTTTTTGTATCCCCAGCACACATTCAGTTGTTGCATAAACACTATAACCAATAAGTGCCGGTTCACACTACCGCGGCACGACTTCGGGGGCGACCTGTAAGTCGCGTGCACCGCGACTTCGGCGCGACTTGCACGGACTTCATATAATGAATGGCAATGCAAGTCGCTCCGATGTCGCCCCGAAGTAAAATAGGAACTATTTTCTAAGTCAGAGCGACTTGAGTCGCTCCTATTAGAACGGTTCTCATAGCACTGCATGGACCGCGACTTGTCAGGCTGACCAGTCGCCTGACAAGTCGCGGTAGTGTGACTGGGCACTTAAATGTTTTTGTTTTCCTGGTGTTCCACTTTTGGTTCTAGTCAGTGATCAGTATTTTGAAATACATAAATATGAATGGTATAATAGTTTGTATAAAGATCTTGTGTATGCAGTATTTTTACTGGTGTTGTAATATATAATTCTAAAAACTTCTAATCTATATTTGTCAATCCAGGTATGTACCATGGAACTTTCATGAACCGAAGCCCGGTGTCTATGATTTTTCTGGGGATCACGATATTGAAACTTTTTTGAAGTTGGCAAATGACATTGGATTATTAGTGATACTGAGAGCAGGTCCCTACATATGTGCAGAATGGGACATGGTAATTTTATTTATTTCATATTTTCTATTTGTGTTTTAGGTCAAGGCATTTTCTATACAACAGTGTTATGCACCAACTTTCATTAATTATGTTGACAATCTTAATGAATATACAAACCTCAAAAGGCTAGGAATCATTTCAAACATTATTTCCAAATTTTGGAATGCCACCATTTTTCCAGTTCTTATTACTATTTAAGCAGTTCAAGTCCAGTTAATTATCTTAAATAGTACAAAGGTAGGCAGTAAACTGCTAAAGCAGTGGTTCTTAACCTGGGTTCGATCGAACCCCAAGGGTTCGGTGAGTCAGTCTCAGGGGTTCGGCGGGGGGGCAACAGGGCAATTGCTCCCCCCCGAGAAAATATTACTGATTGTGAGGCTAACCCCCCCTCCCCCTGCTGGGAAATCAGAGCTGTGGTCGGGACGACTCACAGCCATTACACATAGACACTTGACACTCCGCCCCCTGTACCTCCCCCAGCAGGTTTCCAGCCTATCTCCTGCAGGCTGCTTGAGTGGGCAGGATGGGGATGTACCTGACCACGGAGATCGCGCCCGCCTGGAAGAGGGAAGTGTGAGCAGCTGAGCAGAGGGAGCCGAGTGAATGTTCCTGGAGGTAGACTCAGCTAACTGTACATGGTGGTTTAGTTTGCAAGCACCTCTATGCTAAGTCTGCTGAGTTACTGCAGCTTAGCATAGAGGTGCTGTTAGCTGACAAATGGAAATGCATGTCCTTTTCATTTAGCTCAATAAGCATTGTGAATGCCCCCTGGTGTGTGCCCTCCTGATACCCCATGGTATGCCCTCCCAACCCCCCCCCCCAGTGTGTTCCCTCTTGACACCCCATGGTATGTCCTCCCAACCCCCCCCCCCCCCCCCAGTGGGTGCCCTCCTGGCTCCCCCAGTGTGTGTCCTCCCAACCACTGATGTGTGCCCTCCTGACACCCAGTGTGTGGCCTCCTGACTCTCCACTGGTGTGTGCCCTCACTACCCTCCCCCCCGGTGTGTGCCCTCCTTACCCCCCCCCCCCCCAGTGTGTGCCCTCCTGACCCTCCCCTGGTGTGTGCCCTCCCATCCCCCTGGTGTGTGGCTTTACTGATCCCTGTACACTGTCCTATCCTCTGTCCTGTCAACTCCTGTCCTCTGCCCTATTCTCTGTACACCGTCCTACAGCCTACTGACCACTCTATCCTTCCCTACAATCAACTGACCCGTATACACTGCCCTACATGCTACTGGCCTCTGTACACTGCCCTACATGCTACTGGCCTCTGTACACTGCCCTACATCCTACTGACCTTTCTACACCACCCTACATGCTACTGACCTCTGTACACTGCCCTACAGCCTACTGACCTCTGTACGCTGCCCTACAGCCTACTGACCTCTGTACATTTTACTTTGTATGATACGTTTAATTCAGTTCTGTAAACAACACCTTATTTTCTGACAGTGCCCCTCCCGAGACTAGACTCATAAAATCAGATTTTATTTTTCCAATTAAGAAGGGTTCGGTGAATGCGCATATGAAGTTGGTGGGGTTCAGTACCTCCAACAAGGTTAAGAACCACTGTGCTAAAGGTTTGAAAAAAAAAAAAAAAATACTTGTACTGCAATACTTGCCTTTAACTCTGGGCTGTCCCCTAAAAAAACTTTTTTTAAAGATGTCCTCAATGTTCTCAGCCTAGAAGAATGGGAATATACTGTGAGTGAGAGAGAGGGGAAATGGGAGCCTCCTCATGGTGACCTTCATTTACTTACAGTATCTCACAAAAGTGAGTACACCCCTCCCATTTTTGTAAATATTTTATCATTTCATGTGACAACACTGAAGAAATGACACTTTGCTATAATGTAAAGTAGTGAATGTACAGCTTGTATAACAGTGCAAATTTGCTGTCCCCTCAAAATAACTCAACACACAGTCGTTAATGTCTAAACCGCTGGCAACAAAAGTGAGTACACCCCTAAGTGTCATTTCTTCAGTGTTGATCATATTAATTTTATTATTGATGATATGGACATTTAGTCACATTTATATGTACACCTACTATTGTACGTTTATGCATATTGGTCATTTGTGATACTTTTGTTATTCACGTTTCACCTTCTTATCATTTTTTAGTGCAGCTTGTATTGTTATTTATTCGTATTTGCCTTAAGAGACAGTCTGGACACTTCAGTGTGAACTTTGCAAGAGTTTGGATGGAAAATGAGTTTCCAAAAATCTGTTCTGGTCCTGTCCGCCAAGCTGGACTATCTGGGCCTGACCCTGGACACAGCCTCAGCCTGGGTGTTTCTTCCGGAGGTGAAACACCAGAAGTTGCAGGATGCAATACTGCTTTTGTTGTCCAGCCCGGCGGTCACCTCTTGAGGACTTGTATGCAAGTGCTGGGCCTGATGGTCTTCACCTTTTGAGGCGGTTCCGTTTGCTCAGTTCCATACCAGATCTCTACAAAAGGAGATTCTTGCCAAATTGAACAGGAACCCACATTCTCTAGACAATCTGATCCTGCTGAGCCAGAGTACAAGGGGATCCCTTATCTGGTGGCTCCGCTCTCCGGCGCTTCGACAGGGAAAATCTTTTCTCGCCCTGTACTGGATGGTGGTCACCATGGATGGTAGCCTGTCCCGGTGGGGAGGTGTCTTGGGCACGGATTGTGCTCAGTAGAGCTGCAACTAATGATTATTTTTTCTGTCGGCTAATCTAGCGATTATGTTTTCGATTAGTCGACTACTCTACCAATTATTTTTATTTTTTTTGCTTAATCTAGTGTTCTTTTTTTGATTAGCTAATTAATCCTTTGAATAACTTTACAAAAAATAAGTACAACTTCTAATATAATATTTCAACTTTTTTTTACATTTTTTCCAAAAAATACTTCAATGTGGTTGAAGTTTTTACAGTATACAAAAATAAAGTGCCAAAAATAAACTGTAAACAACACTTTAGCATCAGGCACGAATAATGCCATTAATTCAGAACCAAAAGCAATCAAAATTCCATATAAATAAAAAGAAAAGCACTGCTCAACACTGTGTGTGCAAAAATACAAGAAAGACATATACATAAAGTGCCAAAAAATGAAATGTAACACTTTAGGGCATCAGGCATGAAAATGCCATATAAATTCTGCCTAATACTTTGCAAAATATGCATTCTGAAGGCATTATGTGGTTTAAAGTAGTAAGAATTTATATGGCATTAATTATTCATGCCTGATGCCCTAAAGTGTTGTTTACAAGTAACACACCACAAAAATACTGGTCAACAACAACACTATGTAAATGTAAAACATACCACAACATAAACAGTGCAAAAGGTTGGGGGCCTGTGTTACTAATATATAGCATTGCAATGGAGGAAGGTTAGCATATCGACATGCTCTGAAGTTAGCCTAATTTTTGAGCACAATATATATCAGCCATAAAAAAACCTCACATGGTGGAATTTTTCCCTGGTATCAGTTGCCTGAAAGTGACTCTTCACATTTGGAGGGATCCTATATGAATTGCGGTGGTCACCTGGACTTTTTTTTTTTATTGCATAATTATAGTTTAATGTCTATAGATGCTATTAGGAAAAGTGGACATCGATGTAAGAAAAAAAAAAGATAATCTAATAAATTGACAAGGTTCTTTTTAGAAAATGGCATTCAATTATTCCCTTAGACGTCTGTTGTACATTCTGTATGATGCAGAATGTATCCTTAAAGTGATAGAAAAGTGTAGTTTTGTAGTTTTTTTTTTTTGTTAAAATTAACAAACATGCCCCTCTGTGCAGTGGTTTTGCACAGAGCAGCCTGGATCCTCCCCTTTGCGGGCCCCCTGCTGGCAGTCCTGGCCCCTCCCTCCTGTCGAGTGCTCCCACAGTGAGCAGCTTGCTATGGTGTCAACCGAGCCGCAGCTCCCTGTGTCTATTCAGACACGGAGCCGCAGTTCGGCCCCGCCCCCTCTCTTGATGATCGTGGTCTAGCTTTGTGTGGTAGACTGGAACTTTCTCCATTCCCAGGAGCAGAAGCCACCATTATACGCGAGATGAGTGTGACGCGTCAATGCCTTTCACGCATGTCAACGTATTTCTGTAGTCGACGTAATCGATTACGTCGACGCTTCAATGCAGCACTAGTGTAGTGCTCAGGGGGTTTGGACTCTGAAGGACTCCAGCCTTCCGATCAATATCCTGGAAATTCGGGCGATCAGGCTCTGCCTGACCCAATGGACGGTTCGTGTGCAGGGGCGCCCAGTAAGGATTCAATTGGACAGTGCCACGGCCGTGGCATATGGTAATCATCAAGGGGGACAATAAAAGTGTCCTAGCGGCCCGGAAAGCAGCCGGCATTCTAAGGTGGGCAGAATGGTTAATTGTAGCTATCTCTGCTGTGCATATTCCAGGGGTAGAAAATTATCAGGTGGACTATCTCTGTCAGCAGACATTGGATCAGAGAGAATGGTCTCTCTACCAGGAGGTGTTTCATTGACTGTGTCTCCAGTGGGGGACTCCCGATGTGGACCTGTTGGCCTCCCTTCTCAACAGGAAGGTGCAGAGGTTCATAGCAAGGCCACTGTATCATCTGGCCGATGCCACAGACACTCTGGTGGCTACTTGGGGCCAGTATCGTTTGATGTATGCATTTCCCCCGATTAATTCTTCTGCCAAGACTCCTGTGAAGAATCGAGGCAGAAGGGATTCCAATCATCCTAGTGGCACAAGACTGGCCTCGCAGGTCCTGGTATGCAGACCTAGTACGGCTGGTCGCTGATGTCCCTTGGAGACTCCCTCTCAGAAAAGATCTGTTAGCGCTAGGACCGATCTTCCTTCCTCCTTTTACAGTCGCTAGCTTTACTGGCTTGGCTGTTGAAAGCCAGGTGTCTGAATCGGTGATTCCTAAGCTGTTAAAAGCTAGAAAATCTACTTCTAGGAAGATTTATCATAGAGTCTGGAGGGCATACATTGCTTAGTGTGAGTCTCGGGGGGTCGGGTTCTCGTGTTTTGGAGTTTCTCCAACTAGGTGTAGATCAGCATTTGGCCTTGGGTACCATCAAAGGCCAGGTTTCGGCCCTGGCAATTTTTCTTTCAGTGCCCATTGGCCAAAAATTCATTGGTTCACACCTTTGTTCAGGGGGTCTGCCCCCTGGCTCCCCTGGTGAGGTCTCTGTTACCTCCTTGCAACCTCAATTTGGTGCGATCGGTTCTTTAGAAACCGCCTTTTTAAAATGTTCGTGAGGTTGATCTGCTTTGTCACGGAAGGTAGCCTTCTTGGTGGCTATTACTTCTGCGTGCAGGGTGTCAGAGTTGGCTGCGTTGTCTTGTCGTTCACCCTATCTGGTGGTTCACAGAGACAAAGTGGTGCTTCGTCCCTGCCTGTCGTTCCTTCCTAAAGTCGTCTCTGGTTTCCATTTTAAAGGAAGACATTTTGTTGCCTTTCTTGTGTCCTAAGCCTAAGCATCCTAAAGAAATTGCCTTACATTCTTTGGAGGATGTGATTTGGGCAATCAGGGTGTACCTGGTGGGGACTGAGTCATTCCGAAAATCGGATTATCTATTTGTCCTTACCGTTGGACCCCATAAGGGGCTGGCTGCGTATGCTGCGACCATTTCTAGATGGATCAGGCAGACGGTGGTGCTGGCCTATTCCATTAGGGGTCAGGATCCTTCTTTCCCTGTTAAGGCTTATTATACGAGGGTGCTTAGTCCCTCTTGGGCCTTCCGTCATCAGGCGTCGATAGTGCAGGTTTGCAAGGCCACCTGATCGTCCATGCACACTTTCACAAAATGTTATAAGTTGGATGTGTTGGAATCTGCGAATGATTTTTTTTGGACGCAAGGTTTTGCAGGCCGCTGTGGGAGTTGATTGGACCTCTTTGAGGGTTTTTTTTGGTCAGGTGAGTTCCAGTTGTTCCTGGTTGACCTCCTGTTTTACCTGGTTGGCTATATTTAGCATTTGGGAAGTGTTTCTTGCTTTGTTCTTCCCACCTCATGTTGACACTGCTTTGGGATGTCCCAAGGGTCAAGAAGATCTGGAGCTTTGTCCGTAAATAAACAAAAGAGAAAACTCGATTTTTGGCTTAACGTAAAATCCTTTTCTCTGATGTTCATTGACAGACACAGCGCCCCCCCCTCTATTGAGTTGGGTTTTATGTTCTTCTGACACTGCTTGTTACAAAACTGATAGACCTATAGCAGGAAGTGGGAGTATACACCCTGGGACTGCCCTATAGACCATCCTAGGACAGGAAGACTGAGAAAAGCAGAAAAAGCTTGCATTTGAGATATGAAGCAGAAGAAAATAGGCAGAAGATACATTTTACTTATTGCATGAATTTTATTTTAAAATAAGTGGAGTTTTAGTGTCACTTTAACTATAACACCGCCTGATTTTTGTAAGTAATGCTGGTTGAATTGCTTACAAATATTCGGTCATGTCAACGAACGTCTCTCTGCAATCCTAAAAGATAAGTTCACCTTTTTTAAAAAAAAAAAACAAACGCACAAACCTTTTTTCAGGTAAAAAATATATGCATTTATTTTTTAACTTGGAGCCTGTGTAAAGCATTGCACCCACAATCAGCAGATCGCGGGTGCCATGCAAAACTCTCATATTTAAGAGTTTTGCATGGCAATTTGTCTGCTTGTAAATCTTAGGGGCAGGCAGATACACACTGACAGGAAGAGAGAATGAAAGTTCCACTGGTAGTTCATTGAGAACTACAAATGGACTGCTGCAAAGGCTGTTAAAACTTGTAGTTTTCCAATTCACAGAACGCTGTGAACTAATGACATGGCCTGCAGATGGTGCCCCGCACGGCTGCGTTTTCGTTAGATAGTTGCAGCGGGCAAGGGGGAGAGAATCCCCTGCTCGCTGTCAAAACAGGGATTAAGAGGTGTAACGTTACAAAAGGTGGACTTGTCCTTTGAGAAATCATGGAAGCTCTGGATTAACTATTTGGCAGGTGATGCCTAATATGCTGAGTCTAAGTACCCCTGGATTGGACTGCTTGACATGTTTTTTTCTAATAATTTCCTTTCTCCTTCTATTCTCTTTGTCTTATGGATAGATGTTCTTATTTGTTTTGAGAGTGCTCTGTTGGACGTAACCTAGCACATTTTTGTAAATTTTTATATCCCTTCGTGTTTTGCACTGTGTAATCTGACTGATAAAAATGACTGGATAGAAATATTAGGTCATGTATGTGACCTTTCTGAACAAATACATCTATCACTAAACATTCCTTTGTTTTCTTGCAGGGAGGATTACCTCCTTGGCTTTTAGCAAAGAAGTCTATTGTTCTCCGGTCTTCTGATCCAGGTATCCTAAATTCTTCAACATAACTATTTATTTATTTTTAAAAAGTCTTTTATTTCATGTTTGATTTCATGTACTATTGTTTTAGTTTACATTGTATTCTATTTAGCTCACATCCGTGTTGTAAGTGGCATTTTTCATCTAATTAGCTGTAAAATTGTATAGTGTGAGGGCCATTTAACCACTTCTGGACTGGAAGGATTTGCCCCTTTAATGACCAGGCCATATTTTGTGATTCGGCACTGCTATTATAATGGACAATTGCGCGGTGGGGCAACGCTGTACCTAAATAAAATTGATGTGCATTTTTTCCCCCACAAACAGATCTTTTTTTTGGTGGTATTTGATCACCTGTGCAATTTTATTTTATTTTTTTTTTTTTTTTTGAGCTATAAACAAAAAAAGAGCAACAATTCTGAAAAAAAAAAAAAAAATTCACATTCTGCTATATAACATTCCCAAAAAAAAAAAAAAAAAAATGTAAAAATCAATTTTTTAACATTTTAGGCCAATTTGTTTTCTGCTACATATTTTTGGTAAAAAAATTTGCAATAAGCGTATTTTGATTGGTTTGCGCAAAAGTTATTGCGTCTACTACTACGGGAAAGATTTATGTAATTTTTTTTTTTTTACTAGTAATGGCGGCAATCTGCGATTTTGTGGGACTGCGATTTTGCTTCGGACAGATCGGACCCCTGACTGACATTTTTGACACTTTTGGGGGGACCAGTGACATTACTACAGTAATCAGTGCTACAAATATGCACTGTTACTGTAATAATGACACTGGCAGGGAAGGGGTTAACACTGTGGATGATCAAGGGGTTAAATGTGTACCTAGGGGCGTGATTCTTATATAAAAGGATCACAGGGGCTCTGTGATCATTCCAGGGAGAACAACGCTCAGCTGTGTTTACAACAGCTGACTGTTCTTCCTCAGCCGGGAACGATCGCGGGTGTCAGGTGGCAATCGGAGCCGTCTGCCCCGTGCTCGCCCCCTAGCTGCCTGAAAGCGACCGACGTATAGCTACGCTGGTTTGCCCAGGAGCGGCTGCCTGCCGCAGTAGAACTGCGGTGGGCGGTTGTAAAGGGGTTAGCATTTCAAAATGTACTCTTTGTAATAGACCTAGCCATAGAATGCTTGTACTAGTTTTCTTTTTTTAATCTCTTATTTATCTTGAATAATACTTTTAACACTGTCCCCAAAGTTTGATCCACTGGTTGCCATACACTGGCAGGGTAGGGCTTTCTTACTGAATGCAGCAGGGGAGCAGAGCATTCCAGAACCCAGAAAGTTTTAACAGGTACTGTTGGCCAGAGTGATCTCCTTCCATACGTTGGCTGTATAGTCCTGGCTGTGACATCCCAAGAAAAAAACACCAAGTTAAGTGCCCATTAAACAATAATGTCAAGAGATCTTTAATTTCTCCTTTCTAGAGTTGTTTCAGGCTCCCTGCTTTTAGCTCTGTACCCATTCCTTTTTGGAGTTAGTAGCTGGTTGATCACACTACTAGCTAGATAACCTATGTAAATAAAATTAGCAGAGAGCATTAGTCTCATTGAACACCAATGCCATTGGGGGGGGGGGGGGTCTATAATTATTCCAGTAGACACCACTATTGGGGTTGGAGGAGCTTTTTGAATTTCCTGACACTGGATGATGGGTCACCATTGCCCCCCCCCCCAATGACCCAAGGGACTTTAACTGCCCAGAGACAGAGAGACACTTTTCCAGTACCTTCCAGTAGAGAGAGGAAAGTACTATTCCAGCCACCCTGGCTGGATTTTGGCTTAAGAGTATTGCACAAACTCATATAAAGATACACTGAGTTTCTTATTTTAGCAAAGTTGCAGTGTTTTTTCTACTATCTTTGTTTCAGGTGAAAGGAAGTAGACAAGATCCGATGTCTAAAATGCACATTTTTCATATCTTATTGGACACCTACAATGTTTGTCTGTGAAATCAAGGGCTAAATGGGGAAAAAGTGCCTTTAAACTCACAGCTCTGAAGTTGTAAACAGTAAGGGTCCTTTCACACGGCCGCTCCGTGTGTCCGCAAATCATCCCATCCGTTTGCGGATGATTTGCGGACATAATGTAAGTGAATGGCATTGCGGATGTCAGCGGAATACCATCCGCTGACATCTGATTTTCCTCCTTTCAGTTCTGTTCCGTTTTTTCGAATGGAACAGAACCCTATTTTTTTCATCCGTGTAAAAAACGGAAAGGAAGGAAAATCGGATGTCAGCGGTATCATCCGCTGACATCCGCAATGCCATATACTTACATTATGTCCGCATATCATCCGCAAACGGATGGGATGATATGCGGGCACACGGAGCGGATGACACAAATGTCATCCGCTCCGTGAAAAAAAAAAAAGTCCCGCAGCGGACTTAAGCAGCGGAGTGGCCGTGTGAAAGGACCCTAAAATGTAACTAAACAATTTACTATTTGCTATTGACCTTTACATCTGTTGTACTCTTCATTTAAAGCCTGTGTGAATAGGATACAATGAGGAGCATATCTGGGAGACTGGGATAGGACACCCTATAATAGAAACAAGGACTATTGTTGTGGGATCACCAGATATTATTTTGTGTACTGTAAGCCGCAGACTTAAAGTGATTGTAAACTGTCACCTTGTAAAACAAGCCATTCAGTTTCAAGTAGAAATGAAAGGCAAAACATTTTTTGCATAGATATAAAAAAAAAAAAGTTATTTTTCTTTCGTTCATTGACTGACACAGCTTCTGGTATTCTTAACCATTGGATTATACTGCCCCCTGCAGAAGTAGGACACTGGGCAGAAAAAAATTCTGGCTACTCCCATGGGCAGTCCTAGGGGGTATACTCCCTCTCTCTGCTATAGCCACTCTGTTTTTTTCTGCTTAGTCAAGAGTAAGGACCTAGTTCTTTGCTGGGATGTTCAGATTTAAAAAGTTAAATTTTTTCCTTTTTTAAATCAAATTTTTCCTATCTTTGTTCCTGTGAGAATCTGCAATAAACTGCCCGACTGGGTGATGGACTGGATATTTTTTACAAAATCCAAAGAGTCCCCCCAGTCTGGCTAGGGAGCATGCGCAGGCCTCTGCTCCATGACAGGTCAGCCATAACATAGCCCCACTGGACGGGGGCTGGCCTTCAAGTTAAATGTCTCACGAGGGCGCTTACGACCTGGCCTCGGCCTGAGTCGCAGCTTTCCTGCTGGCTGACAGTCACCTGATTCCGATGGACATGTGGTATGTTTCCATGGAATGGTAAGTAGCTGTCCCCCCTAGTCTCCTGGAGGGTTTTGGGGTGGATGTGGGCCCTTCCCTGGGACTGTGGGACCCCTGGTTTCCCCTCTTTCCCCTCTAAATTTCGGTGGCCACTGTGAGTCTTTGAGCTTTGTGGCCTACTGATCGGGAGCTATGTGGGGTGGCCCCAGTGAGGGTGGCTGAAGCCACTACCCACTGTTTGGGCATCCACCTATCACGTACCTGGTGAAGACTGGAATGTTGTGGAGGCCTCTCTTGCTCCTCCCGCCTGACACTCCTGAAGGTGGGAACAGAGAGTGTAAGGCAAGGAGTGGCACGAGCGCCGTAGCGTCTAGCTGGTGGTGTTCACTTTGTAGGTGGGTACAGCTGGAAGTCGCAGTCCTTGGAACAGGGTGCAGTGGCAGCTTGGCACCAGAGTGTGGGAGCAGTAGCCAGCGCAAACTGGGCAGTGAGGTACCGAATCAGCAAGCAAGCAAGTCCAGAAGATAAGCCAATAACAGCCGGGCAGAGCGGTACAGGGTAAGCAGGCAGATCAGATCCGTTTAAGCAAGCCAAGGTCAGGGTAGTAAGCAACAGAGCAGGAGCATGGGCAGAGGCAAAGTCCAAAGGCAGGCCGGGTCATACACAGGTGAGTAGTAACAGTGATCGGGTCTCAGAACCACGGGAACAAGCTGAAGACCATTCAGCAACTGCTCACAGGACTAGAGCAGTTTAACCACTTACTACCCGCCCGCCGTCAAATGACGGAGGAGCGGTGTAGCTATTATCCTGGGACGCCGTCATATGACGGCGCACCAGAACAGCCTCTCTTGCGTGCCCCCGGGGGCGACCGGAGCGGCGATCCTGACCGCACCGTGTTGCTAGGACACGGCGCGATCCCGATCTGGGTAAAGAGTCATAGACATGACTCTTTACCCATGTGATCGGCTGTGTCCAATCACAGCCAGCCACATGTAAATGAGGAAGTGCCGTTATTCGGCTCTCCTCGGCTTACACTGTCAGTGTGTGAGGCAAGGAGAGCCGATCAGGTGCTCCTCCTCATAGGGGACACAGGAAAATGTAATCCGGGCACTGATCACCAGTGCCCTGATTACACAAGAGTGAAATAAAATGCCATCAGTGCCCGCCTAGGGCTCATCTAGGCACTGATGGGAACTAACTGGCAGCACTATGGGCACTGATGGTGCTGTCCATCAGTGCCACCCGTCAGTGTCCATCAGTGCCACCCGTCAGTGTCCATCAGTGCCACCCGTCAGTGTCCATCAGTGCCGCATCTCAGTGCCCATCAGTGCCTCATTTCAGTGCCACCTCTCAGTGCCACCTCTCACTGCTCATCAGTGCCGCCTATCAGTGCTGCCTATCAGTGCGGCATATTAGTACCCCTATCAGTGCCACCTCATCAGTGCAGCCTATCAGTGCCCATCAGTGCCGCCTCATCAGCGCACATCAGTGAAGGAGAAAAATTTATTTATTTTCAAAAAAATATATTTTTTTTTTTTTCTAAATTTTCTGCCTTATTTCTTTTTTTTTTTTGTAAGAAATAAAAAACCCAGAGGTGATTATACCACCAAAAGAAAGCTCTATTTGTGTGAAAAAAATGATAAAAATTTCATATGGGTACAGTGTAGCATGGCCGCGCTATTGTCATTCAAAGTGTGAGAGCGCTGAAAGCTGAAAATTGGCCTGGGCAGGAAGGGGGTGAAAGTGCACTGTAGGCAAGTGGTTAAATAGGCCACTGGGAGTCAAATGCTAATTGGTGAGTGCAGGTGTGCAATGTGCACGGGCGTGAGCGAAAGTCCGTACTGGCCTTCTGGTGGAGGAAATCTGGTTTACCTTACACCACCCTCCCCTCCGCTGCCCCTGTGTGGTCGGCTCCGCTGGGGCTCGTGCCCAAGCGGCTGGGCGTCCACAAAAATTGATGCCGCGGCTTGCGACCTACTAGTCCATGTGACCGAGTCGGGTTCCTCCAATGGGGGTGTGGCCCCTGTGTGATTAGCTAAAGCCCCCACTCTTCCTTTGGGCATCTGTGTTTTGCTCCATTGGCCCTAATGGCTGGAATTCGTGCAATTGCGGCTGTTCCTCCACAAAAATTTAGGCCGCGTCTTGCGGCCAGCTTGGCGCCTCCCTTGGAAGGGGTGGTGCTGTGGGGGCAATTTATTTTTTAATGGCAGCCATGCAAAAATAGCTGGCGACTTGGTGGTGCTGCCAGCGCAGTGGGGGTTTCCCTTGTCAGTGTTTTTACACCTATCTGTGGGTCCCCCTGGTGGCTAATGGGGAATACTCAGATAGTGAGGATTCCTCCACGTCTGCAACCGCGCACGAAAAGGCGCTGGTGGACGCACTGATTGTATTTCTGCGTGAGCCTCTAAAGATGGGGGATGCAGCTGTGACAGGGGCGCAGGTTCCCTTTGGCACTCACAAACCACCCAGAGCGGCAAAAGGTGTTCCCCTTTCTCTTCCTAATTTGACAGAATTGTCGAGTGAGGACGACCGAAGCGCCTCCTTGGTGTCCCTAAGCGGTTTGCTAAGCAATACCCCTATGAAGAGTCCTTTTTCAAAAAGTGGTATGTTCTACCGGTGGTGGAACCTTTGGTTTCCAGGTTAAACAACGCAACTATGATCCTGGTTGAAGAGTCTTTTAAGGACTGGGCTGACAACCAAGACGGAGGCTGTGGCCCGAAATATGTTCACCCTGACTGGCTCTGCATTGAGACCGGTGTTCTCCATTGCCCTGGTGTCGCAAACTCTGACTGAGTGGGCTAAGCTTTTATGGCATGACCTGGAGGGAGAACCGCTCCCACCTGCCTTTGAGCTGGTGGACCAGCTGGTCAAGGGGCTGCAGTTTATCTGTGCTGCAACTTTGAATGCTGCTCCTCTAGTGGCTTGCCTCTGTGTTTCGTCAATGATCCTTCGGCGTGCCCTTTTGGTTAAACCGCTGGTCTACGGACCAGACTTCTAAAAAAGCCCTGGTTGTTCTTCTTTTTCAAGGAGATTGCTTGTTGGAGCTACCTTGGATGACACTAAGGGTCTCAAAGGGGGGGAAGAGTACCTTTCTCTATCGTTCATTGAGGGACGCAGTTCTCTGATCCTTATCAGTAGGGTTATACTGTCCCCTTCAGGAGTTGGACACTAGGCAAAAAAAAAGTTCTGGCTACACCTATTGGCAGTCCCGGAGGGTACACAATCTCTCTTCCTGCATAGGATGTCAGTTTTTTATTCTGCCTAATCAGGAGTAAGGACCTAGTTCCTTGCTGGGATCTTTGGTCCTGGGATAAAAGTATTTTTTTATGTAGATTTTTTTTTTTTTTAGCTAGCCTTTTTTTCTCCTGAATTTTTTCCTGTGAGATCTTTAAGCAACTATGCCGGGCTGGGCGATGGGCTGGATCTCTGTATCCAGTGGTCACCCCAGTCTGGGCAACGAGCGCGTGCAGGTCTTAACTCCTCGCTGGGTCGGCCGCGACATAGTCCCACTGGACGGGGACTGGCCCCGCGAGTTAAACGTGTCGCCAGGACGCACACGACAGGGCCCCATCTGTGTTCCTGGTATGGTAAGTAAACCCCCCCCCCCCCCCTTCCCTGACGGATTTTGGGGTGGACGCGGGCCCCCTCCCTAGGATGGTCGGACCCTCACACTCATGGGTTTCCCTCTATCCTGTTGTGACCCCACCTCCTAACCCCCCCCCCCTCCACGTGGGGGACTGTTTGGGCCTACCTGGGGCTGGGACATCTTTTGCAGGTCGCATAGGGGACTGGGGAGTGCGGTGCTCAACCGATCGTGTGTGTGGGGGGGGGGGGTCTTGGTGAGGTTCCTGCTGCTGGATGGTGTAGATGGGCTACCCCATGTGGGTCCTGATTACCGCGTTCCCGCCATTTTCTTGTAGCCTCCGTCTGCTTTTGACGGTGGCCATCTTGGTACACCCGTTTTCAGCCATTTTGCGGTGGATTTTTTTGCTGTGAAGGCCGGTGGGAGTGCCTGGAGGCATTCTTTTGGTGGGAGGAGCCCCTCCCTTCACCCTGGGCAGTTCCCTGGCTCACTTCCTTTCATTGAGCCACCGCTGAGACCCTCCTTTTTTTTTTCTGGCAAGGTTTTTCCCTTCCAATGTACGGCTGTCCCCGGATCACTTGCAGAAGCTCTGTGGGGCAGTTCAGGCTCTGGTTCAACAAGCTGGACCTACTGGCCCTTTGATGGTTCCGTGTGGTTAAAAATTCAAGATGGTATTGGTTCGCACGATGGTGGCTTACCTACATCAGGGGGATTCCTGGCTTCCATAGACAACAAGCTGCCTACCTTCACATCCCGTTATGTTCGGGACACCTACGGGTTCTCAGTTTTTTGCCGTGGGTGGGATCTCTGTCGGGCTGTGGCGTTACCCCTTGATCTCGCTTCTGCTACTCGGGTCTTCACAAAGGTGTTGGCCTCCGGTCCTGGCGCTGTTGTGGCAGCGGGGCGTATCGGTCCTGGTTTCCTGGCCAATCTGCTACTCCGTGTGGAGTCCCCTATGGTACTGTCAACGAAGTTGGAAGTCACCATGAGAACTCTGGAGGAATTCAGGTAGGTTCTGAACCTTCAGAAGTAGTCCCTGGTTCCATGAGACTGGACTATCTGGGCCTGACTTTGGACTCGTCCTCAGGGTGCTTCTCCCTCCGGGGAATAAAACTCTGGGTACTTTAGACTGCGGTTCGACTGTTACTGTCCCGCACATGGTCATCCCTTCGGACCTGCATGTGAGTTCTGGGACTGATGGTGTCTTTTAGACAGTCCCTTTTCGCTCAATCCCTCTCAGGGATCCCCCAGGAGGCAATTCTTCTCGAATGGGACTAGTGGATCCAGGTGAGCCAGGTGACCAGGGAGTCTTGATCTGGACTCCTTCCACCCCTTTTTACTGGACAATTGTCACTGCAAATGCAAGCCTGTCCGGGTGGGGTGGAGTCCTCGGCAGGTTCTCTGCTTCGGGAGTATAGTCCCTGGAGGATCCAGGTTATCGATTACTGTCCTGGAGCTGAGAGCGATCCGGGTTTGCCTAGTTCCCTGGTTTGGGCACCTGCAGCTGTCCGGTGCACGTTGAATCGCGTACGCCTCGACCGTGGCTTATGTTATTCACCAAGGGTGTCCTTGCGGCCTTGGAAGTGACCATACTTCCTTGGGCAGAGCGCCTTGTTCCTGCTCTTTCTACTGTTCCCTTTCTAGGTGTGGATTGCCTCAGTCGACAGGCCTTGGATGCAGGGGAACAGTCCCTTCATCCGGAAAGGTTCCAGCAGTTGTGCCTTCGTTGGGGGCACTCCGGATGTGGACCTGTTGGCATCGCATCTACAGGATAGTGCAGGGTTATGGCCCGCTCCCGGGACCCTTTTGCAGGTGCAATGGTGGCACCATGGGTTCTGTCATAGGCAAGAACATTTGCTAGGTTCAATATGAACGATGCTGAGAAGTTTGGCATGGTCACCTGCGCAAGGCAGGCGCCGGCATGGTCGTGTGAGAGTGCTCACAGATGGGCCAAGGTCAGTATCAGCTGCTGTCTGCCTTTCCTCCTCTCAAGTTGCTGCCAAGAATCCTTCACAGGATCAAGGCAGAAGGGATTTCGGTCATTCTCGTGGCTCTGGACTGGCCTCGCCGAGCTTGGTACTCCTTCCTGGTCAGGCTAGCCGCTGATGCTCCTTGGAGAATTTCTCTCAGGGAGGATTTTTTGTCTCCAGGGCCAATCTCCCATCCGGCTTTACAGTCGCTGGCTTGCCTGTTGAAAGCCAGGTGTTGAAGGACAGAGGATTATCTGCTTCAGTGATTCCCACCCTGCTTAAAGCGTGGGCAGCGTGTTCTAGGATGATTTTTTTCATCATACGAGAAAGTTGTATATTGCATGATGGGAGTCTCCTTGGGCTCCCCCTCGCTCTTACTCGGTGGCCCTCTTCTTGGCTTCCTTCAACAGGGAGTCGATGAAGAGTTGGCATTGAGTACTGTCAAGGGTCAGGTTTCGGCTTTGGCAATTTTCTTCCAAAGGTCGTTGGCCGTCCGTTCCCTGGTGCGTAACTTCTTCCAGGGGGTGCGACACTTGGTTCTTCCGGTGCGACCTCCGTCACCAACTGGGGACCTTGATTTGGTGCAGTCGTTTCTTCATTGTCCTGTCGTTCTCCCTATATGTTGGTTCATGGGGCCAAGTGGTACTTCGTCCGGATACGTCCTTCCCTCCGAAGGTGGTTTCTAGTGTTCACTTGCACGAGGACATTGTATTACCGTCTTGTGTCCTAAGCTCCTACATCCTAAGGAATGTGCGTTTGCATACTCTGGACAGAGTTCGGGCACTCAAGGTGTACTTGGTGACTACCGAGTCTTTTCGTATCTCAGGTTCCCTCTCTGTACTCACGGGTGGCCCAAGAACATGGCTGCCTGCATCTGCTGCGACTGTTTCCAGATGGATCAGACAGTCGGTGGTGCAGGCTTATTCAATTAAGGGTCCGGTCCTACCTTTCCCTGTTTCAAGACGGCTACCTGGTCGTTTGTTCACACCTTTACCAAATTTTATGAGGTGGATGTGCTGGCATCTGCAGATGCCTCTTTTTGGCCGCAAGGTTTTTTCTGGCTGCTGTCTGGAGGGCTTTCCTTGAGGGTGCTTACTGTTTGTTTCAGGTGGGCCTCCTCTTTTGTTCTTATGAGTCCTATGTTGCCTGGTGGGCTATGTTTAGCCTTGGGGACTTGTTCTTTTCTGCTGTTCCCACCCCTCATTTTATGGCACTGCTTTGGGACCATCCTACTGATATGGATCAGAGAGCTGCCTCCGTCTATGGACGATAGAGAAAACTGGATTTTTGACTTACTGTAAAATCCATTTCTCTTAAGTTCATTGACAAACACAGTAACCGCCCCTCTATTTTGAGTTGGGTTGGGGTTTCTTTCTGACTCTGCTTTGATACAAAACTGACATCCTATGCAGGAAGACAGAGGGTGTACCCTCCGGGACTGCCCATAGGGGTAGCCAGAACTTTTTTTCTGCCTAGTGTTCTACTCCTGTAGGGGGCAGTATAACCCTACTGATATGGATCAGAGAACTGCGTATGTCAATGAACTTAAGAGAAAAGGATTTTACGGTAAGTCAAAAATCCAGTTTCTCTTGCGTCCTCCGACAGTCGCAGCCTCTCATTAAGCCTTCACGAGTGGGGTAATGGCGCTCTCTGCAGGAGCAAGCTAGGCAGTTTGAAATGTTAATAAAAAAACCTTTACTTGTATGCGGGTGCTGGGCCTCGTGGTGTCAACTTTTGAGGCGGTCCAGGTTGCGCAGTTCCATATGAGGTTCCTGCAACGGGAGATTCTCATCACATGGGACAAGAATCTGCAGTCTCTGGACAACCAAAGCCCAGCTGAGCCGGGGTATCGGAGAGTCCCTGATTTGGTGGCTTAGTGCTGCGGTGCTCCGGCAGGGCAAAATCCTTTCTACCCTTGTATTGGACAGTGGTCACCATGGATGCCAGCCTGTCCTGATAGGAAGGCGTCATCGGCAGAAGTTCTGCTCAGGGGGTCTGGACCCTGGAAGAATTCAGACTACCGATCAATGTCCTGAGTTACGAGCGATCATGCTGTGCCTGGAACATTGGATGGATCGTCTACAAGGCTGTCCAGTGCGCATTCAATCTGACAATGCCACGGCCGTGTCTTATGTCAACCCCCAAGGTGACACAAAAAGTGTCCTGGCGGCTCTGGAGGTAGTCGGCATTCCCAGGTGGGCAGAACGTTTAGTTTCAGCCCTCTCTGCTGTTCACTTTCCCAGAGTAGAACATTGGCAGACAGATTACCTCAATCGTCAGGCGTTAGACCAGTGGGAATGGTCTCTTCATCTGGAAGTGTTTCATCAGTTGTGTCTCCGCTGGGGTACCCCCGAGGTGGATCTGTTGGTGTCTTGGCTCAACAGAAAGGTACATAGGTTTGTGGCTCGGTCACAGGATCCTTTGGCGGATGCTACAGATGCGCTGTTGGCTTTGTGGGGTCAGTATCGTCTGATTTACGCCTTCTCTCCTCTCAAGCTTTTGCCAAGACTTCTCGGGATTGAGACAGAAGGGATTTCGGTCATTTTAGTTGCCCCACACTGGCCTCGCCAGGCCTGGTACACTGAACTGGTGCGGCTGGTTGACGATGTTTCCTTGGAGGCTTCCCATCGGGGAGGATCTGCTGTCCCAAGGGCCAATCTTCCAGCCTGCTTTACAGTCGCTGGTTTTGAAGGCTTGGCTGTTGAAAGCCCAGTGCTGAAAGATAGGGGATTGTCTGAATCAGTGATTCCTATGCTGTTAAAAGCTAGGAAATCTACTTCTCTGAAGATTTACCATTGTAAGTGGAAAATGTACATTGCGTGGTGTGAATCCCTTGGGGTTCCTCGCTTTTTTTGGTGGCTCGGATCTTGACCTTCCTTCAATGGGGGGGTTAAGCAGAAGTTGGCCTTAAGTACTATCAAGGGCCAGGTGTCGGCCTTGGTGGTCTTCTTCCAATGACCTTTGGCTACAGCTGTGGTGCGTACCTCTCTTCAGGGTGTTCGGCACTTGGTCCTTTGCCACCTTGGCACCTCGGTACTTTCGGTTCTCCAGTGTCAGGGTGCCAGGAAACCAGACCACACGAACATGCAAGTAAAATAATGCAGTTTATTAGTGCAACAATAATAAACGCACAGCAAGAAAGAGGAGCGTAATAAGGAACAGCCGGGGTCAAGTTTGGAAGCGAGTAGTCATCCAAGCCGGAATCAAGTCCAGGAGCGGGTAGTCATCCAAGCCAGGGTCGAGTACAGGAGCAAGTAGTCTGCCAAAGCTGGGTTGTATGCTGATGTGGAATCCAGAGCCAGGAAGGTCGTTGGGCAAGTCAGGTCATGCATGGAGGAACACAGGGCACAGAAGACTGCTAGAAGTTATGCACCTTGCAGCACAAACGCAAGGGCAAGGTCTGAAAGCCATCAGGTGATATATGTAGTCAGGTGTGCAACATCCTCACTGAGTGACGCCCAGGCAGCAGACAAGTGATGATGCAAACATAGTTTATGAGACGGCTGTCAGCACATGTCCAAGATGACTGTCAACGGGAAGGCAAGGTAAGACCATGACATCCAGCAGTCTCCCTTTGAGAATATTAGGAATTTTCCCCTGCCTACGCTGTCCAAGAAGGTGGCCTTTTTGGTTGTTATCACCTCTGCGTGCAGGGTGTCGGACCTGGCGGCGTTATCCTGTCCACCTTATCTGGTGATTCACAGGGATATGGTGGTGCTTCGCCCCTGTTAGTCATTCCTTCCTAAGTTGATCTCTGATTTTCATTTGAATGAAGACATTGTGTTGCCTTCCTTGGGTCCCAGGCTTAAACATTCTATGGAAATTGTCTTGCATGCCTTGGATGTGGTCCGGGCTATTAGGGTGTACCTGGCAGCTATGGAGTCTTTCAAGAAGTCAGACTCTTTTTGTGTGCACAGATTGACACCGTAAAGGGTTGTCTGCAACCATTTATAGATGGATCAGGGAGACACTGGTTCAGGCCTATTCCATCAGGGGTCAGGTCCCTCTTTTCCCTGTCAAGGCGCACTCTACTAGGGCGCTTAGTACCTCCTAGGCCTTCTGTCATCAGGCGTCAGTGATGCAGGTTTGCAAGGCGGCAAGCTGGTTATCTGTGCACAAATCGGTTTACAAAGTCTTATAAAGTGCATGTGTTGGGACGCGGATGCTTCCTTTGGCCGAAAGGCTTTGCAGGCTGCTGTTTAAAAGATCCTATTTGAGGGTGTATTGTTTTTTCAGGTGGGCTCCAGTTGTTTGGCTGAGCCCCTGTTGCCTGGTTGGCTAATGTTTAGCCCTGAGAATTTTTTGTGGTTTCCCACCCCTCATGTTTAACGCTGCTTTGGGATGTCCCATTGGTTAAGAATACCAGAAGCTGTGTCCGTCAATGAACGAAAGAGAAAATGGGATTTTTGACTTGCCGTAAAATCCATTTCTCTGATGTTCATTGACGGCAGGGCCGGTGTAAGGATTTTTGACTGCACAGGCGAAGGTGCAATTTTGTGCCCCCCCCCCCATTCTTCTTCCCACTTCACCCCCTCCCATATGGCATATACTTTATTTGTGCTCCATTAAGCTATAGTGGTTCCGCATGCATGGCACAAGAGACGGTGAGAGACTGCAGACATTTTACAAGAGACAGTCAGAGACTTCATGCATGGCACAAGAAGCGGTCAGAGACTGTATACATGGCACAAGAGACAGTCAGAGACTGTATACATGGCACAAGAGACAGTCAGAGACTGTATACATGGCACAAGAGACAGTCAGAGACTGTATACATGGCACAAGAGACAGTCAGAGACTGCATACATGGCACAAGAGACGGTCAGAGACTGCATAAATGGCACAAGAGATGATCCGAGACTGCATACATGGCATAAGTGATTGTGAGAGATTGCATACATGGCACAAGAGATTATCAGAGACTGCATACATGACACAAGGGATGGTCAAAGACTGTATACATGGCACAAGAGATGATCAGAGACTGCATATATGGCACAAGTGATTGTCAGAGACTGTATACATGGCACAAGTGATTGTCAGAGACTGTATACATGGCACAAGTGATTGTCAGAGACTGCATACATGGCACAAGGGATGGTCAGAGACTGCATACATGGCACAAGGGATGGTCAGAGACTGCATGCATGGCACAAGTGATTGTCAGAGACTATACACATGGCACAAGTGATTGTCAGAGACTATACACATGGCACAAGTGATTGTCAGAGACTATACACATGGCACAAGTGATTGTCAGAGACTGTATACATGGCACAAGTGTTTGTCAGAGACTGCATACATGGCACGGGTGATGACCAGAGTCTGTATAAATGGCACAAGAGACGGTCAGAGACTGTACACATGGCACAAGAGACGGTCAGAGACTTTACACATGGCACAAGAGACGGTCAGAGACTGTATAAATGGCACAAGACATAGTCAGAGACTGCTTACTTGGCACAAGAGACGGTCAGAGACTGCTTACTTGGCACAAGAGACGGTCAGAGACTGCATACATGGCACAAGAGACAGTCAGAGACTACAGGCATGGCACAAGGGATGGTCAGAGACTACATACATGGCACATGGGGTGGTAAGAGATTGCACACATGGTACACAGGGTGGTCCGAGATTGGCACACGAGGTGGTCAGAAATTGCATACATGGCACACGGGGGCAGTCAGAGATTACATACATGGCACACAGGGTGGTTAGAGATTGCATACATGGCACATGGAACGGTCAGAGATTGCATACATGGCACATGGAACGGTCAGAGATTGCATACATGGCACATGGAACGGTCAGAGATTGCATACATGGCACACGGGGTGGTCAGAGATTGCTTACATGGCACACGGGGTGGTCAGAGACTGCTTACATGGCACATGGGGTGGTCAGAGACTGCTTACATGGCACACGGGGTGGTCAGAGACTGCTTACATGGCACACGGGGTGGTCAGAGACTGCTTACATGGCACACGGGGTGGTCAGGGACTGCATACATGGCACACGGGGTGGTCAGGGACTGCATACATGGCACACGGGGTGGTCAGGGATTGCATGCATGGCACACGGGGTGGTCAGGGATTGCATACATGGCACACGGGGTGGTCAGGGATTGCATACATGGAACATGGGATGGTCAGGGATTGCATACATGGCACATGGGCAGGACTGGTACAATAATATACACTTGCTTGTCTCACCTTCCACAGACATAGGAAAAAATAAATCTTTGATCACTGACTGTGCTCTACACCCTTCAAACCACAGTCCTCCTCCTGTGCCTTCTGTTGGATTTGGCCCCTCCCCCTGGTTTCACTCGGCTCCAGGCTCCTCCCCTGGCTGCCTCTCTTCTCACATACTCTGAGACCCGCCTAGTTCCTGACCCTCCCAGCTACTGCCCATGTAGGAGGGATTGTTTTTTTTTTGTCATGATCCAGTGATGCTTCAACCATGCTCGAGGGCTGAAGAGAAGGGGGGAGGTCTTAAGGATTTCATAGTCTCGCACTGTGCTGCAGCTGGCAGCGGAGAGGAGTAGGAGGAAGACTTGTGCAGTCGGCAGGGCAGGGGTAGCGGAGCTGTAGTAAGGGGATGCTTCGAACGGACTAGGAGGTGAATTAAACAGCGGGCGGGGCTGTGCGGAGCAACCTCTTCCCGTCAGTGTACTAAGCTGGGCTGAGTACAGTGCAAGCAGGGCCGGCTCCTCGCGGCTTATCCAACTCCTGGGGAGTCCCTTGCTTTTGCGACCCACTCTCCTGGCGCCCTCAGGCGGCCACCTTGGCTGCCTTATGGCTGGCGCCGGCCCTCATTGACGGCACAGCATCACCCCTCTGTGGAGTTATAATTTTTTTGACAGTGCTCGTAATAAAACGGAGTACAGTTAAACCTTGGTTTGAGAGTAACTTGGTTTAAGAGCACTTTGCAAGACAAGCAAAATTTTCAAATAAAGTTTGACTTGATATACAAGCGATGTCTTGATATACAAGTAGCCTCAAGTCACAGCTAAGTATAAAAGAGAAGAGAGGCGCCTCTAAGTGTAGCAATATGGTTAAATTTAATAAAGGGACAACATTTAGCAACTCACATGGTTGATGGTTGGAACAGGCACATCTAAGGATGCAGGCATCTGGGGGTAAAGCTGTCCACATAGACCATCTTCCCCACCGCCATCTACGTCATCCCTTCCATGCTGCCCCTCACTTTCAGATCGCTTTACTGCAGGGTGGTCTTCCCGGTCAGGATTACAGACTGGCAGCTGGCGGTGCAGAAGATAGTCTATGTGGACAGCTTTACCCCGGATGCCTGCATACTTATATGTGCCTGTTTTATTCATCAACCATGTGAGTTGCTAAATGTTGAACCTTCATTAAATGGAACCATATTGCTACACTTAGAGGCGCCTCTCTTCTCTTTGATACTCTGTAGCTCCTGCTGGATTTTGCTTCTAATCCCCTTATGGAAGCGACTATTTGTGGATGGACATTTTATGCAACCTATCGCGATGCTATAATCTTTTTATATGGACTATAAACTGAAGGACTTATGAATAAATGGTTGTGGAACGAATCATCTGAGTTTCCATTATTTCTTATGGGGAAATTTGCTTTGATATAAGAGTGCTTTGAATTACAAGCATGGTTCCGGAACGAATTATGCTCGCAATCCAAGGTTTTACTGTAGTTATAGCAGAGAGAGGGAGTATACCCCCTGGAACTGCCCATGGGTGTAGCCAGACTTTTTTCCTGCCTAGTGTCATGCTCCCTATAGGGAGTAATGTAACCCAATGGTTAAGAATACCAGAAGCTGTGGCCGTCAATGAACATCAGAGAAATGGATTTTACAGTAAGTCAAAAATCCCATTACCTTCCCTTTTTTTTATAAGTACAGTAAAACCTTGAATTGCGAGCATAATTCGTTCCTGAAACGTGCTTTTAATCCAAAGCACTCGTATATCAAAGCGAATTTCCCCATAAGAAATAATAGAAACTCAGATGATTCGTTCCACAACCATTTATTCATAAGTCTTTCAGTTTATAGTCCATATAAAAAGATTATAGCATTGCGATAGGTTATATAACCATAAAATGTCCATCCACAAATAGCTGCTTCCATAAGGGGATTAGAAGCAAAATCCAGCAGGAGCTACAGAGTATCAAAGAGAAGAGAGGCGCCTCTAAGTGTAGCAATATGGCTTAATTTAATGAAGGTACAACATTTAGCAACTCACATGGTTGATGAATAAAACAGGCACATCTAGGTATGCAGGCATCCAGGGTAAAGCTGTTCACATAGACTATCTTCTGCACCGCCGGCTGCCAGTCTGTAATCCTGACCGGGAAGACCACCCTGCAGTAAAGCGATCTGAAAGCGAGGGGCAGCATGGAAGGGATGGCGTAGATGGCGGTGCGGAGGACGGTCTATGTGGACAGCTTTAGCCTGGATGCCTGCATCCTTAGATGTGCCTGTTCCAATCATCAACCATGTGAGTTGCTAAATGCTGTACCTTCATTAAATTTAACCATATTGCTACACTTAGAGGCGCCTCTCTTCTCTTTTATACTCAGCTGTGACTTGAGGCTACTTGTATATCAAGACATCGCTTGTATATCAAGTCAAAATGTATTTGAAAATTTTGCTTGTCTTGAAAAACGCTTTTAAACCAAGTTACTCTCAAACCAAGGTTTTACTGTAATCACATTGCCTCTGTACTCGGCTGCATTGAGAGGTTGGGGCAGGGAAACAGCATCTACTGAACTTCCCAACTAATTAATGTGTGTGTGTGTGTGGGGAGAGGGGCTGGCGTGTTAGGACAAGTCTGTTCATTGGAGAAGAGCAGGCTGAGTTCTCAACATAGAGAACTGACCATGCTGTGCTTTCATGCCTAGTGCGGTTACTTTTTATTAGGAAAGTAGAGGGGCTGGCAGGAACACAGAGGATTTCACACACCAGAAGTAATACAAAGAGAACAGGATACAGGATGAAAATTACTCTTAAATCTTCATTAAAATGTTTGTAGCATATATTATATTTTAGGGGTTGGTTTTGCATATAATTTTAATACAGAATTTAATGAGTTCAGGTGTATCTGTGCTGTGCATTATGGTGCCTTTTAAAAATTAAGCTTGTCCTGTATGTAAAACATACCTGCAAAAGGAAGACGGCATATACTTACCTTTCCAGCAGTCTGTTTCTTAATAAGTTGCTTCTTCACTGCTCACTGCCCTTTGCAATTATTCACTTTTTTTTTTTTTTTTTTATGTATTTTCGTATGTTCAAAAATAAAAATGCAATTTTTTAGTAGGTAAATTATATATCTACGATTTTCAATATAACATTTTTCATCCTGATCATAAAATATGTACAAAAGCATTCCACAATCTGTCTAAAGGTAAAGATCCACTAAAATTAATTTAAATATATGTACATACGCACCTTGGGCTCTATTTATGAAACGTTTGTTGCACGACTGTCAGAAGCTTAAATGCAGATAAGCTAAATGTCCTGCATTTTTTCTAAGAGATCAATGCCTGTATCATCAGCTTCATTTAGTAGCCACAATGCAGTATACTTTTCTCATTGAGGTATTTCAGGAAAATATACCGCATTTTGGCTACTAGATGGAGCTTGAGGATACAAACATTAATTGGGAAAAACATTGGACATTTTGTTCAACTTGCATAAATGCTTCTACATTCGTGCAACAAATGTTTTTTAAAAAGTCCCCCAAGTTTAACAAAAACGTTTTTTTTTTTTTTTAAGATTATCTCCAGGCTGTGGATAACTGGATGAGTGTATTCCTTCCCAAGATGAAACCGCTTCTTTATCAAAATGGTGGTCCAATTATCACTGTTCAGGTGAAAAAAAAAAAAAAATTGTTGTCATTTGCATATTTTAAAATTATTTATATATTTAGTTATTATTAAATCTAACACCCATTAACAGATTGTCTATGAATGCTTTTAATACTTTTGTTATTGAACAGGTTGAAAATGAGTACGGAAGCTACTTTACTTGTGATTACGATTATCTTCGTCATCTCACAAAAGTGTTCCGCCAACATTTAGGGGATGAAGTGATTCTGTTTACAACAGATGGCTCTGGACTACCATATGTAAGATGTGGATCCATTCAAGGCTTGTATACAACTGTGGATTTTGGGCCAGGTTAGTTAAATATATATTTATATATTCACAGGTGAGGTGAACAGCACAACGGTGTTCTTTCAATGCAAGCAATCAGGCCATCCAATATATATATATATATATATATATATATATATATATATATATATATATATATATATATATATATATATATATATATATATATATATATATATATATATATATATAGAAAAACAAATCCAGGGATTGCTGCACTTAAAAATTTATTGAAGAAAGTTCACATACCGACAAACTGCATATATATATATATATAATATATATATATGTAAACAATAAGAAGAAATATTGGTGGACATATTATCTATTGATAATAGGTTTTCACCAGAATACTTTCTATGGGATGTTAGAGGGTGACTACATCTCGTTTAACTGAATTTAGGATGGATTGAAAAGAAATGCTAATTTGTTTTGTCTAATTATCGAATTGATACCGAATTTATTCCTGGTGTGAAATGTATCTATATAAAAGAAAGGATGTAATGATATTGTTTCATGTTTGTTCCTACCTGAAGAAGGGCGCAAGCTTTATAGCCCAAAACTGTTGTTCACGGAATGATATGCAACTTTTCTTTGTGAACTTTCTTCAATAAATTTTTGAGTGAAGCAATCCCTAGTTATAGATATATATATTAGTGTGTGTAGCAGGATTTCTAGGCCTTAAGCCAAAGATGGGTCTGCCAATGCTACCGGTGACACTTCCAACACATTTGAGTTGTGACCCCAGGTGTGAGAACTGAGACAATGACCATTCCGGCATCTTTGGTTTGTTTGTTTTATTGTAATTAGCAGATAGGAGAAGGGAATGAGTGGGATTCTTCTCTGGCTCAACTAGGTACACTTTGGGACACTTGAAGAAAAATGCCTGTTAGTGCTGCCTTGACGCCAGCTGAATGCCAACCAGCGCTTCCTGACGCTCAGAAATGCTATAGTACTGAAACTGTGCTGGAACCTCGACTTTATAATTCTGAAGATCCAGGACTGTAGAACAATTGACTCCTGACACTGCTTTAGCTCAAAAGTAACTGAACAGCTCCCTCCAGCCCTGCACTTGCTGAGGTAGCTCTGTGTAGATACTTGTGCTGCTGCAACTCTTAACCTGTACACTTCACACTGTACACTGACTCTTCAAGGCCCAAACTGCAGGCGCCCCCTTTACACTTCAGGGTTCTCTACATAGGTACCCTCTCTAATACTTCAGGGTCCTCTGACTAGGCCCCCCCTTTAACAGTTAGCTGACTCCCGGATCCCTAGAACCTTCTCCGGAGTGGTCCCCTCTGACACTAGGCAGACCCCCAGGGGCAGTCCAAATTACTTACGACCTTTGTAGGCTTTCCTGGAACTGGACCCCTCTCTCTCCGCTGGTTCTCGGCACACCGGATCCCCTCTGCAGCTTAGCTTCCACACTCTTTGGATTCCCAGGCCACCACCCGGGACACCCGCTTCCTCTGACAAGAGGAGAGACAGCCGTAGTCTCCCTCCTGGGACTCTGCTTCCCGCCAAAGACACCGCATCATGCGCCCCCTTCAGACTTATACCCACTCCCAGAATCCTCTGCGGCAGAATCTGCCTTTTGGGGTAGTTACAAGCCCGAATGTGTCCTTGATTGGGTTTCCTCCACTGCCCAATGAGAAGCCTTTCATGGAGCCAGTGGGGAGACTCTCCTCTCAGCAGACACACCTGGGAACCATGATCACCTACTGAAAATCATGGCCCTGCTGTTAGGCAGCCAAGACCCATATACTTTACCTAGCACCTACCTGTAGGGTGCTGTGTGTGTGTGTGTGTGTGTGTGTGTGTATATGTATGTGTATATATATATATATACTGTATGTATGTGTGTGTGTGTATATATATATATATATATATATATATATATATATATATATATATTTCTCTATCGCTCATTGACAGACATAGTCCTCGGTGATTCAGCACCTCCGAGTTATGCTGCCCTCCACAGGAGTAGGACTAGACAGGAAATAAAATGCTCTGGCCATACCCTAGGGGCAGTCCCCGAGGGTATATCCTCTCTCTCTCTGCCACAGCAAATCAGTTTTTTTCTGTCTAGTCAGGAGTAAGGACCTAGATACCTTGCTGGGATCTTCGGTCCTGGCAGGATTTTTTTCTTAAAAAGATTTTTTAGACAGCTTTTTTTCTCCAGTGTTCCTGTGAGATCTTCAAGCAAGAAAGCTGAACTGGGCGACGGGCTGGATGTTGAGATCCAGTGGTCACCCGAGTTCAGCCTACGAGCGCGTGCAGGCCATAGCTCCGCGCTGGGTCGGCCGCGACATAGTCCCACTGGAGGGACTGACCCTGCGAGTTAAACGTCTCGCTGAAACGCCAAGGACCATGAGTCACGGCGTCCGTATTGGTCGACAGCCCTCCCGCCCCGGTGGAGAGGGGTACTGTCAGGAGTTGGTGCCCGCCTGGTTCCGGTATGGTGAGTAGTATGTTCCCCCTTTCCCCTGACGGGTCTTGTGGTGAACGCGGGCCCCTCTCTGTATGGTAAGGATGAGTTCCCCTCTATCCTATAACATGGCACAGATCCCCCTACTTTGAGTGTGATTTTTATGTGCAAAAAGCCAGGAGGCTTGGTTTGGGAGATGACAATCTAATTGTAAATATGTTAAAAGATTGTAATCAGTGGCAGTATGGGTATCTTACTGTGATAATATAAATATCCTACCAGTCAGCTGCTTTCCAAGTCAGGTCTCCAGCAATAGCAGGTCTTCCGACGGCCATGCGGTCCGCCAGGGTCCGGTACCGCCGACCAGGCTGAATCCCCATGTAGAGAAGGTGTTGTGATGCTCTGCAGTCACGCCGCTATTCGGTACAACCGCCGCCATTGTTTTGCTAGATCGCACGAGGCCGCCATTTTGGCATAGCCTCGTGTCTCCAGCATGGGGGCGGCCATGTTTGAGGTGACCCAAACACCTCGTGGAGCTAGGGGAGGCGCCGGAAGGCGTACGGAGGGGCGGAGCCGCCTCCTTTCTTCCCGGGCAGCCAGCCAAGAGACTTCTTGTCGATTTAAGACAGTGCTGAGACAAGTGCAGTGGAAAACTCTGAGCATCAAGTGGTGAGCCTGGGGGTCTATCTCTCTCTTTCTCGCTCGATAGGGGTCCCTGAGCAGCTAACACTGAGGGGCTTTGTAGCGCGGGGGGTCTAAAAAAAAAAAAAAAAGTTTTATTTTTGGATTGAAGTTTCCGGGTAGTAACTGGAATTATCATGGACCCTGCCACACAAGCACCCCCACCTGTTTTCCTCGAGGGGACCACGGGACCCGCCGGTGCACAGAGTATAGACGCATTTACATCAGTTTTGGAGTCTTTGGTGGCTCGGGTGGAGACGGCCTGTCAGGGACGGGGGTCAAGAAAGCGACCCCCGCCTACCCCTATATCATCTGACACCTCTGACTCAGATTCAGAGATGATCACTGCAGCTGCAGGTCCCTCTGCAAGGGCTGTTATCTCAGGTAAAGTTCCCTCAGACAGTGAGGAGGACGATCATTCTTCCGCCATAATTCAGGAAGAAGCATTGGTGGACGCACTAGTTGTGGCGGTGCGGGAAACCTTAAGACTTGAGGTTTTACCGGCAGAGGCAACTGAAACTGAGATTCCCTTTGGTACTAACAAGCCCATCAAAACGGTGAAGGTTTTTCCTGTACCCAAGTGTTTTGGTAATAAAATTAAAGAAGAATGGGAGCATTCTAAGCGTACCTTTACTATTTCCAAGCGTATTGCTAGACGCTATCCGTTTGAGGAATCCCTCATTAAGAAATGGACGGTACCACCAGTGGTGGATCCACCTATTTCCAGGCTGAATAAAGCCACGGTTATCCCAGTGGAGGACACTTCGTCCTTTAAGGATCCGGTAGATCGAAAGGTGGAAGCGGAGTCCCGCACTATCTTCTCCCTGATAGGGTCAGCATTTAGACCAGTAATTGTTATTGGTCTAGTTTCCCAGACACTAATGGAATGGGCGAGATTGGTACGCCAAGACCTGAGGGGGAAATATCCCCCAGGGAACATCTGATTTGATGGAACAGATTATACAAGGGCTACAGTTTGTCTGTGACGCAGCCTTGGATGCTACCCCCCTATTAGGGCATGCATCTATGTCAGCGGTAATCCTCAGACGTGTGCTGTGGTTAAAATGCTGGTCAGCAGACCTAGGTTCCAAAAAGACCTTGACGAATCTCCCCTTTTAGGGGAATCGCCTATTTGGGGCCACCCTAGATGAGATCATTAAGGACGCCACTGGGGGCAAGAGCACTTTCTTGCCACAGGCTGCTAAAGCTAAGGGACCTCGTAACAAGCGAGGACCTTTCTTTACCGCCCATAAAGGGTTCGCACGCCTGGCTGGAACAAGCGGGAAAGGCAAGACTCCTTCAGGAGGGTTCAAGAAGGGCTGGTCGGACAAACAGAGGACCGACTCAGCCAAACCCGAAGCAAAGGATTACACAGCCTGAAGGTGCGCCCCCACCCGGTTTGAGGGTGGGGGGACGTTTTCACCGGTATTCAGAACATTAGATCGAGCATCGACTACTGCTACCGGTGCGATTCTTCCCTTCCAACATTTAAGTACTACAGGGAGCGGTAGTTACCGTTCCCTGAACAGATCTTTTCCTTTACCTTTTCCAAAGATTAGTCTCAATTCCCCACAGGAATCGGATCTGGTTGACCAGACAGACCAAGAAGTCTCTAGCCAGGTGACTTCGGTCCCTGAGGTTCAACCAGGAAAGATCACCGTTCCTGATAGGAATCAGGTGTCTGATAAATGTGTGGGAACAGAAAACGACCAGACTTTGTCGGATGGTCGGGGCCAGATAGCTCTAGGGTCGCCTGGTTCAGATCCAGTCAGCGCCAGTGGTCCTAGAAATTCTAGGCTGGCCTCGTCAAGCCGGCCTGGCCGACTTGGACATGCTAGTCGCGGACGTTCCGTGGGAACTTCGTCTCGGGGAGTATCTGCGGTCTCAAGGACCAATCTACCATCGTGCTTTACAGTCGCTGGTTTTAATGGCCTGGCCATTGAGACCCAAGTACTGAAGGACAGAGGGTTGTCAGCTTCAGTCATTCCTACCCTTATTAAGGCTAGGAAAGCGACTTCCAGCAGAGTCTATTATCACACATGGAAGACTTATATCGCGTGGTGCGAATCTTTAGGATTTCCTCCACGTACCTATTCGGTGACTCGAATATTGGCCTTTTTGCAAAAAGGGGTTGAGCAGAAACTAGCCTTGAGCACCATCAAGGGTCAAGTTTCAGCATTAGCAATCTTCTTTCAGAAACCTTTAGCTACCAAGTCCTTGGTGCGGAATTTCATCCAGGGGGTGCGGCACCTGGCTCCACCAGTCCGCGCGCCCTTACCGCCCTGGGATCTTAATTTGGTTTTGTCGGTTCTACAGAAACCTCCCTTTGAAAACATCAGGGAGATTCCCTTGCTTACTTTATCCCAGAAGGTGGCCTTCTTGGTGGCTATCACTTCTGCACGCAGGGTGTCAGAACTGGCTGCTTTATCATGCCAGTCCCCATACTTAGTGATTCATAGGGATAAGGTAGTACTTCATCCTAAGCCATCCTTTCTTCCTAAGGTGGTTTCAGATTTTCATCTGAATGAAGATATTGTACTACCTTCCTTGTGTCCTCAGCCCAATCATCATCGGGAACATGCGTTGCATTCCTTGGATGTGGTTCGGGCAATCAGGGTATACCTGAAGGCTACGGAATCGTTCCGTAAGACGGATTCACTTTTTGTGATCACGGATGGCCCCAGAAAGGGGTTGCCTGCATCTGCTGCGGCTATCGCCAAATGGATTAGACAGACGGTGGTACAGGCTTATTCTATTAAGGGTCAGAGTCCTCCGTTCCCTGTTAGGGCGCACTCCACTCGAGCGCTCAGTACTTCCTGGGCCTTCCGCCATCAGGCGTCAGTGGTCCAGGTATGTAAGGCGGCCACCTGGTCGTCGGTACATACCTTTACAAAATTTTATAAAATTGATGTGATGGCATCGGCGGATGCCTCATTTGGCCGCAAGGTTTTGCAGGCCGCAATTTGAGGAGACCGGAGGTCTACCTCGAGGATTTTTTCTGTTGAAAAATTTTTTGTTGAGTCTCATCATTGAGGATGAGCATTGTAAAACTTCTAGTTGGCACTGGTTGGGCCTTCTAGATTGGATTTAATTTCCATTTTTCCCACGCCTCATTTGTGGTACTGCTTTGGGACGTCCCGGAGGTGCTGAATCACAGAGGACTACGTCTGTCAATGAGCGATAGAGAAAAATGGATTTTTGTAAAATCTTACCGTAAAATCCTTTTCTCTTAGCTCATTGACAGACGTAGTACCCGCCCCTCTGTTTTGGAGTTGGGTTGGGTTAAATTCTCTAAACACTGCTTTGTGACATAACTGATTTGCTGTGGCAGAGAGAGAGAGGATATACCCTCGGGGACTGCCCCTAGGGTGTGGCCAGAGCATTTTATTTCCTGTCTAGTCCTACTCCTGTGGAGGGCAGCATAACCCGGAGGTGCTGAATCACCGAGGACTACGTCTGTCAATGAGCTAAGAGAAAAGGATTTTACGGTAAGATTTTACAAAAATCCATTTTTAGTATCTCACAAAAGTGAGTACACCCCGCACATTTTTGTAATTATTTTATTATATCTTTTCATGTGACAACACTGAAGAAATGACACTTTGCTAAAATGTAGAGTAGTGAGTGTACAGCTTGTATAACAGTGTAAATTTGCTGTCCCCTCAAAATAACTCAACACACAGCCATTAATGTTTAAAATGCTGAGCACGTGCACACAACTTCTTTGGTTGACCATGGCAAGGCCTGTGCTGAGTAGAACCTGTCCTGTTAAACTGCTGTATTGTCTCGGCCACCATGCTGCAGCTCAGTTTCAGGGTCTTGGCAATCTTGTTATAGCCTAGGCCATCTTTATGTAGAGCAACAATTCTTTTTTTTCAGGTCCTCAGAGGATTTTTTTGCCATGAGGTGCCATGTTGGACTTCCAGTGACCAGTATGAAAGAGTGAGAGCGATAACACCAAAATTTAATATAAAAAATATAAAAATGAAGGAACACTATCATTGTTTATTTGTTACAAAGAATATAACAGAATATGTAAAGGAAAGGAAACTAAGGACGCAAAAATTCAAAATGCAATGGATTGCAAAAGATAGAACAAACCCCCCAAAAATTCTTCAAATCTATTAACCACTTAAGCCCCGGAAGATTTGGCTGCTCAAAGACCAGGCCCTATTTTGCGATTCGGCACTGCGTGACTTTAACGGACAATTGCGCGGTCGTGCGAGGCTGTACCCAAACAAAATTGACGTCTATTTGATCACCTGTGCGATTTTTTTTTTTTTTTTTTTTTTTTTTTTTTTTTTTTTTTTTTTTTTATTGCGCTATAAACAAAAAAATGAGCGACAATTTTGAAAAAATAACAATATTTTTCAAATTTTTTTTTTATATGAAATTTAAAAAAAAAAAAAAAAAAATTTGTTTTCTGCTACATTTGTTTGGTAAAAAAAATCTCAATACGTGTATTTTGATTGGTTTGTGCAAAAGTTATTGCGTTTACTAACTATGGGAAAGATTTGTCATTTTTTTTTTTTTTTTGCGGGACTGCGACATTGCGGTGGACAGATCGGACCCCTAACTGACATTTTTTACACTTTTGGGGGTACCAGTGACATTACTACAGTAATCAGTGCTATAAATAAGCACTGTTACTGTCAAAATGACACTGGCAGGGAAGGGATTAACTTTATTGGTGATCAAGGGGTTAAGTGTGTCCCTAGGGGCGTGATTCTAACTGTCAAGGGGCGTGGCTTGTGATGTAATCTCAGAGACCTACCATCCTACATAGCAGGATCGCATAGTCTCTGTTCTTACATCAGGGAGAATGACAGACGGCTGTGTTTCTCCCTCTGCAGCGGGAGATCGTGAGTGACCAGCGGACATCGGAGCCGCCGGTCACTCGCAGGGGGATCTCAGTGAACGAGCGGACTGGAGTCAGTGGAGGACTATCTTCTGCACTGCAGTATGGCTCTGACTGCAACAGCTACACAGTGGATTGGACTGTACTACCGCTGCAGTAGGGCACTCACTCACTGCAATCATTTTAAATCACTACTGCACTAACATGCATAACTTTACATTTATCAACATTAAACCTCATTTGCCACATAGTTGCCCAATGAAACAGTGCATTGAGGTCAGCCTGTAAGTTGGAGACATCCTGTAAGGAAGTTATTCCACTGCATAGCTTGGTGTCAGCAGTAGTCCACTGGCACTGACTCCAATCCACTGTCTGTCTATTTATTTTTTTTTCTAGCACTTTTGCACTGACTGCAGCGCAGTCAGTGCAAAACTGTTAGAAAAAAATATAGACACAAGCTAGACAGTGGATTGGACAGACTCAGTGGACTGGTGGACACTGGACAGACACTACTACTACACTTTCAAATCAATACTCCGTTAAGTAGAACAATATTCTAGTGCAGAAAGCATAACATTTCAGCATGTTCACCCGTTAAACGGCTTCTTTTCTTTTCATAAATTGCTGCCACTTCACTAAAAACATGCTCACTTGGTACTGAGGAAGGAGGAGCAGAAAGGTATCTTCTAGCATGAGAAGCAAGTCTTTTGTAGCGTGCCTCATTTTCTTTCCACCACTGAAGAGGATCACTTTTTCTGTCAATTACTGGTTCCTTCAAATAGAGATGAAGTTCATCATCCAGGCTCATTATTGCAGATTCTGATGAATCCTCTGCATGAGGCCCCAATAAAAACGCTGAACATTACATCTATTTGACCACAATTAATTTTCTCTTCTGTCCGTTGTCTTTTGGGACATTTTTCTCCTGCATCCTGCTCTTCCACATCAGAAACCTTCTCTTCTTGTCCTTGACTTTTCTTTTCCTCAGGATGAACCTCCTGCACCTTCTGTTTAAATATCTTCGGTCAGCCATTGATTTGCCTTGGCCAATACATCATCAGAGGAGAAAGAATGGTTCTTGTATCGAGGATCCAAAAGACATGCAAGCACAACAGTTTTATTCTCCTCATGCTTCTCAAACCTTTTGGCGAGGCTGTCCCGCATGGCCTGCCTACATGCTTTGATGCCACCTGTGTTGGATCCTTCATTCTGTTGAAGAAGCATCTTCAGGACTCTCACACATGGGATGACAGAGGAAACAGATGAGTCTTAATGACTCACCTCCAGTGTCACTTCCTCAATGGGTATGAGCGTCTCTATAATGTTGGCTACTATGGCCCACTGATCTGCAGTAGAGCAAGAATGTCCTCCAAGTCCATATTCACCAGAATATATAGTGAGAGCTCGCTTCTGCTCCAGCATCCTCTGTAACATGTGTAGCGTTGATTTCCATCGTGTTGGAACAACCTGTATCAGTTTTATTTTTGGGTAGGCACTTCTTCAGCATGGTAATAATGTCCAGCAAAGCTTTCTGGTTTGACAGACCATCATTTACCACCAGTTGGAGGGTGTGTGCCATGCAACTGAGGTCTGACACTTCAGCAAGTCTCATACCTTTAACAATGTTCGCTCCACTGTCTTGCAGCACAAGCATCACTCGGTCTTTGGTGATTACCTATTCTTCTAGCATGCCTAGAAACTTTTCTTTAATGTACTCCTCAGTGTGGGATCCTTGCATCACTTTTGTATTTAATACCAAATGCCTTCTTGTCCATCCGCTGTCAATGAAGTGGCATGTAAGACTCATAAGTGATTCTGTTTGTCCTGACCAGCAGTCCGTCGTGAATGAGAGTGAGTTGCCAGAATTCCCTGGTTGCAGCATAGTCTTAACTTTGTCAACTACCTTTTGGTAAATCTTTTGCAGCATTTCAGTTTGATAAAACTTGTCACAATTCAGTGTGTACCTTGGCTCAAGTATGGACATCAACTGCTTAAATCCAGAGTCAGACACTATTGTAAATGGCTGGTTATCAGTCACCATCTTCTCTGTGATTACTTTTTCCAGCAGTTGGGATCTTCCGTCAGATTTTAGCCACCTGTTCTTTTTCTGAAACATGCAGACTTGCAGAGACTCCTGTCCAGTGTGGCAGCGGCGGGTAAAAGACACTGTAAGGAGGCAGAGGGAGGCGGCTTAAGAGCTGTCCAGTGCACGGAGGCGCATGGCGCAACATACGGGATGACGTCAGGAATAACGGCAATATCGGTAAATCCAAACACCGATACAGATGTATGGGAGAAAGTGCATATCGGCCCTGCTCCTATTTGGTATCACATCTTTTGGAGTTTTTACAAAAAGGTGTTGTTCAACATTGGCTTTGGGCACCATTAAGGGCCAAATTTCAGCTTTGGCAGTTTTCTTCCAAAGACCGTTGTCAATGAATTCCTTGATTTGCACATTCGTGCAGGGAGTTCGCCATTTGGCTCCCCCGGTGCGGTCCCTAGTGCCTCCGTGGGACCTCAACCTAGTACTGTCGGTCCTCCAAAGACCTCCATTTGAGAATATTCGGGAATTTCCTTTGCTTACCTTGTCACAGAAGGTTGGCTACGTTGTCCTGTCGGTCGCATTATCTGGTGGTTCATCAGGACAAAGTGGTGCTTCGCACCTGGCAGTCGTTCCTTCCTAAGGTCGTTTCGGGGTTTCACTTGAATGAGAACATTGTGTTACCTTCGCTATGTCATAAGCCTAAGCACCCGAAGGAGGTGGCTTTGCATTCATTACATGTGGTTCGGGCCATCAGGGTGTCAATTCGGAAGTCTTGATTCCTTGTTTCTTACAGAGGGTCCTTGTAAGGGACAGGCTGCGTCTGCTGCGACCATTTGCAGAAAGATCAGGCAGATGGTAATGCAGGTCTATTCCATTAAGGGTCAGGTTCCTCCTTTCTCTGTTAAGACTCCATCTGTGAGGATGCTGAGTGCCTCTTGGGCCTTCCGCCATCAGACATCAGTGGTTCAGATTTGCAAAGTGGCCACCTGGGCGTCTGTACACACGTTCACTAAGTTTTACAAAGTGGATATTTTTGCATCTGCGAATGCTGCCTTTGGCCACAAGGTTTTACAGACCGTTGCGGCAGATACTTCTGCCTCTTGAGGGTGTTTTTTTTTTTTTTTTTTTCTGGTACCTGAGCTCCAGTTGTTCCTGGTTGAGCTCTTGGTTTACCTGGTTGGCTAGATTTAGCCCTCTTGGGAACCATTTCTTGCTGTGTTTGTTTCCCACCCCTCATGCTGATACTGCTCTGGGATGTCACATCCGTCAAATGATGATCTGACGCTGTGTCTGTCAATGAACAAAAGTGAAAACTGGATTTTTGTCTTACCGTAAAATCCTTTTCTCCGATGTTCATTGACAGGCACAGCACCCACCCCTCTGTGGAGTTGGGTTATGTTTTCTTCTGACACTGCTTGTTACTAAACTGAGATTCTAGAGCAGGAAGTGGGAGTATACCACATGGGACTGCCCCATAGGCGTAGTTAAAGGTCTGTTTTAACTTTTTAACACTTTTCTGCCCAGTGTCCTACTCCTAGGAAGCGCAGCATAACCCATCCATCGAATAAAGATATGAGGCTGTGTCCGTCAATAAACATCAGATATGAGGCTGTGTCCGTCAATAAACCTCAGAGAAAAGGATTTTATGGTAAGACAAAAATCCAGTTTTTCCAGGCCTCTCGGAGAACCAGGTTTCGGTCTCTGAAATTTAACAGCCTGAAAACAAAGGTCCACTGCAAAGAAGGATGAAAAGGCTGCCTAGGGGAAGAGGGTATGTAGGAGCCATTCAGTAAAGGCTGCAGGACCAGCGCCTTCCATTCTTTCTGGTAGGCTGAGAATGTGGAGATTGTTGCACCGGTTGCGATTTTCGGCATCTTCAGCCCTGGACTCAAATTGTTTCATCCGTACCTGAAGGGAGTGCAGGGAGGCTGTGTGGTATCCCACTGAACTGAGTCTTCTGGTTCACCATCGCAGTGCTCAACCTCCGTTAGTCGGTGTTTTTCCTAACCAAGCCCACTTTTTGCTGCAGGGAGTCAATTTTTATGGTGAGCGTGGTCTGACAGCCCGTGATCGCCTGCATCAAGGCCGAAAAGTTAGCCTGTTCTGTATGAGCCGGATCCAAGTCTGCTTCACCACATTGAAAGCTGCTGCCACATGGACAGCCGCTCCACCGACCTTAGCGGGCGTTTCTACATGTTGACGGGGTTCGGATTGATGTCTATCCGGTGTCATCATTGACCGAGGGGTATGGGGAGGGGAGCCATAAGCAGGATCAGGTGTGCACAGAACGGGTATAAAGGATAGTTTCCCCCTACGTGGCTGCAGAGCTCCTCTCCTAGACGTCTAGCCCAGTCGACCATCTTGGTCATGCCCCTTAGAACAACCTTTATACGTGTCAGAAACGTAGCACAGAATATCAAAATTTTCCACATTTTTATTGTATTTTTGTAAACCCTGCTTCCCTTTTGGGTCTTAGGTGAATGCAAAAGCAGTCTAAAGCAGGGCAAATACAGATCAAAAGGGGTCAGCTGCAGATCAAATGCACCGGTCTTGATTTCTGCATGATCTCAGAATTGTCTAAAACTGATGTCTAAAGCAAGCTGCTTTTGCCTGTCACCATAGGACCTAACAAACACATCACAGCTATAGAATGAGCTCCCTCTACAACTTAATTTAAATTCATGAATATCAATTTGAGTACAAATGTCTCATTGTGTTTTTATTCAAGTCATAGTCTTTCCTAGTTTGCTAATGACATCGACTGGTATGTTTTAAATATGCAGCTAAATATTCTGCCCCCTTTTCTCTATTTCTGAAAACAAAAAAAAAACATATTTATTCTGGTTTATATTTGCTCTCTTCTTCAGGAACTAATGTAACAGCAGCCTTCGCAGTTCAGCGATTCAGCGAACCAAATGGGCCATTGGTAAGAAAACATTTGCTTAATTTAGGTTAGTTGAGTATCATTTATTCTAACTATGCCCCCCTCATGTTTAGACACCATCAGCCCCCATCATGTGATGTTCCCCCTCAAATTGATCCAGAAAATTCAGACCTGCCCTTCCTTAATTGAATATCCATTGCATTGGTGTTCAGTGTAAATACGCTCAATGTGTGGGCTTTAATAGGTTCTACAAAATATTACACCCACCTTTTTGTAAGAGTTTTCTTTTACTAGTTCAAGACAGATGATCTTCTGAAAGTGTGAAGGGTTCAAGCCTGAGTAAGTGAGTTTGCTACAATAAGTGTAGCCTTCTTGCTTAATGAGTTGATTTAGCTTGATGCACATTAGACAAATACTGTATATTGAAATCTATAGGCACTTAAAAGAGTATCTCTAGGGAAACATGTTTTGGAATAGGGTGGGATAGGGTTAGACCTTCTGTCAAACTTTTATTGCACTCAGTGTCCCCATTGGGGAGATTCAACACTTCTTTGCACTGGTGACTATTGTCTTCAAAAAAGAGACAATCCAAAACTTTAAAGTTGTCCCCAGAACAAGTGGTAAACGGGATCTTCCAATGACCACACCTTTTGCATGGGACAACTGTCTAGGATGGAAATTATTGTTGCATCTCTAGCAAAAGTAGTGAAGGGACATAGCCCTTATATGACACACAGACAGCCAAAAAAAAAGAAATCCAGGCAGGTGTTTTATTCCTTTCCCACTTTATCCAAAATGAAGACGTTTAGGCTTTACATACATTTCAATGTAGAAAGTATTATAAACTTTTTTCAGAAGTTGTAAAAATGAAAAATAATTAAATTCAAAAAATTGATTTTTTTGTAGATTTTGCAAGAAATTTAGGTGTTGATCATTTTACATAGTAACATTGGTCCAGCTTTGCATAAACTATACCTGTGGGATCCCCTTTGGAAGCTGGAAATCGGTGAAGTAGATACCGCTACTCCAGAAATCTCTACTAGCTTCTGGGCCATTTGCTGGCTGCTCGCCACTGGTGATATTTATAGATTGCTTGCATTGTAGGTAGAGAGGCAGGGCTATGATGTCAGGTAGATAATTAGGATTGCCTTTAAGCAGTTAACTATAGCTCACAAATGTCTCCTCCTCTCTCTTTTCTAGTCCTAATCATTCTAGGCTGTTTAAAGGAGTTGTAAAGCCAGAAGTTTTTTTTTCTTAATACATTCTATGCATTTAGATAAAAAGCCTTCTGTGTGTAGCAGCACCCCCTAATACCTGAGCCCCATCTTTATTCACCGATGTCCCTGGGCCTTCTGGGACTCATCCTCCTGATTGGCTGAGACACAGCAGCAGGGCCATTGGCTCCCGCTGCTGTCAATCAAAGTCAGTTAGCCAATCAGGGGAGAGAGGGGCGGGGCCGAACGGCAGCTCTGTCTCTGAATAGACACACGGAGCTGCAGCTCAGCTTACTGTGGGGGAACTTGGCAGGAGGGAGGGGCCTAGGAGCAGCAACGAGGACCCGAGAAGAGGAGGATCTGGGCTGCCTTGTGCAAAACCACTGCACAGAAGAGGTAAGTATAACCTGTTTTTAATTTAAAAAATGAAACTTTTAAATTACTTTTATTTTTTATTTTATTTTTTGAAAGCGGACAGTTAAGAATGCTGTCCTAAATTGGATACAAGTAGCTAGTTTTTATGCAACTGGGTGTGACAGGCATGTGGTAGCTTTCCTTCGACTTTAACAGAGAGCAAAACAAAAGGCTTCTCTTTCTCATTTCTTGGCAATTTCAACTTTACCTACAAACATGAGGCCACAGATGTTTAAAGTAGATTTTTTTCTTTTTTTTTTGAGAGCCACTTTCGAAGTCAGTTTGTCAATTGTATCTGGCTTTATCTGTCTGTGTTCAACTCTGCTGGTAAAAGCAGTTGCTTTCCTGTTAGGAAAGCCTGAATTATTTTACAAGTTGAACTAATGTGTTACATAGATGAGAGAAATAAATGACAAAAACTGCCTTTTGAAAAAAAAAAAAAAAAAGAAAAAACATGCTGCTGCTTTTAAACTATAAAGACTATTAATAGTAAAAAAACCTTTTTTAGCCTTGGATAGAAAGGGAAATTATGAGAACACCTGTGGGGTGTTACTGTTCTTTGGGGCTCTGTTTAGAAAGGTTTCCTCTTTTCATCTGATGGAAAGTGACAAACTGTCCAACAGCGACACAGACAGAAGTAATGTTTGTTTTTAAGTTAAGTGGGGAAATGCTAGAATCTCCATCAGCTTTTTATTGTCCTAGCTTTCCCTGTTGCAGATTTTCCCTCACTTCCTGTCCCCAGAACCTAAAATCTATCTAACAGAACCTCGGTCAGCAGCAAAACCTTACAGGTGTTCTAACCCATCACCGCTCTTATTCATGGCAAATGATACATTCAAACAACACTACATCTTCAGAGCCGGTTCACACTACCGCGACCAGAAAGTCGCCCCATGAAGGAGCGACTTTTTAGCGTGACTTAAGAGACTTGTTTAGAGACTTGTTTAGAGACTTGTAAGCGACTTGTAAGCGACTTGGAAGAGACTTGGAAGAGACTTGGAAGAGAGATAAGGATCTGACTTAGAGGCAACTCCCATTGAAGGCTATGTGCACAAGTCAGATAGAGGTCGCCTTGAAGTAGTACAGGAACCTTTTCTGAAGTCGGAGGGACTTCAGTAGTGCATATTAAGACGGCTCTCATTCATTTACACTGAATTTGTGATGACAAGAGACTTGGGGCGACTTGAGGGCACACAAGTCGTGTCCCAAGTCGGAGAAGTGTGAACCAGCTCTCATACAAGTGTGTCAGCAATTGTTAAACAGCCACTTATATGAAACAAGAAGCATTAGTCATATGACTTCACATTTTGCATGACACATTATCTTCTTGTGTCATGTGCTCAGATGGTTACTCAATTTTTAACATGCTCAGAAATACAGAGTGAAGAAAAAGTATGTGAACCCTTTGAAATGATATGGATTTCTGCACAAATTGGTCATGAAATGTGATCTGATCATCATCTATGTCACAACAATAGACAATCACAGTCTACTTAAACTAATAACACACAAAGAATGAAATGTTGCCATGTTTTTATTGAACACCCCATTTAAACATTCACAGTGCAGGTGGAAAAAAGTATGTGAACCCTTGGATTTAATAACTGGTTGAACCTCCTTTGGCAGCAATAACTTCAACCAAACGTTTCCTGTAGTTGCAGATCAGATGTGCACAACGGTCAGCAGTAATTCTTGACCATTCCTCTTTACAGAACTGTTTCAGTTCAGCAATATTCTTGGGATGTCTGGTATGAATCGCTTTCTTGAGGTCATGCCACAGCATCTCAATCGGGTTGAGGTCAGGACTGACTGGGCCACTTCAGAAGGTGTATTTTCTTCTGTTTAAGCCATTCTATTGTTGATTTACTTCTATGCTTTGGGTCATTGTCCTGTTGCAACACCCATCTTCTGTTGAGCTTCAGCTGGTAGACAGATGGCCTTAAGTTCTCCTGCAAAATGTCTTGATAAACTTGGGAATTCATTTTTCCTTCGATGATAGCAATCCGTCCAGGCCCTGACGCAGCAAAGCAGCCCCAAACCATGATGCCCCCACCACCATACTTCACAGTTGGGATGAGGTTTTGATGTTGGTGTTCTGTCTCTTTTTCGCCACACATAGTGTTGTGTGTTTCTTCCAAACAACTCAACTTTGGTTTCATCTGTCCACAGAATATTTTGCCAGTACTGCTGTGGAACATCCAGGTACTCTTGTGCAAACTGTAAACGTGCAGCAATGTTTTGTTTTGACAGCAGTGGCTTCCTCTGTGGTATCCTTCCATGAAATCCATTCTTGTTTAGTGTTTTTTACGTATTGTAGATTCGCTAACAGGGATGTTAGCATTTGCCAGTGACTTTTGTAAGTCTTTAGCTGATACTCTAGGATTCTTCTTCACCTCATTGAGCAGTCTGCGCTGTGCTATTGCAGTCATCTTTACAGGGCGGCCACTCTCCTAGGGAGAGTAGCAGCAGTGCTGAACTTTCTCCATATATAGACAATTTGTCTTACCGTGGACTGATGAACATCAAGGCTTTTGGAGATACTTTTATAACCCTTTCCAGCTATAAGTCAACAATTCTTAATCGTAGGTCTTCTGAGAGCTCTTGTAAAGCCGTGTGACAATAGCAAATTTTCATTCGCTATTGTCACACACTGGGCGGGCTCTCGGGGCGCACTGCTCAGCTCACTACCTTCACCGTCTTTACGTCGTCTGCGCCGTCTGATTTTTTGCTGCGCGGGACCGTCAATTAGACTGCGCTGCCGCGCGTGCGCGCAGCTTAAAGGGAACACATAAAATACACTACCAATAAGGAAAACTGTTGAGCAAAAAAATTCAGGCAGATCACAAGTTAATGATCACTGATATACTGTAGTTATTGTACCTATTCTAAACTTCGTTTTTTTTTTTTTTTAAATGTTTTTTTTATTATAAAAGTAAAAGAGGGCGACCTAAAACAAATACAACATTTGGCGCTGCTTTTGATAAAATATTGCAGTCTTTCTCAGCCAGTGTGCCTCCCGAGGTCCTCAGTGGTGCCGTGGGATCATGTTAAAGAAGGGCTGCCATGGTAGAGAAGGGCAGATGAGCCCGTCAGCCTTAGCAAAGTGAAAGTAAAGGGAGGGGTAGTGCGCTGTGCTCTCCGCTTCCCCCTACAGTGCAGTACCCGGTGTAACGTTAGAAAACCATACCCCGTGAAAATTCCATACCCACGTCACTTCCTGTCATAAACGTAATGGAACAGCTGAGCAGTGCGCATGCTCACAGCTCCGGATACGTCATTGAACAGCTGAGGAGCTTAGCATTGCGCATGCTCGGAGGGTAGGGAATTTTCATGGTAGTGTGATGTAACGTTACACCGCCTCAGCTGTTGCCGCGGTTACATTAAAACATCTTGGCTGCAACATGAAATCATCTCCGCTCCTACCCTTGTCACTTCCCTGATCTCGGCTACTAAATGTAAAAGCGGAGGGTGTATGAAATCTAAATCACGGAGATCTCGGCTTCGTGATTTTTATATTTTCATAGCCAAGATCTGGGAAGTGACAGGGGTAGGAGCGGAGATGATTCATGTTGCAGCCGAGATGTTTTAATGTAACCGCCGCAACAGCTGATGCGGTGTAACGTTACAACACACTACCGTGAAAATTCCCTACCCTCCGAGCATGCGCACTAGTAAGCTCCTCAGCTGTTCAATGACGTAGGTGCACCGGAAGTGACGAGGGTAGGGAATTTTCATGGGTATGGTTTTTTCACGGAACACCGGCTGTGTAAAGGAAAGTACTGTGCTTGGACTTTTCAAAAAAGGCTTTAAACATGTGTTTGTGTGTCTATATGTACATGTGTCTGTGTGTGTTTATATGTATGTATGTGTGTATGTATGTTACTTTTAACCCTGACCCTCCTATTCCTGTACCATCAGAACTGCTTTTTTTTAGGACTTTTTCATAATAGCAGCAAGGACTGCTACTGCTCTGAAAAGCAATCCATGCTCAGATCATTTTTCAAAGGCATTTGACAGGCGGTAAAGAGGCAATATGTTGCCTTCTTACCACCTGTTTTAACCACATAAATGCAGCATCACTGTAATGCACACAATAGCAGGGTGGCTGCAGTGCAGCCCCATTCACCTTGGGGTATACCTTTAGCTGCAGTCAAAGCATGTGTACACCAACAGCTGCTGCCTCTGCAGCTAAAGGGGGAGCATTTGAGGGGTGGTAAAAACAGCTTAACCACATAGTTTTACCACCCCTCCAACCTCACATGTGAACAAACCTTCGGGTCACGTGTGTTTTGTATGTGTGCTGCGTGTAAGGGCAGCCCATTAATTTCAATGGGCTGCCCTTCCTGCAGAAATGCAAGGAAAGAAGCCCCTGATCCTTAAACATTGCGCTACACCCAATACATCCCACGTTTGCCAATGTGTGGGGTTTCCATTAGGAATTAATGGCATCCCTAAAGATCAGAGCATTTGTCTGTTTTTCAAGAACCAGTGCGAATTTGCATGCATTCGCACCAAACAGTATTGTAAACCAAGTCTTTGTCAGGGGTGCCTCAAGACTAAAATTACTTTTCAAAGGTGCCCTGACTGGAAAAAAGTTGGGAAACCCTTAACTAACTCATCAATATCTGGTTCAATGGATGTTGTAGCAATTCTCAAGGTTCTCCTCAGATATTTTTGGTTCTAATGTTGTCCTTCGTGTTCTTCATCCTTGAAAATGGTTTCTCACAAATACACAGTATCTCACAAACGTTAGTACACCCCTCACATTTTCGAAAAATATTTTATTCTATCTTTTCATGTGACAACACTGAAGAAATGACACTTTGCTACAATGTAAGTAGTGAGTGTACAGCTTATATAACAGTGTAAATTTGCTGTCCCCTCAAAATAACTCAACACACAGCCATTATTGTCTAAACCGCTGGCAACAAAAGTGGGTACATTCCTAAGTGAAAATGTCCTAATTGGGCCCAAAGTGCCAATATTTTGTGTGGCCACCATTATTTTGCACTGTCTTAACCCTTTTGGGCATGGAGTTCAGCAGAGCTTCACAGGAGTCCTCTTCCACTCCTCCATGATGACATCAGGGAGCTAGTGGATGTTCGAGACCTTGCGTTCCTCCACCTTCTGTTTTAAGGATGCCCCACAGATGCTCAATAGGGTTTAGGTCTGGAGACATGCTTGGCAAGTCCATCACCTTTACCCTCAGCTTCTTTAGTAAGGCAGTGGTTGTCTTGGAGGTGTATTTGGGGATATCATGTTGGAATACTGCCCTGTGGCCCAGTCTCCGAAGGGAGGGGATCATGCTCTGCTTCAGTATGTCACAGTACAAGTTGGCATTCATGGGACCCTCAATAAACTGTAGCTTCCCAGGGCCAGGAGCACTCATGGACATGGTTCCAGTAATCCATGTCCTTAGTCTGCTTGTCTTCAGCAAACTGTTTTCGGGCTTTCTTGTGCATCATCGTTAGAAGAGGCTTTTTGATGCAGTGTGTGAAATATGGTCTGAGCACTGACAGGCTAACCTCCCACCCCTTAAACCTCTGCAGCAATGCTGGCAGCACTCATACATCTATTTCCCAAAGACAACCTCTGGATATGATGCTGAGCATGTGCACTCAACTTCTTCGACCATTGCTAGGCCTGTTCTGAGTGGAACCTGTCCTGTAAACTGTTGTATGGTCTTATCCACCACGTTGCAGCTCAGTTTCAGGTTCTTGGCAAACTTCTTATAGCCTAGACCATCTTTATGTAGAGCAACAATTCTTTTCTTTTCAGATGCTCAGAGAGTTCTTTGCCATGAGGAGCCATGTTGAACTTCCAGTGACCAGTATGAGAGAGGGAGAGCGATAACACCAAATAAAACACAACTGCTCCCCATTCACACCTGAGACCGTGTAACACTAACGAGTCACATAACACCGGGAAGGTAAAATGGCTAATTGGGCCCGATTTGGACATTTTCACTTAGGGGTGTACTCCCTTTTTTTCCAGCTGTTTAGACATTAATGACTGTATGCTGAGTTATTTTGAGGGGACAACAAATTTACACTATTATCAAGCTGTACACTTACTACTTTTACATTGTAGCAAAGTGTAATATCTTCAGTGTTGTCACATGAAAAGATATAATAAAATATTTGCAAAAAATGTGAAGGGTGTACTCACTTTTGTGAGATACTGTAGGTGCTGCCAAAAACTGAGGACATGAATTAGGCACGATTGTGAAGAGCGGGAGATTTTTCTTTAGGAAGATAAAACTTAAAGTTCAGTAAAGAGATAGTGTCATATTTTTCTTCTTTCTTTATGTAAGTTTACCATGTTGTGTTGGGCAGCATTCATAGTTGTCTTGGGCCACAGGTTGGACACCCCTGATTTAGACGGTGGAGAGGAGACTTCTCACTGTTATTGAACTGCAGCAGAGAAAATTCAGGCTCCTCACACTGTCTGCGTTTGAGCTGCTCAACTGCATGCCTGTCACATGTCCATCTATATTCATGCAGCCGCTGCGTCCTAAAATTATTTTAATGGACTTACTGACGATGCAAAAGTCCATCAATTGCTGTTTGTCTGTTTACAATAGACAGGATTACCTAATAGACTGGACATGATTGTTTGTTAAAACTAATCGCTATGGGGGCGGCGCTGCTGACTGGCAGCGGAGATGGCCGCTTAGAAGAACAGCTCCGATCTGCAGGGACCCGCCGGAGCGACTCTCACCAACTGAGCCTCTGTTTCCACCGCACTGACACCACTCCACACTGGGCAACTCCTGGGATGGCTATGGGAAAAAGCATAGACCAAAGTCGACCAGGGAAGATGACCGATTTCTTCCCTCAGCCTCGGCATGTCAGCAATCAAGATGGCGCCAGCGGCTCTCCTGGCTCTTCACATGGCCGCTAGTTCGTGCAGCACTCTGCACCCAAGTATCCCAACCAGGGGAATGCCAGATCGAACTACAAAAATGGATCCTTTTCACAAACTTCATCCTACTCATCCAGCCCTGTGAAAGTCAAACAGAAGCTACAGGACTTCCTTGCCACAGCACATGAGGTGAGCTGCTTAGATTACTCATTAGATGGTACCAGAGAGTTGCAAGATTCTATAACTAACTTTCCAACTTCTAACAAGCCAGTGATTGATAAAACATTGAAAGACATGTTAGTCTCTATGCAGCACTCTACATTCATTTACGACATCATTTCTCTCACACAACAATTTTAAGGCAGAGTTGCACCATGTGAATAATCAAGTATCACATATTGAAAAAAAGATGGGAGCATTTGCTTCCGCTTTTAATGAGCTGGTGGACGCACTTAATGACAGAGAAGATGATTTACGGTGGATTAAACCAAACTTGCAGATCTTAAGGATAGAACTAGGCGGCATAACGTCAAAATAAGGGGATCCCAGAAAATGTTAAACCCCAGGAACTGAAAGCCTATCTCGCCAATATTTTTAAAGAGATGACTCCGGAGGCCCCCTTAGAAGATCTACTGGTTTATTGTATCCACAGATTGCCCAAAACTAACTATCTTCCAGCTCATCTTCCCAGAGACACAATTGCAAGATTACACTATTATCACACCAAAGAAAAGTTGTTGAAAGCCTCTACAGAGCGGGACAAACTCCCACAGGACTTGCAAAATGTGTGATTTTTTTGCCGACCTCTCAGCTTTCATAATGCAGCAGCGCAGGAAGTTAGCAACTATAACTAAACCTCTGCAAAATAACCACATTCCCTTTTAGATTGGTATACCCAGCTAATTTGCTAATCACAAAGGATGACAACACCTTTGCAATTTCATCTCTGGAACAGGGTTTGCAACTCCTGAGGAATTGGGGCATACTTGACCCACCTGCACCTAACCAATGCAACTCGCCAAAATCTCCCAGTGAGGCTCGGAATGAATGGAGATGCAGGAGGACTCTGTGTGTCACGTACCTGGTAGAAGAGCCTGATACGATGAGGAAGGCCTCTCTTACACCTCTGACTCAGGGCCCCTGATAGAGCAGACAGGTTGCAGAGGAGTGCAGAGTGGCACGAGTGCCTATTGGTCTTGATAGTAGCTTAGCCGGACAAACTGTCAGGATCAAGCAGGGGAAGACTGTCGGTGGACCGTAGCGGAGCAGGAGCGCCATATGGACACCACTGAGCAGGAGACAGGAGCAGGCTGAGTCCGTCAGTAGGTTGCAGCAGAGCAGGAATGCTGGATGGACACCACTGAGCAGGAGACAGGGGCAGGCTTAGTCCGTCAGTAGGTTGCAGCGGAGCAGGAATGCCGGATGAACACCAGTGGAAAGTAGGCAGAGACTAACAGCAGGCAGGAACAGGGTCAGGCAAACCGGGTCATACACTGGCAGACAGATCAGGTGCAGATGAACAGTCAGAAGCGTTGTCAAAGACAAGCTGAGGTCAATGCAGGCAGAGTTCAGGAGAAGTCGAGGATAACCGGGTCGGCGACAGTAGTCAGATGCAGGTTTACAGGTAACAGGTATACACGGGAACGCTGCAGGCAAGACCGCACTGAAGCACAGCACAGGCTCAGTCTAAAAGCCCCCTTGATGTCAATACAAGCAACAGGTGCGTGCACTTGAGCAATGGGCGTTAGCCTATGCAAAGGAAGCTGTCTAGAACAGCCGTTCTGTCTATAGGAATGTCCTTCCTGATATTGCCCCCCCCCCCCCACAATGGGCAGCCTCCGGATGCCCAACTGGAACATCTTCTTTGGGTTGGGCATGCCGAAATGCTTGAATAAGTCTCTTGGCATGGATATTATTTTTAGGCTCCCATGAGTTATCTTCAGGGCCATACCCCTTCCATTTAATCAGGCACTGAATTTGATTCCTTCTTTTCCTACAGTCCAGAATTGCTTCGACTTCATATTCCTCTTCCCCCATCAACTACTACTGGCTCAGGTGGACCCGTATTTCGGTTAGGAAAAGGATCTGAAATAGCAGGCTTTAATAATGTTAAATGAAAAACGGGGTGAACCTTGAAGGAATCTGGCAACGTTAACTCATGTAACATCATTGATCCTACTTTTCACGGGAAATGGCCGCACATATTTAGGTCCAAGTTTCCTTGAAGGGCAGGCCAACTTAAGTTTGTATTAGATAGCCATACCTGATAAGCAGGTTCCAAGATTAACTCTTCCCGTCTCTTTTTATCAAAGTTTCTCTTATTATCCTCCTGTGCTTTTGGCAATTGCTTCCTGCAACAATTTGTTATTAGAACTGAAGAAAACCACTGTATCTTGAACAGCAGGAACTGGGCACTCAGGGAATGCGTTAAGCATGAAGGACTGATAAAATCCAAAGTTGGCAAAAAATGGAGATTGCATAGTAGCAGAATGATTTGAGTTGTTATAAGCAAATTCAGCTAACGGCAATGACACCCAGTCATCTTGAGAGAAGGAGGAAAAACAACGTAAATACTGCTCCAAGGTTCTTTCAGTCTGACCATTAGTTTGTGGGTGATAAGCCGAGGAAAAAGAGAACTCAACCTTCAAGGATTCACACAGCTCACTCCAAAATCTGGAGGTGAATTGGACCCCGCGATCGGACACAATATTACAGGAAGCCCATGGAGTCTTACTATTTCTTTAATAAATATTCGTGCTGTCTCCGAGGCTGACGGTGTACCTTTCATGGGTACAAAGTGTGCCATTTTTGTCAACTGGTCTACAACCACATAGATAGCAGTATAACCCTCTGATGGAGGAAGCTCCACAATGAAGTCCATTGATATCTTCTCCCAGGGTCTGTCTGGAACTGGCAGCGGTTTAAGCGGGTCTCCTGCTTTGGTCTTGTTGCTTTTATTCCGAATACAGGTGGAGCAGGCCTCAACATACCTCTTACAGTCCTTTTCCAGATTAGGCCACCAGAAGGTTCATTGTGTCAGCTCAGTGGTTTTGCTGATTCCAAAATGTCCCGCTAGCACATAGTCATGACACCGACCCAGGACAGCAACACGCACATTCTCTGGTACAAAGATTTTGCTTTTGCACCATAACAGTCCATCTTTCACTTGTAAAGTTATTGCGGGAGGTGATAAAACTCCAGTAGAAACCTGCTTGATTTGAGACAGCAGATCCCCCCTGTAGCAGCAGAAAGTTTCCAGAAGACAGAATAGTGTCAGGAGAAGGTTCTTCAGAACTGCCAAACCTGTGGAAGAGCGAGCGCATCTGGTTGGATATTTTTTGACCCAGGCCTGTAAGTAATGTGAAAGGCGAACCTCGAGAAGAACAGTGCCCGCCTGACGTGGTTTCAAGGGTTTTGCAGTTCTCAGATATTACAGATTCTTGTGGTCAGTGAAAATTTAGTATTGGGTGAGCTGCCCCTTCCAGGAGATACCTCCATTCCTCAAGTGCAGCTTTAATCGCTAAAAGTTCACGGTCTGCCACATCAAAATTTATTTTCTGCCGGCAAAAATATACGGGAAAAGAAGGCAAGCGGATGCAATAAAGCTTTGGCTCCTTGCCTTTGTGACAACACGGTTCCTACTGCTGTTTCTGAGGCATCTACTTCCAGGACATATGGAAGAGCTGGGTCAGGGTGTCTTAATATAGGTGCAGAAGTAAATAGTCTTTTTAGGCTTTGAAAGGCAGACTGTGCCTCAAGTGTCCAGCGGTACCGGTTGCTGTGCCTGGTCAGTTGTGTGATGGGGGAGATGATGGCTGGAAATCCTTTGATAAATTTCCGATAAAAATTTGCGAACCCTACAAAGCGCTGTATCCCTTTCTTGTCTGTGGGAGCTGGCCAATCCAAGATGGCAGAGACCTTCTGGGGATCCATCCTTATACCCTCTGTGGAGATTATTAAGCCCAGGAATTGGATACTTTGACGTTCAAACTCACATTTCTCAGGTTTGGCATATAGACCATGCTGTCTGAGTTGGGAAAGTACATTCCTGACGTGACCCCGATGACTCTCTACAGAGGAAGAAAAGATCAGAATGTCATCTAGGTATACAATGTCAAAAAGATCCAAATAGTCCTGTAAAATGTCATTGATAAAGTGTTGGAATGTAGCGAGAGCGTTGCACAGAACGAAGGGCATAACCAGGTATTCAAAATGCCCAAATCGGGTGCGGAAAGCAGTCTTCCACTTGTCACCTTCCCATATGAGGACCAAGTTTTATGCCCCTCGCAGATCCAATTTCGTGAAAATGGTTGCTGCTCTAAGGCTGGCTATACACTATACAATTTTCTTGTTCAACTTTCCTTTAGATTTACCAAAACCATGTAATATAGGGTCAAACCTAAACACTTTCAATTTGTATGCAGTCAGGCAGGCCCTTGCACTACATAGTTTAAGGTAAATCTAAAGGAAATTGAATAAGAAAATTGTATAGTGTATGGCCAGCCTTAGTCTTTGAAAAAGTTCAGAAACCAATGGTAAATGATAAAGGTTCTTGACCGTAATCTTATTAAGTTCACGGTAGTCCACATAGGACAAAGACAAATGATCCTTCTTCTCAACAAAAAAGATGCAAGCCCCGGCAGGAGATGTAGAGGGGCGGATGAAACCCTTCTGACTGTCATCAATGTACTCCTTTAGAGCCACAAGCTCAAGTTCAGTTAGAGGGAAAATCCGCCCAAAGGGCACTTCAGCTCGAGGAAGTAGCTCAATCGGGCAGTCATAAGGTCTGTGGGAAGAAAGAGTCTGTCACCTTTTTGCTGAAAACATCCAGGAAGTCTCGGTATGCTGCAGGTACGGATGAACATATCTCAGAATCGGAGTCCGTACATAACAAAGACAGAGGGTGAGGTTCCTTCAGGCAGTGATGTTGACAGTAGACTGATTCAAACTTGATTCCTTCCGTGGCCCAGTTAATGCAAGGATTGTGTGCCTGTAGCCATGGCATACACGGTATGATGGGAAACAAGGGCGAAGCAATAGCTTCCAAGCGCAACAGTTCCTTGTGGTTAGTGGTTGTAGTTGTGGGTCAGGGAACAGTCTCTTGGGTGACAAGCCCCGATTTGATGAAAGATCCATCAGCCAGGTGGACTGAAAGTCTCTGAGTCTTGGGCAGCAATGGTATCTGATGCTGAGCAGCAAATGACAGATCAATAAAGCAGCTGCAGGCCCCCGAATCAATTATGGCTGATACCTGGATAGCTCTTCCTGGAAGCTGTAATGAAATGGGAAGAGCTAGGTGAGTAGAGTCTCTTGACAGGAGTGGCTGGTTAATAGAAGAAATGGACAGACACTAATGGAGTTTGGCAGGACAGGCCCTCACATAATGACCTGGTTCCCCACAGTAGAAGCATAAATTATTCTGGTGACGGTGCAGACGTTATTCAGGTGAAAGTGAGGGACGAAGCAGACCAAGTTGCATGGGTTCAGTAGCGTCAGAGGTGGATGCTGTTGGGACTAGAGAAGCTGGGCCCGGTGTGCTGACCATTCGTGGTAACATCCATACAGGGCGAGACAGGCTGGTAGATCTCTCAGACCTGCACTCCCTCAGTCGGCGATCAATTTGAATGGCTAAGTTGATTAGAGCTTCCAGAGAGTTCGGAACTCCAACTCGGGCCAACTCCTCTTTCAAGGGTTCTGAGAGCCTTAAATGGAACTGATAAAGGAGGGCAGCATCATTCCAGTTGGTATCAGCACTCCAATGCCTAAAGTCCGTTACATAGTCCTCGGCCGCTCTGCGGCCTTGTTGGAGCGCATGGAGAGCTGTCTCTGCAGTAGTGGTTAGCTGTGGATCCTCATAGAGCTGTGCCATAGCATCCAGGAATGTAGATAGGGTCGATAGCACAGAGTTATTTTGTTCCAGTAAGTGATGGGCCCATGACTGGGATTCACCTAGCAGCAAGGAGATGACAAATCCCACCTTAGTGGATTCAAGTGAATAGCTGTGAAGTTGTTGTGCAAAATAAAGTTCACAGCCATTACGGAATGACCTGAATTTGCTGCGGTCTCCTGAAAATCTTTTAGGGATAGAAACTCTTGGTTCAGATGGTAGCATCACAACAGCGGATGCTGCGGGTACCTCAGCGTGAGTGGTTGATGAAGAAGCAGTACCAGGAGAAGCAGATGTTGACAAAGCCTGGACACATTCCTCAAGTCGTGTGTGTAACCCTCCTGCAGGCTTTTGATGGCTTGTATGAGAGCTGCCAGATGTTGGCACAGTTCATCCATGGGAGAGGTTCCTCGTTCAGGCTCAGACATGGCTGTCTTGTACTGTCACGTACCTGGTAGAAGAGCCTGATATGATGAGGAAGGCCTCTCTTACACCTCTGACTCGGGGCCCCTGATAGAGCAGACAGGTTGCACAGGAGTGCAGAGTGGCACGAGTGCCTATTAGTCTTGATAGTAGCTTAGCCAGATGAACTGTCAGGATCAAGCAGGGGAAGACCGTCAGTGGGCCGAAGTGGAGCAGGAATGCCGGATGGACACCACTGAGCAGGAGACAGGAGCAGGCCGAGTCTGTCAGTAGGTTGCAGCGGAGCAGGAATGCCGGGTGGACACCAGTGGAAAGTAGGCAGAGACAGCAGCAGGCAGTCCAGCAGGGTAGTAGGCAGGAACAGGGTCAGGCAAACCAGGTCATACACTGGCAGATGGATCGGGTGCAGATGTAGAGGCAGAAGCGTGGTCAAAGACAAGCTGGGGTCAATGCAGGCAAAGTTCAGGAGAAGTCAAGGCAAGCCAGGTCGGTAACAGTAGGCAGATGCAGGTTTAAATCGGAAATTCATGATATTACGTGGTCTGACCATTCGCCAATATCCATCATTGTGACAGGTTCTGCGCCGAAAACAAGAGCAAGTGGATGGCGAAACAATGTAAATTTGTTTTCCCAGCCTGAACACAGATCTACTATCTCTGCCGCCCTCAGGGAATTTTTCACAATTAATGAAATCTCGGACCCCTTCACACTGTGGAATACACATAAAGTGTATATCAGAGGCTTAATCCTACAGATGAGCGCTAAGATCAAAAGGCAAAGAGCACAGCAGCGTAATGACCTACTTCATACTATACATGAACTAGAACCGGCCAACAAACTCTCAACAGCCCAGTGCCTTCGGGACCAACTATTTCAAGCCTGGCATGACCTCCGATCCCTCTTGCTCTATTAGCATGATTAGTCCCTTAGGGAATTAAAGGCTAATTCATACCGGTATGGCAATCAAGCCAGAAAATTATTAGCTGCCCAGATCAAAGAAAACATTTCTAAACCAAAAATCCTGTATCTCATTACCCTACTACAAGACAAAAGGTATTTAACCCCAAAGATATTGTGAGTTGTGAGTATTATAGCTCATTCTATAACTTACAATCAAGATACCTCTACCACCCAACCAACCTCAGATTCTATACATTTTTAAAATCCATTTCTCTCCCTACCTCAACAAACAGATTTGTGATCTCTTAACACCCCCTTCACTCTATCTGAAATAGAAACTATTATTAAGAAATCGCCACACAATAAATCTCCAGGACCCGTTGGGTATTCCTTGGAGTATTATCAATCTTACGGCCCCATCCTCCCCTGCTACTGGTCTTTAATGCTGCTGTGGTCCAAGTCTCCTTTCCATTCGAAATGCTGTCTGCTACTATAATTACACTGCCTAAACCTAGAGTACCACAGAATTTCAGACCAATATCTTTATTAAATGTGGATATCAAAGTGTATGCTAAACTGTTATCAAATAGATTAGCCAAATTCTTACCGTATCTAGTGAAACATGATCAAGTTGGCTTTGTGCCAGGGTGCCAAGCTCTTGATGCTACTAGGAAGAATGGTCAATCTCATTAACTTGGTGGAGAAACCCAAAAGGCCTTCTCTGCTTCTCTTTGGATGTGGAGAAGGCCTTTGACAGAATACACTGAGGGTACCTATCGAGGGTGTTGGAGAAGTTTTGGCTTGAGGGAGATATACTTTCTGCAATCCTAGCTTTATATTCAAAACGTTCAACATTTTTTTTTGCGGGGGGCATGTTCTCTAGGGAATTCCAAATAACAAATTGTACACAACAAGAGTGCCCCCTTTCACCCTTGATCTTTGCTTTACTTATGGAGCCCTTGACAGAAAAAATAGAACACATCCCAGAATACAGGGAATCTTGGCCAATAACAAACACCATACCATTACATTATTTGCAGATGATGTCATACTATCTCTCTCGGACCCGAGGGTCTCTCTCCCAGCAGTACAAAAGGTTCTTACCCTATTCAACCAAATTTCCTATTACAAAGTAAATGCCTCTAAATCAAATGTAATGGGCCTATCTATAGACAAGCCCACAATACAAATACTACAAAATACCTTGCCATATCAGTGGGCTTTTGACTTTCTACAATATCTGGGCATCAAGCTGACGACCTCTTGCACTAATCTCCTATAAAGCCAATTTTCTTCCTTTGATTTCCACTTTGCAACAGGAGATGTCCCAGTTGAGAAAATGTCTGGTAAACTAGCTGCATACAAAATGCTTTTCTTGCCTAAATTACTTTACTACTTTAGGACACTTCCTATACACATTCCTTCATCTTTCATTCATACTGAAAACCCATTCACAGTTTATCTGGGCTGATGGTGAAGTGCGCTGCCCCCCAGCATGTACTATTTAAACATAGGTCAGCTGTATGTATGGGAGTTCCAAACGTGAAAGACTATTCTATGATATGGCTTCCCTTCTACATCAACTGAAATTTTGATTCTTACCGATTAACGGGAAACATTGGTGTACTCTAGAACAAATCTGGGTGTTTCCAAAGTCCCATGATTCCCTTCTGATAGCAGTTACCATGGCAGGGAAGTCCATCCAAACCATTAGCTCTATTGTATCAGCAGCTCTTCTTGCCTGGAATTACCTACAAAAACACGTAGACTTTTCAAGACCCTACTGTAGTACCTATCCCTCTTGATCTCTATCTCCTCTGATCCTAGACATTTCATTTGCAAAGTGGAAAGAACTAGATATTACCACACTGGGAGACGTCCTAGACAAATGACAACTGCTCCCATTTCAGGCCTTGGTATATAAGTTCTCTTTACCCAAAACCAAATTCTTCACATATGCCAGGTTATCATCCTTTCTATGTCATCACACCCTAACATCTGTGAAAGTACCAAAGAAAGCTTGGTCTTTTTGGCACTCTAAAGACACCAAAGCTAAGGGCATCACCTTTATTCTATAACTTACTACATTCAAAAACCATCTTTGACAAGGCCTCAGCTCTCCTAAATTGGGAGAAAGAACTTAATCAAACCTTTGCCAACCATCAATGGTTGAAAGCTATCTCAAATAATTACCATATTGGCCAAATTTCCTAACAGAGTTACTAATCAATGTTGGAGACAATGCGGACAAATAGGCACATTAGTACAAATGGTGTGGTCCTGCTTGCATCTACGAAGCTTTTGGACCAAAATATTTTAACTGATATCTAAAGTCACAGGAATTCTGAGTAAACCCAATATTGAACAAGCCACCTGAAGTATAAATATCTCAAATATTCCCACCCCTGTGCGACCAATCACAATGCAGATTATAATGGCCGCCAGGTCGGTAATAATGAGGAATTGGAAGTCAAATGTTTTACCTAGTGTAAGTGAAGCTACAAGGCTGGTGGAAGAGATTCATGGATCTGAACAAATTTCATATAGAGATGGCAGTCTTAACAAATTTGAATCTGAGAACCATGGCGGACAAAGATGCATAAAACCTAATTGTCATGAGGATATAGTTTAGTGAATTTAAGGGTTACTGCGATGTTAAGATAAGATAAACAAGCTTGATCACCTAATTGATGTTATTTTTGTTCTTTGGTTCATTCTTTGTTTCACATGTATTATTCATAACGTACACTATACATATTATGGTTCTCTATGTTCCTTTCAATGCCATATCTATTGCAAATTTGTTCATATTCCAAGCTTTAATCTATATGCTCTCCTGATTTGATGACTTATGTTAAATATTTCCAGGTCTGACCAGACTGGATGCTACTAATGCTCTAAATTTGTTCTACCATTATACCTACTGGAGAATTTAAAATCTTTATCTCTTGTATTCAGAGGTTTATGTATGAGATTACTGCTTTTTCCTTATTGTATTTGAAGCTAAAATCCAATAAAAACTACTTTGAAAAAAATTAAAAATAAAAATATTAGGTATGATACCAACACCTGCATGTCCATGTAGTATGTTTTCTTCTCTAAAATTAGGGAAAGTAATTTTGGATGTGTGTAACAGATACAAACAATAGGAGACTTCCAAATTCAAAAAAAAAAAAAAGGAAGTCTATATATTTATAGTGTTTTGCTGTGTTGATTAGCTTGCGAATCCTTTCATTTATTTTTTTTCTTCTGTTTTACAGGTAAATTCTGAATTTTATACTGGCTGGCTGGATCACTGGGGAGAACCACATTCTGTTGTAGCAACAGATCGCATAGTCAAAACATTAGTTGAAATTCTTGATCATGGAGCAAATGTCAATATGTGAGTTGGACTAATAAAGGACGATCACTGATGTACACTACAGTATATTTGAAATTTTAAACATTTTCTTCTTTGTCCATCAGGTATATGTTTATAGGTGGAACCAATTTTGGCTACTGGAATGGTAAAACCTTTTAAAAAAAATTGTGTTAAAATATTTGTCTTGTTTTGGGATCATAAAGCAAGTGCTTGAATTGTTCTATAACAGTTGAAATAGTTGAAAATTGTAAATGTCGGGTAATGGAAGAGTAATAGGATAGGCAGGTAAACAAACTTTTATATGATTCCTGTCAGTGCACAGTGTTTGGGCCATGCAATTGTTTTTTCTCATGTCATTGTTACATTGAAATCTATTCAATAAATGGAATGGGGCCTTATATTCAGAACATTTTGATTGGCCCAGTTCAGGTACTGTTGAGAAAAGATTTATAGACATTAGCTAGAGAGATGAAAAGTAAGAAACAGGGTAAATAAATCCCCTGTTGTGTTTCTTTTTTTTTTTTTTTTTGCTCTTTTTTGTTTCTAATGTATATTAATTAGCTCACTTTGCATGTTACAGCCTAAGGCCCCATTCACACTCACGAATGGGACTGTTTTCAGTTGGGAGAGACCCAGTGAGGGTTCTCCTGCCATCGGCTGCGTTCTGAAGCTCAATTAAAATAAATCGGAGGCCTACTGCTTTTGGAAGCCGCTCGCATGTAAACTCTCATACAGCCCATTATTCCATCTGTAGGTATCATCTATACCTCAATGAGAAGGACTTTATAGTTTGTTATATGCACTTGACAATAACTTATTTCTTGGCTTAGTTTGATTGAACACCTAATGGGGACGGAAGTGGGCAGGGGAAGCCATTCCCAATGGAAGAAGACAGCGATTATTGCTAGCTGCTATAGCAGCTGCTACCGATAATTGCAAGAGAATCTGACAGGCTGTTTGTACCCAAGTTGATTGATTGATCAACTTGGTACATTCAGCCTGCCCATTAACGGAACTGGCCGGGTTTTGAACCATGTAGAACTGGTCTAAGTCCTAACACACAGCATGCAGTTTTTATTATGTCACATGAGTGAAAATGATATCCAATTGGTTGCTACAGGTTCATGTAATTGATTTGCTCATAACTTTTTTTTTTTTTTTGTAATGTAATTATAATAGGTTTATAAATAGTAAATAAACCTTCAGTATGCAGCCCCCTCTAATACTTGCCTGATCCTAATCCAGCGATATGCACAGGGGCAGCTAACCTCCCAGCTCTCTGCCTCCTCATTGGCTCAGAGACAGCAGCGGGAACCATTGCTTATCCAATTGTTCGTAAAGTACCTTGTTAGGTTTCTGAACTAAATAGGATCTCAACTATGAAGTCCTTTCTGCAGATTATAATGCAATGGGGTTCTTCTGGTTGGATTTGAAATCTTTTGATGGAATATCTTTCTGAAAATAAGATTAGGTTTTTTTTCTCTTTCTTTTTAATTCAGAAACAGTCTATACAGATGAAGCTTTTGATTTTAACTATTTTAACTTTTTTTTTTTTTCTTTCTTATTCTGAATTAAAATGTTCAATTCTACACCAACAATTGGACAACTCCAGCATGGGAGCATGTCCATGCATATGGATTACAAACAAAAAAAATTATAAATATATCCTCTGTATTTCCTTTAAAACAAATTAAAGAGTTTAAGCAGAAAATGGGTCAGAGCATGAGAACTCTACATATTAAATGCACAGGACAGACATTCCAGGCTCCCAATCCAGAAACAAAATACCACAAGTAAGGAATTATCAAGATCATATGGGTATAATAATTAAATTTAGTTATAGATGGAAACAAAAGGAAAAATGGAAAGAATCTGAGAGGGAAGCAGTAAGAGAACGGGAGAAAAAAAAGGGGGGGGGGTGGAAATTCCAGACACAAGCTGAAAAAGACGTTGCGTCCAACCCTTAACTGAGGGTGAGTCACAGCAGCACCTGGGGTGCAGGATCTGCATTTAATTTGGGGAAGACCATAGAGACTGATGTCTGTTGAAAGCGTAAAATTGGTGCATTAGAACCAAGGTTTGCAAAACTGGTGTTCTTTTTTTGTGGATCATCAATTTCTCCATTATATCAATTGAATGAATCTTGTTTAGGTTGTAGGTTGCTTCCAATACAGAGGGATGAAGGTGTGCATTATGCTTGCCTGACTGATTTTACCTTTTTAATATCCTGAGCTTCAATTGACTTTCCCCAAACCTTTTTTACATTCTGTTTATTTTCTGCACATTGCTCCTAATTATGGACAGTGTCTTCCAGTTTACTTATAATAGCACACCTCATTCTGTAATCTGCAAGGTAAATTACACAAACACATAAACATACCCGTAGGTGTGCTTTATGAAGAACTACTTAATACATCTTTTCTTTGTTGACATGTACGTAAAGTCTGTTTTTTTTTTATAGTTTTGTACACCTTGTAAGCACCCCCTATTAAGGTTATTTATTACAACAATTTGCCACTGGCTAAAATCAAGTGTAATATTTGTTCTAATCAGTGTCAAATACTTTCCACTGTTATTCAGGCTGGCTGTATAGTGCTCTTCCTGGTATGATGAGGGGGGTCCTAAGGGCCCTTCCTGTGGGATGAAACCTGAAATAAGCACTACCTGGGTGAGGTGGGGTTTGGCAGTTGGATCCAAGGAATGAAGTGCCTCCTGATTTGAGCATAGCTACCTCAACGGGTTGAGAAGGCAGATAGCTGACTGTGTTGATTGCCCCCTAGGAGTGGCGACCAGGGGGTGCTCTTCATATTGCTATGGGTTTAGGACCATACTGTGAGAATGCGCACTAGCATCTACCCAGTTTTTTTGGTGTTTACGTTCACTGCTTTATTACTTATAGGAGCAAACACGCCATATGAACCTCAGCCCACAAGCTACGATTATGATGCACCATTAACTGAAGCTGGAGATCTGACCGATAAATATTTTGCCATTCGAGAGGTTATAAAAAAGGTATTTTTGGGGTTTTATGGTAATGTCTTTGTTATTGGCTCCATTTGTTTTATTTAAAACATCTTCTTTAAGCAATGAGTAGAATTATCATTCCTCAATTTGCGTGTCAAATTCTCTTGCATGTCTTTTGCTGGTAAAGCCTGTAAGCCTAAAATTTTATTTTTTTACTATTCTCTGATCTCTGTTCTCTTTTAAGGTAATTCCTTTTCTTTTAATAAGAAATATGCTTTATTTAACCACTTTAATGCAGGGCAATTTAACCCCCTTCCTGCCCAGGCCAATTTTCACTTTTTAGCGCTGTTGCATTTTGAATGACAATTGCGTGGTCATGCAACACTGTACCTAAACCAAATTTATATCATTTCCCCCCCACAAATAGAGCTTTCTTTTTGTGGTATTTGATCACCACAAGGTTTTTTTATTTTTTGCTAAACAAATAAAAAAAAAAAAGACCGAAAAGTTGGAAAAAAAAAGTTTTTTTGTTTTGTTATACAATTTTGTAAATAAATGTTTTTTCCTGCACTGATGGGGTGGCACTGATGGGGTGGCACTGATGGGGCGGCACTGATGGGGCGGCACTGATGGGGCGGCACTGATGGGGCGGCACTGATGGGGTGGCACTGATTGGTAGCACTGATAGGCGGCACTGATAGGCGGCACTGCTGGGCAATAATGGGCACTGGTGGGCGGCACTGATAGATGGCAATGATGGGCACTGGTGGGCAGCACTGATGTGGAGGGCACTGGTGGGCAGCACTGATGGGGAGGGCAATGGGGGGCTCTGAGCCCTGATTGCCATCCCTGGTAGCCATAGTGGGCATCCCTGGGGTCATGGGTGGGCATCCCTGGGGTCTTGGGTGGGCATTCCTGGTGGTTCTAGTGGCACCCCCCCCCCGAGGGTCTGCACTGGTAATTAATGATCTGATTACCAGTGCCGACCCACCCCTGTCAGGAGAGCCGCAGATCGACGCTTCTTTACTCGTACTGAGGAAAGCCGATCAACGGCTCTTCCTGTTCACTATGTGACCAGCCATGATTGGACAGGCTCTTTACCGAGATCGGTGACGCGGGGAGTCAGACTCCGATCGCCGCGGGGCGCGCAGAGCGCAGTATCCTGCCGCCGTCATATGACGTCCCTTAGGATAATGCAACCACATTCCCGCCGTCAAACGCCTATAGGGTGGGAAGTGGGTAACAAAACCGTGTCTGTGCTAAATATAGAACAAGCTGACATAACCTTTTTCGCCATAGAAAGTCCCAATAACCTTTTTCGCCATAGAAAGTCCCAAGAACAAAGTAAGAGTTTAGATGTGCCACCCTCCTCTCACAAAACCATCCTTTCCATTGGTTTTCGGTTTCCTACATTACATTGTTGGATGTAGACTAGACATATCTGACTTGGGGACTTCAGAAACCAGGCAGGAGATGATTTTTCTTAAGCTACTGCTGTGTATAGACACTTCTATTACTATTTTTTTACTGACGTGTTTACTTTAAACTCAATGTTTAAATGCATTAAAGTACAGTAACCCATAACATTTATATCTGTTTTATTGGTCTGCAGCAGTTATAAGATAAAATCCGATAAGATTGAACTTAGTGGCAAAGGATGGTCAGATCACCAGGCACTGTCTAACCACGCCTAGGCACTCCGGACCCTTCGTGGATCCACGAACAGGGTAGGAAAAACATACAGTGGGGCGCACAAGTATTTGATACACTGCCGATTTTGCAGATTTTCCTACTTACAAAGCCTGTAGAGGTCTGTAATTTGTATCATAGGTACTCTTCAACTGCAAAAGACGGAATCTAAAACAAAAATCCAGACAATCACATTGTATGATTTTTGAGTAATTAATTTGCATTTTATTGCATGACATAAGTATTTGATGCATCAGAAAAGCAGGATTTAATATTTGGTACAGAAACTTTTGTTTGCAATTACAGAGATCATATGTTTCCTGTAGTTCTTGACCAGGTTTGCACACACTGCAGCAGGAATTTTGGCCCACTCCTCCCATACAGAGCTTCTCCAGATCCTTCAGGTCGCTGGGCAATACGGACTTTCAGCTCCCTCCAAAGATTTTCTTTTGGGTTCAGGTCTGGAGACTAGCTATGCCACTCCAGGACCTTGAGATGCTTCTTACAGAGCCACTCCTTTGTTGCCCTGGCTGTGTGTTTCAGGTCGTTGTCATGCTGGAAGACCCAACCACGACCCATCTTCAATGCTCTTACTGAGGAAAGGAGGTTGTTGGCCAAGATCTCGCGATACATGGCCCCATCCATCCTCCCCTCAATACGATGCAGTCGTCCTGTCCCCTTTGCAGAAAAGCATCCCCAAAGAATGATGTTTCCACCTCCATGCTTCACAGGTTGGGATGATGTTCTTGGGGTTGTACTCATCCTTCTTCTTCCAAAGACGGCGAGTAGAGTTTAGACCAAAAAGCTCTATTTTTGTCTCATCAGACCACATGACCTTCTCCCATTCCTCCTCTGGATCATCCAGATGGTCATTGGCAAACTTCAGACGGGCCTGGACATGCACTGGCTTGAGCAGGGGGACCTTGCGTGTGCTGCGGGATTTTAATCCATGACGGCGTAGTGTGTTACTAATGGTTTTATTTGAGTCTGTGGTCCCAGCTCTCTTCAGATCATTGACCAGGTTCTGCCGTGTAGTTCTGGGCTGATCCCTCACCTTCCTCATGATTATTGATGCCCCACGAGGTGAGATCTCGCATGGAGCCCCAGACCGAGGGAGATTGACCGTCCTCTTAAACTTCTTCCATTTTATAATAATTGCGCCAACAGTTGTTACCTTCTCACCAAGCTGCTTGCCTATTGTCCTGTAGCCCATCCCAGCCTTGTGCAGATCTGCAACAATTTTTTTCTTGATGTCCTTACACAGCTCTCTGATCTTGGCCATTGTGGAGAGGTTGGAGTCTGTTTGAGTGTGGACAGGTGTCTTTTATACAGGTAACAAGTTCAAACAGGTGCAGTTAATACAGGTAATGAGTGGACAACAAGAGGGCTTCTTAAAGAAAAAATAACAGGTCTGTGAGAGCCGGAATTCTTACTGATTGGTAGGTGATCAAATACTTATGTGATGCAATAAAATGCAAATTAATTATTTAAAAATCATACAATGTTATTTTTCTGGATTTTTGTTTAGATTCCGTCTTTTGCAGTTGAAGAGTACCTATGATAAAAATTACAGACCTCTACATGCTTTGTAAGTAGGAAAACCTGCAAAATCGGCAGTGTATGAAATACTTGTTCGCCCCACTGTACTTGTGGAAGTAAATGGAGGGAACAGGAAATGAAATAGGCAGACAGACACTATCAGGGCCACTTACCTTTTTAAATAGGACAGTACAAATAATAATCTAAACTGCATGACTAGTGGTTGTCCTTTAAAACCAACCAGTGACTTGGGGAAGCAACCATCAATATATTATTGACATGTGACCTGCCTGATAATGGTGGGATTGCGCAAGTTTAATTTCATGTCTGTGGGCAGCAATTGCTACAAGTACTGTGCCCAACTTACTAAATAAGTTGCAGTATAGGTTGCCCTAATTAATCCATGTTTCATTTTATTTCTTTTAGTATAAGAAGATCCCTGAAGGTCCTATTCCACCAACATCACCCAAATTTGCTTATGGAGAAATATATATGGAAAAAGTGAGCATTTTCTTTTTTCATCTTTGACTGTATTACTTTTTGCAAGAAAACCTGTTTATGCATTTTTTTTTATTACATTGTATATTTTTACATCATTTGAGCAGGATTAGACCAATATACCTATGTACAGTATCTCACAAAAGAGAGTACTCCCCTCACATTTTTGTAAATATTTTATTATTTCTTTTCATGTGACAACACTGAAGAAATGACACTTTGCTACAATGTAGTGAGTGTAAAGCTTGTATAACAGTGTACATTTGCTGTCCCCTCAAATCTACTCAAAACACAGCCATTATTGTCGAAACCACTGGCAACAAAAGGGAGTACACCCGTAAGTGAAAATTTCCAAATTGGGCCCAATTAGCCATTTTCCCTTCTCCTGTGACTCGTTAGTGTTACAGGGTCTCAGGTGTGTTAAATTTGGTGTTATCGCTCTCACCCTCTCATACTGGTCACTTGAAGTTCAACATGGCACCTCATGGCAAAGAACTTAAAGGATCTAAAAAAAAGAATTGTTGCTCTACATAAAGATGTCCTAGGATATAAGAAGATTGCCAAGACCCTGAAATTGAGCTGCAACACGGTGGTCAAGACCATACAGCGGTATAACAGGATAGGTTCCACTCAGAACAGGCCTCGCCTTGGTCGACCAAAGATATTGAGTGCACATGCTCAGCGTCATATCCAGAGGTTGTCTTTGGAAAAAAGATGTATAACTGTTGCCAACATTGCTGCAGAAGTTGAAAGGGGGGGGGGGGGGGCAGCCTGTCAATGCTCGGACCATACGCCTCACACTGCATCAATTTGGTCTGCATGGCTATTGTCCCAGAATGAAGCCTCTTCTAAAGATGATGCACAAGAAAGCCCACAAACAGTCTGCTTGTCTTCAGCAAACGAAGGACATGGATTACTGGAACAATGTCCTGTGGTCTGATGAGACCAAGATCAACTTATTTGGTTCAGATGGTGTCGAGCGTGTTTAGCGGCGACCAGGTGAGGAGTACAAAGACAAGTGTGTCTTCCCTACAGTCAAGCATGGTGGTGGGAGTGTCATGGTCTGGGGCTGCATGAGTGCTGCCAACACTAAGGAGCTACAGTTCATTGAGGGAACCATGAATACCAACATGTACTGTGACATACTGAAGCATAGCATGATCCCCCCCTCCTTCAGAGACTGGGCCGCAGGGCAGTATTCCAACATAACGACCCCAAACACACCTGCCTTGCTAAAGAAGCTGATGGTAAAGGTGATGGACTGGCCAAGCATGTCTCCAGATCTAAACCCCATTGAGCATCTGTGGGGCATCCTCAAACTGAAGGTGGAGGAGCGCAAGGTCTCTAACCTCCACCAGCTCCGCAATGTCGTCCTGGAGGAGTGAAAGAGGACTCCAGTGGCAACCTGTGAAGCTCTGGTGAACTCCAACTTCTATAAATCAGGGCAGGTTTATGTATAAAAAAGCATCAGATAAAAACTTATTTAAAATATATCAGCAGAAATATACCATAAGTGCAATCGTGCAAAAAGGTGCAGAGGTGAGTGGCAAATGTGAAGTAATAAAAGCAATATTACAATGATGGAGTTCAATAAATAATAACCAGTAATAAATTTATTACTGGTTATTATTTATTGAACTCCATCATTGTAATATTGCTTTTATTACTTCACATTTGCCACTCACCTCTGCACCTTTTTGCACGATTGCACTTATGGTATATTTCTGCTGATATATTTTAAATAAGTTTTTATCTGATGCTTTTTTATACATAAACCTGCCCTGATTTATATAAGTTTGATATTTGCTACACCAAATTATCTAAACAAATTACGCATAGATCTTACCAGGGGTTTTTGTATAGATCCCCATATAACATCTTACCATCAGTATAGTAAGATCCTATCCCCTAAGCACTCCACCAGGCAGCGCCAATCACTTCCCTTTTTCTTCCAATTTCTTTGAATGCTCCCCTTATAGGGTTGCATTTTTTGAAGTGGGCAGCAGCCAGGTGTGGTGTTAATCCTTACATATATACCCATCCTAAGCGCGGAATTACATCCACCCTTTCTCTGGTGAACTCCAGGCCCAAAGAAGTTAAGGCAGTGCTGGAAAATAATGGTGGCCACACAAAATGTTGACACTTTGGGCCCAATTTGGACTTTTTCACTTAGGGGTGTACTCGCTTTTGTTGCCAGCGGTTTAGACATTAATGGCTGTGTGTTGAGTTATTTTGAGGGGACAGCAAATTTACACTGTTATACAAACTGTACACTCACTACTTTACATTGTAGCAAAGTGTCATTTCTTCAGTGTTGTCACGTGAAAAGATATAATAAAATATTTACTAAAAATGTGAGGGGTGTACTCACTTTGTGAAATACTGTAAGTGTTTCCATTTATTTTTCCTTGTTTAACAATTTTGAACACTTCCTGAAAATGTGGAAAATATCCATATAATGTGCCTAGTTCAATGTGGAGAGCATTATCTGTTTGCAAAATTACATTTTCTATTTGTTAATGACTGTAATATGGAAACAATTTTAATGTCAGTGCTTGGCAAAAAAAAACAGAAAACCCTAGCTGATTTAGTGTAACTTGTTGAAAACTGTTCTTTGCTTATTTATGCTGTGAAATGTCACTTTGGGTCTAGGGATGCCTAGTCGTTGTCAGTGCCCTTAAAGGTACAGATGGGCATGTGCAGCAGGACAACTACCAGTGTACAAACCTTGGTATGACTAGCTGGACATATACAGACTGGGTACCACTACATGGTAGACAGATCAGAACAGTAACCTGGAGCAATAAGATACACATACAAACAGCCAAAGTCAATACAGATAGACAAACCGGATTAGCAGCCGAAACTCATACAGTTGGACAAACCAGACCAGTTGTAGCCCAAACAAATATTGGTATCGGCACTAAAAAAACGATATCGGTCGATCACTATCATAAACAATTGGCATGTGGTGTTCTTCATAAAATACTGTTTTTATAATTTTTCTCCTCTCACCTTCCAGGACGGCAGCACATGAGAGATGAGAGGCTCCACTCTACAGGAAACACAATAAGTTCACAGCTGTTTAAAGGCCCATCCTTCTCCTTGTCCCTCAGTATTTTTTGGGTTTCTCCTACAACGAAACATTTTTTTTTTTTTTTCTGACCAGAAGACCTAGAGAGTCGGATGGTACTCCTGTGAGGCAGGTTCAGGAACGCCGGTGAGGGCCGCACTCTTATCTGCACGCCTTTTGGGCTTCTCACAGGTCAGGTCGCCTCTTGTGACACAGGCAAATCGGACACAGCGTGGTGGTCCCTCCGCTTGTTGCCCCACTCAGGAGCTCAGGTCTCCTCTGGTCCTCCCCTGCAAATAGTGGGCGCCATGCTGTAAAAGGCCGGCTGCATAACATTAGCAGCAATGAGGGAGGACCCAGTACGCTCCAAGCCGCGTTCTGAAACCCAAACTTTTCAGACGCAGAGGAGACACCGGACCCGCATAGCAGCACGAAAGTAACAGGCTCTTCAGCTACTAACAGCCAGAAGGCTTCTAAGAGTGTGAACCCCTGTCTGGACCCACCTCCTGGAGAAGGAGGAGGGAAAGATGGCACAGTTGGCTGCAGGCAAAGCAAATGGGGTTCCAGGTAAGTGCCTTTTCTGAGCTTAGAAGGACAACAGAAGAGGAGAAAGGCTGTCTGATAGCCCCCTAATCTTAAAGTAAGGTGGCATACCAGAAGGTGTGTGTATGCTGCTGCAGTGTGAAGCACACAGCCTAACTTTGCAGTTCCCCAGTCGGGACAGTCACTTGCGAAGGGGTGATTTTTGCTGCTATCCTCCTTGTCATCATGAGGATAGAAAAGCAAGCCCTTTGGCTCTGGTAAAGGGGGAAAACAACAGTGGTGAGTACTTCCCTTTGCCTTGGGAGCTTAACAGCAGTATCCCTTATAGCAGCCAGGTGTTTTTTTTGGGCTTGTCATAGTACCCACTTTTCGCATGGAAACAATGTATTCCATAAGAAGCTTGCTGTATCCAAAATGTTTCATGGCAACACTGGACTTAATAGATGCCTACTTCCACATCCACATTCACCTTGCTTATCAGAAGTTCCTAAGACTGGCAGTGAAACTAGGACCAGAGGTCAAACACTATCAATTTCGGGCACTGCCCTTTGGATTATCCTCAGCCCCCCGTATCTTCACCAAGGTCCTGGGGAAAGCTTTAGCTCCATTGAGACTGAAGTCCATTATGATCACCCCCTACCTGGATGATCTCCTGATAGTGGCGGATTCAGATCACAAACTAAAGTAGGAGCTCCATATAGTTCAGGAGTTCCTTGGATCACTGTGGTAGATGATCAACAAACAGAAATCTTGCCTGACACCCTCCCAGAGGTGACTTATCTCAGATACGAGATCACCTCTCTGGATCAAAGGATTTTTCTCCCAGAACTCAGTTTTAAAAATGTTTCACATGGTAGCTTCTTTACAGACCAGCCAGTGGGTCTCACTCATGGACATAACAAGAGTCATAGGCCTCATGACTTCTTGTTTCCCATCTGTCCCTTGGGCAAGGTACCAGCAACGTCCCCTCCAATGGTTCCTGTTAAAGAACTGGGACAGACTTCCAGATTCTTTAACAGGAACCCACCAGGGTAAAAAGAACCCTATGGTGGTGGAGATCACCTCTTCACTTTACAGAGGGACAAAACTGGGTTGTTCAAATATCTCAAAGAATAACCACAGACGCAAGCTCTTCCGGATGGGGGGCCCATCTCCAGAACCAGTGGGCTCAGGGAGAATGGTCCCAACAGGAAGCTCAAACCTCATCAAATCAGAAAGAGCTCATGGCAGTACAAAAAGCTTTCGAGGTCTTTCAGATGAACATAAAAGGGAGTCATCTGCAGATTCTATCCGACAATATAGCTACAGTGGCGTACCTCAACGAGCAGGGAGGTACACGGAGTAAAGGGTTACAGAGCATAGCCCAGAAAATTTTTCCCTGGGCCGAGCTGAACCTGGCATCCATTTCAGCTATTCATCTGAAGGGGACTCAGAATGTCTTAGCAAACCACCTCAGCCGCCACCTGGTGTGTCGGGACAATTGGTCCCTCAATCCCAAGGACTTTGCAGATATTGCAGCAAAATGGGGCTTTCCAGAAGTGGACCTTTTTGCAGCCCAAACAAACAGCAAAACAAAAGTTTTTTTTTTCCCTGAATCAATGGGATCAGTCCCTGGGGGTGGACGCCTTTGCGAACCCCTAGTCTTTCAATCTCTGCTATGCCTTCCCTCCAGTGAGGCTAATATCAGAAGTCCTCTGGAAATTTCTCCAAGAGGACAAAACTCTGATACTGATAGCTCCCTTTTGGCCCAAAAGGCCATGGTTTTCATGCCTACAGGCCCTAACTTCCAAGCCTCCAATAATCTTGCCCTGGAGACAAGACCTGTTGACTCAGGGTCCGGTGACCCATCCCCACATCAAATCCTTGAACCTTGGTAGCTGAAGAGCAGATACTAAGTTCCCAGGGATTATCAGACAAAGTAATTAAGACCTTGATCAATTGTCGAAAACCTGTCATGAGAGCTACAGTGGGTACGGAAAGTATTCAGACCCCCTTAAATTTTTCACTCTTTGTTATATTGCAGCCATTTGCTAAAATCATTTAAGTTCATTCTTCTTCCTCATGAATGTACACATAGCACCCCATACTGACAGAAAAACACAGAATTGTTGACATTGTTGCAGATTTATTAAAAAAGAAAAACTGAAATATCACATGGTCCTAAGTATTCAGACCCTTTGCTCAGTATTTAGTAGAAGCCCCCTTTTGATCTAATACAGCCAGGAGTCTTTTTGGGAAAGATGCAACAAGTCTTTCACACCTGGATTTGGGGATCCTCTGCCATTCCTCCTTGCAGATCCTCTCCAGTTCTGTCAGGTTGGATGGTAAACGTTGGTGGACAGCCATTTTTAGGTCTCTCCAGAGATGCTCAATTGGGTTTAGGTCAGGGCTCTGGCTGGGTCATTCAAGAACAGTCACGGAGTTGTTGTGAAGCCACTCCTTCGTTATTTTAGCTGTGTTCTTAGGTTTATTGTCTTGTTGGAAGGTAAACCTTCGGCCCAGTCTGAGGTCCAGAGCACTCTGGAGAAGGTTTTTGTCCAGGATATCCCTGTACTTGGCCGCATTCATCTTTCTCTCGATTGCAACCAGTCGTCCTGTCCCTGCAGCTGAAAAACACCCCCACAGCATGATGCTGCCACCACCATGCTTCACTGTTGGGACTGTATTGGACAGGTGATGAGCAGTGCCTGGTTTTCTCCACACATACCGCTTAGAATTAAGACCAAAAAGTTCTATTTTGGTCTCATCAGACCAGAGAATCTAATTTCTCACCATCTTGGAGTCCTTCCGGTGTCTTTTTAGCAAACTCCATGCAGGCTTTCATGTGTCTTACAGGAGGAGAGGCTTCCGTCGGGCCACTCTGCCATAAAGCCCCGACTGGTGGAGGGCTGCAGTGATGGTTGACTTTCTACAACTTTCTCCCATCTCCTGACAGCATCTCTGGAGCTCAGCCACAGTGATCTTTGGGTTCTTCTTTACCTCTCTCACCAAGGCTCTTCTCCCCCGATAGCTCAGTTTGGCTGGACGGCCAGCTCTAGGAAGGGTTCTGGTCGTCCCAAACGTCTTCCATTTGAGGATTATGGAGGCCACTGTGCTCTTAGGAACCTTAAGTGCAGCAGAAATCTTTTTGTAACCTTGGCCAGATCTGTGCCTTGCCACAATTCTGTCTCTGAGCTCTTCAGGCAGTTCCTTTGACCTCATGATTATCATTTGCTCTGACATGCATTGTGATCTGGAAGGTCTTATATAGACAGGTGTGTGGCTTTCCTAATCAAGTCCAATCAGTATAATCAAACACAGCTGGACTCAAATGAAGGTGTAGAACCATCTCAAGGATGATCAGAAGAAATGGAAAGCACCTGAGTTAAATATATGAGTGTCACAGCAAAGGGTCTGAATACTTAGGACCATGTGATATTTCAGTTTTTCTTTTTTAATAAATCTGCAACAATGTCAACAATTCTGTGTTTTTCTGTCAGTATGGGGTGCTATGTGTACATTCATGAGGAAGAAGAATGAACTTAAATGATTTTAGCAAATGGCTGCAATATAACAAAGAGTGAAAAATTTAAGGGGGTCTGAATACTTTCCGTACCCACTGTATATACTCCAAAGTATGGAAAAGGTTTCACTCTTGGATGGTTGAAAAACACAGGCAATCTCCACATGTACCATCTATTTTGGAATTTTTCCAAGAGGGCATCGATAAGGGCCTCTCCCTTAGTACCTTGAAAGTGCAGAATGCTGCCATTAGCATTTTTCTTCAGTACTCCCTATGGGAAAATCCCATTATATCTAGATTCTTCAAGGCTATTGCCTAGGCTAGGCCTCCAGTGGTCAGAACATGTCCAACTTGGAACCTATCTCTGGTCCTTCAGGGTTTGGTAACGGTCCCTTTCAAACCCTTGAAGGAAATAACAGATAGACTACTCACTCACTACAAACTTCATTTTTAGTTGCAGTGACGTCAGCTCGAAGAGTTAGTGAACTGCAGGCCCTCTCAATTAGAGAGCACTTTCTTATGATTTTTGAAGACAGAATAGTGTTAAAAACGGATCCAGGGTTTTTACCTAAGGTAGCTACTTCCTTCCATAGAGCACAGGATATTGTACTACCTACCTTTTTGTAGTTCTTCAAATAATGAAAAGAGAAGAATTTTCGTTTTTTGGATGTCAGAACTCTTCTGACCTACCTGGAGGTGACTAAAACCTTTAGGAAGTGTGATACCCTATTTGTACTGTTTTCTGGTACACATAGGGGTGAAAAAGCTTCAAAAACCACCATAGCTAGGTGGATAAAACAGACTATTACAGAAGCCTATTGAGCAAAGAATGTGGTTCCACCAAATATCAACGCACATTCAGGAAGGGCCTTGTCCACGTCTTGGGCCGAAAGGGCTGGTGCCTCACCAGAGCAAATCTGTAAGGCAGCTACCTGGTCTAACTTTTTGACCTTTGTTAGACATTATCGCCTGGACCTCCTCTCTTCTCAGGAACAGGCATTTGGTCTAAAGGTGCTCCAGGCAGTAGTCCCTCCCTAGACTGGTACGTTTCTGGCTCATTGTCTCATGGGCTGTCCTGGAAGACGACTTGTGAAAAGCGGAGTTAGACTTACCGGTAACTCCTTTTCTAGTAGTCTTCCAGGACAGCTGCATTCATTCCCACCCAGTGTTGTCTTGTATTATGTATGTATGTGTGTGTGTGTATATATATATATATATATATATATATATATATGTATATGTGTGTGTGTGTGTGTGTGTGTATATTTATGTATGTATGTATATATATATATATATATATATATATATATATATATATATGTGTGTGTGTATGTATGTTTTACAGGATGCCCTACGGTTCTCGAGAATACTAAAGGTGAGGAATAGGGCAACGCCTTTTATTTGATTGGAATGTGTTTCCTGTCCTGGTAGGAGGAACCTTAGGTCTCATGGGCTGTCCTGGAAGACTACAGAAAAGGAGTTACCGGTAAGTCTAACTCCGCTTTTTAACGGAAATTGCTCTAAAAATTAGCAGATACAAACAGCAAACTTTACAAAATCCCTGCTAAGATCCTTCTGAATATAAAAGCTAAACCTGTATTGAGTTAATAAATAACAAATATTTGTACATTTTAAACTACGCCTTTTTGAGAAAGTGAAATTCTCAAAGAATCTGGAGGTTTTTCTTTTTCACTTACAGCTTTCAGAGTTTATAACAGACCCCCCCCCCCCAACCAACCAACCAACCAACCATATATTTTCTGAAAGCACATGGCCAGTAGAATAAAAAGAAGGTGCTACTGATTTTAAGGCACCACGATAATTGCGCAAATGTTTATCAATTCAATGTTTTCGCTAAAAATACACTAAAATCATTAATGGTGGATTCATACATGGCAAAATGTACAAAATTCCTACTAAATATAAAAGTTAAAACTGTATCCGGTTAATAAATAACAAATATTTGAACAAATATTTGTACATTTTAAATTGTACCTTTTTGTGAAATGGTGAAGACTGATTGTACACAAAACTAAATGAAAACAATTTACTCTAAAAATCCAGAGGTCACCTACAGCTTTCAGAATTTGAAAAGTCCCCTCAGGCACGGTTCACACTGGTGTAATGCGGGAAACCCTGCAAATCCAGTGCGGGTTCCTACATCGCACCTGAATCGCCAGCAGCTCACACTGCCCTCTGCGAACTGCAGCGGGTGTCAAAACAAAGTTAACCAGAGGATTTGGCTGCTCATAGACCAGGCCCTATTTTGCGATTCGGCACTGCGTGACTTCAACGGACAATTGCGCGGTCGTGCGAGGCTGTACCCAAACTAACTTGATGTTCTTTTTTTCCCCCACAAACAGAGCTTTCTTTTGGTGGTATTTGATCACCTGTGCGATCTTTATTTTTTGCGCTATAAACAAAAAAAGAGAGACAATTTTGAAAAAATAACAATATTTTTCACATTTTTTATATGAAATTCTCGAACAAAATGTAAAAATCAAAATTTTTTAACATTTTAGGCCAATTTGTTTTCTGCTACATGTTTTTGGTAAAAAAAAAATCGCAATAAGCATATTTTGATTGGTTTGCACAAAAGTTATTGCATTTACTAACTACGGGAAAGATTTATGTCATTTTTATTATTTTTTATTTTTTTTTTTTACTATAATGGCGGCGATCTGCGTTTTTTTTTTTTTTGCGGGACTGCGACATTGCGATGGGCAGATCGAACCCCTAACTGACATTTTTGACACTTTTGGGGGTACCAGTGACATTACTACAGTAATCAGTGCTAAAAATATGCACTGTTACTGTAAAAATGGCACTGGCAGGGAAGGGGTTAAATGTACTGGTGATCAAGGGGTTAAATGTGTCCCTAGAGGCGTGATTCTAACTGTCAGGGGGCGTGGCTTGTGGAGTAATCACCGAGACCTGTGATCCTATATAGCAGGATTACATAGCCTCTGTGAATACTTCCGTGAAAATGACAGAAGGCTGTGTTTACATCAGCCTTCTGTCTTTCTCCCTCAGCTGCGGGAGATTGCGAGTGGCCGGCGGCCATCGGAGCTGCCGGTCATACACGGTGGCTCCCCGGCTGACAATGGGGACGGGAGCGCGACGGCGGCGGCGCGCGTTTGGCCTCTAGAGTCTCCTGAGTGAGCGGCGTAGTACTACGTCACTTTGCTCAGGAGCGGCTGCCTGCCGCAGTAAAACTGTGGCGGGTGGTCGTTAAGTGGTTAATGACACCCCCCCAGATCGGTTCAGTTTGCAGATTACAGTTTGAACTGTGATTTCGGACAAGAATCGAATTGCATGGGTGTGAACATCCATGCGATCTGATTCTGGTGTGAACAAAAAAGGGTCCTGCACGAGTTTGGTCTGAATGCGATGCAAATTCATCCATACAGTTTGTATGGCTGAATTCTCATTGCGCAGACATTACATGTTATCTGCACAGCAATATGGTGCGAATCACATGTGATGTCTGACATCGCACCAGTGTGAACTGGCCCTCAAACCAGACATTTTCTGAAAGCACTTCACCTGTAGAATAAAATGTCCTACTGATTTTTTTTTGGGCAACGCAATAATTGCACAAATGTTAATTTTTTCGCTATTTTCACTAAAAAATACACTAAAATAATCAATAGTGCACATAAACACAACATAACTTGCAAAATTCCTGCTAAATTACTACTAAATCATTGTTCCCATGTGTCATACTAAAGTGTACGCCCATGGAGGACCATGTTACCTGCACAGGGATGCCTAAGTGTTCTGTGCATCCCTGTACAGGCAGTCCCTTTTATGCAAGTTGCGATGCTACGGCTGCACAGGCATTGCTGCTGTTCCCAATCTCATATCGGTGTGAGTGCACGACCCCAAACGCAGACACTGTGAGCTCAGGGACATGCACGCGAACCTACATGGGTGTCAAATTGGGAGTGATGGCTCTGTTTGTGCAGTTGCTACATCCCAAATGACATCAATGGGACTGCCTGAACAGGGATGCACGAAACACCTGTGCATCCCTGTAAAGGTACACTGTGTATGCCCGGTGTGAACATGGCCTTTTGCCGCTTTCATACAAACAGACCGGGTCTACCTTTCCGTTTTTCAAGGGGGCCTAATCGGACCACCCATTGTTTTCTATGGAGAGGCTGATGTAAATGGATATGTGTCAGTTTACACCCGCCTGCATCCGATCCGGTCTGGTCCACTAAAAGCAGACAGATGGGGATTCCATTCCCCATCCATCTTGCAGATCTGATCGGACGGAAAGGGACAGGTGGCCCTTTTCCATCCGACTGTCCCATAGAGAAAAGCGGGCTGTGTCCGTGTCCTTTCTACATCAGCGGAGCGGACGTGTACCTGTCATCCACCTGCTCAGCGGGGATCAGCAGAGAGATCCCACACTGAGCAGGCTGATTTGCTTGACAGAGTGCGCTCCATGTTTTGTTTTTTGTGTTATATATTTTTTTACTTTTTAAATTTTTTTACAAGTATGTATCTGTTTTTCTCTATCGCTCATTGACAGACGTAGTCTTCTTGATTCTCAAGAGCTGGGTTATGTTGTCTCCGCAGGAGTAGGACTAGGCAGAATGACAAAACGTTCTGGCTCCACCCTAGGGGGCAGTCCCTGAGGGTATATCCTCCCTCTCTCTGCTACAGGGAATCAGTTTTTTTCTGTCTAGTCAGGAGTAAGGACCTAAGTTCCTTGCTGGGATCTTTTGGTCCTGGCAAGACTTTTTTTCTTTAAGAAAAAGACATTTTTTAGGTAGTTTTTCTCCAGTGTTTTTTTCCTGTGAGATCTTCAAGCAAAAATGCCGGACTGGGCGACACTTGTGGTCACCCCAGCCGGCCTACGAGCGCGTGCAGACCATGGCATTGCGCTTGGTCGGCCGCGACATATTCAAGTAAGTATGCGGGGCCGTGGAGGGGCGTGGCTTACCGGCTCATGTAGAAGGACGTGTTTCTCCTCGGCTCCGATATCCTGCTACTGTATCATCCTGTTAGTGGACCCTCACCCACCGGAAACATCGCCCGAGTGCTCCGCAGTCGTGTCTGCCTTTCCGAGGCACCGTCCACAGCGTCCCGGACCGCATCGGTGGCCATGACGAGGCAGAAGGAGGGGAGCCTGCCGGCGCCCAAACAAATCCAACATGGCGGCGCCACGCTGCCACAGCGGGCGGGCAAGGACAAGGTGCCTGCGGCGCTCTCTAGACTGGAGCAGTTCGCTCATGTCCCGGCATCACAGAGAGCGCAGCATCAGCAGACCGCAGCTTCGACGAGCAAGCAACCCGGCCACTCTCCTGCACCGCAGCTGCCTTCTCCCGGGAGGGATGATGCAGCCATGGCTTCCACTGCCGGCACAGTGAGTACTCCTGCGGGGCTCCGGAGGGAGGATGATATCCCTGGGGACTCTGACCCACCTGCCCCCACTATTCAAGATGTGCTAACGGCTGTGCACACCTATGGTGCATCCCTTGCTGACCTGACTGTGGAGGTGAAAAGTATGAAAGAGGGACTGTTACACATGCGGCAGGATATGCAAAAAATCAGGGAGCGGGCCACGGCCTTGGAAGGCAGGGTTAGTGTGGTGGAGGATGAAATGCAACCCCTTATGCAAGATGTCAGAATGAACTCCTCTGGGGTCTCTGAGGCTATGGCCAGGCTGGAGGACATGGAAAACCGGCTGCGCCGCAGTAACCTTCGCTTGGTGGGCATACCAGAAAAGGCAGAGGGCAAAACGCCAGTGGAGTTCATAGAGCAATGGCTACTAACAACCTTTGGAAAGGATAGCCTTTCTCCTTTCTTTTCGGTGGAGAGGGCACATAGGGTGCCGTTCAGGGCTCCACCACCAGGGGCCCCTGACCGCCCATTTCTACTGAAACTTCTGCACTACAAGGACAGAGACACTATCCTGAGACTGGCCAGACAACAACCTCGTATGGAGATTCAAGGGTCGCGGATCTCTATATACCCTGATTTTTCTGCGGCACTCCAGAAACAACGCGCACGATTCACGGAAGTTAAAAAACGAATGCGTGCCATACCGTTGGTGTACTCCATGTTGTATCCTGCCAAATTGCGAGTAGTGGCTAACGGTGCTGTCCATTTCTTCGAAAATCCCACCATGGCGGTTAATTGGCTGGACCGCCACGAACGCCAGCTGCGGGAGGCTGCGGCCTGATGATGCACGACGGCGTGAGCTTCGATACCTTGCGTAGGGGTCCATACTCACCCTGTTGGGAGCTGAACGGTCTCCCCCTTGTTTGCAACAGTTTGCACTCTCAAGTTTGCCGTTCTGACTGCAGTTTTGTTTGGAATGGCCTTCTGTTCTGGACTGTGCGAGTCTGGGCCCTCTTCACTTCACCCCCCTGGGCCCTGTGGGCCAACGGACGTTTCCCTGCGGGGTCCGGATGGGAGTCGCCCTTCGGGCTCTCCGCCTAAAGTGTGCTCTCTCATCGTCTGTACTTTGTTTGCTTCTTCTTTTTTTTTGTTGTTCCTATCCTCATCATTTTTTTTCTGTTTTGGTGCAACTCCACGACCTATACTGTTAGGATATGCTGAGCACGACTCACCCGAGTCTCTGACGGACCTCCTTGAGACTTTGTCGCTGTCCCTCACCGGATTTCCTTATTGGCAAATCTCCCCCTGGCCTGCTGATGTAACGCAGGCAACTCCTCTAGTGCTAGATACCCATCATGGCTAGCCCACTTGGCACTTTGATATCCTGGAATGTCCGTGGCCTGGGGGACCCTCGCAAGCATACTGCCATATGGACCTCTTTGTCACACCAGAGTCCTGCTATTGTCTGCCTGCAAGAAACCCATCTGACTACTGACTCTATGGGTTGTATTAGCACTTCTAAATACCCGGTGCAGTTTCATTCCTCTCATACCCAGTACTCTAGGGGGGTATCCATTCTAGTATCAGCTTCAACAAGATTTGAGACTCTTGCCTCTCTGGTTGATCCGCAGGGGAGATTTATTTTTCTTGTGGGGGTGTGGGATACTCTTAAGTGTATTATTGCTAACATTTATGTTCCTCCCCCATTCGCGTTCGAGGTGCTGGAGTGTCTGTCCCGGTTTCTTGGCGCACACCCCCAACTCCCGGTGTTGGCTGTGGGGGATTTCAATAATGTCCTTGACCCAACTCTTGACATACTTAAACGGTTCTGCCCGGATGGTTCCAGGACTCCTACTCCCTTTGCTATGTTTCTGGGGGAGCTGGGACTTCTGGATATCTGGCGTAGCAAGCACCCCTTAGAGGCGGGCTTTTCCTGTCATTCCTTGTCACACTCTACATTGTCCCGTATTGACTTGGCCCTGGGATCTGACCTACTGTTCTCTTACGCACCCGTGGTGAGCTATCTGGCGCGTGGGCTCTCTGACCACTCCCCGATGTTGGTGAGTCTCAGGTTGCCTGGTCCCAGTCTGCCTAGGCAGTGGAAGCTGTACCCCTTTTGGCTTCCACTCTTCCCTGATCATGCTCAAATCGCCACTCATCTTACTAATTTCTTTGCCGATAACGGACACTCTGCAGCTCCGGGAATGGTGTGGGATACCATGAAGGCCTTCCTTAGAGGTATTTGTATCAAAGAAATTTCGTCGGTTAAGTCACGGAGCAGGCAATGGGCTCGGGATGCCAGTGAGGCGGTGCTCCGGGCGGAGGCTGCTTTCCTGGCGTCTCCCACAGCGGATAATCAGGGTTGTTGGCTGGAGGCGCAGAGATTCTTTCGCTCCATCCAGCAGCAACAAGCTGAACACAAACGTTTTTTCATGTCACAGGCATACTTTGAGGAAGGGGAAAAGACTGGGCATATGCTTGCAACCATTTCACGGGCGCAGAGACCTCCCCCGATAATTCACAGATTGACGCTCCCCTCTGGGGATGTGGTTTCTGATACTCCGTCTATCCTGCAGGGCTTCAGTACATTCTTTAGGGATCTCTACGCTTCCCAGGTGTCTTACGACCCGAGTGACTTATTGGCATTCCTACATGACCTCCAGTTGCCGCAACTTGCCGCAGCGGATAGGGCTCTCCTGGACTCCCCCATTAAGTTGGAGGAACTCCAGGAGGCGCTGGCGGGTTACCCTAACTCGAAGGCACCGGGTGCGGACGGGCTCCCTATTGAGTTGTACAAGGCCTTTAGTGGGGTGCTGCTGCCGGAACTCCTGCGCACTCTTGAGTTCTCATCGGAGTTGGGGTCGCTTCCCCCCTCTATGTATGAGGCGGTGGTGGTGGTTCTATTGAAGCCCGGGAAGGATCCGACGCGCCCTGATTCGTATAGACCCATTTCCCTCCTCACGTCGGATCTCAAACTTTTTGCTAAGGTACTGGCCAACCGCCTTTCTAAGGTGATCTCTAAAATTGTACATGGGGACCAATCTGGGTTCATCCCAGGGCGTTCCACGGCGACTAACATACGCAGGCTGTACTTGAATATGCAGATTCCTCCAGATAACTGTGGGAACAGGGCTATACTGTCACTCGACGCGGCTAAGGCCTTTGATAGTGTTGAGTGGCAGTATCTCTGGGTTGTTTTGGAAAGACTGGGGTTTGGGCCTCGGTTTATAGCATGGATCAAATTATTGTACAACGCCCCTACGGCGTGTGTGAGGGTCAACAATATGCTGTCTCCGGTGTTCCCGCTGCACAGGGGCACGCGGCAGGGCTGCCCATTGTCGCCCTTGCTGTTCGCCCTGGCGGTGGAGCCCCTGGCGGCAGCAGTTAGGGCCAACCCCGCCATCCATGGGTTCAGAAGGGGAGAGGGGGAAGAGAAAATCGCATTATATGCTGATGATGCTTTGTTGTTCCTTGGTGATACCTTGGGCTCTTTGGTAGAACTGATGACTATGATAGCTAAGTTTGGATCCTTCTCGGGCTTCCGAATCAATTGGGACAAGTCGGTGCTGCTACCGTTGGACCCGTTGGGGGCTGCTCTGCCGCCCCTGGCGTCTCAGGTCCAGGTGGTGTCCGAATTTCGGTATTTGGGTATTACTGTGCATCCTGATTTGAGAAAGTATGTCAAACTTAATGTAACCCCATTACTAGGAAGGTTCAAGGAGAAACTGTCCAGCTGGGTCCGACTACCGCTGTCAGTGGTTGGTAGGTGCAATCTTATCAAAATGATTTGGAATCCACAACTGTTGTATGCTCTACATAATGCCCCCGTATGGATACCGATCCACATTTTTAAACAGTTTGACACTATTTACCGGGCACTTATATGGAAAAAACAGTCCCCTAGGATCCGCCTGGAGACGCTACAGGAGGCTAAGGATAGTGGAGGCCTAGCGGTCCCCAACCCATTGTACTATTTTTTGGCTTCCCAACTACAGCATCTCACGGGCTGGTCCCGGGTTGACGACTGCGACCCGATCCGCAGGATACTTGTGGCTTATCTGGGGGGGGAGTCGCTGGTGGAATCGTTAGAGAGTGGGGAGCTGGGTACGTTTCCCCAGCACCCGACTCTGCTATTGATGGACAAGGTGTGGCGCAGGGCCCGAGATCACTTTACTTATAGGGGGTTCTCCAGGTTTTCCCGCATACTTCGTAATGCCAACTACCCAGAGCTGGATAGACTCCGGGATACCCTGAACTGGGCTAGCTATGGCATCCGATTCATTTTCCAACTGTATAGGGGAAATGCTCTCAAAGACTTCCAGGCACTTCGGGCTGAATTTGGGCTGCCTAACACATTATTCTACCAATACTTACAATTGCGACATGCCATCGCGGCACAAACCAGGGAGTCCCAGTGGGGTCTATGCCACCCGGTTATACTTATGAGCCTAGTAAACTCTACAGTGAAGAAGGGGCAAATTTCCTCCTTATACTCTTCCTTCATGGAACACGTGTCGAGGGCCATGACATATAGGTGCAGATCGGCCTGGGCGGACGAACTGGGATCACTAGCGTCGGAAGAGTGGACAGGTATACTTGACAATGTGCTCAAGGTGTCCCTGTCGGCTTCACAGCGCCTTACGCAATTATTCATATTGCATCGTACATACCGGACTCCGCAGCGACTGCACAGCTGGGGCAGGAGGGATTCTCCGTTCTGTCCACGCTGCAAGACTCAGGAGGGAACACTAATCCACATGCTTTGGAGATGTCCAAAATTACACCGCTACTGGACTGAAGTACTTCGCTCCATTAACACTATATGGGGGCTGAAGCTCCCTCAGGACCCGAAGCTTTGTATTCTGGGCTGGTTAGACGAGGAATTGTATACCCCAGGGGTGTTTGAGGCGGTCCTCAGGACCCTATTTCTTGCCCGCAAATTGATAGCGAGGAAATGGATATCTCCATCTGCTCCCACACACGCGGAATGGACGGCTGAGGTTAAGTCTCTGTTATCCAGGGAACATTTGACTTTTTTACATAGGGGCAGCCACATGAAGTTTGAACGCATCTGGGGACCATGGTTGGACGTGCCAGGACTGGCCCCTCCGCACCTGGTCACGAATAGATTCCTGGGGGGGTAGTTTCCTCAGCCCCTTGAACCTGTTGTGGATTTCATTACTTATTCTAGATTGGGCCTGGATAACTGTCTTGTGGGTGGGGGGGGACAGGGTCAGGCTACATACTCCCTTTTTACCTGGAGGGATGGTGGGGAAGTCGGTGGGGAGAGGGGAGGGAATTCTCTGTGATTTTCCCCCTTATGACTGGAGGTTGCACCACCAAACTACTATCTTTTTGTCCTTTTTCTGATTCTGTGTTTCTATCTTTCCTCTCTATCTTTTTCTTTCTCTCTATATGTCCGATTATGCTTTTCCAATATGGTGAGGCCGGTTTCAAAGATCCTTGATTGGCCATGAATCAGAGTGCCGACAATGTTATGTGCACTGGTACATTCTCCTTGAACCTAGGGGGGACCCCCAATTTAGGGATGATTCCTACTTCATTCATTTATGTTTTTTATGGAATGGAGAATTTATGCTTGTTATTATTCCAATGTCTCTTGCTGTCTGCTGTTACGTGCTATTGATACCTGGCCGGAGTTCATTGTAATGGATGTTTCTTTTTCTTTTTGTTTTTCTGTTGTTTGTAATGAAAAGTGTTTTCTAAATAAAAATTATCTGATTTAAAAAAAAAAAGTATGCGGGGCCGGGCGACGGGCTGGATGTTGAGATCCAGTGGTCACCCCGGTTTCTGCCTAAAAGCGCGTGCAGACCAGTGCGCTGAGTCGGCCGCGACGGAGTCCCAGTAAGGGGACTGACTTTGCGAGTTAAAAGCTCGCTTGGACGCCAGGTACCAGAAGAGTCGAGGCGTCCACAAACCCCCACCCCGGTGGAGAGGGTATTGTGAAGAGAGGGTGCCTGTCGGGTTTTCCACCAGTTGTGCCTACGGTGGGGCACCCCGGATGTGGATCTGTTGGCATCACGATTCAACAGGAAAGTTCAGAGATTCGTGGCTCGCTCCCGCGATCCTCTAGCAGAAACCGCAGACGCACTGATCGCCCCGTGGGGGCAATACCAGCTAATATATGCCTTCCCTCCTCTCGCGTTACTGCCAAGACTTCTTCGCAGGGTAGAGGAGGAAGGAATCCCAGTAATCCTGGTAGCTCCGGACTGGCCTCGTCGAGCTTGGTACGCCGACATGGTCAGACTGGTGGCGGACGTCCCATGGAGACTTCCTCTCAGAGAGGATCTACTGTCTCAGGGACCGATCTTCCATCCTGCTTTACGATCGCTGGCTTTAACGGCCTGGCTATTGAGACCCAGGTGCTGAAGGACAAAGGTTTGTCAGCTTCAGTTATTCCTACTCTAGTTGAAGCAAGGAAAGCGACTTCCAGAAAGATTTATCATCGCACATGGAAGTCCTACATTGCATGGTGTGAACCTTTGGGGTTCCGTCCTCGGTCTTATTCGATTAGTCGAATATTGGCTTTTCTGCAACAAGGGGTTGAGCAGAAACTGGCCTTGAGTACTATCAAGGGTCAGGTCTCAGCATTAGCCATCTTCTTTCAGAAGCCTTTGGCTACTCATTCCTTGGTGCGGAACTTCATCCAGGGGGTGCGACATCTGGCTCCGCCAGTGCACGCGCCGTTACCCCCCTGGGATCTTAATTTAGTGTTGTCGGTTCTTCAGAAACCTCCCTTTGAAGATATTAGGGAGATTCCTCTACCCACGTTGTCCCAGAAGGTGGCCTTCTTGGTGGCTATTACTTCTTTACGCAGGGTGTCAGAACTGGCCGCATTATCTTGTCGTTCACCATATCTGGTGGTTCATAGAGATAAGGTGGTTCTTCGTCCGAATCCATCCTTCCTACCAAAAGTAGTTTCAGAATTTCATCTGAATGAAGAAATTGTATTACCTTCCCTGTGTCCTAAGCCCAGTCATCCTCGGGAATTTGCTTTGCACTCCTTGGATGTGGTCCGGGCGATCAGGGTATACTTGAAAACGACAGACTCGTTTCGCAAGACGGATTCACTTTTTGTGATCCCAGATGGACCCAAAAAGGGGTTGCCTGCATCTGCCGCGACCATTTCCAGATGGATCAGACAGACGGTAGTACAGGCTTATTCTATTAAGGGTCGGGAGCCCCCGTTCCCTGTTAAGGCGCACTCCACTCGGGCACTTAGTGCGTCATGGGCCTTTCGCCATCAGGCGTCAGTGGTCCAGGTGTGCAAGGCGGCTACCTGGTCGTCGGTGCATACCTTCTCTAAACATTATAAAATTGATGTAATGGCATCGTCTGATGCCTCATTTGGCCGCAAGGTTTTGCAGGCCGCAATTTGAGGAGACCAGTGGTCTACCTCGAGGGTTTTTTTCCGTTGGAAAATTTTTTCTTTAGTCTCATTTTTTGTTTATAATGAGCCTTTAAAACTTCTAGTTTGGCACCAGTTGGGCCTACTAGATTGGATTTGATTTTGTCAATCCCACCCCTCATTTGTGGCACTGCTTCTGGATGTCCCAGCTCTTGAGAATCAAGAAGACTACGTCTGTCAATGAGCGATAGAGAAAAATGGATTTTTGTAAGAACTTACCGTAAAATCCTTTTCTCTTGAGCTCATTGACAGACGTAGTACCCGCCCCTCTATCATTGAGTTGGGTTGGGTTAAATTCTCTGTACTGCTTTAAACAGAACTGATTCCCTGTAGCAGAGAGAGGGAGGATATACCCTCAGGGACTGCCCCCTAGGGTGGAGCCAGAACGTTTTGTCATTCTGCCTAGTCCTACTCCTGCGGAGACAACATAACCCAGCTCTTGAGAATCAAGAAGACTACGTCTGTCAATGAGCTCAAGAGAAAAGGATTTTATGGTAAGTTCTTACAAAAATCCATTTTTTTTTTATTGTGGGTGGGGTGGGAGCGGGGGAGTCGGTGAGATATCGGAGGTCTAAACAGACCCCCATATCTCTTTTTTTGAGACCGAGCAGGGGGGCGTCACATTTTAGGTTCATAACTCTGGTCAGCAGATAAAAATTAGTCTGCTGAACAATTCTGTTATAAGTTCATGGTCTTTGAAGTGGCCATGAACTTATAGCAGGGGGAGAAAGGAGGTCCGTACAGACCTGGCCAGCTGCAACCAGTGCTGTAGGTCTGTACGCCATACAGACCTGGCAGTGAAAGGGTTAAATGTGGTGGTTACATTTGGGTTTCTTTTTCAAGCTTTCTTTTTTCTTTTACTTCCACCTGCCATTAATACACTTCCAGTCCTAGACAGACAAAAAGTCAATAACCCTTCTCTATTAGGGCAACAGAAACAATATAGGACAGAAATGTGTCATTCATCTGTTGTCATTAACAGAGGTAGGTAGTTCATTATTCCTCTGAGCTAACGAAGAACAATTTACCTGATATTAGTCAGCACACAAAATATTCATCTCTCAAAATTTCTAACAAGCGCATCAGTTTTTTTTTTTTTTTTTGTACAGGTAGTTGGGCTACTCCATCAAAAGACCCCATTTGCGGTTTGTCTCTTGGAGTGCGATTTAAATATAAATAATTACAACCATCTGCATTTATATATTTTCGTTATTCTCTTCACAGGTTAAAACTGTCCTGGAAGCACTTGATATTTTGTCATCCTATGGACCGATTAAAAGTACATATCCTTTAACATTTGATGACATGAAACAGGTATGAAACCATTTATTTATCTTTTCTTGCACTGAATATGTGTATGTTAGGGCAAAATAAATTAAAAATAAAAATATGTGCAGTATATATCCCTGCAATACATGCACATTTCCATTTCTCTTTAGTACATTGATGTACACAGCTCCTGATATTCTTGACCATTGGGTTATACTGCCCCCTACAGGAGTAGGACACTAAGAAAAAAAAGAACTCGACTACACCTATGGGCAGTCCCAGGAGGTATACCCCTCCTCTCTGCTATAGGTACTCAGTTTTTTTGTTTTTTTTTGCCTAGTCAGGAGTAAGGACCTAGTGCTTGGCTGGAATCTCTGGTCCTGGCAATTTTTTCTTCTTAGATAGATTTATTTATTTTTTCTCCTGGTGGTTTTCCTGTGAGATCTACAATCAGCTGCCGGGCTAGGTTGGCTGTGACATTGCCCAACCGGACGGGGGCTGGCCTGGGAGTTAAACTCCACGCAAGGTCACATACGAGTCGGTCTCGGCCTGCACCGCAGCGATCCTCCTGGCCGACAGGCTCCCCATTTAGATAGCGAGAAGGTTCTGTCTGGAGCGGTAAATAAAAGACAAAGGTGACCAGCGCTATGGAGTATAAAGTGAACAGTGACAGAATGGTGACCCGAAGGGTTAAGAATAGAGTGAATGTGCAAAGGGGTTGAAACGGCGCTACCCACAAAAAGTGATCCAGTGCTATACAAGTGCAATCAGTGCAAAAAAACCTCTCATATATTGAGGGGAGGTGGTATACACAAAATTATAAGTTATGGATAAAATAGGACACTGTTGTGTCAATCCAAAAACGACCAATGTGATCTATTAGTGTATGGTGAAAATGGTACCAACCAAAAAGTGCCAGAGGTGTAATAAATAAAACAAATTCCTATGTATCAGTGAAATTTATTCCATTATTCAAATACAGTGTGAAATAAATATATAAAAAATAGGTAAATAAAAATAAAATGGTACAAATATATTGGTGGTAAAAGGATTCCTGGTGGTGCAGTGATAAAGGTGAGAAAAATAATTCCGAAAGTGATATATCCCACAAAGGTTGTTTGTGCTGCAGTCCCCAAAAAGACCACTAGGGTGTAGCGTATACAACCTGATGGATGAAATGGTCCTGGCTGGAGTAAGATTCCGGGGTTCCCTCTCCACAATCCAGCAAAGGCACAGGCTGGCGGTCTCACTTAGGGGAGAGAGAGGGGAGCCCCATGAAGCAATATACAGTAGGAATGTCAGCCAAAGGATAGTAAAAACTCACGGTGACATTCCAGGTTGTATACGCTACACCCTAGTGGTCTTTTTGGGGACTGCAGCACAAACAACCTAACTGGATCACTTTTTGTGGGTAGCGCCGTTTCAACCCCTTTGCACATTCACTCTGTCTGGAGCGGTGCCTGCCTGGTTCCTGGTATGGTGAGTAGCTATCCTCCCTCTCCCCCTGGAGGGTTTTGGGGTGGACATGGGCCTCTCCCTGGGATGGTCAGACCCCCAGATTCCCCTCCTTCCCGTTAGGCCCCACCTTGAGTCTGATGGTACAGTGGGTCATCTATCCACCCTTCATTGCCCCTCTTATCCCCCCTCCACTTATACTGGAGTTGTATGGTGGTCTGGCTACCTGCTGGGGCAGGATGCTGTACTGGCGATAGGTGGGGGAAGGGGGTGTGCTGCCGCGACTGTGCGATGGGCTGTACCTGGTAAGGGGCCCCTGCCACAGCCCCCATTCTTGCTCTGTGTCTTGCCTGGGCCCAGGAATCCCTCCTGGGTCCCTGGGAGCCTCATGGAGCTGCGTGGGGCCATCATTTTGTGGTAGCCTATTTTCTGTATAGGCTAGTAGCCATGTATGTGTAGCTGCGGCAGCCATTTTGCGTTAGTCCAGCATTGAATTGAATGGCAGCCATTACTGTGGAGCCTTCTGGGCATCCATTTTAGCTGTGGGAGCCCCTCCTTATCCCCTGGTGCTGACTCCTGGGCTTTATTTCTTCCTGGATGCCACACGTGGAGTGCTTTGATCCTGGTGCTGCTGGTGACTGCCTGGTGGAGTGGTGAGTCTGGTGGGGTCCTCTCCCTCTCTCTCTGCTACAGGATCAGGGGGTGCTCTGTGGCTGGCAAACAGGTGGTGTTGCCAGCGCAGTGGGGGTATCCCTTAGCAGTGTGTTTTTTTTTTTTTTGCACTTTTGTGGGTTACCCTTATTCCTCATGGAGTCCTTTGAGCACATTTCCCCACCTGACCCCCTCTCAGAGCCTGTGGGGCCCTCCGGGTCCCAACCATTCATTGATGCACTAACGGCGGTCCTGGAGTCCTTTGTGTCCCGGGTGGAGGTGGCTTTTGGGCAGCGGGGTAGTTAAAAAGCATTCCCAACCTTCCCCTGCTTTATCTGTCTCCTCAGATTTTGAATCTATCTGGCCACCGCAGACAGGGTCCGCCCTAAGGGGTCTGTGGCCACGCACCCTGAGTTCTCAAATAGTGAGGATGATTCCTCCACTTCTGTAGCCACGCACGAAAAGGCTCTGGTGGACTTTAAAAATGAAGGATGAAGCTGCGGCGGACACACTGGTTCCCTTTTGGCACTCACAAGCTGTCTAGACCGGTGAAGGTGTTCCCCTTCCCCTCCTATTTTGACAGATTTGTTGGAAAAGAGTGGGAACATCCAAAACGTTCCTTTGTGGTCCCTAAGAAGTGGACTGTTCCACCGGTGGTTTATCCCCCAGTTTCCAGGTTGAATAAGGCAGCCAGGATTCCGGTAGAAGGATCGTCTGCTTTTAATGATCTGGCTGACAGAAAGGCAGAGGCTGTGGCCTGCAGTATGTTCACTGTGTCTGGTTCGGTACTCAGACCGATCTTCACCATTGCCCTGGCCATCTGACCGAGTGGGATAAGCTTTTAGGCCGTGACCTGGAGGGTGATCAGCTCCCCCCTGCCTTTGCAGTGCTTGCAGACCAGTTGGTCCAGGGGCTGCAGTTTATCTGTGATGCCTCTTTGGATGCTGCTCCCCTGATTTCTAGACTGTCTGTTTCGGCTGTGGTCTTTAGACGTGTTTTGTGGCTCAAATGTTGGTCTGCGGAGCAGACCTCTAAAAAAAGCATATTCAAGGCGATCGCCTGTTTGGAGCTACCCTGGGTGACATCATTAAGAGTCTCACAGGAGGGCGGAGCACCTTTCGTTCGCAGGCTAGTAAGGGTAAGGAACCTTGTTGCAGACGTGGCCTGTCCTTATCGGCTCACAGGAAGTTTTTCGTCCCTTAGGGTTAGCTGACAAGGGTTCAAAGCCTTTCAAGGTCTCTTCGGGAGGATCCAAGTAAATTTAGTCTGGCAAGTCCAAAGCAGGTTTCTCCAGACCCGCCGACAAGGTTCCTTCTGGATGAAGGTGCGCCCTCACCCGTGCCTGGGGTGAGGGGAATGTCTTCGCTGGTTTCTGGACCGGTGGACCTCCTTGGTGCAAGACAAGTGGGTCCACGAAGTGATACGTTCTGGCTACAACATCGAGTTTCGTTCTTGCCCTCCAGAGAGGTTCTTTCCATCCAATGTGCATCTGTCCCTGGACCGATTGGAACCCCTCTTCAGGGCGTTGCATGACCTGTTACTTCAAGGGGTAATTGTTCTGGTTCCAACTCCGGAACATTTTCAGGGGTTTTATTTAAACCTGTTCACTTCCCAAAGATAGAAGGCAAGGTGCGTCCAATTCTGGATCTCAAGGCCCTGAACTGCTTTGTGCAGGTACAGAAGTTCAGAATAGTCTGTTCGCATGGTGGTGGCATCCTTGCATCAGGGGGATTTCCTTGCCTCTATCGACATCAAGGATGCTTACTTACAAATTGCAATATGTGTCTTTCACCAACGCTTCCTCCACTTTGCCGTGGGAGAGGAGCATTATCAGTTTGTGGCGTTACCCTTTGGTCTCGCCTCTGCTCTTCGGGTCTTCACAAAGGTGTTGGCTCCGGTGATACCGTTGTTACGTCGGCGAGGAATCGCAGTGCTGGGCTACCTGGACAACCTTCTCTTGCGAGCAGAGTCTTGCACAGAAAGAAAGAGACATCAGAATCGTCGCTGTCGTCACCTTCTGTACCTGATGATGAATTTTCTCACAAATCGCTTAGTTCTTCAAGTAACTCCGTTTCGCTGTTGCTGTTTTCCAGTTCGTCTAAAAGTGCTTTTGTGCAAAAAGAATGCTTTTTGGATGTCATGGTTGTTCAAAATTTTCCAGGCACAAAGCACTGGAAAAGCACAGGCAGGGCACTGGAAAAGTCACCAGGTGCAAACCTGTGTTGAAATGGCATGATGCAGTGTAATCCGTCCGGATCACAGCTTTGTATCATGTCATTTGTGTATTTACACTTTTGAATTTGCCGCCGGTTCCACCCCCCTGCGTCGCAACGCTCGCAGGGAAGGGAACCGGAAGGCAAGTGCTGGCAATCGGCCGTGCACAGAGTGGGGAGCGAGTGTGGGGATGCCGGGGAGGACAGCGGGGGATCGCAGGGAAGGTGAGTAACATTCTGGGGTAATCCAGAGTGTGGCTCGAGGTTACCACTTTTGGTACTGAAAGTTCACTCCAAGCCAGACTCGGGAATACGGCCAGGGAGGTTAACTACTTCCTGTCCGCGCTATAGCCGTACGGCTGCAGCACGGACTCGAATTTCCGGGAGGCCGTCCCAGAGACAGGCTCCCCGCGCGCTCCCGCGAGCGCGCATCGGGGAAAATCTGTGTCGGCCGTGTCCCTTGGACACAGCCAATCACAGATCGTGGTAAATGGCCAATCACAGCGGCCATTTACCACGTGATCGGCCCATGCAATGAGAGATGATCTCATATGTAAACATATGAGATCATCGCAAGCGCTCCTTCCTCAGGAAGTGTGTGAGGAAGGAGCAGAGCCGATCAGCCGTCGGGGACACAGAGGAATGTAATCAGGGCACTGATCACCAGCCAATCAGCCGTCGGGGACACAGAGGAATGTAATCGGGGCCTGTGCCACAATTCTGTCTCTGAGCTCTTCGGGCAGTTCCTTTGACCTCATGATTCTCATTTGCTCTGACATGCATTGTGATCTGGAAGGTCTTATATAGACAGGTGTGTGGCTTTCCTAATCAAGTCCAATCAGTATAATCAAACACAGCTGGACTCAAATGAAGGTGTAGAACCATCTCAAGGATGATCAGAAGAAATGGAAAGCACCTGAGTTAAATATGAGTGTCACAGCAAAGGGTCTGAATACTTAGGACCATGTGATATTTCAGTTTTTCTTTTTTAATAAATCTGCAACAATGTCAACAATTCTGTGTTTTTCCGTTAATATGGGGAGCTGTGTGTACATTCATGAGGAAGAAGAATGAACTTAAATGATTTTAGCAAATGGCTGCAATATAACAAAGAGTGAAAAATTTAAGGGGGTCCGAATACTTTCCGTACCCACTGTATATGGGCAATTTGGAATAGAAGGCAGAATCGGAACAATTCCAAATCGCAGCAAATTGAGTGATAGCCGCTTGGGTGCCATTCATCCTAAATGGCACCCCAAACATGACACGATTTTGGTTTGACGGTCGCACAACAAAACGCTTGACAATCCTGTCAAAATGCAAGTCCAAAATTTGGTCACTGAGGTTCTTTGGAATGACAATCACACATAGCAAGCAAATGGGCTGCCCTATGGGAAACATATTTCCACATAAAAATCCCGCTAAATAATAGAGCAGGGCCTAATGGTATATACAGGTTCTCTCCCTTTAACTGGTGCATTACACCCCCCGGCCTCTGACGCCGTTCGAAACTATCTCCCCTTTCAGACGCTCCTTATCCTTCATGTATACCCTCTTATCCGATGCGGCGGAGGGCCTGCACTTGCCCTTCTTCCGACACTGGGAGCGTGACCTGGATATCTCGCTTTCCCCTAAACAGGCCGACAAGATCTTGAGGCTTACCCACAAGGCTTCCATGGCTAGCAAATTTCAAGAAGTGGGGTACAAGATCCTCACCAGGTGGTACAGAGTTCCCTCTGTGCTGCATAAGATGGACGCCAGGACCCCGGACAGGTGCTGGCGCTGTGGCGCCGAGGGGTGAGTTGATGATACACATCTTCTGGGCTTGTCCCGTACTCAGGCTTTTGGGACGAAGTTGCATCGGTCGTCAGACAGCTGACTTTGGTCGAGGTAGGAGATGATCCTGCGTTGTGCTTGCTCCACTTGACAAAACGCCCGGTTCGGAAGTATAGGAAGTCTCTGACTGTTCAACACCTTAACGCTGCAAAGGCCTGTATTCCAGCTATGTGGAGGCAGACACAACCTCCCACATGCTCTCTGTGGTTCTCTAAAATTAACGAGATCCACCACGTGGAGGAACTGATGGCCACCTTTAAAAACACTGAACACACCTGGGACCTGTGGAACCATGGGTATACTTCACTGGCACTGATGCCTACCTGCAAGACCCTGGCTGAATTACTTTGCCACCCTCAGCCCTCTTTGGAGGGTTTGCCCTGGTCGCCTCGTCCCAGCCCCTTCTCTCCGCTCCCCTTTCCCCCCCCCCTCTGTATTTTCCACTCTTCCCTCTTTCCCGCAGTCTGCTCTTTTACTCATTTTGATATCTTTCATTCTTCCCTATACTCCTCCCCAGGAGGTTATTTTTCCTGCTGCTTCATACTTCATTCGTCACTATTTTATTATATATCAGAGTGCGTCTCTCTGAGACGCAGTGCAGGGTATGCTCGGCTCGCAGCCCTCATCCTCATCAGCACCCGATACTCTCAGCGAGCTGTCTGAGCGCACCCGCCCTTATATGAAAATGTTCTTTGTACCACAATGTACACTTGTTTTTGCATTGAATGTACCTAATGCTCATCTAGTCTGTTACCATTGTTTTAGCCACGCTTGTTTATTGCACCTGTTTTCATTGCTAATTGTGCATTTGTTAACTGTAGCCTCATGTTGTTTGGTAACTTGACGTCAATAAAGAAATAAAAAAAAAAAAATGGTATATACAGATATTAGGTAATTGTTTTCCTGCTTTTTGCTGCATTTGGTATTTTGCCATTTTGAAACCTACTTATGCCCTTCTGAGTTATTGTGTCCCTGTCTATTTTTTTTTCAGTACCATGGCTTTGTATTGTACAGAACAATATTACTTAGAAGCTACAGTAACCCTACAACACTTGCTACTTTATTCAATGGAGTTCGTGATCGAGCCTATGTCACTGTTAATGGGGTAAGAATTTATTTTCTATAAAATGATTCTGTAATACTTAACCACTTTAGTCTCAGCAATCACTTTAAAATGTTGCTGGGATAGTGGCTGTTTGTCCCTAGAGTTGTTTTTAAACAGCTGCTGACCTCAGCAACTCGAATCTGTGTCACCACTGGCAGTGATACTACCTGCTGTCAGTCGCTGCCAGGTTCCAGCACAGGAGATAAAACTATTGTTTCCTAGACTTCTGTTCATTCTACAGACTGCTGTTGAAACAAATGGTAACCCAACACTTCTGTGTTGTGCTTACACAAGGAATAAAGTGACATCTCAACACTTCAGCCGGTACAGAGCCATAATTACATAGTTAGTGAGGTTGAAAAAAGACATCAGTCCATCCAGTTCAACCTATGATGTGTGTGTGTGTTTGCTGTTAACCGTACATTGTATACCCCTGTATGTTGTGGTCTTTAAGGTGCCCATTTAATAGTTTTTTGAAACTATCGATGCTCCCTGCTGATACGACTATTTGCAGAAGAGAATTCCACATCCTTACTGCTCTGAAAGTGAAGAACCCCTTACATATTTTAAGGTTAAACCGTTTTTCCTCTAGTTTTAGTGAGTGGCCACGTGTCTTATTGTATTCCTTTTATCTGAATAGTTTGTTCCTTATGCTAGGATCGCCAGTACAGTATTTGTACATTGATATCATATCCCCCCTTAATCATCTCTTCTCCAGAGAGAATAAGTTCAGTGCCTGTAGTCTTTCCTCATACTGATGTCCTCCATTCCCGTAATTATTTTTGTTGCCCTTCTCTGGACTCTTTCCAGTTCCAGCACATCCTTCCTGAGGGCCGGTGCCCAGAACTGGACAGCATACTCCAGATGTGGCCGGACCAGAGTCTTGTAGAGTGGAAGAATAATCTCTTTATTTCTGGAGTGAATCCCCTTTTTAATGCATCCCAGTATTCTGTTGGCTTTGCTTGCAGTGGCTTGGCATTGCATGCCACTGCCAAGCCTGTTGTCTACCAGTACCCCCAGGTCCTTTTCCATCTTAGATTCACCCAGAGGTCCCCCCCTAGTGAGTAGCTTGCTTTATGGTTTCTAGCACTCAAGTGCATTACTTTACATTTTTCAACATTAAACCTCATCTGCCATGTAGTTGCCCACCCCATTATTTTGTTCAGGTCCGCTTGTAAGGTTTCCACATCCTGCATAGAAGATATTAGCATGCTTAGTTTAGTATCATCCGCAAATACTTAAACAGGATTGGCCCCAGGACAGAACTCTGGGGGACCCCACTTTCCACACGCACCCAATCCGAGTACTCCCCATTAATCACCACCCTTTGAACTCTCCCCTGGAGCCAGTTCTCTATCCAGGTACTCACCTTATGGTCCATACCTACCTTCCTTAGTTTTGAGTAAGCGTTTGTGGGGAACGGTTTTTAAAGGCCTTTGCAAAGTCCAGATACACCACATCCACAGGCTTACCTTTATCTAGGTGGCAGCTCACTTCATCATAGAAGGTTAATAGATTGGTTTGGTAAGAAAGATTTTTCACGAATCCATGCTGATTACTACTAATAATACCATTTTCATTACTAAAGTCTTGTATGTGGTCCCTTAACATCCCCTCCAAAATCTTGCAGACTACTGATGTTAGGCTGACTGGCCTATAGTTACCCAGGATATATCTCGGCCCTTTTTTAAAAATTGGTACCACGTTGGCTTTTTTCCAATCAGCTGGCACCATACCCATCTGTAAACTATCCTTAAAGATCATGAATAATGGTCTGGCTATCACCTGGCTGAGCTCTTTAAGAACTCTCAGGTGCAAGCCATCCGGTCCCGGTGATTTATTTATGTTAAGTTTCTCTAGTTTAGTTCTAAGTCTATCTTCTGTTAGCCATGGCGGTACTTCCTGAGGTGTGTTGTTTAGTTTGGCCTTACAAGCTGGGTTAGTGTAGCCCCCCAATTCTTTTGTGAAGACTGAAGAGAAGAAATTATTTAACACTACCGCCTTTTTCCTGTCCTCTATGGCCAAATCTCCCTTGTTGTCTTTTATGGGGCCAATGTGTTCTGGCCTCGCTTTTTTACCGTTTATATACTTAATGAATTTCTTGGGGTTCTTTTTACTCTCTTCCGCTATATGTCTCTCGCGTTCTATTTTAGCCGCCTTGATTTCTTCTTTACATTTCTTATTGCACTCTTTGTAATGCTTGAATGCTGCCAATGACCCCTCAGTCTTGTATGTTTTGAAGGCCTTTTCTTTAGCATTAATATGCATTTTTAAGTTGGAGTTTAGCCACCCAGGGTTTAGTTTTGCTCTTTTAAATGTATTTCCCTTTGGGGCGTGGCCTGGAGCGGCATGGAGTAGGACGCTAGTGACTAGAGCTCCGCCGGCTGATCATCCTTTAACCTCATTTATCCTGCATCCCGGGCCTTACTTTTGGCTTCACGGCACCCTCCTTGTGCCCTAGTACCTCAGGCACCATGTCGCCGCCGAAGAAACCCACGGACACCGTGGCTAAACTCGACAAATTTCGCCGACAGGAGAAGGATGGCTCTTCCCAAGATGGCGCCGAGGCGGGTGCGGGAGGTAGCGTGGCGACTGCGGACACGGTCCGTGTTCTGGATGCGATCTCGCTCTGCCAGACCTCCCTCACGGCCAAAATTGAGGAGATCAAAGTTGACATCTCCCTGATCCGCCAGGACCTACAGAAGGTGCGTGACCGGGTCGGCGAGGCTGAACAAAGGATCAGCGGAGTGGAGGATTCCCTGCCCCCCCTGCAGCATATCTCTGATCATCTCCAGCTCCAGGTGAGCCAGCTTTTGCTTAAACAAGACGACATGGAGAATAGACTGAGGCGGTGTAATGTAAGGCTGATTGGTCTCCCGGAAGGGGCAGAGGGCAGAGACCCGGCGGATTTCCTGGAGCGGCTCCTGACCGATACTTATGGGCGCGAGGCCTTCTCCCCCACATTTACAGTGGAACGAGCCCACCGTTTATCGGGGAAACCTCCTCCTCCGGGGGCGCCTCCCCGCACCTTTATTGCTAAGATGTTGAACTATCGGGATAGAGACACCATCTTGCGCTTAAACAGGGAAAAGGGCAATATCCCTTATGGAAATGGACGGATTGCAATATTCCCCGACTTTTCGGCCGAAGTGCAGAAAAAGCGCAAGACCTTTCTTGAAGCCAAACGTAGACTACGTGTCAAGAACATAAAATATGCTATGTTGTTCCCGGCTCGTTTGCGAGTGGAGGGGGGAGACAGAGTTCATTTTTTTGATGATCCGGAGGCTGCCATATCGTGGCTGGAACGCTTGGACGCTCGGAATTGAACTCCCCCCCTACCTCTTCTCTGCTACCCGCTGGTGACCGACTTATTGGCAATTTCTCTCACATGGCAGCTCCCTCTCCGGGTTGCGTATCCTATACCCTTGTCTGGAAGGTGACTATGACTGCTCCTGTGCTGCCTTGAACTCCCTCACTTTTATCCTGCCCGGTCCACGAACCATCCACTGGTCTGGAAGGAGACCGCGCTGTTCTCCTATGTGCCTTGATATCCTCACATGTATGCCTTTATATCTCTGTGTCTCTCTCTCCCCTCCTTTTTCACCTCGGTGATCATACTCTCTTTCTACCTTCTCCTTTCTATCCTCCTATGACTCCATGTGTGTTGTTGATTACTGCTGCCCATGGGGTTTTTTGGCCGGTGGGCCCTAGTCCTCTTTTCTTCTTCTTCTCTCTTACCAAACCCCTCTTTTCTTCCCCTTTTCTCTACTTTTTTCTCCCCCTTTCTTCTTTTTTCTTCCTCTTTCCTTACTTTTGGTACTCCTTACCCAGTTTTCTAGCTTTCCTACGATTGTGCCTTTGCTACCCAGCGAAGTTTCGCCCGTGGGCTCTGTGTCAGGCAGAGCTGCGCACCAACCACTCCTCCATTGTCTGTGTGGACGGTGGGGGTATATGCTCAGGCTGTTGTTTTCCTGGGCCGGATGCTGGACCTGTTTTTCCCCTCATTTTTGTGCGGGGGTTTTTTCTTATGGTCCTTATTTTCTTAAGTTTTACAGGTCCGGGTTCTGTTGTGGTTGGATATGGGATTTGAATGCCCGCACATGTTTGGGTTGGTGCAGGGCGGGGTGGGGGGTACTGTTTTCTTTATTGTTCACAATTGATCAGTATCTGTGGGAATGTGTATTGTTTACCCTGTTCAGTTTTCTACGGCTATTTGCAATTTTTATGGAACAACTGTCTCTGTGCCTGACCGAGGCTACTCCCCTAACATGCATTGTAACTCTTATTATTGTGGGTCCCACGGGACTCCCGGGGCTCCTGCGCAGCTTGCTGCTACCAACAATTAATGGCCCAACTTAAATTTCTAACATGGAACGTCCGGGGCCTGGGCGACAGGATTAAACGCTCGGCAGTGTTTACCTCTCTTAAAAGCCAGCGTGCAGATGTGGTGGTGCTGGTGGAGACCCACCTTGAGGGCAGACTTCAGATGGCACTCCGTCGCCCATGGATTGGCTGGACGTTCCATTCCATGTTCACTTCCCATTCGCGGGGGGTGGCTATACTCGTGGCCAAGACTGTACATTTTGAGCTCCGGGGATCCCTAGTAGACCCTCAGGGTAGATTTGTGTTTCTTTCTGTGCTGCTGTATGGGGAACCTTTCCTACTTATGGCGTATTATGTGCCCCCCCCATTTTCCTCTACTATCCTTATGGAGGGCCTGGATTTTATGATGTCAAACCCCCACATACCGGTACTCTGGTTGGGGGATTTTAATAATACCCTGAATCCTAGTTTGGACAGACTTCATACGGTGCCCCCGTCCTCTCCCTTACCCACCTCGACTAGATTTGCTAGACTGTTGATGGAATTTAACCTTTTTGACACCTGGAGAGCTACATACCCTGATAAGCTGGCCTACTCCTGTTACTCCTCTGCTCGTCAGTCCATGTCTCGCATAGATTTTATCCTGGTCTCCCCTTCCCTCCTCCCACGCCTGTTGGACGCTGGTTTCTCGGCTCGGGGTTTGTCGGATCACTGTCCCTACTGGGTGAAGATTAGTTATGGCCGTGACCGTCCCCCCCCCGGCGTGGAGGCTTAACCCACATTGGCTCGGGCTTCTTCCTGAGGAGGCGGATGTGTCATCGGTCTGGAGACAGTTTTTTGCGGAGAATGACCATTCTGCTTCCCCTTCAGTGGTTTGGGAAACGTTTAAGCTACATGTCAGATCCCATTTAACACATGCAATCAACAAGATCAAGGCTGAGTCTGTGGAGAGCTATAACGGCGCTCTGCGCAATCTGGCTGCGGCGGAGCAGGCCTTCCAGGCGGCTCCAACACCGGAGGGAGCCGCGCAGCTTAAACTGGTGACTAGGGTGGTAGCGCAGATGGAATACGAAAGGGCTCGTAGGAAGTTATTTTTCCAAAAGCAGAAACTGTTTGAGCACGGGGAGCGAGCGGGTAAGCTCTTGGCTTATCTGGTGCATTGCGAAGATAGGCCCCCGGTGGTGATTAAGTTGCGCTCACCACAGGGTTCTTTGACCGCTGATCCTAAGCAGGTAGCTGATTTGTTCAGGGAGTTTTTTCGGGATCTTTACACTTCTGTGGCCCCGGCGGATGATTCTCTAATGAATGCTTTTTTGGCCTCTATAGAACTCCCCCAATTGTCGGCCGAGCAGGTAGAGTCTTTGGAGGCCCCGCTTACGGTGGAGGAGATCGTGGAGGCCATATCGCAAATCTCGAGAGCCAAATCACCCGGCCTAGACGGCCTCCCAATAGAATTCTATTCAGCATACGCTGAAGACTTGGCCCCACGCTTGTTGGCGTTGTTTACAGATATCTTTGAGACCTCTGCTCTGCCCCCATCCATGAGAGAGGCTCTGGTGATTCTAATACCTAAGCCCGGTAAGGATCCGCATCGTCCAGAGTCTTACAGACCTATATCCCTTCTCCAGGTTGACGTGAAAATTTTGGCGAAACTCTTATCCATTCGGGTCAACAAGATCATCCTCTCTCTGATCCACACCGACCAGTCGGGCTTCATGCCCGGCAGGAACACTTCCTTTAATTTGAGAAGGCTATTTATGAATTTAGAGGCCACGCACGATAATGTGGGAGCCAGAGTGGTGGTGTCCTTGGACACCGCCAAAGCTTTCGACTCTGTGGAGTGGAGGTTTCTTTGGAGATGCCTGGAGGGGTTTGGCTTTGGCCCGCATTTTGTCCGCTGGGTGCAGGTTCTGTACCAGGCGCCGGTGGCCAGGGTGTTGGCCAACGGCTGGACATCTGCTGCTTTCCCTCTTAGTAGAGGGACGCGACAGGGGTGTCCGTTGTCCCCACTGTTATACGCTCTGGTGGCGGAACCCCTAGCCATTGCTATTAGGACCCACCCGGATATAGGCGGCCTTCGCGTGGGACCTTTGGAGGAGAAGATTAGCATGTACGCGGACGACACTCTGCTGTTTCTGGCGGACCCAGAGGCCTCTCTCCATACAGCGTTGTCCCTGATTGGCCGCTATGGCCAATTCTCGGGCTTAAAAATTAACTGGGATAAGTCCCAAATCCTGCCCATCGACGAGATCTCGTCGGTCCCCCACAGCCTTGAGTTCCCCTTGTGTAGGGTGGACCGCATTAAATACTTGGGAGTTCAAGTCACGACGAGAGCGTCTGATTATGTCCTGGACAACTTACTACCTCTCCTTTCCATGGTTAAAACACGGACTCAGACTTGGGCTAGACTGCCATTGGGGGTCATGGGACGCATCAATCTGATAAAGATGGTGTTACTCCCAAAACTGCTCTATGTCTTGTGGCATTCCCCGATATATCTCCCACTCCGGTATTTTCTTCAATTGGAATCTCTCCTTAAACCGTTTGTCTGGGGATCCTCCAGGCACAAATTGTCCTGGCGGAAACTGAAGAATGCTACCAATCTAGGGGGGATGGCTCTCCCTGATTTTAATTTTATACTATATTGCAGCGCAGCTGTCTCATTTTTTCCATTTTAATTCTTCTGATAGGGAAAGATTCCTAGCGCTCCTTGCACCGTCTCGGGCCCATGCACTCACAGATCCACTGTCTCTCATAGTCTCGGGTATACGGGGGGCAGATAGCAGAGACAGCAGGACTTCAATGTTGTATCACTATCGGAGGCTGTGGGATGTGGTCTCGAGCAAGCTGGCCCTCCCGGACCTTCACGAATACACCCCCTTGTGGTGTAATGCCTCCCTTCCTGAGTTCCAGACTATACCAGATGTGCATGTGTGGGTACGACACGGAATCTTATTCTTGTCTCATCTCCTCACAAATGGCAATATTAGGAACTTTGAGTCCCTCTCCAACAAGTTCCATCTTCCCCCCCATATGCATTATAGATATCTTCAACTGAGACACGCTTTCCAGACACAATTCCCTCAACCTCTCCCTGCCCTTCCTCCAGTTCCTGTGCTGGAAGTGGTTAGCTGCTCAGACCCTAGTCACCTCATTTCGATCTTATATACTATGTTGCACGAGCCGGCGTCCACGGTCCTGGCTTATGTCCCTAAGGCTAGATGGGAGGAGGATGTGGGAGCCCTGGAGGATGACGAGTGGAGCGACGCCCTGGATACTTGTAAACTGGCCTCCCCTAAATTGTCCGACCGTCTCACGCAAATATATATCCTTCATCGTGCGTATCTTACCCCCATCCTGACAGCCAAATACAGACGTGACACCTCAGACACCTGCCCTATGTGTAAACGGGAGCGGGGAACTTTTTATCACTTGTTGTGGAGCTGCCCAGAGGTTCAGGGCTACTGGGCACAGATAGTTAAATTCCTGCATGACACCATGGGCTCTCCTCTCTCACTGGTCCCCAAGCCGTGTCTATTGGGTATATTTCCTGACACCAGCATGAATAAGTATACCACTATCTTTCTGCATGAGGTCCTGTTCTCTGCCCGAAAGCTGATTGCGAGAAGTTGGATGCGAGATAGACCTCCTGCTTTTCATGACTGGCTGAGGGAGGTTAATGCCACTATTCCGTATAAGAAACTTCTATATAGTCATCGTGGATGTCCCACGAAATTTACTAAGATATGGGACAGGTGGACCCAGGCCCCGGAGACGTGTATTGGACCCGGTCTCCCGTCCCCCTCCCCTACATAGTTCCCTGGTCCGCAGGCCATTCAGTGTTCCTCGGTCCTCACGCCTCACGCTGTTGTGTAGTTGTTCCATGCCATTGATACTTGTCTGGGTTACTTTTCTGGGTATGTACTCGCAAATATGTCCTTTGATACTCATACCCTGTTGTTCTGGTCATAGCTTGGCTAATTATTTGTGGATTACTGCATTACCCTGTTACTGTTATTTGCACTTTTTTTTGTTCAATAAAGAACTGTTTGATTAAAAAAAAAAACGTATTTCCCTTTGGAATGCACTGGTCAATCCCTTTGTTTAATATGCTCTTGAAGCACTCCCATTTTTCCTCCGTGTTTGTTCCCAGGGTTCTATCCCATTTGATATTTTCTAGCAGAGAGTGCAGTTTTGGGAAATTGGCTCTTTTTGAAATTCAGTGTCCTTAAATTTACCATTGAATTTCCTATTACTATGATTAATACTGAAACTAATTGACCTATGGTCACTGTTTCCTAAGTTGCCCGTATTTATATATCCGTGAGCAGGTCTGTATTGTTGGTAATCAGTAGGTCAAGTACTGCATTGTTTCTTGTCGGTGCATTCACCATCTGACCCATGAAATTGTCCTGCAAAACATTTAGGAACTGCCGAGCCTTGGCTGAATGCACGGTTCCTTCTGCCCAGTCTATATCTGGATAATTAAATTATAATGACATTTCCCATCCTTGCTGCCAATCCTATCTGTAAAAGGAGATCCGCCTCCCCCTCCTCCCTCAGGTTGGGGGGCCTATAGCATACACCCAATATTACCTTCCCCACAGTGCCTTCCCTTTGAAGTTCTACCCATAGGGATTCTGCCTCGTCCATAGCTCCATTATTAATATCATTCCTCATATTTACCTGTACACTGTTCTTAATATACAGACATACCCCTCCCCCTTTTTTACCTTCTCTATCCCTGCGATAAAGAGAATACCCCTGAATGGTCGCCATCCAGTCATGAGAGCTGTCGAACCAAGTCTCAGTTATTCCCACAAAATCTAAGTCCTCCTCAAACATCAGCAGCTCTATCTCTCCCATCTTGTTGGCCAGGCTTCTGGCATTGGTATACAAACCTCGTAATTTTGGCCGTTTACATATATCCTCATTTGATGTTTTTAGGCTGCTCTTATGATTTTTTACCCATACCCACCCTGGGTTTAGGAGCTCCGAACACCCTACCGCTAATGTCCCCATTTGTGCCCTCTGAGTCTTGCTTTCCACTGGCTAATTCTACGTCTGTACCCTCCCCCCCCCCCATCACCTAGTTTAAAAGCCCCTCTAACTTTTTGGTCATCTTCTCACCCAGTACGGCTGCACCCTCCCCATTTAGGTGCAATCTGTCCCTAACATAGAGCCGGTGGCCGACTGAGAAGTCGGCCCAGTTCTCCAGGAACCCAAAACCCTCCTTACTACACCAGCTCCTCAGCCACTTGTTAACTTTCCTAATCTCCCGCTGCCTCTCTGGTGTGGCTCGAGGTACAGGTAGTATTTCTGAAAATACTACCTTGGAGGTCCTACTCCTCAACTTAGCGCCTAAGTCCCTGAAATCGTTTAGGACTCTCCATCTTCCTCTGCCTATATCATTGGTACCCACGTGTACCATGACAGCTGGGTCTTCCCCAGCCCCACCCAATAATCTGTCCACCGGATCCGTTATGTGCCGAACCCGAGCGCCCGGTAAACAGACTCTTCGGCACCCACGGTCTGTCCTAATGATTGAGTCCCCTACCACCAGAACCTTTCTTTCCTTTCCCTTTCTCCCGGCCTCACTGGAGGAGTTCTTTCCCTGGCAGCTAGGGGCGTCGCTCTGCTCCAGCAATGCTGGTCCCTGACTGGTTTCCCCAACATCATGCAACGGGGCGTATCTATTGGGGTGCTCCATTCCAGGACCGGCCTCCTTGCCTTTTCCCCTTCTACCCCTCCTAACTGTCACCCCTCTACTCTGCTCTGATGCCTGCACCTCCATTACTCCGCCCACCTCTGTGCAGGCCCCTGCCTGCGCCTGACGGGTACGATCCCAGCTCTCCTCCGGTATGGACATTCAGATCAGTGTTGCCAGCTGCTTCCCTAGATTCAGGACCTGAGCTTCCAGAGAAGCAACGTGCTTACATTTTGCGCATTTGTATTCGCCCTCGATCGCATGATCGAGTAACGCATACATATCACAAGATGTACACCGAGTCGCATCTCCACACCTGCCGGGCATTGTACCTACTAATCTAGTCAAATGGGGATTCAGTAATTTAAGTCTATCCTGTGTGGCTGTTTCCTGGCTTCCTAACTCTACCTTCTCGCCCTCTGGCACTCCGCTACACTTCCTTGACACTCACGGTCGCACTGCACTCAGTCGCACAACACTCAGTCGCACAACCCGGTCAGTCACACAACACTCAGTCGCACAGCCTGGTTAGTCGCACAACACTGTCGCACAGCCCGGTCTGTCGCACAACACTCACAGTCGCACACACTCAGTCGCACAGCCCGGTCAGTCGCTGTCGTAGAGCTCAGTAGCACAACACTCACAGTCGCACAGCCCGGTCAGTCCCCCAGAGCAGTAAGTTGCAGAGCACAGTCAGTCGCCTACAGTCCCTAGCTAGTCCCTCTGGTTCCCCCCCACCAGCTGCCACACAGCTGATCGGTCACCTACTCATGTGCTGCTGTTCCAGGTCACCAGCTCACTCCCAGTCCTTCAGCCCCCCTGACCGTCCTTCGCTGCCGCCGCCTTTCGGTGGTCCCAGGTGTCACAGGCTTCCCCCCAGGAGGTCTCCCGCACGTCTCCCCCCGCAGCTCCTTCACACACACACTAACAGCGATGCACACGCTGCCCACACACACAGCTTCCGGTCTCTCCTCTCAGCGCCTCCCCCGCACGTCCGGCTCCCAGCTCACAGTGCGCCTCCTCCAGCTCACAGCGCGCCCTACAAAGGAGGCAGCCAACAGGAAAGCCATGGACAGGGCTGTTGGAGCTCTGACCAGTGTCTCAATGCAGCAGTAAATCAATGCTATAGAATTACAATTGTAAGTTTCCACTGACCAGATCCAGTCTCCCTGTGAAAATAGTGTGAAAATGGATATTTGTGTGTGTGTGTGTGTGTGTATATATAGGTGTATGTATGTGTGTGTATATATATATATATATTATCCCATAAAAGTGAGTACACCCCTCAGATTTTTTGTAAATATTTTATTATATCTTTTCATGTGACAACACTGACGAATTTACACTTTGCTACAATGTAAAGTAGTGAGTGTACAGCTTGTATAACAGTGTAAATTTGCTGTCCCCTCAAAATAACTCAACACACAGCAATTAATGTCTAAACCACTGGCAACAAAAGTGAGTACGCTTTTTAATCAGAGTATAGCATCAAGTCAATTATACTCCTGGGGTATTGATCTGGTCAGTTAAGTAGCAGAGAGGGTTGTTAATCAGTTCCAGCTGCTTTGGTGTGAATGAAATTAACAACAGGGGCACTAGATGGGCAACAATGAGAAGACCTCCAAAACAGAATGGTTTTACAGGTGGAGGCCGCTGAAATGTTTTTCCCTTCTCATGTTTTCTGACTGGTTTTCACTAGTTTTGCGTTTGGCTAGGGTCAGTGTTACTACTGGTAGTATGAGGCGATACCTGGACCCTATAGAGGTTGCACAGGCAGGCCAACTCCTCCAGGATGGTACATCAATATATGCCATTGCCAGAAGGGTTGCTGTGTCTCCCACCACAGTCTCAAGAGTATGGAGGAGATTCCAGGAGACAGGCATTTACTCTAGGTAAGCTGGACAGGGCCAAAGAAGATCCTTAACCCATCAACAGGACCAATATCTGCTCCTTTTGCAAGGAGGAAGAGGATGAGCACTGCCAGAGTCCTACAAAATGACCTCCAGCAGGTCAGTGGTGTTAATGTCTCTGACCAAACATTTAGAAACAGACTTCATGAGGTTTGCCTGAGGGCCCAATGTCCTCTAGTGGGCCCTATGCTCACTGCCCTGCACCATGGAGCTCGATTGGCATCTGCCATTGAATACCAGAATTGACAGGTCTGCCACTTGTACCCTATGCTTTTCACAGATAAGAGCAGGTTCACCCTAAGCACATGTGATAGACGTGAAAGGGTCTGGAGAAGCCGTGGAGAATGTTATGCTGCGCCTGCCTGTAACATTGTTCAGCATTACCGGTTTGGTGGTGAGTCAGTGATGATCTGGTTAGGCATATCCATGGAGGAACGCATAGACCTCTACAGGCTAGACAATTGCACCCTGGCTGCCATTGGGTATTGGGATGAAATCTTTGGACCTTTTGTCAGACCTTACGCCGGTGCAGTGGGTTCTGGGTTCCTCCCGGTGCACAATGCCTGGCCTCATGTGGAGAGAGTATGCAGCCAGTTTTGTTTTTCAGGGTGTCTTTGAATTCAGCCCTCTGTAGGTTGATAATTTAAATTTCCATCAAACTACGTGGCATCCTTTCTTTCCTAACACATTACCCAGGTCCATATCCGTATAGATATCCAGCATATTTGTCCCCAATGAGATCTGATGTGTTTTCAGTGTTCCTTTAATCACCTACACACAAATAAAAGCCTTCCCTCCCCAGATTATTGACGTTGGATGATCCAAATGATATTTACGTTCACTGCGCAAGCATCACATGCTTATCTACGGGAACACAATGTCATTTGCTTTTTAGTAAATGTAAAATTGTGAAAAAGTCACCATCCTGTCTGTGTTCTTGTCAACCCAACTCAATCTTATCCTAATGTTGCGTTAGCAGTCAGTGTTGCATCTAAAGGAGATGTAAAGCTCTACATTGCATAAAAGTTGCACCAATGTGATTTCATTTTAATCAGCTGACTTTGTTATATTTTTGGGGGTAAATGTTTTGGTTTTGGGGTGTACAAGTTTATGTAAAAGTTGCTTCGAAAAAAGATTACAGGAAAATGCATTTTTTCATTTTTTTTTTTTTTTTTTACTGTTTATTTCCCAAGAAACCTCCAAGGAAACAACATAATATGTATTCAAATTTTCTCTCATATTAAAGCCCTATCTGTCCTAAAAAATACTGTATAATACGTTAGGGTGGGAGTGTCAGTGTAGCTGGAAGTGCTCTGGGGTCTCAGCTCACAGTTTACAATGATCATCGTACAGGAAACCACACTGTCTATGTTTTCACTAGTGTGACTAAGTAATGGCACCCATTCCCATGTATGCAACTTTGAAAATTGGCAACCTTGAAAAGGTTCCTGCACTACTTTGATGTGACTTTGATCCAGAGAGTGTAAAGTTGGATCAAAGCTGCACTCAAGATTCGCACTAGTGGAAACATAGCCACTAGGCTAGAGTGCGACTTTAAGTTGCACGATTTAGAGTGTAAATTTGAGTGCAGCTTTGATACAACTTTACACTCTCTGGATCAAAGTTGTATCAAAGTAGTGAAGGCACCTTTTCAAAGTCACTGATTTTTAATGTGGCATAGATAGGAACGGGTGCCATTGAAATCAATGGGCTGTGACTTTTCATGCGACTTTGTGTCAAGTCACATGACAAGACGCACTAGTGGAAACGGAGCCTAAAACTCATTACTCACATGTAATGAGCAATAGAAATCGATCTATAGCCTTCTAAACTTTAAAAATTGTTCCTTTGTACCTTATTTCTTTCATATATTTAGCCGGTCACAAGACCCCCTCTCCCTCTCTTTCTCGGGAGAAGATGCTAGCCTAAACGAGGCTATGAAGACAGGAGATCATGTTCTGTGAAGGATAGGAGGGATGGGGAAGGGGCTGGGCAAGTCTAGGCATGCCTGTCTAAGAAAGACCGACAAACTTTTCAGGAAGTGACAGACAGCTTAGCAAATTCAAATAAAGGGAGATATCGTTGTCTAGTTTAGATAAGACTTTCTAAGCTACACAAGCAACTAGACAGAATAATTAATAATATCAAAGATAGTTTAGATCTTTAACATACTAGTCATAGGAAAAATTTCCTTTTTGACTAGAGTTTCCCTTTAAATGGTTAAAAAGCGCTAGTGATACAGATTTTTCAGTAGCTAAGGTATTAAGCATTTGGCAGAACTATGTTGTAAAGCTTAATGATTTGAGAGGAAATTTGAATGCTGTTGTGAGTAATACTGTTAATTTAGATTCATTATTTGTGTTTTTAAAATGATCTGGTTGTAATAAATAGTAATGTGTTTTATTCAAGGTTTTCCAGGGCATTTTAGAGCGAGATAAAGAGATGTCCCTAAATATAACTGGCACCCAGGGAGCTCAACTTGACTTGCTGGTGGAAAGCATGGGCAGAGTTAACTTTGGAAGATATATCAATGACTTCAAGGTATTGTAGTCCCTTTCACGTGTTCTTTATTATTATTATTTTTTAGCATCCATAAACCTTAAAGGGTAACCCCACTTTTGTGGGGAAATAAAATGGCAAATATAGAAAAAATATTATAGCGTATAGAATTGCGACACAAGCCGTATTGTAATTGAATTTTATTAAAAATGACCGTTCCTTTTCAATCTGCAGCCACTGTAGTTTTCTGAAAATGCAATGCAATATGGCTACCTGGAGCTGTTCTGTACACAGAATGTGTACAGAACACCCCCAGAAACATAATTTCCTACTTGTGTGATTGGCTCACCAATTTTCCCAGAAGTCTGCACTAAGATGCAAGTCCGATATCCGGGATCCCCTGGAACAAAAATGACATTTTTGGGAAGATACTCCTAATAGGAACACGTCTAAAGGGATGCAGACCCAGCAGATTTCCTCGTTAGTGCTCTGCAGATGCACAGCTGATTGATATTTATAAAATCATTCCCATTAGACTCACTTACCACATGGGCACAGAGAACAAACAGTGATTTTGTCAGAATAACAAAAGGTAGGAATCTGCAACATAAGTTGTTATAATAATTGTAATGTAGATAGATCACCCAGGGGGAATGTTTTTTTTTTCTCAACAAAAGTGGAGTTGCTATTTAAATCTCACCTTTACCAAAACACTATGCTAATAAATTCCATTTTAAGATTGTATATAGAACTTTGTAAGCCTGAAACCAAAGGCTATGGTACAAAATGATTCCACTTTACAAGCTTGTATATACCACCAGTATCCATAAAGATAAACATAGGCATTAGAGAGAATAGATGTTAACATTGCCCATTACTGTCTTCCTTGAGATCATTTGGATAGCATATTCTGCTGCATGCACAAAAATAGGTGGTCATCTGTTGACATGTGCCTGGCATCAGAATATTAAGACTAATCCAGGTTTGGAAGATCATATGAAACAGAACCCATTTGGAAATCCAGTCTAACCACAGCTGAAAAAGATATAGATTCGAGCAATGTTTTGATTGGTGGCTTTTTTTCTAACAGCCCAAAGTTTGGAGTAAGATGTTCTGCAACAATCATATAGGTATACTATCTACTATCGACCCTGGTTTATAGCCTCACAGCAGCCAATACTGTGAAGTTGCTGGATAACCTAGCCCCTTACTATGAGTATGTGTGAGGGATGTGGGGTTTAGCAAGAGCTCCTTCAATAGGGACAGATTATTGTAGATGATTGATCGAAAGGTTTGTGAATTTGGTGCATTGATGTAGTATACTTCATTTTTCTTTTTTATTATATGCCAATCTTTTTTTTTTTTTTTTTGAAGCCAAGAGCCCTTTTAAGGGCTACTATCTGTCACAAACAAGTGATTGATTGCTAGCCCTTCAGCTGTTGATTTAAAGCAGGCATGTCCACTCTGCGGCCCGGAACCGCATGCGGCCCAGAACCGCAGGCAATGCGGCCCACTGCCCCCTGACAATTTTTTTTTGCTGGGGATGAAGAAAGTCGAGTCGGGGGCACGGCCACAGTGGCTTCCAACTAACTGCAGGCAGAAACTGCCTTGGAGGGGAGGAGGGGGGGCCACGCCCGCTGGATTACAAACAGAGCGGGGATCTCCAGGTTACCCAGCGGCCGCTGTCATACGAAGCCCCGCCTTCTGAACCGGCTCCTATGATAAACAGTGCATTGGTGACATCTACCATGGGAGCCGGTCCAGGAGGCAGGACTTCGTATGACAGCGGTCGCCGTGTAAGCCGGAGTTCCCCGATCTGTGTAATCCAGCGGCTCTCCTCTCTCTTCATTGCAGACTGCATTGGATGGGCTTGCACTGGTGAGGCTGCATTGGATGGACACTGAGCAGACTGTATTGGCCGCTGCTTCCCGTATATTTCCGGCTCTGTCACAGGCAGAGTGATATGAAATGCACGCCGCCTGTGACAGAAGCCATACAGGAAGCAGCGGCTCTGCTGCAGCCGCTGCTCCCTCCAGCAGTACCCGCATGACCAGCAGTACCCGTCAACAGTACTCGCACCAGCAGTAACCGCCAGCAGTCTGCAAAATAAGTAGAAAAGGTATGTGCTTTAGCGTGTGTAAATTGTTGCAATATGTTTTTTAATAACTAGTTGTGTTTTGTCATAATATGTCATGTCCTTGTTCATACATGTATGAATAAAAACATGACATTTTCTGGCTGTCTAAGTCACATGTGCTAAGGGTGCAACTAGCCCCCAGCACATAACTGTAAATATCCCGGCATGTGCAGGGTTACTGACTCCTACCACCATGACCACTTCAAATCACTGAAGTGGTGATGGTGGTTAGAGCGTTCCTTTAATATCTCTCAGAAGAAGTAAACCTCTGTATACTGATTCCATTTCATTTGATCCTCCTCTAGTTGTGTTAAATTAGTGCGGGGGGGGGGGGGGGGCGCGATGGCACAGGAAGGGCACGGCGGCGTTTTATTACTTATATACCTTAACTATAGTATTATAGTATATATTTTATATGCGGCCCGTGAAAATTTCTCTACACTCAATGTGGCTAGAGAAGCCAAAAGGTTGGACACCCATGATTTAAAGTGAAACTCTAGGGAAATCACAAGCCCCCTTTGCAGTGTGGCTGAGCAAAGGACAGCAAAGGTTGGATGCATGTTGTCTATATACGGGAAAAATAATTGTTACCTGCTCTCTCAGGCTCCCCACAAGCTGTATAATGGGCACCCGCAGCCTCTTCTCCCTTGCGCTTCAGCAGTTGCATGCTTCCTGACACAATCATGTACAATGGAGGGCCCATAGCCCTGCATTAGATGTGAGGATGCTGAGGAACAGTCCACTGTGAGAGCATAGGGGAGTATAGGAGAACACTGGCTGCCAGGCATTCGGGTAAGTAAAGGTTCCTTGTCCAGTACCCTAGACATAAATTAGCCATAGGCCCCTTTTCACACTGATGTGGTGCGGTTTGTTCCATGGGTATGGTGCTTGTTAGCTGTGCTTTTCCATAAAGTTTTATTATGTCCTGCATACAAGAGTGCTTGTGTGCTTTCAGAAAGCTAACCTGCACCAAACCCAGAGGTACACATCAGTATGAAAGAGGCCTGATTGTGGAAGCACAAGACCCAGGCAGTATTCTTCTCAAAATTTTGCAGCTACAGCCTTAGGTTTGGTTGGGTAGAAAATGGCAAGTGGTAACCCTGTTGGCAGCATCGACAAGAGGCCCAAATGTACCCAGTTTTTATTTTAGGATTTTTGTTGGTCCAAGGAAAGGTGCCAGGATATGTTCTGCAGCATTATTTCTTATATGGGCCAAGACTTGAGGAGCTGTGACAGGCATTTATTTTATTTTTTTTAATAAATTGTTTTTGATTTTTCTTTTTAGGGTTTGCTTACTAACCTGACTCTTGGTGGAGAAATTCTGGCTAACTGGACAATGTATCCCTTAGATATAGACAGTCCAGTACAGAGTGGACTTTTGCTGGAAAGCTCTGTGAAAACATCAAATAGTACATCACCAACATTTTACAAAGGCAGTTTTCTTATTCCCAGTGGCATTCCAGACTTACCTCAGGACACGTTTATTAAATTTCCTGGATGGACAAAGGTAATGGTTTTATAGACTTTCAAGTTATAATGTGTATGGCATTTTTCCTGTTTTTTTTTTTTTAAACTCAAGACACACAGACATCTCCTAAAAAGTGCGAGGTAGTGGATTGTTGCACTGCGCTTATAAAAAAAAAAAAAAACACTGCATGCACTGCCCACACACCACCACAATGCAGTGGTGTGAGCCGGGCACATAGGAGACAATGCAGTGGTGTGAGCCGGGCACATAGGAGACAATGCAGTGGTGTGAGCCGGGCACATAGGAGACAATGCAGTGGTGTGAGCCGGGCACATAGGAGACAATGCAGTGGTGTGAGCCGGGCACATAGGAGACAATGCAGTGGTGTGAGCCGGGCACATAGGAGACAATGCAGTGGTGTGAGCCGGGCACATAGGAGACAATGCAGTGGTACTGCACTGGAATAGTCGCCCAATGCAATTCCCACCTAGAGAAAGCTATGGAATATATGTTTTTTTTTTTTTGGAAAACAATTTTACTTTTCGTAAAAAAAATTATATTATGCTTGAAATAAAAGTACAGCTTATTCAGTAAAAAAAAAAAAAAAAAACTTGCTTTTTAAAATGTTATTGTTTTATTTCAAATGGAATATCAAGGACTGTATATGTTGAGAAAATTTCAGCTATACATGATAACAGGTACCCTCCCCCTTTCCCTCATATTAATGTAAAAGCTTCCTGCCAATATGCATTTTCAGTTAGACAATGCTGATCCAGAAGCATATATTACTCTTGCAAGAGTTTTCAGGTGTCATTTTATTTATAAATGAAGGTATTGTGTATTTTTGTCAGGCAGTGGTTTGCAACACTTTACTTTAACCACTTGCTGACCGCTCACTGAGCTGGTACTGCGGCAAAGTGGCTCGATATCGTCCAGCGACCTACGTCGCTGGACTCCTCCCCTTGTGGGCGGCGCGCACTCCCGCTGTATTCAGTCACAGCGGGAGTCGGGCCACCGCCGCTCTTCCCCGATCGTCAGGGATCAAGTGTGGAGATCCGCCTGCTTGTGTAAACAAAGCGGGCGGATCTCCTAAGTGACAGACAGGGTCAGATTGCAGGGTTCAGCATAGCTGAACCTGCGATCTGTCCCTGTGTCACACAGTCACCTCCCCCCACACACGTTAGTAAGCACCAGGCATACATTAACCCCTTGATCACCAATAAAACTTAACCCCTTCCCTGCCAGTTTCCTTTTTACAGTAACAGTAATGTCACTGGTACCCCCAAAAGTGTCAAAAATGTCAGTCAAGGGTCCAATCTGTCCGCCGCAATGTCGCAGTCCCACAAAAAAAATCGCAGATCGCCGCCATTACTAGTTAAAAAAAAAAACAATAAAAATGACATAAATTTCCCGTAGTTAGTAGCTGCAATAACTTTTGCGCAAACCAATCAAAATACGCTTATTGCTATTTTTTTTACCAAAAATATGTATATGGGGGAATTACATATAAAAAAATTTGAAAAATATTGTTATTTTTTCAAAATTGTCGCTCTTTTTTTGTATATAGCGCAAAAAGTAAAAATCGTACAGGTGATCAAATACCACCAAAAGAAAGCTCTATTTGTGGGGGGAAAATGACATTAATTTGGGTACAGCATCGCACGACCGCGCAATTGTTCGTTAAAGTAACGCAGTGCCGAATCGCAAAATATGGCCTGGTCGGTAATGGGGTAAAATCTTTTCCATTCTTAAAGCAGTTAAAAATGCACTCATTGAGAATTTTTTTTGTCACAGACATGTAGCTAAATACATTTTGGCCTAAATATATGACAAAAATTGAATATATTGGATATTTTTTAACTGTCAAAGTAGAAAAATATTGTTATTTTTTCAAAATTGTCGCATTTTTTTATTATCGCAAAAAACGAAAAGCGCAAAGGTGATCTGTTTGTGGGGAAAAAAAGGATGTAAATTTTGTTTGGGTACGGCGTTGCATGACTGCGCAATTGTCAGTTAAAGTCGCACAGTGCCGAATCGCAAAAAGTGGCCTGGACGTACAGCAGGAAAATCCTCCGGTGGTAAAGTGGTTAAGATTCTGCTGGTGAAGAAACCATTAGTGATAATCCAAAAGCAGCTAAAAGAATATTTATCAAAAGAGAAGGGAGGGAAGAAAAAGCTACTAGCACTTCCATTATTGTCTTCATTTAATTCTGTAAAGTATATTTTAACCACTTACCGACCGCATACTGTATATATACGGCGGCAGAGTGGCTCTCCCAGGCAAAGCCACGTATGCAGATGTCATTTGCCTGGAAGCAGCCAGGGGGCGAAACGCTCTGCCGCCGGCCTGCTCCCGTCCCCGATCATCAGCGGGGAAGCCAATGCCTGTGTCAGGCGGCTCCGATTACTGTCTGACACTCTCGATCGCTCCCCGCTGAGAGAGGACGGTCGGCTGTAGTTAACACAGCCGACCGTCCTTCTCCCTGGGATGATCACAGAGCTTATGTGATCCTTCTATATAGGATCACATATCTCTATGGTCATCTCAGAAGCCCAACCCCCATACAGTTAGAACCACTCCCCCTAGGGTCACATTTAACCCCTTGATCACCTATACTGTTAACCCCTTCCCTGCCAATGTCATTATTACAGTAACAGTGCATATTTTTAGCACTGATTACTGTAGTAATGTCACTGGTACCCCCAAAAGTGTCAAAAATGTCAGTTAGGGGGTCCGATCTGTCCAACGTAATGTCACAGTACCGCACAAAATCGCAGATCGCCGCCATTACTAGTAAAAAAAAAAAACATTAAAAATGACCGGAAATCTTTCCCGTAGTTAGTAGACGCGATACCTTTTGCGCAAACCAATCAAAATACGTTTATTATGATTTTTTTTTTTCTTTTACCAAAAATATGTAGCAGAAATCAAATTGGCCTAAAATGTTAAAAAAAAATTTTATTTTTAAATTTTATTTTTTTTTAGAATGATATATAGCAGAATGTGAAAAATATTGTTTGTTTTTTTTTTTTTTTTTCAGAATCGCCGCATTTTTTTGTTTATAGCGCAAAAAATAAAAATCGCACAGGTGATCAAATACCACCAAAAGAAAGCTCTATTTGTGGGAAAAAAAGGACGTCAATTTTTTTTGGGTACAGCGTCGCAGGACCACGCAATTGTCTGTTAAAATAACGCAGTGCCAAATCGCAAAATAGGGCAAATCCTTCCGGTGCAAAACTGGATAATATTTTTAGGACACCTCTGACATGCCAGGATGTGTTTTGTCATCCTTTTGTAGCATTTGGAATAAAATATTTCTTCTCACAATACTTGCAAATTGCAGCTTTGCTCTCAGCAGAAATTGCACTTTGGGAATGTTTCCAAACTCTAGATGTTGGTCTCCCCATTTTATTGAGAGGAGGAAAAGAAAAACCAATTTACTGAGCAGACTATGGTGAAACACTATGCTGTGACAGCGGAGAATATTAATAGGAAATCATTTAAGGGTTAAAAAAGATAAACTAGTTTGACAAGACAAAGGCAAATTTACCTTCTTACCTATATCACAGGCTATATCATGTTTTTTTTTTGTTTTCTTACTGTGTTAATCAAGGGAAAAGTAAACAAGAAAGACCTGGAAATACAATGGGCAATATCCACGCTAAAAATGAAAGTAAAATACAAATAAATAATCCCTAACACAGTAGCCAGCATAAATCTGTTGATAAATATATAGAAAGAAAGTCCAAATAGAGGCACATATATGCCTACAGTCCATACATAAAAATGAGATCCCGTCACCCGTACTCATGTGAGATGATGGCACACAACACCGAAGTGTCCAGCAGAGGCTGCTTACCAGACCTCCATAAATTTGGAGCACGTAGAAAAACCAAAGGGGGGAATCAGCTGTGGGAAAACGACTGTGTATCCAGCTCCTCTCCTCCTCTCTCCATTCCTTCTCAAGATGTCATTAATATGAGATGCCTAGTCCCTCACAGATAGGAGAGCCAACACCAAAAAGACAATGAAGCATTACGAGTGAAGCCCCGTTGGTTAAACCTGAAGGTTTATTAAAAGGGTACTTACAAAGGTGAAAGAAAAATAGGCATCCAAATAGTAAAATCAGTAGCCGTGACTCAAAAGCGTACCGGTATCATAGCGTTTCATCCAATGGGATTTCTTCAAAGGAATGGCTGAAGGATGCCAGTACGCATAAATAGACGATAAAAAACAGAAATGACATTGGCCGGAAATGGTCATCTGGAACGCACACCTTTATTCCATGCGTCCCGGCAAACAGGAAATGGCCTAATCACAGACCACAATCCTTCACCTAGAGTATAAGGAAGTCCATAGTGCATTCCAGCGGCCATCACTCGGAAATGAATAACCCCCTAGAGTGTACACACAAAGCCGAAAGAAAAAAGACAGAAAATTTTGAAAAAAAAAAAGTTTTCCTATTTTCTGTGAGTACATTTTGAAAATAAATAATTTTTCTCCTTCACTGATGTGCGCTGATGAGGCTGCACTGATGGACACTGATAAGGTGGCACTTATGGGCACTGATGAGGAGGTACTAATATGCCGCACTGATGAGCACTGATAGGTGGCAGTGATAGACGGCACTGAGAGGTGGCACTGACGGGCGGCACTCATGGGCACTGACAGGCAGCATTGATGGGCACTGACGGGCAGCACAGAGGAGCAGGCAACACGGTGCGGCACGATCGCCGCACTGCGCGCCCCCGTGAGAGGCCGTTCTGGTGCGTTGTCATATCACGGTGTTCCAGAACAATAGCTGCACTGCTACGCCGTCATTTGATGGTGGGCGGAGGTAGTAAGCGGTTAAGGTTAGGAATACAGGAGCACTTCAGTAAAATGATGCTCTTTTATAGTACAATGAGTAAGTTGGTGATAGAGGTAGCTACAAAACTTCCATTATTGATCATGCTGTTCCCATGCCAGCTATGAATTGCGACATAGGTATTTGAAAAACAAGAGCGGTTGAACAGAAATACAAATGCATACAAGTCCACGAGACCCCTTACCACGTGTTCAGCTGTTAGGCAATGACAGCTGATCATGTGATGTAAACAGAGCTCGTAATTGGCTTTTCTTTTTCCTCACGCTAACAGCATGAGGAGAAAAAAAAAAAAAAGCCGATCACCAGCTTCTGTCAGAGGGACATCAGTCCCGCACAGAGAGAGAGCCACTGCCGCTCTGTGCCCATCAGTGCCGCCCACCAGTGCCACCTATCAATGCCGATCAGTTTTGCTTATCATTGTCACCTACCAGTGCCCACCAGTTCCGCCTTATTAGTGCCCATCAGTGCAGCCGCATAAGCGCACATCAATGGAGAGAATTACCTGATTGCAAAACTTTATAACAAACTTTTTTATTTTTTTCAAAAATGTCAGTCTTTTTATGTTAAGCAAAAAATATAAACCTCAGTAGTGATTAAATACCACCAAAAGAAAGCTCTATTTGTGTGAAAAAAATTTATAAAAATTTAATTTGAGTACAGTGTTACATGACCGCGCAAATGTCATTCAAAGTGCGACTGCACTGAAAACTGAAAATTGGCCTGGGCAGGAAGGGGGTTAAGTGCCCAGTGGGCAAGTGGTTAAAGTTATATGTATTTAAAGAGGAAGTAAACCCTCCTCGGGAAGTTGTACCTATAGGTAAGCCTATGATAAGGCTTACCTATAGGTACTGTAAATATCTCCTAAACATGTACCGTTTAGGAGATATTTACCTTTAATGCAGCCAGTGACGTCACTGGCGCATGCGCTCTGAAGGAACGGCTGATCGTGCCGTTCCTTCAGAGCCCCGTGCCGTGACCGTCGGCTCCCGCGCGTGCGCGGGAGTGACGTCACCGCGGCTCCGGCCAATCAGATGGCCGGATGCCGCGATCCCGGAAGACGGGTGACTGAACATGTCGCTCGTCATACAGGTGAGTGAGCGGCACGGTGGGGGCTCGTTCTAAGGTAAGTATTTCATAATGAGCTAGCTCATTATGTGTTTCTCTTGCAGGATGTAAAAAAAAAAAAAAACATTTTAAACGGGTTTACAACCTCTGTAAAGATGATGAGCTAAAGTATAGCTCTTAGAAGTCCTAATTTTAAGTATGTTGCATTCAAACACCAATGTTTTCAAGAAAATGCTGTTTTATTTTGTGTGCTCCCAATGGCCATCATATATGCTGCTTTTAGTAGGCAAGTATTTCATGCTTATAATGTAGCCTTAAGTGATACTAAATTTTCATTTTTTTTTATTTTTTTTGTATAAAAATAACAAACATGGTATACTTCCCTGCTCTGTGCAGTGGTTTTCACAGTGCAGCCCATATCCTCCTCCTTCTCAGGTCCCTCTTCTGCGCTCCTGGCCCTTCCTCCTGCTGAGTGCCCCCACTGCAAGCAGCTTGCTATGGGGGCACCCAAACCGAGCTGCAGCTTCGTGTTTCCATTCAGACATGAAGCCATGACTCAGCCTGCGCCCTCTCTTTCATCTCATTGGCTCACTAACTTTGATTGACAGCTGCAGGAGCCAATGGTGCCCCCTGCTGTGTCTCAGCCAATCAGGAGGGAGAGTCCCGGACAGCCGAGTATCTTGTACATCTTCACTGGAGTGAGATGGGCTCAGTTAAGTATGAGGGGGGCTGCTGCACACAGAAGGTTTTTTTATCTTGTCTAACAGAATGCATGAAGATAAAAAACCTTCTGCCTTTACAACCACTTTAATTACCTTGAAGTAAGGCGGGGTTCACATATATGCAGCTGCAGTTTGCAGTCCGGTGCATTTCTGTTCACCTATTCAGGTGCCAATTTTTACCTGAATTTGCTCCTGAACCAGATCCAAGAACACACAGGACCCTTTTAAAAAACGCATCCAGTTCGCAAATATGTGAACCCAGCCTAATTCAGAATTTGCTGCATATTGTCATTTGAAATAGACATTTCATGGATTAGATGTATTATTTGTTTAATTTACCTTCTTGATTTTATAGGGACAGATTTGGATCAATGGCTTCAATCTGGGTCGCTACTGGCCGGCCAGAGGACCTGAAGTAACATTATATGTTCCTATGCACATTTTAACAACATCTTCATTGAATAATGTCACAGTACTGGAGCTTGAACATTCTCCCTGTGATACTGGAAAATGCATTGTAGAATTTGTGGACAAGCCTATTCTCTCTAAAAGAAAAACCTTTATTAGACAGGAGTATTTCTTTAACAAATTGTGAATGTTACTCCTGTAAATCTTGGATTCCTAGTGTGATATCTGGAATAAGGGTCTGAACACTGAACTGTAAATGTCTGACAAAAGATTGTAAATTTTATGCTTGAAACACTTAAGTGAAAAATCAAATAATTCTCATGTGATTTTTGCACTGTACAGATTTTAATCGGCTTCTAAATAAACTACTCAATATCTTAATTGATGTTGTTTTTTTTTTTTTTTTTTAATCTTTTTTATTGGTTTTAATATTACAAACATGTAACAACACATCATAAGTATCAGGGTGACCTTCGCAGGGGATGTATAATGCAATATGCATTTTCAGAAATGTAACCAGCAAGACATAAGGAGAGTCACACTAATGATAAAAAGGCCTGGCTCCCTTAGGCTGATGGGTATCATGAACATTAACATACATAACCAAAATGGTGAAAGTCTAAATGATTTGGCAGTAAAGCAACCATTACTCCAACAATGGCATTAAGGAAAAACACATCAAGTAGACGGCACATCAGCGGCCATGAAGGGCTCGGCTAACCATTTGGACCAGATCTTGTCATACTTTTTGGGACAGCCTCTGTTGGCATGTGTGGCTTTATAAAGAGGCAAATTGAACCATAGAGAATAGCGCACACATACACAAAAAAAAGTTGCTTTCAAATCTTGCAAGGCTACCTAAAAACACCTGCTCTTAATAAGTAAATATGGGGATTTAGTCACACCATTTGGCCATATTGTGCTTAAGCCCACCACTGCGTCAAAGTACCCCATTTTCAGTGGGTCCTACACTATTCATAGAAAAGATAAATCCCACTTCTCAAAACCATGGGGCATTACAAACATGTAACACACATGCTCCAGTCCCAGTAGACGACCCCTTGTGTGGAAACGCGTCGGAAGGAGCTGGTCGCGCTGTCATTTTGTCACAATACCGTTCTGCAGATGGCCGTGACGTTCTTCAGCTTGTTGCATCTTTTTAACTTGGATTGCTGTAAGTGTATTCGCCTTTATTAAATTTGGTTTTAAAGGATAATGCACTATTAATCCCTTTCTTTCTTTTGGGAATGCATCTTTGGGCCATTTCATCTTGAGCCGCACCAAGTTTTTTTCTGGATGCTGTGGGTGGATGTGATCTGGAGGATCCTCAAGGAGAGTGCTCCACCTCTTCAGTCCTGCTAACACGGGATCATCTACCTACTTTGCTTGAAGTTTTTTACCTCCATCATCTCTGGTAAGAGTCCATCTTTATCACTGGACATTATTATCACATTGTCAAGTTTATTTGGAGGCTCTGTTTTGTCTAACACATGGTAAGAGGCCATTCACTATGTTGGAATTTGAACACAGTCACCATTTAAATGTGGACTCACCACTGAACATATTATTTGCACATGTTTGATTATGGACTTTAATTGATGAACTGTATTTTGCTTACACATGATTCTGAAGTCCTCCAATTTTGTGCACTATTTTTGCACCTACAAGATTTGATTGTTTTACACATTAATATTGTTGGTTTACTATTGAAGCGCATTACTATCCACTTTCACTTCATGTAACACACAAATCATAAGTATCAGGGCAACCCTCATAGGGTATGTATAATACAATATGCATTTTCAGAAATGTAATGAACAAGACATTAGGAGAGTCACACTAATGAGAAAAAGGCCTGGCTCACTTAGGCTGATGGATATCATGAGCATTAACATACATAACCAAAATGATGAAAGTCAGAATGATTTGGCAGTAAAGCAACCATTACTCCAACAATGGCATTAAAGCGGTAGCATACCGCTTTTTTTCCACTTTTAACTACAGGTAAGCCTATAATAAGGCTTACCTGTAGGTACAATTTAATATCTCCTAAACCTGCACGGTTTAGGAGATATTTGCACTGCATGCAGCCACTCACGAGAGCGGCGCATGCGCTCTGAAGGTCCGGCGGACCTTCAGCTTTCCTTGCCGGAAAATGACTCCTGCGCGCATGTGCGGGAGTGACGTCATCGCGGCTCCGGCCAATCAGAGACGCCGAGGGATCATGTGAGCTCCCACAGCGGTGTCCGGGGGTCCGTGTCGGGGCTTCGTTCTATGGTAAGTAATTCATAATGAGCTAGTATGCGATGCAAACTAGCTCATTATGCCTTTGTCTTGCAGGTTTTTTTTTTTTTTTTTAGGTTTACAACCGCTTTAAGGAAAAACACATCAAGTAGACGGCACTTGAAGGGCTCGGCTAACCATTTGGACCAGATCTTGTCATACTTTTTTGGACAGCCTCTGTTGGTTTGTGTGTCTTTAAAGAGAGGCAAACTGTTGTTAACTAGCTGTTTCCAAAAGGTGAGAGGTAGAGGGGAGGTCTTCTTCCAAGTGTAATGGCTTTTCTGGTATAAAACAAAAGTAGACCCACTAGAGTACGCTCCACCACAGTAGGGATGAAATGTTCAATCAGACCTAGAATGCATATACACATGGAGGGTTGTGGTGTTATGACGCTAACCAGATGCCTCCGCCACTGGCTCATTAGCAATGGCAAACAAGGCTGGAGAGAGAGGGCAGCCCTGCTGGGTAACTCTGGATAAGGGAAAAGATTGCAACAGACCCCCCCAGCTTTTTATTGAGGACCACGGGAGAGCCCATTCTGCAGAGAACCTCCTGTAGTAAAGCCCACTCAACCGTATCAAACTCCTTTTTGATGTCTAGCGAGGTCACCACTCTGGAGCCCATGTTAAGGAATTGTGCATCAATATTGGTTGCTTTATGGCCCATAAAACCGGTTTGGTCAGTCTCGATGATAGTGGGTAAGAGGGGTTGCAGTTGCAGCGTGAGCAATTTGGAAAGGAATTTAAATTCTTCATTTTGGAGGGCAATCGGTCTATAGGAGGCACAAGAGGTAGGGTCTTTGAACAACATGAGCATGACTCAGAATCCAGTAAGGCTCCATCAGTTAAACATTGAAAATAGAGAGCGGCCAGGATCGGAGCTAGAAGGTCACCACGGGTTTTGTAGAACTCAATGGGGAGACCTGTCGGGCCTGGGGACTGCCCTGCAGAGAAGCATCTGATTGCAATAAGAACTTTGTCTGGGTAATCGGTCTCACCAAAGCCTCACATTCTGCATCCCAGAGCCAGCCAAGTGCCAAAGGATCTATAGCCAAGCAGCCAGGTCAGTAGGCTGAAAATTGGAAGGCAAAGCAGAGGTGTAAAGTGAGCTGTAGAACTGTCGGAAGGCATCAAGTATAGCTGGCACAGAGGAGACAGATTTGCCCGAGGGGGTCCTAATTTCAGATAACGGGGTCAGGGGCTGGTCATGTTGTGCCAACTTCGCCAGTAGGTTTCTATTATGGTCCCCTTGTTCAAAAAAACTTCTGCTTGTTGTAGAGATCCAGTCTATTGATCTCAGTTAAATGGAGGTGAATCTCATGCTTCTTAGCATGGAGTAGGTCAAAATGAGTCTCAGCTGGGTCGGCGTCATAAGTCTCCGTACAGATTTTCACTAATGCCCCATACACACGTGCAGATTATCTGCAGACTTTTGTCTGCAGACTTACCAAAACCATATAATATGAGGTCAGACCTAAACACTTTCAATTTGTATGCAATCCGGCAGGCCCTCGCACTACATAGAAAAGGTAAGTCTGCAGACAAAAGTCTGCAGATAATCTGCACGTGTGTACGGGGCATAAGTCTTGAAGGGTAGTGGTAACAGCAGCTTGATCCTTCCGGATTGCAGCAATGGAGGAAATATATTTCCCTAGAGTAAATGCTTTCAAGGCGTCCCAGGTAGTTCCCATTATTCCATGATATTCCATGAGGAGTGGAGGACTGGTGTCAACTACTGTAGATTCGGTTGGGCAGCCCAATAGGACCCTAGGCACCACAGGGTGGAGCTATGGAAGCAGGGCGAGTGAACAGTAAGAGCCAACGGGCAATGGTCAGAAAGTCCACTGGGGAGGTATGAGGCATCTAGCACATCCGACAACATGGCCGGTTTTGCAAAGGCTTGATCAGTTTGGGAAGCCGTTTTATAGGAGGTGGAGAATCATGAGTAAGATTTGACAGTAGGGTCTTCCCATCGCCTGACCCCAAGCGGCTAAATTAGTGGAAAAACTGTTTGTGGGGATTAGGACTATCAAGATCAGGGGCTAAGATGGCATTAAAATCACCCATGAGTAATAGTTTAGCTGGACAATACGGGGTGATCCTCTCCAGAAAAGTATACAATAGAACAGAGGAAAATAGAGGAGGAATGTACACATGGACAATAATGTAACGCTGGTTCCATAATGTAAACGCCATCACTACATATTTACCCTGGGGGTCAGTGTGAACATGTTCAATCACACAGGGGAGAGACTTACTAATCAACACTGATACCCCCTGGGCAAAGGTGAAGTAGGAAGCGTGAATGGCTTTTTGGATCCATGTTTTTTTAAGTGCCAGTAATTTGCTGCCCACGGGATGCGTTTCCTGTAACAGTACCACATGAGCGGAGTGGAATTTAAGGTAACGGAAGAGCATCGCTCTTTTGGATTTAGAGTTTAATCCATGGACATTCCAGAAAAGAATGGTAAACGTGGCGTCATCACGTGTTGCCATCATGCATATAGGGTAACATAAAGAGATAAAGAAGCCGTACATGGCATCTCAGGAGCAGCAAGGTCCAAGGGAGCTAGTACCAAAATAAGCCAAAAGCGAATCTAAAAAAAAAAATAAGAAAGACAAAAACCATATACATCACCCCTAGGGACACCAGAGTGCCTACTCTGCCCTTGTCTGGCACCAACCACTGGAAGGAGGTTGGGAGGGCTCAGACAGGGCCTATACCCAATAACTATACCAGTAGTGCAATACTGTGTCCAAATAATGGGAGAGGATCCTCCGTTCAGTAGGAAAATGTAGTAACTGATGATCTGAACACAAAATAGAACAGAAATAAAGAGATTATTTTCCCACTCTACAAGACTCTGGTCCAGCCACATCTGGAGTATTCCATCCAGTTCTGGGCACCGGTCCTCAGGAAGGATGTGCTGGAGCTGAAGAGAGTCCAGAGAAGGGCAACAAAAATAATTAGGGGAATGGAGGACATCAGCTATGAGGAAAGACTACAGGCATTGAACTTATTCTCTCTGGAGAAGAGACGCTTGAGGGGGATATTATATCAATGTACAAATACTGTACTGGTGATCACCCTAGCATAGGGAACAAACTATTCAGAGTAAGGGAATACAATAAGACAGGGATTCCCAAACTATGGCCCTTCAGTTGTTCAGGAACTACAATTCCCATCATGCCTAGTCATGTATGTGAATGTCAGAGTTTTACAATGCCTCATGGGATGTGTAGTTCCGCAACAGCTGGAGGGCCGTAGTTTGGGAATCCCTGCAATAAGACACGTGGCCACTCACTAAAACTAGAGGAAAAACGGTTTAACCTTAAAATACCTAAAGGGTTCTTTACTGTCAGAGCAGTAAGGATGTGGAATTCTCTTCCACAAGCAGTAGTATCAGCAGGGAGCATCGATAGGTTCATAAAACTATTAGAAGGGCACCTTAAAGACCACAACATACAGGGGTACACTATGTACGGTTAACAGCAAATACACACACACACATCATGGGGTGAACTGGATGGACTGATGTCCTTTTTCAACCTCACAAAGTGTACTGGTCTGGAACAAAACAGGGAGTCATAGGAGTAGCACTGGAGCTCATAAGGTAGGGGGAAAGTCAGGAGAGCATGTAACCACAAAAGTGTAGAAGGATTTCCAGGCATTGGGCCTGATGTGGGTCTGCCATGGTTACTGGTAACGCCTTCAGCCTATTTAAGCTGAATACCCAAGTGTGAGATTTGAGTCATGGACCAATCCGGCATCTTTGGTTTGTTTTGTTTATTTGATATTGGGGATGGGAGAAGGGGAATGAGTGAGATACTCCTCTAGCTCAACTAGGTACAAATGGGACACTTTGGAGAAAAATGCCTTTCAGCGCTGTCTTGATGCCGTCTGGATGCTGACCAACGCTTGCTGGCGCTTGAAAAACACTGACTTGCTGTACTGTACTTGAACATGACTTCTGACACTCTGGTTAGCTCAAAAGTCCCTAACACTGCTCCCTCCAGTCCTTGCTGACTCAGGTAGCCTCTGTATACTGCTTCTGCTGCTGCAACTCTCATCACTGTACACTGCACGCTGTGCACTTTTAACACTTCAGGGCCCAACCGCTGGTGCCCCCTCTGTACTTCAGGGTCCTCTCACTGGCACCCCCTTTACACGTTCTCCTGCACCGGCTAGCTAGCTCCTGGAGCCCTCTGACCTTCACCGGAGTGGTCCCCTCTCTCTAGGCACACCCCCAGGGGCAGTTTGCAGTACTCACGTACTGGGAATACTTTCCTAAAACTTGACCCCTCTCTGCTCCGCTGGTCCTCCGCACACCGGATCCTCTCTGCAGCTCAGCTCAGCCCTCTGTCCCCTCAGGCAAGCCGCCTGGGACACCAAATTCCTCTGACAGGAGGAGAGACAGCCGTACTTTCCCTCCTGGGACTCTGCTTCCCGCCACAGATGCTGCGTCATGTACTCCCCTCAAACTTATACCCACTCCCAGAATGCTGTGCGGCAGAATCTGCCTTTCTGGGGTAGATACAGGACTGAGTGTGCCATTGGCTGGGTTTCCTCCACTGCCCAATGAGAACCCTCTCATGGAGCACAGTGGGGAGACTCCCTAATCTCTCAACAGCCACACTTGAGAGACCTGACAGCCCAGCTGAAAATCATGGCCCTGCTGATAAGCAGACAAAGGCCCACTATACTTTACCTAGCACCTACCTTGTAGGGTGCTACAATAGGATAAGGTTATAGTCCGTGCAGGAGCAAAGAAAATGGAATGCAGTGGGATAGAATGTTGGATTTTCCAGTATAGGCAGGGCAAGATAAGGCAGAAGGGTATAGTACTTAGCTGACAGCTAAAGTGCAGAAGAAGGGCATAGGTGTTGTGGAGAGGTAGAAGTGGTCTCAAGGGGTATCCAACCATGAGGAAGCAGCCCAAGGAGCATCAAAGAAGTGGGTTTGGTCCCCATCAGTGATCCTCGAACTGCTGGGGTAGAGGAGGCTGAAAAAGATTCCTTTTTCTCTGAGCCTTCTGTACACCTCTGTGAAGGACTTGCACCATTGTTGCACCTTTTGGGAATAGTCTGCAAAGAAGAGCTTGGCATTTTCATACTTTATCTCAGATTTGGCACAGGCAGCAGCAAGGATGCGTGCGATCTTGATCTCCGTAATTAAGTAACCAAAGCAGAAAGGGGCGCACTGGAGCCCCAGGTTTAGGAGGGTTTGGTGGAACCCTGTGTGCCCTCTCTACCACGAAGGTGGACAGCATATTGTCTAGGGCAAAGAGGGTGCTCAGGAGATGTTCGGTAAATTCAGCAGGCTTAGTGCCCTCAGCCCTTTCAGGAAGGCCCAGTATGTTGTTCCTCCTTAATCGATTTTTATTGTCCATAGCCTGCACTTGAAGTGCCTTTACCTGCAGCTGCAGGGCACATACTGTAGGTTCCTGGAATCTGACCCAACCACATCCTCTACTGTGGAAATCCTGACTTCCACTTCAGAGAAACGGGATCTGAACATGTCCAGATCCTGGAGGATATAGCTGACATCCTTCGCTAGGAAATCAATCTTGGCAGTTAGTGTCTTTTTACAGGCTGTAATCACAGTCAGGATCTCCGCACCAGAGGGGGAATAAGCAGCTGGTTATTCAGTGGAGGTTTGGGTGCTGGCAGACATGACTGCAGCAGGAGACCTCGTGGTTAAGATGGCTGCCGGAGGAGAGGGGTGGGGAGCACTCGGCCCAAGCTGTGTAGAGCAAACCCAACCTGGGCAGTATCAGGCAGCAGGTGAGGTTCCTGGGGAGCCAGGGAGTCGGGTGGTGTGCACCGGATTGTGAAATTAGGGCTGAAAAAGGGCTGTTAGATGAGTACAGGATTGGAGCTCCATCGATGCATGTCCGCTCTGCTTTACATGCTAGCCACGCCTCCATTGATGGTATTATTTTAATGTGGTCCATAATAACAATATAGACATTGATGCAAGACATGTAAACACAAATACGATGGAGAAAGAGCACATTGTAGTGATTTTTGTGCAGAAATGCATATCACGCAAAAATGATGGCATTACCTCATGCCAAATCTTAAGACTAACATTTAAAGCTGAACTCTATCTGAAACTAAAAAAAACTGTTTTAGCATGATAAGGAAATGTTTAGAACCTTGTCAGGCTTTGATAACGTGTGTCTGGCTGACGGCTTCTAGTTTTCAATGAGCTGCAAGGGCGCTGGTAAACGCTCTGATAGTCCATTGATCTTTCTACTCTCAGATAACTGCCTGCCCGTACAAGGTTTGAGCAGACAGCAATGCTGGAGTCCGTGGAATGCACGCCGGCTGCGTTTCCCGGAAGGAGTATGTGATCCCCTCTTTATTTGGATTTGGGTCTTATACATGCTATTCCCCTTTTTTCATTGTGAGTATCTTTTTATCCTTTAATAAATATCCTTCAATAAATAAACCTTCACTATGTTGACCTATTCCTTTTTTGAGTGACACTGGAGAGGGAATTTACTGTGTTTACTCTTGGAGATCTATTGGTCCACTTTATCATACGGCTCCTTTGACCCTCAGCTCTGGTGAGTAGATTCCCTCAGGGGATTCGAGGCACCTTCCACTGTGTGGAGCACCTATAGCACTTTTGGCAATCAGCACCTTTTTGAGCACTTTTGCTCCTGATATGGGACTGAATACATAATTTGGGCAATTTTCTGAATTGCCATATTGTGGACATTTGTTTTTGCTACAATTTTGCCCTTTTGCACCTTATATTGAGCTTTTTTGTTTATAAATTTATATAGTTTAGGATTTAGCACGATTGCCCTTTATGCACTCATATTATTAACGATTATAGTTTGCATCTAGCACCATTGCACTTTATGGTTAATATTGTATATAAATTGATGATATTTTATTCATACTAATTTTTATTGCCATTCATATAATTGCAAGCTCTGTTTTTTTGTACATCTATTTTTCTGAGTTTTTACTTAGTGAGCAGCAGCTGCAAACACACACTTCATCACTTTTTCACATTCATCATATTTTATAGTTCCGAGCGTGGGTTTATAATTTCTGTATCACACTATGAGCCAAATTGCCCAGTTATTTACGGACTCTGACTGGAGAGGCTACAAGCACCGTTTTGCACCTTTCCCTAAAAACTGACCTCAGATGCCACAAGCGCGCTCCTGCACTTTCTCCTGCAGACTCTATCTGATTTACCTGGGGACTGAGAGATGGGTAATTGCATTTCAGATGTTTCGGTACGAGAGATGATTTCCAGGGGCTACAAGCTTCTTACCTCATTGTTATTATACATGATTAATGTCTGTGTTGAACATTCCCATACTGAAGCTGAATTGTGTTTTGAAGGCTTCAACAAAGCTTGCCAATAGCTCTACACACTGCTCCTATACAGTTTTATATGAAACGCATAGTAATTCCTTGGGTGTATTTGCACATTAGAACCCTTCTGATCTGTACATAGGAGGTCGGCCATCTTTATGGTCTTCAGACACAGACCCTGCTTTTTGTCGCACCACATACTGGTTCTTCTGGTTCAGGAGCATGCTGTTGCACTGTTGTGCATACTCATCTTTGTGATGGTTTTTATGTATTTTTATACCAATACATTTTGTATGTATTTACACTATTAAGGATTGTACGCTTTTTATGAGATTAACCAGTGGATGCCTACAAAGTCCTACTATCTTTGGGGGCTATTCCTTCCCCCTGATTCTTGTTCGTATACAACCCTTAATAGCTCCCACGGCTACGCCGAAAGCATGTACATTGCACACTATTGTAGCGTAGACACATTAACTTTGGGGGGGTGATCTTTTTTGTTGCATCACGTATTTGGCATGTGTATACCCCCATATAGCTGCCTTTGCTGTTTGGGGAGGCTGTTGTAGACACTCTCCTTGATAGGTAGTGGTGTTTTTATGTAACGGCAAGTCCTTAAAAATAATGACTCAATTGGATTGTTGAAAAAACAAATTTAAACCCGCGCTACACAATAGTGATATGTTTTTCTGTGAAAAAACTGTGAAGGTGTGCAGCTGCTGCAACACTAAGAAACTCTTAGAATAAATAAATAAAACCAAATTAATGCAGCGCTAGCAACAAATAATATAAAAAATTACAAATTATTTAAATCAATCTATATCATGTGAATACAATATGTAATAATAAAATATATTAATCACATTAGAGTGCATAAGTTACTATAGAAATATTTTAAAGTGCATATTTAAACTAAAATATAAACATTCAAATGTGAGATTTAAAGTGCAAAAATGGTGGAATAAAGTCCTTATTGATGATCCAAAAGGTGCCAAAGTGCCAAGTAAATAAAGGTGCTTGTGAGGTGAAGGTGCCCTCTTGGTTCCCCACTCACCGGAATTTGATAGTATAAAAGCCCTTGGTTTTATTGCACATTTGCCCAGGATCAGATATGGAATTCCTCCGATGTGTCCTCCGTATGGAAATCGTTCCCGATACCACCATTAAAAGAAAAGAGGGCCATACATCGTGAAGTACGTAGGTATAATTTTATTCCCCAAAATACGATTGAATACTTACAAGATAAAAGAATAAAAATGGCATATATCATACAAAGCAAGTGGCGCCGCTCTTGGCGTGCGTTCCACATACAGGAAGTTCCCGACCGGAAATGACGTTACGTCCGCAACCGGAAGAGAACTCTTCCGGTTGCGGACGTAACGTCATTTCCGGTCGGGAACTTCCTGTATGTGGAACGCACGCCAAGAGCGGCGCCACTTGCTTTGTATGATATATGCCATTTTTATTCTTTTATCTTGTAAGTATTCAATCGTATTTTGGGGAATAAAATTATACCTACGTACTTCACGATGTATGGCCCTCTTTTCTTTTAATGGTGGTATCGGGAACGATTTCCATACGGAGGACACATCGGAGGAATTCCATATCTGATCCTGGACAAATGTGCAATAAAACCAAGGGCTTTTATACTATCAAATTCCGGTGAGTGGGGAACCAAGAGGGCACCTTCACCTCACAAGCACCTTTATTTACTTGGCACTTTGGCACCTTTTGGATCATCAATAAGGACTTTATTCCACCATTTTTGCACTTTAAATCTCACATTTGAATGTTTATATTTTAGTTTAAATATGCACTTTAAAATATTTCTATAGTAACTTATGCACTCTAATGTGATTAATATATTTTATTATTACATATTGTATTCACATGATATAGATTGATTTAAATAATTTGTAATTTTTTATATTATTTGTTGCTAGCGCTGCATTAATTTGGTTTTATTTTTTCAATTGGATTGTTGGCAGAATCTGGCTATTTTTGAGTGATAAATCAAAAATGCCTGACTAATTTACATCAAGCTGCCGAGAAAATTGTTGTATGCAGTAATTTATCGCAAAATCAATTTTGCAAAATTTTATAGACTGTCAGGAAGATGAGGGGAGCACATAGGAGGAGAGAATGCAAGATAAAAGCACAAATTGGACCTGGCATTTCTTGAAAGATAGTGGTGGGGAACACAAAAATGCTCAGTTATCCAAGTCTTATTTCTAGAGGAACGTACAATTGTCCACACTGTGTGTTTCCAACTCTTTAGTGATCACATCATCCTCCTGTTCAGAGAGCACAGTTGATGCTGGGCAAGCCAGAACTTCCAAGGCAACTGAGCAAGGAAACTCGCAACCTACTAATCCATAGGGTTGTCACTGCATTTTGTCCATCAAATCCACAGACCCCATGTAGTTATTTACCTGCTGCTGATGGACTGTACCCACGGGGTTGTTGGGATTTCAAGGATTTCTTTCAATGCATCCAACAGGTCGCAACTGAGTGCTGGTCTGATGCTATTGTGTGATTCAACCCTGTGGTGGATGATAGATAAGTGCCTTGCATAATGGTTAGTTATTTGGATTCTGAGTACTGCAAAAAAGTGTTGTATCCTTGCCTTTTCGTTGGCTCCCTAAACTTCCCTATCTTTCTCCGGTAATGAGGGTCTGGGAAGCTGACAAGCCAATAGTTGTCCCACTTTTCAAAATTTCATATGCAAGTGTCCTTCCATACGTAGCATATCATATGAGCTGCATCCCATCCCCCTCTTGACCTCTATGTTCAGGTGCTACTTAGTGTTCAACCATGACCAGAGAAGACATTGGTTCCCTGGTGACTATTACTAAAGCCCCGTACACACAATCAGATTATCGAACGATCTGTCGTCCGTTTTTTGTGGCATGCTAGTCTGATGTGGAAAGTGAAGAGGTTTTTTTCATACGAATTTTCCCGTACGACAGAATTCTACTTCAGAAATGATGTGTTGGGTTGCTTTGTATGTGTTCTTTCGTCTCTGAGCATGCCTTGCTCTTAAGATTTTTTTCCGTCGAAATCTGTACTAATGAGACGAAAATCGGACTTTGTTTTGACGGACGACAAAAATTATATAGCCTGCACATCAGGATTTTGTCGGCCGAAAAGTCGGAGTCGGCTGTCGAAAGCACCATACTAACAATCCGAAAATCGGCAGATCGGTCGTCGGACAAATTTTCCCTATAGATTTTCTTATCGTGTGTACGGGCCTTTATACACAGAGCTGACACTTAATTTGCTCAGTATATCTGCAAATTAATAAATTATTTAAACCTCTAATAAAAAAATGTGTTCAATCTCATTAATAACAAAAAAGTGCTCAAAATAGTAAAATAGAGTCCTTTGGCGAATAACAAATTCCAGGTAAAAACTAACAAGTAACGAGTGCTTTTCTCCACACTCCCTAGAAAAGCACATATAGTTTTGCAGGGAGCACAGAGAAGATTGCATGTAACATCACACAGCACTTATGAACTATTTTGGCAAGAGCACTTTGCATTTGAATAGGACTTGTTATTTACTAAAGGATTGCTTTTTACTATTTTGAGCACTTTTTTTGTTATTAATGAGATAGAACACATTTTTTTCTATTGGAGGTTTGGATAATTTATTAATTAGTGGAAATATTATGCAAATGATGTGACAGTGCTGTGTATTAGTAATAGCCATCAAACATTGGTGATTGGTAAACAGTTGCAGTCACAGATACACACTTATTTTTTGTGCACATTGGTTCCCTGATGGCTGCCAGAAACTCTGGGTGCCCTGAGCTTGCTATGCAGACCTCCACTTTTTTTTTTCTTCTTCACCCTGTTCCTTCTTCATACGCTCCTTCTCCCCACCCTGTCCCCAGCCAATTCCTCCCTTTTTACATTGTTGAGCATGCCACAAATAGTACAGGAACAGCAGTGGGAGTGTGTTGTTGATGCTGGCCTGATGATATTTACCCACTTAATGACCACGCCATTTTTTTGCAATACGGCACTGCGTTACTTTAACTGGCAATTGCATGGTCGTGTGATGCTGTACCCTAATAAAATTGATGTCCTTTTTTTCCCACAAATAGAAGCACTGTTACTTTACTAATGACACCTGCAGGGAAGGGGTTAACACCAGGGGCGATCAAAGGGTTAAATGTGTCCCTAGGGGGTGCTCTCTAACTGTGGGGGGGAAGGGCTTGCTGCATGAACACAGAGACCTGTGTTCCTAAATAAGAGGAACACAGGATCCCTGTGCTCATAAGTGACAGAACAGTTGTCTGCCTTATTTACAAAGGAACAGACCATCGTTCTTCCTCCACGGAGAGCGATCGCGGGTGCCCAGCGGCAATCGCCGCTGCTAGACCTGCTGATTAGCTTCCTCTGTGGTGAATGGGTGCGCGCGCACGCCCCCGCAAAGCGACATACAGGTATGTCGTTTCGTGGGACAGAGCCGACCTGCTGCGGTAAAACTACCGCGGCTAGTCGGCAAGCAGTTAAACAAACCTGGTGGGCAAAACAGTACAGCATTTCACAAAGCTGCTACCAATACTTTCTGGTAATACAGCCTATCTCTACATTTGCCTCTCTGGTTATTGCTTTACTTGGACAGGTCTTGAGGGACCCCTGCACCACCAGGGTGACATCCTTGGGGTTTATCAAGAGGTTGTTGCTATTGATGCACACTACCTGTCTGAATCTGATGGACATTTAACCATTTCTAGACCTGAGACTTCACCCTTTCACTACCAGGCCCCGCGCTCCACTTTTAAACTCAAGTGGCCAGGCCATTTTTGTAATTTATTTCACTGCTTTTTTTTTATTTTTCCCTTATAGCTTTCAGAGTTAGTGAAAGACCCCCAACCATACACTTTCTGAAAACATAGGACCAGTATAATAGAAAGAAGCACTACAGATTTTTAAGGCCCTGTGATATTTGCACAAATGTTTATCAAAACAATATTTTCGCTAAAAATAAGCTAAATTTATTAGCAGATATAAACACAACAAATCTTACAAACTTCCTGGTAAATTCCTAGTAAATATAAAAGCTAAAATTGTATTAAGTTAATAAAACTAATATTTGTACATTTTGATGTAGCACCCTGCTAGGTAGGTTGCTACAAAGGTTAGGTAAATGTAGTTCTTTTGGGCTCCCCTCTAAACAGTGGAGCAGCTTGCGATTGCTTTGGGCTGTTCTGGGCTTCACAGGTTGCATATTTTCTTATTTACCCCACCTTCTAGACTATTCTAGAATGTAGTTGGTTGAAAAGAGGCAAATTAGCATCTTGAATATTTGTCGCCTCAGCCTATCCCTGGGGGAGGGTGCAAAGTAGGCGGCTGAGGAGTGCATAAATAGTCTGGACTCTGGGGCAGCCCTCTTCTTGTCCAGGAGGAAAAATTCCCACCTTGAAGGACTGCCCATCTAAGTGATGGAGAAATACATTTTCCATTTATTGTGGCTCACCAATGTATAAGAATGTCTCCAAAACCTGGTTAAGGGGCCATACAAGGACAGATAAGGATGGTTACCCTAAATGATGTCATACTATAGGAATGTCCTTACGAAGTTCTTCTGGAATGTGCTATCTTCCTTAAAAGGTAATCTGCATTATAATTGGTTGTCACTTACCCACTAGTCCTGTATATACTACAGCCAAAACTTGGAATAGTAAGCCTTTTGTCTGCCCTGATCATCTGCTAAGGCGTTGGAAAACCCTTGGAAGAGCAACTATATTCTACCTATAGGGAAGTACAGTTTAAATGTCCCCACTTGTAATGCTGATTTGTTATTGTTATTAAAATCTTCCGTTAAATAAAAAGTACCCACAAGTGTTTCTCTTTGCACATCTCAAAAAAATCCTAAAAATGCAAACTATCACGTAATCGTGATAAAATAGCAGGCAGCCTAGCTGAAGTTCTACATGTGCTCATCTAGGTCCCAGCTATGCTACAACTGGAGGGCTAATTTGCTGAAAATCTTTGGAACTAAGGGAATTCACTAAGGATCTAGTCTGACGAGTTCACGGGAGAAATATCTGGCTGATACTGGAGGTATTTAAGTATCCAGGGACATTATGAGTACAGACCTGAGTGTAGGATACTGGTGGCTGGGAAATCGTTTGCTGCTACTATGCCTTGTGAATCAATGCTTGTGCTTGCCTGGCCTGGGAAATTTCTGACGCTGACACGCACGTCACCTCGTTCTGCGCACCAGCCTGGAATGCATGCCGTTGTGGGCTATTCCGGAGTGGTGTGGCTCCCTAAGCATAGTGTGGGTAACTGCAAGGGAGCCTTGATGGGATCAAGGTTTTCTTGTTTCGTTTTTTGATTGCTCTTTTTTTGATTGCCTTCTGTTATACACTGCATTTGCCCCATGGGGTAATTTTTACCTACACTTTGTGGAGTCTGCCTCTCTCTGTATTTGTGTTTCCTGATATCCTTATTTAAAAGTACCCACTACAGGGACTATTTGGGAGGACAAATGGAATATCCTAATGTAGATCACGGAGATCTTACAAGCCCTTTTTGATCTCTGCTTGCCCTAAGGTAAGAGGGGTTAACATCCTCTGGTGAGTGTGAATTCTTTACCATTTTTTTCAAGCACGGAGGATGCACCATCACTACAATCTTGAAAAGACTGCACTTTGGAAGAGTGTATTCACTTGGTGGGATTTTAAAGGAGCCAACACAGCAATTATTGAACTTTCTCAGACTGAATTTGCACAATTTTTTTTTTTTATATTTACATATATTTTTTTATATTTCATATTTATTGCACTAGAGCACTTTATTTACTTATAGCATTATTGATAGATTGTGTTCACCTAGGATTGCACTATGTTTGGTACATTACATATTGATTTTTGAACTTGCGCTGCTGATCGCATATTGTGATTATTTCTATACATCCTCGAAGCAGCGGGAGTTCAAATTTTAATCTAATTTGCACAGTTTCCTTTGGTGCGAGTGCATTTGAATTCACATAACTTACAAAATGCTAAATTCCTACTAAGGCCTCTTTGACATGGGGCGTACTAAATCATACGCCCACAGCTGTTCTGTGCATTCCTGTGCAGGTAGTCCCATTCATGTCAATTGGGGAGAAGTGGTTGCATGGAGAGAACCATTGTTCCCAATGTGACATCTGTGCGGGTACAGGTTCATGGCTCCAAACACAGAGTGTTCATTCAGAAAACATGTGCCCCTGCCATCTGCAGGAGTGGGTGGTGGGAATTGGTGAAGGGGGTCAACTGCAGGAAGGGTCAAAGAAACTTTGATTCATGTGGGGTGGTCCCTTGAGTGCCACATCCCAAATAGAGATACAAGAGCAATAGAGTTCCCCTTGGGGCGGGACTTTTAAGGCACTATGTAATATCAAGATACACAATTTATTTGAAAATTTTATTGAAAAAGTAAATATATACAAAACAAGAAAAATATGTTAAAATGCTGGCAAGTTATACAGACATAATGTACAACAGTGAAATGCACCACAAATGAACCGCGGGTATTGACCCGACGCGTTTCGGAGAGGAACCCCGAACTCCTTCTTCAGGGGTGCCCGCAGGAAGTGGTCTAAAAATAATTAGTATGTAAGTCATGTGTCACTTAGACAAAATTAAATACAATATAGTATTTTGACAAAATTTTCCAAAGCACTTACATGTTCACTGTAAAGAATGAAGAAAACTTGCCCGCCTGTAAAGGCTAAAACCAAGAGATCAGACTGCCGCAAGGTGCCAAACTGGGATGCCGTGTAGAAATGTTCGATGTTGGACCCAAAAGAGACCTTCTCTGTGTGTCACAGGTGGTTGAAAAACTGCTTGCAACCCCAATTCCCCAAAAGGGAAAGAGGGGGTAGGAATAGCTGGAACCCCCAGAAGACAATCCTGCTGAGCAAAAGCCAAATGATTAGAAAAAATCCCCAATTTAGCTAAAAAACGCAATAGTGATAGTAATTGCTTTTTTGGAAAAAATCCCAAAAACCAAAAAACAAAAAACAAAAATCAAAAAATATTAAATAAAAAATATTGTTTTGGTTTCTTTTGTTTGAGGGGAAAAGGCCATCGTCTGTTACTTAAGTAGTAAGTGACAACACAGATTAATTGTGAATGTAAAAATTGCACTTCAGGGTTTTGTAAGTCCCAAAACCTATGGTTAAAAATACCAGAGGAAAGACATAGTGAATATCCTCTTATAAAGAGTATGAATTCAACAAGAAAGAGAAAAAGAACAAAACTTGCCATCAGCATTGAAGTACATCGGCAGGCTATTTAGCAAAATTTCTCAGAAAATAAATACCTTAGAGTCACTTGTAACGGGCAGACAAATCCAGCTTGGCAAAATAGATGTTATCTCATGCTCGGCAGTGGAACAAATGAGTCCAATGTCGGGCATGTGAGATATATGAGGAGCTTTGTCAATCAGCTGAGACTAGTCTCAGCCGAGAGACAATTGCAAACAGCTGGTTGTCAATAGGGTTCCCCGGGTCACATACGCCGGGCCTGCCCCCTGCCGGAAACATCCGGCGGAAGCTGGGCCGGCCTGTGCGTCCCACCGACACGGTAAAGGACTTCCGCCTGCGTGAAACGCAAGGCGGAGTCCACTGGGCATGCGCCTAATAGCTCAGACAGAGCTAGATGGAATTGGGCTGTTGCCGCTGTTGCGGGCGCCATCTAGTGGCGTCCGCTTACCGTGCCGGGCTATTCCAGAGCCGAGATGGGAATAAGTGTCTCCCCATCGTGCAGCTTCCATCCATCGAGACCTCAGAGAAGGTTTGGGTCCTGTAAAAGAATAAAATAAAGCAATAAATACCAAGAGCCTAAGTGCAAATGGTTATCAACAATGCAATATCCGAATATAATATTAAGAAAGGATATTTTACAAAATTAACAGTTGGCACCATAGTCGGTCAGGCTGACCTACCTGTATACAAAGATTTAATTCGTGCATATGCTAAATTGCAAGATGTTATAGAATCACTCAATATTCACCATTGCATGAAATAGAATTACAAAGCATCTAAACAACCCTCGTATTAAATTCATGTCAATAATTGGAAACATTGGGTAACAATGAAGGTTATAAGAAAAAGAAGAGAATTGCAGAAAAAGGAAGAGAACTGCGACATATCCAGAAACTGAAGTCATTAGATTTCCATACCACCGGATGTGAAGCCTTCGAGGAAGGGTTTGTATGAGACCATCTCATTAAGTCCTGGTGGCTCTGTTGCTCTAAGGCGATAGATCCACCTCAGCTCGAGTTGGAGGAGGGTCTTGTTCCAATCCCCCCCTCTCGAGCTGGGGTGGACTCTATCCAGGATCAGAAACTTAATTTTGGGAAACCTCCCTGCATGTACCAAACTGGTATGGCGACCGAGAGGAAGCTCAGGGTCGCAAGTTCTCATACTTTTTATGTGCCGGCAGGCACGTTTAGTGAAATCCAGTTTAGTTTTGCCAACATAAAAACAGCCGCACCCACAGAGAAGTAAATATACTACCCCGTGGGTGCGGCAGTTGGCAAAATGCATGGGCCTGAAAATTTGTCCATTCGGAAGAATGGGATTCTTGGTAGTATGCATGAACTTGCAATACTTGCATGCCCCACACATGTAGGTTCCCCTGACTTTGCAGGGGTCCCTATTTCCATGGGCAGCAAATTCGCTGTATGTCAATTGGTCTTTAAGAGCTGGAACTTTTCTATGTGTGATTTGTGGAAATGCTGGAACATGTTTACCTACAATTGGGTCAAATGCAAGCATATGCCAATATTTGGTCATAATCTTTTTGATTTCCATATGTTGCTCTGAGTACCTAACAATTAGTCTAAGAGTGTGATCATCCGATTTTTTGGTTTTAGGGGCCAGTAGTGTGTTCCTGTCTATTCCTTTGGCATTTCTGTATGCCTTTTTGAGAGTTGTCGGGGAATAGCCCCTTGCTAGGAGTCTACTCCTCAGATCATTAGCAACTCCTTGAAAGACGGTGAGGTCCGTGCAATTCCGTCTGGCCCGAAGATATTCGCCAAACGGAATGGAGCGCACCAATGTCTCGGGATGGAAGCTAGAGGCATGGAGGATGGTGTTGCCAGCAGTGGGCTTTCGAAAAAGCCCACTGTGGAGAACACCATCCTCTCCCCTAGACACCTCTACATCCAAAAAGGTAACATGGCAGGGATCAAAATTCATAGTAAATTTCAAATTGAAATCATTCTTGTTTAATCTGTCCATGAAAGCATTGAGTGATTCAGGTGATCCATGCCAGAGCATAAACACGTCATCGATGTATCGGACCCACAAATTAATGTGGTCCGTGTACATCGATAACGCGTCGTCCCTAAGAATGGCTTGCTCCCACTCCCCCAGGTACAAATTGGCGTAGGATGGGGCACAACAAGTGCCCATCGCTACGCCTTGCACCTGGAGGTAGTGGGAGCCGTCAAACGTGAAGACATTGTGCAATAGAATAAACTGTAAACTGGACAGTATAAATTCGCCATAAGCATCTAAGTTGTTATCTTGCATCATAGTGTGTCTGACTGCTGAGAGGCCTCGATCATGGGGAATGGAACTGTATAGTGCCTCCACATCAATCGTGACCAACAGGCAGTCAGGAGGCACCCATATATGTTCAATTTTTTGTAGAAAGTGGATGGTGTCTCGTATGTGAGATGGCAGTTGTATCACGAATGGTTTCAAAAAGGAATCGACCAATCTACTGGCATTGTCCGTTAAGGACCCTCTACCTGAAATAATAGGACGCCCTGGTGGATTGGTGGCGTCCTTATGTATTTTGGGGAGGGCATAAAAGGTGGGGGTAATCGGAAATGGTGTACAGATAAAGTCCCATGTGTGTTTAGAAATAATCGCATTTAAGTATGCAGAGTCAACTAGTTGATAGAATTCCAGCTGATATTTCAATACTATATCTGATGGAATTCTCCTATACCATTCCTGGTTTTTAAGGATCTTCAAACACATGGCGGCATACTGGGAATTATTCATAATCACCACGTTGCCGCCTTTGTCGGCCTGTTTAATGGTGATTGTAGGATTCGCCTTTAGTTTCTCAATAGCTTGCTTTTGGTTGAAGGTGATGTTTTTGTTAGTAAATTTTTTGGTATTCAATTTTTAAATTTCTTTAGTTACTAATTTTACGAAGGCGGCAACGTGGGGATTGGAAATGTTGGGAAACTTATCTGACTTCTTTTTGAGAAGGGAGCCTGCATTAAGTTGTGTCGTTTTTTTCGGATCACAACCTGCCAGCAGGGAAGGCAGGTCAATGCGATCAATGAGATCATCATTTTCCTCCAAGAGAGAAATGAGTGTCTCCAATGCAGGGTCTGGTTTAGGCTGCGCAGTCTTAGATGTATTTTCTTTATCAAACAAAATCTTAAAATTTAATTTCCGGGCAAAAAGGTGTAAGTCCTTTATGAACTCAAACTTGTCTAACTTTCTGCTCGGACAAAAACTCAGACCTTTGGAGAGTATTTCAATTTCCTCTTTGGATAGATGGTAATCTGACAGGTTGACAACAGATAAATCGACATGTGGGACTTGGATAACAGGTGTAGTTGGTGAAAGGGGTGAATCAGTGGCACTTAGATCGGGGCGGTTGGGGTGAGGGTCGGTGCTTGTGAATGAATTAGCTCTAAAAAAGTAGTGTCCTGTAGATTAATGGTAGATGCTAGTGAGGAAAGTGCAGTGTTGGAAGTAGGATTGATATCAGTGTTAGGTTGTGTGGTTTCTTGAAGTGAATTGGTGTCCATGTGTGGCCTCTGTGAGGCTGCTTTAAACAAAGGGAGATTTGTGCCTGAATCGCCTTGGGTATAAGGCTTTTTAGTGGAATGTCCTATACTGTTGTCTTCTTGAAATGCACGTTTGGTAGTTCTATGTTTACTTGGAATTTGGGGGGTATTTTTAGGTCCACCCTTGGAGGGGATTGGGGGAGCGGATGGTCGTTCCCTTTGGGTGAATGGAGATATTGAGGGTTTGGGTGTGTTCCATTTGTAAGCCTTTTTCTGACCAAAGGCTATGGAATCACGACCGAATTTTTGTTGTTTTTTGATAAGGATATTGCGGTTATATACTTCCAAGTGTTCCTTCAACTGTTTCTCCTTAATTGGAAAAAGTTTGTGAGACTTATATTTTTGAATTTTCTCACATAAATTCTTGATTTCCAAGTCTAATTGGGAGGTGCGGACAGTATACTCTCCAATAAGGAGTGTCATGAGATTGGCTGAACAATCACTAAGAGTGTTCTCCCACTTGGTCTTAAAATCTGCACTGAGGTCCTCCAACATTGGAAAGACCTGCATCCTAAGACCAATTGGGTTGATTTTATTTTTTAAGTAATCTTGGAATGTTTTGACATGCCAAAAATAGGCAGACTTTTTTTCCAGAGATTTAGATAACTGAAAAAATAAGGCCGATAAGTCTACATCCGCATATTCCCTATCTCCAAACTCTTTTAGGTATTTTGCCATGAGTGATTCCCACTCATCCCCTACATAGGTGGACATGTTTATATACCCCTTGCAAAGAGATCTCGCAGTACCAAAGAGAAAAATTGAAAATTGAAGGTATGAAAAAGAATATTGAGGAAATTGTAATCAAGCAATGTACAAATTGATCCCAGAGAACTTATATATGATATAAAAACTGTTCTATACAGTCATAAATGTCAAAAAAGAAATATCAAAAGGTATATATTCAAAAAGTGGGGAGGACACCACATGAATCGAAAACGGGGAATGGTATTTGCTACCTGGTATGAGTCAAAGAAACTTTGATTCATGTGGGGTGGTCCCTTGAGTGCCACATCCCAAATAGAGATACAAGAGCAATAGAGTTCCCCTTGGGGCGGGACTTTTAAGGCACTATGTAATATCAAGATACACAATTTATTTGAAAATTTTATTGAAAAAGTAAATATATACAAAACAAGAAAAATATGTTAAAATGCTGGCAAGTTATACAGACATAATGTACAACAGTGAAATGCACCACAAATGAACCGCGGGTATTGACCCGACGCGTTTCGGAGAGGAACCCCGAACTCCTTCTTCAGGGGTGCCCGCAGGAAGTGGTCTAAAAATAATTAGTATGTAAGTCATGTGTCACTTAGACAAAATTAAATACAATATAGTATTTTGACAAAAAGATCCTTAAAAACCAGGAATGGTATAGGAGAATTCCATCAGATATAGTATTGAAATATCAGCTGGAATTCTATCAACTAGTTGACTCTGCATACTTAAATGCGATTATTTCTAAACACACATGGGACTTTATCCGTACACCATTTCCGATTACCCCCACCTTTTATGCCCTCCCCAAAATACATAAGGACGCCACCAATCCACCAGGGCGTCCTATTATTTCAGGTAGAGGGTCCTTAACGGACAATGCCAGTAGATTGGTCGATTCCTTTTTGAAACCATTCGTGATACAACTGCCATCTCACATACGAGACACCATCCACTTTCTACAAAAAATTGAACATATATGGGTGCCTCCTGACTGCCTGTTGGTCACGATTGATGTGGAGGCACTATACAGTTCCATTCCCCATGATCGAGGCCTCTCAGCAGTCAGACACACTATGATGCAAGATAACAACTTAGATGCTTATGGCGAATTTATACTGTCCAGTTTACAGTTTATTCTATTGCACAATGTCTTCACGTTTGACGGCTCCCACTACCTCCAGGTGCAAGGCGTAGCGATGGGCACTTGTTGTGCCCCATCCTACGCCAATTTGTACCTGGGGGAGTGGGAGCAAGCTATTCTTAGGGACGACGCGTTATCGATGTACACGGACCACATTAATTTGTGGGTCCGATACATCGATGACGTGTTTATGCTCTGGCATGGATCACCTGAATCACTCAATGCTTTCATGGACAGATTAAACAAGAATGATTTCAATTTGAAATTTACTATGAATTTTGATCCCTGCCATGTTACCTTTTTGGATGTAGAGGTGTCTAGGGGAGAGGATGGTGTTCTCCACAGTGGGCTTTTTCGAAAGCCCACTGCTGGCAACACCATCCTCCATGCCTCTAGCTTCCATCCCGAGACATTGGTGCGCTCCATTCCGTTTGGCGAATATCTTCGGGACAGACGGAATTGCACGGACCTCACCGTCTTTCAAGGAGTTGCTAATGATCTGAGGAGTAGACTCCTAGCAAGGGGCTATTCCCCGACAACTCTCAAAAAGGCATACAGAAATGCCAAAGGAAAAGACAGGAACACACTACTGGCCCCTAAAACCAAAAAATCGGATGATCACACTCTTAGACTAATTGTTAGGTACTCAGAGCAACATATGGAAATCAAAAAGATTATGACCAAATATTGGCATATGCTTGCATTTGACCCAATTGTAGGTAAACATGTTCCAGCATTTCCACAAATCACACATAGAAAAGTTCCAGCTCTTAAAGACCAATTGACACACAGCGAATTTGCTGCCCATGGAAATAGGGACCCCTGCAAAGTCAGGGGAACCTACATGTGTGGGGCATGCAAGTATTGCAAGTTCATGCATACTACCAAGAATCCCATTCTTCCGAATGGACAAATTTTCAGGCCCATGCATTTTGCCAACTGCCGCACCCACGGGGTAGTATATTTACTTCTCTGTGGGTGCGGCTGTTTTTATGTTGGCAAAACTAAACTGGATTTCACTAAACGTGCCTGCCGGCACATAAAAAGTATGAGAACTTGCGACCCTGAGCTTCCTCTCGGTCGCCATACCAGTTTGGTACATGCAGGGAGGTTTCCCAAAATTAAGTTTCTGATCCTGGATAGAGTCCACCCCAGCTCGAGAGGGGGGGATTGGAACAAGACCCTCCTCCAACTCGAGCTGAGGTGGATCTATCGCCTTAGAGCAACAGAGCCACCAGGACTTAATGAGATGGTCTCATACAAACCCTTCCTCGAAGGCTTCACATCCGGTGGTATGGAAATCTAATGACTTCAGTTTCTGGATATGTCGCAGTTCTCTTCCTTTTTCTGCAATTCTCTTCTTTTTCTTATAACCTTCATTGTTACCCAATGTTTCCAATTATTGACATGAATTTAATACGAGGGTTGTTTAGATGCTTTGTAATTCTATTTCATGCAATGGTGAATATTGAGTGATTCTATAAAATCTTGCAATTTAGCATATGCACGAATTAAATCTTTGTATACAGGTAGGTCAGCCTGACCGACTATGGTGCCAACTGTTAATTTTGTAAAATATCCTTTCTTAAAATTATATTCGGATATTGCATTGTTGATAACCATTTGCACTTAGGCTCTTGGTATTTATTGCTTTATTTTATTCTTTTACAGGACCCAAACCTTCTCTGATGTCTCGATGGATGGAAGCTGCACGATGGGGAGACACTTATTCCCATCTCGGCTCTGGAATAGCCCGGCACGGTAAGCGGACGCCACTAGATGGCGCCCGCAACAGCGGCAACAGCCCAATTCCATCTAGCTCTGTCTGAGCTATTAGGCGCATGCCCAGTGGACTCCGCCTTGCGTTTCACGCAGGCGGAAGTCCTTTACCGTGTCGGTGGGACGCACAGGCCGGCCCAGCTTCCGCCGGATGTTTCCGGCAGGGGGCAGGCCCGGCGTATGTGACCCGGGGAACCCTATTGACAACCAGCTGTTTGCAATTGTCTCTCGGCTGAGACTAGTCTCAGCTGATTGACAAAGCTCCTCATATATCTCACATGCCCGACATTGGACTCATTTGTTCCACTGCCGAGCATGAGATAACATCTATTTTGCCAAGCTGGATTTGTCTGCCCGTTACAAGTGACTCTAAGGTATTTATTTTCTGAGAAATTTTGCTAAATAGCCTGCCGATGTACTTCAATGCTGATGGCAAGTTTTGTTCTTTTTCTCTTTCTTGTTGAATTCATACTCTTTATAAGAGGATATTCACTATGTCTTTCCTCTGGTATTTTTAACCATAGGTTTTGGGACTTACAAAACCCTGAAGTGCAATTTTTACATTCACAATTAATCTGTGTTGTCACTTACTACTTAAGTAACAGACGATGGCCTTTTCCCCTCAAACAAAAGAAACCAAAACAATATTTTTTATTTAATATTTTTTGATTTTTGTTTTTTGTTTTTTGGGATTTTTTCCAAAAAAGCAATTACTATCACTATTGCGTTTTTTAGCTAAATTGGGGATTTTTTCTAATCATTTGGCTTTTGCTCAGCAGGATTGTCTTCTGGGGGTTCCAGCTATTCCTACCCCCTCTTTCCCTTTTGGGGAATTGGGGTTGCAAGCAGTTTTTCAACCACCTGTGACACACAGAGAAGGTCTCTTTTGGGTCCAACATCGAACATTTCTACACGGCATCCCAGTTTGGCACCTTGCGGCAGTCTGATCTCTTGGTTTTAGCCTTTACAGGCGGGCAAGTTTTCTTCATTCTTTACAGTGAACATGTAAGTGCTTTGGAAAATTTTGTCAAAATACTATATTGTATTTAATTTTGTCTAAGTGACACATGACTTACATACTAATTATTTTAGACCACTTCCTGCGGGCACCCCTGAAGAAGGAGTTCGGGGTTCCTCTCCGAAACGCGTCGGGTCAATACCCGCGGTTCATTTGTGGTGCATTTCACTGTTGTACATTATGTCTGTATAACTTGCCAGCATTTTAACATATTTTTCTTGTTTTGTATATATTTACTTTTTCAATAAAATTTTCAAATAAATTGTGTATCTTGATATTACATAGTGCCTTAAAAGTCCCGCCCCAAGGGGAACTCTATTGCTCTTGTAACTGCAGGAAGGGGGTCAGAGCAGCACAGAGCATGTATTTGGATATTTTTGTCCCTGTATGGCTCCTCTGCAGCATCTGAAACTGGCTAGAGCAGGGGTGGGGGACCTTTTTTCTGCCGAGGGCCATTTGGGTATTTATAAAATCATTCGGGGGTCGTACAAAATTATCAACTTATAAATGTGCCTGTTATATTTGGTCAAACATTTAATTAACTCACCCCTAATGTGATGGCTGCAACTGCTTCTCTTTGGTGAGGTGTGTGATGTTAGCTGGTATTGATGATGTTGCTACTGGCAACTGGTTTTCCAGGTTTGCCCCCCCTTAATGCAGAGTGATTAGTGCCCCCATCAATGCAGAGTGATTAGTGCCCCAATCAATGCAGAGTGATTAGTGCCCCAATCAATGCAGAATGATTAGTGCCCTAATCAATGCAGAGCGATTAGTGCCCCAATCCATGCAGAGTGATTAGTGCCCTAATCAATGCAGAGAGATTAGTGCCCTAATCAATGCAGAGTGATTAGTTCCCCCATCAATGCAGAGTGATTAGTGCCCCCCATCAATACAGAGTGATTAGTGCCCCCATCAATGCAGAATGATTTGTGCCCCCCATTAATGCAGAGTGATTAGTGCCCCCATCAATGCAGAGTGAGTAGTGCCCCCCTTAATGCACAGTGATTAATGCCCCCATCAATGCAGAGTGATTAGTGCCCCGAACAAAGCAGAGTGATTAGTGCCCCCATCAATGCAGAGTGAGTAGTGCCCCTCTTAATGCACAGTGATTAGTGCCCCAATCAATGCAGAGTGATTAGTGCCCCCCAATCAATGCAGAGTGATTAGTGCCCCAATCAATGCAGAGTGAGTAGCCCCCCCCTTAATGCACAGTGATTAGTGCCACAATCAATGCAGAGTGATTAGAGCCCCCATCAATGCAGAGTGATTAGTGCCCCCATCAATGTTTAGTGATTAGTGCCCCAATCAATGCTGAGTGATTAGCGCCCCCCATCAATGCAGAGTGATTAGTGCCCCCATCAATGCAGAGTGATTAGTGCCCCCCTTAATGCACAGTGATTAGTGCCCCCCTTAATGCACAGTGATTAGTGCCCCCCATCAATGCACAGTGATTAGTGCCCCAATCAATGCAGAGTGATTAGCGCCCCCCATCAATGCAGAGTGATTAGTGCCCCCCTTAATGCAGATGGATTAGTGCCCCCCTTAATGCAGAGTGAATAGTGCCCCAATTAATGCAGAGTGATTAGCGCCCCCCATCAATGCAGAGCACATGGGGATAAGAGCGCCTCCTGATTACACACAGAGTGGGTTCTTCTACTTACCCGGCGCGGGCGCTCTCATACGAAGTCATACCTCCTGGACCGAGTCCTATGATAGACGTCACCACTGTGCTGTCTATCATAGGTAAGAGGCGTGACTTTGTATGACAGCGGCCATGCCGGGTAAGCAGAGGAACCCGCTCTGTGTGTAATCAGGAGGCGCTCCCCCTCCCCTTCAGAGGCAGCCCAATGGCAGGGCCGGATCAGATGGCTTCGGCCGGCAGGCCATAGGTTCCCCACCCCTTGGCTAGAGGAAAGAGGAGGAGAAGCTTGCAACTCCAGAGGAGCCACAGGGAAATGGTGTTGTGGAGGAAGGGGGTCCGTGCTGGGGGAGGGAAATCGGTACTGTGGGGAATCAGTCCGGTGGGGCAAGTGTACGTAAGAGTGGCAAGGGGCCATTTTAGCTGACAGCAGGGGATGTGGAGTGGAGGGAAGCAGGGGGAGAGATGACAGAGAAGCAGTGGTGGGTGGGGACACATTTTAGGAGAATAGCTATTAGTTTGTTCAGTCTGCTGAACAGTTTTGCTAAAAAGCATGGTCACTGAAGTGACCATGAATTTACAGCATAAGGAGGAATGCCAGGTCTGTACAGTGTACTGACCTGGCTAATTGGAAGCAGTTCTATATGTCCATATGCTGTAGAGACCTGGCAGCGAAAGGAGTCAGCAGGAATCAGCCCAGTGTGACTACTTTGTAGCCTATAGGTATGCCTGCTGGGGGGAACAGTAATTTGAACTGGGGGCAGCAGAGGAGATGGCAGCTGAACTCTGCCCCCCGCCCCCACAAGCTCCTCCTCAGTGTTTTAGAGACTGACGCAGTGGACAGTAAAAGAAATGTACTGACCCTGCCTGCTAGTCCAGGTGTTCGTGCTGGTTCACCCTTCGTTCACCCTTCTGCTGACAGTGTCCACCATGTGCTGTAAAAGGGCAGAGACAGACTTCATTGCAAAAATAGTGGCATTGACATTTGGAGCTGGAGCATACTAATCACAGTGGGTCACTCGCTGTGCAGCTCCTCTGTTCAGAAAATGTCTTGTATTCTTTTCAGAGAATGCAAGGAATTCTGTAATTGAACAAGGGGAGATCATGCTATTCATACACTCCTTGTCCAATCACAAAACCCTTTGAAATCTTGGAAAAATACAAGACTCTTTCTGAATGGAAGATATGCACAGCTATTGGTACGTAGCTAACGCCCCCTCCTTTTTGCCTACATTTCAGATTTAGGGGAGGTATATAAAATTTCACTGATTCATTGACTGCTGGAGGTAGCTTGAGGGCCACAGGGAAACCACAAAACCACATGGGAAAGGTTTCCTAAAGCTAGATCATTTGTTTTCAACCTAGGCTTTCTCTAGGTCAGAGCACATTTGAATTCACAAAACAATGATTTTTGTGACTAAACTACATTTGGTAAATTGAGTCTTTCCTTTGGTCTCTGGCCTTTGTTGGGTACAGTGCTAGTGGGCTTGTCAATGTTTCCACCCATTCTGGCAAGAGCTGTTTCGTCTAGGTAACCAACTTACAGGCATGCATAGTGTAAAAATTCCAGAGATAACCCTCCTATCCATATTCCCATTTGTTCCTGTAGTAGGTAGGGTCTTCCCTGCTTTCTCTTCTGTGGCAGAGCACTGATCTGGGGATCAACCACTGTTTCACACATCAGGAGATGGGTCAAATAGCATTATGAGTATGGAGGAGCTAACTGCTCACTTAAATGACTGCTATAAAAAATTTTGTTGGACAATGGGGCATATGGATTTAATTTGGAAATTCCACTCATTCGTAATCCTATGATTCATCCTGATGAAGTGGGACTACCCCACCTGGATCCCTCTCCTCCTTCCCTTTCATTATCTCTTACTCTCATTCCTTTTTTCTGGTCCCTGGGCTTTGTGGTGGGAGCTATGCCTTCCTGATTATCTACAGCTATTTGAGTGTCTGACCTGCACCCTTTGTTTTTCTCTACTGATCATTATGGCAGTACATCATTATTCATATTTTGTGAGATATTCAATGTCTGAGTCTCAGTTGTTCTTATGTAATGACGGAGTTGTTTGCCTCTTGCCTTCTGTGTACTGTGTTTAGTGAATCTTCATGCTCATCCCTATTGTTTACGACTTTTGCCTATCTGGGATATATGTTCATGACTGCAAGGAAGCCGTATCCTGACGGAAGACCACAAGTACAGTGTGGGCCGGCGGTTCCGTTACATTGAGTATGATTCAGCTTCTGATTTAAATTAACTTAGAAGCTGTCTTACTTTATCAAACTTGGTTTTAGCTGGTTTTCTGCTTTGGTGCCTTATTTTGGAGGACTGTATTGGTGGTAGAACACTTGTCTACTACTGGTGAGATCTGCAATTATGCTCTTCTAACTTGGCTTCCTTTTCTGATCCATGCTGTCAAAATTCAGTTACCATACCCTTTTCAACCATAACTGGGCTATTAGGAATTTCATAAAGTCAGGCTCAACATTTGATGACAGTTGCAAAAGTGCATGCAAGGGTGCAAAGACTTCTCTTTTCTCGTAAATATTACACGACTACATTATGCACACCGCACTGAGGGTAAGCCAATGTTATCAGGCATATCCCTATGTTGTACAGAGGAGCAGATCGGTGAGACTCGAGCTTAGAGGTTCTTAGACATGTTCACATAATGGCGATATCTCAGCATCATTATTATTATTATAATTTTCACTGTATGGGTACATACTGTATATTTATTTATTGTTTATGGTTCAGTAGATTTTTTTATATTGTGTATCGTGTGCTGCAATCACACTGCAGGTTTTGTGTTCATAGTGTACAGTCAGAGGACTGTTTCCAAAAAAAAAAAAACCCTCCCCTTTTCCCGCCCCCCTGATTTTGGTGGGTGGGGTGTTTAATTCAACTTAATCTAAGTCAATTATTTAAGGAGGCTGAGGTATGGGAGTCATTAGCTATAAGTTTGAGGGGGGGGGGCATTTGGTCCTCAAAAAGTTTGAGGGGGGGGGGCATTTGGTCCTCAAAATGCATCAGCTGGCATTGTCAACCTGTTTTCAGTTGGAGGTGGAGACAGCCTCTGAGATTGTGTGCTTTATGCACCTACACACCTTTAGCTTGCTTGGCTTGTGAGTAAATTATTTCTCTTCTTAATCCTTCCAATAAAGTGTCAAAGATAATGCATTTGGAGTTTTGTACAGTGTTGGGTTTCCCCCGATCAGAGGAGGGCTACATCACCATTTCTTTCCAGTCCAAGTTGCAAAAGGATTATGCTAACTACCTTTTATGAGCGCTTAAGTGTCAGGTTTGCATTCTTTTCTTTTTACATCTTCTTGAGTTTCTGACCTGCACCCTTTTTTTCCTCTACTGACACTGCCAGTACATGATTATTCACATTTTGTGAGATATTCCATATCTGAGCCGCAGTTGTTCTTATGTAATGACAAGGTAGTTTGCGTCTTGCCTCAGCACCCTTCTGTGGACCCTTCTGTGTACTGTGTTTAGTGAATTTTCATGCTCATCCCTACTATTTACAACCTTTCCCTATTTTTTGAGTATGATTTAGCTTCTGATTTGGCACTTGAAGGAGTTGTAAAGGCAGAAGTTTTTTTTTTTTATCTTAATGCATTCTATGGTCAATTCATGCTGTTTATCCGCAGTCATTTGGTAAGCGGCCATTATTTTACCTCACTATAGGGTGGATTTTAGGAGCACCTGGAGCAGTTTACTCTCATCAATTCACTTTGTGTCAGTGAAGCCTTTTTCTTTTTCACAAAAGGGATTGGACTTTTTTCTTTCTAAACTGTTTCTTAACAGCAAAACAGTTGTTACACCTTGACACATTTGTATAGGAATATCTAATTAAGTAACAATTTTGTGTGTGTGTATTTCACTTAACTCCATTGATTTACTACCCATTCTTTTTTTGTTTTTTAACTTTTTGATAGCTCACATTTTTTATTATTTAAGGTATGCCATGTCATATATGCATTTCCTAGGATTGCGCGCTTTATCACTATTTTCACAGGATATATGCAAACACTTTAAAACAGAAAAAAATCCCAAACCAAAAACTAATATATTTCAGTTTACTAATCCTTAGATATGGTAGCTACATGGTTATCTTTGTTTTAGGATTTCCCCTCAGTTTTCACTAAAGTGGCTCTAAAGGCTCAAGGTTTTTTTAACCTTCATTCTTCATTCTATGCATGAAGGTAAAAAGACCTTCTCTGTGCAGCAGCCTGAGCTCCATCTTAATCCAGCGATATGCATGAGAGTCTCGGCTCTCCAGGGACTATCAATCCTCATTGGCTAAAGAAACAACCAGTGAGCCAATGATGAGAGAGAGGGGACAGGGCCAAGCTGCAGCTCTGTGTATGAATGAACATGCAGAGGAGCAGCTCAGGAGCGAGCCTACTTGGGTGCCTCCATAGCGTGCTGCTTGCTCTGGGACATTCAGCAGGGGAGAGGGGCCAGGAGCGCCGGAGGGGGACCCGTGAGGAGGAGGATCTTGGTTGCTCTGTACAAAATTACTGCATAGACCAGCTGAGTATAACATGTTTGTTATTAAAAAAAAATAATAAAAACAGGAACCTTTAATGTCACTTTAATTTGCACTGGTGATTTAGCCAGCAACACACCTTCTGTATTAGAGTGCCTACACTTTGGATGAAGGAGCAACAGAGACAGCTTCAGACAGCAGCATTGTCAGTCCTGGAGGGAGGATAGTGTTGCATGTACAAGCAGATTTATATGCACTAACAAATTAAAGTCAAACTCCAGTCAACACTTTATAAGCATTTACAGCAAACAGTTTTTTCCTTTTGAGATAAATGTTTTACATAAATGAATAAAAACTGACCATTGTAAGCTTCCTGTCAGTGTTAAATGGTTTTAAACAACAACAGACCTACTGGCTGGATCACCAGGTAAAAATAAAGCAAAAAAAGCTTAAAAAAAAAGCCAGTTCCCTTATGCCTTTTGACACATTGAAGTTGTGTCTGTTTTGTTTATTACTGAATATGCTGTGGGGGACATTAACTAAAACTGGAGTACATAGAACTTAGTGCACCTGTGCATAGTAACCGATCAGCTTCTAGGCTTTAGTGATGGTTCACACCGACCCGGCTTCATCGCAGGTTGCATACGACTTCTTTAACAGAAGTCAATGCATGTCATTTTGAAGTTGCCCCAAAGTAGTGCAGGAACTTTTTTCCAAATAGGAGTGACATGTGTCACACTGATTAAAATGGTTCCATTGCCGTTTATGGGGCGAGACTTTGACACATAACAAGTCCTGGCAGTGTGAACTGGGGCTGATTTTAAAGCTTAATTGAACAAGCTGAAGGTACTGATTGGTTACTATGCACAGCTACACCAGATTCTGAGTGCTCCAGTTTTAGTAGATCTTCCCTTGTGACTTATTCTTATTTCTTCCTGTATTGGTGAAATTCTTATCTAAACAAAGAATGTTAAATAAAACCCCAAAAAACTAATATGTCCTTCACACCCAAGAATTGATAAGTTGCAGTATAATACATGCTTGCTTTTGGGTTTAATAGCACTTTCATTTCCGAAATCTGATGATGTGATGGTGGAGATCTTCCATCTTTATGGATGTTCAGGCAAGATTAATTTACCCTTACCTGATTTTCATTTGTAAATATAATTTCCGGGATTTAGCACTTTTTATATCGAAATGCAAAGTTCTGTCCTCAGGAATGGCAATATACTTTAAAACCTGACAGAGGAATGTCAGCTACGTCCAATCAATCTGCCTTTAATGGATCTGTTGGGAATGTGTCAAGTGTGCACAAACATGAATCTCTGTGTAATGTGTCTCTCTTATACTTTATAACAGTTTCATTAATTTTATCAAGACAATTATTTTTTGTAAGGAAGGCATATTTTATAAATATAAAATTCAGTTTACAAGGAACAGATTAGATGTAGAGAAACAAAGCAAAAGCAGACAGGAGGCACAAGGTACAGCAATCACAGAAAGCATAAGAGGACTATAGGCCTAAAAAGTCAACACTATATATGGACAAAAGGCAGCACTAGTAGGCAAGAACAGAAACTGGCATAGAAGGCTGACGTAGACATTCAAAAACAAGAGGCCAGGATTTAGAGGACTACAAAAAAAAAAAAAAAATAACATAGTCTGAGAGAAATTGGAACACATCCTTTGGGGTCAAGTGACTTATCACTGGCTTGAGATGAACCTATGGTTTATTTGAATAACATTACTTTCAGGTGCAGGTGATGATGTTGCTGCCCTCCTCCTGAAAGTGCTAGTTACCAGGCCATCTCTGGCTTTACGAGACAGAAACAAGTATGCATATCACAAAGTCAGATCTCCTGATTAGGGATGACCTCAGGCAAGTTCAGATCCTACTCCAAACCCACCTGAGTAAGCCTGCCAAACCCACCTGAGTAAGCCTGCCAGGAAGTTGTCATTATACTGGGCTAATAACTAGTGGTTTAGGCATTCCCCGGCCTGCAGCTGCATTGTATACAAGCCCATTATATAGGTGTGGCTGCAGGGCAGGGATTGCACTGGCCGCAGATGATTAGATGAGTAACAGCTTCCTGGCAGATTTGCCAAAGTGGACTAGGATCCAAACATGCCTGAGCTCATCACTACTCCTGATCTGTATACAGTACATGTTCTACATCTGGTGTATTGCAATGTATTTAGATAAAATTGTAGGTGTTATACATGAAAGTTTACAAGTTTTTTTTTTGTTTACATTAAGTTTACCCCGTAAGCTGCAGATAGAAATGTACATTTATTAAATACATATACAATAAAAGTTAAAATAGCGATCAATCAGAAAACTTTCAGATTTTAGACAGAATGGTAGAACCTTATTGGTGGGCAAATGTTTATTTAGAACACATTAATTTACCCCACGTTTTAGTGTTGGGACCCTTACATTTTAATATATATACTATAGTTTGAGAATAAAATTACAATTTCTGTGTTTGTGGATGGCACCAAGCTATGTAGTAGAATAAAGTACTTTCAGAATGTCTCCAATTTACAAGCTGTAGCCTTATTAAGGTTTGATATTGATAAATGTAAAGTTATGCACGTTTGGGATAAAAACATGCATGCATCATACATGAGAGAGAGAGGGAGAATTTTGCCACAATACAAAGCATTAGTAAGACCTCATATGGAATATGTAGTTCAGTTTTGGGCACCAGTTCACTAAAAGGATATAGGAGAACTGGAGAGAGTGCAAAAAAGATGATTAAGTGGGGATATGATCACTATGTCTAAATACATACATAGTTTATATAGTGAACTGTCAGGGCTGGGCTTCTGCTATTACTAGCAGCTCACTTCTCAGTGCTCTAGGCTGCTAAGCTGTCGGTTAATTACAAGACACTCATGGTCTCCACAGTGACTCACCTGGTTCCCTTTACCTGCCTCAATAGTCCAGCCTACAACTAGCCCTGTTTTGCTATTTAAACTGCCTTGCTAATTCCTTCCGTGCCTTTGCGTGGTCAATATTTCCAGTGTGTCTCTGCTGTTACTGTATATGACTTTGCCTGGCTGACATCTCTTCTTATTCCTGATTCTGATTTTTGGCTTCTGACACTGCTGACTTTTGGCTTCCTGATTCTGGCTCATCTGATTACCCGCTATGGTTTCCAAACCCTGGCTTCTGTTTTTGACTACATTCCTGATTGGTTGTATTTTTGCGATTACATTAGAGGTGTGATTTTTAACTGCATTTTCTGTCTCTGCCTTGTTTATGGTTTGTGACATGAACTTGATGAAGAGTTATTCAGGTTAAGGTAATTACAAAGGGCAAGGGAGCACTCTTTACGTCTGGAGGAACAGAGTTTTAACCTCCACATATGGAAAGGCTTGTTCCAAGTAAGAGCTGTAAAAATGTGGAATAGTTGCTTGCTCAGGGAGGTATCTAGAAATCCCTTTCCACGCTATATGAAGGTGCTCCTCAATACTGACTCCCCTAAGCTAGAGCGTGTTCAAATGTCCAAATTGAGCCAAAGTGTCAATATTTTGTGTGGCCACCATGATTTTCCATGACTGCCTTAACCCTCTTGGGCATGGAGTTCACCAGAGCTTCACAGGTTGCCACTGGAGTCCTCTTCCACACCTCCATGAGGACATCACAGGGCTGGTGGATGTTAGAGACCTTGCGCTCCTCCACCTTCTGTTTTGAAGATGCCCCACAGATGCTCAATGGTTTAGACCTGAAAACATGGTTGGCCAGTCCATCACTTTTACCCTCAGCTTCTTTAGCAGGGCAGTGGTTGTCTTGGAGGTGTTTTTGGGGTCATTATCATGTTGGAATACTGGCCTGGGGCCCAGTCTCCGAAGGGAGGGGATCATGCTCTGCTTCAGTATGTCACAATACATGTTGGCATTAATGGTTCCCTCAATGAACTGTAGCTTCCCAGTGCCAGCAGCATTCATGCAGTCCCAGACCTTGACACTCCCACCACCATGCATGACTGTAGGCAGAACACACTTGTCTTTGCACTCCTCACCTGGTTGCCACCCCACACGATTGACACCATTTGAACCAAATACGTTTATCTTGGTTTCATCAGACCATAGGACATGGTTCCAGTAAACCATGTCCTTAGTCTGCTTGTCTTCAGCAAACTGTTTGCTGGCTTTCTTGTGCATCATCTTAAGAATAAGCTTCCTTCTGGGACAACAGCCATGCAGACCAATTTGATGCAGTGTGCGGCGTATGGTCTGAGCATGGACAGGCTGACCCCCCACCCCTTCAACCTTTGCAGCAATGCTGGCAGTACTCATACGTCTAATTTCCAAAGACAACCTCTGGATATGATGCTGAGCATGTGCACTCAACTTCTTTGGTCGACCATGGAAGGGTCTTTTCTGAGTGGAACCTGTCCTGTTAAACCGCTGTATGGTCTTGGCCACCATGCTGCAGCTCAGTTTCAAGGTTTGGCAATCTTCTTATAGCCTAGGCCATCTTTATGTAGAGCAACAATTCTTTTTTTTCAGATCCTCAGAGAGTTTTTGCCATGAGGTGCCATGTTCAACTTCCAGTGATCAGTATGAGAGAGTGGGAGGAATAACACAAAATTTACCACACCTGCTCCCCATTAACCCCCGAGGCCTTGTAACACTAATGAGTCACATGACACCGGGGAGGGAAAATGGCTAAATTGGCCCAATTTGGACATTTAAATTTAGGGGTGTACTCACTTTTGTTGCCAGCTGTTTAGACATTAATGGCTGTGTGTTGAGTTATTTTGAAGGGACAACACATTTGCACTGTTATACAGGCTGTACACTCACTACTTTACATTGTAGCGAAGTGTCATTTCTTCAGTGTTGTCACATGAAAAGATATAATAACAAATTTACAAAAATGTGAGGGGTGTGAGATACTGTATGGCACTGTATCTTATTTATGAGATTTCTCCTGTAATGTTTTGTTTTTCAATAAAGCACTCCTGATATGTTAACTACTTTTTGACTGCACTATAGCTGAATGACAGCTATAGTGCGGTCGTCTAGTTCTGAAACACAGTCATATGATGGCGTCCCATGATTGCGCCCGCCGCACGCTCAATCACAGCCGATCACAGAGGTAAACAGATGCTGGTTATCAGCACTCTTTTCTTCATGCTGAGAGCACGAGGAGAGGAGAAGAGAGCCGATAACCGGGCTTCTCTAAACGGGACATCTACACTGATAATCAGGGCAGTGATTATCAGTGTAGTCCCACCAGTGCTGTCAATCTTTGCCCAAGAGTGTTGCCAATCAGTGTCCATCAGTGCTGCCAATCAGTGTCACCTACCAGTGCCCATCAGTGCCGCCTATCAGTGCCCATCAGTGCCGCCTCATTAGCACACATCAGTGAAAGAGAAAATCTACCTGCAACATTTTATAAGAATCTTAAAAAGTTGTTTTTACGTTTTCAAAATCTTTGCTTGATTATCATTTATTTAGAAAATAAAAATAAAATAAAAAAACAGTGTTGATTAAATATCATCAAAAGAAAGCTCTATTTATGTGAAAAAAATGATAAAAATTTAATTAGGATACAGTGTTGGATGACCATTCAAAGTACGACAGCGATATAAGCTGAAAATTGGCCTGGGCAGGAAGGGGTAAAGTGCCCAGTAGGCAAGTGGTTAAACAAAAAAATGTAGATCTGACTGTTTTAAGAACTAGTTATGGCCAGCTCAGTAAATGCTGGATGCATTTATAAATATAGTAAATAAAACTGGATATTAAGATATATACAGTGCATCGAGAAAGTATTCACAGCGATTCACATTTTGTTATGTTACAGCCTTATTCCAAAATAGATTCAATTCACTATCTTCCTCAAAATTCTACAAACAATACCTAATAATGACAACGTGAAAGAAGATTGTTTGAAATCTTTGCAAATTTATTAAAAATAAAAAATGAAAAAATCCCATGTACACAAGTAGTCACAGCCTTTGCCATGACACTCAAAATTGAGCTCAATGCATCCTGCTTCCACTGATCATCCTTGACATGCTTCTACAACTTGATCGGAGTCCACCTGTGGTAAACTCAGTTTATTGGACAAGATTTGGAAAGGCACACACCTGTCTATATAAGGCCCCCCCACCTCTGAGACATCCGAGATTGTATCGAGGCACAGATCTGGGAAAGGGTAAAGAAAAATTTCTGCAGCATTAATGGTCTCAATGAGCACAGTGGCCTCCATCATCCCTAAATGTTAGAAGTTTGGAACCACCAGGACTCATCCTAGAGCAGGCCGCCCGGCCAAAATGAATGATCTGGGGAGACAGCCCTGAGTCAGGGAGGTGACCAAGAGCCTGAAGGTCATTCTGAAAGAGCTCCAGCTTTTCTCTGTGGAGAGGAGAACCTTCCAGAAGAACAACCATCTCTGCAGCACTCCACCAATCAGGCCTGTATGGTAGAGTGGCCAGACGGAAGCCACTCTTAGTAAAAGGCACATGACAGCCCGTCTAGAGTTTGCAAAAAGACACCTGAAGGAATCTCAGACCATGAGAAACAAAATTCTCTGGTCTGATGAAACAAAGATTGAACTCTTTGGCCTGAATGGCAAGCATCATGTCTGGAGGAAACCAGGCACTGTTCATCACCTGGCCAATATCATCGCTACAGTGAAGCATGGTGATCGCAGCATCATGCTGTGCGGATGTTATTCAGCAGCAGGAATTGGGAGACTAGTCAGGATCAAGGGAAAGATGAATGCAGCAATGTGCAGAGACATCCTTGATGAAAAACTGCTCCAGAGCGCTTTGGACCTCAGACTGGGGCGAAGGCTAATATTCCAACAGCACAACGACCCTAAGCACACAGCCAAGATAACAAAGTAATAGCTATGGGACAACTATGTGAATTTCCTTGAGTGGCCTAGCCAGAGCCCAGACTTGAACCCAATTGAACATCTCTGGAGAGATCTGAAAATGGCTGTGCACGGACGCTCCCCATCCAACCTGATGGAGCTTGAGAGGTCCTGCAAAGAAGAATGGGAGAAACTGCCTAAAAATAGGTGTGCCAAGCTTGTAGCATCATACTCAAAAATACTTGAGGCTGTAATTGGTGCCAAAGGTGCTTCAACAAAGTATTGAGCAAAGGCTATAAATACGTATGAACATGTTATTTTGTTTTCTTTTTTTCTTTTGAATAAATTTGCAAAGATTTCAAAAAAACTTTTTTCATGCTGTCTTTATGGGGTATTGTTTGTAGAATTTTGAAGAAAATAATGAATTTAATACATTTTGGAATAAGGCTGTAACAAACTTTGGAAAGTGAAACGCTGTGAACACTTTCCGGATACACTGTAGGTAATAGAGACTTTTGACCCAGGGAAGATCCGTTTGCTGGAGCATATTATACCATGCTTTATAGGGGTTTTTGTGCCTTCCTCTGGGGTTCTAAATATGGAGGTTTTCTGTTCTATTTTCTTTTTTTCTATTGGTTGAACTAGATAGACTTTTTAAAAACTAATTACCAATAGTTTGAGCCAGTTTGGGGAAAATAACACTAGCATAAATCTAAATAACTACATCAAATACATAAGATTTTCTTTAGGCATAGTACTCATGTACAATGCACTTTTTCATAAAATGTAAGAAGGGGCATATACAATCCTTGAAAAAGTATTCATACCCCTTGAAATTTTACACATTTTGTCATAATACAACCAAAAACGTAAACCTATTTTATTAGGATTTTATGTGATAGACCAACACAAAGTGGCACATAATTGTGAAGTAAAAGGTAAATGATAAATGGTTTTCAAAATTTTTTACAAATAAATATCTGAAAAGTGTAGCCTGCATTTGTATTCAGCCCCCTTTACTCTGATACCCCAAACTAAAATCTAGTGGAAACAATTCAGAAGTCACCTAATTAGTAAATAGAGTCCACTTGTGTGTGTTTTAATTTCACTATAAATACAGCTGTTCTGTGAAGCCCTCGGAGGTTTGTTAGAGAACCTTAGTAAACAAACAGTATCATGAAGGCCAAGGAACACACCAGACAGGTCAGGGATAAAGTTGTGGAGATGTTTAAAGTAGGGTTAAGTTATAAAAAATATCCCAAGCTTTGAACATCTCATGGAGCACTGTTCAAGCCATCATTCAAAAATGGAAAGAGTATGGCGCAACTGCAAACCTACCAATAGCTGGTCATCCACCTAAACTGACAGGCTTGGCAAGGACAGCATTAATCAGAGAAGCAGCCAAGAGGCCCATGATAACTCTGGAGGAAATGCAGAGATCTGCAGCTCAGGTGGGAGAATCTGTCTACAGGACAATTATTAGTTATGCAATCCACAAATCTGGCCTTTATAGAAGAGCGGCAAGAAGAAAGCCATTGTTGAAAGAAAGCTATAAGAATTTCAGATTGCAAGAAGCCATGTGGGGGACTCAGCAAACATCTGGAAGAAAGTGCTCTGGTCAGATGAGACCAAAATTTAACTTTTTGGCCTAAAAGCAAAACTTTATGTGTGGCGGAAAACTAACACTGCACATCACCCTAAACCCACCATCCCCACCGTGAAACATGGTGGCGGCAGCATAATGTTATGAGGATGCCTTTTTTCAGCAGGGACAGGGAAGCTGGTCAGAGTTGATGGGAAGATGGATGGAGCCAAATACAGGGCAATCTTAAAAGAAAACCTGTTAGAGTCTGCAAAATACTTGAGACTGGGGTGGGGGTTCACTTTCCAGCAGGACAACGACCCTAAACATACAGCCAGAGATACAATGGAATCATTTATATCAAAGCATGTTCATGTGTTAGAATGGCCCAGTCAAAGTCCAGACCTAAATCCAAATGAGAATCTGTGCAAGACTTGAAAATTGCTGTTCACAGACACTCTCCATCCATCTAACAGAGCTTGAGCTATTTTGCAAAGAAGAATTGGCAAAAATGTCACTCTTTAGATGTGCAAAGCTGGTAGAGACATACAACAAAAAGAATGCAGCTGTAATTGTAGTGGAAGGTGGTTCTACAAAGCATTGACTCAGGAGGGCTGAATACAATTGCACACCACACTTTTCAGATCTTTATTTGTAAAAAAAAAGTTTGAAAACCATTTATCATTTTTCTTTCACTTTGGTTGGTCTATCACATAAAATCCCAATAAAACACATTTACATTTTTGGTTGTAACATGACAAAATGTTGAAAATTTCAAAGGGTATGAATACTTTTTCAAGGCACTGTATAGCAGTGCATGTGACATTCACCAAACATTCACAGGTGGTTAGTCATTCCCTGTCGTTTAAACCACATGTATTGGGAGGATTCATCTGCAGTGGAAATTTGGTGAATGTCACATTCAATGCTTTATAAAGATGTCCCAAATGATATCACTACCTAGTTACTTCAGTAAACACAAAAAATGTCATATACAAATTCTATTACACAAGATTTGCTAGAATAAATCAAGCTGGAATACAGTTTAAAAAAAATAATTGACGAAACGGTTCCTATACAGCATATTTACTATGATATACAGACGCTGTACAAAATATTACAAATACTTCATCGGACAGTTTAATATTGAAGTAACAATAACATAAAAAAAAAAAAACTGCAAAGGTAACTTGAGATGGATTGAAGTTTATTACCATTTTTGCTGTATGTACCAGCTATCCAAAGCAACAAAAGACTAGGACCACATGGGCGAATTAACTCTTTGCTGCTGAAACATTTACCTATTTATTGTCAGACACCATACTGGCAACACATGGACATCAGTTTACTGCTACGGCAATGATTGTATGATTCTACAGGATTTTCTATGATTACGCCCCCAACAGGTGGAACATATAAGAGGGATAGCTTTGGAATATACCAAAGTAGGTACTTCTGTCTCAAAGAGATTTTTAGGAAATCTAACATCAGGGAAGTAAGGCGCTGCCATGACTGGGTTTCTTCCAGAATTGATTGGTACCTTGCCTGATGTTCTGACACACTGGGGTTGATTAACTAAAACTGGGGAGTGCAGCTCTGCAAATCTGGTGCAGCTCTGCAAAGAAACCAATCAGCTCCCATGTTTTTTGTTAAAGCTTTATTGATCAAGCTGAAGTTGGAAGCTGACTGGCTACAATACACAGCTGCACCAGATTTTGCACTCTCCAGTTTTATTTAGGTAATCAATCCCACTGCGTTTCTAAATGTATGCATTAGAACAGGACTTCCCAAACTGTGGGTGGCCGACAACGGAGAAGTCAGATATCGGCAGTGAGAAAAAAAAAAAATTACCATTTAAAAGCCAACTAGGGGCGCCGGAGGTATTGCTGGCTAAGTGATTTAAGCCGTGCTGTGCCATGCTTGAACATAATGTGACATGCCTATACCTACTGTGCCATGCCTGTACCTACTGTGCCATGCCTATATCTACTGTGCCATGCCTGTACATACTGTGCCATGCCTGTACCTACTGTGCCATGCCTGTACATACTGTGTCATGCCTGTACCTACTGTGCCATGCCTATACCTACTGTGCCATACCCGTACATACTGTGCCATGCCTGTACCTACAATGCCATGCCTGTACATACTGTGCCATGCCTATACCTACTGTGCCATGCCTGTGCATACTGTGCCATGCCTATACCTACTCTGCCATGCCTATACCTACTGTGCCATGCCTGTACATACTATGCAATGCCTATACCTACTGTGCCATGCCTGTACCTACTGTGCCATGCCTATACCTACTGTGCCATGCCTGTACATACTGTGCCATGCATGTACCTACTATGCCATGCCTGTATATACTCTGCCATGCCTGTACCTACTATGCCATGCCTATACCATCTCCTGTACCATGACCTGTGACATGCCTATATCAGCAGTGAGAAAAAAAGAAAATTACCATTTAAAAGCCAACTAGGGGCGCCGGAGGTATTGCTGGCTATGGGGGTGGGGTTCCCGGCTGACATCGTTGGGGGCGGTGACTGACGCACGCACCGTCCGACTCAGTCACCTTCCCGCCCGTTCCCGCCGCCGTAAGCGAAGAGAGGAGCAGCGCGCCGTGAACTCTGTCGGAGTGTGGAGTGACAGGAGTCGAGCCAGCAAGCCACAGGAGTCGAGCCAGCGAGCCACAGGAGTCGAGCCAGTGAGCCAGCCCACTGCCCAGGACAGCAGGTAAGTGATTTAAGCCGTGCTGTGCCATGCTTGAACATAATGTGACATGCCTATACCTACTGTGCCATGCCTGTACATACTGTGCCATGCCTGTACCTACTGTGCCATGCCTGTACATACTCTGCCATGCCTATACCTACTGTGCCATGCCTGTACATACTGTGCCATGCCTATACCTACTGTGCCATGCCTGTACATACAATGTCATGCCTGTACCTACTGTGCCATGCCTATACCTACTGTGCCATACCCGTACATACTGTGCCATGCCTGTACCTACTATGCCATGCCTGTACATACTGTGCCATGCCTATACCTACTGTGCCATGCCTGTGCATACTGTGCCATGCCTATACCTACTCTGCCATGCCTATACCTACTGTGCCATGCCTGTACATACTATGCAATGCCTATACCTACTGTGCCATGCCTGTACCTACTGTGCCATGCCTATACCTACTGTGCCATGCCTGTACATACTGTGCCATGCATGTACCTACTATGCCATGCCTGTATATACTCTGCCATGCCTGTACCTACTATGCCATGCCTATACCATCACCTGTACCATGCCTATACCATCTCCTGTACCATGACCTGTGACATGCCTGTACAATCACCTGTGCCATGCCCTTACCATGACCTGTGCCATGCCTATACCATCATCTGTGCCATGCCTGTGCCATGCCCTTACCATGACCTGTGCCATGCCTATACCATCTCCTGTAACATGACCTGTGCCATGCCCTTACCATGACCTGTGCCATGCCTATACCATCTCCTGTACCATGACCTGTGACATGCCTGTACCATGACCTGCGTCATGCCTATACCATCATCTGTGCCATGCCTGTACCATCACCTGTGCCATGCCCTTACCATGACCTGTGCCATGCCTATACCATGACCTGTGCCATGCCTGTACCATGCCCTTACCGTGACCTGTGCATGCCTATACTATCTCCTGTACCATGACCTGTGACATGCCTGTACCATGACCTGTGCCATGCCTATACCATCCTGTGCCATGCCTGTACCATCTCCTGTACCATGACCTGTGACATTCCTGTACCATGACCTGTGCCATGCCTATACCATCATCTGTGCCATGCCTATACCATCACCTGTGCCATACCTGTACCATCACCTGTGCCATCATCTGTGCCATGCGTTCCATTCCTGTACCATGACCTGTGCCATGCCCTTACCATGACCTGTGCCATGCCTATACCATCTCCTGTACTATGACCTGTGACATGCCTGTACCATCACCTGTGCCAGGACCCGTGCCATGCCCTTACCATGACCTGTGCCATGCCTATACCATCATCTGTGCCATGCCCTTACCATGACCTTTGCCATGCCTATACCATCATCTGTGCCTTGCCTGTACCATGCCCTTACCATGACCTGTGCCATGCCTATACCATCTCCTGTACCATGACCTGTGACATGCCTGTACCATGACCTGTGCCATGACCTGTGCCATGCCTATGCCATGGCTGTGCCATGCCCTTACCATGACCTGTGCCATGCCCTTACCATGACCTGTGCCATGCCTATACCATCTCCTGTACCATGACCTGTGACATGCCTGTACCATCTTAACAACACATATTTAGTTATATACTAATTAAGTGTATTCAATAATAAATTGAAAAGTAGTACATTGATATTTTTAATTCAACATCCCCCTCCCTTTAAAATATGCAATATTATTATTATTTGCATTTATATAGCGCCAATAAATTCTGTAGCGCTTTACAATATTCAATTACAAGCAAGTGGGTCCCGAAAAAAATCTGTATTCATAAGTGGGTCTCGGCCCAAAAAAGTTTGGGAGGCCCTGCCATAGAACAAGTAAGTCACTTGAGCTTGTTCAAAGCTGGAGCCATTACACACCATTATTCCATACTGACGCGTAAATGTGCTTTAACCTTCCTAGCGGTATTCCCGAGTGTGACTCGGGGTAAGATTTTAGAGCCAAAAGCGGTAACGGCGAGTCACACTCGGGGTAGCGCTAGGAAGATCGTTGGATGCTGGAAGAGGTTTTACTTACCTTTTCTCCGGGATCCAGCGAAGAATGCGGGCGGTGTGCGGCGGCGGAGCTTCCTCCCGATCATCTGCGAGCCCCGGCTTCCGTCTCCGGCGACGTGATGTCCGCCAGGGGGGTGGAACCGGCGGCAAATTCGAATGTAAAAACACCCAAACACACTGATACCGTTCAAAATAAAAAAAAATCACATTACATTGCCCCCCAGTGCCCTTTCCTGCAGTTTTACTGTACTTGTTATGTAAATATATGTATATATATATATATATGTATATATATATATATGTATATATATATATATATATATATATACAGTATATATACGTGTATATATATATATATATATATACACATATATATATATGTATATATATATATATATACACACACATGTATATATATATATATATATATATATATACATAATTCTTGTGAATGAGCAGCCCAAACCAACTGTATACATATTTTATATATATATATATATATATATATATATATATATATATATATATATAAATGTATACAGTTGGTTTGGGCTGCTCATTCACAAGAATTACATGCAAAATAATGGTACCGCTTTCAGCACCTAAAATCCAAAAGAATCATACCGCCAGGGAGGTTAAGGGCCACACAAACTCTCTTATACTCGGTAATGCTTTGTAATTGCTTTCTAAATATGATGCTCTTTATACTATTGTGTACAAAAACAATACCTTTGCATTCATGGCTCAATACATAGGCTGCCATTGCTGAACTCCCTCTGATATTCCTAGTAGCCTGGCTGTCATATTGATCCTTTGGCTTTAGACTTTTATAAGGCACTGAAGGGGAAAAGGGAACAGCCATTTTATTTATCAAACATTTATTTATGATTATCAAACATGTATTTGTGATTAAGCAGGTATATTGGATGTATATGTTGTTAGAAGTCATATTGTATAACGGCTGTTGTGTTCAAATTCTATTTACACCTCCAGCAGTATAAATTGCTATTAAGGACTTTGAAGAACTGTTCAGCTAAACAACTACTGGAAGTAACAAGCCTATGTGAACAACTATTCCACATTCCAATCAAGATGTGACTTTGCATGGGACAACTCCAATGAAGACTTTCTAGTCCAATTGATGGACATCACACTGGATAGCTGCTAAGTGCCACAAATTTAATAATGAACTGGTTTTGTGAGTTTTGTAGTTCTGCATTTTACAGTATAGTTGCCTTTCAAAAACCACTTATATCAAAGAAGATGCATAACCTGTTCAAATAAGAATAAAACACTGGTCCCTGAGCACTAGAAAATGTTATATATTATCAAGGTAAGTGTATAGCGATTTTCAGACATTTTTTTTATTATAGTCAGGGTAAAAAAAACAGATGTTTTTTATTTCAAGTCCTAAAAAGAGTTAATATTGCAAATTATTATTTTATTACGGTGCCTATTTTTTAACCAGCAGATGGGGTGCTAGCATACCTTTCCCATGGTTAAGTTATTTCAGCTTTACTGAAAGCAGCCTGTTGTCAACAGAACCCAGCTGCTGCTTCTATTGTTCTGTCTTTAGGTAGTAGTTCTCTGGAAACCCTTTGTCATGTATTGAATGCTTATTTAAAAAACAAACACATTTTTAACATTCTAAACAATATAAAGTGACCCAAACCATCATAATTTCATTTTATTCAAGTAGTGTCAGTAAAACTAAGCTATATTAGCTACATCCGTATGTTAATTTTCGTAATTGTTGTCCTCAGGCATGTGACTTTTTACAGCTCTTTTATGCTCTTCTAAAGGCAGTTAATGCCAAAGTTTATACATAGAGTGGGACAAAAAGTAGTGTGAGCATCCATCTTGTGGGAGACACTGAATAAGATGACTGCTCAGCTTGGTTATATAATGAACAAGCAATATGACCCATTTTACAGGGTAGGGTGCACAATATTGTGTGTGAACACCGTTACTTTACGTTTCTATATTCTAGGATAATAATTTCTTCACACACACAAAGAAAAAAAAAACAGGTTCAAGAATTCTATGAACAACAAGATGAGGTTAAGCACCTTCCATGTCACTTCATATCAGCAGATATAAACACAGAACCTTTTCTCATTTGCTGCTGGACTAGTGTTTGCATTTTTATCCACTAAAAAAATGAATTTGTTAAAATGAATGCATTACATACTTTTTTCATTGTTTACCAAGGACCCTCAAAATTATATTTTTTTTTCATGAAAGAATTATAATAAAATACCAGTATCTCCAATTTTGTATGTCACACAATAGTTGAGTAAATGTTTAGAAAAATCTATATTTTCAGAAAAAAGTAAGTTAAACTGATTTTTAGTGCACACAAGAATAATATAATCTCCAAATGTTCAATTCGTTATAAAATATATGTGTGTTTAGTTAATAAACAAATATATCGAACCCCAAAATTGTGTGTGTTGATGAAAGATCCAAAAATGAGAATCCCAAAAACTGTAAATAAGTGAAACATTAGGAACCTTTAGAACTCTGTTCTAGTGATGTTACCTAAAATATATAACTTAATAGGTGTGTTTCCAAACTGTGTGCATGTGTATATGTTTTTTTTACATGTTTTTAAAATAACCTATTCATTGTTTAAATGCACGAATATTACAAGAGGGCACATAGGGTACCCCTTTATCTGACAGTAAAGAGGTAAGCTGCAGCTTTTTTCTATGAAGGCACTGGCGGTCCATTACCCCTGATGCCTCCTCTGTATCCAGTCCATGCAGATCAGGAATAGTAAGTCCTTAATCTGCAGTTCAGCCGACTGGTGCACTGAGTTCATTGATCTCCTACCACTGTCTATCCAGAGTTGTCAAGCAGAGGTCACAAGTTCACAGAGAAGCCTAGTAATTACTATTACCTTCCAAATTGCTTCTATCTAAAAAAAGCCAATTTTACAAAATTTGTTTAACCCTTTGATTGCCGTGATGTGTAGTATACATTATGGATCAAACAATTTTTATATATATATATATATATATATATATTAAGATGAATAATCAATATTTATTATTTATTTTACCAAAACAATGACAACTAAAAGGAGCTTTTTAACAAAAATAAAAAGAAATTGCTGTACACAATTAATAACAAATATAATTAAGTGACCCAGAATACAGATTACATTAAAATTAATAAATAAGCATTTAGAAGAATTGACATAATTCTGTCTATGTAATAAGCATGAGGATCTATTCACAGTCCTGTATGTACTAATGCAGGCATTTTTAGCTGCATTATCGTGTGGGACTAGAGTACACAGGTATATGAGATCAGTTTGTGCTTTGATTTATTCCTCCACAGAAGTCATTGTGAATGCATAGTAAAGGCATCTCACATGCCTCTTTACACTAGCCGCCCTTGGGGTCCATTCACATGGGTGTCATCAGTTGAGTCATGTTTTTGCTTAATAAAAACTGATGAATAAGAATTCAGGTTTTAAGTTTGCACATCCATCTTCAGTTCAGCTCAGTACACGTCCTTTTTTTTCAGTTGTTGTAGAAACCAATCATAGGTGGCAACAGTATAAGTAAAAAAAATGTCTAAAAACGGATATAAATGGAAGAGACGTAAACAGATGGTATTCCTTTAAAGCTAAATGGAAAAGGATGCAGCCTTCTTCCGTTTAAAACAATTAACCTGGACAGACGCAGATGCAAACGGATGATCGTCTCACCTGCCAATAGACATTCATTGTGATTCAGTCTGAATCCATCTGAAAAACTAACAGACAGATACAAACTGAACAACTGTGTGGAAGAGCCCTTAGGTGTGTTTTTTGCATGCATTTTTAAACATGCAAACATGATCTACAACACACAAAAAAATGCAAATAAATATTTGGCATTTGGGAAATTGTTAAATGTGTGAATTGGACCAGAAGTGTTTTACTGCCAGTTATCAATCATATGAATATGGAGTAACATGTTATTTGTCTTTATTACACTTTAGTGCTGAAAATTTCACACATACATGGTCAATTTTTGTGGCATTGCCATCTTTTTACATTAGAGGAATGTCTAGAAGTCCTTCTCTTGTTCTACACAATTATAGCTGATGTTAATATTATAACATTGCTAATCCTGTACCGTCTTTTGGCTGAAACAATATTCTTTACTGATATTTGTTTGCCCTATTTGCTCGGCCCATGGACTTTCTGATTATATGTGCCTGCATGTTTGTAACCTGATACATATCCAGATCGATCAACTAAATCTACTCGGCCAGCTTTGCCCCTTCCTTTTCCCGAAGGATCAAACCTTTCCTTGTGAGACCCCGTAAATTTAGACACATCTGTTAGACGAGATACCGTTGGAGAGGATACTGCTTTCTGTGGAGAAAAAAAAAAAAAAAAGCATGAAAAACTTGAATTCTCAATGCACTCAAGATCTTAGATTAGTCAGTGTAATGTGTTTGTCTACCCTAACTTTTGAAAATGACGCTTCAAAAGGCAGACTTCAGTGGGCCTGGACATGAACAAATATTTGTCTGCCTGAAGATGGAGATAAGGCTGGCGATTCAAGGTGCAAATTTATTTTCTGCCATCCGGCGGGAGACTACAAGGATTATCATCGCTAGCGGCTACAGCAGCCGCTAGCGATAATCGTAAGAGAATCCGTCAGGCTGGTTATACCCAAGTTGATCAATCAATGAACTTGGTACAATCAGCCTGGCCATTAACTGTACTAATCTCGGTTAGTTCCTGCTGAACCGGCCGAGATTCAAACCGTGTATGGCAGGCCTAAGAAACATTCTATTACAAATTAAAATGTTCTTAAATGTAATACGAAACTGTATATTGTTGGGAAAAGAAACAGCTAGGGAATGTTTTTTTTAGAAATGTGAAGATCTTTGAACTATAGAGTTAAGAAGATATAGAAAAACTATGCAAGATAGATGTGCTAGAGAGTAGTAGGTAGTATTAGTTAGAGGGATATAGTGAGAGGTAAGAATAATATAATGAGGTGCTAAAGAAATAAAACGTGAAAATGAGTACATTTGCATGTTTACAACTGCAAGAAGATATCCAAACAAAACTTATTTAGAATTTCTTAAAGTGGAACTTTATATTTACCCATAAAAAGAATGTTCTTTAGCAAGAAACATACAGTGCATCCAGGAACATTTTTACAGAGCTTCACCTTTTCCACATTTTGTTATGTTATAGCCTTATTACAAAATGGATTCAATTCATTATTTTCCTCAAACCTCTACACACAATACCCCATATTGACAACAAGAAAAAAGTTTGTTTGAAATTTTTGCAAATCTATTAAAAATAAAACAAGAAAGAAATCACATGTACATAAGTATTCGCAGCCTTTGCTCAATACTTTGTTGAAGCACCTTTGGCACCAATTACAGGCTCAAGTCTTTTTAAGTATGATGCTATAAAGCTTGGCACACCTATTTTTGGGAAGGTTCTCCCATTCTTTTTTGCAGGACCTCACAAGCTCCATCAGGTTGGATGGGTAGTGTCGGTGCACAGCCATTTTCAAATCACTCCAGAGATGTTTAATCGGGTTCAAATCTGGGCTCTGGCTGGGCCACTCAAGAACATTCACAGAGTTGTCCCATAACCACTTCTTTGTTATCTTAACTGTGGGCTTAGGGTCGTTGTCCTGTTGGAAGATGAACCATAGCCCCAGTCTGAGGTCCAGAGCTCTCTGGATCAGGTTTTCATCAAGGATGTCTCTGTACATTGCTGCATTTATCTTTCCCTCAATCCTGACTAGTCTTCCAGTTCCTGCGTCTGAAAAACATCCCCAAAGCATGATGTTGCCACTACCATGCTTCACTGTCGAAATGGTATTGGCCAGGTGATGAGAGGTGCCTAGTTTCCCTTAGACATGATGCTTGCCATTCAGGCCAAAGAGTTCAATCTTTGTTTTATCAGACTAGAGAATTTTGTTTTGCATGATCTGAGAGTCCTTCGGGTGCCTTTTGGCAAAATCCAGATGGGCTGTCATGTGCTTTTTACTGAGGGGTGGCTTCTGTATGACCACTCTACCATACAGGCCTGATTGATAGAGTGCTGCAGCGATAGTTGTACTTCTGGACAGTTCTCTTCTCTCCACAGAGTAACGCTGGAGCTCTGTCAGAGTGATCCTCAGGTTCTTAGTCACCTCTCTGACTAAGGCCCTTTTCCCCCCGATCGCTTAATTTGGCTGGGCAGCCCACTCTAGGAAGAATCCTGGTGGTTCCAAACATCTTCCATTTACAAATGATGGAGACCACTGTGTTCATTGGGACCTTCAATGCTGCAGACATTTTTCTGTAACCTTCCCCAGTTCTGTGCCTCGAATCAATTTTGTCTCGAGGGGCTACAAACAATTCTTTGCACTTCATGGCTTGGTTTGTGCTCTGACATGCACTGTTAACTGTGGGACCTTATATAGACAGGTGTGTGCCTTTCTAAATCATGTCCAAATAACTGAATTTACCATAGATGGACTCCAAACAAGTTGTAGAACAACTCAAGGATGATCAGCAGAAACAGGATCTGAGCTTCATTTTGAGTCTAATGGCAAAGGCTGTGACTACTTATATACATGGGATTTTTTCGTTTTTATTTTGATAAATGTAAAAGATTTCAAACAAACTTCTTTCACATTGTCATTATAGGGTATTGTTTGTAGAATTTTGAGGAAAATAATGAACTTTTTGTAATAAGGCTGTAACATAACCAAATGTGGAAAAAATTAAGCGCTGTGAATACTTTCCGGATGCACTGTACATTCCACATTAATATTCATGCTACCAAAATTATTGTTTTTTCTTGCTGGAGGCTGTCATTTTGCTGAAGCCCAGAGTGCCTAAACAACAGTAAATCTTTAGGCTGTCAGCAGCAGCCTCTACAAATTTGGCACAGTGACAAAAAACTAGAGAGCAACTGAGCATGTGCAGAGCAGGGTAAGACCATGTATTAGTGGATTTTAAAGAGTATAGGCAGTGGCAGCTGGTGCTTGGTAATTCGGGGGGGGGGGGGGCAAACCAATGCACACAACCCCGGTCGGTCGGGACAGGCGACACATTCCTCCCCCCCCTGCCTCCTTACCTCCTTCCTCCTGTCAGGAGCCGGGGAGTGATCACTTCTCTTTTCAGCCAATCAGGAAAGGGGTCTCACAACCCTCTTCCTGATTGGCTGGGAGGAGAGTTAGTGTGCCAATAGCGAATATTCATTCGCTATTGTCACACAACTGCGCTCCGAGACTACCCTTTTCTGAAGTCTATTAGAGCCTCTGGCAAAACTTGCTTTGTCTTATGGACGGGGATGTGCAAATTTTATATTACAAGGCCTGCAGAAAAGACAAGTGTCATCAGTTTCATATAGATATTTATATTACTATCAGTACAGAAAAAGATTGTTTACAGCCAAAGTGATGTGGTTCAAGCCAACTGCAAGAGTAGCAATATCAATAATGAAAAAAAAGTGGACACATTTTTCCTTCAACTAATGGTATAAACATTTACTGACTGAGAATAGTATGGTATGATTTTGACCCAGGGAATTTTGCAGTCTGTCATTTGGGAGTCAGGATCCTTTTGCTTTCCCAGTGAGGCAAAATTGCCAATATCTGCCTAGAAAAGGGGAGTTGTTTTGCCTTTATCTGAACTAAAACAGCTAGAGTTTGTAAAAGACAGGATTTCTATTATTTTCTATTTCATTATTTGCCACTCTACAATGTAGTAAATTATGTAATACAAAAAAAGAAAAGTGATACACAATTAGTACACCGCTGCCACCTGATTTTATGAAAATATAAAAATTCCCTCCTATCCCTTCCTCCCCATGCATTGCTCCCCCTTTTTCTCTCAACTTTTTCTAATTACGGGCTTTTACACTTTTTCTTTTTTAACAGTCTCTTGATTTTCCACCTTTCTATTTATTTTTTTAATCTTAATTTATGACATCATACATGTATACTGTAGGTTCCAAAACAGCGGAACAGGGCGAAAGGCATCCCTATAAGATAAGACATACAGCATGTAGTCTCAAAGATAAGGAGTAATCCCTGAAGAGACAGAGATCACTAAACATCAATCATATCCACATAATGTACAGGGGGAATATTTATTACAATATACAGCGGAATGCCCAAAATCCTTGCCACATATATTTTGTAAACCTAGCCCTGTGACTGCCAAACACATAATATCTAGGCAGCTCAATGTGAAGTATGTTTAGTATTAAAAGTGTAAAGTTGTCTTCTCCCGCTCATAGAAGGGAAGTGAGGAAAACAAAAACAAAATAGGTTGGGGGATATGGTTCCCAACTTTAATAGGGAACAATTCTAACAAATAAGCCGCAGGGTGAAAATGGAAAAGAAAAAAAAGGGAGGGGGGAAACGTGAGGGACAGGGAAAGTGGGAGGGGCAGAGAAATTTGCACCTCGACTGCTCCCGCTTCCCCTTCCCTTGGGAAAAGCAAATGGTATAGTCTACAAGCATCGCAAGTCAAGTCTTAGCCGATCGATGTGTGGAATATGAAAAGCTAGCTAGTGTGTCAATATGCTGAGAAGAGTAACTATACACTGTCCACAGCATCCATGTATTCCTAAATCCGTCTTCTCAGTTATAGAGTAAGACAGGGTGGTTTGCTTCCAAAGATCAGGAATGCAAGCCTGGGCTGCATTTAACAAATGTACAATCAGCGATTTCTTATAGCAATGCTAGATACTGATTTGATATATCCCATGGGGTCAGAGCAAAGATCCACAGACGTCAGGTGAAGCACCACATTCTTCACTCCATCCGAAACTGATGCAATTGGGAGCATTGTCAAAAATCTTGGAGGTCTGAGGATAAAATTTGTTCAGCAACGCAGGGACCCTAGATCTCCCCTTTTTTTGTCCGTCTTCTTTCCTTTTCCTCTTAAGAAAGTTTATAGACCTGCCTACATTGTAACAAGTGTGTAGAGCTATCTCTCTATCTATATATACACAGCTCAAAACAATTAAAGGTATACTTTTTAAATGAGAGTATAGCATCATTAAACTCCTGGGATATTGATCTGGTCAGTTAAGTAGCAGAGGGGGTTGTTAATCAGTTTCAGCTGCCTTGCTGTTAATGAAATTAACAACAAGTACACTAGATTGGCAACAATGAGATGGCCTCCAAAACAAGAATGGTTTTACAGGTGGAGGTCACTGACATTTGTTTTCCCTGCTCATCTTTTCTGACTGTTTTTCACTGGCTAGGGTTTTTGCATTTGGCTAGGGTCATTGCCACTATTGGTAGCATAAGGCGATACCTAGACCCTATAGAGGTTGTACAGGCAGTCAAAATCCACCAGGATGGCACATTAATATGTGCCATTGCTGTGTCTCCCAGCGCAGTCTCAAGAGCATGGAGGAGATTCCAGGAGGCAGTTACTCTAGTTCCTAGTTACTTTAGGAGAGCTGGACAGGGCTGAAGAAGCTCCTTAACCCATCAGTAGAACAGGTATCTGCTTTTTTGTGCAAGGAGGAACAGGATGAGCATTGCCAGAGCCCTACAAAATGATCTCCAGCAGACCACTGGTGTGAATGTCTCTGACCAAACAATCAGAAACAGACTTCATGAGGGTGGCCTGAGGGCCCGACGTCCTCTAGTGGGCCCTGTGCTCAATGCCCGACACCATGAAGCTCAATTGGCATTTGCCATCGAACACCAGAATTGGAAAGTCCGCTACTGGCACCCTGCGCTGTTCAAAGGTGAGAGCAGGTTCACCCTGAGCACATGTGACAGACGTGAAGGGGTCTGGAGAAGCTGTGGAGAACCTTATGCTGCCTGTAACATTATTCAGCACAACTGGTTTGGTGGTAGGACAGTGATGGTCTGGGGAGGCATATCCATGGAGGGAAACACAGACCTTTACAGGCTATTAACTGCCATTAGGTATCGGGATGAAATCCTTGGACCTATCAGACCCTTCGCTGGTGCAGTGGATCCTGGGTTCCTTCTGCTGCACGACATTGCCCAGCCTCATGTGGTGAGAGTATGCAGCCAGTTCCTAGAGGATGAAGAAATTGATACTACTGTATGGCCTCCACGCTCGCCTGACCTAAATCCAATAGGACACCTCTGGGACATTATGTTTCAGTCCATCTGACGCCACGAGGTTGCACCTCAGTCTGTTCAGGAGCTCAGTGATGCCCTGGTCCGGATCTGGGAGGAAATACCCCAGGAAACCATCTGTCGTCTTATTAGGAGCATGCCCAATGTTGTCAGGCATGCATAAAAGCATGTGGGGGCCATACAAACTACTATGTACCATTTTGAGTTACTGCAATCAAATTTTAGCAAAATGGACTAGCCTGCTGCATCATCTTTTCACTTTGATTTTCAGGGTGTCTTTGAATTCAGCCCTCTGTAGGTTGATCATTTTCATTTCCATCAAACAATGTGGCATTCTTTCCTTCCTAATACATTACCCAGTCCATATCAGTGTAAATATCCAGCATGACATTTTTCTCCATTGAGATCTGATGCGTTTTCAAAGGGTTCCTTTATTTTTTTGAGCAGTGTATATATATATAGTAGCCGGGTGACCCCATGCTACTTGGTAGATTGGTCGTTTATGCCAGATTTTGAGAGAAGCAAGGACACTGAATATTCAGGTGTGAGCTGGCTTCATAAAAGAGAAAAAGTTAGAGCCCAGGGCCCCGCCCTCCTGAGGGAGGTCAGAGTGTGTGAAGAGAGCCGTGTGAGATGCTGCAGTGCATCAAGGTCAGGTTGGGTCAGAAGAAGGCCTAAACCGAAGACGAAGACCATGTGGAAAGGGAGCAGCCCTTTTCTCTCTCAGTTCTAACTTATTTGCCCTCTGTCCCTTTTGCCCCTTCTTCACTTCTACCTGCTGCTTTTTACGTGTCCAACCTTTTCAGTTTGTGTTCCTATAATCGTTGATGGTTACGGATTATATGTGATATATAACTATATTGTATGGATGTTCGATAAACTATCATTGACGCCCCCCTCATGCTTCATAGACTCTGTAACATTGTGTTTTGCTGTTGTTTTGTTCTTATTTTTTAAGATTTCTCAATAAAAATGTATTAAACAAAAAAAGAAAGGGAGCAGCCAAGAAGATGTAGAAAGAGTCCAGGAGCTTGGAAGCTGCAAGGAAAGATGCAGAGCTAAAGTACAGTGTCTGCACATAACCCTGGGATGTGTTTGATGGTCAAGAAGACCAACAGATGTTTGATGGTCTGAAAGATCCTGCAGGGGTACTCAGAGCAGTAAAGCTGCCAAAAGAGAACCAGGAGGCTGAATGTTATGTCTTTGCAGAGATGGTGAGAAACCCCTGCGTGGGAAGAGCTTTCGTATGAACTGCCATGCCCTAAAATACCATTTTGGATTGGCGCAACTCATTGTAAACGCACCTACCACTTGAGTTTAATCGCCTCAATCTTACTTTTTATATATACATATATATATATATATATATATATATATATAGGATGAATCCCTGCATCAGCACTGTGTGTGTTGGAAATGCAGGAAATACATTTCCTCCTTGTACGGCTGGCCTTAGCTATGTGTCGGGCATCGACAGCAATGATTTAGATAATGGTAAAATAAAAGGGAGTTTGAAGATGCATGTGACACATGCCCTTAAGTAGAACACAAGGGGGCAAGGCAAGAACATATGATAACAAGAAAAGATGATATTTACATAATTAACCTGACATCATTTTAATAGTTAACCTGACCTAATTTTAATTAATTAAATTTCTCTATTAAATGATTGGGGTAAATGGCACCTTTATGTTTAAATAAAAACATTTCTATATGTTTTCCAAAGAGCTACAGAAGACAACATTGGATGAATTGTAAACAAAAACAGGGAGATAGTTATAAAACCTAGCAATAAGGGGAGGAAATGTTGTTCTTCTTACAGTAAGAGAAATTGAAAGTCAACTCGCTGATGGAAAATGCTTTAGGAATATTAGGGAAACCCCATTTTTAGAGGTAGTCTGTCAACTTTAACCAAAGTTAGATTGGGTGTATGTGAAAGGCATTACTCAAAAAAGATAAATATGAGTACATGAGGGTGTAGGAATATAATATGTGTTCCCAATATTACAAAAAAAAAATAAAGATGCCTTGTCACCCAAAAATTTTGGCCATAAGTACTTCCACCCATAGAATGGAAGAGTATGTAGTTAGGATGCTTAAGGATTTTGTAGCCAGCTTTCGAGCCTATGTTCAGGACAGTAAAGTTTTTCTGAAAGTGCTAAACTGGACATAATTGGGTCAGGAAGATTTTCCAGTTTCAATTTTGATGAATTATTTTAGAAATTCTTCATAGAATTAGCACTCAGGCTGTGAAATATTTTTTTACAACCATATAAACCAAATGCAGTATTATATGTGGTGTAGTGGGATCTTTTTAAATTAATATTGGAAAATATTTATTTTTAATTGTGGGTAAGTTCTACAGACAAATAGGAGGAGTATCTATGGGAGCCTCGTGCACATCTGCTTACGGATGCCTTTACTTGAGGTATTGGTAGGAAGGTATGCTAAGGGGCATGCGCAAGTTTATTTATGATGTGCTGGTCATGTGGAGGGGTAGTGAAGTGGATTTTGTAATTTATTTAAATGTAAAAAAATATGGATTCTTATTTAAAAAAAAAACTTAAGTCAGAGATGGAGTTTTTTAGACCTTAGGATAAAAAAAAGAAAAGGTTGATAATTACGACCTCCACCTTTCGTAAGGCAACAGCAGAAAACTCTCCTCGCCACACAACCAGTCATTATCCCCTTTCAACTGTTCAGGGGGTAGGTCAATTCCAAGATGTACATGAAAATTGTACAGACCAAATGTGATTTGAAAAAGAGGTTTGTAACCTAAAAGAGAAATTCAGGGAAAGGGGTTACAACCATAAAACTATTAGATCACACGATAATAGAAAAACTATACAATAGAAAGTTTATTAAAGTGGGAGTAAACTCCCATGCATAATTTGTACCTATAGCCTATAATAAGGCTTACCTATAGGTACTGTAAATATCTTCTAAATGTGCACCGTTTAGGAGATATTTACTGAAACAGCAGTCCTGTGTCGTAAACGGCAGCTCCCGCCACTCACACAGCCGGAGTCCCCAAACCCAGACGGAAAACCAGGTAAAGATGAAAGCCTTGTCAGCGTTGACAGTGCGCCACTGGAAGGCTTTATTCAAAGGTAGGTTTTACATAATGTGCTAGTATGCGATGCAGTAGTTTACTACTGCTTTAAGTTTTAAGAAGGAGAAGAAAGAGGAAAACAATGTTTAAGCATTTGCACAATATAGTTCTCATTGAGCACAGTTACAGGGGTTATTAAAAACATATTGGAATTTACAAGATGAGATTTTAAAGGAGTGGACCTCTCCCTCTCTATTATTGCCAGAAGAACCCCAATTTTAAGGAACCAATTGGCTGAAGTGAGTACACTGCTACAACTAGAGAAACATTGCTGAGTAAAGGAAAGTTGTATGGGACATAAAGATGTGATCACTGTTTAGTTTGTCATCTGGGACACAGGAGTATATATTTTGAGGATAGTAAAAGGTAAAAAAGATACTAAGATCTTTTATTAATTTAGAAACCACACAAATGGTATATAGAGCAAGCTATCCATGTAGATTAATGTATATTGGTAAAATTAAAGCTTAGAATTTTGGAACATTTGAGAGAAATAAAGAAAAAATAAGAGTTCCTAATCTTTTAGCAAAACACATGTGGCAATGGCAAGGGGGGAAGTTGGAATCAGAAAAGAGTGGATTTACAGATTGAAAATTTTTTAGTTCAATACATTTTTATTGATTTTGAATGAACGAACAGGACAATAATAAGGAATATTGGAACAACATTACTTGTCATTCCATTGAGCAAAGAACAGGTATATCGACACACAACAAATTGGAGGATCACAATTGAACAAGAACAGTGAGGGCAGCGAAGCGGCAGTCCCCGGACCACCGCGACCTCCCTCCCACCCACACACCCCAATGGGATCAAACTGCAGTACAGGCGGGATTGACGACACGGCAGCCCCACAACACATCCACCCCGCTCATTTATCAACATTAATTAAGTCATACTTTAAATGGGTAGGGATAACAAGTGAAATTAGACAAATACGAGAACAAAGAAGAAAAGAAAAAAGAAAAAAAAGAAAGTACAGAAATCTTGGATGAGTCACAGCATTACTGCCCCCAGTTAATTTTAACCATTAATAACAGGAGTTTAAACATGTTTAGGTTTGCTAAACCACTGTTTCCAGACATCCAAATTATCAGCAACCGTGATAAAAGATCCATTAGATAGGGCAAACATGGTTTCGTATGTATAATGCGTCTGTGTCATTGATATTACTTCAGACAAGGGAGGATGTAGAGGCGATTTCAAGTGTCTCATTATAACTATTGAAATTATATGTGAAGGGTGCGCTGATATAAAATTAAAGCTGCTACCAAAGATCCAAATACCTGATTTGGAATACTAAATTGAAAATGGTGATCTGGTGCGCTATGTAAAATTATTATGACAGTGACTTCCGTGTGTAAAAACCCAAATTGTCTGTATGTCTGTACTCAAATGGTGTGATCCAAATGTGTCTCAAGATAAAAAATAAAAAAATTAAACAGTGAATAATGTCCAAAACATAAATCCACAAATGTCCGAAGTGTGTAACTCAGCAGAAAATCTTCTATAGCTCCTGCACTTCTCCTGTGATATCATCCACAGACTCTCCCCATATATAAGGTAAAAAGTGCGGCCAATAGTGCATTACCTCAATACCACTTTATTAAAATCAAGCCAAAACAATGTGCACTTACATTTTCTGACTGAAATTAGCCTCGTATGTCCTTGGCCGCCTGCAGCGCGGATCGCAGATGTTTTGAGTGACGGTGCGGCACCTCCTCTCTGACGCATTTCCTTCAAACAAGCTTCTACTCCTGGATGATATCATAGGAGAAGTGCAGGAGCTATAGAAGATTTTCTGCTGAGTTACCCAGAGTTCAGCTACTGTTGTCGATGGAAGATAAGTCCTCTAAGGGGATGGATCCATGCAATTTACAATATTCATCTGGTAAGAGGCTTGGAATATTTGTCTCTCTCACAGTGTGAATAAGAGCACGGGATCACTTCCAAACACAGGAGTTTACTCTTGGGGAAGTTCAATTGCACCTTAACCTTATCCGTCTGGTAAGGTGACAGCCTTTGAGGTGGTGGGATTCACTTGCACGTTATATCTATTTTGATGGACATTCACTGCTTTATTTGGATTCACATCTCTTCACTTTTGATTTGAGGATTTGTTGTCTACACACTTCAGACATTTGTGGATTTATGTTTGGACATTAATCACTGTTTAATTTTTTTATTTTTTATCTTGAGACACATTTGGATCACACCATTTGAGTACAGACATACAGACAATTTGGGTTTTTACACACAGAAGTAACTGTCATAATAATGTTACATAGCGCACCAGATCACCATTCTCATTATAACTAGTCTGGCAGCCAACAGTACATTGGAAATTACTATCTTGAGATGGTGTGAGAAGTCATCTATACCTATATTTAATATAACCAGGCCAGGGGAAAGCTGTATTGGCATAGAGGCAAATTCTGATATGATATCAAAGACTGCATTCCAGTTTTTAGCTAATTTTCTACATGCCCATAAAATATGAAAAAGAGTCCTTACCTGACCACACTCCCTCCAGCATGTATTTGCACTATTTGGGTAAATTTTTGATAGCCGGTATGGAGTAAGGTACCAGCGTAGCGTATTTTTATTCATTAGTTCCCAAAGATTGGCGCTTTTAGTAGATTTATAGGTATAAGACATTGTTTGTTTCCACTGATTGGTGGTAAAGGAATACTCCAGGTCCCTTTCCCAAGCTAGAAATGAGTTGGATTTAGAGAAGTGGTTTTTATCCTTAAGAATCCCATACAATAGAGAGATTCCACCTTTTGAGGTTTTAGATTTATACAGGTAGTCTATTATTTTCTTAGGGATGTTACATACCTTGGCTGGGTTATTATGGAGTAAGGATCTAATTTGTATGTATGTGTAACCTTCTTTCTCTGGCAGGTGATATTGAGATTGTAGAAGTGAGAAGGGCTTAATGTTACCGTCTTGATAAAGATCATGAACATTCCGGATCCCTCTAGAGTGTGTTGCAGATTAAGAAATATTGGAAATTATAACTTGGCACACCTCGAGTGGTAGCGGAACAGCTATAGAGAAATCTGATGTGGCACTAGTAGCAATAATTCTCCACGCATTAATTGAAGCCAAGATAGTTGGAGAGAGGTTTGGATTAACTTTACGAGAAAGTTATTGGGCAAGGAGGAAGTTCGGGAGGTTTCTGCCTGGAATAGTTTCAGACTCCCTCTCTGACCACACATGGGGCATCATGGAGTCATACCAGAATTTGAATTGTGACAATATAGTCGCTACATAATAATCTTTCAAATCAACATCGCCCATGCCACCAGCTTGCCTATGTTTTGTGAGCTTCTTGAAAGCACAGCGAGCTTGTTTGTTTCTCCATAGGTATTTATTCATTAGAGTCTGCAGGGATCTAAAATAGGAGTCTGGTACCACTATCGGCATCGTCCTAAACACATAAAGCATAAAGCAATTGGGGCAGGACCATCATCTTAAAAGCCGCTAGACAGCGGTCCAGGAAAGTTAAAATTTATCTATGTGGGCTAGTGACTTGCGTACCTTGGCTATCAAGGGGATATAATTGGCATGAAAGAGGGATTGAGTTGAACTGGTAAAAGTCGTATGAAATGCCCTCCTCTTTCCAGATATAAGGAAATTTTTGTTGCAATTGTTGCTTCAAGGTAGAATCAATACCTACGTTGATTACATGGGATTTGGTGGGGTTGACTTTATAGTAATAGACTAAAACAATCGTAGGACAGATTGAACTGCTTCCATCAAAGTTTCTGGGTTCGATAGCATTAGTATAATGTTATCAGCAAATAGGCTAATGGTGTGGGTATGTTTACAAATTTGAATACCAGAAATATTTGGATGGGAGCGTATATATGTTGCAAGGTGTTCCATTAACAAATTAAAAATCAGGGGGGATAGAGGACATCCCTGTCTAGTTCCGTTTGTGATCAAGAATGGATGAGATAGCATACTGTGCTACTTGTGCCACGGGGCAAGTGTAAAGAGCCAATATTGAAGAAAGTACAGTATATGGCCAAGATGCCAAACTTTTTTAGGACCTCATTAAGATATAGCCAATGTATGTGGTCAAACGCCTTTTCCGTGTCTAAGGTGAGCATCAGAGAAGGCGTTTTGTGTTTCTCTGCAAAGTGAATAACATAACAACCCTCCTAGTGGCGTCGGAAGTCTGTCTACGATTCGTGAAACCAGATTAACCTGGATGCACAAGAGTAGGCTGAATATCGACCAACCTGAATGCTATAAGTTTGTATACAACTTAAGATCATTATTTAACAGTGAAATCGGCCTAAAGTTATGTGGACAGTCGGGATCTTTACCAGGTTTAGGTAGAGTAACAATTGTCGCTTTCAGCATTTCCTGTGGGAAGGAGGAGGAGGCAGCAACTGCATCGAACACCCTCACCAAATGAGGAGCCAAAATATTTTAAATGTTTTAAAATATTCAAAGCTATACCCGTCAGGTCCTGGTGCTTTATTATTGGGGAGAGAGTACATTTTTTAGATACTTCTTCTAAAGTGAACGGAGCATTTAGGCCATCTAATTGAGATTGTGAAAGGGTAAAGAGGTGTAATTTATCTAAGAAATGGCTAATGTCCTCTAAGCACGGTTGTGGAGATGAGACGTCCTCTCTGATGTTGTAGAGAGAACTGTAGTAAATGCTGAAAGCATTGGCAATATCTTGGGGGTTTAACACCTTGCGGTTAGTGACTGAATGGTAAAGAAATGGGATCTTAGATTTGGTCCTATGTCCTTGTATGCGCTTGGCAAGCAATTTGTTTGCCTTGTTACCGTTGGTATAGTAGGTCATTTTGAGCTGTTTGAAATTTTTTTCAAATTTCTCCAAAAGGAGATTACGGAGATCCCTACGCAAGTTGATAAGTAAGGTGCTTATTACCGAGGTGGGGTTATTTTTATTTGTTATTTTGCATTTTCATATTTCGGATAGTAAGTGGTCAATTTGGCGCTACCTCTTCCTTTTGGCCCCCGCCCCCATCTAGATGAATATAACCCGCATAAATGATTTATGTGAGTTCCAAAAGACAAATGGATCTGCTACTGAATTTTTGTTTGTCTGGAAAAATTCAAGAAGATTACGTTCCAATATGGTCTTGGATTCCTGGTTATGTAGATGAAAGTAGGTTGAGGAGCGCAAGAATCCGCTATGGTAAGCGTGATTGAGGCATGGTCCGAGCAGGTAATGGTATTTATGGTGGAGTCTTGAATTCTTGATCAATATAATCATATCAAATCAATTCTTGAGTGGGTTTCATGGGCTTTCGAAAAAAAGTGTAATCTTTTTCAGTTGTATGCAGACATCGCCAGAAATCATAAAGGTCATATTGATTTGGAAGAGATTGTAATGAGGGGGTACCTCGTTTAATCGGGTTAGTAGAGTCCAGGGATGGATTTGGAGTTATATTAAAGTCTCCACACAACAGTAGTGCCCCTTGCTTGACTTTAGTTATTTTCTGTAACAATTTAGTAAGAAAGCAGACTCGATGTTTATTGGGGGCATATAGGTTTACCAGCGTGTATCTAGTGGAGTTCAGATCAAATATGAGCACTATATACTGCCCATTTGGGTCAGAGATTTGCTCTACTAAGTGGAAAGCTATTAAGTCCCAGAACGCGATCAGTACTCCCCTCTTCTTGGCTGGGATCGAGGCCCAGAATACATGTATGAGCCATGCATACATTTTGGAGTAGCAAGTTGGTGGAAATGGGATTCCTGCACACATGGCACATCCGCACGATGACGTAGGGCCTCAGACCACAGGGAATGTCTTTTTGCTGGATGATTTAGGCCTTTCGCATTAATTCGAGAGTACCTTAGGAGCCATATTTGTGGGGTATAAATATGTTTGCATTGTTTGTTGGGTAACTCACAGTTAGTAGTATACTCGGTATCCGTGCAGCATGAAGGTATTGGAATCTGGAGGCTACAGCAGGAGCTGGAGGTTTCAGTATGAAGCACATGATGGACTCATGGATACAAAAATATAATAAAACAAAGAAAAACATTTATATACAAGATCAGCGAACAAACGATAAAACAGTGGATCTATGATCCGAATGCAGTGAAAACTGCGAAGCAGATGGGGTGAGAGTTCACTAGCAGAGATATTGCCACAATACAGAGTGGACATATTGATAGTGGCTATGAAGCAGATTGAGCACTCAGGTCATTGGCGATCTGGTAGATGGTATTTGCTGCCATTCTGGGGAGAGATGGTTAGGGGAGCGGATGCTCCAGTCAGGAGAGGAGGCCCCATGCTTTCAGTAGTTGCAGACCCTTTTCCAATGTATGAATAGTGTGGGTGTTACCATTTCTGAAAACCAGAAATTTTGTCGGATTTCCCCACTTATAAATGATCTTATGATTTCTTAGGGATTTTGTAATAGTAATCAATTTTTTCAGTAATTGCATAGTAAATTGAGATAGATCCGCAAAGAATTGTAAATGGTCAAAGGGTTGAAGAAAATTGCCTAAGTTGCGCGATGTTGTGAGGAGTTGCTCCTTAACATGGTAAAAATGCATGCGCATTAACACATTTCTGGGAACATGCTCAGGAATAAATGAGGGCTTGGCTATATGGTGGATCCTATCTATTATTAATTCTGAATCTTCAATCTCAGGGATGAGCACTTTGAAAAGATCTCTTACGTAGTTGCGAAGTTCCTAGTGTTGCACTGATTCTGGGATCCCCCTTATTTTTAAACTGTTCCGCCTGGAGTGATCCTCCAGATTCGCTAGTTTAGCTCTAAACGACGTGTGATCATCCATGTTATCGTCCTGGGCATCCGCAAGATCATTACTAGTATGGGCGAATTCATCCATTTTCGATTCAATGTGGTTTACCCTGTCGAGAATAGCATGCATTTCTCCAGTGAAGTGTTTAGTAAGTTGCATGATGTCAGCATGTTTTGTGCCCCGAAGGGAGACTAGCATATCCTTCAGTGCAGTCTCTGACACTGGCTGGTTAGTGGCTGGGAAAGCTAGTATGGAATCAGGCAATTCCCTAGTAATATTCAGGGAGTCAGAAATAGGGGAGTACTCACCCACCTCTCTCCCCTGTATGTCCAGCCTGATTTGAAAAGATGATCTCTCCGGTAAGCCAGTTAATACAGGGGTTGTGTGCCTTTAACCGGGGCATACCAAGGATTATAGGAAACATGGGTGACGTTATAACATCCAGGCGTAGAAAATCTTGGTGTCCAGAGGAGGAGTGACATAGGGTGGGAACAGCCTCTTAAGGCACTGGGCCGATCCTGATACCAGAGCCATCAGCCAGATGAACAAAAACCCCTTGTTTCTTGACACAGAGAGAAAGATTGTGCTGAGCTGCAAAAGTAGAGTCCACAAAACATCTGCCGGCACCAGAGTCTATGATTGCAAGAACATAAACAGTCTTTTTAGCAAGCTGCAAGTAAAAAAGGGAGGTGAGGTGTGTTTGGCTTGCCCCCGGCTGATGCATCATATGGACCCAGTTAGTGGAGGACTTGCAGGACTGGACATATAAAAAGGACCAGCATCACCACAATAGAGTCAAAGGTTGGAACTTTGTCGTCAAAGAATTTCAGCAGAAGATGGAGGTTGTCTCTAAAAGCTCCTTCCCGGAGAGTCATGATGTCTTCTTTTAGTAGAGGACACATCTGGGGTTATAGCAGCAAGTGAGGGAACAGAAAATTCAGACTCTAAGCTGGCAAAAGAACTTCTGTTGGTTCTCTCAGATTGTCTTTCTCATAGCCATCAATCCATCTAGATGATGAGATTCATCAGATCTTCTAAGGCCGTTGGCACATCCCCTCTGGCAAGCTCATCCTTCAGAGCATCATATAACCTGAGACTAAACTGAGAACGGAGTGCTGAATCGTTCCATTGAGTATCAGCACTCCATACATGGAAATCAGTCACATAGTCCTCTACAAGCCTTAGGCCTTGCTGTAACTTGCTAAGCATAGATTCTGCAGTCTGATGACAGCATATGGCTGAGACATAGAGAAAAGAGTTCATAGTTGCCGACGCAGCATCATGTTGCTCCCGGAGATGATGAGCCCAGAAATGGGGTTCATTCTGAAGAAGCAAGATAATGAATCCTACCTTTGTGTCTTGCGATGAAAATGTTTGGGGCAGAAGGGTGAAATACTGTTTGCAGGAGTTACGAAAAGTCCAAAATTTCCTGTAGTCTCCAGAGAAACATTTGGGTATTGGCACCCTGGGTTCTGGTGGTGTAATAGCCCTGCAGGACATGCTGGACTCCGTTTGAGTGGCTTCATCTGTGACAGCAGGAAGACCCGGGTATAGTGAAACATCTATATTAAAAAAATCTCTTTTTCATGGATAGTGTAGGACCCACTGATAATGGGGTACTTTGACGCAGTAGTGGGCTTGAGCACGATATGGCCATATGGTGGGACCAAACCCCCATTTTTATTTATGGACTCTCTTCAGATTTGGTAGTAATTTCTTTTGCATTTGCGCGCTATTCTTTTTTAATATACATGTCTTTTGGTTCATAGCTGCAGCAGCTTTGGAAATACATGGGTATGCTCCCCCAAATTTTTTGCCTGTTTATAGTGAAACATCTGTCATAGCCTGTTATCAGTCTTCCATACGATCGAGGCTCCTCTGCAAACTCTGCACAATGTAGGATAAGGCTGAAATCAATCAACAAACATCCGGAGAGGCCTCCCTTTCTAACTCCATCCCTGGCTGACTGATACTGTCACATACCTGATAATAGACTGAAATGACAGGGTCGATCCTGTGACGGTACTCACCGCCACTGGGCATGAAAGACAGATACTTAATGGACACTGAGAAAATGGTTTGGATAACTTCAAATGGGGGAGTAATATTATCAACAATATCTCTCAAGAAATATGAAGATTTAATCCCACTTTACACTGTGAGACCTATAGCCTGTTGCCATGAAGTCTGTGACTCCTAAATAATCAAAGCAATGCTTAGATGTGTATTCCATGAACTTCAATGTAGGAGACGGACAGACTGTCACTGGCAGTCTTTTCCTATTGTCTGTATATTGAGGTGGGATATGCATTCTGTTATGCCTGTCTGTCCCATTGTTAATTGTTAATGAACTCACAGAGCTCTCTTGTATATCCAGCCCGGGCCCCACTAAAGGTGGAACAGAGGGTACCATGGGACAGGAGGAACAGGAGTGCCTGCAGATGTTGATGAGAGAACTTGCAGCAGGAGATGCGGTCCCAAGGGGACTGGCGAACCAATAGATCAGGAACACTAGGAAGGTTCAGACATCTAGCCCAGGTTAAAGGGGCACTCTGTTTACGCTGTTGTTTCAGGATGAGCGGCTTGTCAGAGCTCTCAGCAGACTTGAGGCAGGAACACTCAGTGGTGCACAGAGCTGGTACAGCGTACAGCCAAAAAGGCACTTGAGCAGGACAGGAAGCTCGGATCAGAGACAGAGCGTAGTCACAGGAATAGCCAGGGTAATCAACAGGCGAGCAGCGAGGTAGCAGATCATGAGCAAAGCCGAAGTCAGAAATGGATCCGGGTCAGGAATTAACGACAGGTCAGAAGCAGAATCCAAGATCAGGTCAGGAGCAAGCCAGATCAGCAACAAGGGAATCATACAGAGACACAGGACAAAGGGAACAGTTGAAGATCAGTCTAGGGCTGAAACAACTAATCCATTAATCAACAACTAATCGATTATGAAAATAGTTGTCAACTATTTTCGTAATCAATTAATCGGTCAGCCGATTAGTTGGCCTGCATACAGAATGCATTATTTGTTTACATATCAGAAAATACAGTGCAACGCACATACAGCTCAGTACACCATCCATACATGTATGTAGATGGCAGAGAACTTGTGAATGTGTGAGGAGCAATGCCTCATGGGAAATGTAGTCCTGGGCAAGAGAAGGAACCAAGTGATTCTAAAAGCAGAGGTTTTTTTTACCTTGCTATAGGGACACTCTGTACAGTACTATACTTTGCAGTTTCCTATAGGGGCACTTTGAAGGCAGGAGGGGCCAGAAGTGCCGTGTGGGGGGGGGGGGGGAGGCAGAAGAGGAGAATCAGTGCTGCTCTGTGCAAAATCATTACAGAGAGGGTAAGTATGACAAGATTGAAAAAATCCAACGTTCACAATCACTTTAAGGACTCTGTGCAGGGAAGATCAGCATCTGAACCCAGAGAAGGTGGCGGCCGATAGACTGGAGGTGCTATAAGGCATTACAATAACATTTAAAGTAAAACTTTACTAGTATTGTGGATTATATTTAAAATTATTATATCCATGAAAAAAAAAATTAAGTCTCAGATTTTAGTACTACTTTAATATAAAATTGTTATTTTCCCCCCTCCACTCTTCATATAGCTTTATGTCTGACTCCCAGTTAAAATACCCTGCATATCCGACTTCTGGGCATATTTTTTTAAAAACATACACATGATACAAGATATAATACTTTCACTGTTTCACAGTTGAAATTAACGATTATATTACAGTAGCGATATCTGCTGTGTTTTTTTTTTACTATAAAGGGCTATTTTTTTATTTTACCCCATCATGACAGGTGATAAAAAAAGCATGCTGCTACTAAAGGTCTTCTGCTGCCCATACATGTATTGGATTTCTGGACAAAAATATTTGCATCTATATTTGTACAAAAATGGTTTGTATATTTGTTGAATGGACGAGTGTTTGAAAATTCCATTTGCTTTTAACATTACATTTTAAAATAAATATAACGTCTGAGCAAAAACCACATACACTATTTGAAGATTGGTTTGAGTGAGAAGTTTTCTATTCTGCTCCTTCTAATTTTCCTGTCACTGTGGTTGACAACGAACACCGAATAGACCCCACTAATGGTTAGAAAAATCGGATAAATGTTTTTTTTTTTTTAATTTTTCTAAAAAAATGTAGTTTGTGTATGGCCAACATAAGTTGGCTTGTTTCAAGCTATCTGCCTATTATTAAGGGAGTCTATCATGAATATTATATACCAATCCGGTCTGAAAATTTGCAAAACAGTGTTTTAGGTCTTTTAAAAATATTTATCTCTGAGTCTGATATGTACCACATTTAAAAAGCCTAATAATACATATATGTGTCTCAGAGTGGATTAAATATCCAACTAGATAGCTAGATATTTATATTTACTACTGCATATAGATATTCAAGAATATTAACTAAATTATACACCAACCTTTTTTTGAGGTTTTTATCCGATTAGTCGATTAATCAAAACAATAATCAGCCAACTAATCGATTATGAAAATAATTGTTAGTTGCAGCCCTAGATCAGTCAGCAGAGAACATGGGCATGAGCATCCACTTAATAGCCCGTCTGACACGAATTGGAACTGTACATGTGCGCATTCACCTCATATAGACATACATGCGCCTATGTCTTTATGAGTTGATATGTGTACTACATTTTGTGTGTGCCGCCAACACCCACACATTATTGATACTTACATTTTTATTGAGTCAATCACACGGTGGCAGTGCAGGCACAAAATGACCTCAGCCTTGAGTTATTCTAAATAACTGAAAGCCAAGGTAACTCTGGGTCTGCACCACCACCTCTGACTACACATTGTTCACAATTTGATCCTGGCGCCAGTGGCACATATGATCCATTTATGTTTTACCTATGTAAATGTTTGCACAAACACATTTTGCCTTGAATAAGTCATTCATTTGGTCGCTGTGCATGTGCAGAATGAGTGAATGAAGACCAAGGTCATTCTGCACCTGGGCCACCACCACTGACCACACATTATTCACATTTTGATCCTGGCAGCAGAGGCGCATATGTCTTATTTATGCTGTCAATTTATGAACCACAGATTTGAACACAGCATACTGTACACCCGTGTGTGTCTGGTTCTTCCTTTGCTTTTTCTTGATTTTGTGACATGGCTGAAAATTCTTAGGGAAACTTAACAGCCATATCACAGATGCGGGGGGACAGATGCAGCATCGGACCCATGCTGCCTCCACCTAGGTAAGCATGATTCTGAAATAAAAAAAAAACCATACTTCTCTACTACAGTAATGTTGCTTACCCCATACTGCCCTAAAAGTAAGGGGTTATAAGCAGAGGAGCACATTTTTGTATAGCTAAAACCTTTTTTACAAAGTAGTTTTGGATAGCATAGGGAAGGGTTAAAACCCCAGATGTTTTTTTTTGTTGTGTTCCACTGAGACAATTTCTCTTAACTTCCTGTACCAGAGACACGACAAAAAAATTCCCTCTCAGAAAATCTTCTCTAGAATAAAAGTAATCATTGGAAGATTTCCACTCACCCCCTGTTCTAGGGACTTAGCTAAAATTCTGTATTTTCCCTTACTTCCTTTCTTGATGACAATTGCCATCAGGACAAATAGAGGGTTGAATCACTGCAATGGTGACAAAGCAAAAACGTTTTATTCCGTCCCCACACTATCAAAAACAAAAAAAAAAAACTTTGTTCAGAGATACACTTTAACAAAAATGTTGTGCATTATGAACCCGTAGCACTAAAGTATTGCAATACAATAAAACAATTCAGCATGTGTAGCAGAACTATTAGCGAAATACCTGACACATTTTCATCCTGAAAAAAGAGAAGAAGGTGACAATAGGATATACAATAACTAATATACTAACAATTACTATATAGAGTACAATATGCAGTATATACACTGCTCAAAAAAATTAAAGGAACACTTTAAAAACACATCAGATCTCAATGGGGAAAAATCTCATGTTGGATATCTATACTGATATGGACTGGGTAATGTGTAAGGAAGGAAAAGATGCCACATCGTTTGATCAAAATAAAAATTATCAACCTACAGAGGCCTGAATTCAAAGACACTCCAAAAATCAAAATGAAAAAATGAAGCAGCAGGCTAGTCCATTTTTCTAAAATTTCATTGCAGCAACTCATAGTGGTACTCAGTAGTTTGTATGACCCCCCACGTGCTTGTCTGCATGCCTAACAACGTTGGGGCATGCTCCTAATAAGATGACAGATGGTGTCCAGGGGTATTTCCTCCCAGATCTGGACCAGGGCATCACTAAGCTCATGAACAGACTGAGGTGCAACCTGGCAGTGTCGGATGGACCGAAACATAATATCCCAGAGGTGTTCTATTGGATTTAGGTCAGGCGAGCGTGGGAGTCATTTAATTGTATCAATTCCTTCATCCTCCAGGAACTGACTGCATATTCTCGCCACATGAGGCCGGCCATTGTCACGCACCAGGAGGAATCCAGGACCAACTGCACCAGCGTAGGGTCTGACAATAGGTCCAAGGATTTTATTCCAATACCTAATGGTAGTCAGGGTGCCATTGTCGAGCCTGTGGAGGTCTTTGCGCCCCTCCATGGAAATGCTCCCCAGACCATCACTGACCCACCACCAAACCGGTCATGCTGAACGATGTTACAGGCAGCATAACTTTCTCCACGGCTTCTCCAGACCCTTTCACGTCTGTCACATGTGTTTAGGGTGACCCTGCTCTCATCTGTGAAAAGCACACTGGTGGACCTGCCAATTCTGGTGTTTAATGGCAAATGCCAACCAAGCTCCAAAGTGCCGGGCAGTGAGCACAGGGCCCATTAGAGGACATCAGGCCCTCGGGCCACCCTCATGAAGACAGTTTCTGATTGTTTGGTCAGAGACATTCACACCAGTGCCCTGCTAGAGGTAATTTTGTAGGGCTCTGGCAGTGCTCACCCTGTTCCTCTTTGCACAAAGGAGCAGATACCGGTCCTGCTGATTGGTTAAGAACCTTCTACAGCCCTGTCCAGCTCTCCTAGAGTAACTGCCTGTCTCCTGGAATCTCCTCCATGCTCTTGAGACTCTGCTGGGCGGCACACAAACCTTCTGGCAATGGCAGATATTGATGTGCCATCCTGGAAGAGTTGGACTGCCTGTGCAACCTCTATAAGGTCCAGCTATCACCTCATGCTGCCAGTAGTGACAATAACCCTAGTAAATGCAAAACTAGTGAAAACCAGTCAGAAAAGATGAGTAGGGAAAAAAATGTCAGTGGCCTCCACCTGTAAAACCATTCCTTTTTTTGGAGGTCATCTCATTGTTGCCCATCTAGTGAACTTGTTGTTAATTTCAATAAAGCCAAAGCAGCTGAAACTGATTAACAACCCCCTCTGGTACTTAACTGACTAGTTTAATATCCCAGGAGTTTAGTTGACTTGATGGTATATTCTGATTAAAAAGTGCTTCTTTAATTTTTTTGAGCAGTGTATTTTAAGTATATCAGATTTCTTAAAAACCTACTCACTGTAACACCAGCTATAACTGGAGATTTCCCTTCAACCAGCTTATGCATCATAGAAACAGCTTCTTCTTTTTCATGGTCCTTAAACCTTTGCAGTGCTAGTTCTTCAAGTGCATCACTGAACTGTTGAAAAGTAATTGTTCTGCAAGATTTTGCCCTAAAACAAAATGCAAACTAATTATGAGCATTAAAGTATAAGGAACAATGTAAGAATTAAAAAAACAGTAATGCAAAAGTCTGTGCACTAAATTAAAGTGATTGTAAAGGTAAATGATTGCAAAGGAAAAAAAAATAAAAAAAATATCCATACTTGCAATGGAGCTGCACAGAGCCGCTGTGAACCTCCTCTTTTTGGGTCCCCCGCCGGTGCTCCTGGCTCCTCCCCTCTGTCCAGTGCACCCATTGACACAGACAGCGGGACTTGTCCCCCGTCCCCCGTCCCCCACTCCCTCGTCACTGGCTTTGATTGACAGCACTGGGAGCCAATGTCTCCCATTGTCCCAGCAAAGCCAGCGAGACCCAGAAGTGAGGGAAGAGAAGAGCTGCAGTCGTGGACTAGAATAAGGGGTCAGGTAAAAAAAAGGGGAGGGTAAGGGGGGATTCTGACACCTAAACATTTTTTTTACAATTATTGCAACATTAAAAAATGTTGAAGCTTTACAACTACTTTAAGATTCTAGCTTCAATGTAAAACTGAAATATTGGGTTTGGGAATGGGATAACGTTAAGAATTTTCCTTATTGCTGGGGCTGATTTACTAAAGGTTAATAGGCTGTTAACTTTACAAGTTATAAAATCTTCCCCAGATCTTGGGGAATGTGGCATAATTTTCACAAAGAATACAATCACATGCTAGGAACATTTTTGCTTGCACATGATTGGATGATGGAGGTTTGTAGAGCTTCATTTCAAGCTCTAAGCTCTATGGAAACTTTACTTGCAAAGTTCCTTTTCAATGTGTGCAGTCAATTTACCTTTAGTAATTTAACTCCATTGTGTATATAGAAATGCTTACCTAAAGATGGACATACACAAGGGAATCTTGGTTTGGCAATAAATTATTAGTTCCGAAGTCAAACATCTTTTTTAAACATCCACTCTTTTGTACATCTCAGGGGGTTTAGCCACTACAGCCTATAAAGTATCAATTAAAAGCACTGCTTTTGTTCATTTATGCTTCGGTAAGAGATGTAATGAATATAATATGAAAAGACTGCAATCTGTATATTCACTAGTAATACTGGTGTGCATACACTCTTTCCTTCTCAAATTAAAAACTTTCAAACTCTGGGAAGGCCACAACCATCAGAAGCATCCTTGGTATCAACACTCTTATTTTCATAGCAAGCAGCCAGATCAAAAGCTTTTACTATTTGAGGCCACCTAGACATCACTCCCAAGCACTCTTTTACCTAAACTCCCAGAGCATCTGCTTCTTGACATTTTTCCTCACTTGCCTTTGGGCAATTTATTGGTTTCCCCAAAACAAAGGTGGACACCTTTAGCTTACCTTAGCACAAACTTTATCTCCTCTCTTTTATTCTCCCAATTGTTTAATTTCCTATCCTTAGATATGATTCCTTTTGTTTTTGGAGCTCCGTGTGTCCGCAAATCATCCTATTTTTTTGCGGATGATTTGCGGACATAATGTAAGTGAATGGCACTGCGGATGTCAGCGGAATACCATTCGCTGACATCCGATTTTCCTCCTTTCAGTTCTGTTCCGTTTTTTTGGAATGGAACAGAACCCTATTTTTTCATCCGTGTAAAAAACGGAAAGGAAGGAAAATCGGATGTCAGCGGTGTCATCCGCTGACATCCGCAATGCCATATACTTACATTATGTCCGCATATCATCCGCAAACGGATGGGATGATATGCGGGCACACGGAGCGGATGACACAAATGTCATCCGCTCCGTGAAAAAAAAAAAGTCCCGCAGCGGACTAAAGCAGCGGAGCGGCCGTGTGAAAGAAGCCTGTGTTAGGGTCATATCAGTTTCCTAGATCCCCTTATCTCAGCCTACTATGAGTCATCTTTCCCACCATCTGACTCCTAGGACAACCCCTAACTAGAAGATGACTCCCTACATGTCCTTGCTAAGGTTCGGCCTCTCCAGAGTAGGTCATCTTTATTAGTTGTAAAACAATAGGTCAGTGGGCAACCTAAGCGTGTTTGTTTATACTGACCACAACATGCATCTCTGCACTTGTTGCTTTTTCAAGCAATGGCCTTCAAGTGACACTACTCTAAAGTGCGAAAAGGCACCACTAAATATAATGTAATTATTAGCATCAAACGTTGAAGCACTTCTGGTGGAGCAAGAATCACTCAGCTGTGAATTGGCCTAAAGTATATCTAAAGCAAAAACCCATTTTCAGCTTAGATAGAAAGGGGAACATTTGAAACTGCTGCCATTTTTTTTTCTTCTTCCACTTTGACTTCTTGTCCTGAAGACCAGCCCTCAAAATTTACATTTGCCTGCTCACATTAGATGAGTGGAAAAAAGCTGAGGGCGAGTGGGGGGCCACATGGGGTGTGAGTATCCACATTAGATGAGGTGGGAACAGGGCGGGGAGGGGGGTTTCCTATTACCAAGCTGATGATTGGTTGCTCGGACCGCCTAGCTTGTTAAGAGGACAAGTTAACTTTGGCAGCTCCAGCTCCCTTGTCCAGTGCTGTGCACCGCTGTAAGTCTCTCTGCATCCTAAATCAGTAAAAGCGTCATTCACTGGTTTACATTTTTTTAATGCTATATTTAAGAATACAGTGTCTATAGTGGCCAATCATAATTTATCCTTATATTATCACAGTCAGAGCAATGAAATATGCTTTATTTTAATATTGTTAAAGTTGTTTATTTTTGTAACTTAATTCTGCATTAAACATTTTTCATTAGATAATTTATGGGGGCGTATTTAGGGACAGAATTAGGGTCGGGGCAAGGTAGGGGTTGGGTGGGGCAACTGGCAGTGTGTGACTCTTAAAGCGGAGTTCCGGCCACAAAAAAAAAATTTCAATGAACATACCCCCCGGGACAGTCAGGGCTAGTACATTCCACAATGGATAGCCTCTGATCTGTCCCAGTTCGCACTTACCTGCAAGAAGAAATACTCACTTTTAAAATTTCTTCTCCAGCGTTGGCATCTCTGCTGTGGGCAGCTGAAGCCAGCGCGATCCTCTTCTGCGTCCTCTTCCATGTCACCGGAAGTGACGAGCGGGGCCGGTGCCGTCGCATTGATTCCTGGGAGCGATGACGTTCAGCTCCCAGGAATCATTGCGAAGTGACGGCGTGGGCCGCGGCCGCCGAGGGAGGAAGTAGAAGAAAGGTGAGTATTTCTTTCTACAATAACAAGGTAAGTAAAAAAAAAAAAAAACCTAACTATCCATTTCCTTTTCAGGTGAAAAAAAGCAAGCGGATGGCCACAAAATCGATTACTCCGCTTTAAGGCCTAAAAGTGTAAAAAAAAAAACACTTTTAATCACCATTTGTTTACGAACGGTGAAGAGGTGGATGCTTATTTCTACGTTCCCATCCTCCCTCCCCTCCCCTCTACTATGTTCCAGCCCTATCCTGGCCTTGGAGTGCCTAACTAACTCTTTCCCCCCATAGCTAATATTTTTAAGATTTTTTTTTTTTACTCTATTTTTTTAAGCCATTATTATTTTAAATTTTCTTTAATTTTTCTTTATACTGTTTATCAACCTTTTGTAATGTTTTGCATCTCGTGCATCAAAAAAATGTGCACAATTGAAAAAAGCCTTCATTTACATTGTAAATATTTTTTGCAATGCTTTGTACCAGAAACCTAATGTTAGTGTCATTATAAATAGGACAAATTATAGACAACCATTTATATTTATATATAAATATGTTTGTTTATAAGATTTTAACTATAGTAAAACTATATTTGTAACTGCATTATTGAAACAGTGAATTTATATTAACATTGAAAATACTAATTTATAACTAAGAAATGTGAAAGCCTGATTAGCCACAGTAGAACCAAGAAACTTGATTTTGTTACAAAGCTTAGATGATATATTGGCACTTTTTAAGGAAAGTTGTAGCTTGCGAGGGAGTTTTCCCAGAACTTAGTGAATGTGGTGAAAGGGGCACACAGCACCCCTAAGGTACAGGACTGGTTAAACTTGTTAGGAATATGAAAATAATTGTAATGTCCAAAGTTTGAGCATAGATGCACCTAATGAAAACAATATATATTAAATGCTCCAAAAATGTTTCATTTATCAGATTCTTAAGATTTTAAACACTTGCTGACCGCCCCACGCAGATTTACTATGGCAGGGCGGCTTGGCTGCGCATAATCACGTAGATCTACGTGATTATGTGCACGCGGTCTCGGCTGCGCTCCCACTGTGATGAGACACAGCGGGAGCCAGACCGCGGGGGGGGGGGGTGGGGGGGCTGCAGGCACAATCGCCGCTGGCCTCCCATAATCTTCACAGAAACTGACAGGAGAGCCGTCTGCCTATGTAAACAAAGCAGGCGGCTCTTCTGTCACACAGGCACAGTGTGATCTGTGTTTCAGCTAAGCTGAAACCCCCGATCTCTGTGTGCCTGTCACAGAGCCCCCCACAGTTAGCAAGCATATATAGGGAACACACTTAACCCCTTGATCTCCCCCAGTGTTAACCCCTTCCCTGCCAGTGTCATTTATACAGCAACAGTGCGGTATTATTGTCACTGGTTCCCAAAATGTGTCAAAAATGTCAGTTAGGGGTCCGATCTGTTCGCAGCAATGTCGCAGTCCCACTAAAAATCGCTGATCACCGCCATTACTAAAAAAAACAAAAAAATAAAATAAAAAGTACAAAAATCTATCCCGTAGTTTGTATACGCGATAACTTTTGCGCAAACCAATTAAAATAAGCTTTTTGGGATTTATTTTACCAAAAAATATGTAGCAGAATACAAATTGGCCTAAACTGATAAAAAAGTTAGATTTTAAAATTTTTTCATTGGGAATGTTTTATAGCAGAAATTAAAATATATTATTTTTGTTTATAGCGCAAAATCTAAAAACCGCAGAGGTGATCAAATACGACCAAAATAAAGCTCTATTTGTGGGGAAAAGGACATCAATTGTATTTGGGTACAGCATCGAACGACCGCGCAATTGTTAAAGGAACGCAGTGCCGAATCGCAAAAGACGGCCATTAAGGGGGTAAAATCTTCCGGAGCTGAAGTGGTTAATGAGTGCTCCAGGAAGGAAAACAGCACTTTGTTATACAATTCTAAACATTTTTGTCAGTTGAAAACAGCCTAGCTGATAAGATGGAAAGGAATTAAGTTGTAAAATTTGCTAACATTTCTTTAATAGGTGCATATAAAAACAATGTACTTACTTTACTTTGCTAAAAATGATGTCGACATCTGTAGTTGTCACAGTTTTTCCATCTATTATCTGGCAATCCTTGCATAACTTTGACCAGTTTTTTCCATGCATCTCCTTCCCTGTAGCTCTGGTGTCACCATGAATGGCAAATTTTCTAAATGCTTCTTCTAAAGCACTAAGCGAAGTGGAAGTAGCCCCTTCTCGATGACTGTTAACTTCTGTTGTTTTCTTGGTCTTTGATGTGCTGTCTCCTGGGGATCCAGTACTGTTCTTGCTTGCAGATTTTGATCGTGGGCTGTCCATATTAACTACAGTAGAATGAAGTGTCTTGTTTCTATAGAAGGAATAAATAAAAGAATCAAATCTAGTCCTTTGACCTCCTTCAAAACTATGTCCAACTTTTTTTATTCTATATCTAGCCCAAGATTGAAGGGACCCATGCTTTTTCTCAAACAGCAGGACAGAGTCACTGATTGATTCACTGAGCCCGAGCATAACCCTTTCACAAAGAGCACATGACTTATTGCCACAGCTGTGATTTGGGTTCCAGCAGTCAAAGAGAGCTAACAATTGATGCTAGCTAAGTATGACAGAACTTTTAACATTAACCTTAGTAATAGCATAGCAGATAGGGAATGTAAAATGAAGACGGTATAGTCCACATGCTAGACCGCATTAATGTAGGCATAAGGCCTACTTTTGATAACATTAGGCTATAGCGAGTAATTTGTTAACTTGCATATTGTATATTGATTATGTATTTGTACATGGTTTCAGCATTGGAGATTTGGAACAAATATTGAAATTGTATTTTAATTGATAATGTTTTTTATGTATCTACTCCAGCCTGAACTTTTATACGCATACAATATCACCTACCTTTAAGATTTTTATGTCTTTCTTTGTAATCAAATCACACAATATTAGAAATAGAAGAAAATATATAAATTACTTAGAACCCAGCAATACAATTGAAAGAATGTTAGCCGGTTCCCGACTGCCCGCCACCGATTTACTGCGGCAGTGCAGCTCTCCTAAACGAAACGACATAGACCTACATCGGTCGCGCACCTGCAGCTAGGGGGCGAGCGCGTGCTGCCGGTGGCACGCTCCAGCCCCCACTCAGCAGCAGGGACTCCGATGCACGGGGCAGATGGCTCCGATTGCCGCCTGACACCCGCAATTATTCCCCCGCTGAGAGGGAAGAACAGTCAGCTGTTGTAAACATAGCTGACCGTTCTTCTCTCTGGAATGATCACAGAGCTCCTGTGATCCTTCTATATAGGAACACAGGTCTCTGTGATAATTTCACAAGCCACGCCCCCCCACAGTTAGAATCACCCCCCTAGGCTCACATTTAACTCCTTGATCACCTACAGTGTTAACTCCTTCCCTACCAGTGTCATTATTACAGTAAAAATGCATATTTTTTAGCACTGATTACTGTAGTAATGTCACTTGTACACCCAAAAGTGTCAAAAATGTTAGTTAGGGGTCCGATCTGTCTGCCGCAATGTCGCAGTCCCGATAGAAATCGCAGATCGCTGCCATTACTAGTAAAAAAAACCCAAAACAATAAAAAGAACATAAATCTTTCCCATAGTTAGTAGACACAATAACTTTTGCACAAACCAATCAAAATAAGCTTATTGCGATTTTTCTTAACCAAAAATATGTAGCAGAAAACAAATTGGCCTAAAATGTTAAAAAATTTTGATTTTTACATTTTTTTTGAGAATGTTATATAGCAGAAAGTGAAAAATATTGTTTTTTTTTTTTTTTTTCAGAATTGTCGCTCTTTTTTTGTTTACAGCGCAAAAAATATCGTCATTGTGTAATTACACCCCAAAATATATTCTGCTGTTTCTCCTGAGTAGAGGGATACCACATGTGAGCACTTTCTTACTGCCCTATCACGGTTTCGGAGGCCCTGAAATGTCAAGATAGCACAAACCCCCCCCCAAATGACCCCATTTTGGAAAGTAGACACCCCAAGCTATTTGCTGAGAGGCATGGTGAGTCCATGGAATATTTTATATTTTGCCAAAAGTTTTGGGAAAATTACATTTTTTTTTTCATTTTCTTTTAACACAAAGTTGTCACTAAAAGATAAATAGCTCACACATGACATGGGTATATGTGGAATGACACCCCAAAATACATTCTGCTGCTTCTCCTGAGTACAGGGATACCACATGTGTGAGACTTTTTGGGAGCCTAACTGTGTACGGGACCCCGAAAACCAATCACCGCCTTCGTGTTTTCTAATGGTGTAAATTGTGCATTTCAGCTCCGCACTACCTGTCACAGTTTCAGAGGCCCTGAAATTTCAACATAGCACAAACCCCCCCCCCCCAAATGACCCCATTTTGCAAAGCAGACACTCTAAGCTATTTACTGAGAGGCATGGTGAGTCCATGTAATATTTTGCCACAAGTTCCGGGAAAATTATTATTATTTTTTTTTTTTTTACACAAAGTTGTCACTAAATGATATATTGCTCACACATGCCATGGGTATATGTGAAATGACACCCCAAAATACATTCTGCTGCTTCTCTCACACTTGATACCCCATGTGTGAGACTTTTTTGCAGTCTAGCCGAGTACAGGACCCCGAAAACCAATCGCCACCTTCAGGCTTTCCAAGTGCGTAAATTGTTGATTTCACTCCTTGCTACCTATCACAGTTTTGAAGGCCATGAAATGCCAAGATAGCACAAAATCCCCCCAAATGACCCAATTTTGCAAAGTAGACACTCCAAGCTATTTGCGGAGAGGCATGTTGAGTGTTTTGCAGATCTCACTTTTTGTCACAAAGTTTTGGAAATTGAAAAAAGAGGAAAAAAAATGCATTTTCCTTTTTTTTCTTCATTTTCCAAAATAAATGAGAGCTGCAAAATACTCGCCATGTATCTTAGCAAATACCGTGGGGTGTCTACTTTGCAAAATGGGGTCATTTGGGGGGGGGGGGGGTGTTTGTGCTATCTTGGCATTTCATGGCCTTCAAAACTGTGATAGGTAGTAAGGAGTGAAATAAACAATTCACGCCCTTAGAAAGTCTGAAGGTGGGGATTGGTTTTCGGGGTCCTGTACACAGCTAGGCTCCCAAAAAGTCTCACACATGTGGTATCCCTGTACTCAGGAGAAGCAGCAGAATGTATTTTGGGGTGTCATTTCACATATACCCATGGCATTTGTGAGAAATATATCATTTAGTGACAACTTTGTGTAAAAAAAGAAAAATAATAATAATAATTTTCCGGAAACTTGTGGCAAAATATAAAATATTCCATGGACTCAACATGCCTCTCAGCAAATAGCTTGGAATGTCTACTTTGCAAAATGGGGTCATTTGGGGGGGTTTTGTGCTATCTTGAAATTTCAAGGCCTCTGAAACTGTGACAGGTAGCACGGAGATAAAATAAGCAATTTACACCATTAGAAAACCTGAAGGTGGGGATTGGTTTTCGGGGTCCCGTACACAGCTAGGCTCCCAAAAAGTCTCACACATGTGGTATCCCTGTACTCAGGAAAAGGAGCAAAATGTATTTTGGGGTGTCATTTCACATATACCCATGGCATGCGTGAGCAATATATCATTTAGTGACAACTTTGTGTAAAAAAAAAAGCAAAAATAAAACAAATTGTCACCTTCCCGAAACTTAGGGCAAAATATAAAATACTCCATGGACTCAATATGCCTCTCAGCAAATAGATTTGGGTGTCTACTTTCCAAAAAGGGGTAATTTGGGGGGTGTTTGAACTGTCCTGGCATTTTATGCTCAATCTTAGCCACACATCACCCACTCTTCTAACCACTTGAAGACCAAGCCTTTTCTGCGACTTTTTGTTTACATGAAAAAATATTTTTTTTTACTAGAAAATTACTTTAAACCCCCAAACATTATATATTTTTTTAAAGCAGAGGCCCTACAGAACAAAATGGTGGATGTTGCAATTTTTTTCGTCACACGGTATTTGTGCACAGATTTTCCAAACGCAATTTTTGTGAAACAAAAAACACTTTTTTTATATTTAATGAAGAAATACACAATATAATTCCTAATTGTTTGGTAAAATGTAAAAGATGATCTTATGCCAAGTACATAGACACCAAACATGACATACTTTAAAAATTGCACACGCCCATGCAGCGGCAACAAACTATGTACGGTTTTAAAAGCCTTTAAAAGTCTTTACAGGTTACCACTTTGGACTTACAGAGGAGGTCTACTGCAAGAATTATTGCCCTTGACCTGGCGTTCGTGGCGATACCTCACATGCATGCTGCAATTGTGGTTTATATATGACACTAGACCAACCCTTGCGTGCGCCTTTGCGCGCAAGTACGGGGGGACAGGGGGGCTTGATTTTTTTTTATTTATTTTGCTTTTTTATGTTATTTTGACATCTTTACTTTCATTTTGTTTTTTTTTTTATCATTTTTTATTGTTATCACAGTGAATTTTAAATCCCCCTATGATAGCAATCTGTAGGTACTCTTTTTAAAAAAAATTGGGGTCTTTTAGACTCTAGATCTCTCCTTTGACCTTAACACATCTGAGCACACCAAAATTGGTGTGATAAAATGCTTTCCCAATGGCGCTGATTATTTCTGGCGAAACAGAAGACTTGAAATGCTCGTAGCTTCCGGTATCTTAGGCCATAGAGATGATGGGAGCCATTCTCCTCTCCAATCAGCTCTATGGTTAGATAATTGAACCACCGGCTGCACTCTCAGGTTAACCGGTGGGACAGGAGAGCCCGAGAAAAACCACGGAAGGCGGCAGGAGGGGGGGAGTCCCCTCCCACTTCTTGTAAAAGCAGTCTAGCGGCCAATTTATCTGCTTTACATGCAAGCCGACCGCTGGCTGTAAAAAAACATTTCAAGATGATGCCTAAATCTGCAGGCATCATCCTGGTATAACCACTCAAAGCCCAGCAACGTACCAGTACATTGCTGGTCCTTGTTTGGCATATAGTGTAGGTTTTTTTTTTTATGCAGCCTGTGGGCTGAACGAAAAAAGGAGAACCTAACAGAAATCTCCGCAGGAAAATTGTGTAGTATACGCAACATTAACCGCCCAAACATCCAAACCCATTTATTTAATGGCGGGTATACATGACAAGCAGGCTCTCTCCCCTGGACTCAGTGGGGCAGTTACTAGCCGTTGGGGGAAGCCCCGGCGATTAGATCGCACGGTGCCACAAGTGCCAATTTGTAATTGAAAGAGGTGTCTAAAAAGTGGCACGCTCGAATAAAAATTGTCCACGTACAAGTGGTATCCCTTTCCGAATAAGGGTGACACCAAGTCCCAAACTAGCTTACCGCTGCTCCCTATGTAGTCTGGGCAGTCGGGGGGTCCACAGTGCTATCTTTTCCCTCGTAGACACGGAAACTAACTGTATGGCCTGTGGCCCTGTCACAGAGCTTATACAGTTTGACCCCGTCCGTATCTGGCACGCTTGCTGGGGAGATACTGTTTGATAGCAAGGCGGCCAGTAAACTTTATCAGGGACTCGTCAACGAAGACATCTTGCTCGGGGGTAAACAAGGCTGAAAACCACTGATTGAAGTGGTCTATGAGGGGCCGAATTTTGTGGAGCTGGTCACATTCAGGGTCTCCCCAAGGACGACAGAGTTCAGTGTAGTTGAAATGCATGAACCAAAATATTTGTTCGTTTCGAGCCCTGGACATAGCAGCAGAGAACATGTGCATTTGGTGAATTGGGTCAGTAGACCAATATAACCGCAATTCACTCTTTTTTGTAATGCCCATGTTGAAGGATAGGCCCAGCAAGGTCTTAAATTCGGAAACCGTTATAGGATTCCAGCCGAATTCTCTGGCAAGGGGCGAATTTGGATTGGCGGTAATAAATTGACTAGCATACAAATTACTTTGATCCACAATACATCTGTAAAGATCTTCAGTGAAAAACAGCTCAAGAAAATTAAGGGGATTAAAACCAGCTGTTTCCACTCGAATTCCGGGTTGGGCAGTGAATGGGGGAAGTACAGGCGCTGTAGAATCTGTGGGCTGCCAATTAGGATATGCCAGCGCTTCAGGGAGGGCCTGTCTTCGAATACGCGGTGGCTGCGGGCCACTACTCGTGCTAGCCACCGCACCAGCTTCAACTGCACTTATGGGACTCGCCACGACACCAAGTGTTACTGCAGTGCTGGTTGTTCTAGGTCCAGGGTGTACTAGGCCGCTCGTGCTTGCCAGATCACGAGAAGTGTGAGCGGCACTAATACTGACACTCTGCTGCATACGAGAAACATCCGGTTCTTGCATCTCAGCAACTCCAGAATGGGGTCGGGTACGCCTGACCTTAGCAGGGACCCATCCGTCGTCGGAGCTATTTGTCAGGGAGCCGCTGTTCTCGAAAGGTTCGTATACTGATCCTGATTCTGCCAGTCTCATTTCTCATCTGACATGGTCAGTATACTGTAGGCCTCTACACTACTGTACCACCGTTTGGACATTTTACCAACTAAATTTAAAAGGTACAGTAGTGTGACTAACAGGTAAAAAAGCACCTGGTTGTCAAGGACTATTTGGTCGCTACAAAAAAAACTGCTAGTGCTAGCAGAGATCAGGCCTGACTCTGCTAACGCAGCGGTTTTGTGTGATTTGTGTTTTTTGGAAGTGACAGTAATCTATTGATTACTGCACTTGCCTGGGTAAGGTGGGCTGGGCGGAGGGGCTAAACACAGGTGCTGGCAGGAATCAGTGCTGATCGTGCAAACACCGCGTTTTGGGAACACTAAACTATGGGGACGCTAGTATAGTTCTGATCAGATCAGATATTGATCTGTTCAAACACTATACTAGTAATGGAGGTGTATGTATGTATGTGTGTATGTGTGTTAGTGTAATTGACTCTAACTGACGCTAAATAACGGTGGTGTGGTGGGACCCTGACGCTAACTAGCCTAACTAGCGTCACCCGTAACACTAATACAGTGATCGGTAATCACTGTATATAGTGAACACTGTGACAGGGCAGTAAAGGGGTTAACTGGGGGAGATCAAGGGGTTAAACCTTTTTAGGGGATAGATGGCGGGTGGCCTAAACCTATTTGGGCCTAGCGCAAGCACGATTTTGGGTCACAAGTGACACTTAATACAGTGATCAGTAAAAGATCTGTATACCACTGTATATAGTGTACACTGTGAGGGGTTTGGGGGGTGCTCAGGGGTGATCTAGGGGTTAAATGTGTACCTATGTGTGTTAGTGTCAGTGTAGTGTTGGTGGAACTCACGTTTAGCTATCTCTCCTTCTCCTGGAACCAAAAGCGCTCCAGGAGGGAAAATTACATCACTTCCCCTGCCTGTGTTTACATTACACACACAGGCAGGGGACACAATGCCTTTGGCCAGAACCGATCACCAGATTCAGACCAAAAATCATTGGTCTGCATCTGGTGACTGATTGGTTCTGAGCCGAATCAGGCCAGGATCGGCTCGCAGGGCGAGCGCAATCCGTGAATGCGCCCGACGTAGGTCTACGTTCCTGGACCTAGCCGAGCCGCTCTGCTGCAGTAGCAGCAACGTGAGCGGTCAGCAAGTGGTTAACGGACAATTGCGCGGTCATGCGACGCTGTACCCAGATTAAATTTACTTCCTTTTTTTCCCCACAAATAGAGCTTTCTTTTGGTGGTATTTGATACCCTGTGCGATTTCTAATTTTTGAAAAAAAGAGCGACAATTTGGAAAAAAAATATATATATTTTTCACATTCTGATATAACATTCCCCCAAAAAAATTTACAAATCAAAATTTTTTAACATTTTAGGCCAATTTGTTTTCTGCTACATATTCTTCGTAAAAAAAAAAAAAAAAATCACAATAAGCGTATTTTGATTGGTTTGCGCAAAAGTTATCGTGTTTACTAACTACGGGAAAGATTTATGTAATTTTTATTGTTTATTTTATTTTACTAGTAATGGCGGCAATCTGCGATTTTTGCGGGACTGCGACATTGCGGCGGACAGATCGGACCCCTAAATTACATTTTTGACACTTTTGGGGGGACCAGTGACATTACTACAGTAATCAGTGCTATAAATATGCACTGTTACTGTAATAATGACACTTGCAGGGAAGGGGCTAACACTGTTTATGATCAAGGGGTTAAATGTGTGCCTCATGCTTACTGACGTGTGTGGGGGGAGGGGATTGTGTGACACAGACACAGATCGCAGGTTCAGCTATGCTGAATCTTGTGATCTGGTCCCTGCCTGTCACAGAGGAGATCTGCCCGCTTTGTTTACACAAGCGGGCGGATTTCCTCACTTTCCCGACGATCGGGGAAGAGAGGCGGTGATCACCGCCTCTCCTCCCCTGGCCCAACTCCCACTGTGTCCGAATACAGCTGGAGTGAGGCTCCGGGGGCGCGCGCACGCGCCGCCGAGAGGGGGTGGGATCCAGCGACGTAGGTCTACTTTGCTGGACCCAGGAGAGCCACTTTGCCGCAGTACCCTTCATGTGAGCGGTCGGCAAGTGGTTAAAGCGGAATTCCGGGGACAAAAACAAAATTTCAATAAACATACCCCCGGGACAGTCAGGGCTAGTACATTCCACAATGGCTAGCCTCTGATCTGTCTCGGTTCGCACTTACCTGCAAGAAGAAATACTCACTTTTAAAATTTCTTCTCCAGCGTTGCCATCTCTGTTGTGGGCAGCTGAAGCCAGCGCGATCCTCTTCTGCGTCCTCTTCCGCGTCTTCTTGTCCCAGAATGCGCCTTCACCGGCTCCTCTCGTCACTTCCGGTGCGGCGCCGCATTCCTCCACAGCTTCTGGGCATGCCCAGAAGCTGTTTAGCAGGGAATGCGGCGTCGCCCCGGAAGTGACGAGCGGGGCCGGTGCCGTCGCATTGATTCCTGGGAGCGATGACGTTCAGCTCCCAGGAATCATTGCAAACCGGAAGAGACGGCACGGGCCGCGGCCACAGAGGGAGGAAGTGCAAAATAGGTGAGTATTTCTTTCTAGAATTACAAGGTAAGTAAAAAAAAAAAAAACCTAACTATCCAATTCCTTTTCAGGTGAAGGAGACCAAGCGGATGGGCACAAAATCGATTAGGTCGATTTTGTGCCCGGAACTCCGCTTTAAGAAACAAAAAAAAAAAAGGATTTTTGCACTATTATGGAAAGCTTTTGATTTAAAAGAGATGTTACGTGAAGATGCAACATTTTTTTAATGCCTTGTCCTCCCCATAACAAAAATGCAATTATAAAATGTAAAAAAAAAAAAATACCTTGCATCCCTTCTTTCATACAGGCCACAGGGTACATCACTTCTCACAGATTGATCCTGTGAAAGCTGTGGACTAAATCTCATTAGAAAATGCACCAGCGCTGTGAAGGAGCACATTGTGGTTGAATCTGGGATCAGTAGCTTTCTAATGATGGCACTAGAAAGCCTGTGACTTCATCCTAGATGACATTGCTAGACATCTGGATGGTAAGGTATTTCTTTTTTTTTTTTATTTTCTATTAGCATTTTTGTTGAGGGGGGTTAGACTTTTTAATGCAAAGTCTACATGGGTGATTAGTCCATGGCCTAGCACTGGCTTAATCTACCCTAAAAACATAATAGTGCAAACCCATCATGTGAACTAATTTGTGTACCTGCATTTCATGCACTGTTATGTTTGCTGTCTCCCTGGTGCCAGGGTTCGGCATGTGGTACATTGTGTAGACAGTGACAGAAAACATAGAAGATGGAGGATCCTTAAAGCATAACTCCACTTTTGTGTAAAAAACATTCCCCTCTGGGTGATCCATGTACATTGCAAGGATTATAACAAACTTTGTTGGAGATTCCTACCTTTTGTTATTCTGAAGAAGTCACTGATTGTTCCTTTGTGCTCCTGTGCTAAGTGAGTCTAAAAGGAGTGGTATCATAATTATCAGTCAGCTGTTGAGGAAATCTGTTGGGCCTGCATCCCTTTCGACATGTTCCTATTGGGAGTATCTCCCCCAAAATGACATTTTTGTTGTAGGGGATGCCTGAAATCTGACTTGTATCTTAAGCAGACTTCTGGGAAAATGGGTGAGCCAATCACACAAGCAGGAAATGTTTCTGGGGGGCGTTCTGTATATATTTTGTGTACAGAACAAATCCAGGTAGCCATATTGCATTGCATTTTCAGAAACTTACAACAGCTGCAGATTGAAAAGGAAAGTTATTGTTTAATAACATTCAATTACAATATCACTTGTGTCGCAATTATATGCGCTATATTATTTTTTCTTTATTTCCCTTTTTTTTTTTCCCCCACGAAAGTGAAGTTACCCTTTAAGAACCAATTTAAAGAACTAGACTGCAAGTTAAAGGGAAGGACCTCCAAGGTTATATTCTATGGAATACTGCCTGTGCAATGCACAACACGGGAAAGAAGCAGGAGTGTAGAGAATTGATTGCATGGCTAAAGACCTGGTGTATGAGGGAAGGATTTGACTTTCTATAGCACTGATTTTTCATTGGCATACAACCTACATGCCAAAGATAGTTTTCACCTAAATGTAGGGGGGTCTGCTGTTCAAGGGGAGAGGTTTACGGGAAGGCTGGAAGAGTATTTAAACTAGGATTGAGAGGGGAGGGATAATAAGAATATAGCGAAGCAGATAAGTCAAACAGGGGTCAGAAACGAATGGAAGGTGATTTGGGGGAATATGGGGGAGGGCTACAGCAGGTGATAGGGAGATTTCCATTTTACAAAACAATCATTAGCAATTACAATACTTTTTGTACTACAAAAAGATATACAAAAACACATGCAAAATGCAACAATGGATTAAATTGTTTGTTCGCCATGCCAGAAATCTGCCAAGCAAAATAGGAAAGTTGGAAGAAAACTACAATTTATATGGTATTGCTGAATCTTGGCTTCAATGTTCACAATATTGGGCTGGTAAAATTCCTGCCAAGTGCTCTTTCAGAAGGACAGGGTAAAGCAAAAAGGTGGAGGTGTCATTCTTGATGTGGGGAGTGATCTCAAAGTGCATGTGAAAGAGGACCTTGTTGATGGTTCTGAGGCATTATGGGTGAAGCTGCAAATTAATGTGTGCTCTTCAAAGTTAATTATTGGAGTTTGTTACAGGACCCCCAGTGTTAATGAGGAGGTGGAGAATCAGCTTCTTTTACAAATAGAAAGGGCTGCATAGGCTGGGACAATGGTAATAATGGGAGATTTTAACTACCCTGAAATTGACTTGGGGTAATGGCACTGGTGAAACAGTAAAAGGGCTAAACATTATTTGCCTATACCAAGATAATTTTATGGTACACATTATAGCATCCTCAACTAGAAATAATGCTCTATTGGACGAAGTAATCCTAAACCACGTGAAGCTCACTGCTAAAGTGCATATAAAAAACATAGGTAGCAGTGACCATAACACAATTTCTTTTAATGTAATCCATAAACAACAAGCGCATACTTTTAAGAGAGACAATTATCCAAGATCGAGGGCAATACAAAGAGAACACGATTTATTTTCATACAAGTACATGGTACAGCAGACACATATCAGGATCATGAAATGTTGGGTTAACATACTCTTTAATAACAGCGTGCAATGCTAAGTTTCTAAAACTAGCAAAATATTTTCTGGTATCAAAAGAGATATAGAGTCCACAGAGAGACATTATTTTGATCCTGTACAAATCATTAGTAAAACCTCATATGAAAATATGCAGTTCACTTTTGGATATTGGAGAACTTAAGAAAGTTCAGTAAGGGGCAACCGTACTGATACGAGGCATGGAGGAGCTCAGCTATGAGGAAAAGATTAGCTGAACTGAATTTATTCTCTTGGGAAGAGATGATCAAGAGAGGATATGATCACCATGTATAAAAACATGAGTGGTGGTCAATACAGTGAACTTGGTGCATAGATATTCAATTTAAGATCATGACAAAGGACATTCCTCTGAATCCACTAAAAGCAGGGATCTCCAAACTACAGCCCTCCAGCTGTTGCCGCACTACATGTCCCACGAGGTATTGTAAAACTCTGACATTCACAGACATGACTAGACATGATAGAAATGGTAGTTCCTGGACACCTGGAGGGCCATAGTTTGAAGACCCTTGCACTAAGGGATTCTATATCTGGGTTTTTTTATTTATTAATTATATTTATTTTTTGGTTGAACTAGATGGAGTTTTTCAGCCTCACTGTATGCAACTATGTTTTTTAGACATAGGAAAAAAGTTGAAATAAAAGGGTACTTTGTTAAATGTTACTTATTTTATGATACATCATCTATAATATTAAAAATATCTTAGGAAAAAATGTAACCAACACACGGCAGTAAATATATATGGATAAAGCTCAGAAATATCAGGCAGCAAGTATAGTGATATGTAGCTCATTGATTCATGTAAAACAAAGCTTTTTCAATGATGAATTCATTATTCTGAGAAACAAATCTCTGAACAAACAAAACCTCTTTTTTTTTAAGTCTTACAATAGGATGAGTTAAGTGATAGAATTGAGTGAAGAGCACATTTGTTTCTGACACTCACCCACTCAACAATTAAGCCATTATTATGCTCAAACAAATTAGGAGAAAACAAAATACTTAGTTAATGTATTTTAAGTGTTAGCATTCTTAGAATGTAATATCAATGAAATGTAGAAAAATAATTGTAATTTATTTGATATATCATCAATCAGTTTAAAAAAAACAGAAGAAATATACTGTATATCAATCCAATGTGAAAAAAAAACAAAACACTTCCAATAAGAGCAATATTGCACCTACCACTGCAGATCAATATATCATATCATAAAAACTGACAAGATCATTTGTTTGCTTCTCAAAAAAAACAAAAACCTACAAACAAATGTAGTCAAACTGTGTACCATATAACCATTGTAAATATCCTGTAAAATTGCAGTAAGTGATGATAGAAAATTCCACTAACTGAAGCAGCCAAAATCATGAATTCGCTACTGTTTCCCAAAGGGCCTCTTTCTGCTAGCTTAAAAAATAAATTTAAATTGTAGAAATTTTTTTTAACGAGCACATATTTAATTTACAATAAACCCATATTTTTGCATTTTGTTTGGAGAAATAAACATGATACATGAGGATTGGGTTGAAACTTAGTATAAATAACTATAACAACTATAGGGTAAACAGGAAGTCTGACTTCTTCCTTACTTAGTAAAGGCATGTCCTCAAAGGTACCCACACTTTCACATAGTGGTGGGGTTTTCCTGGTCAAACAATCCATAGACCTATACTGCTGGTTGAATATCTATTAAATATACCACCAATGTTCAGAATTATTAATGGATACCTAGTTCTACAGATTACAGTATGGCTTGGGCATGGTGCTAACAGCTCTTTACTGTAAGAACTAATTGCTAAAAAATCTACATTAAGTAGCCAGATATTTATGCATTACCAAGGAGAAAGCCAAAAGATATGAGGACAGCTATGCAACGTATACCAAGCCTACAGAGGGCTGTCCCTCCTAAAGGAAACCTGTCAAAAATTGTAAGTTTAACTTGTAATTATTTAGGGCTCTTTCACATGGGCAGACTATGCCAGCAGATCCGCTTGCTCAGAATGGGATTTGTCCGCTGATCCCAGCTGAGCCGGCAAATGACTGGTCTGTGTCTGCTCCGCTTATATGCAGCACACACAGCCTACTCTCATCAATGGGCCATCGGATGTAAACAGACCGCCTGTCCGTTTACATCTGACTGTATTTTGATGCCCGTCTGTCTGTTTTTAGCAGATTGGATTGGACATTGGCAGGTGTAAATGGACACGTCTGTTTACATCCGCTGATCCACAGAGGGCAATGGATGGTCCGATAGGGTCTTAAAAAACTGACAGGCTGACGAGATCGATCTACCCCTGTTAAAGGTGCTTTATGCACAAGGGGAAGCCATATTTAGGCCTTATGCACACTGGACATTTTTACAACTGCTGTTTTTGGCATCAGATGTTTTTTTCTGCATCCAGTAAACTCCCCAGCATTTCATCCTATGTGTTCATGCACACATAGGCTGTTATCAGCAGTTTATAGCAGGGGCGTTTTCTGGCTGTAACAAAAACACAGAACTAGTGGGTTTTAGGAGACGTTTTTCAGCTCTAACTCTGATAAAATCTAAAATACGCTGAAAAACGCCAAAAACCGCTGAAAATCGTAGGTATTAGGCATTTATCAATGTTTTTGAGCCATAAGCTTTTATGGGAGTATAGTTTTGCTAGAAAAAAAGCTAAAGAATGCTACACCTGAAAAAAGCAAAAAAGCTGGAAAAACACATTCTACAGCTACAGCTTTCTACTGATGTTTTGATAACGTCCAGTGTGCACGAGTCCTTACTCAAAGCATATGCAGGCTCTGCTTTTTGCAGGGCTGAACAATGGTTTGGCTTTACTGCTTCTTCTCACAATATGAGTCTATATAATTTATTGAAAACACTCCCTATACAGCTGATTCTATCTTAAAGTAGAAGTTCATCCTAAAACTAAAATGTTTTTAATCTACTTGCATCCACAATCTAAGACTAATCTATCTAGCCCTGTAAAGAAGAAATTGCTAAATATACCTTTTCTTAAGCCGCTCCAGTCCGGTCCCCTAAGCTGTCAGCGGCGGCTTCTCTGTGGAGGTCGATGCAGAAGAGGCAGCCGACAACAGAAGCCCAATAGTAACTCTATGGGTGACGTCACTTCCTAGGCATTTCCTAGCCATTGTCAACTTTCTCCTGCACAGAGCCTCCACCGCTGGAGAACGGACAAGATCAGCTTAAAAAAAAATATGTATAGCGAGAAGATGATGTGTTGAAAGCAGAAAAAATGAGCGAAAGGATTTGAGCAACTTGACAAGGGCCAAGCTGTAATGTCTAGAACAGTGTTTCTTAACCGGAATTCTCCTACATTTCGACATTGTGGTGGATGTATATTCGCCCAATGTTGTTTCCAATGCGTACTGACAGGGAGTACTATCAGCGCGTATTGATACCTGATGCCCTCTCTGTAGTTATGGCTCAGAGGACTCAGAGCGTGGAGTCGAAGGAATGCAGAGAGCGGAAATTCTGACTTCAGACCATGGAAGCAGGGAGCCGTGGGAGCCGAGAGTGAAGCCTGGAGCCGGGAAGCTGTAAATGGAGCCGAGGATGAAAGCCATGGAGGTGGGAGCACAGAGTGGGAGCTGAGAAAAAAGACTGAGGAGGCAGGGAGCACAGAGTGGGAGCCATGAAGAAAGCTGAGAATGAGGACTATGGAGGCGGAGAGCACCATATCAGAAGGTGAGACCCTGTCTGAATGGTAGCAGTGATGCACACTGTGGAGGGGGAAGCAGAGAAAAGAAGCACATGGCTGGATTGGAAGACGAGTTTATGTGTACAGAAGGGGGTAAATGCAGACTGCGGGGGGGGGGGGGGGGGCGGCGGTAGCAGAGAACAGGAGGTGACATCCTGTGACTGCAGGGGGGGGGGGAGAAGAGAGTGTGGGCACACAGCTGGATCAGGATGAATGATGCACAAAGTGAGATTATAATAGCTTTAGGTTATGCCATAATTGTACATAATGCTATTATGATCTCACCTCCTGCTACATTCAGTCGCATCCAGCCACAGGCCCCTGCTGCTCCCTCCCTCTGCAGTCTACAGTTAGCCACTACCATAAACAGGATCTCGCCTTCTGCAACATTCAGCCACGTGCTCCCTCTTTCCACTCTCCTTCTGGCACCACCCTCACAGGTTCATAAGAGCTGGAACTATAGAGGAGGCACCAGGTATCAATGCGCATGGATAGTACTCGCTGTCAGTGCACATTGAAACATTGGTATCGTGTGCATATTTTTTCTGCACAGAAAGATACAAAATGTATGCATTTTTCTGCAGAGAAAAATACTCAAATGACACCAATATTGTGGTATTAACAGGGCACATAGAAATCAATTGTTTTCTTTATGTACCTGCAGAGACCTACGTTAGGAAAATGCATGTCTCTGCACATGATGTGAACAAGACCAAAGTATTCTATGCAGGTCAAATCTGCACAGTTTTCCATCAATTCCTATGTATGTATGTTGTGAACAAGACCCAACTGGCCTATATGGAAGAAGGTGATCACGTCAAGAAAGGTTTGAGGAACACAACAATGAGTTTAAAGTGCTGATTTGGTCTCCAAATTCTCCAGATCTCGATGCAATCAAGCATCTGTGGAATGTGCTGGAAAGACAAGTCCAATCCATGGAAGCACCACCTTGCAACTTTCACACTTAAAGGATCTTCTACTGTTACCATAGCATACCTTCAAAGTTCTAGTGGAGTCCATGCCTTGACAGATTAGGCTACATTCATACAGGCAATTGAGGCTGGTGAGAATTGTAGTGGCAGGAATCTTCTGATTCCTGTTGTGGCTCTGAGTAGCTAGGAGTGGCCACTGGCCCCGTTCATTATAACAGGTTGCTACCAGCCAAAGCTATTCGAGGCTATCTGTACAGCCAGTGAATACCTGTAGTGATCACTGCTGGATACACTTAGCGGGGGCTTTCCTGATGACCGAAGAGCCAGCTGAAGCTATTTTGTATTCATTTGTTTTTATGATTCACTATATTGGAGTGTGGTCCTGGGAAGCATTTGTGGCTATGTGGTCAGGCTTGATGTTCACCTATTAGTGACCCAGCACCCTGCAGCAGTTTTTGAATTGGCTGGTATATCTGATGGAAGTATATGAGCAGTGCCGTTTTTTATTTGGTTTATGTGAAGATTTGCCATGTTGTAGGAAACATTTATAAATGTTAATTGTGCCCAGTGGCGGCTGGTGCTCCATGGGCCGGGGGGGGGGGGGGCGGCAGACGGACCGCGCCATACCACCCCCCCCCGGACCACACCAGGCCGCAAACCATATCCACCCCCCTGGCTCACTCATCCTGCCTGGATAGTGGAGGGAGGGCAGGCAGCAGCAGCAAAGGGCGGCGGCTTCAGCTTCTTCCCCCTCAGTCTTCTGCGTTTCCTCCCTCCTCCTCCTCCTTGGCCAATGGCATGGCGTCTCCTTTCGGCCAATCGGTAAATGGGTCTCAGAACCGCTTCCTGATTGGCCAGGAGGAGGATCCGTGTGACAATAGTGAATATTCATTCGCTATTGTCACACAACTGGGTGGGCTCGGGCACAGTGCTCTGCGCCCGAGCCCACCCTTTTTTTTTTGTGTATTAGAGCCTCTGGCTCTAATCACATGCTAAAAAAAAAAAAAGCCCAATTGAACTCCATGCGTCCGGCGCCCTGCGTGTAGATTAGGGGGCCGGGTGCATGGACAGGGGGGCGGCGCCCCTGCACCCCCAATGCACCAGCCGCCACTGATTGTGCCTAAGCAATACCTAGCAGTGCACTTCCTGGAATGTGAGTGTGCCTAGGTAATCCTGTACCTACAGCCTCATAGCTTTACATCTGCAAAATTAAGCCTCCCATAGCTAGATCAAAATTTGCATTGTTCAGCAGGGACTGGTCGAATTTCAATCCATCTGTGGCCAGGAAACCTGCCTCTGTCAGAATAAAAGAGTGAATTGGGAGTACACCCAGTGTTGATGGGGGAATCTGGCGATTTTCTTTCCTTCAGCACATGGTACCCTAGGCATTAGAACACACATGCATTGGGCTTGCTGAAGGCACACACCTGTTTACTTCAGCAGAGATGGTACCCTGGAAAACCAGGTCACAGGATATTACACCTCTTCCAGCTTAATCCCTTATAGTAAACTGTCAACCTCTGTCACTACATGGCTCTGCAACAATCATTAACTAACCTGGCTCACTTTCAGGAAGTACCACAATGCAATTCATTCCAGAAAGAAAATATCTGAGAAGCGCTGGGGTTTCTTTGCTTATTTAAACAAACAGATACAGGAAGTTTAAATAAACTCAATGACTTTGGTAAGGCAGCTTCAAAAATAAACAGGCTTCCCTCAAACGAGTACCAGAAAGTGACTCAAGGATGTAAACATACAAATATGTGAAAGAAAATACATTGGTCATGGGACTTTAGATGAGGCAACTCACAAGGTATACACGTTAGTACTTTTATTACATGATAGCAAAAGTACTTTTATTACATGATAGCAAAAACACATTTAATGGTACAATCAATTAACAGGCATAACAATTATATATGAGCTGATCCCCAATCAATAAATAGGTAAAAAATATAATTATATCATTTCATATTCATAGCAGTATTGGCATTCCTGATATAGCAGGTAGAGAAAAATACAAAATGTCGCATTATATAGTAGATTCTTGTCATCCTAACACTCTACGCGTTTCGTGGAGTTGGTCCACTCATCAGGAGTAGATGCAAGAATTATGTCTAAAAAAAATAAATAAATAAAAAATTCCGTAGTAATTAGGTCATTTAATAAATAAACAAAAAAAGGGGAGGGAAAAAGGAATGATAATGCGGGGATAATTAAATAAGGCATATGACCTCAATACTTACAGATCAGCTCAAAAAGAAGGAAAAAAAAAGAAACAACGGAAGAAAAATAAAACCAGCAACCATGTAGCAGGGGATCAAGGAAAAGCGCCTATCCTGGGGACTGTGGCAGAACAACCCAACCGAACCCTCGGGCACCCAGAGGGCGGACCATATAACATGAGTGAAAAGTATGAAAGTGTGCAAAAGCGCCTCCAGGCAGTATCAATCTACAAAAGAATATATAGGTATATATACTGTATATATGTATATTGAATAGTAATACACATGTAACAATATAAATGTATAAGGGGGCGCAAATAAATTAAAGAGAAGATGAAAAAGAATAGTGAAAAGAATTTAGAGGAGAACAGAAAAAAAAAAAAAACACCAAAAAAGGAAGAGGGGGGAGTGGGCATCCGGCATGCCAATGACCCAAAAAAAAAAAAATACCTAGAAAGTGCAGGGAGCGAAAGCACCAAAAAAAGGGAAAGAAAGTACTGATGGTGAAATAAACAACCAAAATGACAGTGAGTAAAAGTGGAATAAAAAAAAATAGCAAGTGATAGAGACATCGAATGAAGTGTGTGTTAAAACTGGCTAAAAAGTGAACTGAAAATAGGATGATAAATGTGAATGAGGATGACCAAGGATCGTTAGGATCTAGAATATCCAGTGCGTCGCTCAGTCCGGCTGTTGATTGTAGTTCTCACAGGAACAGCTGATTGTAGTTCACATAGGTACAAAAATAATAAAGTAAAAGTAAAAAATTCCATTTAAATAGGAAAAAATGCCAGGACCGCAGATCCCAGCAGAGAGCCAGCCTTAGGCTCCTTTCACACGGAGCGGACCGTATTGCGATCCGCTCCGGCACTTTTTTTCTTCACGGACACGGATGACATTTGTGTCATCCGGTCCGTATGTCCGCATATCATCCCATCCGTTTGCGGATGATATACAGACATAATGTATGTCTATGTGATTGCGGATGACACCGCTGACATCCGATTTTGCGTCCTTTCCGTTTTTTAAATGGAAGAAAAAATAGGGTTCTGTTCCGTTCCAAAAAACAGAACTGAAAGGACGCAAATCGGATGTCAGCGGATGGTCATCCACTGACATCCGCAATCCCATTGACATGCATTATGTCCGTATATCACCCGCAACCGGATGGGGTGATATACGGACATACGGAGTGCCCGTGTGAAAGGGGCCTTACTCCTGAACTAGGCAGGAAAAACTGGAAGTCCTACAGCTGGAATTGATCGTATACCGTCTGGGACTGCCCCAGGGGTGTAACCAAAAAGGTTTCTGTCTAGTCCTACTCCTAGAGAGCAAGAGCATAAGCCCAATGGTCGAAGACTTGAAGCTGTGTCTGTCGGTGAACGAAAGATAAATATTATTTAGAAACGTAACAACTTGTACTGGTATGAGCCTTTAGGCCTCATTCACACATGGCAGGTCTGCATATAAAATATAAAAAAGTTTCTGCATATAACAGGGCGAATCAAATAAAAAAATGCATAGCTTGGAGCAAGGAAATGGAGATTTTGAAGGACTCAAACTTTAAATTGAAACCAAAGAGATCTGTAGAAGGGATTTGTGTTGGTAGATAAATGCTTGTCAGCTTAATTGAATAAAATAAGATAATTTTATTCACTTTGATTCTCCTTTTAAACTGCTGCATAAGCTGTGGTCAATAGCACAAAAAACAGCAAATGCTGCTCAACATATTTAATGATAAAAGGTGCATAGAGCAGGAGGCAATGGACCCTTGGGAAATATTAGAGGAGAACAGTTATTTCACCATCTGTAACTGCAATTTTTCCTCTCTGTATTCGGTTTCAGCCGTTATTTGGCTCCTCCACCTTCTCCGTTTTCCGTACCACTCACACATCTTCAATAATAATAACACAGCCAGTCTCCTCCTCCATTTCACAGGATCCCTTGCCTCTCCTAAAATTTTCCTGGACTATATCTTCCTATGGTTTGGTGTCACTTCCTGCCACCCGTTTGAGGGAAGCCTGTTTATTTTTGAAGCTGCCTTACCAATGACATTCTTGTATCTGATCATTTGATGAGGCATACAAACTCCAGTGCCTTTAAAATATGTTCTTCCTTTTGCACTCATTTGTGTGTGTACATCTTTTTATTTCATTGTTTTTTATTAGGAGAAAAAAAAATATTTATAAAAAACAGAGCCTATTGGGCAAACCCAGGCTTAATACATTTTCCCATGTAATTTCAATTCTCTTCTTTATTAGTCTTTATTAGTGTTTACATCTTTACATTAGTCTTCAGTATGTGACATACTTTTTTCTCTGGCAACAAGGAAGAAAGAAAGCATGTGAAGACGTCCCTCCACACATGCAGTGCTGTCCAATAAAAGCTTTCTAGCAGAAGTTTGAAGGTTTTGTGCCAATATTGACTTGTACTGTATTTGGAACTGTTCATAATTCCACTACCTTGACTAATTTTGCAGCTAAAAAAAAAAAACAAAAACAGCCCCAAAGCATATGCTTCCACCACCATGCTTCACTGTGGGTATGTTGTTCTTTTGGTGATGTGCAGTGTTGCTTTTGTGCCAAACATATCTTTTGGAATTATGGCAAAAAAAATCAACCTTGGTTTCATCAGACCATAACACATTTTCCCACATGCTTTTGGGAGACTTCAGAAGTGTTTTTGCAAAATTTAGATCGGCTTGGATGATTTTCTTCATCAGAAAAGGCTTCCATCTTGCCACTCTACCCCATAGCCCAGACATAGGAAGAATACGGGAGATTGTTGTCACATGTACCACACAGACAGTATTTTCCAGATATTCCTGCAGCTCTTTTAATGTTGCTGTAGGCCTCTTGGCAGTCTCCCTGACCGGTTTTCTTCTCATCTTTCATCAATTTTGGAGGGACGTCCAGTTCTTGGTAATGTCACTGTCGTGCCATATTTTCTCCACTTGGTTATGACTGTCTTCACTATGTTCCATGGTATACCCAATGCCTGGGAAATTGTACCCTTCTCCTGACTGATACCTTTTAACAATGAGATCCCTCCGATGCTTTGGAAGCTCTCTGCGGACCATGGATTTTGCTGTAGCATGCAACTAAGAAATGTCAGGAAAGACCTACTAGAACAGCTTAACTTTATTTGGGGTTAATCCGAGGCACTTTAAATGATGGCAGGTGTGTACTGACTCCTATTTAACATGAGTTTCAATGTGATTGCTTAATTCTGAACACAGCTACATCCACAGTTATAAGAGGGTGTGCAGACTTATGCAACCACATTATTTTAGTTTTTTTATTTTTACTCCCCCCAAGAAAGATTTTAGTTTGTTTTTCAATTGAGTTGTACAGTACATAGGTGACATTAAAGGTGGAAAATGTTCTGAAATTATTTATCTTTGTCTCGTTTTTTTACTTTACAGAAACCTCACATTTAACAGGGGTGTGTAGACTTTTTATATCCATTGTATACTTTACTAGGATTCTGTCCAGCTGGCTCGCACACAAAGAGCCCCAGCAGAAAATTCTCTCATGATTATTGAAAGGGTAGATATGTTTTAGTTGGAGAGACTGTGGCATAAAACCCTAAACACAACCACTTTAACTACACCTACACTATTGTTATCACTCTCCTCCCCCATTTCTAATTTCACTCTCTACCCTCCTCTCTCATCCCCTTGTCTAGCGCCCCTCCCCAAGGCCTCACCATTATTTATTTTTACCACTCTCCTGCTCCCCCCTACAAGCTGTTAGATGGTTGTGATTTATTTCACTTCACCTAACCCTAAAAGGCCTTAACTCCCATGAGTCATAGTAGGTGAGGTTGAATAAAGACAATAGTCCATCCAGTTCAACCTGTGTAGGTGTGTGTGGCTGTAATCATCTCTCATACCCCTGAATGTCCTGATCCTTGAGATGTACGTCCAAGAGTGTTTTGAAAGTAGCCATACTTCCCGCAGAAACTACCTCTTGTGGTAGAGAATTCCACAATCTTGTAGCCCTAACAGTAAAGAACCCCCTGCGTTGCCTGAGGTTAAAAGCCTTCTCCTCTAATCGCATTGTATGTCCTAGAGTCCTCATGCAATCCTTTCGAATGAGTCCCATTAGAAAAGAAGAACTTAATGACCTAAAAGATTGAAGGCACATATTGCGTACATCCAGGAAACTCATAAGGCTCCCTCAATAAGAGATCAACATTTCCAAATCTCCTTCTACAGTTAGGCACCATTCACACCTGCGCGCATTGTTTTCAGGCGTTTTTGGGGCTTTTTTCAGGAGTTTTTTCAGGCGTTTTTTTTGGGCTTTTTACAGCCGTTTTTTCAGGCATTTTTTGCAGGTGTTTGGAGACAGGCATTGACATCTAACAAAAACGCTTGTAATCTGCCAAAAAAGAAGCTCATGTACTTTTTTGAGCTTCAGGTGTTTTGCTTCAGACGACAAAACGATCATTTGTGAACAGGGGCTATTGAAATGAATGGGATTTTGCTTGTTGGGTGTTTTAAGACTTTAGAGATGAGCATTTTACGAGCTGAAAATGCTCAGAAGTGAACAGGGCCTGACAACAGAGAATATAAGTGTCCATATTGATCTCTAGGCATGTTCTTTGGGCACTCTTAGATTTCCAAAGCAAGGTTGATAGCAGATATATTTTCCTTAAAGTAACCACCGGTTCCTCCAAATTTACCTTACAAGCATTCTACAGTCTTAACTCCAACCAAGACTGCTTTTTAAAAACCACACTGGAAAAACTTTCTGCTTTCAAAGAGGGGATACTTATTGTAGGGGGACCAATCAATGCTCCACTTTACCCCCCAGCTGAACCACCCTCTGGCATGTCCTTAATCCCTCAGGCTACCCATAATCGCCTAAACATTCCACCAAGCTCAACTGATTGGCATCTGGTGTCTAAACAATTCAGATAACAGGGATTATACATTCTATTACTTCCCCTACAAGGTGTATTCCCATATAGACCTGTTTTTGGTTCAACACCAGAACATCCCTCTGGTCTCCAAATCTGACATTGGGAATATTACATGGTCAGATATATGTCCCAAATTCTGTTTCTATAGCTTAATCAAAAAACAACTTTCCTGACCTTGGCAATGGAGATTAGAATCTTCTGAAATAAGAATTTACTCCAGCACCCCTAGCATATGTAGTTAGAAATAAGACACAGAGAGAAAATGAGTTAGACACTCTGAGTATTTATTCTATACTAGACATTAAGCCCGTTAAATTAACGGGCGCTAGAACATATGGCTGACTAAGCGGGGGCTGCGCGCATGGTACTGGGGAATGCGGGGCTGCGCGCATGGTACTGGGGAATGCGGGGGCTGCGCGCATGGTACTGGGGAATGCGGGGGCTGCGCGCATGGTACTGGGGAATGCGGGGGCTGCGCGCATGGTACAGGGGAAGGCGGGGGCTGCGCGCATGGTACAGGGGAATGCGGGGGCTGCGCGCATGGTACAGGGGAATGCGGGGGCTGCGCGCATGGTACAGGGGAATGCTGGGGCTGCGTGCATGGTACAGGGGAATGCGAGGGCTGCGGGCATGGTACAGGGGAATGCGGGGCTGCGCGCATGGTACAGGGGAATGCGGAGGTGCGCGCATGGTACAGGGGAATGCGGGGGCTGCGCGCATGGTACAGGGGAATGCGGGGGCTGCGCGCATGGTACAGGGGAATGCGGGGGCTGCGCGCATGGTACAGTGGAATGCGGGGCTGCGCGCATGGTACAGGGGAATGGGGGGCTGCGCGCATGGTACAGGGGAATGCGGGGGCTGCGCGCATGGTACAGGGGAATGCGGGGGCTGCGGGCATGGTACAGGAGATGCAGTGCTGCAGGCATGGTACAGGAGTACCATGCCTGCAGCACTGCATCTCTTGTAGTATGCCTGCAGCCCCCGCATAATGGCAGGCAGTGCAGCAGTGGAGGAGTCTAACTTACCTGTTCCTGATATGTGCTGGGGAGGATGGGGGAGCTCCTCGGTGTTGGAGGGGTTACCCCCGATAATGGTGCGGTGTGAAGGCCGTTCTGAATTCCTATGTGCTGGGGGCGGGCACTGACCTTTTTAGGCTGGGGGAGCTCCTCGGTGTCGGAGGCCGGGTATTGGGGGTCACCCCCGATGATGCTGCGGTGTAAGGGCCGTTGTACTGCCGATCGTTTCAGTAGCCACCGTCTGATCCGTATGTGCTGGGGAGGCGGAGTTCCGATCCGTTGCCTTAGATTTAAAAATGGCGCCACCCGGCGCCACACGTCATTGCGTATACGCCGCTGCTCGGTAATTTCCAGGAATACCCAAACGTATCCGAGCTTTCCCGAACGGCGGCGTATACTTAATGACGTGTGGCGCCGGGTGGCGCCATTTTTAAATCTAAGGCAGCGGTTCGGAACTACGCCTCCCCAGCACATACGGATCAGACGGTGGCTACTGAAACGATCGGCCCTCACACCGCAGCACCGTGAGCACCGGCAGTACAACGGCTCTCACACCGCAGCATCATCGAGGGTGACTCCCAATACCCGGCCTCCGACACCGAGGAGCTCCCTCAGTCTAAAAAGGTCAGTGCCCGCCCCCATTCCCAATACCATTGGCTGTCCGTGGTGCACATGCGCAGTAGTGCACTTCCACGGACCCACGGAATCTTGAATCTGCGGACGCAGAGACACTGGGGTTTTATTAATATAGATGAAGCAATCCACTTTATTACAAACATGGTAATGTGGGAGACTCTTAGGCAAGGCACTCCAACATCAATGGCTGCTATTCTCTGTCCCATCCTTGAGGCGAGAAATTCTGCCACATCAAAGAAATTGCAGACACTTGAAGTTTTTTACTCAACTCTGTATAACCTCCATGCCTCTACCCTTCATGCACTGCACCAGGCTCTAATTGAAAAGCTTGAGGGGTATCCATCTTACCCAAGTTGAAACCCAATCTACAAACTATTCTTGACTCTGCTATCATCACAGATCAAATTCCCATGGCGGTACAATGAAATAAACATGGCAAAATTAATGCTTTATTACAAAAAATTATTCTCCCACATTTTGCCCCATATTTTGAATGGCCCGTTCATTTTGCTATTCTGAAATTCTTATTTTTTTTAAAATACTGCCTAAGAGCGGTCCACACTGCCGCGACTTGTCAGGCCACTTGTCAGCCTGACGAGTCGCGCTCCCTCGCGGTCCATTGACCGCTACAGGACCCGTTCTAATAGGACACAAGTCGCTCCGACTTAGAAAAAGGGTCCTGTACTACTTCGGGGCGACCTCGGAGCGACTTGCATAGACTTCCATTATGTGAAGTCCCTGCAAGTCGCTCCGAAGTCGTGGTGCATGGTAATGCACAACTTGCCCCCGAAGTAGTAAGGAGTCGTGTCGCCTTAGTGTGAACCGAAGCTAAAAGTGCATATATCGAGGAAAATGACCCACCCCCACATGCTAGTTTTGTTATTAAATGCTGATCCTAAACTGTTCACAAAAATAATGGCCATTTTTATCTATACGGACAATACAATCAAAGTATTTAACCGGATGTATGCAGCCAACCCACCACTACCCCATGCCACCTGCTGGCAATAGATGATAAAAAAGCATTTGCTAGAGTAAACAATCATTTCATAACCTTGGTCTTGAAACCTATTGGTTTTAGAAAGACCATGGTAAAGTGGATAGGTGCCATTTTGTTGCCTTCCTCTGGATCAACTGCGCGTATAGGATTGTGTATATGGGATTGTATGGTTGGGTTTTCATTACTGTTTTTTTTTTTTTATTGGTTGAGCCAGATGGACTTGTGTCTTTTTTCAACCTGACTAACTATATAATCTGTCCTCTCAGCACTAGTTAAGGTTAATGGGGTCTTTTCAGACCTCTTTACAATCAGAGCAAAACAGGTTAGTCCACTAGCCCTTCTCCTCTTTGTGCTCACTTTGGAGTCCATCTTATGCAAAATTAGGGAAGTGTCAGACATGGCAGGCCTCCGAGTAGGAGAGAGAAATCACAAAATATCAGCTTATGCAGATGACCTATTGTTCTCCCTAACCAATTCAGTTATCCCCGTCCTCAAGCTTCTACGTCAATTTGAAACCTACAGGAAGCTCTTTCACCTGAAAATACATTTTAAAGAGAGAGACTAATTTTGCCCCCCTACGAAGTTTTAGCGAGACCTCATCTTGAATATACAGTACAGTTCAGTTTTGGCACCAGTTCACTAAAAGGATATTGGGGATACTGGTGAAAGTACAGTGAAGGGCAACCAAACTGATAAGCGAGGACATGCTCAGCTATGAGGAAAGTTTAGGTGGACTGACTTTATTTTCTCTTGAGGCGATTAAGGTATATGACCATCACGTATAACTACATAACTGGTCCAAATAATTGGTGCAGGGTTATTCAATTTAAGGTCATTAAAAAGGAAAAAGGGGGTACTCTTTACATCTGGAGAAAAAGAGATTTAACTTCCACATATGGAAAGGTTTCTTTACTGTAAGAGCTGTAAAAATGTGGAATAGACTCCCTCAGGAACTAGTTCTGTTCAGCTTAGTAAAGTGTTTTAACCACTTAAGGACGAGAAGGTTTTACCCACTTAATGACCAGGCCATTTTTTGCGATACGGCACTGCGTTATTTTAAATGACAATTGCGCGGTCGTGCGACACTGTACCCAAATAAAATTGATGTTCTTTTTTTCACACAAATAGAGCATTATTTTGGTAGTATTTGATTACCTCTGCAGTTTTTATTTTTTGTGCCATAAACAAAAAAAGGACGGCAATTCTGAAAAAAAAAAAACATTTCTTTTTATTTTCTGCTATAAAACATTCCCAACAAAAAAAATGAAAAAATCTAATATTTTTCACATTTTAGGCCAATATATATTCTGCCACATATTTTTGGTAAAAAAAATCCCAATAAGTGTATAATAATTGGTTTGAGCAAAAGTTCACGTCTACAAACTAGGGGATACAGTAGATGTCATTTTTATTTATTTTTTACTGGTACCAGCGGCGTTTAACGATTTTTAGCGGGACTGCGACATTGCGGCAGACAGATCGGACACCTAACTGACACTTTTGAGGGGACCACTGACATTACTACAGTAATCAGTTCTAAAAATATGTACTGTTACTGTACTAATGACACTGGCAGGGAAGGGGTTAACACCAGGGGCGTTCAAAGGGTTAAGTGTGCTCCTAGGGAGTGCTTTCTAACTGTATGGGGGATCGGCTCACTGGATGAACACAGAGACCTGTGTTCCTAAATAGGAGGAAAACAGGATCCCTGTGTTCATCTCTGACAGGACAAGCGGTCTGCCTTGTTTACATAGGCAGACCACCATTCTGTCTCTATAGGGAGCGATTGCGGTTGGCACATCGCACCGGCAGGACCCAGTGGTTCACCCTCTGGCCAATCAGTGTGTGTGCGTGCTTCCGGTGGCTTGCACGTCCAGACTATTAAATGAAGGTACATCGTTTCACGTAATAGAGCTGACCTGTTGCAGTAAAACTACAGGGGCTGGTCGGCAAGTGTTTAATAAAGAGCTGGATGCATTCCTAAATTTATAATATATAACTGGATATTAACATTTATAGGTAATTACACCAAAGATGGTTGATCCAGGGAATATCTGCCTTCGGGGGATCAGGAAGAAATTCATTTTTAACCTGCTAAAGTAAACTGACCCATGCTTTATAGTTTTTTTTTTGCCTTTCTCTGAATCAACTATGGGTATAGGATTCTCTTAATTATTCTGTGTGCTGTATGAGGGTTTTCTATTTATTTTTTCTATTAGTTGAACTAGATGGTCCTGTTTCAGTCCCCGTTCACACTAAGGCGATCTGTGAGGCGACCTGGTCGCCTCACAGGTCGCCGTAGGTCGCCTCCCATAGGGAAGCTTCGGACCCGTTCTAATAGGAGCGACACAAGTCGCTCCGACTTAGAAAAAGGGTCCGGAGCTTCTTTGGGGCGACCTGGAGGCGACCGCCATAGACTTCAATGTTATGAAGTCCGTAGCGGGCGCTCCGAGGTCACGGTGCGAAGTAGCGTCGCTTGTATGTGAACGGGGCCTTAACCTAACTATGTAACTAAGTAACGTTCCCTAATCCTATCTGAAACAATCTAATGCTCTATTTTCTAACTTTGTATGGGCTAACAAATGTCCTAAACTCAAATGGTATTTACTAGGTCTCCCCTTACCCTACAGAGACATTACCCTGTCAGATAAAGCCATGAATCATTCTGCGTGTCACCTAGTGAGGCTCCTTGATTGTTATAGACATGCCGATCTCTAAACAGTTGATAATGCTTGAAAAAGCTGCTTCCACCATACCCCTAAGCAGAGCTTACTTGTGCGCCTCCTATTCTCCCCCTCATCAAACATCACATCCAATGATTGGACCTGTGTCAAGGCTTTCACAGAATACAAACTATCCTCCATTAACTCTCCCATATGCCCAATTATTGGCAACTTGAGATTTATTATGGTAACTTGGGATAGCTTGTTCCAGCCCCTGTTCACCAATAAGAAATACTGAGCCTCACAGTTCATTCAAACTGGCCAATGGCCCTCGATAGGAGGCCCATATAACTCCAACCTTCAAACAGGCACCTCCTAACATCTCTACCACCTCATTTTCATTACAGTCAAGCCCCCTTTAATCAACTCTTTTTTGATTCTAGCTTCCCTTGACATTACCATCTCTCCTCTAAGCACACACTCCTAGACCAAAACAAGGGACATAAAGCCCAATTCCTGAAACTCCTGCAGCAAGACTTACAGCAGTGGTGTATTTAGGTTTTGTGCTGCCCTAGGCCTGACTAAACTTGCGCACCCCCTAATTGAAATATGACCCACCCCTTCCTGTTTATGACCCGCCCTGTCATCTGTAAACCACAACCACAGTCTATCAGTGCCCATCAGCACAGCCTCATCAGTGGCCATCAGTGCAGCCCCATCAGTGGCCTCCAGTACAGTCTATCAGTGCCCATCAGTACAGCTTATCAGTGCTGCCTCATCAGTGGCTATCAGTGTAGCCTATTAGTGCCCATCAGTGCAACATATCAGTGCCCATCAGGGCACCATATCAGTGCAGCCCCACCAGTGAAGCTTAGAAGTGCCGCCTCATACCCATCAGTGCAGCATATCAGTGCTGCCTTATCAATGCAGCCTCATTAGTGCCCATCAGTGCAGTTTATCAGTACCCACCATTGGCAACTTATTAGTGGCCATCAGAGCAGCAAATTAGTGCCCATCAGTGCAGCATATTAGCGACCATTAGTGCAGCATATCAGTGCAGCCCCATCAGTTCTTTTAAGATATTTGGACTTGTGTTTGCTGCCACTGATTGTAATCCTAGGATTATGTCACGTATTTGTATAATAAATAGAAAGTCCATAGTCCTTATACAAATAAGTGAAATAATCAGTGGCAGCAAACACAAATTTTTTGCTGCCCCCCCTCCAAAGTGCTGCCCTAGGCCTGGGCCTTGTTGGCCTAGGCCAAGATACAGCACTGACTTACAGGTGTTTTCACAACAGAACAATGCTTAAAGATATTGAACTTTTCACTAAAGTCCTCATATTGTACCGAACATCAAGAGACTATTTTTAAAATGTTAACCAAATCATACAGTACAGATATAGTCCTCCACAAATTTTATCCTAATATCTCGGATCATTGCTGGTAGTGTAATACAGATGGGGATACCTCTCTACACATGTTCTGGTCTTGCATGAAACTAAAAACCTGGCAAGACAAAAGGACTATCTCACAAAAGTTCACAGATCACTCCACCCAGAGGACCCATCATTCTCAATTCTACGCAACTCCCACATCTTCATTAAAAGCTATCATTGGTCCATTCTTTGACATCTCCTCAATGCCACCAAGGCATGTATCCCCTTGAAGTTAAAAGACCCCTCTCCCCCTTTGATAGCTATGTGACCACATAAAGTAGAGGAGATCGGGATGGTGGAAGATTCTCTCCTCTCAAATAAAACCTAATTTATACCATAAAACTTGGTTTTATTGGTTTAGGAGAGTCGGGTCTGATGCTCGAAACCTCCTAAATACAATTGCCTCCCTTAACTGCAGGCATAAGAGGAACATGCCACATCCCACTCAGATTCCTCCCCACGCTCCTTCCTTAATCTTAGTATCCTAAGCCCTGCCTATTTCCCTAACTGTTTTCCCCCATCCCAATACACTTCCACCCTAAACCTGCACTTTATCCCTCCTCCTTCTCACTATATCTCAAACCTGACATTTTCCAATCCCCAAACTTTCCAGTCCCCAAACTTTCTACCCCTACCTCTTTTCGGAAAGCACTAAACTCTCAACTTTTTCCATACATACTCCATACAGATGAATTTCCTTGGCATGCTTCCCAGCCTTTTTCCACACATCTATCACCCAGATTTCTCAGAACACTGAGAGACAACAACAGTTTCAGAATACCACAATATCTGTGTCATCTATCATAATGTGACCGTCCTGTGTGAAGTAACTGTCCCGTGTGACCGTTTCGTATGAATTATGACAATGCCACATGCTTTGCACTGTACATATCTCTGAGTTTTCATAAATAATAAAAAAAATTCTAGTGTTAGGCTGCTATACACTTAAATCCCATAGACTTAAATAGGATATTTTTTCTACAGTATGGGTACATCCCATTTACATCTAAGGGACATTAATGCACAACCACAGGCAGGCCAGCACTAGAGTTTTATTGGTTGGGCTGCAGCTGTTATGCCTCGTACACACGGATCGATTATTGGCCGGGAATTTTCAACCAACGTCCGATCGGCCGATTTTCGGCTTGTTAGTATGATGCTTTCGACAACCGACTCCGACTTTTCGGCCAAATAAAATCTGGTGTGCAGGCTATAAAATTTTTGTTGGCCGTCAACTGAACGGCCGATTTTCCGTCAGTCAGTACAGATTTCGGCAGACAAAAATCTGATGAGCAAGACTGGGCATGCTCAGAGAAGAAAAAACACACGGAAAGTAAACCAGCACATGACATCACTTCTGAAGTAGATTTTTGTTGGCCGAGAAAATTTGTGTGCAGTCTAGGCACATTCCAACCAACAAAAAACCACTCTGGACAAAAGTCGGATGATCGGTCGGCCGATAATCGTTGCGTGTGTACGAGGCATTAGAATAGGTAAGTAAAGACCTGTAGGGGATGGGAAGGGTGGCATGGTATGCTACACTGAGAAGGGTTAGTAAAAAGGGCTGGGGGATCTTTAGCAATCATTTGTGAACTTGTACTGTAAGTGTTAGGTGGAAAGAGAACTAACAGTAACAATTTGATCTCTACAATATGCATGTACTGCACAATGCTTTAAGTGTTACTGTATTGAAAAGAGCATACAAGTCAAGTGCTCAATTGTCTCACTACAAGATCAGTATTCTACAACACTCAGTGTAGCACTAGGAAATAATGAAAAGGGCTACAGTAAAGTAGCTAGAGCTGATGGTCCTGATATTTTTGAAACCTGCTGCAACTTTCACTTCTATATATATTTACACTAATTGTAACTGCTGTAAGTGCATGATTGCAATGCTCCGATTAGTGCAACCAATCATATATTTAGAAAAAAACTACTGAATAAAATACAGTATGTATGGCTATTTTCATGTAAGGAATATACTAGTGTATATGCCCCGTGCCACATGTTTATTTTATAAATATGTGAATATGTGAATAAATAGTGATAAATTTAATAGGTAAAAAATTATTTTGTGAATAAAAAATTATTTTGTGAATAAAAAATTATTAAATTATTATTTTAAAATTTGTGTATTTTTAGCAGCTGCTATAGAAATGAAAAAAGATGTTTGCAGGTAAGTAGTCTAAATGACTACCTATAGCGCTTGCTTTAAAATAATTACAATATATATTATAAGTGAATATAATACATTTCATAAAATTGATATTAGTGACAAATATAATAAGTGCAAATAATAAACCCTATTTCATATAACATTAATAAATGTGAAAAGTCCAAAGTTAAAAAGTCCAATAAATATGCTGTATAAAGTTATTAATGTTATATGAAACAGGGTTTATTATTTGCACTTATTATATTTGTCACTAATATCAATTTTTTGAAATGTATTATATTCACTTATAATACATATTGTAATTATTTTAAAGCAAGTGCTATAGGTAGTCATTTAGATAGCTATTTTCATGCCCATTGGAGAAAAGTTAAACAAAATTACAGAAACAATGTGAATTAAAAAGAAAAACACAACATAATGAACCTCCCCTTTAACTTTCCTGAATTGAATGATATGTCAATACTATGAAAATAATCTCTAGCAGTATCACAGAAATATGGGTTTAAATAAGCTTTCATTAACCAATCCTTCTGAAGTCTGAATTTTAGTAAACAACACTGAAAGTCATTACTTAAAGTTGAAGTTGTTAAAGCCTGGCATATGTCTCTAATACGCAGCTAATATAGATAGATTACAGCAGGGGCTAAGGGGGAAACTATCATGTGACAGGCACTAGCATAGTATTAGTAGTCCCACAAGAGGGCTTCAATGCTTTTCTTTTATAATGATTACATAGGGCAACCAATTAGCGTCAAGAATTCATGTTCAAAGCTTAAAGCAGAACTAAAGTCTCAAATAGGAAACTGTGATCAGGCAGACTCTTTATTGCAGAAGAAAAATTCAGGGCTTGTTCACGGCACGATATCTGCATTCTCAGATGCTTTTTTGTATATGCGTTTTTTTGTTTTCAATATGTTCCAGTGTTTTTTTCCTCTTTCTTTATTTTGGCACTTAAAAAGTCATTCTTTTCATTCAGGACAAAGTACATTCTGGTACGTTTACATGTGTTTTGATGTGTTCTGGACGAAAAAAATGCAGCAGGTTGTACTTTTGTTTAAATCATTTGAACTATGTTCACTGTTGTGAACTAAGGTCACTGGAATACATGGCAAGCATTGTGCATGCATTCTAGATGTGGTGTATAACCGCACTGGAAAGCATTTGGTGTGAACCAGCTCTCAATGTCTCTTCAACAATAAAATAAACCTGCCTGCTCACAGTTTACTTTCAGGCACAGACCCTGTGTGCCAGAAAGACTGAACAAAGTATTAAACCTAAAGTCACACATTTATTATATTTCAGCTTACCAATTCTTACATTTTATGGCTGTATTAGCGTTCTTTCTTCCATTTTCATTTGGTAATCTAGCTAGTAGGTCTGTTGTTTTTCAACAAAAAAAGCTCTCTTGCAGTTACAGGGATGAGACAGGCTGTTTAACACTGGCAGGAGTGTTTAAAATGCTCATCTTTTACTTATTTATGTAAAACCTTTATCCCAAAAGGAAAAAAAAAAAACGGTCTGGTAATAGATTATAAAGCATAAGCTGGAGCTCAGCTTCAGTTTGTTAGTGTAATTAAATCTGCTAGTAAATTTAACATTATCCTCCCCCTGAATGACAATGCTGCTGTCCAAACCTGCCCCAGGTGCTCCTTCTTCCAGAGTGGTGCTTGTATAATATAGGAGGTGTTAAAGGTCATCACCAGTAAAGAAAACTAATACATCCACTGCATCAGCTGCAATATATAAAATGTTTGGTTTTGGGTTTATGTGCAGGAGTTACACAATCCCACGTCAACCAATCAAGACGACCTTGTCCCGACACTCAGGAGAAACTGGGCAGAAGATACTGGCTAGGGTCCTTGGTCCATTGGTTACTATGCACAGCTGCCTCAGATTCTGTCTGCCCGGTTTTAGTAAATACAGGAGCGAGGATTTACTAGAAGAGACAGAATCTAGAGAAGCTCTGCATAGTAATCAATCAGCTTCTAGCTTCAGCTTGTTCTGTAAGTGGAACTTTACTTAAAGTGGTTCTAAAGGCAGAAGGTTTTTTTTTTTATCTAAATGCATTCTATGCATTAGGATAAAAACCCTTCTGTGGGCAGCAGCTCCCCCCACAGCCCCCCAAAACTTACCTGAGCCCCATTTCGATCCAGCAAAGTTGCACAAGAGCCGCAAAGTCTGGAAAATCTCCCTCCTCACTGGCTGAGACAGCAGCAGGGGCCATTGGTCCACTAAAAAAAAAAAAAAAAAAGTGGGATCCCTACCGTTTAGGTGGATCAGATGGTTCACGGTCTGTTTTCACCTGGCCGCCCATAGAGCAGAGCACATCCACCCGCTCTTCTCCGATCGCTAGAGAAAATCTGCGGCGCAGAGGAGAGGCTGAAAGGAAATGCTCAAAACTGCAAATTAAGAATTTGATTTCCCATGTTCACCACTAGTCTCAAGTATTTCTGAGACGGAATGCTAATGGACAAGTTAAGGTAAGCATCCCTGCGAGCTATTGATGCCATAAAGCATTCTTTGGCTAACAGATTGTAAAAATGGAATCCATACGGAATTTTCTGTAACGCACTGACCTGTTCAGGAGCTTTAAATTGAGGATTAGACAAAAGCTTCCAGAAGATTTCTTTACCAGAAAGACATGCGAGTAGAAACCCTGCTGACATTCTTCTGGAACTACTTGAACTACCACATTCTGTTGCATCAGATCCTTTATAAGGGTCTTCATGGCCAGAGCCTTGGTAGAATCTTTCGGAAGATTTGTTAATAAAAACCTTTTTGGGGGAAGATTCAATCTTGTACCCCTGGTAAAGCATTGTGAAAATGTTTTGGTTTGAGGTTATCTTTTGCCAAAATTTAGAAGTCTTCCTCCCACAGGAAGTGCCCAGTTATTGGGTCTTGTTGGTCTGCGTAGATGAAAAAGGAGTCCTCCTTTGCCTTTCTGCTTTTGCGAAGACCAGTTCCGTCTCTTTGATTGAGGCCTGCCCTCCTGATCTTGCGATCTTTGAGGGTGAAAAAGACGCCTGGGAGGCTGTTTCTTCTTTTGACCGGAAATGCCCTTTTCCTATCCACTGTTCTATCCAGTATGGAATCTAGTTCTTGGCCAAAAACAGGTCTCCTGTAAATGGAATTCCGCAAAGCTTACTCTTGGATGCGGAGTCACCTGGCAAAGTCTTCAACTAAAGAGCTCTTCTGGCTGAATTAATTAGTCCCGCTCACCTATCTGGCAACCTAATAGACTCAGCTGAGGCGTCTGCAATGTAAGCTACAGCTGACAACAGGGTAGAGAAGGAATCCAAGATTTCTTGCTTGGGTGAATCTACTACAATATGCGCTTTAAGCTGGTTAAACCAATATTCCAGATTTCTAGCCACACAAATAGTTGCCATTGCTGGCTTGAGATTTCCCATAATGGCCTGCCAGGATTTTTTAAGAAGAAGGTCTATTCTCTTGTCCATGGGATTTTTCAAGACCCCCATGTCTTCAAACTCCAAATCCGTTGATCTGGATACTTGTGAAAAGGCAGCGTCAAGTCCAGGTACCTTAATCCAGACTGCAGCTGGGTCTCTCTGGGTCCGACCATTCTTTTTTGATGGAATTGAAGATTACAGAGTGTACCAGGAGGGTACGCCCCTTTGGCTCACTGAGGCCTGCATACATTCGGTCATGAAGAGTAAGCTCCTTCTTTTCTTCTCCCAAACCAAGTGTAGCATAAACTGCCTTAATACATTCACCTAATTCAAAGACAATTTATATTTACTGGGTGCATCTTCCACTCCCTTTCCTTCCTCTTCCTCTGAATCTTCATTGGAAATGAGATCCAAATCCATATCCACCAGAGGGGTGAACGGTGGGCCTTGTGAGGACTCTGAGGTAGATGCCTGACTCACTGGGGGGTTTGCTAAAGATGCACGAATGGACTGAATGGTGGCGTCAAGCTCTTTTTTAACTGAGGCAATCATGACGTTGATTCTTCCATAACAAGAGCAGCAATGCATTCCTGGCATAGCAACAGTGGTGGCCCGTCCATTAGGGGCGCAGCTCCCCCTATCCATGCGTCCGGCCCCCTAATCTACATGCAGGGCGCTGGACGCATGGATTCCAGTAGGGGGTTTTTTTTTTTGAAGCACATGATTAGAGCCAGAGGCTCTAATAGGCTTCAAAAAAGGGTGGGCTCAGGGCACAGAGCACTGCGCCCTGAGCCCACCCAGTTGTATGGCAATAGTCGAAAAAATATTCGCTATTGTCACACTGATTCTCCTCCCAGCCAATCAGGAAGAGGGTTGTGAGACCCCTTTCCCGATTGGCCAAAAGGTGAAGCGATCTTACTGGCCACTGGTCAAGAAGAGGGAAGAGACACACAGCACTCATTTTGACTGCCAAAACAAACAAGACAGTCACAGTACCCCCAATGAGTCTAGCAAATCCTCCAAGGCTACACACAGGGGCACAGAAAGTGTATCAGGACTCCTAGTGCCCAGACAGGCCCCAGCCACCAGGGGGAAAAAAAGGAGAGCTCAGAGTAAAAGGGGTTCCCACAGCTGTCCCTTACCTGAGCTTTGCTGGTTCCTGTGCCTGTCCCCACTGCAGCTGCGCCTGGCTCCATCACTGGCTGTACTGCACACAAAACAGGTGACTTCTTCCACCAGCCCAATCCTGCCTCCTCCCCCAGTGCTTGTGGCCAGAAATGGCGCTGCGTGCCTGCATCACATCGCACCATCGGCCTCCACGCGGACCAAGGCCTCCTGCCAGATCGCCGCCACCCTGGGACATCAACCACATGCAGTACAGGCTCTCCCCGAGCACTGAAGAGAAAGAAGGAGCCCGCACACCAGACCTCCATCGCTGGTTGTACCCGGGAGGATCGGTAAGTCTCCTGCAAAAAAAAAAAACAGGTGGAGGCAGGAACCAAGTCTCCCAGGACAACACCTAAGAGATCCTGGCTCCCACCAGGTGTTCCCTCCTGGCTGGAGGACACACAAAGGCTAATATGTGGTGTGAAGAAGCCTCCTTTTAAAAGATTGGTGGAAGAGGTGTTTCCCTAGTCAGTGGGAGGGGCCACAATCTCTCATGTGCTGTCCTGAAAGACGTTTAGGAAAAAACTTGTGAACAGCAGGTTTTACAGAGGAGTCATACTTTGTTTTTTCAGTAATAAAGTGAAAAAAAGCCTAACTATTGCTTTTCTTAAAAATGTTGCTTCCTCCTTTCTCCTATCTATTCTGTATAAAATATCCTCCTACATAAGCTGTACCTGTTTTTCTGCAATATTCTCTTCTCTACAGCCATTCAAAGTCCGGAATTTATCTTGTCTGAGCTTTCATAAAACAGAAGGCGGAGAGCTGAAGTTACACACTGCAGAGCTCAGTGAGGGGAGCTCTGAGAGCTGATTGGTGGGAAGAGACACACGCCCATTCACACAGCACACAGGAACATAGCTTAGGCTGTCAATCACGAGCTGTGTTCTGGAGATCCCTCCCCTGCCACCTTTTTCATCTTGGTTTTGAAAACTTGTCAGGAGTGATTCATGCAAATAGCAGAGAAACAAAGCAGCAGACAGAAATTATACTGTGCTCTTAATTGAGACAAGTAAAATTGCAGAGGGATATGCTTTGTTTATATGTCCGAGGTTTACAACCACTTTAAATAAACTTTTTTTTCCCACTTTAACAACTTGCCGCCAAATCACGTACCTGGGACGCTATTTGACTTCAAGTGGTTGTACTGGGGTGATGCCTGCAGTACCGTTTTTAAGAGGCGATGGTCAGCTCTCTTTTAATAGCAATTGGATCAGAGCAGTTACTAGCCACTTGATTGCTATTACAAGCTGCAGCAGAGGACATCCCCTCCTCCCACCGCCTTCAGTGGCTCTCTCGGAGTTCAGGATCCCACCTGGGAGATCTGAGCTACTAGCCAGCACATCTGCTGACTAGTCGGAGACCCATACAAAGCAGAAATTGGCTTTGATTGGGTCTCCTTGCTATGGTAACCCAGAAGCGATGACATGACATCACTTTTGGTTTACCTGGAGGTCAACGATGCAATTTTTTGAAAATCAAAAGTATTCAAAAATGTCGATCTTGGTGTTTTGAATGCTTTCAAGTGCAAAGAAGATATTTAGGTTCTTAATGACCCCAGATACCTTCATCAGGAGTACCTGACACATGCCTATTGCTTTGACAATGATGTTTACAGCTATAAAAATTATATAAAAAAAAAAAAAAAAAAAACAATTTAAATATATTGAGCATCAGAAATGAACTATGGAGCAATGGAAGGAGGTGGCCTGGTCTGATCAATTCAAGAATGGTTTGGGGTGTTGACTTGGCCTTCACATGTGCTGGAAAAACAAGTCTGATTCATGGAGGCCCCACCTTGCAACTTTCAGGACTTGAAGGATCTGCTGCTGACAGCTTGGTGCCAGATACCATGGCATACCATCAGAGGTCTAATAGAGTCAATGCCTTGACGTGTTAAGGTGGGTGGTCATAATATGGCTGATCAGTGTATGTACATGTTTGGAGTTCATATCAGAAGAGCAGGCTGTGGGTGAAAACCAGGTTTCCCCCACAGATACACTGATGCTAGGTTTACACCTATGTGTTGAATCTGCTGCTGTACCTGCGGGAAATGCAGGAAAAGGGTCCCTACACCTTTTTCAAAAAGCAGCTGCAAGGAAAGCACCATGCGATTTCTCACACCTAGATGGGGATGCAATTAAGAATGAATGGAAACCCCACGTGTCTGTAACAGAGCAGCATGTTTTGGCTGTGGCTGCAGGTGCAGGAACAGGTGCCATTTACATTATGTCCCGCATCGCAACCACCCGCAGTAGTGTGAACCTAGCATGAAGAAGTGACACCCAAGGACAGGAAGTGAGTTTTTTTAGGATTACCAGGTGAAAAACAAAGAAAAAGAAACTTAGGAAGAAAAATGAAAGCAGTCAACATGCCAAGGACTAGTAAGCTGCAATATATTACTGTAACGCGACCCTTGCTCGCTCGCTTCCGCTCTCCCGACACTCCTCTGCTACTAGTGAGTCAGCTTACAGATCGCAACGTCTGATGGTTCGCTCATCCAAGGCTCCGGGACCTGAACTACAGTTATGTGCCGTTCTGAATCCATTAGAACAAACACCAGGCAGGCTGTATGTAAGCTCAAACAGGACAACTTTATTGGAAGTACACAACACACTTTTATACAGAATTTGGAACATCCCGCCCCCAACAACCGCTTTCCTATTGGTCAATTGTAAAGTACATGTAGTCCTCCTTCAGGTCCTCCTGGCCACGCAAATGAGGACTTGAAAATTAGTCAGCAGGGATTGGTCCGATAGCTTGATTAGAAGGACTGTTATGGGTAATGAGACAGAAGCCCCAGGGGGCAATCAATGTACACAATAGCCAGACACAGAACAATGGAGCCGTCTGAAGCCTTAAGACAGGGCAATCCACATTCCCTCCCAAACCTTTCTGACATTGAAAGATATGTAATATACACAGCATTTAGGAATTACAGATTTCATGGCAAATGGGAATAAATCTTAATATTTCTATATGGAGATATTGCTGACAAATATGAAGCAATCCAAACCATTACTTATCTGTCTTTAAATTCCAGTGACGGCGAATACTGTCACAATTACATTTTTGGTTTTGGATACACGTTAAAAAAACTAACAAAACCTGGTCATTAAAGTTAAGTTTGCATCTATGGGGTTTCCCTGCAGCTGTGTTTTTGCGGGCACCGTAGATCATGCATTTGAAAAGGGCTGCTGTACCTGCAGGGAAAAGTTCCCTGGACCTTTTCTAAGATCACTGCTGCATGGAAACAGCTGGGTGCTATGAGTTTCCGCACATGAGACTATTTTAAGTGGCTTCCAATGGGTGGTGGTGCCATTAACGGCACCTCCATGCATCCACTAAACAGCAGTGCTGGAACACGGTACAAATAACACACAGTCCCACACCTGTATAAATATGATATGAACCTAGACTAAATGGACAATACACCTTTGCTTAAAGTAGAACTATAGGCATAACTTTTTTTTCCCCATTTTGGATAAAGCAAGGAAAGATTATACCCCTTGTCAGATTTTTGTTGCGCCATCTGTCTTTCATTGCTGAGAATTCACTTCACTTCCAGTTCCATAGCAAAACAGGAAGTGAGAGGAAATCTCTAAAAATTAAAGGAATTCCTTGGGGCCCCTAAGTTACCAGAACTAGTGTCCCCATTGGGAGATTTCCCCTCTGTTACTTTCCTGGGGACAACCCAAAATTTGGTATTTTCTTTTACTTTCACTTTCAATGATAACAGTAAACAGGACAAATAGAGAGAGTGAATCTCTTTAATGGGGACACAGACGGCAATAAAAAGTGACAGATGTTCTAATCCCTCTCCACCATGCTTAAAACTAAAAAAAGTTTTGCCTTTAAATATACTTTAAAGCGGGGCTAGATGGTCCGCTGTAAGAAACAACGAGCACTGATGCAGGCGTTTAATATACAGTGGGTACGGAAAGTATTCAGACCCCCTTAAATTTTTCACTCTTTGTTATATTGCAGCCATTTGCTAAAATCATTTAAGTTCATTCTTCTTCCTCATGAATGTACACATAGCACCCCATACTGACAGAAAAACACAGAATTGTTGACATTGTTGCAGATTGTTTAAAAAAGAAAAACTGAAATATCACATGGTCCTAAGTATTCAGACCCTTTGCTCAGTATTTAGTAGAAGCCCCCTTTTGATCTAATACAGCCAGGAGTCTTTTTGGGAAAGATGCAACAAGTCTTTCACACCTGGATTTGGGGATCCTCTGCCATTCCTCCTTGCAGATCCTCTCCAGTTCTGTCAGGTTGGATGGTAAACGTTGGTGGACAGCCATTTTTAGGTCTCTCCAGGGATGCTCAATTGGGTTTAAGTCAGGGCTCTGGCTGGGCCATTCAAGAACAGTCACGGAGTTGTTGTGAAGCCACTCCTTCGTTATTTTAGCTGTGTGCTTAGGGTCATTGTCTTGTTGGAAGGTAAACCTTCGGCCCAGTCTGAGGTCCAGAGCACTCTGGAGAAGGTTTTTGTCCAGGATATCACTGTACTTGGCCGCATTCATCTTTCCCTCGATTGCAACCAGTCGTCCTGTCCCTGCAGCTGAAAAACACCCCCACAGCATGATGCTGCCACCACCATGCTTCACTGTTGGGACTGTATTGGACAGGTGATGAGCAGTGCCTGGTTTTCTCCACACATACCGCTTAGAATTAAGGCCAAAAAGTTCTATTTTGGTCTCATCAGACCAGAGAATCTTATTTCTCACCATCTTGGAGTCCTTCAGGTGTTTTTTAGCAAACTCCATGCGGGCTTTCATGTGTCTTACACTGAGGAGAGGCTTCCGTCGGGCCACTCTGCCATAAAGCCCAGACTGGTGGAGGGCTGCAGTGATGGTTGACTTTCTACAACTTTCTCCCATCTCCTGACTGCATCTCTGGAGCTCAGCCACAGTGATCTTTGGGTTCTTCTTTACCTCTCTCACCAAGGCTCTTCTCCCCCGACGGCCAGTTCTAGGAAGGGTTCTGGTCGTCCCAAACGTCTTCCATTTGAGGATTATGGAGGCCACTGTGCTCTTAGGAACCTTAAGTGCAGTAGAAATCTTTTTGTAACCTTGGCCAGATCTGTGCCTTGCCACAATTCTGTCTCTGAGCTCTTCAGGCAGTTCCTTTGACCTCATGATTCTCATTTGCTCTGACATGCATTGTGATCTGGAAGGTCTTATATAGACAGGTGTGTGGCTTTCCTAATCAAGTCCAATCAGTATAATCAAACACAGCTGGACTCAAATGAAGGTGTAGAACCATCTCAAGGATGATCAGAAGAAATGGAAAGCACCTGAGTTAAATATATGAGTGTCACAGCAAAGGGTCTGAATACTTAGGACCATGTGATATTTCAGTTTTTCTTTTTTAATAAATCTGCAACAATGTCAACAATTCTGTGTTTTTCTGTCAGTATGGGGTGCTATGTGTACATTCATGAGGAAGAAGAGTGAACTTAAATGATTTTAGCAAATGGCTGCAATATAACAAAGAGTGAAAAATTTAAGGGGGTCTGAATACTTTCCGTACCCACTGTAGAAGAGACATGCAATGTCTCTTCTGCAATAAAATGCTCCTACCTACCTGCTCACTGTCTTTTCCGGTGTTCCGTGAAAAAACCTTACCCGTGAGAAATCCCTACCCTCGTCACTTCCGGTGCACCTACGTCATTGAACAGCTGAGCAGCCTAGCAGTGCGCATGCTCTAAGCTACGGAGGGTAGGGAATTCTCACGGGGTAGGGTTTTTTTTACGTTACACCGCATCAGCTGTTGCCACGGTTACATAAAAACATCTCGGCTGCAACATGAAATCATCTCTGCTCCCTCCCCTGTCACTTCCCTGAACTCGGCTACTAAATGTAAAAGCGGCGGCGGCTCTATGAAAATATAAATCACGGAGCCGAGATCTCCGTGATTTATATTTTCATACACCCGCCGCTTTTACATTTAGTAGCCGAGATCAGGGAAGTCACAGGGGTAGGAGCAGAGATGATTTCATGTTGCAGCGTTGATGTTTTCATGTAACCGTGGCAACAGCTGATGCGGTGTAACGTTACAACACACTACCGTGAAAATGTCCTACCCTCCAGGACCTTTGAGCATGCGCACTGCTAGCCTGCTCAGCTGTTCTGTGACAGGAAGTGACGAGGGTATGGAATTTTCACAAGGTATGGTTTTCTAACGTTACACCGATGCTGTAAAAACTGAGCAGATGTGCACCAGACCGATCTCTGAGTGCTGGGATGACCGCTTCCTGCGCGTGCTTAAGAGTGATGTCATCCAACGCCGGCCAATGAAGAGGCCCGAAGACCGGCAGATGCTGGCGAGGGACTCTTGGACAGGTGAATATTAATCCTTTAGTTCTGCTTTAATATATGCTCATTTTCAGTAAAGTAGGTCCAGAACTTCAGATAAAAACAAAACAAGATAAAACAAAAAACAAACAAGATCACATTCTTACAGCAAAAGTCTCATCCACTGTAAACACAGACTGATGGTAATGTACAGTATATAGTTATGATAAGTTCAGAGGCACACAGCGTTCACAGAACAGAATGTTTACAGAGATGCATTCCATGTACACAAACCGAAAGCACAGAGGTCCCCTGCTATGTAAACACGCCGACTGCTCTGCTTACATTTTCACTTGCACCATAGACCATTGCATATGTCACCATGATCAAACAGCAATGTACAATTCACTCACTCACTTACTGCTTGTAGAAATCCAAATTGACAGGTCCCAGAGCGAAAAATCGAAAAGCTGTCAAAACAAGAGAGACCCGCCCTCTAATCAGCCATTGGTTACATTCTGCGTCCAATGACAGAGCTCGCTGCTCGGCTGGGAACGTTTTCGTCGCTCTTCCCCTCTGGCGTGACAGAAGGTATGCGGGGATTCTTTGCCAGCGTGCACGAGCCTCAATGCGTGCCTGTGAAATGAGTCTTGTACTCTGCGCGCTCCTTCTCTCCTTAGGCGGGAAATGTTTCCAGTCATCTCTCCATACACATCAATCCTGTTCTTGTACCTCACCTGAACGGAATGGAACTACTAGCACCTGGCTGATATTTTACCGTTCAAGCTGGTAAAAAAATTTCTCTTTGGTTCATTGATGTACACGGATCCTGATCTTCTTAACCTCCCTGGTGGTCTGATTATGTCAGGATTTCTTTGCTGAAAGTGGTACATTGTTTTGCATGGAAATCTGTTGTTTTATATTTTAAAACTCACCTTGCGATCCCCCACCATCCTCCCGCTGTGTGCTCGGCTGATGCCGGTGTTCCGTGAGAAAAACCTACCCCTCGTCACTTCCGGTACTCGGCACTGTATGTAATGCAGCGGGTACATTAAAACAGCTGGGCTGCAATACGAATCATCTCCGCTCCTGTCCCGGTCACTTCCCTGATCTCGGATAGTAAATATAAAAGCGGCAGCGGCTGTATGAAAAGATAAATCACGGAGCCGAGAGCCGCTTTTATATTTACTTGCCGACAGCAGGGAAGTGACCGGGACAGGAGCGGAGATGATTCGTATTGCCGCACAGCTGTTTTATGTAAGCGCCGCGTCGGTAGGTTTATTTCACGGTACACCGTGATCGTTTCTTACTAGTGCGCATGCGCACTAGTAAGCTCCTCTGTTCTTCCATTACGTATCCGTGGCTCTGAGCATGCGCACTGCTGCGCTGCTCAGCTCTTTCTGGCCGGAAGTGACGAGGGGTAGGTAATTCTCACGGGGTAGGTAATTCTCACGTTACACCGGTGTAACGTTAGAAAACCATACCCCATGAGAAATGCATACCCACGTCACTTCATGTCAGTAACAGCTGAGCAGCGTAGCAGTGCACATGCTCATAGCTCCGGATACGTCATTGAACAGCTGAGGAGCTGACTAGTGCGCATGTTCGGAGGGTATGGATTTTTAACGGTAGTGTGTGTAACGTTACACCGACTCAGCTGTTGCGGCGGTTACATTAAAACAGCTCAGCAGCAATATGAGTCATCTCTGCTCCTATCACTTCTCTGATCTCGGCTAGTAAATATAAAAGCGGCGGCGGCGGGTGTATGAAATCGGAGATCTCGGCTCCGTGATTTATCTTTTCATACACCCGCCGCCGCTTTTATATTTACTAGCCGAGATCAGGGAAGTGACAGGGATAGGAGCGGAGATGACTCATATTGCTGCCGAGATGTTTTAATGTAACCGCCGCAATAGCTGAGGCGGTGTAACGTTACACACACTACTGTTAAAAATCCATACCCTCTGAGCATGCGCACTAGTCAGCTCCTCAGCTGTTCAATGACGTAGGTGCACCGGAAGTGATGAGGGTATGGAATTTTTACGGGTATGGTTTTTTCACGGAAAACCAGCACCTGTCTTCCGATTCCCTACCCTGCGAGTGTTGCAATGCAGGGGGGGGGGTGGTACCGGCGGCAATTTCAAAAATGTAAATAAAGCAGATGACCCGATACAAAGATGTGATCCTAACGAATTACACTGTGTCCTGGTTCACACTTGTGCGATGCGGGAAGGCTGCGAATTTGCAGCCTGTTCCCGCATCGCAAACGCACATCTGGCAGTTCACACTGCCATATGCGATACGCAAGGGGTGTCAATTAAATTTTAACGACACCCCCAGTTTGATCGCATATCGCAGTGCGATCTGACAGTTCGCACAGGATCGGATTGCACAAGTGTGAACCACTGTGCGATTCGATCCTGATGCGGCTGGAAAAAAGGGTCCTGTGCGTCTTTTGTGCGGGTGCAGTGCGAATTTCAGCCATACAAAGTGTATGGCTGAATTCGCACCACACATCCGATCGCATGTAATGAAGGAGCAGTGCGCTCCGTTATTACATGCGATCGCCGCACTCGCAAGAGTGTGAACCGGCCCTATATCATGCCATTTCACCACAGGATTGCACCTGGTGACTTTTCCAGTGCCCTGCCTGTGCTTTTCCAGTTCTTTTTGCCTGGAAAATAGAGAACGACCATGGCGTCCAAAAAGCGTTCTTTTTGAGCAAAAGCGCTTTTAGACGAACTGGAACTAAGTGTCAGCAAAATGGAGTTACTTGAAGAACTGAGCGATAACGATTCATGGGAAAATTCATCATTAGGTACGGAAAGTGACGACAGCGATGATTCTGATATCTTTTTCTGGCACATAGCGCCGTTGTAAATTTTGAAGAATCATTTGATATACTTCTCAAATTCCACAAGCAATGTGCCAGAAAGAGACATCAGAATCATCGCTGTCATCACTATCCGTACCTGATGACAAATTTTCCCATGAATCACTATCGCTCAGTTCTTCAAGTAACTCAGTTTCGCTGTCACTGTTTTCCAGTTCGTCTAAAAGCGCATTTGCGCAAAAAGAACGCTTTTTGGACGCCATGGTCGTTCTCAATTTTACAGGCACAAAGAACTGGAAAAGTCACCAGGTGCAATCCTGTGGTGAAATGGCATGATACAGTGTAATCCATTAGGATCACAGCTTTGTATCATGTCATTTAGTGTATTTACATTTTTGAATTTGCCGCCGGTTCCACCCCACTGCGTCACAACGCTCGCAGGAAAGGGAACCGGAAGGCAAGTGCCGGCATCTGCAGGGAGAGAGTGTGAGGATGGCTGCAGGACAGCCGGGGATCGCAGGGAAGGTCAGTATGATTCTGGGGTAATCCCGAGTGTGGCTCGGGGTTACCGCTTATGGTACTGAAAATTAACCCCGAGCCACACTTTGGAATACCGCTGAGGAGGTTAACCATTGTGTTATACTGCCCCCTACAGGAGTAGGACACTAGGCAGAAAAAAAGAATCTAGCTACGCCCATGGGCAGTCCCAGGGGGTGTACGCCCCCTCTCTGCTATATGTACTCAGTTTTTTCTGCCCAGTCAGGAGTAAGGACCTAGTTCCTTGCTGGGATCTTAAGTCCTGGCAATTTTTTTGCTTTTTAGACAGATTTTTTTTTTCTGTGAGATCTACACTCAACTGCCGGACTGGACGACAGGCTGGATAATCTAGATCCAGTGGTCACTGGCCAGCGAGCAAGTGTAGACCGCAGTTCTGTGCTAGGTTGGACGCTACATAGCCCCACTGGACTAAGGCTGGCCTGCGAGTTAAATGCGAGGTCGCATACAACTGGGTCTCGGCCTGAGTGGCAGCGTTCCTCCTGGCTGACAGCCCCCCCATTTTGATAGCGAAGAGGTTCTGTCCCCCGTCTCCTCCTGGAGGGATTTGGGGTGGATGTGGGCCCCTCCTTGGGCTGTCAGACCCCCGGGTTTCTCTCCCCGTCGGGCACCCCCCTTCATCTGTCCTCCATCCTACCCCCCTTCCACTTATGCTGGGGCTGTGTGGGTGGTCTGGTCCACCTCCTGGAGTGGGAGAAGGATGCTATGATGGGGATGGGGGTGTGCCACCGAAAACTGGACGATTGGCTGTGCGGGGGGGGAGGGGTTCCTGCCAGGGCCCCCTGTCCTGCCTATGCCTATCCTTGAGGCCTAGGGATCCCTCCTGGGGATGCCACAGTGGCCATGTTTGTGTAGTCTGGCGGCCATTTTGCGTGGTTTGCCATATAAAACAGTGGCGGCCATGTCTGTGGAGCCTTCTGGGTGGCGTTTTTAGCGGTGGGAGCCCCTCCTCATCCCCTGGTACTGACTCCTGGATCCTTTCATTTCCTGATCACTGCTTGTGCAGTGCAGATTCTCCTAGTTTCTGCTGGGTGGTGAGTCTGATGAGTCCTCTCCCTCTCTGCTGAGGTTCAATTGGTGCTCTGCGACTGGCAACCGGGTGGTGCTGCCAGATCGGTGGGGGTTGTTCCTTAGCAGTGTTTTACACTTGTGGGGTCCCCCTGGTGACTCATGGAGTCTTTGGAGAACATCCCCCCCATCTTATCCCCCCTCTGAGGCTGCGGGGCCCTTCGGGTCCCAACTATCCATCGATACTCTGACAGTGATCCCGGAGTCCTTTGTGTTTGGGCCACAGGCTGGCAAAAATCGACCCCGCCTTCCTCTGCCTCATCTGTCTCATTAGATTCTGAATCTGATTCAGCTGCCGTGGACGTGGGTCACCCTGCTGGGTCTGCGACCACGTGCCCTGAACCCTCAGATAGTGAGGAAGATTCCTTCTGCAACCACGCATAAAAAGGCACTGGTGGACGCACTGATTGTATCTGTGTGCGAGACCTTGAAGATGGAGGACGCAGCTGCAATGGAGGCACTCACAAGCCATCCAGAGCGACAAAAGGTGTTCTCTTTCCTCTCCTATTTTGACAGAATTGTTACTAAAGAGTAGGGACGACCAAAGCCTCCCCTTGGGGTCCCTAAGCGAGTTGCTAGTCGATACCCCTATGAGGAGTCCCTTCTTAAGAAGTGGATTGTTCCACTGGTGGTGGACCCTCTGGTCTCCAGATTAAACAAGGCAACTATGATTCCGGTTGAAGAGTCCCCGGCCTTAAGGGACCAAGCTGTCGGGAAGGTGGAGGCTATGGCCCGCACCCTGGCTGGTTCCACACTGAGTCTGATATTCACCATTGCGCCGGTGTCGCAGACTCTGACCGAATGGGCTAAGCTTTTGCTCCGTGACATGGAGGGGGAGTGACTCCCCCCTACCTTTGCTGAGTTTGCAGACCAGCTGGTCCAGGGGCTGAAGTTTATCTGTGATGTCTCTATGAATTTGGCTCACCTAGTGGCTTGGCTCTCTGTTTTTCGGCAGTGGTCCTTCGGTCTGTCTTTTGACTCAAATGCTGGTCTGTGGACCAGGCTTTTATAAAGGCTTTGACTGATTGCCTGTTTGGTGCTACCCTGGATGACATCATTAAAGGTATCACAGGGGCAAGTGTACCTTTCTTCCTCAGGCTACTAAGGGCAAGGACCCTCATCGTAGATGTGGACCCTCCTTTTTGGTTCATAAGGTTTTTCGTCCCTCAAGGTCGACTGACAAGGGATTGAAGCCCTTCGGGACCTCCTCTGGAGGATCCAAGCGAACTTGCTCTGGCAAGTCAAGAGAGAGCTTCTCCAGACCCGTGGACAAGGCCCCTTCAGCATGAAGGTGCGTCCTCACCCATATCTGGGGTGGTAGGATGTCTTTGCTGGTTCCTGGACCCATGGACTTCCCTGGTACAAGACAAGTGGGTCCACGTGGTCATACGATCCAGCTACAAGATCGAGTTTCATTCTTACCCTCCAGTAAGGTTCTTCCTTCCGATGTGCGACTGTCCCTTAGAGGCTCTTTTTGGGACAGTGCAAGACCTTTTACTTCAAAGGATGATTGTCCCGGTTCCGACTTCAGAATGTTTTCAGGGGTTTTACTCAAACCTTGTTACAGTCCCCAGGAAGGAAGGCAAGGTGTGTCCAGTTCTGGACCCCAAGGCGCTGAACAGCTTTGTGCCTGTGCAGAAGTTCAGAATGAAGTCCATTCGCACAGTGGTGGCTTCTCTGCATCTTGCCTCCATCAACCTCAAGGACTCTTCCATTCACATTCCAATATGTGTCGGTCACCAGCGCTTCCTCTGCTTTGCCTCTCACCTCGGGTCTTCACGAAAGTGTTGGCCCCAGTGCTAGCATTATGTCAGTGGGGAATCGCTGTCCTGGGCTACTTGGACAATCTTTTTCTACATGCAGAGTCTCCTACTGCGCTGGTGGAAAACCTGGAAATCACCATACGGACCCTGAAGGAGTTCGGCTGGATTCTGAATCTTCAGTCTGTCTTGGTTCCTTCCTATACGAAGCTAGACTACCTGGGTCTGACTCTGGACTCGGCCTTAGCCAGAGTACTCCTTCCTCTGGACAAACTCCAGAAACTGCAGGCTGCAATTTGCCTCCTGCTGTCATGCAGATGGTCATCCCTCCAGACTTGCATGCGGGTGCTGGGCCTGATGGTGTGGACCTTCAAGGCGGTTCCGTTTTGCACATGTTCCAAACGAGGTCCCTGCAAAGGGAGATTCTGATCAAATGGGACAAGAATCCGCAGTCTCTAGACAACCAAATCCAGCTGAGCCGGGGTACAAAAGGGTCCCTGATCTGGTGGTTTCGTTCTCCGGCAGGGAAAATCCTTCCTCCTCTTGTATTGGACGGTGGTCACCACGGATCATCTCCAAGGATGTCCAGTTAGCATCCAATCAGACAGTGCCACAGCTGTGGCTTATGTCAATCAACAAGGAGGCACAAGAAGTGTCCTGGCGGCTCTGGAGGTAGCCAGCATTTTCAGGTGGGCAGAACGTTTCGTTCCAGCCTTTTCCACCAAACACATTCCCAGAGTGGAAAACTGGCAGGCAGATTACCTCAGTCGGCAGGCGTTGGACCAGGGGGAATAGTCTCTTTATCCTGAGGTGTTTCATCAGTTGTGTCTCCCGTGGGGAATCCCCGAAGTGGATCTGTTGGTGCCTTGGCTCAACAGGTTCAGAGGTTCGTGGCATGGTCACAGGATCCTCTAGCGGATGCCACGAACATGCTGGGGGGCCCCCGTGGGGGTCAGTATTGTCTTATTTAAGCCTTCCCTCCTCTCAAGCTTCTGCCAAGACTTCTACTCAGGATCGAGGCAGAAGGGATTCCGGTCATCTTAGTGGCCCTGGACTTGCCTCGCTGGGCCTGGTACACTGATCTGGTGTGGCTGGTCACCGACGTTTCCTTGGAAGCATCCTCTCAGGGAGCATCTGCTTTCCCACGGACCAATCTTCTATCCTGCTTTACAGTTGCTGGCTTTGACGGCTTGGCTGTTGAAAGCCAGGTGCTGAAGGATAGGGGTTGGTCTGAATCTGTGATTCCAACGCTGTTAAAAGCTAGGAAATCTACTTCTAGGAAGATCTACCATCATACGTGAAAGGCGTACATTGCGTGATGTGAGTCTCTTGGGGTTCATCCTCGCTCCTTCTCAGTGGCTCACATCTTGACCTTCCTTTAACGGTGGGTTGAACAGAAATTGGCCTTGAGTACCATCAAGGGCCAGGTGTCAGCTTTGGCAGTCTTCTTCCATCGACCCTTTGCCACACACTCCCTGGTGCATTCCTTTCTTCAGGGTGTTCGGCATTTGGTTCCTCCAATGCGGTCTCCGTTGCCACCATGGGACCTCAACTCGGTGCTTTCGGTCTTCCAGAAGCCTCCCTTTGAGAATCTTCAGGAGATTGCTTTGTTTACATTATCTCAGAAGGTGGCTTTTTTGGTGGCTATCACCTGTGCACAGGGTGTCGGAACTGGCGGCATTATCCTGTTCACCTTACTTGGTGATTCACAGAGACTTGTAAAGTTCTGTAAGTCGGCAAGCGTTGGACCAGGCATCTGCGGATGCTTCTTTTGGCCGCAAGGTTTTGCAGGCTGCTGTTTAGAGGACCTGTTCCTCTTTGAGAGTGTATTGTTTTTTATCAGGTGGGCTCCAGTTTTGGTTGAGCTCCTGTTCTCTGGTTGGCTACCGTTTGGCCTGGAGAATCTTTTGCTGTTCCTACCCCCGAGAGTTGTACCCAGACCACCCACACAATCCTAGCATTATTGAAGGGGAGGTACCTAATGGGAAGGAGGGGAATCCGGGGGCCTGACCGTCCCATGGAAGGGCCCGTGTCCACCCCAAAACTCTCCAGGGGGAGAGAGGGGACAGCTACTGACCATACCAGGAACCAGGCGGGCACCGCCCCAGACAGAACCCCTCACCATCGAAATTGGGGGCTGTTGGCCAGGAGGAACAATGTGACCTATGTGAATATGCGACCTCACGAGGTGCTTAACTCGCAGGTCAGCCCCTGTCTGGTGAGGCAGTGTCGCGGCCTACCTTGCGCGGGCCTGAGGTCTGCACACGCTCGCTGACCAGACTGGGGTGACCACTGGATCTATATTACCCAGCCCATCGTCCAGTCGGGCAGTTGATTGTAGATCTCACAGGAAAAACCAGGAGAAAAAAGAAATATATCTAGTACCTATATCAGAGAGAGGGAGTATACACCATGGGACTGCCCATAGGCATAGCCAGACTTTTTTTCTGCCTAGTGTCCTACTCCTGCAGGGGGTAGTATAACCCAATGCAGTGGCGGCTGGTGCATTGGGGGCACAGGGGGCGCTGCCCCCCCTATCCTTGCGTCCGGCCCCCTAATCTACATGTGGGGCGCCGAAAGCATGGACTTCAATGGGGCTTTTTTTTTAATGTGATTAGAGCCAGAGGCTCTAATAGGCTAAAAAAAAAGGTGGGCTCGGGGCGCAGAGCACTGCGCCCCGAGCCCACCCAGTTGTGTGACAATAGCGAATGAAGATTCGCTATTGTCACATGGATCCTCCTCCTGGCCAATCAGGAAGTGGGTCTTGAGACCCGTTTTCCGATTGGCCGAAAGGAAAAGCCATGCCATTGGGCATGGAGGAGGAGGGAGGAGACGCAGAAGACAGGAGGAAGAAGCCGAAGCCACCGCCACCTGCTGCTGCAGATATCCAGGGTAAGTGAGCGGGGGGAGGGGGGGTCCTGTCCTCTGTCCTGCTATGGGGGGGGGGTGTATGGTCCGTGGCCTGGTGTGGTCGGGGGGGGGGGTATGGTGCGGTCCGTCTGCCGCCCACCCCGGCCCATGGAGCACCAGCCGCCACTGACCCAATGGTTAAGGAGTTCAGGAGCTGTGTCCGTCAATGAACATCAGAGAAATGGATTTTACGTTAAGACAAAAATCCCCATTTTTTTTTTTTTTTTAATTCTGCACATGCAGCTAAGAAAAAAGAAATACAGGCCTATGATGTCAAAACAAGCTTGCTGCTATAAAATGAGCCATGAGCTAGTTTTGTACTCTGCTTGTAAGCAGGTTGAAATGCATACAGTAAGTTTCCTGCAGCTGGTGTTCTGCCAAAAACTCGCCGAAATCTCCAATCACGTCACTTCCGGTGACTCTACACCAAGAATAATTGGAGATTTCAGCTACTTGGTATTTTCACAGAATAGGCGGCAGCATATACACTCTGGTACCCGCTATATTGAATAGACATTTTTAGTCTGCCCAGTGGTAACCATCTGCATGGCCCTTTCCAAGGCGGCGACAACTAGTGGGTGGACTAACAATGTCCACCCATTATAGTGTGTACCAGAGTGTATACACTGCCCTTTTTCAGTTAAAGTACCAAGTGGTCGAAATCTCCAATTATTCCTGCTGTAGAGTCACCAGAAGTGACGTGATTGGAGATTTCAGCGACTGGTGTTCTATCAGATTACTGCTACCCAATACCCATCAGATTGTGTAACAAAAGTGACATTCCAACCAAAAAATACTGCACATGTGCTATGCGTTTCAAACACTTCTCGAACTGATGGGTAGCGGTAATCTAACAAAACACTCTTTCGGACATCTTACTACACATAACTCAGAAATTCAAGACGTAGCTATTTTAGCAATAAAGTCAGTGTATATAAATATAGTATATTGATATCTGTGATGCTGTTTGGATGTTTAATTTTGAAAGCATAAAGGTTTAGCTCTGAGCAGTGCGGGGTGTACCAACATGGCCTCCGCCACACTGCTATTGCTGGCCTCCAGCTTCTTTCAAAATGTAACATCAAACAGCATCACAGATGTCAATATACTATATTTATTTATATATATATATATATATATATATATATATACGGTCACTTTATTGCTAAAATTACTCTGAAATTCAAGACCTAGCTGGGTGTAGTAAGATGTCCTCATTAGTGTTCTATCAGATTACCGCTACCCATCATGTTGGAGAGCATGCGCAGTAAGTGTTTTTGTCACACAATCTGATGGGTAGTGGCAATCAGACAGACCACAGGTCCAAGCTGGTAGGAAAAGGTTAAAGTGGAGGTCCAGCACCATCAAAAAATTAAAAAGCAGCTACAAATATTTGGACAATTACTTATCCATCGATCCTGCAATGTCGGCACCCCAGCTGATTTTTCAATTGGCTCTGGTGCTGCCGCCACCATCCCGACTAAGGGAAATTAGCAATGAAGCCTGGTAGCTTCACAGCCGGTTCCCTACTGCACATGCACGAAGCGTGTTGCTCCTTTTGAAAAGCGCGGCGGTGGAAGGAGGGGGGGAACTTTGGGGGGACCTCGCTGCGGCCTCCAGGAAGTAGGGATTGGTACCTGTCAAAAAACGGGGAGGAACCTTTTGGGTGGAGCTACGCTTTAAGCATTGTCAACCTAGTTCACAAGGTTTTTGATTTCGCCGGGCCCACCTGTGACGTATAAAGAGGACTGCTAGGATCTGAGAGCAGTACGGTAAATTGCCTTCAGTAATGGCAATGGCCTTCAGAGACTGTTGTAAAGTCCTGCCATAGGAGAGAAGACAAGAAGACACTGGGAGCCACGGAAAGCATTTAAGTCATGAAAAATGACTATATGGACTCTCTCTCCTCATGTTGGTATGCCTGGGCCACTACATCATGTTAGTTAGGATTAGGGAAAGGACATTGTTCATGCTGCATTTCAACAGTAAAGTTATGTTAACCATTTTAAGCCTGGTTTTAAGTTATTTAAAGGGAGCATGTTGATTCAGGTGTATTCCAAACAACCTGGTTCTGTAATTGCACTATAGGATATGAAGTAACACTGCTACAAAAGGTTAATGCAAGGTCCATAAAGACATGGATGGGCGAGTTTGGGGTAGAGGAACTTTACTGGCCTGTACCCCAACCCGATAGAACACATTTGGGATGAATAAGAGCGGAGACTGCGAGCCAGACCTTCTCGTCCACATCAGTGCAAACTCACTATTTGTGCTTACAGATGGGTCTCGGACAGGGTTGTCCGCTTCCTCTGCGACCATTCCCAGACGGATCAGACAGAGGGTGATTCAGGCTTATTCCATCAGGGGTCATGTACCTCCTTTCTCTATCAAGGGAGCTTAGTGCCTCCTGGACCTTCAGTCATTAGGCGTCAATGACGTAGGTTTGCAAGGCAGCCACCTGGTCATCGGTGCACACTTTAACAAAGTTCTATAAAGTGTATATGTTGGCATCTGCGGATGCCTCTTTTGGCCGCAAGGTTTTGCAGACTGCTGTTTAGAGGACTTGGTCCTCTTTGAGGATGTATTGTTTTTTTTTCAGGTGGGCTCAAGTTGGTTTGGTTGAGCCCCTGTTGCCTGGTTAGCTACTGTTTTTAGCTTTGGGAATTTTTTGCTGTTCCCACCCCTCATGTTTAACACTACTTTGGGACGTCCCAATGGTTAAGAATATAGGGAGCTGTGTCCGTCGATGAACGAAAGAGAAAATGGAATTATTGACTTACCATAAAATCAATTTCTCTGATGTTCATTGACGGACACAGCACTCACCCCTCTGTGGAGTTTTATTTTCTCTGACACTGCTTGTAACAAAACTGAGTACCTATAGCAGAGAGAGGGAGTATACCCCCTGGGACTGCCCATGGGTGTAGCCAGACTTTATTTTCTGCCTAGTGTCCTACTCCTGTAGGGGGCAGCATAACCCAATGGTTTAGAATATATGGAAGTGTGTCCGTCAATAAACATCAGAGAAATCGATTTTACGGTAAGTCAAAAGTCAAATTTACAAAAATACACTAAAATCATTATTAACCAGTTGCTGACTGCCCACTGCAGATATACTGCGACAAGGTGGCTCAGCTGTGCAAATCGTCGTACCCATATGTTGGTCGCACGCAGGGCTAGGAGGGGCGTGGGTGCGCGTGCCCCCCGCCATCCCCACGATGTTCTGATTCGCTTTAGAACCGATCAGTCATCAGGTCCATGCCAATGATTTTTGGCCTGGACCCGTTGATCGGTTCTGGCTATTTGCAGAACGTCCTGTGCCTGTGTAATGTAAACACAGGCACAGGAAATTATTCAATCTTCTCTCCTGGAGCCCTTTTCGGTTCCAGCGTGGGAAAAGAGAACATCTACTGTGAGTACAGAAGCACTACACTGACACCAGTACACATAGGCACACATTTAACTCCCTGATCACCCCCCCAGTTAACCCTTTCACCCCGTCACAGTGCATACGATATACAGTATACAGATGAATTTACTGATCACTGTATTAGTGTCACTTGTGACTTCAGTTAGTGTGGGTGACAGTTAGTGGTAGTCCCAGGTTTAGGGTACCCACCATATACCCCCTGATCACTCCCTGTTAACCTTTTCACTCCCTGTCACAATGTACACTACACACAGTATACAGCCACATTTACTGATTACTGACTTAGTGTCTCTTGTGACTTCAGTTAGTGTGTGAGACAGTGGTAGTTATAGGGAGTCCCAGATAGGTTTATGGCAACAGCCATATATCCCCTAATATAGATTTAACCCCCTGATCACCCCAGTTAACCCCTTCATTGCCCTGTCACAGTGTCACTAATATAGTGTACAGATCTTTTTTCTGATCACTGTATTAGTGTCACAGGTGACATCAGTTAGCATTAACATTAGCTTCAATTCAGGACAGCGTCAGATTGCCCGCCACATATTTAGTAATACATTTTAACCCTTTTGATTGCCAGTCACACACACACACACACACACACACAAAATGCCTCCATTACTAGTATAGTGTCTGAACGGATCAATATCTTTGATCTGATCAGAAATATACTAGCGTCCCTAATAGTTTAGTATAGTGTTCCCAAAACGCAGCATTAGCAGGATCAGCCCCGACACCTGCCAGCACCGGAGTTTAGCCCCTCCGCCCCCCCCCCCCCCCCAAGAAGTGCAGAATCAGATTACTGTCACTTCCAATACAAAGCACACTAAATCGCAGCGTTAGCAGTATCAGGCCTGATCATTGGTCACTTGCATTTACATTTTTTGGTGGCGGTTCAAACAGTTGTTGATAACCAGGTGCTTTTTTACCTGTGAGTCACGCTAGGTACCTATAAATTTATTGGCCAAAATGTCCAAACAGAGGTACACTAGTGAAGAGGCCTACACGATGCGGAGCATGACAGATGAGAGCAATGGGGAAGACTCACTGTCAGAATCAGGCTCAGTATTCAAACCCATAGAGAGCAGTGGCACCCTAACAGATAGCTCTGACGATGGAGTAGTGGTCCCTGCTAAGGTCACTCATACCTGTCACCGTCCTTCTGTTGCTGAGGTGCAACAACTGCAGGGTTCTCGTATGCAGCAGATTGTCGGTACTAGTGCCGCTCAAAGGTAAAGCGAGAGATAGGAGAAGTGACACAATAATTGAAATAAGGGGTAGAAGAAAGGAGGGGGGGGGGGGCTGATAGGTTTAGGGATATAGAGGGAATGATGTTTATTGTAAACAGTGAAGTATTTTGATTATGTTTTTTTTAAATTCGCCTTGTTTATACGGAATCGAAAATTTAATAACATTTATATAAAAAAAAACACATATATTTTTATCCCCTTCCCGCCCACCTTGGTGTCTCCTTTAAAAGTTCTTAACACCCAGGGGGTTGGTAAGAATAGGCGATCATGTGACCACTGTGGTTGGCTGTCCCATTGGTCATATGATCAGAAGCTGGTCCCGCCCAATGTGTTCTCGGGCCAGAGAGCTCTTTTCAGCATGCTCCAAGCACATAAATATTGCCTGTCCAGCAAAGCATATGTGCAGCGTGTGGACGTTAAAACCCAGCTTTTTACCCCTACATATATGGGTAAGGGGGGTTAAAAAAAGGCAAATGTTTATTAAACACTTCAATACCTGACACTTTCACCTCCTTCCTGCCCAGGCCAATTTCCTGCTTTCAGCGCTGTGAAATGAGACTTTGAATGAGAACTGTGCAGTCATGCAACACTGTACACAAATTAATTTGTATCCTTTTTTTTTTTACACAAATAGAGCTTTCTTTTGGTGGTATTTATTCACCACTTAATTTATACATTTTTTGCTAAATAAACTGAAAAAGACTGAATATTTTGAAAAAAAAAAAAAGTGTTTTTCATTTGTTTCTGTTAAGTTTGTAAATAAATATATGGGTATATTGTAAAAAAATAATCTTTCTTAATAAATTTAGGCCAAAATGTATACTGTTATTTTTCTTTGGTGAAAATAATTCAAATCAGTGCATATTATTTAGTCTGTAGGAAAGTTAAGAGTCCACAAACTATGGTATATAGATCTGAAAATTGATCAATCTTGATGTACTGACGGATCTCATTTCTTGAGGCCCAAAAATGCCAGGACAGTACAAATATCATACACAAAACACCCCTAAGGAGAACACACCTACAAAAGCCTACCATTTCAAAAAATAATTCATTTTATTGGACATAGTGTATCAAAAAACTGGTACAAATGTGGCAAAGGTTAAAATCCCCCCCCCCCCCGGTAGTGTTGGTAAACATGCAAAAGGTGCGTGTTTCCCAACACTACCCGGGTCACCCCAGTGCCCCCCCCACAGCCCACCCAGAAAACCACTAACTTCAGTGGCCTGGTCTACCCTCTCCCAATGAGACCCTCCCTACCCCAGCTAAAACCTAGCTCCCCCCTTCAAGATGTAAAGTTCAGTCTGTATAGGATCTCAATAAATGAGTTTAAACCTATGCTCTACCTAATAAATTATTAAGAGCCTGGTACCGACGTGAAGTGTAACTGTTCAACTGTTTTAGGAGGCTTGACATGGCATATGGTGCAGGTGTGGACACCAGATGATTGAGCAGTTACACTTCACATCAATACCAGGCTCTTATTAATTTAATAGGCTCAAATTAGTTTATTGAGATCCCATACAGACTGGACCCTACATCTTGGGGGGGGGGGGGGGGGGGCTGGGTTTTAGTTGGGGTAGGGTGGGTGGACCAGGACCCTGCAGTGGGGTGGTTTTCTGGGTGGGCTGTGAGGGGGAGAGGGGGGATGCTGGGGTGACCGGGGTAGTGTTGGGGAACATGCCACAAGTGGGTGGGTGGATTTTAACCTTTTGCCACATTTGTACCAGTTTTTGATATACTATGTCTAATAAATGTCATTCTTTTTTGAAATGGTAGCCTTTTTGTGCATTTTTCCTTTGTGATGTTTTGTATATGGTTGATTTTTTTGAAAGCACCTCCCCTCAATTAGTATGGTATAGGTACCATCTCAAAAGAACCATTCCCAGGATCCAAACAATATGTTTTTTTTTTTTTTTTTCACACAGTACAAATATCCTCCAAATGACCCCTTTTTGGAAATACAGTCCAAGTTATTTAAAGCGGCTTTTTAGTAATTTTTTCATCTTTCCATCTATTAAATATTCTGTCCTTGTTGTTTTAACTTTGGATAGTAAAACATTTTTTATCTGCTAGTAAATACTTTATACAGCCCACTTATTCTTTGTTTGGTAAAGAGCCTAGGCTAATGACATTATGCACAGCTCTCTCTCTAACTCCCGTGAGAGTTTGGGAGAAAGGGAGGGGTTAGTCATAGAAAAGCCAAGAAGAGCTAGAGGGGGCTGGATGAAGGTGGAGATAACAGGAGATTGCAGAGATCCATGAGTATTTATGAAGAGAGGAGAGATGTGCAGTCAAGCAGTTGTGTGAGTGTATGTGTGTACATGTGTGTATATGTATGTGTATATATATGTATGTGTATATATATATATATACACGTTTGTGTGTGTGTGTAAATCCAGGAAGTGAATGAACAGTCAACAGCTTCAGCCAGACTTAGTGGAGGGAGATTTCTGCAGCATATTCGACAAGTATAGAATCACAGTATATATAAAATATTATGCAAAGCAAAGATATTTTTATTACAAAATATGTAAGCAGACTGCAGTTCCTCTTTAGTATGAGGCATTATAAGTTTTTTTATACTGAAATAGAAGTCTTGAAAGTTTTATCAAACAACAAAATACTTTGGAGTAGCGAAAATAGTTTTAAACCACTTAGCAACCACCCCATTGTAGCTTTACTGCTACAGGGCAGCTGCTCTGCGCAGAATCACGTGTGTTATATACAGTATATGGGATTCTGCATTTCCGGGTAGGGGGCGCACACACCCGCTCGGCTGTGCTGTGATTCATCAAAGCACATGATGATCACCGGGTGCCAGCCAGTGACTGGCCGCCGGCAAGAAGATATTCCAAAGACAGTCAAGCCTCAGTGCTCACTCTGATAGTAAGGGTATTTCTAGTGAGGCTGTGCTCCTTGCGCGGGGAAACTCCAAATCCCTACAAAGAAAAAAAGGAGGGTGCAAATGCCTAGTGCATTTCCTTCAACAACAATGAAAATGTATTAAAAACGCCAAAGGCATACTCATAAACGTGAAAAGATATAACGTATGTCATACACAACTCCAGTATTGCCCCGTACACACGTACCGATTGTCGGCCGTAAATATTCGGCCAACGTCCGATCCGCCGATTGTCGGCTTGTTAGTATGATGCTTCCGACAACCGACTGCGACTTTTCGGCTGAACAAAATCTGGTGTGCAGGCTATAAAATTTTTGTTGGCCAACAAAGAACGGCCGATTGTTCGTCAGTCAGTACAGATTTCGGCCGACAAAAGCCAGATGAGCAAGACTGGGCATGCTCAGAGAAGAAAAAACACACGGAAAGTAGACCAGAACATGACATCACTTCTGCAGTTGGTTGTTGTTGTCCGACAAAATTCGTGTGCAGTCTAGAGCACATTTCAACCAACAAAACACTGGACAAAAGACGGCTGATCGTTCGGCCGACAATCGGTATGTGTGTACGGGACATATCAGGGATGACACATTTCTGCGGTTGGATAGCTGATGCATTTCGGAAGACAAGCTCCCTTTCTCAGAGCTGATCCATCTTACTGAGGCTACCATTTAAATACTGTTACCAAGCTTGGATCCCTCCCCTCAAACAGCTGCACTGGGCGGGACCAAACACATTCAAGATCATGAAAAATTGACATCCACCAACAAAAAAAGATCTGTCAGTTTGTCCTAATGCTACACCTGGTATTTAAAGAGCCTTAATGCTAAAAAAAAATATATATATATGTGACTCTCAAATGGATTTTAGATCAGACCTTGCAGTATAAAATCCTAATTAAATAAGAATGGCATTTTTTGTATAGGCCGTTTCATGTTACACCCCATTTCTACCACATCCTCAGAGTGCATAAGGACCTGTCCAATCCACCTGGCAGGCCAATTATAGCCAGCATTGACAGTCTGACTTTCAATTTTGGGAGTTACATTGACTTCTTCCTACAAGATCTAGTTGTTCAGCTGTCCTCTAATATTGGTGGAGGTTATGCAGCTGCCCTCAAATATCTGCCATATGGTGGAGGTTCTCTCTAACTATGAGTGGCAAAATAGCCATCAATGGGTGTCCCTTGATGTGTCATCTTTATATAGATCAATTAACCATGAGTATGGGCTGCAGGCTGTGCAACCTTTCCTATTTAGGGACAATAAGTTGCATTATGCTCAAATTACCTTTCTAGTGCGATGCATTGAGTTTACCTTGACTCATAATTATTTTGCCTTTTGTAGGAGATTTTTTTGAGGCAACTGAAAGGCACAGCCAAGGGTGCAAGGTTCACCCCTAATTAGAAATAAATTTATGTAATATAAATAACACCCAACGGCAGTATATATAATATATCACCTGCGCACAAAATAAATAAATAAATATCAAATAAGTCTCGTTAGAGATGTATCGCTGCTACTTATAAAGAAAATCTGTTTAAAAATTACTTAAGTAAAACAATCCCCAATGGAATCATAAAATAAGTAATAGTAGCGCAGATATCTTATATTCATTAAAGCATGAAAATGAACAAAAAGTCCTTTTGGATATATATTTTCACATCAAAATGTCCATCTCTGTATAGAATCCTGCAACAATCCTCTCCACCAATTTGGGGTTACCAGTGTATTAACGGGTCACCAGACAGTAAATCCTCCACCGTTGTGACATAGATAGAGATGGCAACTCACCAGACCAAGTGGCCCTCCTATTTATAAATAGGAACTTCAGAGGCGAGTCGGGAGGAAGTAGAGAGGAGATGTAGCTGGAAGTGGCAGCAGAGGAGAATCCGCTGGATGGGAGAATCGTGAGGAAAGGGGACGCAAGTCTCTGTTTAAGGAAAGATACACATAGCAGCTGCAGCTGACCCAGGAGGGAGACTAGTGTTTATGCTGGTTCGCCTGTCCTATGAGAATAGGAGGGCCACTTGGTCTGGTGAGTTGCCATCTCCATCTATGTCACAATGGTGGAGGATTTACTGTTGTCTCTTAGACGATCCTGAAGGTGTCTAATCGTTCCCCCTATGTACTTCTTCCCACAGGGACATTCTAACATGTATACAACATACCTAGTGTTACAGATAATGAAACCATTTACCTCATATGTCTTTTGTGTAATGTTAGACTGGAAAGTAATGCATTTACATGTAGTTGTTTTAGTTTCACTACAAATGACACATTTATTTCCTTCAGGGAAAAAAAACTTTCATACCTGCAAAAAGGGAAATTTTGATAGGAGGATCGACTATGTTTGGTGCCAATCTATCCCTTAAAGTAGGGACCCTCCTGAAAACCACCTGGGGTTGAACATGAAAAATAGAGTTCAGGACAGGGTCATGTTTCAAATTTCCCAGTGTCTCTTAACCATCTTTTTAATATGAAAATGTTGTGTGGAGAACTGGGTAATAATAGGACAAAAATCATCTCTCGGGAGGTCCTTAGGTTTAGTCCAGAGTAGGTCCTCCCTATCCAGGTTTGCTCCTGCCCATATATCTTCCAGAGTATGTGCGTCATAACCTTTTTCCTACGTAGGTTGCTGATTTGGCACACTGGCTAAGTCCACAATAGTGGAGGGATGAGGTATTATATGTCTCTTTTGGTGCTTTCGGAGTTTGATTTTAGGTATCCTTTGATTTACCCCTGTGTTGGGGCATATGAGTTTTAGTTTACTTTTAAGCAGATCAACCGGCATTGCCGGCACCCTGCGATTGGCTCTGAGTCTCACAGAACACAGCTCTGTGAGTGTAAACTGTGTTTAGTGTCAGGGGATCTAGTTGTTTTTTTATTTCATGCTAAGCAGGGAATGAAAACCACTAGATCCACAGTAAAAGCAGCACACAGTACACACACAAACACTTGATAGGCCCATATTTAACCCCTTGATTGCCCTAGATTTTAACCCCTTCCTGCCCAGTGTCAGTACAGTGACAGTGCATATTATTAGCATTGATCACTATAATAATGGCACTGGTGATGTCAGTTTGACCACCACAGTATCACAGTCCTCTTATAAGTCGCTGATCATTGTCAGTAGTATAAAAAAATAAAAAATTCCAGTATATATTCTATAGTTTGTAGACACTATAACTTTCACACAAATCTATCAATATACACTTATTGGGATTTTTTTTAAACCAAAGAAATGTAGCAGAATACATTTCGGGAAAAATGTATTAAGAGATTTATTTTTTTTATGGGATATGTTTTATAGCAGAAAGTAAAAAAATATATATATATTTCTTTTCAAAATTGTTGGTCATTTTTTCTTTTATATAATCAAAAACTCAGAGGTGATCAAATACCACCAAAAGAAAGCTCCTTGTGTGAAACAAAGATATACATTTAGTTTGAGTACAGCGTTGAATAACTGCGCAATTCTCAATTAATGTCCATTAAGGTCCATTCTCAATATGTCCAATCGTTATACATGGATCAATATAGAAGTAAACATACATCTTATATTCAATCACAGATAAAAAAAAGAATCAAGGTATTAAAACATTTGTATAGTGAAACACATTTAATCAGAGAGCAGTGAAAGAGGGAGTAACAATTAGCCCTTATTTTTGGCTAAGGGTTTAAGTATTTAAGGGTATAGTATGGTCTGAACTTACCCATAGATTCTAAACTTTATGGAATTTACGGGGGCAGCCTCCTACGATAATTTATATAATGGGAGAGCTTGATTTTTAAGGGTAAGCTAAAAAGTTATAGTAGGGGGGTTATAGATTTACATTGCATAATAATGGCTTTTTTAGCATAAAACATAACTAGACGTAGAAGTTGTGTGTTTTTAGAAAGAGAATCACCATCAATATATCCAAAGAGGCACCTTAAAGTGTTACTAAACCCACAACAGTAAAATCTGTCTGTAGATGCAGAATACCATGCTTGTTATACTCAGCGTAACTTAAGTGATTAATCCTCTGCATTGTGTAAAAAGGCGGTGTGATCCTGTATGCACAGATCCTACCCCTCCTGCAATTCCACTCGTGACAAACCTAGATAAGCCACAGCAAGTGTAGTTCAGCTGCACATGCCCAGTTTGGTCTCTCTTGCTGGATAGGACACTTCCTGGTTTTAGCTGAGCTATTCAGGTCAACATAGTGGGTGGGATGTCACATCTTGATTGATGGATGATCCGCCTCCCATAAAAGCATGAGGACATGAGCTATAGTGGATTTCAAGAGCCAATGATTCCATTAAAGAGATAAAGTCTCTGTACATGTTTTTGCAGTGTTTTTTTATTTTTTTTTTATTTCTCAACAGCAGCAGTTACAGCCTGCAGACATTTATATTAAAAGGGTAATAGATATTTCTAAAGATCACATTTTTTTCCCAATTTAAAAAATGTGTTATATTTTATTTTTTTCGTATTTGTGATCCTCCTTTCTCTTTCTGTGCCTTTCCTTTTTATTTTTTTCTCTCTCTTTCTGTCTCCAGTCATCCTCACCCCACCTGGCAACTAACACCCCACCCCCTGTCATCCTCATCTTCATCACACCTGGCAACCCACTGATACCTTGCTAACACTCCACCCCCTGCCATTCTCATCCTCATCACACCTGGCAACCCACTGTAACCTTGATAACGCCCCACCCCCTGCCATCCTCATCCTTATCTTCATCACACCTGGCAACCCACTGATACCTCACTAACACCCCATCCCCTGTCATCCTCATCCTTATCACACCTGGCACCCCACCACAACCTTGCTAACAACCTACCCCCTGTCATTCTCATTACACCTGGCACCCCACTGCAACCTTCCGAATACACTATGCCCTGTCATCCTCATTCCTCTTATAACCCACTGCCATATTCCAAAGACCTGCACTGAGAAAGCAGCTTATTCCAATGTTGAGAGGACAAGGGTCTCTTCACCACAAATGTGTGGTGGTGGGTAACATGGTCTGTGAACGGGGCCATTTTGAAATATGGAACACTATGTAAACAATAAAGATGTCACCCCAGGTGAATGATTATATGTTACTAAACCCACAACAGTAAAATCAGTCTGTATATGCAGTAAAGCATGCTTGGTATACCCCCCTAGTGTGGATCCTAAGGGGTTAATCCTCCTTCCACAGACTCCAAAAAATAACCTAATATTTGCAGAGTCTATAGAGTCAGGCTTCTCAATTAGGTGTGTATTGCTAGAAAGTATTTTTTTTCTTGGGAGGGTACATGTGATCAGCACGGGTCCAATGTTCAGACAGAGAATCAAGGGTCTTGATGCTTGATAGCACAATCATGGGATAAATGAAAACTCCTCCTACAAGCTATCAGTGCTCACTGATACAAGTCACAATATTGCTCTAATTGCTAAATATAGCTGATGAAAAAAGGTATTTATCAGTTTATATTTACTAAAATAATTGCATTTCCATGTTCTGGAAACCAGATATAGTGAATGCAGGATCTGGATTTAGTAACACTTTAAAGGAATACAGATATTAGGTATTTGGGTAATAGAACTAATAAAAGCGGTGACTTCCGACCAAAACATTCTGACTGTCACGATCTGGAGTCAGACTCGAAGACCAGTAGCTATAGCAGCTTACACAGGAACCAGCTGGATAGGAACACAGGCAGGTCACTCTGGCAGATGACGCAGGCTCATCTGAGGTGCTGAGTCGAAGTACTAAATGGTGTTCACCAGAGCTCCTAATGGTGGAGATGGATTTTGCTGCTTGTTAGTACCAGGTCGCGGTCCTCAGGATTGCCCCACCAGGAGGTGAGCAAGCCAGGGTCTAGTAGCAGATATAGCAGGTTGGGATCAAGCAGAAGCGTAGCCTAGGAGTAGCTAAAGGTCGGTAACGAGTAGTTGCAGGTTGGGATTAGGCAGAAGCGTAGTCGAGGAACAAGGCAAGTGTCGATAAGAAATGGTAGCGAAGATACAGACAGCAGCAGGAGAGACAATCGAGATTTTGGCTGGTGAAGGCACAATATTCTTGCAAACAGGAAGTGCAGAGACATGGCTTAAATCAGGAAGTTCATGGCAGGAGCAAAGGGTTCAAGGTTCAAGGCAATTAAGATTCACGGCAGGATCATTCAGGGAGCTGTCCAGCATTCCAGGTGGCTCAGCAAGTAGAGTCATTGCCAAGCACAGTGGAGATCCCAGGTTCAAGTCCGGGCTCTGATACTGGCATTCCGACGTCATATGATAGAATGTGCCTTCCGCTAAGGAACATCCAGAACATATGGCGGAGGGCAGCCTGTGCAGACAGAAAATGAGACATAGAGTATAGTAGGATCTATATAAAACTGTAGTCTGTATAACTTTATCCCTAACTGAGTTAACCACAGGGACCTTTAATGGGAGAATTTGCTGGCAGATTTTCTCTGTTAAATCCAGTATGTCTGAGTGCCATTTAACCACTTAAGCCCCGGAAGATTTTACCCCCTTCCTGACCAGACCCCTTTTTTCAACTTGGCACTTCGTGACTTTAACTGACAATTACGCGGTCATGCAATGCTGTACCCAAACGAAATTTACGTCCTTTTTTTTCCCACAAACAGAGCTTTCTTTTGGTGGTATTTGATCACCTCTGCGCTTTTTATTTTTTGCGATATTAATAAAAAAAGAGCGAAAATTTTGCGAAAAAATGACATTTTCAACTTTGTCTTTTAAAAAATATGCAATATACTCAATTTATGTCATTTTTTTGGCCAAAATATATTTAGCTACATGTCCTTGACAAAAAAAATTTCAATGAGCATATTTTTATTGGTTTGCACAAAAGTTATAGCGTCTACAAACTATTTGGAAGGATTGGGAAACAGGGATTTCGGGCACAAGAGTTTTTTTAAAAAAACTCTTGTGCCCGAAATCCCTGTTTCCCAATCCTTCCAAATGTAATTAGTTAATTGAGGATAGGGGCACACCCTAAATTGGATACGTCATGGCCAAGATGGCTGCTATCTGTGGACACATGACTTGTAAAATAATTCTGATATAAAGGTGGAAGCACCAGCCATCCTGGGAAGTGGCAAGCAGCAAAGTATATAGGTTTAAGTATTACTTATTACCTTTTATACATATTATATTTGAACAATATCATATGGAAGGATCGTGAAACATCTTTTATGCAAAAAAACCCCGTAAAAAGTTGCTTATAATTTTCTAGTGCCAATCTCTGGCCTGTATCTGGCCTTTGAAGATAATTTTGTAGTTGTTTATTTAGTCAAGTCATAATTTATACACATTTTTTTAAAAAATAGAAACCTATATAGAAGAGACCATAAACCATTCCAACAATAACTGATAGAACTCATAGGACAACCATGGATTTCGTTGGAAATGCATGGACGGGTCTTATGACCGAAATTGAATCTACCTGTAACATCCCGGCCAAGGATGATATAAGCCTAAACCAATATATAAATACAGTAAAGAGACTTATTAAAAAAAAGTCAAACCTATATTGGCATATAGAATTTTTCTTGAAGTATATACAGGCAAATGTATGCCCTGTGGGTTTGAGGATTCATCTATTCCCCTCCTTCGATAATGCTTCGAGCGAGTTTAGAACTTTGTGGGAACGTATTCTAACCAAATGCAGTACCGACTTGTGCCAGCTGTTGGTGTCCCAATACAAATTGGACCTAGCCACTTTGGATACTGAGTTATCATCTTTATATACTAAGAACGAGAATCTAAAAAAACATATACATTACGAGGCAAGATGGAAGGAGGTGAAGGAGTATGGAATCAAACTTAATAGGGATATCATTGGTAAAAAACAAACTAAATTCTTAAAAGATAGGATGGCCTTCACGGAAGGCTATGCTTACCGATGGCCGGGACCCAATAGTTCAAGGCGACCCCGCTATTCGCGAGGCCCCCGTGAACAGATGTCGAATACAGGTCCAAGGGAAACTGATTGGGAATCAGACTCGTCTTCGATCTCCGCACAATCTAATAGATCCAAAACATCGATTAGATCTAATCAAGATACTAGACCAAAAACAGACATGGCGACACGTAAACGAGGACAACAGGAAGGAGCCAACTACACACCACGCTCCAAAAAGCGACCCGATGAAACTTCCAAATTTCAACCATTAGGAACTGGGGGGACTCAAATTGGACAGACTGTTCGATCTGTCGAGGCACTCACACAAGATGGTTTGGAAGCACAGGACCCTTATTTGGGACCCCTGGCTCTCCAAGCGATACAAATGTTGCAACCCTTATCCACTAACACTAATCCAAGTAATCCATCCACACAGGATCTCACATCTAATTCTCAAACACACTCACTAGGTGCTGCGGCACCTGTTTTTTCTAACACACTACCTTTAAATATACCCAGCACTACCTTTCTTAGACAAACCACTATTGATGGTCACTTCGCAGCTTCACAGGCCCAGGCCTCAAATTTTCCCCTGAGCACATCACTAAGCCTTCCCACCTAAAATTATCGATCATTAACTTAACCCCTTATCACTTCTCCCCCCAAGAACAAGAGGTCCTTGAACTTGGCCTCACGTTCTGCCCATCTACTCCTATGGATAGATATGAGACCATAAAGGACGTCTATATGTTCATAAGGAACTTGACGTATAAACATATCTACGACCCAGAAAGACAACGTAATACACAAGATAAAGAAATCTCAGAAAAAATAAAACATTACACAATGCAAGAATTCCGTGTTCTACGGGATTTAATCTTACTATTGGAGGAAGGCAGTCTTCCGGATTCCCAGTCCCCCGATCAACCTATACAAACAAAGACAGTAAATCCAAGACAGGTCCCCTTCAAACCAAAATCCAATAATTTCCCTGACTTGACTACAAATCCTAACCTTTTGGCTTTTCTGACTACAGTGGTAGGTGAGATTAAAAATTGTGAGTTAAAATCAACACAAAATAATCTTTCTAAACAACAACTACAGATGCTTAACAAACTAAGAAACCATACAGACTTGGTTATCAAACCCTCAGATAAGGGTGGTAACCTAGTATTGATGACTCGAGAGGGATACGAAAAAATGTGCCTTAATATCCTCTCAAATCGTACATGGTACAGAAAGATATCCCCATCGGTTACTACAGAATTTAAAGCAGAGTATTTGGATATAATCGGACGTGCATATCAATTGGCTCTTATAGATAAAGACTGTTATAATTTTCTTAACAACAAATTTCCGAGACAGGCGACATTCTATTCACTCCCAAAAACCCATAAAAATGTAACTTCTCCACCCGGTAGGCCTATTGTATCGGGCATTGGAAGTCTAACTGAAAATGCTAGTCGTTTGATCGATTATTATTTACTACCACACGTAGTGCGGTTACCGTCATACGTCAAGGACACACTCGAGTTTTTAAAAATGATTGAAGATATGGTGGTTCCTCCCGACGCCCTGCTCGTGACTTTGGATGTGGAGGCATTATACTCCAGTATCCCTCACGAGCAGGGCGTCGGGATGATACGCACGTTCTTATATGAGCAAGACCATCACACTTGGCCATTTTGTGATTTTATTTTGGAACTTCTATTGTTTATTTTGAAACACAACTGGTTTACTTTCAACGGGTCCCACTACCTCCAGGTACAGGGCGTGGCCATGGGCACTTGTTGTGCCCCGGCCTACGCCAACCTGTACCTGGGGGGGTGGGAGCGACAAATCACATCAGATGAAAATTTATCCCATTTTTTTTCATCCGTGGCAATCTGGTTTCGTTATATAGACGACATTTTTGCTGTCTGGACAGGTTCAAAATCAATGCTAGATGAGTTTATTGCCCAACTAAATATAAACGACTTCAACTTGAAGTTAACATCTACCATCAGTGACTCGAGTGTTAATTTCCTTGACCTAACGGTACTCAAACATGTGGATGGACACCTGACGACTAACCTATACAGAAAGGAGACGTCAGGGAATGTAATATTACATGCGTCTAGCGCCCACCCAGGGGCGCTTATACGTAGTATTCCATACGCCCAATACATACGCCTACGGTGTAATTGTACATCTGATAACGATTTCAAAATACAGGCTAACCTTTTACGAGAACGCCTAATGGCTCGTGGATACAGTAAGCGTTTGTTGAGAACAGCTTTCAACAAAGCGTTTTCTCAAAATAGAAACAGCCTCATCTTTAGAGCCAAACCTCCAAACACGCAATCGACAGTTAAACTAATAACCAAATACTCCGCTCATGAAAAAGTATTGAGAGATATTCTTGAACGGAACTGGCATCTTCTTCGTGATGATCCGGTTATAAACAAATACGTGGGCAAACATCCCCAAATTGTTTTCAGGAGAACAAGATCTTTAAGAGATCAACTAACAACAAGCCACTATCAACCCATCAGAAATAAAGTAACCACAGGTAGAGGTACTTATAAATGTCGCAAATGCGCCTTATGTCCTTGGATAGAGGAGAATACTGAATACACTTTACCTAATGGGGAGACATTTGCTCCAAAATTTCGAGCTGACTGTAGCACACGTGGAGTGGTATACATGATGCATTGTACCTGCGGCATGTTCTATATAGGTAAAACTATAAGAGAGCTCCGCCAAAGGATAAATGACCATGTGTACGTATCAGCAGGGGGAAGGATGATCACGCCCGTGAGCAGACACCTTGACCTATACCACAGGTTCAATCCCAAAAAGGCAAGATTTTATGTGCTTGAGGTTATTCCTCAAGATCCTCGGGGTGGCAACTGGGACAAAAAAATTCTCCAGAGAGAGACTCTCTGGATAGAGCGTCTCAATGCCACTTATAGACCTGGGTTGAACGAAACACAGTCGTACAAACCCTTTCTGTGAAGGTTTCCTTGCTTACTTAATGCCAATAGACCTAATTGACCTCGAGTAGCATACTCTGGTTACGATAATAGCCCTATGTGGGATATATGGGTCGGGGTGTCTGCTTGGTTTTGGCGTGGTCATCCTCCCCCCGTATATATATTTAATTATTCTGATACCTCTTCACATCAAATAGGTTTTATGGCACATATACCCCTCTTCCTTTCTTATGTATAACAAACAGTTTTTTGTGCTATAATCCCTATCTCATCAATATTATGATCTTGAGGATTTATAATAAGTCAAAATATGCAACTTTCCCTTGGGGTTTGAAGTATGGAAGTGTTTCTAGTAGGGGGCAGTTCAGCCCCTGTTCTTTCATTAGGGCTGTTACTATTGAACGCCCTTACTAGTGGTTAATGTCAAAAAATAAACATGGTTATATAATAATTTATGATAAACAAATATATTACCGATATATATCTCCTGGTTCACCAGGAACATCTTTGTACCTTAGTGAAATATGCTTTTATATCTGTATTCTTAAATATATAATTTCTGTCTTGTTGTGTTGTTTTTTCATTTCAGGCAATTAGAATTCTCATGTAATTGCGGACCGATCCTGTGGGGGCAGTGTGGGTAAGCATGGAAGTTGGCCTCATCAGTGAGATATGTGCGGCCAGATAGGCCGCAGGTTAGTTCCGCCCCTTCCGGGCGGAACTTCCTGTGGCACCTGAGCGGACTACGGAGGCACTTCCTGCCTCTGTATGATCTGCATACACCCGTGACTAAGCCGAGAGCCTCGCTGGGGTGTCCCCGCGCTGGCTCTCGAGCGATGTCCGGTGGGAGTGGCCGGGGCGGTGACGTCCGTTTGACGAACCGCCCGGGATCCATGCTACTTAAGGGCGCCATTTACAAGCCCTGGTATGGTGGAGGTTCCCCATCCGGTGAGGACTGTGCGGAAGCTGGGAACAGCGTGGCAAGGGGTAAGCTTTATATGGCCAGTACTAATACTGTAACATTACACTTTTGTGATATCCGGGAATTCACCTTAATCTTACTGTGCTTAACAGCCGACATACAAGCAGAGGAGATACGCTCCCTACATTTAAGCTCTGGCCCTTCCCAAGTTTGGTGAGCCTTGCTAAGGTGTCTGTTTATGTTTGGAATTTTCGTACTGCATAGGGATCTATCATATTGGGTGGCACTCTATATATTCACCACTATGTTTATTACCTATGTTTATTCTAAGTACGCTTTGCATGTACTCATCTTGGACCCTATGTAGCAACTGCTTATCTATATATAACCCTGGTCACCCCCCTACTATTATGGAGGAGGGTGGGCCGGATACTAAATTGATTACACACACATATTCACATATGTATATGAAAGCAAACCAATATACATGATATGTATTTTACTATAGGGGTAGCCCATACACGAATGGGTAAATTCTGTATGTTGGTGTATAATCGTTTAGAAATGCATGGTACCTGTCCATTCTTACGGTCCAGAATGACTATATGTCTTTTCTTTTGCCCCTTTTAAGGCAGATAATCTATGGGCTCTATAGGTACTTACACACTCTTATAACAAGCATGAGGCACACTGATTTTACCACTTTGAAACACTTGAGCTTATGGTTTAGCATTTCTATGGGCTTTCCCTTAAAGTGATATCATAGAATAAAAACGCCTACTATTCTGAGAAACATTGTTCTTCTGCTCTCATCCACCCAGATATGAGACATGGAGTGACTACCCTCACTACTATGTCACTATACATTGCCTTTTTTGAGCTTCCCAAAACGCACAGTCCTCCTCGTTAAAGAATTCTCTATGGAAATTGAGATATGTGCCTGATTACTATATGTACGGGTATGTATACATTTTTCTGTCCATTTACCAGGTATATAAACAGGATATATATGCTTATACTATAACTACAGCATGGATCCCCACATATACTCACTATTGGCAGCCTCCGTTCTTTCCCCTAAACCCCTTTAGTGTCTGAATGCAACTTAAGACCCAATGTTATATTGTGTTGATATTGCAAAAATAGAAGGACTTATCTGAGATGTGTAAGACGATTGTATGTAATTAAAAGGAGAGATAAATGATATGCAATTGTAATTATAACACACTGAAAATGAGGTAACATATATATGTAATTTATCTAAATACTGTTATTTTTCACACAGACAAAAGAAATGATATGCTCCAGATGAAGCTTTTTTGTCTAAGAAAGCGAAACATGTCGAGCAAAGGTCATATATTACATGGTGAATGTTAACTTATACTTTCAGTCGACCCCGCTGACCGGCACCATACTGCTTGGGTGTCCGTCGGCGGTTCTTCTGATATCAAGCAATACGTTTCCAAGGATTATATGACTACCAATGATCTTGTACTTTGAACTGTATGTAAATCGACTTTTATAAGTTCTATGCACTGAGATATTGTACAACATAGACCATTGTTGTGTGGTCTCACTGTGTCCTTAATACACAATTATCTGCCTGTATTTTTCTATGATTTTAAAATATTTAGTTTTGTGTTGAATAAAGGAAAATTTTTTTTTTTAAAAAAACTCTTGTGCCGGAAATCCCTGTTTCCCAATCCTTCCAAATGTAATTAGTTAATTGAGGATAGGGGCACACCCTAAATTGGATACGTCATGGCCAAGATGGCTGCTATCTGTGGACACATGACTTGTAAAATAATTCGTCTACAAACTATGGTGTAAATGCTGAAATTTACGCAGCTTTAATTTCTGACTGCCTATCTCATTTCATGAAGTGCTAAAATGGCAGGGCAGTACAAAACCCCCCCAAACTACCACTTTTTGGAAAGTAGACATACTAAGGAATGTTCTGAGAGGCATGTTGAGCTCATTGAATTTATTTTTTTTGTCACAGGTGTTTGAAAAATGACTAAAAAAAAAAAAAAATTTTTTTTTTTTTTTACACAAAGTTGTCATTGAAATGATATATTGCTCACACATGCCATGGGTATATGTGTAATTACACCCCAAAATATATTCTGCTGCTTCTCCTGAGTACAGGGATTCCACATATGTGAGACTTTTTGGGAGACTAGCAGTGTACGGGAGCCCGAAAACAAATCACCACCATCAGAATTTCAAAGGGCGTACATTTTTCATTGCATTTTCTCACTACCTATAACGGTTTAGGAGGCCCTGAAATGTCATGATACCAAATGACCCCATTTTGGAAAGTAGACACCCCAAGCTGTTTGCTGAGAGGCATGGTGAGTCCATGGAATATTTTATATTTTGCCACAAGTTTTGGGAAAATTACAATTTTTTTTTTTTTTTACACAATATTGTCACTAAAAGATAAATTTCTCACACATGACATGGGTATATGTGGAATGACACCCTAAAATACATTCTGCCGCTTCTCCTGAGTATGGGGATACCCCATGTGTGAGACTTTTTGGGAGCCTAACTGTGTACGGGACCCCAAAAATCAATCACCATCTTCAGGTTTTCTAATGGCGTAAATTTTTGATTTTACTCCTCACTACCCATCACAGTTTCGGAGGCCCCGAAATTTCAAGATAGCACAAAACCCCCCAAAATGACCACATTTTGGAAAGTAGACACCCCGAGCTATTTGCTGAGAGGCATGGTGAGTCCATGGAATATTTTATATTTTGCCACAAGTTTTGGGAAAATTACATTTTTTTTTAACCCAAAGTTGTCACTAAATGATAAATTGCTCACACATGCCATGGGTATATGTGGAATAACACCCCAAAATACAATCTACTGCTTCCCCTGAGTACAGGGATACCCCATGTGTGAGACTTTTTGGGAGCCTAGCTGTATACAGGACCGCGAAAAACTCTCTCAGGTTTTCTAATGGCGTAAATTGTGCATGTCACCTCTGCACTACCTGTCACAGTTTCGGAGGCCCTAAAATTCCAAGATAGCACAAAACCCCCCCCAAATTACCCCATTTTGGAAAGTAGACACCCCAAGCTATTTGCTGAGAGGCATGGTGAGTCCATGGAATATTTTATATTTTGCCACAAGTTTTGGGAAAATTACATTTTTTTTTAACCCAAAGTTGTCACTAAATGATAAATTGCTCACACATGCCATGGGTATATGAGGAATAACACCCCAAAATACATTCTACTGCTTCCCCTGAGTACAGGGATACCCCATGTGTGAGACTTTTTGGGAGCCTAGCTGTATACAGGACCGCGAAAAACGCTCTCAGGTTTTCTAATGGCGTAAATTGTGCATGTCACCTCTGCACTACCTGTCACAGTTTCGGAGGCCCTAAAATTCCAAGATAGCACAAACCCCCCCCCAAATTACCCCATTTTGGAAAGTAGACACCCCAAGCTATTTGCTGAGAGGCATGGTGAGTCCATGGAATATTTTATATTTTGCCACAAGTTCCGAGAAATATATATTATATATATATATATATATTTTACACAAAGTTGTCAGTAAATGATATATTGCTCACACATGCCATGGGTATATGTGAAATGACACCCAAAATACATTCTGCTGCTTCTCCTGAGTACAGGGATACTCCATGTGCGAGACTTTTTTGCAGTCTAGCCGAGTACAGGACCCCGAAAACCAATCCCCACTTTCAGGCTTTCCAAGGGCGTAAATTGTTGATTTCACTCCTGACTACCTATAACAGTTTCGGAGGCCATGAAATGCCAAGACAGCACAACCCCCCCCCCCCCCCCCAAAATGACCCCTTTTCGGAAAGTAGACACCCTAAGCTATTTGCAGAGAGGCTTGTTGAGTGTTTTGCAGATTTCACTTTCTGTCACAAAGTTTTGGAAATTGAAAAAAAGAGGAAAAAAAAATGCATTTTCCTGTTGTTTCTTCATTTTCCAAAAAAAATGAGAGCTGCAAAATACTCACCATGCCTCTCAGCAAATAGATTGGAGTGTCTACTTTGCAAAATTGGGTCATTTGGGGGGGTTTTGTACCATCTTGGCATTTCATGGACTTCAAAAGTGTGATAGGTAGTAAGGAGTGAGATCAACAATTTACGCCCTTAGAAAGCCAGAAGGTGCGGATTGTTTTTTCCGGGTCCTGCACGCGGCTAGACTGTCAAAAAGTCTCACACATGGGGTATCCCTGTACTCAGGAGAAGCAGCAGAATGTATTTTGGGGTGTCATTTCACATATACCCATGGCATGTGTGAGCTAGGGCTGCAACTAACGATTAATTTGTCTGTCGACTAATCTATCGATTATTTTTACGATTAGTCGACTAATCTAACGATTATTTAAATTTTTTCTTTTTTTGCTTAATTGTTTTTTTGATTAGCTAATTAATCCTGTAATTAATACCGACCCCCTCAGTAAGCCCCCCTCCCAGTACAGACCCCACAGTAAGCCCTCCCACCTAGTACAGACCACTTAGTAAGCCCCCCCCTCCCAGTACAGACCCCTCAGTAAGCCCTCCCACCTAGTACAGACCACTTAGTAAGCCCCCCCCCTCCCAGTACAGACCCCTCAGTAAGCCCTCCCACCTAGTACAGACCACTTAGTAAGCCCCCCTCCCATTGCAGACCCCTCAGTAAGCCCTCCCACCTAGTACAGACCACTTAGTAAGCCCCCTCCCATTGCAGACCCATCAGTAAGCCCTCCCACCTAGTACAGCTGGCAGACCCCATGAACCCCAATAACAGATCCTATACACCCCCAGCTGGCAGACCCCATATACCCCAATGACAGATCCCATGTACCACCAGCTAGCGGACCCCATGATCCCCAATCAATGACAGACCCCATGTACCCCAATGACAGATCCCATGTACCACCAGCTAGCAGACCCCATGAACCCCAATGACAGACCCCATGTACCCCAATGACAGATCCCATGTACCATCAGCTAGCAGGCCCCATGAACCCCAATGACAGATCCCATGTACCACCAGCTAGCAGACCCCATGAACCCCAATGACAGACCCCATGTACCCCAATGACAGACCCCATGTACCACCAGCTAGCAGACCCCATGAACCCCAATCAATGACAGACCCCATGTGCCCGAATGACAGATCCCATGTACCACCAGCTAGCAGACCCCATGAACCCCAATGACAGACCCCATGAACCCCAATGACAGATCCTATACACCCCAGCAGGCAGACTCCATGAATCCCCAACAACAGATCCCACACACCCCCCAGCTGGCAGACCCCCATGTACCCCCCACTGACAGGTCCAATAGACTCTAATGACAGGTCCCATGTCCCCCCAGTATTAGATCCCATGTCTCCCATGCACCCCAATTCCAATCCCAGCATATGACTCCGGACACTCACTTAGTAAATGCCTCTCCCAGGTCTATGACCACCGCGGTCTTCTCTCCCTGCGGTCTTCTCTCCCCCCGTCCCCAGCCCCTCGTACGGCGGCATCTCCTCCTCCCCGGGGCCGGTGTTCTGCTGCGGCGCACTGATTTCTCCCGGCCGGAAGCGGCGCTGTGGCCGGCCAGGGGGCGTGTGACGTCACACGTTGATGCGTCGACACCTTTCACGCACGTCGACGATTTTTTTGTAGTCGACGCGTCGTGGCAGCCCTAGTGTGAGCATTATATCATTTACTGACAACTTTGTGTAAAAAAAAAAAAAACAAAAACAAAAAAAAAAATAATTTTCCAGACACTTGTGGCAAAATATAAAATATTCCATGGACTCACCATGCCTCTCAGAAAATAGCTTAGAGTGTCTACTTTGCAAAATGGGGTCATTTGGGGGGGTTTGTGCTATCTTGAAATTTCAGGGCCTCTGAAACTGTGACAGGTAGTGCAGTGGTAAAATCAGCAATTTACGCCATTAGAAAACCTGAAGATGGGGATTGGTTTTCGGGGTCGCGTACACAGCTAGGCTCCAAAAAAGACTCCCACATGAGGTATCCCTGTACTCAGGAGAAGCAACAGAATGTATTTTGGGGTGTCATTTCACATATTCCCATGGCATGCGTGAGCAATATATCATTTGGTGACAACTTTCTGTAAAAAAAAACAAATTGTCATCTTCCCGAAACTTAGGGCAAAATATAAAATACTCCATGGACTCAATATGCCTATCAGCAAATAGCTTTGGGTGTCTACTTTTCAAAAAGGAGTCATTTGGGGGGTGTTTAAACTGTACCAGCATTTTATGCTCAATCTTATCCACACATCACCCACTCTTCTAACCACTTGAAAACCAAGCCTTTTCTGTGACTTTTTGTTTACATGAAAAAATATTTTTTTTTTACTAGAAAATTACTTTGAACCCCCAAACATTATATATTTCTTTAAAGCAGAGGCCCTATAGAATAAAATGGTGGATGTTGCAAATTTTTTTGTCACACGGTATTTGCGCACAGATTTTCCAAACGCAATTTCTTGCGAAAAAAATACATTTTTTTAATTTATTGCACAAATACACTATATAATTCCAATTTGTTTGGTAAAATTTAAAAGATGATCTTATCTCGAGTACATAGATACCAAACATGACATCCTTTAAAAAATTGTGCACGCCTGTGCAGCGGCAACAAACTATGTACATTTTTAAAAGCCTTTAAAGGTTACCACTTTAGACTTACAGAGGAGGTCTACTGCAAGAATTACTGCACTTGACCTGGCGTTCATGGCAATACCCCACATGCATGCTGCAATTGCGGTTTACATATGACACTAGACAAACACTTGCGTGCGCCATTGCGCGCAAGCATGGGAGGACAGGGGGGTCTTGATTTTTTTTTTTTTTTTTGCTTTTTTATGTTATTTTGACACCTTTCCTTTTAATTTTTTTTTTTTTTTTTTTTTTTTAGTATTTTTATTGTTATCACAGTGAATTTAAATATCCCCTATGATAGAAATCTGTAGTGACAGGTACTCTTTTTTAAAAAAATTGGGGTCTTTTAGACTCTAGATCTCTCCTCTGACCTTAACGCATCTGACCACACCAAAATTGGTGTGATAAAATACTTTCCCAATTTCCCAATGGCCCTGTTTATTTCTGGGGAAACAGAAGTCATGAAATGCTTGTAGCTTCCGGTATCTTAGGCCATAGAGATGATTGGAGCCATTCTTATCTCCAATTAGCTCTATGGTTAGATAATTGAACTCTCGGGTTAACCGGTGGGACAGGAGAGCCTGAGAAAAACCACGGAAGGCTGCGGAAGGCGGCGGTGGGGGAGTCCCCTCCCACTGCATGTAAAAGCAGTCTAGCGGCCAATTACCTGCTAGGGTTGCTTTTACATGTAAGCCGACCGCTGGCTGTAAAAATGGATTTTTGTAAAATATTACCGTAAAATCCTTTTCTCTTAAGCTCATTGACAGACGTAGTCCTCCTTGATTAATATCAACTCGGGTTATACTGCCCTCTACAGGAGTAGGACTAGACAGGAAAGAAAACGTTCTGGCCACACCCTAGGGGCAGTCCCAGAGGGTATATCCTCTCACTTCCTGCTACAGCAAATCAGTTATGTCACAAAGCAGTGTTTAGAGAATTTAACCCAACCCAACTCAAAAACAGAGGGGCGGGTACTACGTCTGTCAATGAGCTTAAGAGAAAAGGATTTTACGGTAAGATTTTACAAAAACCCATTTTTCTCTTTCGCTCATTGACAGACGTAGTCCTCCTTGATTAATATCAACTCGGGACGTCCCAAAGCAGTGCCACAAATGAGGGGTGGGAAAATGGAAATCAAAATCCAATCTAGAAGGCCCAACCGGTGCCAACTAGAAGTTTTAAAGGCTCATCAATCAAAAGATGAGACTCAACTGAAATTCCAACGGAAAAAAACCCTCGAGGTAGACCACCGGTCTCCTCAAATTGCGGCCTGCAAAACCTTGCGGCCAAATGAGGCATCCGCCAATGCCATCACATCAACTTTATAAAATTTTGTAAAGGTATGCACCGACGACCAGGTAGCCGCCTTGCACACCTGGACCACTGACGCCTGATGGCGGTAGGCCCAGGAAGTACTGAGCGCTCAAGTGGAGTGCGCCTTAACAGGGAACAGAGGATTCCGACCCTTAATAGAATAAGCCTGTACCACCGTCTGTCTAATCTATTTGGAGATGCAGGCAACCCCTTTCTGGGGCCATCCGTGATCACAAAAAGTGAATCCGTCTTACGGAACGATTCCGTAGTTTTCAGGTATACCCTGATTGCCCGAACCACATCCAAGGAATGCAACGCATATTCCTGAGGATGATTGGGTTTAGGACACAAGGAAGGTAGCACAATATCTTCATTCAGATGAAAGTCTGAAAACTACCTTAGGAAAAAAAGATGGCTTCGGATGAAGAACTACCTTATCCCTATGAATCCCCAGATATGGGGAATGGCATGATAATGCAGCCAGTTCTGACACCCTGCGTGCAGAAGTGATAGCCACCAAGAAGGCCACCTTCTGGGATAATGTAAGCAAGGGAATCTCCCTGATATTTTCAAAGGGAGGTTTCTGCAGAACCGACAAAACCAAATTAAGATCCCAGGGCGGTAAGGGCGCGCGCACTGGCGGAGCCGAGTGCCGCACCCCCTGGATGAAATTCCGCACCAAGGAATGAGTAGCCAAAGGCTTCTGAAAGAAGATTGCTAATGCTAAAACCTGACCCTTGATAGTGCTCAAGGATAGTTTCTGCTCAACCCCCTTTTTGCAGAAAAGCCAAGATTCGGGTCACCGAATAGGTACGTGGGGGAAATCCCAAAGATTCACACCACGCGATATAAGTCTTCCATGTGCGATAATAGACTTTGCTGGAAGTCGCTTTCCTTGCTTTAATTAGAGTAGGAATAACTGAAGCTGACAAACCTCTGTCCTTCAGTACCTGGGTCTCAATAGCCAGGCCATTAAAACCAGCGACTGTAAAGCACGATGGAAGATCGGTCCTTGAGACGAGGCTAGCCCGGAATTACCAGGATAACTGTAGTTCCCTCCACCTCTATCCTGCGGAGAAATCTCAGCAGTAACTTGAGAGGGGGGGGAAGACATACAGTAGCTGATACTTCCCCTACGGGGTGCTCAGCGCGTCTGCTGCGTCCGCTAGAGGATCGCGGGCGCGCGCTCTGTTGAGCCAACCTGCCAACAGATCCATATCCGGGGTGCCCCAATAAAGGGACAGCTGGCGAAATACCTCTGGATGAAGAGACTATTCCTCTTGATCCAGAATCTGACGGCTGAAATAATCTGCCTGTCACCCCCGTGATAAATATCGCGGAGAGAACTGGAACAACTGTTCCCCCAATAAGAATGTTGGCCACTTCTATGGCCGCCAGGGCACTCTTGGTGCCCCTTGGTGATCGACATAAGTCATGACCATAGTCGTGTCATAGTCTGATTGGATCCGAACCGGGCTGCCCTGGAGCTGCTCGGTCCAGTAAATCAGACAAAATCTGATCGCTCTCAGTTCGAACACATTTATCGGTAACCTGGAATTTATCAGAAGAAATGACTTCCCCTGGCTGAGCATCAGAGACCGAAGCCACCAGAGCCTCCCTGGTCCGCTCGCTCAATCGGATCCGATTGTCCAGGGAATCGGGATTCCGATTCCATATGAGAAGAATCTCCTCTTTGGAGAATTCGGGTATGAGACTGGGCAAACGGTACTGCCTCTAAGGAGGCGACCATCAATCCCAGCCAGTTGACGGACAGCAACATCCGAATCATTGACTGAATCTTCTGGAGTTTCTCCGCATGGAGAAACACTCTTGCCAAGGATGTATCCAAAATTAGGCCCAGATGGTTCAGTCTCCTGGTGGGAACCAGGGATGATCTTTGGGAAAAGCAACGAAAACGCTGATGTCCTGCAAAGATGGGGATATGAAGATAGGCATCCTAAATGTCTATGGACGCCAGGAAATCCCCCTGATGCAGGGAGGCCACCACTGTATGGATGGACTCCATCTCTTCCAAGACCAGAATTGGACGCACCTAGCCCTTTTTCCTGGGCATTGTGAACAAGTTCGACTAGAACTCCTCCAAGGAATGGGAACTACCACTGCTTGTTGCATCAAGCTGTCCCCCGCAAAGCTTTTTAAGCGACCCGGGGATGTCGAATATTGGAAGGGAAGAATCGCACCGGTGGAAGTGATCGAAACTCGATCTTATATCCCGACCATATGACCTTGCGAACCCCTTTATCCGGGATTCTGGAAAGCCCTGGATCCGGAAACCGGTGAAGACGTCCCCCCACCCTAGAGATGGGTGGGGCCCATTCTGTCAATCCAACGGGATAACAGTGGCTTTATTTAGTCTGGAAATCGAGTCCACTATTGGTGGTACCGTCCATCTTTGTAATGAGGGATTCCTCAAAATGATAGCGCCTAGCAATGCGTTTGGAAATAGCAGGGGCTCGTTTACGGACGACCCCATTTGGGCAAGGGAAACCTTTCACCATTTTGGTAGGCTTGCTAGTACCAAAAAAGGAATATGAGTCTCCGCTACCTCTGCCGGTGTAACCTCAAGATTTAAGGTTTCCCGGACAGACACAACTAGTGCTTCCACCAACGCTTCTTGTGCTATGGCGGAGGCAGAAGCGTCCTCCTCACTGTCTGAGGAGACCGTACCTGAGACAACAATCCCAGAAAAGGGGCTGCAATAACCAGCTCAGAATTCGTATCTGAAGTATCAGATGACATAGGGGTAGGCGGGGGTCGCTCTTCTTGACCCCCGTCCCTGACAGGCTACCTCCACCCGGGATACCAAAGACTCCAAAACTGCTGATAATGCATCATCACAAGTGGGGTACTGGAGGGTCCTGCGGCCACCCTGAGGGGATCAGGGGGGGGATACATGTGTGGCAGGGTTCATGTAACAAGACACTTGCCAGCAAACACAAAAAAATTAATTGCAAAAAAAAACATTTTTTTTTTTTTTTTTACTTCGTCCCCCAGCGCAATAGTGCCCCTCAGTCTACCTGCTTGGACCCCTCAGAAAGAGAGAGAGAGAGAGACCCCAAGGCTCACCTGATGCACAGAAGTTTCTTGTCAACTTGCTTCCAGCACTGTCTGTTACAGACAGGAAGTCTTTGGCTTGCTTTCCCTGGGCCAAGGAGGCGGCTCCGCCCCTTTACACGCCTTCCGGCGCCTCCCAATTACTCCACGAGGTGTTTGGTCACCTCAAACATGGCCGCCCCCATGCTGGAGACACGAGGCTACGCCAATATGGCGGCCTCGTGCGATCTGTAGGAAAATGGCGGCCTGTGTAGGATAGCGGCAGCTTGCAAACTAGCAGCGGCCTGCGGGAGGTATGCATTCGGCCTGTGCGGCCTGCGGGAGTGCCTCGGCCTGCGGGAGGTGTCCTCGGCCTGCGGGAGGCTGTGCGGCCTGTGGAAGTGACCGGCTTTCTGGAGGAATGGCGATCTATGGCTGCAGTAACTCAGGCATAGGTATCGGCCTGTGTACACACTATGACAGGTAGGATACCTCTATACCTCAATAGTAATGCCTTTTAGTAGTCTGCCACTGACTTCAGTCACCCTTACAGTCATATAGTGACTTTAGATAGTCAGCTCCCAAACCAAGCCTCCTGGTTTCTATTTACAAAAATCACACTCAAATTGGGGGATCTGTGACCTGTTATAGCAGTGGTCCTCAACTCCGGTCCTCAGGGCCCACTAACAGGCCAGATTTTAGGTATTACCTTGGGGAGATGCAGACTAGAGTACTGCAATCACTGAGCAGCAAATGAGATCACCTGGAATGGATTTCAGTTATCTTGCAAACCTGGCCTCTTAGTGGGCCCTGAGAACCAGGGTTGAGGACCACTGTGTTATAGGATAGAGGGGAGACCCAGAAACTGAGTGACCGACCATCCCAGAGAGGGGCCCGCGTCCACCAACAAACCCGACAGGGGGAGAGGGGGGAACATACTACTCACCTTACCGGAACCAGGCGGGCGCCAACTGCTGACAGAACCCCTCTCCACCGGGGTGGGGGGGCTGTCGACCAATACGGACGCAGTGACTCTGCTGGTCATTGGCGTCCAGGCGAGACGTTTAACTCGCAGGGTCAGTCCCCGTCCAGTGGGACTATGTCGCGGCCGACCCAGCGCGGAGCTATGGCCTGCACGCGCTCGTAGGCTGAACTGGGGTGACCACTGGATCTCAACATCCAGCCCGTCGCCCAGTTTCAGTGTGCTTGCTTGAAGATCTCACAGGAACACTGGAGAAAAAAAGCGGTTTAAAAAAGTATTTCTAAAAAAATCCTGCCAGGACCGAAGATCCTAGCAAGGAATCTAGGTCCTTACTCCTAACTAGACAGAAAAAAACTGATTTGCTGTAGCAGGAAGTGAGAGGATATACCCTCTGGGACTGCCCCTAGGGTGTGGTCAGAACGTTTTCTTTCCCGTCTAGTCCTACTCCTGTAGAGGGCAGTATAACCTGAGTTGATATTAATCAAGGAGGACTACGTCTGTCAATGAGCGACAGAGAAAAAAGGATACCAAGATGATGCCTAAATCTGCAGGCATCATCCTGGTATAACCACTCAAAGTCCAGAACCATACCACTACATTGCTGGTCCTTGTTTGGCATATAGTGTAGGTTTTTTTTTTTTTTTCCATGCAGCCTGTGGGCTGAACGAAAAAAAAGGGAACCCATCAGAAATCAGCACAGGAATAATGTGTATTATTACCCATCATTAACCGCCCAAACATCCACCCACTTAATTTAATGATGGGTATACACGACACTATTCCATGTATACCAAAATAGGATTTTAACTGCAGTGCTGAAATCAGAAAATCACCACAGCTGCTGCCAGCAAAGGTATCCATATATGCTGAGCGCAAACGCTGTTTGTGTCAGAATATATAAAATCAATGTGGCAGCCGACGAGTACCTGCAAGAGAAACAGGTCACAAAAGAATGAAAAACAAAGTACAGTAAAAGTACAGTAGGAAGAGTAGAAGAACATATAAAATGACTGACACAACAACTGTTTTTGGATCCTTTTATTTTTCTTTCTAACTGTTGTTTCTCGATTTGCGACTGCGATTTTCCAGCTTGGGTCTCTCAAAATGTCGATAGCCATCCAACATCTTTCGAGACCCTGTGTTTGTGTGCCCTACACCAGTGGTCCTCAACCCTGGCCTACAGGGCCCACTAACAGGCCAGATTTGCAAGATAACTGAAATACATCCCAGGTGATATCATTTGCTGCTCAGTGATTGCAGTACTCTAGTCTGCATCTCCCCAAGGTAATACTTAAAATCTGGCCTGTTAGTGGGCCCTGAGGACCGGAGTTGAGGACCACTGCCCTACACTGTGTCGTGCTGTACCCTACACTAAAACTCCACTAGTGTATGGTAGTGCTCGAAACATTCCCCGATGCAGAGACCAGGTTGGTCAGGACATTTGGGACAATAATAGCGGGTGTCACGCCTAAATCCGTGCCTGCTACAGACACAACATCTTCTTTGGGGTCGTCTTTGGGTAGGGGTACTCGGGAGGACATATGGAAAATGTCTCTCATGCAGCCGGCTCACTGCATCTGGAAGGGGAAGTTGGGCAGGCATGCCTCCTGGGTACAGGTAGGCAAGGATGATCGCTTCCTGGAATTCCCAGAAGGATCCAGTTCGTCCTGACGCCCTGTATAGGACAAAGGCGTTCAACATAGCCAATTGGTATAAATAAACAGACACTTTTTTGTACCAGCGTCTGGCTTTACGGACAACTAAATACGGCGCCAAAAGCTGGTAGTTAAGGTCCACCCCTCCCATATTAAGGTTATAATCGTGGACACAGAGGGGTTTCTCCATCACGCCAGTTGCCGTAGGAATTTGGATTGTCGTGTCTGCGTGAAGGGAGGACAGAACATAAACATCCCGTGTATCCCTGCACTTCACTGCAAGCAATTTGTCCGTACAAACGTTTGGACATTTTGGTAACTAAATTTACCTGTACAGTGGTGTTGACTCACAGGTAATAAAAGCACCAGGTTGTCAAGGACTATTTCAAGCGCTACCAAAAAAACTGCTAATGCTAGCAGGGATCAGGCCTGACTCTGCTAAGACAGCGGTTTTGTGTTTTGTGTTTTTTTGGAAGTGACAGTAATCTATTGATTACTACCCTTGCCTGGGTGAAAGGGTTAAACGTAGGCGCTGGCAGGAATCAGTGCTGATCGTGCAAACACCGCGTTTTGGGAACCCTAAATTATGGGGACGCTAGTATAGTTCTGATCAGATCAGATATTGATCTGTTCAAACACTATACTAGTAATGGAAGTGTGTGTGTGTGGTAATCAAGGGGTTATTTCTAACTATGCGCCGGGGATCTGCGCTTTTTTAGACTGACACTAACACTAGCTAATGTCACCTGTGTCACTAATAATAGTGATCAGAAAAAAAACTGTACACTATAAAAGTGACACTGTGACAGGGCACGGAAGGGGTTAACTGGGGGGATCAGGGGGTTAAATCTTTATGGGGGGGGTGGCGTGGACCCTAAACCTCCTTTGGGATAGAAACTAAGTCGCTAGCGCAACCTCAAGTCACCATCACACTAATACAAAATACAGTAAAAACAGTATATTACGTGTGTATTAGTGTGCAATGTGACAGGGGGAAGGGGTTAACTGGATGTGATCAGGGGGTTAAATCTTTATTGGAAGGGGATGGCGGGGACCCTAAACCTCCTTGGGACAGAAACTAACTTGCTAGCGCTAATTTAGGTCACAAACACACTAATACAAAATACAGAAAAACAGTATATTACGTTTGTATTTGGGTGTAATGTGACAGAGGGGAAGGGGTTAACTCTTTAATGCGGGGGGTGGGGTGGCGGGTATTTTAAGTGAAAAAGGGAGGGCCGCAAGCGCTACACCTGGTCACAAATCACACTTATACGGGTATATAGGAAAATGCTATATACTGTATACAGTGTGTGTTGTGACAGGGGGTGTAGTGGTGATCAGGGGGGATCAGGGGGTTAAATCTTTATTGGGGGGGGGGTGGCGGGGACCCTAAACCTCCTTTGGGACAAAAACGAAGTCGCTAGCACTAAGTCATAATCGCACTAATACAAAATACAGAAATACAGTATATTACGTTTGTATTAGTGTTCAATGTAACAGGGGGGGAAGGGGTTAACTGGGGGTGATAAGGGGGGATCAGGGGGTTAAATCTTTATTGGGGGGGTGGCGGGTATTTTTAGTGAAAAAGGGGGGGGGGGGTCGCAAGCGCTACACCTGGTCACAAATCACACTTATACAGGTATATAGGAAAATGCTGTATACAGTGTGTGTTGTGAAAGGGGGTGTAGGGGTTAACTGGGGGTGCGATCAGGGGTTAAATGTGCCTATATAAGTGTACAAGTGTGTGCTTGGTGCAGTACTTGGAGTTAGATGTGCGCTCCTCTCACGCTGGATCCAAAAAGGATCATGGGAGGGGAGGGCACATCTTTTCTGAGCCTGTGTTTACATTTCACAGGCTCAGCACAGGATCTGATTAGGCAGAACCGATCTACAGGTCCAGGCCAAAAATGATTGGCCTGGACCTGATGACTGATCGGTTCTGAACCCAATCGAGTCATCGGCAGGACCGCGGGACCGATACGTCACTTTGCCTGGCCGGGGCTGACCGCCGCAGCAGAGGCGTAACTAGAACCTTCAGGGCCCTAATGCAAGAAACCATGAAGGGCCCCCCAGACCCCTGGCCGGGGCCCTTACCTTCAAGCCCAGGGCTCTTCCCACTAATCCTGGGGCTCTTTACACTCGTTGCATGGCCTTTTATTTCAGTCCCGCAGCAGGATTCTTTCACAAGTTCTGCAGTGAGCCCCCTTCCTACAATCTTGGGGCCTCCCCACAGTGGTGCAATGCCAGGGTCCGGTCGCAAGTGTGACCTTTGCGATCCTGAAAGTTCACCCACTGGTTTGCTACCGGGCCCCCTGGAGCATGGGGCCCGGTAGCGATTGCAACCCCTGCAACCCCTGTAGTTACGCCCCTGCGCCGCAGTATATGTACTTGCGGCAGTCGGCAAGTGGTTACGCTCCGTGCGTTACGTCATCATTAGTCGACAACCGGCTCATCGCCGCCCCTGGCTTGATCCTGCTCCCCCATTGGACTCCCCCGAGGTTGCGTCATCTCCCGGCTGCTGGTTCGGCCGATAGGAGGAAGCGTCATGCCAAAGAAAGGGTATAGGAGCTAGTAGGAGAAGCCTTCACCTTGCCTTAATGTAAGTGTGTAATAACTACTGTGCAATAAACCTTGATTGTCTCACTGAGTGGCGCCTGTCCTCTCTTCCTTTATGTGTCAGCGGGATTTTTGGCTACTTCCTGCCTACAGCGCTGCCCTCCGAGTCAACATTGGAATTTTGCACCATTTGGATTTCTCTCCATCCCATTTCTTCAACACCTTTACCCCAGTGCGGGTCCTACTTGTCGGCACAAGCATCCTACACACCCCCTTTTTTTGTTCCATTAACTTGAGGGTAGAACCACCAGTGAGTGTGGGCCAAATGAGAAGCAATATAAACAGTTTGAAGATTAGGAAGTGCCAGGCCTCCTTCTAGAATAGGCAATTGCAGCATATCTTTAGCAAACCGAACAGCCCTGCCTCTCCAAATAAAAGTAAGGCTGGCCATACACTATACAATTTTCTTATTCAATTTCCTTTAGATTTACCTTAAACTATGTAGTGCAAGGGCCTGCCTGACTGCATACAAATTGAAAGTGTTTAGGTTTGACCCTATATTACATGGTTTTGGTAAATCTAAAGGAAAGTTGAACAAGAAAATTGTATAGTGTATGGCCAGCCTTAGGATGGAGTAAATCTCTTGGAATCTATGCTTAGGAATATTTACCAGAGAATTACTCAGTATGTAGAGGAAACGTGGCAGGAATATCATTTTAAAAATATTTATACTACCCAGTAGGGTCAGGGGGAGATTGGATCAAGTCTTTAAGGTGCTTTTAAAAGAGAAGTATGGAATTCAGTTTTTTTGCCCAATTATACTTACCTAGGTGGATGCAGCATCGGTCCTCTACACTGAGAGCCAAGCCGATTGTTCGGTTCCGAGTGCTCCCCGAGAAGAGACAGTCAGCAGCTCTCCGCTCTGCACCCTCCTCTCTCATTGGAGCACTGAGCTGTGGAGGGGCAGCGATCGGCCGGCTCAGACTCTCAACTGCTCGCTGAGTCGGGTGTCGGTCCAGGCACCTGGCGGATCCTGACTCTTTGGTTGCGATGTCGCGGTGCCTGGACCGACTTCTGTGATGTCAGCAGAGAGCAGAATTCAGACCGCTCTCTGCTGAAAACTGGTCATAGGAGTTCAGAACTTACTGCACTCCTGTGATCCATAGGAGATGTACAGCCAAACAGGCTTTGGCTGTACGTCTCCTTTAAGTCTACTAATGAGTGGGTCTAAATTATTCCTAATATATACGGAGATAGGCTGTTATAATACCTAGATAACAGAAGCTCGTAACAACTTTTAATGGGCACATTGGCAGTAAAGAGATCAAGGCATCTTTGTCTGTCTAACAAACAGTAGGAATTTTTCCCAGTTGACTTGGAAACCTACGTAGGCAAGTGGTTAAGTTAACCCTAATTTTGATCCTCTGGTTCACCATGAGCATCCTTCAATAGCAGCATATCTCTAACTGGAGGCTGGCAGTTAGCCTTAACCACTTTACCACCAGAGGATTTTGCTGTCTTACGTCTGGGCCACTTTTTGCGATTCGGCACTGTGCGACTTTAACTGACAATTGCGTGGTCATGCAACACCGTACCCAAAACGAAATTTACGAACTTTTTTCCCGCAAACAGAGCTTTCTTTTGGTGGTATTTGATCACCTGTGCGATTTTTACTTTTTGGGCTATAAACAAAAAAAGAGCGACAATTTTGAAAAAATTATATTTTTCACATAATATATGAAATTACCCCCCAAAAAAAATGTAAAAATCAAATTTTTTTTTATCATTTTAGGCCAATTTGTTTTCTGCTACAGATTTTTGGTAAAAAAATAAATAAAATTGCAATAAGCGTATTTTGATTGGTTTGCGCTATTGTGTTTACTAGCTAAGAGAAAGATTTCTGTCATTTTTGGTGTTTTTTTTTTAACGAGTAATGGCGGCAAACTGCGATTTTTTTTTTGCGGGACTGCGACATTGCGGCGGACAGATCGGACCCTTGACTGACATTGACACTTTTGGGGGTACCAGTGACATTACTACAGTAATCAGTGCTATAAATATGCACTGTTACTGTAAAAATGACACTGGCAGGGAAGGGGTTAATTTCTATTGGTGATCAAGGGGTTAATGTATGCCTGGTGCTTACTAACGTATGTGGGGGGAGGGGACTGAGTGACACAGGGACAGATCGCAGGTTCAGCTATGCTGAACCCTGCAATCTGACCCTGCCTGTTACTTAGGAGATCCGCCCACTTTACACAAGCGGGCGGATCTCCACACTCGATTCCCCGACGATCAGGGAAGAGTGGCGGTTATCACCGCCGCTCCTCCCCTGGCCCGACTTTCGCTATGACTGAATACAGCGCGCGCCGCCGAGAGAGGGGAACGTCTGGCGACGTAGGTCTACGTCGTCAGATGTTATCGAGCCACTTTGCCGCAGTAGAGGCTCAGTGAGCAGCGGTAAAGTGGTTAAATTGCAGTTTATATTTTAGAAGTTCGTTTGTACATTTGTTTTTTAAAGCTGAACTCTAGGTGAACTACTAAACAAGCAATTGAATACATACAGTATATGGGAGCTGACAAGTGTTTGGCCGCAGGCCAGTATTTGTGGGAGGAGCGAGCGGGCTTTTATAGCGCTGCTCCTCCTACTCCAGCCTGCTGCTCACATGGTCACCCCACCCACCTTCACCCTTTTTTCTTGGCTTTCTAACCTTTGGGAGGCCCTCTTTATTTACAGGCCTACCCCTTACATCGGTTCTGGCACACCACACCAACCTTTTCATACTCAGGTTTTCAACCATCATTTAATTACCGACCACAAAGGCTGGTATTTCTGTTAATTAGTTCCTGAAATTTACACAGCTGTCACCACTAATAGCTAGCCAAATATATTTTCTCTGTTGCAGTAAAGCATTAGTCTGTTGCCGCTCCTTTCTTTTCCAGCCATCTTCCATGCACCCAGCCGTTGACTGGGGAATGACAGAGCTGCAAAAGACTGATTATGTAATCTCCCTGCTTTTCATACTGTCAGAATGTTACTTGTCAATACATGTGAATGCAGGACACCCAATTGGTCTTGGAAGTAATATTACTTCCTCTCCCAGCTTGACTTCTGACGAAGAAGGGATTACAAAATTTTCAGTAGATACAGAACTGCATTCAATGTCAGCTGTTTAAAAAAAAAAAAAACTTTCCCAATGCCGTGGTGAACATGGAGCAACATTTTGCACAAGTCGTGCAGAATGGAATTTCTTTTTTTTGCTTGAACTCGCTTATAAAATTATACAGTTTTTTTCTTCTTTGCATGCAAGTATGTGCCTGCCACCTTGTGGTGTGTTGGTAGTAATGCTAATAAGCATGCAGTGGTAAAATATTTGTTATTGCAATGTGCTCATTTTTAAATTTGGATTGTAATAAGTCATTCCATATTTTCATCTTTTGTCAGGCATTTGTTGGTCACTGGATTTATGTGCAATTATGACAAATTTGAATTGTCTTTTGAATCGTCTGTATTCTCAATACTTGGTTGGTGAAACATTTAGTATCAGTTGGGGTGGTAGCTTCTGGGTTTAGTATCTCCACTGGAAATGGCCCTAGCTCTAAAAGCTTTTACCATCCAGAAAATACAAGTTCACCAACGTTCTTGAAATCTGCAAGACTTTTGAATATTAAAGAAATACTATAAGTTTTTAGCGTTTATGGTCTATAAATTTATTGCTAACACTCCAAGATCCAATTGGATTTCAACTTTTTGTCCTGTCAACTGGTAGAAACCTTTCTGAAGCTTTAAAAGTTGTGCACCAGATTACTGTACTCAGGATGGTTTATTGTTGCAGCACATTTACAGATAGAGCTTACTTTGAAGATGTTTTTGGTGTCCAAAACCCTTAATTAATAGTGCCAGCTACCATCATTTATAACCAAACTGACTATCTTTCTGCCTTAGATGTCAGAGGGGAGATCTGGCTACAGAAATCACAGGATGCCAAAGATAATATGGTTATAAAACCCACCAGACACCAGGGTATATTAGTGCTGCACGATTCTGGATAAAATCAGAGGATCACAATTTTCTTGCTTAGAATCAAGTGCAACAAAGAGCGACAAAATTCAAGCTCAGTCTAGGGGTGTTTTTTTTGAAGATTTATTGCAGTACTTGAACACAGGTGGGTAGAGAGATGAAGAGTGCAGGATACTCTTGGCACTCACAGGTATAGGAGGAAAGCTTCCTTAACCACTTCAATACAGGTCACTTTCACCCCTTTCCTGCCCAGGCCAATTTTCAGCTTTTAGCGCTGAGATTTTGAATGATAATTGCGCGGTCATGCCACGCTGTACACAAACAAAATTTTTATATTTTTTTCCTACTAATAGAGGTTTCTTTTGGTGGTATTTGATCACCTCTGGGTTTTCTTTTTTTTGCTAAATAAATAAAAAAAGACCGAAAGTTTTGAAAAAAAAAAGTTTTTGTTTACGTTAAAATTTTTGTAAATAAGTACATTTTCTCCTGCACTGACAAGCACTGATGAGGTGGCACTAATATGCAGCACTGATAGGTAGCACCGATATGCAACATTGATGGGCACTGATAGGCAGCACAATGGGCATTGTTGGTGGCACTGATAGGCAGCACTGATGAGGAGGCACTAACAGGATTTACTAATTGGAATCTTTAAGGAGCACTGATTGGCATCCCTAGTGGCATGGGTTGGCATCCTGGTGGGCTCTAGTGGGCATCCCTGATGGGTCTGCACAGATAATCAATGCGCTGATTATCAGGAGAGCCGCTGATCGGCTCTACTTCACTCGCGCCTTGTCAGCGCGAATGGAGGAAAGCTGATAAAAACGGCACTTCCTGGTTACCATGTGACCAGCTGTGATTAGTCACAGCTGATCACATGGTAGTCACAGCTGATCACATGGTAAAGAGCCTACGTCATAGGCTCTTTACCAGGATCAGAGATGCTGTGTGTTAGAATGACACACCGCACCACCGATCGCCGCTCTGCGCACCCTCATGAGCAGCTTATCCTGCTGGACGTCATATGACGCACAGTCAGGATAACAACCCCTTTGAGGAATGCCTTTCTGCTATATGGCGGGAAGTGGTTAAAGGAGTTGTAAAGTCAGAAGGCATTATGGTAAAAAGCCTTCTGTGTGCAGCAGTCCCCCCTTAGCCCCCCTAACACTTACCTGGGCCCATCTCTATCCAGCGATGTCCACAATGCCTCAGCCGTCCTGGAACTCTCCCTCCTGATTGGCTGAAACACAGCAGCAGCACCATTGGCCCCCACTGCTTTTAAAGTCAGTCAGCCAATGAGGAGAGAAAGGGGGGCAGGGCCAGGCTTCAGCTCCATGTCAGAATGGACACACAGAGCCGTGACTCAGGTCGGGTGCCCCCATAGCAAGCTGCTTGCTTGTGGGGGCACTCACCAGGAGGGAGGGGTCCAGGAGAGCAGAAGAGGGATTTGAGAAGAGGAGGATCTGGGTTGCTCTGTGCAAAACCATTACACAGGTGGGAGGCAAGTATAACATGTTTATTTTTTTTTTTTTTTTTTAGAAAAGAGACTACAAATCACTTTAAGGATTCTGGTTCCAGCAGAAGGAGAAAAGGGGACAGCCAGCAAACAGACTCTGAAAGAGCAGTCCCAGTACACCTTGGCAATCTCTGGCATCTACCTTAAGAACTTCCAACCTGGAGCTTCAGACAAGGAGCCACCACCTCTCCAGGTGAGCTTTCACAGGCAGTTTCCTCGACAAGTTCCCTTAATCCAGGCTCCTCAAGAACCTTAGCTAATCGCATGCTGAGGCCTAACAGGAAGAGCTCATCAGTTACATGAGCTATCTCCCAAAGAGAGCATTGAACAGACCATTTCAAACGTTTATATTCTCTCCAGCCACACTTTCTGGACCTACCAACCAGGGATTGGCTAAGGTCAAATATTCATAATAGATAACCCTTCTACTCTATTTTTGGAAGCTTCTTCCAGAAGCAGGCAGGAGCAATCAACTACCGGACTGAGGGAGACCTGGCCAGACCTAGGAAAAAAAAAAAAAAAAAATCACAAGCAAGTACTTGCCTAGCTTTCACAAATTTGACTATATTTTGCTTACAGTGATTTCCTATGATCATTAGCTCCATCTAGTGGCCATAATATGATAATTTTCTTGTTTGCTGCATCTGGTGACTACATTGCAGCCTGAGGTACCACAGATACATTGCAGCCTGGAGGTACCACAGACTATCATAGAAAATACACAATGTTAACAGGCGCTTGATCACATATCGAACCAAAAGTCCATGGAGTTAAGTCATTAATGGCATAGTGGGAGAAAATGTCCACCATGTAGGGCAGCCATGCAGAAACTAAAAGCCAGGGGTTCCACAGGGCTAAAACAAAGACAGACAGAGGTGCCTCTAAAGGCCCGTACACACGTGCAGATTGTCGGCCGAAAAGATTCGGCCGACGACCGATTTTCGGCTTGTTAGTATGATGCTTCCGACAGCCGACAGCGCACTTTTGGCTGAACAGAATCTGTCGTGCAAGCATTAACATTTTTGTATGCCAACACCAGAACGGCCGATTGTTCGCCAGTCAGTACAGAATTCGGCCGACAAACATCAGATTTGCAAGACTGGGCATGCTTAGAAAAGAAAAAACACAGGGAAAGTTAACCATCACATGACATCACTTCTGCAGTCGGCGGACAAAATTTGTGTGCAGTCTTTTGCACTTTTCAGCGGACACGACAGCCCGGGGACAAAAGACGGCCGCTTTAGTGTACACACGGGGCTTTAGTGTAGACTTTATGCAATAGGTTTCATGAATAAAATTATGCACTCACGTTAGTAAGCATATATTCATGCCCATAAAACAAGGTTCCAGTGTGGAGAAGTGTACATCATCCGGTCATGGACATCCGTCCTGCTGGAGTCTAAATCCTTTCGCCGTGGCCGGCTTGTACGGCAAGGTTAGAACCAGGAAGTAGGCTCGGTGTATTTGCTTGATCAGAGCATTGGCTAGATACTTGCCGTGAAGGAGCACGGCTGCCCTCCCCCAGGCAGCAAGCAAGCTCGGAAATGTGTCGCATGCAGATGACATCATCCAGGTTAGACTATCCACTAAGCCTCGCTGTCAAGCAAATACACAGTCCCACAAAAAAAAAAAAAAAAAAAAAAAAAAACACAATAAAAATTACAAATGTTTCCCATTGTTAGTAACTTTTGCGCAAACCAATCAAAATACGCTTATTGCAATTTTTTTTACCAAAAATATGTAGCAGAAAACAAATTGGCCTATGTTAAAAAAAACGGAATTTTTGTAAAATCTTACCTGTAAAATTCCTTTCTCTGAGTCCTCCGACAGTCGCCGCCCACTTCATATTCATCACCAATGGGGTTATGTCCTTTATTCCGTAGGAGTAGCTAGGCAATAGAATATGTTAGTACAAAGACTTTTAACATATCCCACCCCCAGGGGGTGGTCCCCTCAGTACATAACCCTCCACTTCCTGTATCCAACTCAGTTTCAGTGGAATAGCAGTAGAGAGTACATCAAAACCCCAAAAGAGGGGCGGGGGCGGCGACTGTCGGAGGACTCAGAGAAAGGAATTTTACAGGTAAGATTTTACAAAAATTCCGTTTTCTCTTACGTCCTCCGACAGTCGCCGCCCACTTCATATTCATCACCAATGGGGATGTCCCAAAGCAGTGTAAACATGAGGGGTGGGAAGAACTCAGCCGCGCCCAAGGCAACGCCGTCTCCCCATCAGAGAAAGGAACCTTACCAAAGGAAGGAAACCAGTTGGGCATAAGAACAAAACACTCGCTCAACAGGAGCAAGAAAACCCAGGGAAAAAACAAAAATCCCAAAAAGCCAAAGAACCCGCAACAAGGGCTCTAGGAAACTGCCGCACTAAGAACCTTGCGGCCAAAGGAAGCATCAGCCGATGCCTGAACATCTACTCTGTAGAATATCGTGAAAGTGTGTACGGTCGACCAAGTCGCCGCCTCACACACCTGGGCCACAGAGGCTCCATGACGACAGGCCCAAGACGTACTCAGAGATCTGGTAGAGTGCGCCTTCACAGGTACAGGGGGAACTTTCCCCCTCAAAGCATAGGCCTGATCAATGGTCCGTCTGATCCATTTGGCGATTGTAGAAGCCGACGCCGCCATGCCCTTCCGAGGACCTCCCGGAAGGACAAACAAGGCATCCGACTTGCAAGAAGACTCAGTCGATTTGAGATAGACTCTAATCGCCCGGACAACATCCAAGGAGTGAAGCAACACCTCCGTCGGATGCTTCGGCTTCGCGCAAAGCGAAGGTTTGACAATGTCCACATTGAGATGAAAGTCCGAAACCCTTTTTGGAAGAAAAGAAGGGTTAGGTCGCAAGACCACCTTGTCCAAATGCACAACCAGACACGGAGACTTGCAGGACAAGGCTGCCAGCCCCGACACTTGACGAGTCGAGGTGATAGCCACCAAAAAGGCGACCTTCTTGGATAACAAAGACAGCGAGATCTCCCTGAACCTTTCAAAAGGAGCACGCTACAATACTGATAGAACTAGATTCAAGTCCCAAGGGGGAAGAGGGTCCCTCCTAGGAGGGATCAGATGACGTAACCCCCGCACAAAAGAGCTAACCAAAGAATCAGATGCCACAGGCCGTTGAAAAAGAACGGCCAAAGCAGACACCTGACCCTTGATCGTGGCCAGCGCCAGACGCTGGTCAACACCCGTCTGAAGGAAGGGCAACACCCTAGACACCGAATAAGTGTCAGGAGAGAAACCCCTGGATTCGCACCAGGCAAAATACGCCTTCCAAGTACGGTAATAAACCTTCCCCGAGGAAGACTTCCTCGCATTTATTAAGGTGTGAATGAACTCAGGGGAAAGACCCCTGTTCTTCAGGACCTCGGTTTTAACAGCCAGGCCGTCAAGACCAGCGACTGTAAAGCAGGATGGAAGATCGGTCCTTGCGACAGAAGATCTTCTCGAAGAGGCAGACGCCACGGGGCGTCGATTGCCAGATTTACGAGGTCTGCGTCCCAGGACCGAGGAGGCCAGTCCGGTGCCACAAGAATCCCCGTGGTCGGTTCCGCGAAGGAACCTGGACAGCAATTGAATCGGTGGGAACGCATACATCAGTTGGTACTGATGCCACGGGGCGTCCGACGCGTCTGCCCGAGGATCGCACGCCCTTGCCACGAACCGTGGTAGTTTGTAGTTCAGACGAGACGCGAACAGGCCTACCTCCGGAAGACCCCACCTCGCGCACAACATCTGGAAGACAGCCGGGTGAAGGGACCATTCTCCCTGGTCCAGGGTTCGACGGCTCAGATAATCCGCCTGCCAAATCTTCACCCCCGGAATGTGACCTGCCGATATTGCCGGGACATGCGTCTCGGCCCAAGACAGAATCGCGGCCACTTCTCGAGCCGCCCGGGCACTCCTGGTGCCCCCTTGGTGATTGATGTAAGCCACCACCGTGGCATTGTCCGTCTGCACCCGAACCGGGTAGCCGTGAAGATTGTCCGTCCAACGACGAAGACAGAGGAGAAGACAGAGGAGTATCGCTCGCAGTTCCAGAACGTTGATCGGAAGGGAGGATTCCTCCGTCGACCAAACACCCTGGGTGGACAGAACGCCCAGAACACCACCCCAGCCCGACAGGCTGGCGTCCGTGGTGATCACCGTCCACGAAAGGGGACGAAAAGACTTGCCCCCCGATACTGAGGGGGATTGAAGCCACCACAGAAGATCCCTTCTGGTCTGAGAACTCAATGACATCTGGAGATCCAGAGACTGCGGACGCCCATCCCACTTGGACAATATCTCCGCTTGGAGATCCCGTGTGTGAAACTGGGCGAAGGGAAATCGCCTCGAAAGCCGAGACCATCAATCCCAGACACCGCATGCACGTCCGAATGGACGAAGATGGAATGTCCCTGAGGGACCTGACTGCCTCCTGAAGAGCTGCGAGTTTTTCTTCCGGCAGGAAGACCTACGCCTGGACAGAGTCCAGAATCATACCCAGGTAAGAAATCCGAACCGATGGGCACAATGTCGACTTTGGAAAATTGATCGTCCAACCAAACTCCTGCAGAGTCTGCAACGTGACGGACAGATCCTTCTCCAGACTCTGGCTGGTCGCAGACCGAACCAGAATATCGTCCAGATACCCCAGAACCGAAATGCCCTGGGCCCTCAACAAAGCCAGAACCGGTGCCAGCACTTTGGTGAACACCCTTGGAGCCGAGGCGAGACCAAAAGGCAACGCCACAAATTGGTAATGATCTTCCGCTATGGCGAATCGAAGGTACCTCTGGTGACCCTCGAAAATCGGGATGTGAAGATACGCATCTTGCAAGTCGATGGAAGCCATGAACTCCCCCGGAACCAGGGCAGCCACCACCGACCGCAGGGATTCCATGCGGAACTTGCGCACCCGCACAAGGCGGTTCAGCGCCTTCAAGTCCAGAATCGGACACACCTTGCCCTCCTTCCTGGGCACGGTGAGCAGATTGGAATAGAACCCCCGAAATCTGTCCCGATGAGGCATCGGGACCACCACTCCCTGAGCCCTCAGGTCCTGCACCGCTAGATGCAGGTCCCGCAAACGCTCCGGGGATAACAAAAGACTTGAGGGAAAAAATCTGCTCTCCGGCCGAGAGAGAAACTCGATCTAGTAGCCAGATCGAACGATTTCCTGTGAAGTGGGTGAGGGCGCCCCTTCAGGCCGCACTGTTGTGGGCCGCAGAACCGGATTGGCCGGACTTTTGCTTACCTGCCCACGGCTCCTTGCGGGAGCCTTGACCCTTGGACGGCTTGTCCCAAAATGTGGCCGAAAGGCACGAAAGGACCCCTGAGGGGACCGAAAGAAAGCATTCTTTTTTCCAGGAGCCGTCTTAATCTAGTGGGATTGAGGTAAGAGCGTGCTCTTACCCCCCGTGACCCCTTTAATTAGGGCATCCAGGGATTCGCCAAAAAGGCGAGAACCATCAAAAGGCAGATTGGCCAAGGTCTTACGTGAAGATTGATCCACAGACCAACACTTCAACCAAACCAGGCGGCGAAATAACACCGCCACACTGTGTACACGTGCAGCCAACGGAACCATATCCTGGTCCGCATCACACAAATACATGACACCCTGGTGGATTTGAACCACCATATCCAAAGTCGCCTGGAGGGCAGAATCAGCCACCAGGACACGCCTAAGCACCTGCGTCCAGTTCGCGACCGCCTGGGCCGCCATAAGTGAAGCAATAAAGCTTTCAACATAGAACCCATAATAGAATAGGTACGACGGGCAAAGGACTCCATCCTCTTGTCCGTGGCATCCCGGAACACCGGGGTGTCTGCAGCAGGAATCGCAGTGGACTTGTTCAAAACTGCCAACGCCTGGTCCACCGGAGGTGGGACACACCAACGCCCATCAGTAGCGGGCGTAAAAGGATAGCGCAGCTTAAACCTACTTGGTACAGCAAAAGGTGTGCGTATATTACACCATCGTTCTTTCACAGCGCGCTGAAAATCATCAGTGCATGGAAACATCTGCGATGATATGCGCCTTTTCTGCGTCCCATAAGCCGCCAAGGCAGCTGGAGGACCTGTTTCCTCCTCCAAACGCAGAGTTTGCTTGATAGAAGCAACCAATTCATCCATGAGCGCAAGCTCTTCAGACGAGCCAGGGGGAGAATTATCAACCCCCTCTACCTCAGCCTCCATTTCTGACCCTATAAGGTCCCGGGAGGAACGAGACCCCGATAAGGAGATCTCTGCCCCAGCAGCCCCAGTACCATCACCCTCTGAAACAGAGGAAATTGAAAACTCTGGGCCTTTTAGAGGATTGAGCAACCACCAGCATTTGCACCTGAGTCGCAAGGCTAGCCACAATCGCAGCCAAATCCCCCCCCCCCGGGGGGGGGGGAAACCGCAGTCCCCTGGCTTCCCACTAAATTGGCAGGAAACTAGTATTCCTGAGAATCCATGCCCTTGTAGCAGCAAAAATAAATGGGTGACCGCCCCTTTAAGAGAGCACTGCGATCGTAGCCCACTCACACTAAGCATCCCCCACAGGGACAAGTATACCAAGGCAGGATACAGGGAATAAAAAGAAATGAACCTGGAGAGATCGGTGCTGCTGCTGCTGCCTGCGGTGCTCCTGAAGGAAAGGAAATGCTGGCATACAGGGCGCTCTATGAAAGCCTATGGAGGCTACAAGAAAATGGCCGCCATGCATGTAAAACATGCGGCCGGAGCCAAAATGGCGCCGTTTGGCGCCGAAACCACACCCCATGAGGGAGAAGTAAAACACACCATCTGCCCAAAAAAGGAACATGGTAAACCGCCGCAGCGGCGCTGTAATGTGCCCCAAGCATGAGAAACTCAAGCCCCACAGCACACAGCCGTTCACACAGACAGAAAACTGACACAGAGTGCAGCCAGCCCCCCCTCCTGCAGCCCACAGCTTGCAATGTGAGAGATAGGGAAAACGTAATAGTGTGAACACAGGGCAAGGTACACAGTCCCAGACTGACACCCCCCAGACAGACAGGTCCCCACATAAATGCACTTACCTCTCACATGGCGTGGGGGACCCGCACAGGCGAACAAACCGCTGCACATGAGGCAGGGAGAGTCGCATCCAGGACGCATCAGAAGGTGGGTTGAGAAACCGCACAGCGTCCAGTGAGGTAGCCACCTCACCTAGCATCCCTGCACGGAACAGGGATGGGTCGTTCAGATAACTCAGGAGCGATACCTGACTGAACGCTCGATGGCGGGCTGAGAAGCCACTGACCCACAGCCTGCTACCAGGGGGGTCAGCCCGAGACGCAGCCCGCATGATCCTCTTCATCAGAAGAACTAACTAACGCTGGTAAAATAACAGCTAACAAGAAAGAGAGAAAAAACTCAAATAAAATCCAAAGAAAGGAAAGAGAGCTGAGACAAGGTGCCCCAGCACAGAAACTTCCAGCTACTCCTGACAGCTAGACAAATGAAACTGAGTTGGATACAGGAAGTGGAGGGTTATGTACTGAGGGGACCACCCCCTGGGGGTGGGATATGTTAAAAGTCTTTGTACTAACATATTCTATTGCCTAGCTACTCCTACGGAATAAAGGACATAACCCCATTGGTGATGAATATGAAGTGGGCGGCGACTGTCGGAGGACGCAAGAGAAAATTTGATTTGTAAATTTTTTTTTGGGGAATGTTCTATATATAGGGGATGATAAGAGACTATATTGTAGAGTTTGCTAAGGACAACAGCATCATCAGCAGTAATCAGCACGGGTTTACAAATGGGCGTTCTTGTCAAACCAATCTCCTAACATTCTACGAGGAGGTGAGCTAGATAGGGGCAGACCAGTGGATGTGGTCTACCTAGATTTCGCTAAGGCGTTTGATACAGTTCCCCACAAGCGCTTAATTTATAAAATAAGGTCTGCAGGTATCGACAGCAGGGTTTGCTCTTGGATACGGAACTGGCTAAAAGGGCGTGTCCAAAGGGTGGTAATAAACAGCGCATACTCAGACTGGTCTGAGGTAGTAAGCGGGGTCCCCCAAGGCTCAGTCCTAGGACCAACCTTGTTCAATTTATTCATAAACAGCATTGAGGACGGGATCAGTAGTTCGATATCAGTTTTTGCTGACGACACAAAATTAGGCAGGGCAATAACTGCACAGCAAGAAGCAGATATCCTACAGAATGACCTGGACAAAATAACGGAGTGGGCAACAACTTGGCAAATGAGGTTTAACGTGGAGAAGTGTAAGGTTTTGCACTTGGGGACTAGAAACATAAAAGCACAATACACGTTAGGAGGGGAACCCTTGGGGGAATCAAAAATGGAGAAGGATCTGGGAGTCTTGGTAGATCATAGACTAGGCAACAGCATGCAATGTCAAGCGGCGGCTACCAAGGCTAGCAGAATATTAGCATGCATAAAGAAAGGGATGTTTTCCAGAGATAAAACTATAATCCTTCCACTTTATAAAACTCTGGTCCGACCTCATCTGGAGTATTCTGTCCAGTTCTGGTCGCCAGTCCTCAGAAGAGATGTGTTGGAGCTGGAGAGTGTACAGAGAAGGGCAACTAAACTAATTAGGGGATTGGAGGACCTTGATTATGAAGAGCGTCTCCAATCGCTTGATTTATTCTCCCTGGAGAAGAGACGCCTGAGGGGGGACATGATAGCAATTTTTAAATATCTCAATGGGGATCTCAGCTTAGAAAAAAAGCTGTTCAGTCGAAGGGATTGCATGAGGACTCGAGGGCATACAATGCAATTAGAGGATTTTTAACCTCAGGCAACGTGGGGGGTTCTTTACTGTTAGGGCTACAAGACTGTGGAATTCTCTACCACAAGAAGTGGTTTCTGCGGGTAGTATGGTGGCTTTCAAAAGACTATTAGACGTACATCTCAAGGATCAGAACATTCAAGGGTATGTGAGATGATTACAGCCACACACACCTACACAGGTTGAACTGGATGGACTATTGTCTTTATTCAACCTCACCTACTATGTAACTATATCAGAATGTGAAAAATATTGTTTTTCTTCAAAATTGTCGCTTTTTTAACCACTTAAGCCCCGGAGGATTTGGCTGCTAAAGGACCAGGGGTTTTTTTGCGATTTTTTACTGCGTGACTTTAACGGACAATTGCGCGGTCGTGCGACGCTGTACCTAAACGAATTTGACGTCCTTTTTTTCCCACAAACAGAGCTTTCTTTTGGTGGTATTTGATCACCTGTGCGATTTTTTGATCACGCGCTATAAACAAAAAAAGAGCGTAAATTTTGCAAAAATAACAATATTTTTCACATTTTTTTATATGAAATTCCCCAAAAAAAAAAAGTAAAAATCAAAATTTAACATTTTTCGGCCAATTTGTTTTATGCTACCTATGTTTGGTAAAAAAAAAAAAAAAATCGCAAAAAGCGTATTTTGATTGGTTTGCGCAAAAGTTATCGCGTTTACTAACAAAGAGAAAGATTTTTGTCATTTTTGGTGTTTTTTTTTTTAACGCGTAATGGCGGCGATCTGCGATTTTTTTTTCGGTACTGCGACATTGCGGCGGACAGATCGGACCCTTGACTGACATTTTTGACACTTTTGGGGTTACCAGTGACATTACTGCAGTAATCAGTGCTATACATATGCACTGTTACTGCAAAAATGACACTGGCAGGGAAGGGGTTAACTTTATTGGACAGGGAGGGGTTAAGTGTGTCCTAGGGGCGTGCTTTCTACTGTGTAGGGACATGGCTATTGGTGTAAAAGCAAAGATCAACCGTTCTACATAGTAGAACGGTCAGATCTTTACTTTTACACAGGGAGAACTGACAGGCAGCTTGTTTACACAAGCTGCTCTGTCTTTCTCCCTTCACAGGAGCGATCGCAGTGTGACTGGCGGACATCGAGTCCGCCGGTCACACGCACTGACTTGCCTGTGAACGAGCCGCGGCGGGCGCGCGCCTCGGCGGGCGCGCGCCCGCTCGCTATAGGCTCGCAAGTCAGTGACAGGCGAGTGACGTACCGATACGTCACTCTGCCTGGCCGGGGCTGACCGCCGCAGTATATAGTCGTGCGGCGGTCGGCAACCGGTTAAAAAATTAAAAAAAAAAAAAAAAAAAAAAAAAAAAAAAAATCACTCAGGTGATCAAATACCAAAAGAAAGCTCTATTTGTGGGGAAAAAAAAAAAAAAAAAAAAAAAAGGAAGGACGTACATTTAATTTGGGTACAGGGTCGCACGACCGCACAATTGTCCGTTAAAGTAACGCAGTGCCGAATCGCAAAATATGGCCTGGTCAGGAAGGGGGTAAAATCTTACGGTCTTAAAGTGGTTAAAAACACGCTCATTGAGAATTTTTTTGTCAAAGACATGTAGCTAAATACATTTTGGCCTAAATATATGACAAAAATTGAATATATTGGATATTTAACTGTCAAAGTAGAAAATGTTACATTTTTCGCAAAAGTTTTGCTCTTTTTTTTTTTTATTAATACGGCACAAAATAAAAAGCGCAGAGGTGATCAAATACCACCAAAAGAAAGCTCTGTTTGTGGTGAAATAAAAAAAAAAAAAAAAAACGTAAATTTCATTTGGGTATAGCATTGCATGACCGTGCAATTGTCAGTTAAAGTCACGCAGTGCCAAGTCGAAAAAAGCGGCCTGGTCATTCAGCAGGAAAAGGTTAAAGTGAAAATCAATGCACTTCTGGCAGGTTCCACAGGTTACAGAACTATATTGCAGGGATATATACAAAATTTGCCCATAGTTTTACTTTAGGATTTCAGGTCAAGTATGCATTTACATCTTCATATATTCAATATTTTAGATTGAGTCACTCACCCCATTTGTTAGGGATTACTACAACAAAAAGATCTGCACTTGAATTCCTGATTTATTGCCTTTGATCAACAAGTAAACAAAATGTGATATTTTAGTCTCAATATAGATCATGCAGATCTCGCTGTAAAGAAAATGCAGCAATAATGCAGTCAAAAGTCGTTGCACTTTAAAACAATTCCACTTCCAGATTATGATGGGTTGCTTCCTCAATATTTCTAAGCTGCCGAATCACCCACTTATCCACTTTTTCTTTCTGGAAAATAAACAGCAACAAGCATCATTGGCCATGATAATGCATTATAAAGTAGCATTGTAGGCAAAAAAAAAAAAAAAAAAAAAAAAAACCTCAACATTTTATATATAGACTACTAGAGCATAGTTCAAAATGGAGCAAATAATAATAATAAAAAAAAAATACATTGTAGAGGTTACATAGACAATACATTTGTCAAACCTCATGTTATAATAAAACTAAGAAAAACAAAAAAAAAAAAAAAAAAAAAACACACACTGATCTGAGAGCAACTAGAAAAAGTAGAGTAGGAGGTGTAACAATGTGATCTAAAAATGTAAAATGGGTATAGAAAAGAATCACTCCACCATTTAAACTAATCACATGCCGTTGCGTTGCAGCCTGAAATAAAGACAGACACATTTTGTTTTATTCAGCTGTGTTTACAATTTATAACATCCAAGTGAAAAGATAGAACACCAGTAGATCACAAAGAAAATTCAAAAACAAAAATCACTGAGTTGGAAAAAGTTCTACCCCCTCCTAAAAATGACTTGTAAACTCAATCACCTTTACAATGGCACAAAGCCAATTGACTTTCAACTGTGATCAGCTGTGGTCATTTTGATTTACTCAGCATAAAAAAAAAAAAAAAAAAAAAAAAAAAAAAAAAAAAAAAGCTTTCCTTGAGCATTTCAGGGTCTGATAGTGCATCTGAAGCAAACATTGACTATGGGTGGCAAGTCACTGTCAAAAGATCTCTGGGATAAAGTTGTGGACAGGCGCAAGTCAGGAGATAGAAAATTCAAAGGCTTTATCAATGCCTAGAATCACAGTTATGTCTGTTATTAAGAAGTGGATGGTATTTGGTACAACACGGACCCTCTCTGGATCAGGACTTCGCTCCAAACTGGATGAAAGAGCCAGGAGGAAACTGGTCAGAGAGGCTATCAAGATATCTTCAACAACTGTGGAGCAGTCACAGGAATTTAGGAAAAGAGTGGTCATTGTGTACATGTGATAATAGGACACAGTCTCCAAAAAAAATGTGGCTTATATGTAACGGTCGCAATAAAAAAAAGAAGATTGAGGCCATGGGGAAAACATTTTTTTGGTCAGATGAGACTAACATTTAATTATTTGGCCTCAATACCAAGCTATACGTCTGGTGGAAGTCCAATAAAGCTCACCATCCAAAGAACATCATTCCTAGAGTAAAGCAAGGACGTGGTAATATTCTGTTATGGGGGTGTTTCTCTATAGCAGGGACTGGAACACTTATCAGGATATGAATGGGGCAAAAAAACAAATTCTTGAGGAAAATCTGCTGCCATCTACCAGAAAGTTGTCAATGGGAAGAAGGTTTACCTTCCAACATGACAATGACCCAAAGCACACAGCATAAATGACCACACAGTGATTAAAGGAGAAACATGTGAAGGTCCTTGCATAGCCTAGTCAGAGCAGATCCCAACAGAATAAAAGCTGTATTTAAAGCAAAAGGGTGGTGTGACGGTATTCACCATCACTGGATGTGAGGAGCAGATACTTAATGGTTTGAATTGCTTCAGATGGGACAGTAATATTTATCAACCATATCTTCATATAGAAATATGAAGATTTAATACCACCTTACACAGTGTATTCCATGTGCTTGTCTGTGAGAGAGACACACACAGACTGTCATTGGCAGACTTCCCTATTTGTGTATTGAGAGGGAATGTGGATTGTGCCTGTCTCATTGTTAAATGTTAATGACCTCACATTGTTCTGTCTGCCTTAAGACAAGCTTATTATGGGATGTATATGTGTATGTGGATTGGCTGCTAAGGCAGTGGCGGAGCTAGACTTTTAAAACAGGGGTGGCAAGGTATTATTTTGGGGGGGTCAATATATAAAGTGTCATTTAGTGTCAGATTTGTCCACCGCAATGTCGCAGTCCCTCTAATAAATCGCTGATCGCTGCCATTACTAGTAAAAACAATTAAAAAATAAAAAGTTCCATAGTTTGTAGATGTAAAAACTTTTTTGCAAATCATTTAAAATACACTTTTACAAAAAATATGTGGCAGAATACATATTAGCCTAAATTTATGAAAATAGGGGGGGAGCTGAGGAGCCCTGGGGGAGGGGGGGGAGACTAAAGAGCACTGGTGGGGGGCCTGAAGAGCTCTGGGGGGTACTGGAAAGGGGGGGGGGGTGTAAAGTATGCATTTATTAGATACAGAGCAGAAAAATACATCAACATCAGCAGTTCTATGGCACATCATTCTTTGTCAGTTAAACACTCTGACCTATACATATCTGTGAGCACTTGCAGATTAAATATGTGCACAATGTTCTAGGTATATTGGGGACAGTGGCGGCTGGTGCTCAAAAATTTTAGGGGGGCGCAAACAGAAAAATGTAATAGGCATTGCTTTGCAGCAAAAAACGCTGTAAAAAATTGCGTGACTTTGAGGTCGCAAAAGTGTGAAAGGGGCCTTCAGTAATTAAGGTATAATGTGCCCCCTTTCAATGCAGAGAGACCAGCGTGCCCCCTTTCAATGCAGTGACCAGCGTACATTCCCCCTTTCAATGCAGTGACCAGCGTACATGCCCCCTTCAATGCAGTGACCAGCGTACATGCCCCCTTCAATGCAGTGACCAGCGTACATGCCCCCTTCAATGCAGAGATCAGCGTACATGCCCCCTTCAATGCAGAGATCAGCGTACATGCCCCCAATGCAGAGATCAGCGTACATGCCCCCAATGCAGAGATCAGCGTACATGCCCCCAATGCAGAGACCAGCGTACATGCCCCCAATGCAGAGACCAGCGTACATGCCCCCAATGCAGAGACCAGCGTACATGCCCCCTATCAGAGACCAGCGTACATGCCCCCAATGCAGTGTCCATGCCCCCAATGCAGTGACCAGCGTACATGCCCCCAATGCAGTGACCAGCGTGTGTGCCCCCTTACCTACCTGGAGCGGCAGCGGGCGGCTTCTTCTCAGTCCCGGTGACCGGCGGCACGTCTCCGCGAGTCCTTCCAGCAGCAGCGGCTTCTTCCGAGTCCCGGTGACCGGCGGCGCGTCTCCACGAGTCCTTCCGCCTCCTCCTCGGCTAATGGCAAGGGGTTTGTCTTGTGGCCAAGGAGTTGGATCGGTGTGACCATAGCGAATTTTCATTCGCTATTGTCACGCAATGGGTGGGCTCGGGATGCACTGCTCTGCGCCCCGGGTCCACCCTTTGCATCGCCCTTTAGAGCCTCTGGCTCTAATCAGGTGATGCAAAAAAAATAAAAAACCCCATCGAACGCCCCTGCATGCAGATTAGGGGGCCGGACGCATGGATGGGGGGGCGGCGCCCCTGCGCCCTCTGTACACCGGCCGCCACTGTGGATGGATTCCAAGGATGCCCCTCCTATCCAGTCACACAGGGAGACTTGCTCAGGCACTCACCCTCTTCCTCCTCTCCCCCCCCCCCCATCAGGCACTCACCTTCTCCTCCCCCCCTCGGGCACTCACCTTCTTCCTCCTCCCTCCCCCCTCAGGCACTCACCTTCTTCCTCTCCCCCTCCCTCGGGCACTCACCTTCTTCCTCCTCCCTCCCCCCTCAGGCACTCACATTCTTCCTCCTCCCCCTCGGGCACTCACCTTCTTCCTCCTCCCTCCCCCCCTCAGGCACTCACCTTCTTCCTCCCCCCCCCCGGGCACTCACCTTCTTCTTCCTCCCCCCCTCAGGCACTAACCTTCCTCCTCCTCCCCCTCCCCTCAGGCACCAACCCTCCTCCTCCCCCCCTCATGCACTCACATTCTTCTTCCCCCCCCTCGTGCACTCACATTCTTCCTCCTCCCTCCCCCCCCCCCTCGGGCACTCACATTCTTCTCCCCCCCCCTCGTGCACTCACATTCTTCTTCCTCCACCCCCCCCCTCGTGCAGTCACATTCTTCTTCCTTCGGCTCTCATCTGAGCAGCGCTGCAGCCAGAAGACGACGGAGGGGGGTGGAGATGGAGCCAATCCTAGGCAGCAAGGAGAGGAATTTGAAATCATCCTCCTCTCCGAGAACCTCTTCTGCTGTCACATGACGAGAGGAGGAGGATTTCAAATTCCTCTCCTTGCCGCCTAGCATTGGCTCCTCCTTCACCCCCCCTCCGCTGTCTTCTTCTGGCTGCAGCGCTGCTCAGCTGAGAGCTGAAGGAAGGAGGAGCAATGGCATATTTGACACTCGGGGCAAATAACTTAAAATGATCCACACGAGACCCGGGGCTTTTTGGGGGCACACTTGGGGCTGAAGCCCCGTTCAGCCCCCCCTGCCGACACCACTGGCTGTGCAAGTAGCAGGAGTCCGGTCTTCCCTGCTCTCCATCCGCCTCCCTCCGCAGCTCCCGGCCGTACGGCGATCCCCTGTGATTCTTCCGCTGCCATGCACCCGGCCACCCGCCCAGGATTGGGGTGGCAAGGACTTCTTCTGGGGTGGCAATTGCCACCCCAGCTAACCCTCTGGCTCCGCCACTGTGCTAAGGGGGAGGGGGGAATGTCCCACAGTGTATATCTTTGTGTACACTGTATAGGAGTGTAAAACTCGGTTTTCATTGGATTATGAATGTCAGGGCCTCTTTTCAACAAGGTCCATCTGGGCGTAACCTTGTGGGGGGGGGGGGGGGGACTGTATAAAAGTCTGTTTCTTGTTCAAGTCGAGTTATACTTCACCCTCAATCTAGAGTCCTGTCTCTCATTGGGGGAACTTGCTACAAGGGATTGCTATGCTCTTCATACTCACTTGAATCACTACTAACCCCTTTGTAAGAGCTTGTTCCTGTGCCTGCTGGACTTTATGGGGAAAGAGGTTCACCCACTGGAACCTTGTTGTAGGTCCAGGGTGGGTAGGAGACGGCAAGAAAGCTGTGGCGATTCGTGGGGTCTGAGGTGACTCTGGTGTCGGGTGGAGTGCTTGGAGCCCTCGGGAAGCACTAGGAACATTCCTCCAAAGGAGATACCCAGTCGGGGTGCCGGTTGATCCGTTACAGGTGGTTTAACAAATACTGACACAAGGGGGTGATCCTTTTTCCTACTCAGTGATTTGGCTTTTGAATTTTTTCTGACATTTTGGTGTTATACGGTATCTTTCACTTGAATGCTATAAGGTCCAATGAATAATTACAGCTGGATAAAAGCAAAAAAATTGCGTGTCTTCATTTCGGGCTGCAAAGCAAAAAAATGTGAATATTGTAAAGGGGGCAACTGACTCTTTTCTAAAGTCACTGTACATAGTTAGTGAGGTTGAAAAAAGACATCAGTCCATCCAGTTCAACCTATGATGTGTGTGTGTTTGCTGTTAACCTACATTGTATACCCCTGTATGTTGTGGTCTTTAAGGTGCCCATCTAATAGTTTTTTATAACTATCAATGCTCCCTGCTGATACGACGGAAGGGAATTCCACATCCTTACTGCTCTTACAGTGAAGAACCCCCTGCATATTTTAAAGGTTAAACCACCTTTCTTCTAGTTTTAGTGAGTGGCCACGTGTCTTATTGTATTCCCTTTCTCTGAATAGGTTTTTCCATATGCTATGGTTGCCAGTACAGTATTTGTACATTGATACCATATCCCCCCCCTCAATCGTCTCTTCTCCAGAGAGAATAGGTTCAGTGCTTGTAGTTTTTCCTCATAGCTGATGTCCTCCATTCCCCTAATTATTTTTGTTGCCCTTCTCTGGAATTTCTCCAGTTCCAGCACATCCTTCCTGAGGACCGGTGCTCAGAACTGGACAGCATACTCCAGATGTGGCCAGACCAGAGTCTTGTAGAGTGGGAGAATATTCTTTATTTCTCGAGTGAATCCCCTTTTTTATATATCCCAGTATTCTGTTGGCTTTGCTTGCAGCGGCTTGGCATTGCATGCTACTGCCAAGCCTGTGGTCTACCAGTACCCCCAGGTCCTTTTCCATCCTAGACTCACCCAGAGGTTCCCCCCCTAATGAGTAGCTTGCTTTCTAGTTTCTGGCACCCAAGTGCATTACTTTACATTTCTCAACATTAAACCTCATCTGCCATGTAGTTGCCCACCCCATTATTTTATTCAGGTCCGCTTGTAAGGTTTCCACATCCTGCCCAGAAGATATTGGCATGCTTAGTTTAGTATCATTCGCAAATACTGAGATTTTACTCGATATCCCCTCCTCTAGATCATTTATGAATTAAACAGGATTGGCCCCAGGACAGAACCCTGGGGGACCCAGCTTTCCACACACGCCCAATTTGAGTACTCCCCATTAATCGCCACCCTATTCAACCTCCCCTGAAGCCAGTTCTCTATCCAGGTACTCACCTTATGGTCCATACCTACCCTTCCTTAGTTTGTACAGTAAGCGCTTGTGGGGAACGGTGTCAAAGGCCTTTGCAAAGTCCAGGTACACCACATCCACAGGCTTACCTTTATCTAGGTGGCAGCTCACTTCATCATAGACGGTTAATAGATTGGTTTGGCAAGAACGATTTTTCATGAATCCATGCTGATTACTACTAATAATACCTTGTATGTGGTCCCTTAACATCCCCTCAAAAATCTTGCAGACTACTGATGTTAGGCTGACCGGCCTATAGTTACCCGGGATATATATCGGCCCCTTTTTAAATATTGGTACCACATTGGCTTTTTTCCAATCAGCTGGCACCATACCTGTCTGTAAATTATCCTTAAAGATCAAGAAAAATGGCAATGACCTGGCTGAGCTCTTTAAGAACCCTTGGGTGCAAGCCATCCGGTCCCAGTGATTTATTTATGTTAAGTTTCTCTAGTTTAGTTCTAAGTCCATCTTCCGTTAGCCGTGGCGGTACTTTCTGGAGGTGTGTTTAGTTTGGCCTTACAAGCTGGGTTAGTGTAGCCCCCCAATTCTTTTGTGAAGACTTTTCCCTGTCCTCTGTGGCCAAAACTCCCTTATCTTTTATGGGGCCAATGTGTTCTGGCCTCGCTTTCTTACTGTTTATATACTTAAATAATTTCTTGGGGTTCTTTTTACTCTCTTCCACTATATATCTCTCGTGTTCCATTTTAGCCGCCCTGATTTCGTCTTTACATTTCTTATTACACTCTTTGTAATGCTTGAATGCTGCCAATGACCCCTCACTCTTGTATTTTTTGAAGGCCTTTCCTTTAGCATTAATATGCATTTATGTTGCAGTTTAGCCACCCAGGGTTTAGTTTTGATCTTTTAAATGCATTTCCCTTTGGAAAGCACTGGTCAATCCCTTTTGTTAAGTACGCTCTTGAAGCACTCCCATTTTTCCTCCGTGTTCTTTGTTCCCAGGGTTCTATCCCATTTGATATTTTCTAGCAGAGAGCGCAGTTTTGGGAAATTGGCTCTTTTGAAATTCAGTGTTCTTAAATTGCCCTTGTGTTTCCTATTACTATAATTAATACTGAAACTAATTGACCTATCGTCACTGTTTCCTAAGTTGCCCCGTATTTCTATATCCGTGAGCAGGTCTGTATTGTTGGTAATCAGTAGGTCAAGTACTGCATTGTTTGTCGGTGCATTCACCATCTGATCCATGAAATTGTCCTGCAAAACATTTAGGAACTGCCGAGCCTTGGCTGAATGCGCGGTTCCTTCTGCCCAGTCTATATCTAGATAATTAAAGTCCCCCATTATAATGGCATTTCCCATCCTTGCTGCCAATCCTATCTGTAAAAGGAAGTCCGCCTCCCCCTCCCTCTGGTTGGGGGGCCTATAGCATACGCCCAATAGTACCTTCCCCACAGTGCCTTCCCTTTGAATTATTAATATCATCCCTCATATTTACCTGTACACTGTTCTTAATATACAGACATACCCCTCCCCCTTTTAACATTCTCTATCTCTGCGATAAAGGGAATACTCCTGAATGGTCGCCATCAAGTCATGAGAGCTGTCAAACCAAGTCTCTTGTTATCCCCACAAAATCAAGTCCTCAAACATCAGTAGCTCCAGCTCTCCCATCTTGTTAGCCAGGCTTCTGGCATTGGTATACAAGCCTCGTAATTTTGACCGGTTACATATATCCTCATTTGATGTTTTTAGGCTGCTCTTGTTTTTTCCCCATACCCACCCTGGGTTTAGGAGCTCCGAACACCCTACCGCTAATGCTCCCATTTCTACCCTCTGAACCTTGCTTTCCACTGGCCAATTCTACATCTGTACCCTCCCCCATCACCTAGTTTAAAAGCCCCTCTAAATTTGTGGCCATCCTCTCACCCAGTACGGCTGCACCCTCCCCATTTAGGTGCAATCCGTCCCTACCAAAGAGCCGGCGGCAGGAACCCAAAACCCTCCTTACTACACCAGCTCCTCAGCCACTTGTTGACTTCCCTAATCTCCCGCTGCCTCTCTGGTGTGGCTCGAGGTACAGGTAGTATTTCTGAAAATACTACCTTGGAGGTCCTACGCCTCAACTTGGCTCCTAAGTCCCTGAAATAGTTTAGGAATCTCCATCTTCCTCTGCCTTTGTCATTGGTACCCACGTGTACCATGACAGCTGGGTCTTTCCTAGTCCCACCCAGTAATCTGTCCACCCGATCCGCCTAACCCGAGCGCCCGGTAAACAGACTGTTTGGCGCCCACGTTCTTTGTGACAGATTGCCCTCTGTCCTTCTAATGATTGAGTCCCCTACTACCAGCACCTGTCTTTCCTTTCCCTTTCTCCCGGCCTCACTGGAGGAGTTCTTCCCCTGGCAGCTAGGGGTGTCACTCTGCTCCATCAATGCTGGTCCCGGACTGGTTTCCCCAACATCACGCAACGGGTCTGTTGGGGTGCTCCAGCCCAGGACCAGCCTCCTTGCCTTGTCCCCTTCTACTCTGCTTTGATGCCTGCACCTCCAATACTCCGCCCACCTCTGTGCAGGCCCCTGCATGCGCCTGACGGGTACGATCCCAGCTCTCCTTCGGTATGGACATTCAGCTCAGTGTTGCCAGCTGCCTCCCTAGATTCAGGACCTGAGCTTCCAGGGAAGCAACATGCTTACATTTTGTGCATTTGTATTTGCCCTCGATCGCATGATCGAGGAACGCATACATATCACAAGATGTACACCGAGTCGCATCTCCACATCCGCCGGGCATTGTACCTACTAATCTAATGGGGATTTAGTAATTAAAAGTCTGTCCTGTGTGGCTGTTTCCTAGCTTCCTAACTCTACCTTCTCACCCTCTGGTACTCTGCTACACTCACTTGACACTCAGTCGCACAACACTCACAGCCGCCCAACGCCCACAACACTCTGTGTCGCACAGTCAGGTCAGACGCACAGCCACTGTACTGATTGCAAGGAGGGAGGAGGTGCTTTTTTTCTATACATTTCAAAATAATTGTCCATCATATTTTTAAACTCTACTGCCCGGTTTTTGTTTAAGTAGATGTAAACCCTGTGTGCATGATAATTAAGGGAATATTTATAAAGCAGTGAAGCATTGAAATTTAACACCTTCACCGTCACTGATTTAAGCCTTTTTGCCAGCAGCAGCAGGGAGTTTTTGCACACACTCCCCAACAACCACATGCAGAGGTCTGTAAAGCCAACTGTTAACTTTCAGATCATGTAAGCGATCTAGCAGCTGTACAGCCTCCCAATTAATTCCACAGACCAGTGCGGTCCCGGCCATGTATCCTGGGCTTAAGTTGTTAGCACATAGGGGACCAATAGCCCTCTATGTGATAGTACACTAATGACAGGCTTCTGTGATGATGAAGCAGAAATGGTACTGACAAAATCCTTGATAAATTTTGGGTTCTTAGGCTGGCCATACATGATACAATTTTCTTACAGATTTCTGTCCAATTTTCTTGAAATTTACCTTCAAGTATGTAGTATGAAGGTCTGCCTAATTGGATACAAGTGAATGTGTTGTTTAGCTTTGACCTAACATTATGTGGTTTGTGGTAGATCTAACAGAAAATTGTACAACAAAAGTTGAACGTGTATGGCAAGCCTTAGTTTAAAAAAAAAAAAAAAAAAAAACCCACCACACATCCAGTTCAACCTATGCGAAAGTTTTTTATTAACAATTCAGCTTCCTAAGGAAGACATTCAAAAGAGTTTTAAAGTTGTCCATGTGACGGACGTGGGTATCAGATCCCTGCCCTTCTCACTAACTGGAGACAAAGGACCAGCCAATCTCACACAACGCTGTCATTTACGTAGCAATGCCACTCCCAGCTGCACCCTGCACAAAGATTTTCCAGCTCGCGGGACCACAATCTAGGTGCCAGCAGGCTGAGAGCGAGTGTCACTGTGCTAGTTAAGCAATTAACCCTTTAACTGCCACCACCTTTGGGGAAACTTGTAAATTAGCAATACCAATTATGATTTTAGAATATTAGTCTGTAATACACATTTACCACAGACAGGTACAGTGCCTTGCGAAAGTATTCAGCCCCCTTGAACTTTGACCTTTTGCCACATTTCAGGATTCAAACAAAGATATAAAACTAATTTTTTGTGAAGAATCAACACAATCATGAAGTGGAACGAAATTTATTGGATATTTCAAACTTTAACAAATAAAAAACTGAAAATTGGGCGTGCAAAATTATTCAGCCCCCTTAATACTTTGTAGCGCCACCTTTTGCTGCGATTACAGCTGTAAGTCGCTTGGGGTATGTCTATCAGTTTTGCACATCGAGAGACTGAAATTTTTGCCCATTCCTCCTTGCAAAACAGCTCGAGCTCAGTGAGGTTGGATGGAGAGCGTTTGTGAACAGCAGTTTTCAGTTAACAGATTCTCGATTGGATTCAGGTCTGGACTTTGATTTGGCCATTCTAACACCTGGATATGTTTATTTGTGAGCCATTCCATTGTAGATTTTGCTTTAGGTTTTGGATCATTGTCCTGTTGGAAGACAAATCCACGTCCCAGTCTCAGGTCTTTTGCAGACTCCATCAGGTTTTCTTCCAGAATGGTCCTGTATTTGGCTCCATCCATCTTCCCATCGATTTTAACCATCTTCCCTGTCCCTGCTGAAGAAAAAGCAGGCCAAAACCATGATGCTGCCTCCACCATGTTTGACAGTGTGGATGGTGTGTTCAGGGTGATGAGCTGTGTAGCTTTAATGCCAAACATAACGTTTTGCATTGTCAAAAAGTTAGATTTTGGTTTCATCTGACCAGAGCATCTCCTTCCACATGTTTGGTGTGTCTCCCAGGTGGCTTGTGGCAAACTTTAAACAACACTTTTTATGGATATCTTTAAGAAATGGCTTTCTTCTTGCCACTCTTCCATAAAAGGCCAGATTTGTGCAGTATACGACTGATTGTTGTCCTATGGACAGAGTCTCCCACCTCAGCTGTAGATCTCTGCAGTTCATCCAGAGTGATCATGGGCCTCTTGGCTGCATCTCTGATCAGTCTTCTCCTTGTATGAGATGAAAGTTTAGAGGGACGGCCAGGTCTTCGTAGATTTGCAGTGGTCCGATACTCCTTCCATTTCAATATTAAATTGCTTGCACAGTGCTCCTTGGGATGTTTAAAGCTTGGGAAATCTTTTTGTATCCAAATCCGGCTTTTAAATTCTCCACAACAGTATCTCGGACCTGCCTGGTGTGTTCCTTGTTCTTCGTGATGCTCTCTGGGCTCTAAAACGGACCTCTGAGACTATCACAGTGCAGGTGCATTTATACGGAGACTTGATTACACACAGGTGGATTCTATTTATCATCATTAGTCATTTAGGTCAACATTGGATCTGTTATGAGGCAGGTGGAAGCCTGTCGCGCAGAGAAGGCCTACCGTTGCCGGTGGGCGGAGCTTGGTTTGAAACCCGAGGTGAGTAGCACAGGCTAACCTGAGATGCGGGGTCTAAGCATCCACCGGTCTTCACCAGGGCCTCCGATGGGGAGGATGGATTTGGCTGCAGGTGGATACCAGGTCGCGGTCCCCAGGGTCGCCCCACCAGGGGGTAACCGGTCAAGGTCCGAAGGTGGATGAGCCGACAAGGAGAATCCAGAAGAGTAGTCAAAACGAGCCGGGATCAGGACAGGCAGCAAATAAGCGAAGTCAGGGACGAGCCAAAAGGTCAACAGGTATCAGACAGGAAATCAACAGGAAGCAGGTTCAGAACACAGGAGAGCTGAAGACAACACAGCAAAGTGCAGTGCTGCTGAGCCGTTTAAATAAGGTAGCCTGTTTGCCAATTATTGCAATTAGTCTGCTCTGGGTTAACCCTTTAGGTTGCAGACTCATGACAGCACATCAGTGTGCTCAGGAAGCGTTCCTAACAGGATCATTCAGAGATCCTCACAGAACTTCTGGAGAGTTTGCTGCACTGAAAGTAAAAGGGGCTGAATAATTTTGCAAGCCCAATTTTTCAGTTTTTTTATTTGTAAACAAAGTTTGAAATATCCAATAAATTTCTTTCCACTTGTTGTTGATTCTTCACAAAAAAATTACAGTTTTATATCTTTATGTTTGAAATGTGGCAAAATGTTGCAAAGTTCAAGGGGGCCGAATACTTTCGAAAGGCACTGTATGTTCATAGGATTTATCCTATACAGTAGCACTCTGCAAGAGACTGGTTCTTTGTTAGCTTGCATTAAGAGCTTAGGAACAAGAACAACACTTTTCAAAATAAGGTTTTAAAAATGAAAAAGGTCAAAGTTGGTGAAATATTTACAGTTTCAAAGAAATAGACAAATTCAGCAATAGCAAAATAAGGTAGAATTGAGGAGGAAGAATACTTGCAATTTCCTTGGTGTTATCAGAGTTCAGTCAATGAGCCAGGTGTTATCAGGTCTCAAGCTTGACAGATGTTCCTGATTTGATGGTAAAGGAGAACTTTAATTAGGTCTCCAATTTTCTCTGGGATCAAAGGGGTGTTGACAGATGCCCCTGACCAATAAAACGGAGTGTCCATGGGCTGTCTTGAGTTTATGATAATATTAAGTCCCTCCTCTACGGACAGTTTTATACCACTATTCATATCTTCCAAAAATGTACTGGTTGTACTCTTTTAAACTGATAGATTATTGTTCAGAATTTAATTTTGCATCCAGGGATACTAAACACAGGGTAGCTCAAATAAACCTGTCACCCAAGAGGTATCTGACAGCTATCTATATGCGCTAGTGTGGTCATGTATGAACTTAATTTGTTCAGTACAACATTTCTCATTCAAATATATACTTCTTAGTGAGTACTGTCACAGGAACATGAGACCAATAATGTCACTGGGAATGAAAGAGACAATATACTAATATCTTTTTCATGGATAGTGTAGGACCCACTGATAATGGGGTACTTTGACGCAGTAGTGGGCTTGAGCACGATATGGCCATATGGTGGGACCAAACCCCCATTTTTATTTATGGATTGTCTTCAGATTTGGTAGTTATTTCTTTTGCATTTGCGCGCTGTTCTTTTTTAATAATATACTAATATCAGCTCAACCATCTGTCTTCCAGACATCGTTGAATATGCTGATGTACTTACTGTTATCTACAATAGGTTCTGTATTTACACCTATTGTTTATGTATTGTATTGCTGGAGCTCGATGATGGCCGTCTGCTACTTAATTGGCTCAGGTTGATTGAATCACTGTCATTGTCATCGATTAGTTGCTGGGTGGAAATATACCGTTTGTGTTGGTTGTTCTTTAGATAGGTTAAATTCTAGTTCTGAATACAATTTCATTTGCATAGGATAATGTAGTCAGGCAACCCCTAACCTGTGTGTAGTAATTTGATCAGGAGGGGGATGTGTTCATGTATGTATAAATGGAGTGTGAAACTGTTCAATAAAAAGGAGAAGGTGCCCCTCGCCCCAGCGTCAAGCTGATGAAGTGAAGCTTCTACACCCAGCTGAAGCGCTGGCAACTCTCTGCCCCACAATTGTGACAGTTCCGGAGGCACAGGGTGAGAAGGGAGAGGAGGTTGTTGTCCTCCCTTCAACAGTCAGAGCGGAGGAAACTGTCTTTCCCTTCTCAGCCAGGATCTGTGCATCTGGGAGACAGTACCAGAGAAACCAACAGCCAGATGAGGGTAAGAAAAATGGAGCAGCTGACTCCCCTTCCCAGCAGCAGACCGTGCCCCAGAATGACGACACTAACCTAGCAGAAGAGCTGGCAACAGGGCAAAGTGCGGCTGGCCTATGCCCTCAACGTACAAAAGATGGAGATCCTGTGGGAGTGGATGGGACTACAGTCTTCACTTGTATACCGCAGGGATGCTGGACTGTCTGCCAAGATCCCCAACAGCCTGACGAAGTGAGCCCCACCACCTTGTCTTCTCTCCAGCAGCTGAAAGGACTCCTGGGAGAAGGGCTAGTACACGCTTATCCCCAGCGGCGGGTATGTGCTACGAGAGAGTCAGAGGTTGGCTGGGTGAGTAACGCTGTTTTCCAGACAATTTGTTTGGGGTACCGGGTGTGGAACCCAACCTACCTTAGAGAGGTTGGAAAATCGTTCTCTTAGCTCCCTAGGCCCCTCTTATGTCTAAGTCACCCTGTGTCTATTAGGGACACAGGGTGACCAAGAAGCCCAGTCTGGCCTGCCCAAAACCAGACTTCTACAGACTGATCGGCTATGAGAGCTCCAAGGGCCCTGTCAGGACAAACTTATTAACCATGTGGAACTTTGTCAAGGAAGCTGCCGTGATGGATTGGCTCTTTGGGACTCGTTACCCGACTAACCAGGTACAAGACCTCCAACTGGTCTGTGCCTGAGTTAGTCTACCTTTGGGGGGGAGAAGATATGTGACAGTACTCACTGCCACTGGGGATGAAAGACAGACAATATGCTAATATCAGCTCAACCACCTGTCTTCCAGAAATCGTTGAATATGCTGATGTACTCACCTGTTATCTACAGTAGGTTCTGTATTTACACCTATTGTATTGCAGGAGCTTGAGGACAGCCGTCTGACTTAATTGGCTCAGGTTGATTGAATCACTGTCATCTATTTATTGCTGGGTGGAAATATACTGTTTGTGTTGGCTGTTCTTTAGAAATGTTAAAATCTATTTTTGATTACAATTTCATCTGGATAGGATAATGTAGTCAGGCAACCCCTGACCCATGTGTAGTAATTTGTTCAGGAGGGGGATGTGCTCATGTGTGTATAAATTGAGTGTGAAACTGTTCCAAGAAAGGAGAAGGTTCCTTAACTCATACAAGCTAAGTTGTTGGCTAGCTTTGTATGGGGGTGGCTAGGATTTGATATCTATGTTCATGACTACGAAGAAGCTGTATACTGACGAAAGACCACAAGTACAGTGTGGGACGCGGTTCCGTTACAGTTCCTGTCTTGAGTTTATGAATCGTGTGTGGATTTGTTAAGTTTTGAATTGGGCAGAGCTCTCTGATTGCCTTTAAAATCCCCATTAGTTCTGGGTATCCTTAATGGATTTGGTCATAGTTTTAGGATAGGCCTGGGCAGCAGAAACAGACATCCTGCCAGGACTGAATTAGCGGTTTACAGCTCTGCACAGGCCCAAGCGCTGGTTTCTGATGTCTCGGAGTTGAGAGAACAGCTCTTTTTGAAGTGTTAAACCTATGCATTTCATGAATTAGAGGAGGGAGGGGGTAATCACTGCAGCAATGTGTAACTGTTCTGCAAGACTGTCCTATAATGACTGAACAACATGGCCGCTTGCTACAGCTTTTCGTTACAGTCCACACTTTCAGGAAGCACTACTTCTTGGGGCAGAGAGTTCCCCATTTTATCTGCTATAAAACTGTAAAGAACCCTTTCCATAATCTAAGATTAACCCTCTATTCGTATAACCTTAAATTGTGGCTGTGTGTCCTCCACAGGGACCTTAGAGCACATGCACATTCGTCCAAGTAGACAAAAATCTATTTTTTGAAAGGAACATCAAATTTTTCCTCTCCCTCTGTGACATCACAAACTAGAAGTGACAAGGATGTTATCACTTCTGGTTGCAGTGTGTTTACAAGTTAACACAAAAAAGGAAAATAAAAAAAAATTGTGCAACTGCCTAAAATGGGTTAGCTGGAGTTGGGCATTAATTTATCAGTCACTTATGTAAAGTCTATCTCAAACTACTAGTCCATCTAACACTTCACTCTCAGGATAGTTATTCTGTTCAAGGATGTCTCCGTTGCTCCTCAATAGATAGTGGAGCCACCCTAATACAGAAGTGTGGTGCTTGTCTAGATCACTTGCAAGCTAGAATACCATCCCATCCATTGAAAAAGGGCTTTCAGTGTGCCTGAACACACAAAAATAGAACTGCACTATTTTTGACAATGCAGTACACCACAATGCATAATATGTGGTGTGCTATAGCGCAGGTGCATTACCATCTACTGTATATGCTTGTTGGGGGTGCTATTCTAGATCAGTGTTTAACCTTTATTCAGTCAAGGCACCCTTTAAAATCATGGACAGTCTTGAAGCACCCTATTCTAAAAAAGTAAAAAAAAACGATTCTAATAGTTTTACATAATACATAATCAACACACGAAGAGGAGATTTATTCTTTCAAATCCAATGCACTTTTGCTGGTACTAACTAGTATTATAAAGTGTCTCTTCTCCCTCAGTTTTACTCTACCACTCAGCTAATGTGACCCCAGCGCCGATAGTGAGGGGCAGGAGAGAGTCATTGGTTGTTAGGAAGTCAGTGGCTAAAAGATCGTAATGGTGCACAATGAAAACCTGTGGCTTTGTGTAACTAAAAAGGCAGGCTTCATCCACCTGCTGGTTTGTATACAATTTTGGGGCAATTTTTAGGCATTTTGACAAGGCATGCCTAAAGAAACCTCAAGGTACCCTGGTTGAAAAAGACTCTTCTAGATGAATAGCAGCACACTGCAATATTTATATTTCATTCATTATTTTGCATTGCAGTAATTTGTGCCTTTTACAAAACATTGATGCATAGTTTGTTAAATACTAAAGCTTTTCAGGAAATTATCCCTGAGAGCCCCCAAATTAGTCTTAGCACGTTTATTTGATTAATTGATTGAATATTTGATTAAATGGTTATCAATAGCAAGAAATCAACAACCAGTAAGAGATGCCAATATACTTTTATCTATCCACCTAATAAATCAGATTCTTGTAATGCTTTCGCAAAAAAGAAAAAAAAAAAAAACAAACTAAAATAGACAAGAATTTTCTGTAGTTGGAGCAGAGCATGTTCACTTCAAAGTGAAATTTCATTTATCCTAGAGAAGGAGTAAAAAGGAAAAAAGAAAATAGGATTCTTTGCTTGCATGATTGGTTGGATAATTGACATCAGCACAATTTCACCTCATTCACAAAGCCAAGTGATTTATCTTTTTTTCACTACGATTAGCTCGCCATTTACAATTGGAAATTGTAAAAGAAGAAAAATGGTTTTAGATGGTCCTCTACTCTACTCGTGGACACCCACTTTGAATTGTTTACACTGGACACTGCTGAGCCATACACAACCTGCAAAAATGGTTATGAGCCCTATACAAAACACACACAAGACATCAGCGTACATTCTTTCCATACTTACTATTAGTAGTTTTCTCTGCTTCTTAATATCAGAGTTTCTTCTGAAAGGCTTTGTTCCAGACCGTTTATTCTTGGTTTTCATAACGGTTTCTTGTTCTGGTGTTACAGCAAGTATGATTTCACTTTGTGGCCTTCTCTCGATAGCAATTTGATTTTCTTGGTTTCTCTCATGTGGAGAACGTTGCTTTGGGTCCTGCACCATTTCTTCTCGATTTATCTGCGACTGAACAGTCCTATCTGTTGATTGTTCAAGACATTCATAATTTTCTTTTAAAGTACTGCAGTTTGAACGGTATGAATCTTCTTCCAATTCATTTACTGTTGGTAAGCTGCTCATGTATGTACAAGTTGTTAATGGAGTGCTGTGCTTCATTGTCTGCTGTATCTTCCATGAAGACCTTTTAACTGCTAGAAAGGAGTAGTCCTCATCCGACATGTTTTTTCCACTGGGTAAATGCAAATACACACATTAGCCAAAATTCTCAATTTTCAATGACTGTATATCCAGAAATATATGTTAAAACATTCCTGTACCTGAATAGATAAAAACAACATTTTAATATAAAGCCGAACTCCAGAGGTTTTTAATTTTGTTCTGTACAAAGGAGTTACTCCAATTGTAAAAAAAAAAAAAAAAAAAAAAAAAAAAAGTAAAATTTCGTCCGAACAAAGATCTGCCGATTCTCGGAACATTAATATGGTGCTTTTGACAGCCGATTACCAATTTTTGGACAACAAAAAACTGAATGTGCAGGCAATAAAATGTTTATCCTGCGTGAACACAACGTCTGATTTCTATTTAATTAGTACAGTTGTCGTCTGAAAAAAAAATGTAACAGCCAGACTACGCATGCTCGGAAACAAAAGAACACATACAAAAACAATGCAACACATGACACCACTTCTGAAGTTGAATTCTGTCGTACGAGAATTTTCATATGAAAAGTAACCTCTTCACTTTCAATAGGAGACTAGTATGCAACAAAAAAATTAGTCCGATAATCTGATCCGGTGTACGAGTCTTTAGTCCTAAATTGGCTGACATTCAGCTGCTTCTGCAGGGACTGAACAAACTTCCATTAGTGTGTGGCCTTCACAGCTTGACAGAAGTTGATAATTTAATTGACTTTTATGGAAAAAAAAAGATATGCTGAAGGACTTCTCTTGATAACTGGCTGCAGCTACTGATCAATGTGTGTTTTAACAGCTGAGGGTGCCTTTATCAGAATATAAAGCCCTGGTTGTGGGTGAATCTAAAAACTAAGTGCATAGCCATCTTTAGCTCGAGCAGACCCTTTTCTTGGGCCTGGTTCACACCTATGCATTTTTAGTGCGTTTTGCAGAAACACTACAGTCCATTTAACATGGTTTCATATGGGACACTTCATATCTATGCGTTTTTCAGCCATTGCGTTTTTGTAAAGGGCCAGGGACTTTTCTGCAGCAGATTGCGTTTTTTTGCACATAATAGACGTCAATGGACCTGCACCAAAAATGCAAGGGTTAGCTTTTTAATGCATTTTTGATTCATTTCGCGGTTCTTTTGCTAATATGAAAAGTATGACAATTCTGGTCATGGAGTGCGACTTTGATGCATCAAAATTGCATCAAAGTTGTGCAGGAACCTTTGTGTCCAAAGTCGCTTGTTAGGGTTAAGGGCAAAGGTTAGAGTTAGAACGCAATATTCCCCAAGCAGACATTCAAGAAACTGACTGATCAGTAATGCTGGGTGCTGTAAAGACCATATGCTGAAAACCATGGATGATCAAAGTGAAGAAATGTCATCAGCACACCAAGGATTCCCCGAAAGGGTCCAAAGTCTTTTTTTTTCGTGGTCACATAATACATGGCAACATTCTGGACCCACGCAGGGCCCCTTCGTGGCTCTGAAATGTTGCCGAACGTTTATTATGTGGCCACGAAAATAAAGCTTTGGACCCTTAGAGGATTCCTTGGCGTGCTGATGACATTTCTTCACTTTGATCATCCAGGGTTAAAGTTAGGGTTAGCAATAAAATGTTTGGTTAGTACCCTAACGATTACTACTAACCCTAATGATTACCACTAACCCAAGCTCTTAACCCTGTCCCTAACATTTAACCCTAGTCCTTAACCCTAAACTTAGTCCTTAACCCTAACATACAACTCTGGACACTGACTTCTCATGTGACTTTGGACCCCTAAGTGGCATGACAAGTCACACGCCATGTTTTTCAATGAGTAACGTTCATATCTGTGCAATTTTCTGCACTACTTTGATTTGACTTTCATGCGACTTGAGGGCAAACAATTTTAATATTGACCTTCAAAAGTCACATGAAAATTGCATCTGAATGTTTTAAATGTGAGTTTTGTCCAACTTTGCAGAGGCACAACATGGCTGTTAAGGAATGGGTGGCCGCTGGCGTCCTTAGCAACCAATGAATAGCAGGTTGTTACGGTGTGGGCACCGCCACGTCTAACAAGCAATGACTCCTCAGTGGGATTCCCTGTTGACTGAATGTAAACAAAAGCATGCCGGCACTAAGGGAACAAAAAAAAAAAAAAAAAAAAAAGAAAAAAAAACAAAAACACACAAACCACACACAACTGTTGGGTCTCCCCCAATACTTACCAGGCTCTTCGGGTCTGGTGCGAATTTTAATATGTAAACGTAATTTATGGTCATTTTATGTGACAAGTACAATGTTCTCACAGATATTCATTTTCCCACTGGAAATGTGCCTGAGATACAGACTACTGGTGTATTGTACCCAATATCATATAAAAACTGGGTTTATACTTTGAACTTTTAAAGTCTGCCATTGAGGTTTTTGTGATCCAGTGTACACTGCTATTCTATTGCTCAGTAAACCATACATAGACTGAAAAATCTACCTTTTTTTCCCCCTTCTTGAATTTCCTGCAATGTTATGCTAATTTTTACATCATCCTCGGGGTCCCCAGCAACTGGACTTTGGGGCAACATTCATCTAGTCTAGTAGTGATGAGCCGCACACCCCCCGGTTTGGTTTGCACCAGAACACAGCGAACTGGGGAAAAGTTTGTTAGAACTTTCAAACTCCATTGAAGTCTACGAGATGCAAACAGGAAAAATCAAAAGTCCTAATTTTAAAGGCTTAAATGCAAGTTATTGCCAAAAAAAAAAAAAAAAAAAAAAAAAAAAGTGCATGGGGACCTGGGTACTGCCCGGGGGAAATGCATCAATGCAAAAAAAAAATTTTTACAGGAGCAGTGAAATAATTAATGAAAAATTACTCTGATGATCTGGTGGAGAGACAAAGGATACAGGAAAGAGGTGGACAGATCAGTCCCACCAGTATTGAAGGGGGGGCTAATCTGTATCCAGAGACGACAGAAAACAAAATCAAACCTTTAGCTTGTCAAAGTCAATCTGCAATACAAGGCGATTAAATCACAGTAATACAAATAAACTTGGAAATGTGCTTTGGGACGTGGAAGAAAACAAGAAGAGTGAAAAACCATGAACAAGGGCCAATCCGCTCCTCCACTAGATTAACCATTACAAACTTGAACTTATTGTGTTAATGACAAATAGATATGAATACCATATAGACCAGCCTTCACTTCTAAACTTTCTCGGAAAGTGAGTGATAGATTAAACAAGGCTAATTAAGGAGGCCCCGGAGAAGCCTGATTATTTGGAGGCCTGGAGGGTGGGAGAGCATTGGTAAACAGGGAAGATGCTCCCAGTTATTTAGCGGTTTCATGCCTTCCTTAGGTGTTAGAAAGGTGGCTTGTTGGTTTTGATAAGTTATCATCAACTTTGTAGGAAAACCCCACTTATAGGTGATTTTATGCTCAATGAGGTCACTGGAGTAAAGGCCTTCTGCATCTGAGAGGTAGCTGTGGAGATTTCGCTGTACAAGTACACCTTGTTGAAGGGGCCTGGAAGGGAGCGCAGTGATCTAGCTGCGCGCATAAGATCTTCCTTAACAGTGAAGAAATGTAGCCCGGCGGGGATATCTCTGGGGAGAGAAGCCGGGAGGTGCTGTGTTTTATGGATCCTATGCGCTCTGTCAAGAAGAATATCCTTAGTAGTTAGTGTAGGCACTAGTTTGCAAAGAGCAAGGGATGATTTCAGGAGCCTCAAGGGATTCAGACACCCCTCTGATTTTAATGTTGTTCCATCGCGACCAAGCGGAAAAGAGTCCGAGCAGCTGCTGAGCAGCATTGGTTGTCATCTCCTGAAAGCAGATAAGCCAGCTCTAAAAAAACGGTACAGAGGTGATGCTTGCAGGTACATCGGGTCATGGTTATTAGGATTTGGTTGTCTAAAATTTAGCTTTGCTCCCAAGACTTTCAATGGGGTGTATTCGTTTTTGCAACATGGCCTTAAATGGATGTTAGGAAAAATACTTTGCAACCAAAATTTGTTAATTTTGCACACAATCAATGGCCCAAATTTGTGGAAGTATTTTGTACTATAGTGTCCTATAGAAAATGTTGATTCTGAAAGGAAAGTAAAAGGTTTTCTGACAAATCGGTCAGGTGCACTCTTATTCTGAGCACTGTACATGCTGTGTGAATTTCTGAATGTGATAAAACGCAAATCCTGTAAAGGCAGGTGGTTATTCCCCATGTTAACCAGAGGAGTGCAGTAGCAGGTTTTGATTTTATTTTACTTTCCATAGTAGCAGAGATTTCAATATTACCCAACTCTAGTTCTTGTTTCTTGGTAGAATAACTTGCAAAAATATTCTCCTTATGAACTATATACTTGCAAGGATCTGGATACAATTTTTTTTTTTCTGTGGCCTAATTTCTCTGAGGGTCTATTCACATCAGTGCAGTCTGGGAATCCAATCCACCTTCCTAGCACACCACAACATGTGGCAATGCACTCCTATGTGATGTAGTGCACTTCCCAGGGTGTTGCATGCACATATTTTGTTATGTTTCAGTGCATTAACCACCCAAATCATATAAAATGGGCTTCTTCAATGCAAAGTAACATGAGATCTAACAGGCTTTAACAGAAGTACATTTAATTCACCACAATGGAACTGTTACAGGGTGTCAGGAGCAGGGTCTGAACCCACAACCTCTGTTGCATCTGGCAGTACTTCTTGCTGAGCCACCGGAGATGCTGTACAGCTCCCGGTCTGATCTCCTAGCACAATCTTGCCTTGTCTCATTTTTGGTAAACCTTAAAAGTGGTTATAAAAAGGAAAAAAAAAAACAACACACACACTCTGTGTGCAGCTGCCCCCCCCCTCAGCATCCCTAACACTTACCTAAGGCCCATATAGATTCAGCAATGTTGCACAGGAGACTCGGCTGTCCAGGACTCCCCTCATTGGCTGAGACAGCAGCATGGTGCCATTGGCTCCCGCTGCTGTCAAACAATGTCATTGAGCCAATAAGAGGAGAAAGAGGGCAGGGCCGCAACTCCATGTCTGAATAAACACAGGTAGCTGTGGCTTGGCTGCCCCATAGCAAGCTTATTGCGGTAGGGGGCACTCTACAATTATACCGCAAAACACATTGCGCTGCTTCCAAGCATGGCAATACCATATGCGAGATTTTTTTTTCTCACAGCATAACCACAGGGAGGCCCAAAATACAAAGAACACCTTCAGGCTTTCTAGGGGCATAAATTTCATTTTAACTTTCTGCCTACCTATCACATTTTAGGAAGCCCTGGAGCCCCAGGACAGTGGAAACGCTCACAAAATGACCACAAAATGACCACATTAAAGACCCAATATCCCCAAGTATGTGCATGTGAGTCTTTTGAAGACTTATTTGCCACAAGTTTTTGGAAAATGTGGAAAGAAAATGACAACTAAATGTTTGACACAAGGGCTTTACACATATAGCATGAGCATACTTCAAATTTTATTAGACAGGTCAATTCGGTTGGTCACTGGCTGGTAGGCAAATTTGAGCTTGGAAATCCTTTTGTATTTGTTTGCAATATGTCGTCCTTCCAGTGCTCCTTCCTATAAAGACCGGTTATATGGGGGGGGGGTCAATGGCCACTTGTTTGTATTTTAAATATATTGGTCAGGCAACGCACTGGACACCTTCACTGCTATGTGTTCCGTGTGCCCCTGTACCTTTAAAGGAGGGGGTGGGCTCCTTCCAGGCTCACCTGCTCTCTACCTATCCATTAAAATGCATGCGATTTCATTGGGGAGACTTTCAGAAGTTAAGAGTTAGAACTACAGAAAACAGGATGCTTTGACAGGGGCCTGTAGCTTATGCATATATTTGCAAATGTGTGCAAACTAAACCCCTGTTCTTAACACTTATTGTTAGAGAGGTCAATTCAGCTGGTCGCTGGCAAGTTTGAGCTTGGAAATCTCTTTGGATTTGCTTGTGTTGTGTACTACTCCTTTGGAGTATAGGGATACCACAAGTGAAACTTTTCAATGTTTGGACTAATTATGTACTAGACATGAATCCTGCGTATCACACAAATCAACAAATTTATCAAAAACGGTGTACTGTAATGGTCACCTCTATACGAAAGGTCAGGAATATAGCTTTGTGTAGCATCATCTGTACCAGTTCCCGTTGCTATAAGCCAAGTAAGCCTAGCCTACTGGTATGCATCTACCGCCAGGAATGCCATGTTCATCAGGGGATGGCTATGACTGGTGTCTCACAGGAACATATAGTCAGTTGGACATGCAGATGGGTCAGTTCAGGTGGCTGGCAGAGACACGGTCAGCAAAAAGTCAAAGAATTGGTCCAGGCAGCAATGTGGTCAATACACTGGCCAGTGTTAGTACAGACAGTGGCAATACTGCATTGGTGTAGCATTGATCAGAAACATTGTTGCTGGCTGCACTAGTCTGGTAACAGAGGGACCTGTGAAGTGGCAATCAGCAACACTGTTGCTGACTTACACTGGTCTGGTGGCACTTGGGTGACAATCGGGGACACTGTTACTGGCATACACTGGCAAGGTGCAACTGGTATAGTAGGGATCAGGAAAATGGTTTCTGGCTACACTGGTCTGGTGTAGTGGCAGACTGGAACATGAATTTTAGCTACAATGGTTTGTAAACACCGAGTGGTGTGGTGGTGATCAGAGACACTGACTGGCAGCACTATTAGGGCTTGTTTACACTTGAGGCTGGGGGCAGTAAAACCTTATGATTGAGCCATGGTTTTACTTCCCCCCTCAACCACTACCCACTTTATATGTAGAGGCAGTGGCCAGAGTGTACATATGCTGATGTGATGCTTTGCAGCTGTGGCAGGAATTATACCCCCTGTACCCCCTGCTGATCGCAACCCATTGAACTGAAAAAAGGTTTAAAGCCGAAGGTGGAGGCAGCAATACAATGTCTCCTCATTGCCTGTTAAATGTTCTCTGAAGGGCAAGCCAAACACAGACACTCTTCAGAGAGCATTGCACATGTGATTGAGTCCTTATGGTAATAATGACTGGTGTGTCATTGACCATGGACACTGGGACTGGTGTGGTAATTAGGAACACTGCACTTGCTCTGACGACAGTGGGCTCAATTCACTAAAGGAGATTAGAAACAAAGAAACAGCACTCTTATATTATAAAATACATATCACCATAGTGATTAAAACAAAATGAGGAGTCTGAATGCAATATTTGGGTCATATATCCAAATATTGCATGCAATATCAAAAATATTTAACCTTCTGGTTGTTAGGGAGCCAGCATCCACCGGTGTCTTTAATAACCAGGGAATAGCTGTTTAAGGAGCCGGCACCCGCTGCATCCTTAAGAATGACTCATCTGTCAGCAGGGATTCCCCGCTGACAACATAAAAACAAAAGCCAAAAGAAAACAAAACCACCTGTCACTTCCGATGCTTGGCACCCGCTGGACACCACCACAAGTAAACAAGGGAACAGGGTCAATGTCACAAGGGGTAGGGACACCCAGTGATTTAATTAACAGGGGGCGGGCTCAATGACATCACAAGGGAGACCACCATTGTAATGCCATTGAAATGACATCAGTGTCCCTGTCTATTGTGCTTTAATTGACTCTACCCACTTGTTTACTTAAGTGTCGGGGTGACATGGCATGTCAACCAGCAGAAGCCAAGCATTGGTAGCAGCAGAGGGAGACTGAACACAGGGGAAAAAAAAAAAAAAAAAAAAAAGGAAGGAGGGAGGAATCCCCACTGATGGCAGGATGCCAGCTCCTCAACAACCAACAGCTCTGAACTGAACCGTAACATTTAGCAGTGGTAGGAATACCACTGCTAAATGTTTCAGTCCCTACTGCAGGGCATCTGCAGTAAAATACAGTGCAAAAAAACGTTAAATACCACAAAAAAAAAAAAAGTTAAAGAGTTACTTTAGCTCAAAAATTCATAAGGTATTTAATTCTTAGTGAATTGAGCCCAGAATGTGAAGAAAAAAAAAAAAAGTTAAGTTTGTACTTTTTAAGTTGCAATTAGTTTTAGTGTATAGGCAATGAGTTTGTTAGCCCTCACGTGGATGCACTGAGCAGGCTAGATACTGAGCCATGGGGGCAGAAGAGAACGGTCAAAAAAGAACTGCGTAACAAGGCAATGGAACTTTTTGAAGATGGAAAGCCTTGAATATGCTGGTCAGTATTGTTGAATCACTTATTCAGAAATGGAAAATTTGGGAATCTCTTGACACCAAGCCAAGGTCAGGTAGAAAAAGAATGCAGCCACAACTGCCAGAATGGGGGGGGGGGGGGGGGAGTTTGTGGTTGTTTCAAGGAGCACAATAAGACGATACTTGAACACAAATGAGCTGAATGGTCAAGTTGTCAGAAACTGCACCAATGCCTCAAAAAATCCGGGTTACGATATACAATTACATTTTATACAGTAAACACCACAATCTATTTTATTACTTTCTGGATGAATCTGGTGACGCACCGAACATAACCCCAAGCTGTCCCGAGTGTAATTAGTATCCCCTGGTGTGGGACAAGCACAGACTGACCAACATACTTAAGTAGGTCAATACTTTGAGGTGAGAGGCTAGTGATGGTGGTTATCACAAGTGGTGGTGCAATCATTACTACATGTTTTTATTCCATGGAAGATCTGGCATGGCGATTCCTAAAGCCTAGTACACACGCAACGATTATCGGCCGACCAATCTTTTGTTGGTTGGAATGTGCCTAGACTGCACACGAATTTTCTCGCCTGACAAAATTCTACTTCAGAAGTGATGTCATGTGTTGGTTTGCTTTCTTTGTGTTCTTTCTTCTCTGAGCATGCCCAGTCTTGCTCATTAGATTTTTCCCCTGTCAAAATCTGTACTGACTACACGAAAATCGGCCGTGTTTTGACGGCGGACAAAAATGTTATAGCCTGCACAATCTGGAGTCGGTTGTCGGAAGCATCATACTAACAAGCTGAAAATCGGCAGATCGGTCGTCGGACGAAAATTCCCTGCCGATTTTCGACGCGTGTGTACGAGGCTTAAGGCCCCTTTCACACATACGATCTGTTCAGTTCATCAGTTCAGTCACGTCAAAATGTATCAGTTTTCCATCCGTTTTTCGTCCGATCCGTTTTTTTGACAGATGAAAAATAGGGCATTCATCTGTTCAAAAAAACGACATTGACGGAAGCGGATGAAAACGGATGTTAACTGATGATCATCCATTGTCATCCGTTTTTACATAGAGATACATTGATGTCAGTTTTTCATCCCGTCAACGGATGGATGGAAAAAAAAAAAAAAAAAACCACGGACAGCATGTGTGAAAGGGGCCTAATACTGGCAGAATTAAAAGTAAAAATTTGCTTGTGATGTTTCAGTGGACTGTTTAACACAACATTGTTACCATTTTCCATGTTTCATCTCTCTCACTGCCTTGTTTTTAGATTACTGACAGTGTTCATTTTGTGATTTAGTGAAGACCTATTGTCAGTTATTTTTGTTGTAGCGCTGCATCTTCTATTACTATCTGATTTATGTGATGTGGACACATAAGATCCGATGGCAACACTACTACCATTTGGTTTAACCGTACATTTATATTATCTCCATACCCTTATTTAGAGTGTTCTAGGGGTAATATGACTGCATTGGAGTCTCTCTTAATACATGTTAGAAGGGCATTTGCCAGGCCCATCAGCTGTTGGGAAGGGGAAAAAAACCCAGCAAAGCATGATCCAATTGCTACAGCAGGGGAAAAAAATTCCTTCTTGATCCCAATTGGATATTCCCTGGATCAACTTTACCTAGAAATATTAGTACCCAGTTATATTATTTACACCTAGGAAAGAATCCAGGCTCTTTTTTAAAGAAATCTAGTGAGCTGGCCAGAACCACCTCTGGAAGGAGTCTATTCCACATTTTCACAGCTCTTACGGTGAAGAAACCTTTCAGTTTTTGGAGACAAAATCTCTTTTCCCTTTAGTTGTAGAGTGCCCCCTTGTCCTCTGATGAACTTAAATTGAATAACTCAAAACAACAAGTTCACTATATGGACCCCTTATGTATTTATACATGTTAATTCATCTTCCCCCTTTAGCTCCTTTCCTCACAGCTGAGCTCCTCCATGCCTCCAGTTTGGTTGCCCTTCTCTGCACTTTCTCCATTTCCCCCGATATCCTTTTTTGAGAACTGGTTACATAGTTACATAGTTAGTGAGGTTGAAAAAAACACATCAGTCCATCCAGTTCAACCTATGATGTGTGTGTGTGTGTGTTTGCTTTTAACCGTACATTGTATACCCCTGTATGTTGTGGTCTTTAAGGTGTCCATCTAATAGTTTTTTGAAACTATCAATGCTCCCTGCTGATACGACTGCTTGTGGAAGAGAATTCCACATCCTTACCGCTCTTACAGTGAAGAACCCCTTACGCACTTTAAGGTTAAACCGCCTTTCCTCAAGTTTTAGCGAGTGGCCACGTGTCTTATTGTATCTCCTTTCTCTGAATAGTTTGTTCCTTATGCTCGGGACGCCAGTACAGTATTTGTACATTGATATCATATCCCCCCTCAATCGTCTCTTCTCCAGAGAGAATAGGTTCAGTGCTTGTAGTCTTTCCTCATAGCTGATGTCCTCCATTCCCCTAATTATTTTTTTTGCCCTTCTCTGGACTTTCTCCAGTTCCAGCACATCCTTCCTGAGGACCGATGCCCAGAACTGGACAGCATACTCCAGATGTGGCCGGACCAGAGTCTTGTAGAGTGGAAGAATAATCTCTTTATTTCTGGAGTGAATCCCCTTTTTTATACAACCCAGTATTCTGTTGGCTTTGCTTGCGGCGGCTTGGCATTGCATGCCACTGCCAAGCCTGTTGTCTACCAGTACCCCCAAGTCCTTTTCCATCCTAGACTCACCCAGAGGTTCCCCCCCTAGTGAGTAGCTTGCTTTCTGGTTTCTGGCCCCCAAGTTCATTACTTTACATTTTTCAACATTAAATCTCATCTGCCATGTAGTTGCCCACCCCGTTATTTTGTTCAGGTCCGCTTGCAAGGTTTCCACATCCTGCATAGAAGATATTGGCTTGCCTAGTTTAGCATCATCCGCAAATACTGAGATTGTACTAGATATCCCCTCCTCCAGATCATTTATGAATAAATTAAACAGGATTGGACCCAGGACAGAACCCTGGGGGACCCCACTTTCCACACCCGCCCAATCCGAGTACTCCCCATTAATCACCACCCTCTGGACTCTCCCCTGGAGCCAGTTCTCTATCCAGGTACTCACCTTATGGTCCATACCTACCTTCCTTAGTTTGTACAGTAAGCGTTTGTGGGGAACGGTGTCAAAGGCCTTTGCAAAGTCCAGATACACCACATCCACAGGCTTTCCTTTATCTAGGTGGCAGCTCACTTCATCGTAGAAGGTTAATAGATTGGTTTGGCACGAACGATTTTTCATGAATCCATGCCGATTACTACTTATAATACCGTTTTCATTACTAAAGTCTTGTATGTGGTCCCTTAACATCCCCTCCAAAATCTTGCAGACTACTGATGTTAGGCTGACCGGCCTATAGTTACCTGGGATATATCTCGGCCCCTTTTTAAATATTGGTACCGCGTTGGCTTTTTTCCAATCAACTGGCACCATACCCGTCTGTAAACTATCCTTAAAGATCAAGAATAATGGTCTGGCAATCACCTGGCTGAGCTCATTAAGAACCCTCGGGTGCAAGCCATCCGGTCCCGGGGATTTATTTATGTTAAGTTTCTCTAGTTTAGCTCTAAGTCTATCTTATGTTAGCCATGGCGGCACTTCCTGAGGTGTATTATTTAGTTCGACCTTACAAGCAAGGTTCGTGTAGCCCCCCGATTCCTTTGTGAAGACTGAAGAAAAGAAATTATTTAACACTTCCGCCTTTTCTCTGTCCTCAGTGCCCAAAACTGAACTGCATATTCCAGATGAGGTCTTACTAATGATTTGTACAGGGGCAAAATGATAAACATAAACACATAAACACCGCTTTATCTTTCCTTTGATGGAAGACCACCTTTTTCTTGGGCTCACCTTGCTTCTTCTTGTACTGTTACTGAAGAAAGGAACTTTATTTATTTTTGGCTTGGGCAGGGCAAACCCTTTCCCCAACCTGCTGACCTGTCCAGTACCAACTCCAGATCGGGTCTGAACAGCAGTTTTCCTGAGAGTGGCATCTCCTGTTGAGGCCATAGTACCCTATGAGGGCCATTGCTTGGGCTGTAATTTTCATGGCTTCAGCAGAGGCATCTGCAATAAATGCTGTGGCTTTGTTTAAGGTCGGTATGGTTTTTAACAGCTCCTCTCTGGATGTCCCAGCTTTCAGGTGGGTCTGAAACTGGTTAAGCCAGAGAATGAGTGTCTGTGCAATGCAGGCAGTGGCAATAGCCGAAATGAAAATGGCTGCTCACGCTTCCCAGAATTTTTTTTTTTCTAACAAGGCTTCAGGCTTTTTGTTTATGTTGTCCCTTAGGACACTTGTGGCCGCAAAAGGACAAGTATGTTTAGGGTGATCTTTTGGATTAGGAGGTGTTGAATTGTGGATAATTGGCTATCCCCCAAAAAATGTATCTCTTCATTTTACGGAGGTTGGGCTGAACAGTTTCTTCTCCGGGTCTGCCCACTCTTACTTGATTAGGTCTTTTAATGACTGGGGAAATGGGAATGTATGAGGATTTTTGGGTTGTAGCCCCTTGTACATTTGTTTGTGAAGAGATAGCTTGTGTGTTCCACTTTGCTATCCAATGTTTCTGATATGGTTTTGGGCAATTCTTCTATGTCTCCTGTTGGAAAGAAGAATTTTTGTGATCTTATATTTGTCCCCTTGTCAGAATCAGAACTTTCCCTGTCTTCTGAGTCTGACTAGGGCTACGCTAGTTCCCTGTTCTCCTCCTGTCTGTTGGGGTCATCCCAGCTAAATGATGGTATGGCAGGCTGGTTGATCGGAGGGTTTGCTGGTATGCTTGTAGATTTTGGACTAAGGACCTAAGGGAGAGGAAGGGAACAACAATAACCCCTGAGGATTGGGACTTTTAACGGCAAGAATCAGGACTTGAGTATGAAAATATATAAATTTTATTTCACATATGATAAAGATAAATTATACATAATCACATATAAAGTATATGATAAAAACAAGGTCATAGATACGTCTTGGAACCAGGAGGGTCTGAGGTGTCTGGATCGGACTAGACGCGTTTCGGTCCAAATGCCTTTCTCAATGGTCCACAAAACACCAGAGCTCAGACTAGGAGCATAAAAGGTAACAATGAGTATAATACAAAAAATGAGTATGAGGTTAAATTTAACATGTATTAAACAATGTTAAAAGCAATGTAACACATAATTCATTATACATAGTGTTTGTCGTATTTAGATGTAAAAAAGAGGGGGGGCAAAAGATGCCTCTATAATTACGTACCAGATATGTAAGACCTCTGTGAAATCCAGGACGTGAGACCAAAAGGATGGGCCTTGGTGGATGAGAAAAAGGCCTTCAATTGACTATGGCCGCAAAGAGTATATGCTAATCAAGTTGGGTCTATACAAGATAGACTAAAGCAATATGTTAATATTTGTATGGGTTTCCAGGGGAGATTTCAATATTTGTAAGCCAAATACACAGTGGTATGGCAAATGACAGTGAGAAAGGAGCTCCACGGACAGAAAATCCCACGAGGATCTCCAGAGTGAGGTCAGAAACGCACAGGTCATCTAGAAAGTTATGAAAAGATATAGAAGAAAAATTCAATGAAGTCTGTCTATCATGGAAAATAAAAGGGAAAATAGGACAGGATATTATGGGTACAGAATACCTGTAAAATAGTAGTAGAATAGGTATGTCCCCCGATGGATTTATGATGCTGGGACGTGTCCAGCCATGCATCCCTGTTGACATGGAATATGTCAAGCCTGAAATCATGAGGGATATCAAAGGGTAAATAGATAGGGAGTAAATGCAAAGGTAGAAAAAGGTCTCGTTTCTCAACGTGAGTACTGCAGTTGGTAGGAAAAAAGAAAAAGACTGAGTAGAGAAAAAGCTGAGTAGTAAGGAGGAATATGGAAGCAGTGTGTAGTCTAGGATAGAAGTTACTGAATAAAAGAAAAAGTGGTACTAGTAGGAGTCTCAAAGGGTGCCCAGGTATCGGAATGAATATTAGCCAGAGTTCAATGGCGGAGAACAGATATCCTAGGAATCAGAGATAGGAATAGCCAAGTAAAGGGAAAATAGTCCCAGTAACAGTCTCAAAGGGTGCCCAAATACCAGGAATAGATATTGACTAAAGTATTGTGACAAAAGCGGGTCCTTAGAGCAGTTTAGAAAGTCCAGGGAGAAAGTAATTTACCTGTGTAGGTCTGTGCATAAGAGTAATGGCGGCGCGCTCTGAATGGAGCGCGATCCGCCATTAAGTACGCCGGGGCATGCGCCGGAGCCTGCGTCCAGTCTCCTCCCAGGGCGAGTGCGGACCAATAGAGGTCCCCCGTGTCTGGAGCGCACAGACGCCGCCCACACAGGGTTGGCCGCGGCGTGCGTTCCGGGCACGCCGACGCACAATGTCCGGGTCTGAATCTCCGCCGACGGCGGGATCAGGTGACCGGTGACGGGGCGGGGGAACGCCCCCATGTGCGCCGGGGGGAGAATCTGTACGGGAAGCATACAGTGTCACTGACATTTGGCTGCAGCTGAGGGGACAGAGCCAAGACTATAGACATATAAACAAGGCAAACTCTATGTTTACACAAAGATACAAATATAAAGAGACGGATGTAGGTTGATATTGGATACTTTGCAATAGCATTCAATAGAGACAGGAGCAAAAGACCACTGCAAGGAAGGTGTATTGAATGGCCACATATTACATGAAGAAAAGGCAAATATAGAAAAAAGATATGGATTGATATTGGATACTTTGAAATGGCACTCAAATAAAAAACCGGAGCAAAAAGCTACTGCAAGGAGGGTATATTGAGTGACCACAAAGTGGTGCTTGTATATTGTGTGATGTGGAAAAATTAATTTGTTCTATATATATAAATGGGAGGGAGAAAAGAAATCCTATCCCATATGTTGTGGGTATGTGGATGTGTTATGATAATTATTAAAATGAGGCATGAATTGCATTTAAAGACATTACCCCAGGATATTGTCATGGGATAATGTCCTCAAGAGGGAGGAAAAAAGGGGGAATAGTGTCCAAAATGCAATGGGTATATATGTACTTTTGGTAATTTTAAAATGAAGCAGATATTGCACAGAAGAGCATTACCTCATAGTATTGTCGTTTGACCACAGATAGATTATGGATCCCATCCCCCTGATGAGAACCCCTCAAGGAAGGGCTTGAAACTAATGTTTTCATTAAGTCCTGGGGGGATGGTAGCTCTAAGGTTATGGATCCATCTGGATTCCCTCTGTAAAAGAGTTTTGTCCCAATCTCCTCCTCTGCTGCTGGGGTGCACACGGTCAAGGATGACAAAAAAACAGCGTGGGAAAATGCCGCTGTGTGTGGTCAGGACATGTCTCCCAAGAGGGAGATCAGGATTGCGTTGGCGCATACATGTAATATGTCGTTGAGCTCGTTTATGGAATTCATTTTTCGTTTTCCCGACATAAAAACACCCACAGCAGCAGAGGAGGAGATAGACTACTCCTATCGTTTGACAATTGGAAAAATGTAGAGGTCTGTATGGGGAACCATTAGGCAAAATTATATTGGGGTCTGTACAGATGTATTGGCATATATTGCACCCTCCACACTTAAAAGTTCCTAGGCGTTTACATGGATCTTGGCGAAATTCACCTGTGTATTCACTTTTAACTAACTTGTCCTTGAGTGAACGGGTCTTGCGATAAGTTATCGCCGGTTGGTCAGTAACAAAGGGATTAAGATGTGGATCACATGTAAGTAGGTGCCAGTATTTGTTAAGGACATTGTAAACTCTATCATGTTGTTTCGTGTACGAGGTTATAATACGTGCCTGATGTTGGATCTGATTATTGTCACGTGAAGTTTTGATCGATTTTTTGAATATGAGATCTTGTCGTTGTTGCGATTTGGCCCTACGATAGGCCTTTTTAAGGCAAGTTTGTGTATAGCCTCTAGAGGTCAATCTTGTTCTAAGTTTATCTGCTTCCAACTTGAAAATGGGGTCTTCAGAGCAATTGCGTCTAAGTCGCAAATATTGCCCGTAAGGGATAGACTTTATTAAAGGAGCTGGATGAGCACTAGTTGCGTAAAGTACTGTATTGGCAGCGGTGGGTTTTCTAAATAGTGTGGTAGTAATGTTTCCTAATTGATTTTTATTGATTGTGATATCCAGGAAGTCAATGGAATTGCTATTGTAACTGAGGGTGAATGAAAGGTTGAAATTGTTTCTGTTCATAGAATGAACACAGTCTAGAAGTGATTCCTCATTGCCTGTCCAGACAATGAGTACATCGTCAATGTACCTATGCCAGGCCAATATGTGCTGAGTGTATTTCAAGTGTTGTTCCTCAGAGAGGAAAGAACGTTCCCATTCCCCCAGGTACAGGTTGGCGTACGATGGGGCACAGCATGTCCCCATCGCAACGCCCTGTACCTGGAGGAAATGGGAACCATCAAAAGAGAATACATTAAGAGTAAGAATGTATTCAAGTGATTGTAGAATAAATTTTTGTGTGGCTGGGGAATCTGAGTTGGATTGTGTGAGGGCATGTGCGACCGTGCGGATACCCTGCTGGTGGGGGATGGAGCTGTATAGTGCTTCAACATCTATAGCCACCAGCAGGGCATCCGCAGGGATCGACATGCCCTCCAACAATTGAAGGAGGTGTATGGTATCCTTTACAAAGGAAGGAAGAGTTTGCACGAATGGATACAGTTTGCTGTCCACATACCTACTTAAGTTTTCTGATATACTGCCCCTACCCGAGACGATAGGTCGTCCAGGCGGGTCACTTTTATTTTTGTGGACTTTAGGCAAACTATAAAAGGTAGGAATAGTAGGGAATTTGATTCTCAAATAATCCCAAGTGGTTTTATCTATGCAACCCGTTAAGTAACCATTGTCCACCAAGGCATAGAATTCTGCAAAATACTTATCAATGGTTGTTCTGGATATTTTGTGATACCAAGTTGAGTTATTAAGAATTTTCCAGCACATATTGGCGTATTGTTGGTTATGCATAACGACTATATTGCCCCCCTTGTCGGAGGGCTTAATAGTCAATTGTAATTGTTTGGTGAGAGCAGTAAGTGCCTGGTTTTCTTCTAGACTGAGATTAGAAGCTCGAGTCTGAGGAGAAAGTTTGATTTTCTCAATATCTTGGGATACCAACATGACAAAAGCTGCCAGATTGGTATTGCTGTTTAGAGCAGGAAATTTGTCCGATTTTTTTTGAAAGCGGTTTGTTACGCCAGATTGAGGATGTTCGTTTAATAACGAGTCCAAATCGATCCTGTCTATTAGGTCTAAACCGTCTTGTTCCTCTAGTAAGGCAATTAGTGTATCTAAAGCTTCCGTTTCTAATTTTTTGGTTTTGGGTTGCAGTAGTTTAGGGTTATGTTTCTGAGCGTGTTGACTTTGTAAAAGAATTTTTCGAGCAAATAGATTTAGATCTTTTTTGAAAGTGAATTTGTCTATATCAGTGGTGGGACAAAAAGTGAGGCCTTTACGCAGTAAGGATATTTGGGCTGGTGACAGAGTGTAATCTGAAAGATTAATGATATCACTGTCATCACTAGAAGAGGTTGAGTTTCATGAGTGATCCTCAAAATCCGTGTTATCTGCAGCCATGGCATGCGTGGTATCTGTAATTGCTATGTGTTTGGTTTCTAGTGTGTTTTTAACCGGTAAGTTCATGTGAGCTAAACGTCGTGTATCTGATGGGAGTGGGGGCCCTGAAGGAGTTGGGGGGCGTTTACTCGCATTTGTGTTGTCATCTTGGGCAAAGGATCTTTTTGTTTTCACTTGTTTGCCCCTATTGAGAGTGGGCAGTGAAGATGAAGACAGTGAAGAGTTTATAGATGAATTCGAGCCTAAATTATGATCGGCTCTGGTTAAATCGCGTCTTTTAGGGCGAGGTTGTGTTTGTCGTTGATGCCATTTATAGGCCTTTTTGTCACGGAAGGCTATTCTGTCCCTACAGAGTTTTTGCTCCTTTTTGTTAATGTTCAGTTTAATATTTTTATCTAATTGATTTTTTATATTGTTTTCCAAATTAATAAATTTTGGGGTGTCCAAATGTGTCTCTAATTGTTCATAAAGTTTCTCAATGGTCAGGTCTAATCCCTTTATTCTCTTATGGTATTCTTCAATGAGGAGGCACATCATGTTCTTTGAACATAATTGTAGATTTGCCTCCCATTTGGATTTAAAGATTTCATCGAGATCCTCAATAGTTGGAAAGATTTGGACTCGTAGGCCTAAGGGATTAAGATTTTCTCTATTATATGTTTCGAAATTATCAATATGAAGGTATAGATTAGTTTTCTTTTCTACCGCTTTTTTTAGTTCGAAAATTAAGGATTCAATTTTGGTGTCCTGGGCTTCTTTTTTACTGTGTTCTCTATAGGACAAGAGAAGATTATCAAAACCTGTACCCCTAAACATGATGTCTATTAAGGGATTTATTTGTATAGATCGTAAGAATGGAATGGATAGAGATGCTCTAAGCCGTGTATTTAAATTCTGTCACCTATAAGTTTGGACTATTGAAATATAGAGCAACTGTTGGTTATAGTGGGCTAAATAGCGTGAAATAGATGAAAAGGTTGCTTTGTTTAAATTGTCTGTCTATTGTCGTCCTCAAAGGCAGGGCAATATATGTAAAAAGTGAAAGGAAAGGTTGTGTATTGATCTCAAACAGATCTCGAGAGTAGTAAGACAGTAAGGGGAAGGGAAGTGAAAGCTATTTTTTCTCACGTTACCCTAATAGACCCTAGGTCCTGGGGGTCCCCTGGATCTGAAACAGAGCTAAGGGGGCCAACCAGGGCCCTGGGTACTTCGGGTAAACGAGCACACAATAAGGTAACCTTATTTAAGTAGTAACTAATATTTCATTAAAATAGTAACTCAAATGGTAGCACTAAAAGATTTGTCTTTTGTGCACATGGAAATAATAGTCAAGTATAGAAAACACAGAATACGAATGAGACGGGGAAGTGGGTGTTTGCCACCCTGAATATTTAGAAAAGATAAATTTGAATTCTGTGTTTTAAACCTGGGATCTTGCCAACATCCCTAATGAATATGGAACAACAATAACCCCTGAGGATTGGGACTTTTAACGGCAAGAATCAGGACTTGAGTATGAAAATATATAAATTTTATTTCACATATGATAAAGATAAATTATACATAATCACATATAAAGTATATGATAAAAACAAGGTCATAGATACGTCTTGGAACCAGGAGGGTCTGAGGTGTCTGGATCGGACTAGACGCGTTTCGGTCCAAATGCCTTTCTCAATGGTCCACAAAACACCAGAGCTCAGACTAGGAGCATAAAAGGTAACAATGAGTATAATACAAAAAATGAGTATGAGGTTAAATTTAACATGTATTAAACAATGTTAAAAGCAATGTAACACATAATTCATTATACATAGTGTTTGTCGTATTTAGATGTAAAAAAGAGGGGGGGCAAAAGATGCCTCTATAATTACGTACCAGATATGTAAGACCTCTGTGAAATCCAGGACGTGAGACCAAAAGGATGGGCCTTGGTGGATGAGAAAAAGGCCTTCAATTGACTATGGCCGCAAAGAGTATATGCTAATCAAGTTGGGTCTATACAAGATAGACTAAAGCAATATGTTAATATTTGTATGGGTTTCCAGGGGAGATTTCAATATTTGTAAGCCAAATACACAGTGGTATGGCAAATGACAGTGAGAAAGGAGCTCCACGGACAGAAAATCCCACGAGGATCTCCAGAGTGAGGTCAGAAACGCACAGGTCATCTAGAAAGTTATGAAAAGATATAGAAGAAAAATTCAATGAAGTCTGTCTATCATGGAAAATAAAAGGGAAAATAGGACAGGATATTATGGGTACAGAATACCTGTAAAATAGTAGTAGAATAGGTATGTCCCCCGATGGATTTATGATGCTGGGACGTGTCCAGCCATGCATCCCTGTTGACATGGAATATGTCAAGCCTGAAATCATGAGGGATATCAAAGGGTAAATAGATAGGGAGTAAATGCAAAGGTAGAAAAAGGTCTCGTTTCTCAACGTGAGTACTGCAGTTGGTAGGAAAAAAGAAAAAGACTGAGTAGAGAAAAAGCTGAGTAGTAAGGAGGAATATGGAAGCAGTGTGTAGTCTAGGATAGAAGTTACTGAATAAAAGAAAAAGTGGTACTAGTAGGAGTCTCAAAGGGTGCCCAGGTATCGGAATGAATATTAGCCAGAGTTCAATGGCGGAGAACAGATATCCTAGGAATCAGAGATAGGAATAGCCAAGTAAAGGGAAAATAGTCCCAGTAACAGTCTCAAAGGGTGCCCAAATACCAGGAATAGATATTGACTAAAGTATTGTGACAAAAGCGGGTCCTTAGAGCAGTTTAGAAAGTCCAGGGAGAAAGTAATTTACCTGTGTAGGTCTGTGCATAAGAGTAATGGCGGCGCGCTCTGAATGGAGCGCGATCCGCCATTAAGTACGCCGGCGCATGCGCCGGAGCCTGCGTCCAGTCTCCTCCCAGGGCGAGTGCGGACCAATAGAGGTCCCCCGTGTCTGGAGCGCACAGACGCCGCCCACACAGGGTTGGCCGCGGCGTGCGTTCCGGGCACGCCGACGCACAATGTCCGGGTCTGAATCTCCGCCGACGGCGGGATCAGGTGACCGGTGACGGGGCGGGGGAACACCCCCATGTGCGCCGGGGGGAGAATCTGTACGGGAAGCATACAGTGTCACTGACATTTGGCTGCAGCTGAGGGGACAGAGCCAAGACTATAGACATATAAACAAGGCAAACTCTATGTTTACACAAAGATACAAATATAAAGAGACGGATGTAGGTTGATATTGGATACTTTGCAATAGCATTCAATAGAGACAGGAGCAAAAGACCACTGCAAGGAAGGTGTATTGAATGGCCACATATTACATGAAGAAAAGGCAAATATAGAAAAAAGATATGGATTGATATTGGATACTTTGAAATGGCACTCAAATAAAAAACCGGAGCAAAAAGCTACTGCAAGGAGGGTATATTGAGTGACCACAAAGTGGTGCTTGTATATTGTGTGATGTGGAAAAATTAATTTGTTCTATATATATATAAATGGGAGGGAGAAAAGAAATCCTATCCCATATGTTGTGGGTATGTGGATGTGTTATGATAATTATTAAAATGAGGCATGAATTGCATTTAAAGACATTACCCCAGGATATTGTCATGGGATAATGTCCTCAAGAGGGAGGAAAAAAGGGGGAATAGTGTCCAAAATGCAATGGGTATATATGTACTTTTGGTAATTTTAAAATGAAGCAGATATTGCACAGAAGAGCATTACCTCATAGTATTGTCGTTTGACCACAGATAGATTATGGATCCCATCCCCCTGATGAGAACCCCTCAAGGAAGGGCTTGAAACTAATGTTTTCATTAAGTCCTGGGGGGATGGTAGCTCTAAGGTTATGGATCCATCTGGATTCCCTCTGTAAAAGAGTTTTGTCCCAATCTCCTCCTCTGCTGCTGGGGTGCACACGGTCAAGGATGACAAAAAAACAGCGTGGGAAAATGCCGCTGTGTGTGGTCAGGACATGTCTCCCAAGAGGGAGATCAGGATTGCGTTGGCGCATACATGTAATATGTCGTTGAGCTCGTTTATGGAATTCATTTTTCGTTTTCCCGACATAAAAACACCCACAGCAGCAGAGGAGGAGATAGACTACTCCTATCGTTTGACAATTGGAAAAATGTAGAGGTCTGTATGGGGAACCATTAGGCAAAATTATATTGGGGTCTGTACAGATGTATTGGCATATATTGCACCCTCCACACTTAAAAGTTCCTAGGCGTTTACATGGATCTTGGCGAAATTCACCTGTGTATTCACTTTTAACTAACTTGTCCTTGAGTGAACGGGTCTTGCGATAAGTTATCGCCGGTTGGTCAGTAACAAAGGGATTAAGATGTGGATCACATGTAAGTAGGTGCCAGTATTTGTTAAGGACATTGTAAACTCTATCATGTTGTTTCGTGTACGAGGTTCCACATCACACAATATACAAGCACCACTTTGTGGTCACTCAATATACCCTCCTTGCAGTAGCTTTTTGCTCCGGTTTTTTATTTGAGTGCCATTTCAAAGTATCCAATATCAATCCATATCTTTTTTCTATATTTGCCTTTTCTTCATGTAATATGTGGCCATTCAATACACCATTCAATACACCTTCCTTGCAGTGGTCTTTTGCTCCTGTCTCTATTGAATGCTATTGCAAATTATCCAATATCAACCTACATCCGTCTCTTTATATTTGTATCTTTGTGTAAACATAGAGTTTGCCTTGTTTATATGTCTATAGTCTTGGCTCTGTCCCCTCAGCTGCAGCCAAATGTCAGTGACACTGTATGCTTCCCGTACAGATTCTCCCCCCGGCGCACATGGGGGCGTTCCCCCGCCCCGTCACCGGTCACCTGATCCCGCCGTCGGCGGAGATTCAGACCCGGACATTGTGCGTCGGCGTGCCCGGAACGCACGCCGCGGCCAACCCTGTGTGGGCGGCGTCTGTGCGCTCCAGACACGGGGGACCTCTATTGGTCCGCACTCGCCCTGGGAGGAGACTGGACGCAGGCTCCGGCGCATGCCCCGGCGTACTTAATGGCGGATCGCGCTCCATTCAGAGCGCGCCGCCATTACTCTTATGCACAGACCTACACAGGTAAATTACTTTCTCCCTGGACTTTCTAAACTGCTCTAAGGACCCGCTTTTGTCACAATACTTTAGTCAATATCTATTCCTGGTATTTGGGCACCCTTTGAGACTGTTACTGGGACTATTTTCCCTTTACTTGGCTATTCCTATCTCTGATTCCTAGGATATCTGTTCTCCGCCATTGAACTCTGGCTAATATTCATTCCGATACCTGGGCACCCTTTGAGACTCCTACTAGTACCACTTTTTCTTTTATTCAGTAACTTCTATCCTAGACTACACACTGCTTCCATATTCCTCCTTACTACTCAGCTTTTTCTCTACTCAGTCTTTTTCTTTTTTCCTACCAACTGCAGTACTCACGTTGAGAAACGAGACCTTTTTCTACCTTTGCATTTACTCCCTATCTATTTACCCTTTGATATCCCTCATGATTTCAGGCTTGACATATTCCATGTCAACAGGGATGCATGGCTGGACACGTCCCAGCATCATAAATCCATCGGGGGACATACCTATTCTACTACTATTTTACAGGTATTCTGTACCCATAATATCCTGTCCTATTTTCCCTTTTATTTTCCATGATAGACAGACTTCATTGAATTTTTCTTCTATATCTTTTCATAACTTTCTAGATGACCTGTGCGTTTCTGACCTCACTCTGGAGATCCTCGTGGGATTTTCTGTCCGTGGAGCTCCTTTCTCACTGTCATTTGCCATACCACTGTGTATTTGGCTTACAAATATTGAAATCTCCCCTGGAAACCCATACAAATATTAACATATTGCTTTAGTCTATCTTGTATAGACCCAACTTGATTAGCATATACTCTTTGCGGCCATAGTCAATTGAAGGCCTTTTTCTCATCCACCAAGGCCCATCCTTTTGGTCTCACGTCCTGGATTTCACAGAGGTCTTACATATCTGGTACGTAATTATAGAGGCATCTTTTGCCCCCCCTCTTTTTTACATCTAAATACGACAAACACTATGTATAATGAATTATGTGTTACATTGCTTTTAACATTGTTTAATACATGTTAAATTTAACCTCATACTCATTTTTTGTATTATACTCATTGTTACCTTTTATGCTCCTAGTCTGAGCTCTGGTGTTTTGTGGACCATTGAGAAAGGCATTTGGACCGAAACGCGTCTAGTCCGATCCAGACACCTCAGACCCTCCTGGTTCCAAGACGTATCTATGACCTTGTTTTTATCATATACTTTATATGTGATTATGTATAATTTATCTTTATCATATGTGAAATAAAATTTATATATTTTCATACTCAAGTCCTGATTCTTGCCGTTAAAAGTCCCAATCCTCAGGGGTTATTGTTGTTCCATATTCATTAGGGATGTTGGCAAGATCCCAGGTTTAAAACACAGAATTCGAATTTATCTTTTCTAAGGGAGAGGAAGGTGGCAGAAATTTCCTCTTGGAACACAGAGGCCAGTCCTTTCAAAACTCCCTGGGTTTAAACACTTTTGACAAAGAAGTTTGGTCCAACTGCCTGCCATTTTGCCCTTTAAGGAAGCATGTTGCTGAGGGGGAAATGGGAGCTTTTCTTTGCAAGAGAAGAACATAGGACCCTATAAAAAAATAAATGGAAAGACACCATTTCCACTAAACAGTAAAAACTTGGATAGTGGATATGCAAGAAGACAGTGGTTCTCGGTGGCGAGACCCCGGCTTACCTTAGAGCAATCCTGACTAGCAGGTGGATGAAGTGTTGTCTGACATGGTCAGATTGAGGATGGCCATACGCACGAGGCCCTTAAAGTTTCCTGCACTTGCACTGGCCCTGCCCCCAGCCACCTTACTATATGCATAGGTTGATTATTACACATCAGTTGTGGTGCTTTTTCCTCAGGTGTCACAATGTCTCAGCATTGTTTCTCCATGTTCTTCTGCAGGAGCCCATCTGGCAAACCTGAAGTGATGCCCGAGACCAGAAATTACATCACCCCGAATAATAAATAAATGCCCTGCCAGAAGTCACATTAGCAGAAGCGGGTCCACTTTAGTGTCCTGGAAGTGGCGTAAAAGGGCATCATGGAAGGGCTCCAGCGCCATCTTGTTGCTCTCAGGATGCCCTCCAGAGGAAACTCGCAGTCGAAGACATGTAAATGCTTACATCCCTGTCCACTGCACCATCTTGCCACCCCTGAACCCTAATGGCACAAAGGGTAGTTTAAGCAGGAAAGCGCTGTGGCTTAGGGAAGAAGCAATGGCGGAGGCTGTCCAAATAAGCCTACAGCTGGGGGATTGTTTTGTTGCATACCATTCTGGGGAAATGGGGGGGTTGGGAGAAACAAAACCTCTGGCTGAATGGAGGTGATGAGAGGGAACCCATACTGTGAATTTCCGCTCCCTGTAAAAGCCTTGCTAAGGCTGTGAAAAGGCAGCTGGACAGTGGGGCTAGAAAGCAATGTGGGTGGAGCAATGCAATGTTACAGTGCATCACAAATGTGTACTTTTTGCCTTGGTTTTAGATGTATTAAACGTTACAAAATTAGGCTTCATGTAACTTTTCAGTGTGTTGACATTTTTTGTGCATTGTGCTTATGTAGGACGAGGACAGGACACAGAGAACATTGTCTTGGCCTTATGTTGAGCCTGCTTTGACCAACGCATCTCGATGCACCTTTTAAAGAGCCCTAACACTGACACCTAATCTCCCCTTCTAGTTAACCCTTAAAAAGGTTAAGTTCACCTCCCCCCCCCCCTTCTAAAATTCCAGCTCCCCTATTTACAAATATACCATTATTGTACTTTTTTTTTGCAAAAATATCAAAGCTTTCCAGTCCATATCAGCATAGATATCCAGCATGAGATTTTTCCCCTTTGAGATCCGATGTGTTTTTAAAGGGTTTCTTTAATTTTTTGGAGCATTGTAAATTCCAGCTCCCCTATGTACCAATATACCATTTATTTTTTTTGCAAAAATATCAAAGCTTTCCATTAATTCTACAGATGATTACCCGACGGTCTTCATAAATTTTTCCAAACTTATTCATTGCTTCTGCCTTACTTCCTGGGCAGACTATAGGTTATGACACAGAAAGGAGTTGACCACCTGACCTCATTAGCACACACCCTGCATTATCCACCCTCCTACCTACCCATTTCCAGGTGCATGTTTTTTTTGTTTTTTTTTTTTAAAGAAATGCAATGAATCAGTGATCACCCTTCTCACTAAATACACAGGCATCAATTTCTTTTTTTTGTACCTTAACCACTTGCCGACCACCCCACGCAGATATACTGATAGGGCGGCTAGGCTGCGCATAATCATGTAGATCTATGTGATTATGGGCATGTGGTCTCAGTGGCGCGCACGTGATGCCGGAGCCCAGCTACCACTGTGATTAGACACAGGGGGAGCCAGACAGAGCAGGAGCCAGACCGCTGGAGGAGTGGGTGTGATCGCCGCCGGCCTCCTGCAGTCTTCAGGGAAACAGACAGGATAGCCGCCTGCCTATGTAAACAAGGCAGGCGGCTCTCCTATCAGACAGGCACACTATCTTCATGGATATTTCCAAACCAATCCATTACTTCTGCCTTACTTCCTGGACAGACTATAGGTCATGACACAGAAAGGAGTTAGCACACACCCTGCATCATCCACCCATTTCCAGGTGCATTTTTTTTTTTAAATTAAATGCATTTAATCAGTGATCACTGTACTCACTAGATACACAGAAATAACTTTTTTTTTCCTTTTTTTATTAATTTGGCATTTAGAAGTGTGCAGGAAATGAGAGATTAGATAACCGCCTATGTGGAACAGAGTTGTAGTATTGAAAACAGGGAGGAGTGTGCCCTGGGTTCTGTAAAGTTTAACATACACTATACAATCTGATTTTACAATCTCCTTTAGATCCACCATCAACTATGTAGAGCAAGGGCCTGCCTGATTGGATACAGAGTGATTGGCTAGATAGGGATAGGGGTTTCCTCCGATTATATACATTTAGTAAATCTAAAGGAGATTGTATGGCCACATTTATACAGCTAAAATTACTAGTTGCTTTTTTAGTGCAATTGTTACTGCACACTAAACACAGAAGCAAGCACACATTTTGCCATGTGAAAAAACGAGTGGCAAATTCTGCAAAAAACTATAAAGTAAAAAACACGCAACCCACAACACGCCAAAACGTCCCATGAACCACATGTAGCGCAGCCTATTGAAATCAACAGGCTGCCCTATACGCGTCACAGGAAAAATGAGCCACAAAATACGTGCTCCCACTATGCTAGCTGTGAATGGGTCCTGAAAGTGTAACGGGGCTCCATTCAAATCTGTGCATTTCAGAAATGCACTGCACAAAAGAAAAAAAAAAAAAAATCACAGAAAAAAAACAAAACAAGCTCCGCTTTAAAACAAAAAAAGCCCAGAAGCTCTTCTTTGGGACGATTTTTGTGTGTAGGGCAGCCCATTCAGGTTGATGGGCTGCCCTAAGCGCGATTAGTGTAAATTCTCCAAAACGCATGCAAGAATGTGAGTTCCCACTATGCAGAGATGTGAACGGGACTTGAATGCGAAGGGTTTCTGTCCACTCCCATGTACATGTAAAAAAAATGGGCATACACTATGTAATCTCTATATAATTTCCTTTAGATTTAACCGAAACTATGGATTAGGAGTACCCACCCATCACCTACCATTCACTCCGCATCCAATCTCAGGCCCTTGCACTACAGAGATGATGGTGGAGCTAAAAGGAGATTGTATAGTGTATGCAGAGCTTTACAGAACCCACAGCACACTCCACACACAAAAAATTACAATTTTAAATCTTTAGGTTTGAAGCCTGAAATGTGGCAAAAGGTCACAAAGTGCAAGGGGGCCAAATACTTTGCAAGGCACTGTATATTATATATATATATTTTTTTTTTTGTTCTTCAAAAACAAAATTATTGCAATGATCTCCATTTTATTCTCTAGGGTCTCATACATACATTTATATATAAATAAAATGTTGGGGGCTCCAAGTAATTCTCTAGCAAAAAATACTGGATTTTAAAAAATAAATTCCGTGCAATATTCATAAAGTGCTAAAAAGTCCAATATATTGTGCAGTATAATGGAAAAAGTGCTGGTGATACTGCAAATAAAGTGCTGAAGTGCTCCAAAGTAATAACCAGTGCCAGGTGTCTCAATCCCCTTCTGTGACCCTTCTCACCAGAACCGATGGACCCCTTTGGGGGTCAAAAGAAGCTTACAACCAAAAGGAAAAATTCCTCCAGGCTGACTCCCTATTGTGACCCTTTGTGGATGGTTACTCTGGGCAGGACAAGCGATGAATCCTCTCAATGATGCCGATTACAGCACTCTGATTGCGGCCCATTAAAAATATTGGCCCTGGGCAGCGGTCAATGTGGAGCAGACACCGAGCTTCCCCGGGGATGGAGACATCTACAGCTGCCATGTTCCAGGAAGCTTATGCCTAGCTTGAGCTAGGCATTAAAAAAATTCTCTGAAACTCATGGTTGTTCCTCTCCAAGGAAATCTTTAGTAAAAGGTGAAAGATTATACGATCTGAAGAGAAACCAGAGTATAGTAAAAAAAAATTCTAAATAAAATACGATTTTGACCTTTTTAAAAAAAAAAATCGCATTGCAGATGAGTTGCATTGATGGGAATGGGCACCATTGAAAATAATGGGATTTCCTTTTGTCATGCAACTCTGTGCAACTGAATTTGCATCTGAAATTGCATTTGTGTGAACAGAGCCTAAAGGCCCATACACACAATAAGAAAATTGGAAGTAAAGTAAAATCTCATCTGAACGAACGATCTGCCAATTTTTGGGATTGTTAGTATAGTGCTTTTGACAGCCAATTACAAATTTTTGTACGACAAAAGCTGAATGCGCAGGCTATAACATTTTTGTATAATTAGTACATTTTTCATCTGAAAAAAAAATCGTAAGCGCAAGACTACGCATTTTTAGAAATAAAAGAATACATACAAAAACAAGTCAACACTTGACATCACTTCTGAAGTTGAATTCTGTAATACGAGAATTTTTGTATGTTGAGTAACCTCTTCACTTTTGATATGAGACTAGCATGCAACAAAAAGACGGAAATTCATCTGGTAATCTGATTGTGTGTACAAGGCTTTAAACCGGCCATACAAAATTTTCCTTTAAGGCCCGTACACACGTACCGATCGTCGTCATACAAACGTCGGCGGACGAAAGATCTGCCGATTGTACGCTTGTTAGTATGGTGCCTCCGACAGCTGTCTGCGCACATTCTGCGGACAAAAGTCTTTCTTGCAAACATGAAAATTTTTGTATGCCGACACCAGAACGGACGATTGTTCGCCAGTCAGTACAGAACTCTGCCGACACACAGCTACAAATCCCAACACGCATGATCAAACCAAATGAGTTCCCGGAAGAATTTTCTCTAGTAAACTCAACATTTTATTCAGAAAGAACTTTCGGCTCGCGGCAGTCCAAGAAATAGGTGAAATGCGGAGCACATGCTCATCTTGATAAATGTGAGAAGAAGGAAGATGCTGCTCATAATGCCATACTTTTCTAATCAAAAGGCATGTGTTCTGTTATGATGAAGATAATGTTTGTCTATTCTATCTGTTCTATCAAATTTTATAATTAAATAATTTGAACTCTTCACCATTATTATTTTTTTAACAGCAAAGATCTAACTATTGATATGACCCTTTATTCTTGTATGAATTAATGTCTAAAACATATTTTTCAGGTTATGCACAATATTAAACATGTTAACAAATTCAGATAGGCCATTTTTTATTTTCAATTTTCTTTATTTTTTGTATCTCAGAAAAAAAAACATGAAAACATCAATACTCTCCGTATAAAAAACTAAACATAAAAAAGGTCCATTTGGACAAAATTAAAATAGAAACTGGCAAACAGGGGTAAAATAAATAATAGGGGGGTTACAAAAATTAAAGTTGCTGGTAGCTGAAATCAGGTTGCCATGAGGGCAGGTTTGGATCCTGCTGGCCATATTGCCACTGGCCATGTGGCATTTGGCGAGGTGGTGGCTGTTGTGGAGGTGGAGGTGGAGGGCACGGGTGCTCCTGGCATGCATGGCTGTGCTCATTAAGGATGCCGTTTTCAGCGTTTTGCAGCACATCCAGAATAATTTTTCTGGCATACTGACACTGCCTGAGGTCCACCTTATCCAAAATTTTGGCAGTCCTGTTGCCGAAGGACTCATTGGCCTCCGGTTTCCTACGTAGGGCTATGGTGGCCTCCTGTATAAATTCATCGGTGATGTCGTCGATGTGTTTCCTCTTTTGCCTCCGTTTGGCAGGAGGAGGTGGTGGTGGAAATAGTTCCACAGGCTCCTCAGGCTCCACAGGCTCCCCAGGCTCCTGGCTGCAACCTGGCTCCTCCTCAGTGACACTTCCCTGTTGATGAAATGAACAATTGATTAGAATGTTATAGTGTATATAAAAATGCATGTTTGTTATATTATTGTGAACAAATAGCAGACTTTACATACAGTGGCGTATCTAGGGTCTCCAGTGCCCTTGTTGAGGAGCTGTATTTGGCAACAACCCCCCCCCCCCAAGATCAATGTAAAAATGTAACCCACCCCCCAAAAAAAAATTAAAGGGCATCAAAAGTTTCTCATTTGCCCCTTGTTTGCCCAGTGTAGAGCTCTCTAGTGGGCAATCATTGTCTCAGGTGTGAAAAACAAGAAAGAGAGGGTTGAGAGCTAGAGAGAGGGAGAGAAAGAGGGGGTGTGAGAGAGAGAGAGGAGGGGGGTTGGAGAGAGAGAGAGGGGCCTGAACTTGCAGAGGGCTTTGATGTAGGGGATTGAGGGTGAAGCGGTGCAGGTAAACAGGAATAAGGGAGCCACCTGCCTTGCTGACCCAGAGTGAGAGACCAGAGACATGGAAGCAAGGATGGATGTATCATTTGCAGGAGCTGTTAGTTTTGTATTAAAAAAGGTTGAGCCAGAGGAATGCTGAGGCTACAGCAGTGTTTGTTAGGACCGGAGGTGTGCTGGGGATGCAGCACTGTTTGTAAGACCGGAGGTGTGCTGGGGATGCAGTGAGAGGCAGTCTCAGTCTCCTGGTTTTTTGGCTCAGCTGCTCTCAATGTTTTACACCTGCATGAAGCAGCTCTCAATGTTTTACACCTGCATGAAGCAGCTCTCAATGTTTTACACCTGCATGAATCCGCCTGCAAACTGGGGGTTCTGGGGTGTGCAGGCTGAGTGGATTGTTCAAAAAAACAATAAACCAATGCCAATGTTTTTGTGACCCACCCCCCTTGGCCTGCGCCCCTGGCGGTTGCCTGTCAGGCCAACCCCTTGCTATGCCCGTTTACATAAAGGGTCAATTATGGTTTAGCTTATAATTTTGTTACATGATTAAATTTTAGCAGACAATATATTGTGAAATGCCATACCTGAGTAAAACTCTCCTCCAGGAAATCCTCATCCTGGCTTGGATCAACCGACACTGAGCCCTCTGCCGAAGTAGAAGGCAGTGTTGATATGGATGGCCTGGATTCCAAGGTGTCGGACAGGAATCGCAGGTTATCATAGTACCACAGCCGTGGTACATGTCTCTTCTGTGCACCTGCTCCAGACTGGGTGGAATCTTCTATTTTTTTTACCTCCCGCCTGTAGGCAGTGCGAATGCTGTTAATTTTTCGCCTTACATAGTCCACATTTGCCCCAGGACAGACGGGCTTGTAGAAGGCCACCAAATGGTCCATGGCCTGTTTTTTTCGTTTTTTATTTTTATATTCAGCCGACTTGACTTGCCACAAACACGGCAGTTGCCTGTACTCATCAATGAAACTGATGAGAAAGTTGTGGGTGGTGTAATTGTCCACCATATTGCAGGACAGTATATGCCTGCAAGACACAACACAACACAAAACATATTAAAATAGCATGTATTTAGGCACATAATAAAGATATTCCTAATAAAAGCTGTATAGGGCCCAAAACACACACTTTCTATTAAAATAGTCGTACCTTTGTTTGTGGGGAAAAGTCGTGATTCGCCGCTCGATCGTGCTCCAACCCTCGATATGTCCGCCAGCGAATCGTCGGCCGAACGATCTGGCGTCCTTTAAATACAGCGCAGGCGTCAACTCCTCCTCCAGTGGCGGGCTTGTGCAGGGGTGTGCACGTGCTGAAGATCAGGCCTACATGCGACACTCACACCTGAAGCAGTGGAACAATCTTTTAATCAAGAAGAATGTCTGAAAGATCTCAGAGTTCATCAAGTGGGGGCCGAAGTGATTGGGCCACCAGAAAATCAAGGGCTACACCCATGACAAAGCCAGAAATGGTGGAGATAGTCTCCATTTTAGAAAAAAATGGACTATGATGGCAAGTTGGCTAATTACGAGCGGCCCAATGCCAGGAAAGATGGCATCATGGATAAGGTGGTGGCCTGTTTATTGAAAAAATTCGGTGTTGAGCGATCGAAAGATCCGATTCGGAAACGGTGGTCCGACCTGAAACACCGTGAGCAGGATCAGCTTTCCCAAATCCATCGGATTCTGAAAAAAAGTAAGTTTTTTGTTTTTATTTTTTTTTTTTAAACAGGCAATATGTTTTTTATAATTTGGTGTATGTTGTATTAACATGTCTAGATTATAATGTCTATGTAAAAAGTTAGATTACTCATTTTAGTTGTCATGTCGTGATTAGATCGATCTATTGTTGATGTTTTAGTATATGACATTAAAAGTCAGGAAGCCATAGTTAAAAATATATGTATTGTGTTGCAAAGAAACGTTCTTTCCTGCACGAATCTTCTCTGCAAACATTCCTATTAATCACAGATTATTAATCAAACCTTTAAATAGGAGAAAAACGAAAACTCCGTGCCAAACTATGGGAAAGGAGGAGGAGGAGAGGTCTGGCAGCTCCATCGGCAGTTGCCGAAGAAGATGAGGACATGGGCCCAGAAGGTGGCACAGATTCCACTAAAGGTAATTGGTTCCTATGCACTGTCAAACATTAATGTACCATATTTTTCGTGGATAACTATGTACATGTCTTCATATTTGTTACTAAAAGAGCTATCAAGCAGGGCACCATGTCCTAACAAATGTACCTCTTGTGACTTTTATGATATGGCAACTTTTTTGTATTATGTAGATGAAGACATTATTCCTGAGGTGATTCTGGTGGAGCCAACAAGTGATGAGACACCAGAGCAACATGAAGGTTTGTAGGCACAGATTTTTGTGTAGTGGGATCATAGAAATATGTGTATTTGCAAGGATTGTTTAACCTTATATTCTTGTATTCCCTTACAAATTTACATTGCAGATGTTGCGTCATGCCAGGATGCGGCATCCCCAGCCATGTCAGAACCCCGATCTCCTGGCAACTTGGCAAGCAGCGTGGAAGCCACTTCCGAAACTGTGGAGGAACCAGGACCAAGTGTCCAAGAGCCAATTGTGTGCCCACGTAGGTTTTTTCATAATGATTTATATCAGTATTATTTTTAGCCTGCAATTGTCAACACTAGTTCCCTATGGGAGCCTCTTTATTTGAATGGAAGTGGCACCGTAAGTCGGATCAGGATGCTCTGACTTGCGGGGCCACCTGCGCTGTGAAGATTTTTGAGGGGGAACTACACAGACAAATTGAATAACCCACCGTGGGTGTCCACCCCAAGTTCACAACCAGGCCTTTTGTGTGTGGTATTGAGTTTGAGGGTAGGCCCACAACAAAAAGACAGCGTGGGTTACCCCCCAAACCCCTACCAGACCCTTATCCAAGCATGCAGCTTGTCAGGCCAGGAAAGAGAACGAGCAAGCGGAACAAACACCCCCTGGACCACAGCAGGACCCATGCCCTCAACATGGGGGGGGGTTTATTGCTTTGGGCCAGGGGGCCTCTGCACCACACACCCAAAAGCACCTTACTCCCATGTAGAGGAGGACAAGAGCCTCATCCCCACAACCTTGTCTGGTGGTTTTGGGGGGGTCATGCGTCCAGGGAGTTCCTAGGAGTTTGGAAGCAACCTTTAACAAAGGGTGGTCCCCAGATCCCAATCACTATGTGAATGGGTATGGGGTACATAGTACCCCTACACATTAACCACATAAATGGAAGTGTATGTGAATAACGACAGGAGACGTTTATGGAATGTTCTTAAATATCTTCATCCGGTCTTCTCCACTCTGCTCTTTGGATCTTCTCCTCTCCACTCTTCTGCTCTTATGTTGTCTGCTCTTTTGCCCTAGGCTCTTCTTCCTCCTGTCCTGTCCTCCTCCGATGCTGTTGCCATGCATTCTGCCCGTCTCTGGTCTCTGCATCTTAATATATATATACATTACAACCATGCCCTCACAATGACGTCATCATGCGTTCACACCCCTAATGAATATATAGTAAGCTCAGGAGACCGGCAGAATCATCAGCAACAGCATTGGAGGAGGACAGGAGGAAGATGAAGAGCCTAGGGCAAAAGAGCATAAGAACAGGGTAGGTATTAACTCGAGAGGAATTTAAAGATTACCTGCACACCAAATGTTTCTATATTATGACCTCATGTAGGTGATTCACATTGACTCCGTTGTATTTTATTTTCCAGATCATGTATTACATACTTGCACATTGGCCAAATTGACCCGTGAGGCTCTTCAATGCTGCTCAGACCTCGAGCAAATAAAAGAGACTGCAAGGAAAAATGCGTGATTTTGTGGAAATGCTTGCCAAATTTAAAAAATTTTTTTTTTTAAAGTTTTTACTGTTTGTATTGGGATGTTCCAATTTTTATAGAATATTTTATGCCAGTTTTATGACACTCAGATGTTAAAGAGTGTACCCAAGTTTGGGAAAAGCACTTTCCAACACCCTAACCCTGTGAATGTTTGATACTAAAAGTTTTTACATTCAACAATGTGTGTTCCATTCTTTATTTGACTTTCGTTGGGGGGGGGGGGGGGGGGGTCGAGATCTAAAGCTGTGTAAAGAAGCATTACATGTATGATGGCTGTCCTATTCCCATATTTACATGTTAATGAAAGCATTTTGGGCACTGCCATATGCGAGTTGCTGGAGGTGTCAATGAAATGTTAAAGATCCCAACCGTTTATACGCATATCACAGTGCGATCTGACATTTCATACAGGATCGGATCATACAAGTGGGAACGACTGTGCAATCCTATCCTGATGCAGCTGAATAAATGCATCATGTGCGACTTTTGTGCGAGTGCAGTGCGAATTGAGACATACACTTTGTATGGCTACATTTACACTGAACACGCACACAAGTCGCACATGACCCTTTATTTCAGATGTATCAGGATTGGATGGCACAGTTCTTCAGACTTGTGTAATACAATCCTGTGGAAAAAGTAAGTGGCGGGTCACCCTTATGCGATGCAGGAAGGATGCAAAGTCGCAGACTTCCCGCATCGCATAAGTGTGACTCAACACTCAAGGTACTAGCAGTCCTAGGATTCAATATGGCATTGATATTGGCAGTAGAAATCAGTGTAGGGAGATCAGTGTAATCTATAGTGTATTGCTTGTTCGTTGCTCTAGTTCACTTTCCATTACTTATATATATATATAACACTTTGAGATGAACAATGATCAAGTTTCACATAACACTGACATATCCTAACATTGGTGGGCAGCGAGAAGGATGTCATAAATGAACACAACATAACAGGTGTAGGTACGTTGTTAATACCCTAATGTATTATATTAAATATATAGTATGGGCAACTTCTGGACAAGAACCACCAATGTAAGGTGACATTAAATGAACCTTGGGTGTGACCTAGTTCTCAATGTGACAGGGTTTGTGTAAATTTTGTGGGGTGCAGAAGGCCCTTGTATTTACACCACTGGCTCAAAAATAACACAAGGCCATCATCACTTTGGATCAGCTGGTGAGAGACTACAGTAAAGAAACACACTGATGAATGTATTAACCCTTCCAAAGTCACACATATATAACACATGATTAACCCAAATAATTATGTTTGGCATATGTGCCCAAATGATTAGAATCCACAATACAGAATCATTGCAATTTTGGTTTAATGTGTTTAAAAATAAGATATCTCTGACATTTATCTTGTGTGTCAAATCTTTAACAAGATTAATGTGTGTGTGACAGTGATTGCTGCCAGGACACAGCTCCTCTCCCCACGAAATAGTCCAGATATTCCTGGCGGATCTGACGGGCCCTGTGTGATGCCAATGCTGACCGTCCAACTTCCATTGACTTCACTTGGTTAGAAGGTTGGGCCTCTCCACTTGTACCTGGCATAGCAGGGTCAATATCCAGTTGCTGCAAAACATAATTGTGTACATTCCTGCGTAGGAAGTTGTGCAAAATGCAGCAACACAAGACCACATTATCCACTTTGTACAGTGCCAGGTTTATGGACGTCAGGAATATCCGGAACCGGTTGGCCATTATCCCGAAGGCATTCTCCACAACTCTGCGAGCTCTGGACAACCGGTAGTTGTAAATCCTTTGGTCTGGGGTGAGGTTCCTCTGAGGGTAGGGCTTCATGAGATGCTCCCCAAGCGCAAAAGCCTCATCTGCGATAAACACAAAGCTCATACCCTCAACAGTTTGCTCCCTGGATGGCAGGTTCAGAGTGCCGTTCTTTAGACGAGCGAACTCCGTCTGATCAATAACTCCCCCATCCGAATTGCGGCCATTTTTGCCAATATCCAAAAAAAGAAACTCATAGATTGCATTAACTATGGCTAGCATGACTATACTAAAAAAACCTTTATAATTATAATAAAATGTGCCGGAATTCGGAGGGGGGACAATGCGGACATGCTTCCCGTCAATAGCACCCCCACAATTGGGAAAATTCCACTTCTCCAGAAATTGATCAGAAATCTCCAGCCATTGCTCTGCGTTTGAAGGAAACTGTGGGGAAAAAAATAATAAAATAATTAGTGCTTGAGCACATCACATTATTAATTACACACACAGTTGTCTGTTAAATGCTTATGCAACTTGTTAAAAAAATAAACAACAGGAAGGCAAAGGTTTGGATTTGGGGATGTAACATCTACATACATTTATTTTCAACCTCCTATTGTTCTTATATTGTAAAGGGCCATACACACTATAAGATTCTCTGAAGACTTTTTCGTGCAGATTTACCTTTTCTATGTAGTGCAAGGGCCTACCAGATTGCATAGGATTTGAAAGTGTTTATTGGACCTCATATTATTTGGTTTTGGTAAATCGGAAGGATAAATTGTTCTGACAATATTCTAGTGTGTATGGCCCATTATACTCACCAGCTAGAGCTGAGATTTACAAACTAAAGCCCTCCAGCTGTTGCAGAACTACACATCCCATGAGGCCTTGTAATTCTCTGACATTCACAGACATGACTAGGCATGATGGAAATTGTAGTTCGTGAACAACTGGAGGGCCATAGTTTGAAGACCTCTGAGCTTGAGCTTTGGTATACGCTGACTTTGAGATTTAGCATGTGGGTGGGGGATGGGTAAGTAAAACTGGGCATTTATACATCAATAAGGGCTTGTGGTCAGTGAAGGTTTTAACATCATTACATAAACATACACAATCATAGGTGGGAATGTATGGACTGATGTATTTTAGATAAATCATAAACTAGGTACTAAAACATTGGCCAAGGAATAATTGTTTGAGGGAAAGCAATAAAATTTGAAAAATTCGACATACTGTTAACAGGCAATGCGTTTAGGGACACATAGGAGAGAATGGTGGGGTGGTTAGTGGGTAATTTTACAAATGGTTAAAGATAATCTACATCTTTACTACTATGTGCATGCGGACAGAGGGTAGTTTACAAATAATGGCCTGTGTCAATTGCTGTACATCCAAAAACATCATAATTTGGGTGAAACTACTAATACATGTAATGTAAAAAATCAAACATACCTTGATATAGTCCTTCTGCAAGACCTTGATGATGGCAGAGCAGGTCTCAGGGATGATGACTCCAAGTGCTTGGGGGGAGATACCTGTGGTGAACTTCAGATCCTGCAGGCTTCTCCCTGTTGCAAGATACCTCAACGTCGCAATTAACCTTTGCTCAGGAGTAATTGCAAGCCGCATACAAGTATCCTGCTTCAGAATATAGGGGGACACCAGGGCAAGAAGACGGTGAAAGATGGGATCCGTCATCCTCAAATAATTCCTGAAGTCATCAGGATTATTTTCCTGGAGCTCCCTCAGCAAGGACATATGAGAAAATTGATCACGGTTAAGCAACCAATTTTTCGTCCAGGAGGTCCACTTCTTCTTCTTCCTATTGCTCGTACGTCGTCTCAGAGCCAAAACTCCAACACTAACGGACGAATTCACGGTCGCCATAATAAATTCTCGAACGATGTCTCGGAAAATAGCGAAATGTCGTCAACCAAACAAATGCTACCGAAATCAGCGCGAGATGCCCAGAAGGGTCACGGCCAAACACTCACTTCCTCTTTTGTAGCGGCGAACGTGCGTGGAACGTAGTGACGTCATTTTCTGTCGGCAGACAAATGTCCTGGGCAAGTTTTGAGCACTTTTCAACAGACAAACAACAAACACGCCAGCCGCGAACATTTGTAGGACGTTCTGTCGGCGGACGATCGGTACGTGTGTACGGGGCTTTAGATTTACCAAAACTATATAATGAGGTCAGACCTAAACACTTTCAATTTGAATGCAATCAGACCGGCCCTTGCACTACATAGTTGAAGGTAAATCTAAAGAAAAATTTTCAGGCAGATCTGAACGGATGTCCCATGCATCTCTATGGGGCAGCGGATGTCAGCGGAGACATGTCTGCTGACACCCGCTGCCATCCGATCCTGTCCGTCAAATCCAGACGGATTGAAATGCTATTTTCCATCCGTCTGGCAGATTGGATCGGATGAGAACTGACAGGCGGTCCGTTCTCATCCTATTCCCCCATAAAGACCAGCGGGGACCTGACAGCTCCCGTCTCCGCTCTGCACAGAGTGGAGACGGAGCTGCCATCCGCCTGCTCAGCGGGGGAATCAGCTGATTGATCCCCCACTGAGAAAAACGGAGTCCGCTGATGGAGCAGACAGCATGAAAGGGGCCTAAGACAAATTCATGTGCCAGTTCCTAACAGGTACATGAATCCGTCTCAAACACTACTACTAATTTTGGTGCAGAGGTGCAAGAAAAATCTAATGAGTGTCTACAACACACTCAGATAGGAAAGGGAAAAAAAAAAAAAAGTGCAACATACATTCATGTGTGTGTGTGTGGACCAACTATATGAATAGACATCGGAGACCAGAGAATGCTATACAACATTAGGTATGTGAAGAATAAAATCAGTAACTTATAAACTTTATCTAATCCATTTTAGTGGAGACTATTGAGCCCTGTGTTGGCACAAATTTATTAAAGGAATCCTATTGTAATAAAGACATTGTTTTCTTGCTTGAATCCAAGGGTGATAAGACGTTGTCTTGGTTTTAAAAAGTTCATGCTCCAGGACTTTCATTCCAATCCTGATGTCACTGCCCAGTAGGTCATGTACCTATAATAATAAGTTTTCGGGATGGGAGTTTGGACCTCCCTGCTTGTCCAAAAAAAAAACACCACACACAACATTCCCCTCTACATGATCAATGATTATACCAAACTTTGTAGCACATTCGTAGATTTCGTTGCTCTAAAGAAAAAGCTAATTGTGTCAATGTGCACAGTGAATAGGAGCGACTTTTTAAACAGCTGATGCTCGTGTAGGGTTCGATTTAAGCCTCATACACACGCGTCGAAAATCGGCAGGGAATTTTCGTCCGATGACCGATCTGCCGATTTTCGGCTTGTAAGTATGATGCTTCCGACAACTGACTTTTGTCCGCCGTCAAAACACGGCCGATTTTCATGCAGTCAGTACAGGATTTCGACAGGGAAATATCTAATGAGTAAGACTGGGCATGCTCAGAGAAGAAAGAACACAAAGAAAGTAAACCAACACATGACATCACTTCTGAAGTAGAATTTTGTTGGGCGAGAAAATTTGTGTGCAGTCTAGGCACATTCCAACCAACAAAACACCAGGCTGGACAAAAGACGGACGATCGGTCGGCCGATAATCGTTGCGTGTGTACTAGGCTTTAGGAAAATTGCAGTGTCTGCCTTTAGATGTGAATCAGCCCATCAGCCCTCGTTCACGACTAGGGTTGAGCGGACACCTAGATGTCCGTGTTCGACCGAACTTTAAAAAAAAGTCCGGGTCCGTGTCCCGGACTTTTACCGAACTTTTCCCGGACACCGAACCCCATTGAAGTCAATGGGGACCCGAACTTTAAGGCACTAAAATGGCTCTAAAACACCAAAGGAAAGGGCTAGAGTGCTGCAAATGGCAGCAAAACGTAATTAAGAGCATGGCAAGTGCTCTGCAAACAAATGTGGATAGGGAAATAACTTAAAACAACAAAAAAAAAAACAGAAAAATAAAACAATGTTCTTCTTCATCTCTGAAGGACGAGGCCCATATGGAGTAGGAGGGAGGTTGAGGTGGTGGTGGATGTGGCGGTGACATAGGCGTGCGCACAGGGTGTGCTGGGTGTGCCTGGGCACACCCTAATCACCTAGGGCACATAGCATTGCCAGTGAGGAGATGGGAAAGATCTCCCTGGGACCTGCTCTGCTCTATTTCTCCTTGCCTACAGGTACATGGCCCAGATACATTACTCTCCCTGCTGGCAAACACATGCATGTGTATTTCAACTTTGGGGTGCACACCTTAATGCAATAGGCTGCGCACACCTATGGGCGGTGTAGGTGGAAGCGGCGGTGGAGGAGGACCAGGGCCGGATTAACAGCATCATGGGCTTGGTGCTGAGGATTTTGAAGGGCCTTAAGGGCCGTGCCTTGCCATGCACCCAGAGGAGGAAGGGTGCAGCCATGCATGCCTAATTCAACATGGGATGCTGTCTCTGAAGCCCATAAACACATCCACGCATCGCCAACTGTCCCTCCTTGTCCGGCCTTCACGCTGTGTGGGGAGGTTCTGAGGGTGCTGCCTGGGGAAGCGAGCATAGAAGCCAGACTTCTGTGTTTACAAGTGACAGAAGAGCGGTAACAGTGAATATGGCCAACCCGGGGCCTATATAAAAAGGTAGGGGCCTGGAGCTGCAGCTCCAATAGCCCCTACATTAATCTGGCCCTGAGGAGGAGGACGAGGTAGCCAACACTGCTTCTTTTCAAAAATTTTAAATGAGGGTACACCCCAAAAGAGTGAGAAAGAGCAAAAATGGAACAATGGGTGGGTAAGGTCGGTATCCATTGCTATTCTGCATAAGGTACGGAAAAGTCCCGTGGGATCCATGCCTGGTTCATTTTAATGAACGTGAGCTTGTCCACATTGTCTCTGGACAGGCGGCTGCGCTTGTCTGTTATAACGCCCCCAGCCGTGCTAAATACCCGTTCAGATAATACACTGGCTGCAGGGCACGCCAGCACCTCCAAGGCATAAAGGGCAAGCTCAGGCCATGTGCCCAATTTGGAGACCCAGAAGTTGAAGGGGGCAGACCCGTCATTCACTACATGTAGGCGTGTGCACACATACTGCTCCACCATGTTGGTAAAATGCTGCCTCCTGCTAAGACGTTCCATCTGAGCTGCTGGTGCTGCTGTTTGTTGTGGCGTGCTGACAAAGCTTTTCCACATTTCGGCCATGCTAACCCTGCCTTCTGAGGTGCTGGCGGTGCCCTGGTTGCGTTGGCGACCTCCTCCTCCTCCTCCTCTGCCTTGTGCTTCCACTGTGGCCCCGCTGTCAGATGGGAATGCCAGCAGCATGGCGTCTACCAGCGTGCGCTTGTACTCGCGCATCTTGCGATCGCGCTCCAGTGAGTGAATTAAGGACGGTACGTTGTCCTTGTAACGGGGATCCAGCAGCGTGGCCACCCAGTAATCAGCACAAGTTAGAATGTGGGCAACTCGGCGGTCGTTGTGGAGACACTGCAGCATGTAATCGCTCATGTGTGCCAGGCTGCCCAGAGGCGACGAAAGGCTGTCCTCTGTGGGAGGTGTATCGTCTGTGTCCTCTGTATCCCCCCAGCCACGCACCAGTGATGGCCATGAGCTGGCCTGGGTGCCACCCTGCTGTGAACATGGTTCCATCTCCTCCTCCAGCTCCTCCTCCTCCTCCTCATCCTCCTCATCCTCCAGAACTGTGCCCCTGCTGGACAATTGTGTCCCTGGCGTTTGTGTGTGCAGGAACCCACCCTCGGAGCCCCTTGCGAATGACTGCCCTGAAAGCCTTTGAAATGTTACCTCTTCATCCTCCTCCTCCTCCTCCTCATCCTGTGCCACATCCTCTTCCATCATCGCCCAAATTGTTTTTTCAAGGAGGCATAGAAGTGGGATAGTTAAGCTGAGAATGGCGTCATTGCCACTGGCCATGTTGGTGGAGTACCCAAAACAGCGCAACAAGGCACAATATATGCAAATGTCAAATATGCAAACTATGCCGCAATTTAATGTTTTTTACACCAAAAGGGTGTGTATTGAATAGCGGAATAGGATAAAAAACTGTGTATCTCACACGTACAAACACAGACTAGGCCCGATTAAATTTTTTCCTACCCTAAAGGGAGGATGAGGAAGAGGAGTATGGAACATGCAGCACCCTCAAATCTTCAGAAGTATGAGATGAACCCCAAAAACTTGGAAAGGTGGATCTCTCTCACACGTACCAACACAGACTATCCCCCAATTTAACTGATCCCCAAAGGTTTTTGATTAAATAGCGGAATAGAAAATATGATCCAAAAAAAGTGTATGTATATCACACGTACACAACCACACTAGGCCCCAATTACTATTGTTTGTACCCCTAAAAGGCTAGATGAGGAGTAGGGGGGGTATGGAACAGGCAGCACCCTCAAACCTTCAGAAGTATGAGATGAACCCCAACAACTTGGAAAGGTGGATCTCTCTCACACGTACCAACACAGACTATCCCCCAATTTAACTGATCCCCAAAGGTTTTTGATTAAATAGCGGAATAGAAAATATGATCCAAAAAAAGTGTATGTATATCACACGTACACAACCACACTAGGCCCCAATTACTATTGTTTGTACCCCTAAAAGGCTAGGAGTAGGGGGAGTATGGAACAGGCAGCACCCTCAAACCTTCAGAAGTATGAGATGAACCCCAACAACTTGGAAAGGTGGATCTCTCTCACACGTACCAACACAGACTATCCCCCAATTTAACTGATCCCCAAAGGTTTTTGATTAAATAGCGGAATAGAAAATATGATCCAAAAAAAGTGTATGTATATCACACGTACACAACCACACTAGGCCCCAATTACTATTGTTTGTACCCCTAAAAGGCTAGATGAGGAGTAGGGGGGGTATGGAACAGGCAGCACCCTCAAATCTTCAGAAGTATGAGATGAACCCCAAAAACTTGGAAAGGTGGATCTCTCTCACACGTACCAACACAGACTATCCCCCAATTTAACTGATCCCCAAAGGTTTGATTAAATAGCGGAATAGAAAATATGATCCAAAAAAAGTGTATGTATATCACACGTACACAACCACACTAGGCCCCAATTACTATTGTTTGTACCCCTAAAAGGCTAGATGAGGAGTAGGGGGGGTATGGAACAGGCAGCACCCTCAAACCTTCAGAAGTATGAGATGAACCCCAACAACTTGGAAAGGTGGATCTCTCTCACACGTACCAACACAGACTATCCCCCAATTTAACTGATCCCCAAAGGTTTTTGATTAAATAGCGGAATAGAAAATATGATCCAAAAAAAGTGTATGTATATCACACGTACACAACCACACTAGGCCCCAATTACTATTGTTTGTACCCCTAAAAGGCTAGATGAGGAGTAGGGGGGGGTATGGAACAGGCAGCACCCTCAAACCTTCAGAAGTATGAGATGAACCCCAACAACTTGGAAAGGTGGATCTCTCTCACACGTACCAACACAGACTATCCCCCAATTTAACTGATCCCCAAAGGTTTTTGATTAAATAGCGGAATAGAAAATATGATCCAAAAAAAGTGTATGTATATCACACGTACACAACCACACTAGGCCCCAATTACTATTGTTTGTACCCCTAAAAGGCTAGATGAGGAGTAGGGGGGGTATGGAACAGGCAGCACCCTCAAACCTTCAGAAGTATGAGATGAACCCCAACAACTTGGAAAGGTGGATCTCTCTCACACGTACCAACACAGACTATCCCCCAATTTAACTGATCCCCAAAGGTTTTTGATTAAATAGCGGAATAGAAAATATGATCCAAAAAAAGTGTATGTATATCACACGTACACAACCACACTAGGCCCCAATTACTATTGTTTGTACCCCTAAAAGGCTAGATGAGGAGTAGGGGGGGTATGGAACAGGCAGCACCCTCAAACCTTCAGAAGTATGAGATGAACCCCAACAACTTGGAAAGGTGGATCTCTCTCACACGTACCAACACAGACTATCCCCCAATTTAACTGATCCCCAAAGGTTTTTGATTAAATAGCGGAATAGAAAATATGATCCAAAAAAAGTGTATGTATATCACACGTACACAACCACACTGGGCCCCAATTACTATTGTTTGTACCCCTAAAAGGCTAGATGAGGAGTAGGGGGAGTATGGAACAGGCAGCACCCTCAAACCTTCAGAAGTATGAGATGAACCCCAACAACTTGGAAAGGTGGATCTCTCTCACACGTACCAACACAGACTATCCCCCAATTTAACTGATCCCCAAAGGTTTTTGATTAAATAGCGGAATAGAAAATATGATCCAAAAAAAGTGTATGTATATCACACGTACACAACCACACTAGGCCCCAATTACTATTGTTTGTACCCCTAAAAGGCTAGATGAGGAGTAGGGGGGAGTATGGAACAGGCAGCACCCTCAAATCTTCAGAAGTATGAGATTGTGTTCACTGTACCCCACAAAGATTGAGTTCACTGCACCCCACAATGATTGTGTTCACTGCACCCCACAAAGATTGTGTTCACTGCACCTCACAAAGATTGTGTTCACTGTACCCCCCAAAGATTGTGTTCACTGCACCCCACAAAGATTCTGTTCACTGTACCCCACAAAGATTGTGTTCACTGCACCCTAAAAGGATGTTGTTCACTGCACCCCACAAAGATTGTGTTCACTGCACCCTAAAAGGATGTTGTTCACTGCACCCCAAAAAGATTGTGTTCACTGCACCCCCCCAAAGATTGTGTTCACTGCACCCCACAAAGATTGTGTTCACTGCACCCCACAAAGATTGTGTTCACTGCACCCCACAAAGATTGTGTTCACTGCACCCCCCAAAGATTGTGTTCACTGCACCCCCCAAAGATTGTGTTCACTGCACCCCACAAAGATTGTGTTCACTGTACCCCCCCAAAGATTGTGTTCACTGCACCCCACAAAGATTCTGTTCACTGCACCCCAAAAAGATTGTGTTCACTGCACCCCAAAAAGATTGTGTTCACTGCACCCCAAAAAGATTGTGTTCACTGCACCCCAAAAAGATTGTGTTCACTGCAGCTCACACACAGAAAAATGGATGTGGATCACTGACACCTGCCTATCTCCAATCCCACACCACACAGCAATATCGATTGTAGTTTGTAGAACACAGTTTCCCTAAAATTCAGCAGACTCTGTCCCTAACAGGATTGAGAAGAGATCGTAGATCAGGATTGAGTGCAGATTCACCCCACCCCCCACACAGCAATATCGATTGTAGTTTGTAGAAGACACTGACCCTATAATTCAGCAGACTCTATCCCTAAAATGCCTACAACTCGCCCTGCCTAAACACTCCGACCTGTCCCTCAATTCTATCCGGACACAAATGGTTTTTTCCTGCCTATCTTTCCCTAATCAGCAGCCAGCACATTGATGTGTGCTCTGTCCCTTAGCTAAGCAGCAGAATGACGCTGCTGCGGCGGCTGCCTCGAACTTATAAAGACTTGGTCACATGCTTCAGACGGCCAATCACAGCTACTAAGACATTTGCAGGCATGGCTGGGATGGCTTAAGGCACACCAGTTAAACGATTGTTGATTGGCTGTTGAAAGCCCGCCATGAAAAGAGCGCCAAAGCATGCAAAACCCGGAAATAAAACGACCGAACACGGATTTTTACCCGAACATACAGTAAAGTGTCCGTGTCCGTGTAAAAAAAATCCAATTATTCGGTACGAACACGAATAATACAGTCCGTGTTCGCTCAACACTATTCACGACAACGCAGCTTTGAAATCATGTTCATCTGAACTTGCACGATTTCAAAGCAGCATTTCTGTCTGACTTCGGGGGCGTCTTGAAAGACATCTGTGTGGGTTCATGCACAGATGTCTATTGAAAAAATAATGCCAAAAATAGTGCAGGAACTACTTTTGGAAATCGGTGTGGCGTGGCACAGTCAACGTCGCACCAATTAGGACACTTCCATTGCAGGCAATAGGCTGCGATTTGAACTGTCAAATCACGCTGATGTGAACGGGGCTGTTTGCTACGGAGCACACCGAACATCTGACTTGCATCTTAGTGCAAACTTCTGAGAAAATCAATTAGCCAATTGCAAAAGCAGTAAATGGTGTTTCTGAAGGAGGTTCTGTACACAGAACTCCTCCAGGTTACCATATTGCATTTAGTTTTAGCCCACAAATCACGTTGAGCAGATTTGACATGTCAAATCTGAGCCTCTTGCCGGCAACAGCACTGTCCCAATTGGTGAGACGCTGACTTTGCCGCCGATTCCCAAAAGTAGTTTCTGCACTACTTTTGGCAACTTGGAACCTGCACAGATGTCTGTCAAATCGCCCCTGAAGTCGGACTAAAAAATGCCAGTTTGAAATCGTGCAATTCAGCTGAACTCGCACGTTTTTAAACTCGCCTTCAGTGTGAACCTACACAGAGAATTTAACAGCTCTGCAGATTGATAAGGAAAGGTCATTTTTAATACATTTAATTACAATATGGCATGTGAAGAAACTGTATACGCTATATTATTTGCTATGTTTTTCCTGCAAAAAAGTGAAGTTACCCTTTAATCACTTCCAGACCGTCCGCCGCAGTTATAAGTCACTACTTTTATGTTAAATACTTGGGTTATGGCAGCAGATAGCTGCCATAACCCTGGTATTTTTTTTTTTTTACTGGGCGGGCCTCTTTCTCATAAAAGTGGTCCCAGTGGCAGATTCACCACAGGATCACTTTTATGGGTGGCAGGGGGAGGTGCCCCCCTCCCCTTCTGCTTACCGGAGCCGTTGGTCGCGGGGAAACGATCTGGCCCTCTCCCCTCCTAGGCAGGAAGTCAAATGAAGGCAAGCTGGCCCCCACTCGACTCTATGGCCTTGGAGGAATGGGGCGACGTCATATGTCACTTCCTTCCAATGGCCTTAAAAAGTGCCAATTTTTTTTCATAAAAAAAAACAAAAAATAAAAAAACTTTTTTTTTGCCTTTTAGTGTAGATGTGAGATCTGAGGTCTTTTTGACCCCAGATTTCACATTAAAGGAGGACCTGTCCTGCTTATTTCTATTATAAAGGGATGTTTACATTTCTTTTATTAGGAATAAAAGTGATCAAATTAAAAAAAATAAATAAAATAAAAAAAAAGGAACAGTGTAAAAATGAAAAAAGGTAAAAAAAAAAAAATATATATATATATATATATATATATATATATATATATATATATATATATATATATATATATATATATATATATATATATATATATATAATATTAAAGCATCCAGTCCCTCCGAGCTCGTGCGCAGAAGGGAACACATGGTCATCGCACCCACATATGTAAATAGTGTTCAAACCACACATGTGAGGAATCGCTGCAATCGTAAGAGCAATAATTCTAGCCCTCCTCTGCAACTTTAAATTGGTAACCTGTAGAAACTTTTAAAGCGTCTCCTATGGAGATTTTTTAAGTACCAATTTTTGTCGCCATTCCACGAGCGTGTGCAATTTTGAAGCGTGACATCTTGGTATCTGTTTACTCTGCGTAACATTATCTTTCACATTATAGAAAAATATAAATTTGGGCTAACTTTACGGTTTTAGAAAAAGAAAATCAGCGCACTTTCTGGAGGTTCATCAATGCACAATTATTGTGGTGTAAACTGTGGGCTCTATCTGGATGTTAAGTGGAATATATATATATATATATATATATATATATATATATAATAAATAAAAAATCTCTATTAATTCAAAATTGAAGTGCAAATGCGGTGTGCCCTTCTTATGTTGAAATCAATACCTGGTAAATGATACCAAAAAAGGTGCTAGTGCATAAATAATGTACAACTATATGTGCAATATAACAGGAAAAGTGCAAATGCAATATATCACATCCTAAAAAACCCCAAGGCACCGGATCTTTACATTTGAGAACTTTACTGTCCAATTTTTTATTTATTTTTTTTTGGGGGGGGGGGGGGGGAGGGGGGAAATAACACGTTTGAAAGACCACTGCGCAAATAACGGACAAAAAAAAAAAATATTGCAACAATCGCCATTTTATTCTCCAGAGTCTTTGCTTAGAAAAAAAAAAAGATTTTAACTTGTAAACAACAAGTGTCAGAAGGCCTGGTCCTTAAGGAATTGTGACAACTGTGTCTTGCCTTTGATTGTGGAGTAAAATAGGCTGTACAACAATAGCAATATTAACTGGCTTCTTTAATGTAAAAATGAATCAGTGATTGTTATAACAAAACAAGGGGTTTCACTACCCCTTTAAATGCACTCAGTACAACAGTAAAAGTAATCTAAATACAGGTTACCACAATGACGGGAGACAAAAATATAAATATACAAACAAACATAAGTTGGACAAAAGTCCAAGGAAAAAAAAAAAAAAAAAAAAAAAAAAAAAGTTAATCTCCCACCAATGATTCTTTGTTTTCAGCGATCCCATGTGCCATCCACCACCATTACTGATCCCTAAGAATTAAGACTATCAGCACATGTACTGTATCACCCTGGGAAAAGGTTAGGCAGCAACCACATAATGAATATTGATCACATTGTCTCAGTGGATAAATGTGGAGCACTCTAGAAATATTTCAAGCACACTACTGGCTTCCCGATCAGCAATAGTCACTCCGAGTATTTAGTCCATGCCACAGAGCCCAGCCAGTAGCAGGGGATTCTTGTGAGGTCTTTTGCAATTTCACATGGGTACAGCCACAAGCCTCCCATCCAAACTATACCAAAAGTATATGCTGCTTTCAAAACACTTACCTTTCCTAAGCAGCAACTATTTCCTAATAGGATGAATAGTGTACAATACATTAGTTCTTAAAATTATTTTTACCTGGTATTCTCAAACAAACCTCACACTTGCCAATAGATGCTTTGTAGATCTGTAGGTGTAGGGACACAGGTGCAATACATCAACGTATTCCCTTTTATCATGTGATGAGTTTCACAAATCACATGCTGCGAGGGCTTTAATAGAGAGCAGCTGGATTCACACCATGTCCAGTGTATTTAAATAGCATTGATGCAGATTAAATGCACTTGTGTTTATATGTTGACAGCCTTTTTTTTTTTATGCATTGCAATGCATCAATGTGTATTTTAAAACATTTCATAGTGCAGATTTTCTTTTGTTTACAGCAGCAACGAAAAAAAAAACAAAATATATCTTTCCATAACGTACATTGTAGCGTGCTTTTAGGTGTTGTAATACGTTATAGCATGTTGTACTTTGTTTGAATGCAAAGCAACACCTTAGGGTGAACTGAGACTATTGGAAACAGCTTGTTGTTGCATTAGACCCGTGTTAAACAGTAATGATGGGCTCAGGCGTATTCAGATCCTACCTCCAATCATAGGCAGCATGTGTATGTGCAGCTGCAGGCCAGGAAATGCCTCACTGCCTATGATTGGCGGTGTGCAGTGCTGGATTCCTGGCGGCTACGATCCAAACACGCCTGAGCCCATCCCCATTGAACAATACAGCCCAACGCAACCCAATGCACATGGAGTGAATGGGGCATTAATAACCTGTTGTTGATTTGAGTCCATTTACACCATAATGCAGTGTCATACAACACACATACTGTATTTTTGTATTTTAAATGGGCTGTCCATGCAAGGAAAAAAAGTAGGTCCTGCGTGAATTTTTTTATGCATTGCAATTCAACTCACAGGACATATGAATATGTGTGTTGTATTGCAAAATAATATTGTAGGTGGTTATTGCACATTGTAGATGCATGCATTTCAGTGCACATCTGATGTGCCTTATAAGGCATTGCGGTAATGTGTATAATGGCGTGCTGAAGCAAACCTGACGCTATATTCAAATTTCTCAGGGAAAGTTTACTTGTTCAGAACATGATAATTTAAAAATCCACAAAAAACTGTTGTTTTTTTTTTAACATAGCTAGTAACTTTTTAATTCTATCTCTTTATGTGGTATTAGCATGATGTAATGCTGTACGAATGAAAAGGAATGGAAGCCCCCTTTTAAGATGCTTACCCTAGGCCCACTAGTGTCCTGAAACAACCCTGGGAAGAATGTGTAAGTATAGATAGTTATAGGAGTTCCAGCTATTTATTTTACTTCTAACTATAAAATCCCTGTCAGTTTTCTTGTATCCCATTTGGAAGATTTTCCTTCATGTTCTGTCCCATAGCCAAAACATGAGAAGAATCCCTCCAGCAGCAGCAATAAAAAAACAGACAGGTGTTCTAATCCCTTTCCACTCTATCCAAAACTATAAAGAAAAAAAAATTGCCTTTATTTATACTTTAAGGCTACATTCACACCAGCGTTTCAGACCAGTGTAAATTGTGTCAGGAATCTACTGATTCCTGCTGCTGTGGGTGGATAGGTGAGTCCATCCCTGTACTAACAATGTGAGTAATGGGCCATACACACTATCAGATTTTCTGAAGACTTTTTCCTTAAGGGCTCTTTCACACAGGCGGACCGTTCAGATCCGCCTGTCTGTTTTTTTGGCGGATCTGAACAGTCCCCCCATGCATCTCTATGGGGGATCAGATGTCAGCGGAGACATGTCCACTGACACCCGATCCGATCCGTCAAATCTGGACGGATGGAAACCCTATTTTCCATCCGTCCAGCGGTTCGGATCGGATGGGATCAGATGAGAACGGACCGACGGTCCGTTCCCATCCGATTCCCGCATAGAGATCTATGGGGCTGTGACAGCTGTGTCTCCGCACACAGTGCGGAGAACAGCTGTCATTCTCCTGCTCAGCAGGGGATCGGCGGATCGATCCCCCGCTGAGAAATGCGGAGTCCGTTTGACGGACACAGTGTGTGAAAGAGCCCTAAGTGTTTAATAAGGTACTATTGTTTGTAAGGGAGTGATTCTTGCGCTGTCGTGGGAATATTGCATATATTTCTACCCCTGATGCTGCTTTTACAATTACTGGTAACTAAACAGTTTAATGAAAAAATTATGGGGGGGGGGGGGGGGGAGTACCTCGCTTCAGGGGTGATGGTTATAACTATTAGTGAGATCTTATAAAATCAAATGGATAATATAAATCTCAAATCTTCAATATCCTAAAAACCTGTGTGCCAAAAATAGATATAAAACTTATTTAATAAAATATATGCTGTGAATTATCCAACCATAAACAATGTACAAAATCATATCTGTGCCATGATGACGGTGTAACATTATAAATTCATTAATAATAAATATAAGGTGCAATAATATTCTTATTAATAATAAAGTGCTTATAATAAATTAATGTGGGATTGTGCAAATAATATTTAGTATGGAAGGTGATAATGGTATTATTAAAAGTGCGCCGTGCAAAAATTATTTTAAAGTGTCACGATTTCACTTTCATATATTGTGTCAAAACTGAATCAATCAGGAATATATAAAAAAATGAATAGGTAAAATAATATATAAATAATATTTATGTGCTCAAGTGTCCAATTAAATGTGACAATAATCCAATCTTCCTCTCCTGTGGATTAAAATTAGCTTCCTTCCACCTTTCCCCCTTGTGCAATATGGTGCTCTTCAGTGACAGACACGTCTAGGTGTGCTAACCGCTCACCTTAATGCTGTGGGAAATGCGCTTTTTGGTATTAAAAGCCAGACCTCTTATCCACTCCTCTCACACCTTGGGTCCTTATACTCCGGTACCTCCTTTCCTCTCCCTCGTATCTCAAAATAATGGGGCCATCATAGTGCAGCATTTCAAACTTTTATTTGTAAAAGGACATATAGTATATGTTCTTTTACAAATAAAAGTTTGAAATACTGCACTATGATGGCCCCATTATTTTGAGATACGAGGGAGAGGAAAGGAGGTACCGGAGTATAAGGACCCGAGGTATCCCAGAAAGGAGGAAAAGTACTAACATCCCCTGCCTTTGGTTAAGCTGAGCCAATTCACCCATATGATTGAATTAATTATATTCAATTTTTTAGGATAAATTCCTTCACTTGTGTCCTTTTTTTTCTTTCTTTTTCTGGGATTCTTCACATATCATCACATATATTTACATTTACTACACACGTTTCTTCATATTCTATTGATTTAACTTTTTTCTTTTTGGTTTTCCTGCACTTTATAATATAAGAATTATTTTTTGTGTAAATAAAAGAGAGGAAACCTTTTTCGAACTTTTCACTATATGTAATGTGTTTAATTTTTGTAATGTGTTTGTATATTTCTTTCTTCACTTAGCACAAGTATTGTGATTAATTGTCTTTTAGGTATGTTGGTTGAGGGTCGCATGTGAAAGGCGTTTTCTGGTAATTGGATTTGAGGCTTGTCAATTGCCTCTAGATTGGTTCCAGCTGATATGTTGCCTTCATATGTGGCTCTTTCACCGACATCGTATTGTGTGGTTATGAGTAAGCGATCTCCAGTATCGTGAAACGTGTCAACCTGTCGCATGTTCCTGTGCTGTACTGTCTGTGTTTTTCCTTGGTGAGGAATTAAATACTTCAATATTTTCATTTAGTTCCTGAGTGCGGTCATTTTCTTCTTTTTGACTGTGATTTATCTGGATGGCGGATCCGACTCGCACCGCAACGCTTTGCCTCACCTGAGCGGCTTTTTTGTCAGTATCATATACCTCTTCCTGACAACCCTGGGCTGTGGGTGGGGGCTTAACGGAATCTGGAAGCCCCCTTCACCAAGGGGGCCCCCAGATCCCAGGCCCCCTCCTATGTGAATGGGTATTGAGTCCATTATACCCATACCCATTGACCAAAAAAGTGTAAAAAAGTAAAAACCACAGGAAATAGTTTTGACAAGTCCTTTATTAAAAAGAAAGAAGAAAAAGAAAATAGTGTCCTTCAATGTAAATCCATTGTCCATCCATCATGACACCCAAAGGAAAAATAGAAAAAAAAAAACGCTTCGCCTCCTAAGAGGCTACCTGCCGTATGCCCGATAACACTGCCCCTTCTGACGTCACATGACATCACGTGACGTCAGAAGGGGTGGTGCCACTGAGTGACGTAGCTGGGTGATCATGCCCCTTGCCTTTAAAAAAACTGTCAAAGCTGAAGATCGGCGGGTAGTCACTTAGGAAGCAAAGCGTTTTTTAACTTTTTTCTATTTTTTGGTCCAGCAGGTGTCATAATTGACAATGGATTTACATTGAGGGACACAATTTTTTTTTTCTTTTTAATAAAGGACTTGTCAAAAACTGATTCCTGTGGTTTTTACCTTTTTAACATTGGATTGGATTGGATTTTGGGGAGACCCTACGCTGTTTTTTTTTTGTTTACATTACACCAGCGAGCAAGTTTAAATTACATTTTTCCTTTAGAAATGTCGGTATTGCTGCAGCAGGCTCCATACATCGTACATATTCGCCATTTACAGGCACAATAAGGGGACCCCCAATGCACGATATTTAAAGGACATTTTAATTTTTGTTTCACTTTAATCATCAATAAAATCACTGCTCCTTTCAAAATGATCGTTTTTTTTTAAAAAAAAATTTCCATTGATACATGTCCTCCAGGGCAGTACCCAGGTCCCCATACACTTTTTATGGCAATAACTTTCATATAAGCCTTTAAAACGAGGACCTTTGATTTTTTATATTCGTGTCCCATAGACTTTAATACAGCTTGCATGTTCACTAGAACTTTTTCCCCTGTTTGAGATGTTCTAATGCGAACCGAACGGGGAGGGTGTTCGGCCCATCCCTAATTCCTACTATATTCAGGGCCCAAAAAAAGGATCAGCTTCTTCAAAAAATACCATTGCTAGATGAATAAAAGCTGCAATTAAAAAATCCTATGCAACCGCTGGGCTGCAGGCTCCCCAAAACCTTAGAGCCCATTCCACCAGAGCTCTGGCTACATCCTGCGCTGATAGGGCAGGGGCTACCCTGATCCAAAACTGCAAAGCAGCTACCTGATCGAGCTTCCAGACATTTATTATTATTATTATATAGGATTTATATAGCGCTGACAGTTTACATAGCCCTTTACAACTTGAGGGTAGAAAGTATAAACCCAATAAACTTTAATACAGTAAGAATCAGAGGACCCTGGCAGTCTAAGAGGGAGGGTGAAGAGACACAAGAGGTAATAACTGTAGGGGATGTGCTGTTGGAAAAAATAAATGTACAGTTGTTAGGTAGGGGCCAGATAGGCTTCTCTGAAGAGATGTGTTTTCAGGGATCGTCTGAAAGTAGACAAAGTAGAGATAGCCGGACAGACTGGGGTAGTGATTTCCAGAGGATGGGAGAAGCTTGGAAGAAGTCCTGTATACAAGCATAGAATGAGGTGACAAGGGACCTAGAGAGCAGGAGGTCTTGGGAGGAGCAAAAAGGCTCTGATCTGAGTATGCACATAGATTTACTGCACACAATTATAAGCATTGTGATCTGTTTTAATAAATGTTCTGTTTTTATTTATTTACCACTTTATGCATTGACATACCTCCATAGGCCTAGTCAGTCCAGAAAGTATGGTCACCTACTGACTTGGCACCATCTACAGGCAGCCTAACTCTTAAATAGGGATGATCGAACGGTTCGGGTCGACCATCGGTTCGGCCCGAACATTGGGTGTTCGAAAGTTCGGCCGAATTTAGAACTTTTTGCCCAAAAAGTTTGGAATTCGGCAACCAGAACCGCCCAAAATGCAATGCTTCAGGAAATGGGCTTTAAAAGCCCGTGATTGGACCAGAACCATTAGCAAAAGCCAATTGAGGGGAATGTGATTGGAGTGACTAGGGGGTCCCTAGACCAATCATTAGTGAATACGCCCCCCAGTATATAAGATCGCCCCCGCCATATTCCTAGCATTGTTATACTGGACATGGAAGAGAGTGGAAGCAGTTCTGTTAATTTTACTTTAAAAGTGTCATTTAGCTATTTTTAGTGTGAGGAAAGGGATATCTAGTGTAGTTAGAGTGCTCCTTTACACTTAAGTTAGCTTCAAAAATTGAGTTTCTGTAGGGACCGTTAAGTGTAAGGGGACCGTAGTGTAGTGTAGGGTTAACTGGCAGTGACTGCTATGGCAGGGTGACAAAACCCTTCCATAGCAGGGTGACCGCTATAGAGAAATGATCTTTTCTCTGAATAGCTTCGGCACACCCATATGGCTTCTCACCAGCCAAGCATTTTTTATGCTGCAGGGGCTGCCAGTGCTTTTTTGAGGACATGTTTGATGTCAGACATGACATCTGAACATGTGTATAGGGGGTATATATAGACATATATGTCTGAATATATACCCCTAGACATATATAGGTGTGATAGTAGCAGAAATAAATGCTTGCGCTAATGAAATCATTTACAGTAATATATTTCTGCTACTATCACACCTATATATGTCTAGGGGTATATATTCAGACATATATGTGTATATATACCCCCTATACACATGTTCAGATGTTTTGCCTGCCTCAAAAGAACCCAAAAAAATGCCAAAAAAACGCTAGCGTCAAAAAAAATGCCCAGGTGTGTTTTTTCTGGCATTTTTTGGGGGTTTTTGGAGGCAGGCAAAACATCTGAACTTGTGCACAGTACCACTATACACAAGTTCAGATGTTTTGCCTGCCTCAAAAGAACCCCAAAAAATGCCAAAAAAAAAGCTAGCGTCAAAAAAAAAAATGCCCAGGTGTGTTTTTGCTGGCATTTTTTGGGGGGTTTTGGAGGCAGGCAAAACATCTGAACTTGTGCACAGTACCACTATACACAAGTTCAGATGTTTTGCCTGCCTCAAAAGAACCCCAAAAAATGCCAAAAAAAAGCTAGCGTCAAAAAAAAAATGCCCAGGTGTGTTTTTGCTGGCATTTTTTGGGGGGTTTTGGAGGCAGGCAAAACATCTGAACTTGTGCACAGTACCACTATACACAAGTTCAGATGTTTTTCCTGACTGCAAAGAACCCAAAAAAATGCCTGCTTTGAAACCGGCAAGGTGTGGAGAGAAGCTAACCCCCTGAGCTGAAAGTTTTCTAATACATACAATCCTTTTTTTTTCTGGTTCTGGACATGCTACAGAGCTGAAACTTCACAGGTACACCTTTTAGACCCCCCAGACACAAAATCACACAAAAAAAGTTCTTAAAAATTGTCATTTTTGATAAAAAAGCCAATTATTGAAAAAAAAAAAAAAAAAGAGATTTTTTGATTTTTAGATTTAGTATCTGGGGGGTCTAAAAAGTGTACATGTGAAGTTTCAGCTCTGTAGCATGTCCAGAACCATAAAAAAAAGATCGTTTGTATTAGAAAACTTTCTGACAGGGGGTTGGCTTCGCTGCTGTAACACCTTGCCGGTTTAATAGAAGGCATTTTTTTGAGTTCTTTGCAGTCAGGAAAAACATCTGAACTTGTGTATAGTGGTACTGTGCACAAGTTCTGATGTTTTGCCTGCCTCCAAAAATCCCCAAAAAATGCCAGCAAAAACACACCTGGGCATTTTATTTTTGACGCTAGCGTTTTTTTGGCATTTTTTTGGGGTTCTTTTGAGGCAGGCAAAACATCTGAACTTGTGTATAGTGGTGTATATACACACATCCATATATTTATATACACACCTAGACATATATAGGTGTGATAGTAGCAGAAATATATGCTTGCTCTAATGAAATCATTTACAGTAATATATTTCTGCTACTATCACACCTATATATGTCTAGGTGTGTATATAAATATATGTATGTGTGTATATATACCACTATACACAAGTTCAGATGTATTGCCTGCCTCAAAAGAACCACAAAAAATGCCGAAAAAACGCTAGCGTAAAAAAAAAAATGCCCAGGTGTGTTTTTGCTGGCATTTTTTGGGGGTTTTTGGAGGCAGGCAAAACATCAGAACTTGTGCACAGTACCACTATACACAAGTTCAGATGTTTTTCCTGACTGCAAAGAACTCAAAAAAATGCCTTCTATTAAACCGGCAAGGTGTTAAAGCAGCAAAGCAAACCCCCTGTCAGAAAGTTTTCTAATACAAACAATCTTTTTTTTATGGTTCTGGACATGCTACAGAGCTGAAACTTCACATGTACACTTTTTAGACCCCCCAGATCTGAAATCCAAAATAATCTCTCTTTTTTTTTTTTTTTTATCAAAAATGACAATTTTTAAGAAGTTTTTTTGTGTGATTTTGTGTCTGGGGGGTCTAAAAGGTGTACCTGTGAAGTTTCAGCTCTGTAGCATGTCCAGAACCAGAAAAAAAAGGATTGTATGTAGTAGAAAACTTTCAGCTCAGGGGGTTAGCTTCTCTCCTCGGTTTTCACACCTTGCCGGTTTCAAAGCAGGCATTTTTTTGGGTTCTTTGCAGTCAGGAAAAACATCTGAACTTGTGTATAGTGGTACTGTGCACAAGTTCAGATGTTTTGCCTGCCTCCAAAACCCCCCAAAAAATGCCAGCAAAAACACACCTGGGCATTTTTTTTTGACGCTAGGATTTTTATTGTCATTTTTTTGGGTTCTTTTGAGGCAGGCAAAACATCTGAACTTGTGTATAGTGGTATATATACACACATAATTATATGTATATAGACACCTAGCCATATATAGGTGTGATAGTAGCAGAAATATATTACTGTAAATGATTTCATTAGCGCAAGCATTTATTTCTGCTACTATCACACCTATATATGTCTAGGGGTATACATACAGACATATATGTGTATATATACCCCCTATACACATGTTTAGATGTCATGTCTGACATAAAAAAAAAAGCACTGGCAGTGGCAGCCCCTGCAGCATAAAAAATGCTTGGCTGGTGAGAAGCTATATGGGTGTGCCGAAGCAATTCAGAGAAATTATCAGTTCTCTATAGCGGTCACCCTGCTATGGAAGGGTTTTGTCACCCTGCCATAGCAGTCACTGCCAGTTAATCCTACACTACACTACGGTCCCTTTACACTTAACACTTTCCCTACAGAAACTAAATTTTTGAAGCTAACTTAAGTGTAAAGGAGCACTCTAACTACTCTAGATATCCCTTTCCTCACACTAATAAATAGCTAAATGACACTTTTAAAGTAAAATTAACAGAACTGCTTCCACTCTCTTCCATGTCCAGTATAACAATGCTAGGAATATGGCGGGGGCGATCTTATATACTGGGGGGCGTATTCACTAATGATTGGTCTAGAGACCCCCTAGTCACTCCAATCACATTCCCCTCAATTGGCTTTTGCTAATGGTTCTGGTCCAATCACGGGCTTTTAAAGCCCATTTCCTGAAGCATTGCATTTTGGGCGGTTCTGGTTGCCGAATTCCGAACTTTTTGGGCAAAAAGTTCTAAATTCGGCCGAACCTCGAACACTCAATGTTCGGACCGAACCGATGGTCGACCCGAACCGTTCGATCATCCCTATTCCCCACAACCCTGGCCGGTGGTTGTGGGGGTCTGCGAGTGGGGGATTATTGAAATCTATAAGCCCGCATTAACAAAGGGGGCCCCCAGATCCTGCCTACCATGTGAATGAGTATGGGTGTACATTGTACCCCTACTCATTTACCAAAAAAAATATCAAAGACAAACACACAGACAGTTTTTTTGACAATTCCTTTGACAAATCCATCGTACAATCATGACACTTGCTGCCACTGTCAACCTGAAAAAAGCCAAAAAAAAAAAAAAAAAAGGGGCCCACTCCCGCTCAAGGCTCCCGCTGTCTGACAGTTCCTAAATAACTAAGGGGTGGGGCCCCCGTGACATCACTATAAGACAGCAGGAGCCTTCAGCGGAGTGGATTGTTTTTCTTTTGTAGGATGGTGGTGGCGGTGTCGTGATTGGCGATGGATTTACTTCGGGGGACATTGTTTTACACTTTTGCAGCTTCTTTTAATAAAGGAATTTCAAAAGCTGTCTCTGTGTTTTTATTTATTCTTTACACTTTTTTGGTGAATGAGTAGGAATGCAATGTACAATGTATCCCATACTCATTCGCATAGGGGGGCGAGGCCAGGATCTGGGGGCTCTCTTGTTAAAGCGGGCTTCCAGATTCCAATAAGCCCCACGCCCACAGACCCCCTACAACCACCAGCCAGGGTTGTAGGGAAGAGGCCCTTGTCCCGATCAACAATCCTCTGCCCCAAAGCAACCCCCATGTTAAGGGCATGTGGCCTGGTATGGTTCAGGGAGGGGTGCTTGCTCATGCATAGGTATGCATGCACAGCTTTTCAAATTGAAGAAGGATTGAGTGAGAGCCAGTATTTGCCTCTAACCAGTGAGAGCAAATAGTATTCATTAAAAGTGCTGCTCAGTAAGTGCTATACTAATTAAAAAATCCAACACACGTAATAAATCATCATAATAATAAAAATATAAAGTGATAGCGATATCAATAAAAACAGTGAATGATTATAAAAATTGATGAAAAGGTGATGTATGATCTCAATCACCAGTACTGTAAAAATAGTTGAAACAATATGACAGCTTGTCAGATGTGTCATCTCCACTCTTGTGACCCCCTAATGGGTTGGTTTCACACCTCATTGAATGGGACCTTGCAATTAAGCTTGGTCTAAAAGCTGGTATACCCTCACTGGGTGATGGTGTATGGTTTCCTTTATTCCTCTTGTAATCCAAGCTCCCATTGTGAGACATATAGCTCCAGCAGCTGTCCCAAATATGTGGAGAAACATAAAACCATGGTGCAAATAACGTATGGTAAAATCAGCTTTATTAAAAAAATATAAATTCACTCACAAGCAGTTGGTGCTTGAGCGCACAATCTATCCCAGCAGGAAATATAATGATGGTATATATGTATATGACGGATGGCCGAGCGCAGACCCTCTTCAGTGGGATCCGTTCCAGCGTACCTGCCTCTGTGGAGTACTCTGATCACCGACACTCGCCTGGCCCCTCCCCTATGCGTGACAACGCAAAGGACTCCGTGTCTTCCTAAGGGGGATCAGTGAGAGAAAATACATGAACATTTTAATAGAATATAATCTGATCTCCAACTGCATCTGAGCATATCTCAGAGTCTATAGTGCAGCTTGTGCTGGCACAGGGTGCACCCTGAAACATTTCCAGCTGCTTTTATCTCCTATGTCAGAAAACTTGTCAGAAGTTATCATGCTGATAACAGAGGAACAAAGTAGCAGAAATACATGGGAAGTAGGGCTTTGGAGAGAGATAGGTAAACACGACAGATATATCTAATATCTGATATATATATATATATATATATATATATATATATATATATATATTGTAAGCTGGGGAACAGGTAGCAGGTGCAAAGCTCCCTGGGATGAGCTGTCTTTCAGGCATAGATACCAAATCCACTGAGGGAGTGACAAACAGTGCGGTGTTTATTGGTGCTATATACAAATTTATAAACAGGTGCTGTACAGTGCTTTAAGGAGAACAAGCAGGAATAATAATAATAAACAAAAGCCTAGCCGTGTCCCGGCGCTTACTACACACAATGCAGTCCCTAACTAACACAGACTGAGCAACCTACAGCTTGTCAGCTTCCAAAGACACACACTGACAGTGTTACCAACCTTCTGCTCTCCTAGACAAACGTTGTCTGTGTTCCCAGGCTGAGAGAGCCCTGCTGTCTGTGTCAGGTGAGATTAAATTGGCCTGGTGAAGAGGACGAAGATCTGAACTGGATCATGGCTCAGAGATCCCTAAAGGTATACGAGAGATGCCTGGGTGATGTATAAACCCCGAACAGGACTTTTCCTGGCTCTCTCTGGTACACTCTGCTACAATATATATATATATATATATATATATATATATATATATATATATATATATATATATATATATATACCCTGGTCAAATTTCATGAATGGTATTACATCCATTTTAACTCTTCAATAATTCACAGAAGTTGAATCCAATGCAATTTTACTTCAGACGATTTCAGTACAGAGGATGTTTTTCTAGTCTTTTGGAAATGTAAGAAGACACTTTGCTGAGCCTTGTCTTTGTGAATAACTGACACTGACTGAGGAAACCATGAAGAAGTGGGGAAGGTCTAACTAGGAATAAACTAACTAGAACTAAATAGAAGTGGAGGACAGAGGAAGATACTACGTTTACATTAGTAGGGAGGTTGTAGTGGCCCAAAACTGCCCCTCCATGTCAGCATAGTACAGAAAAGCGATAACCTCATGCAGTTCAATACTAGACTAAAAAAAAAAAAAAAAAAAAAAAAAAAATGAAAGTGGGATAGAACAATAAATCGGGACACATATTTTTTGCTATTTTGGGGCTCAACAGGTGAGCTCCTGAGCCTAATATATTATTAGGCTGGGACTAGAGCATGTTCTGTAATTTTGTTAATTGATTCTGCATTGAAGAAACTGACATTAGCTGTGTAGAACACTTCTGGGGTTGATTGTTGTACCCCACAGTCATATGATATAAAGGTGGTAGAAAACCACAAAGAAAGTTATATACTAATGCTCATATGGACTTGCTCTTATATTTTCAATGATGGAAACTGAAACCTTCACTGGGCAAAACACTGGAAAAAGTTCATAAAACTTGTTCCAGTGAAAACTTGCACTTGTGTTTTTATGTGCTTTCAAAAATGATTTTATTGTATTGCCTTTTTTATTATGATGGCCAAAGTTCAGAACAATTAACATTTTTTTTTCTCTTTTCAAAGACATTTGTTTACAAGAACCTTTATATGTTACTGAATGCCCTGCCACAGACAGATTGCAACTTAAAGGAATCTGTAAAGAAACCAGAGTCTCATAAATTTGGATGTGTAGACGGTTGAAGTTAAAAATACAGAAATGAGTAGGAGAAAAGCAAAGTGTGAGTAAGACCTAGAAGTACCTACATACTGTCATTAATAAATTAAACCATAGTAGACTTGAAGTAAACCTTGTCTGGCTTTGAAAACAGTAATGCAATCTCTCTTATTCTCCACTATATTTCAGTTTTCATGTGAAAACCAAGGTTTTGAAAGCTAGTCAGCTATATTTCTTTTTTGTACATCCCATGACACAGAACATCTTCATATTAATGATGATAGGATGGCACCTTCAGATGATTGGACATTTGCAAAAAAAGGCAGATGTAACCCATCCCCATTAGGCTAGACTTCATTTTTTTCTTGCTAGTGTTTTAAGTGATGGTCATGTCTTTGTGGTTTTCTGCATTAAAATAGGTTGCTTCTCATTGGTTCCAACTGGGATTAGGAGGCTCTGAAACATTGCCTGTGCCATGCGCAACACAGGGGAAGATTAGAGAGCTGAATGCATGGCAAAAGACCTGGTGCAAGAAGAAGGGATTTGGGTTTCTAGAGCACTGGGCTCACTTTTCATTGGGGTGCAACTAGAGTTGCCACCTCATCCCTTAAAAACAGAACACAAATTAATTACACAAGTTCTGAGGCTAATTTAATGCAGAGAAGGCTCCAAGTGAGTGTAATTACCACCTTAATCAGCCACAGAACCTGTGTAATTAATATGTGTTCTGTTTTAAAGGGATGAGGTGGCAACCCTAGGTGCAACCTATATGCTAAAGATGGTTTGCGCCTAAATGGAAGGGGTTCTGCTGTGCTAAGGGAGAGGTTTATGGCAAGGCTGGAGGAGCATTTAAACTAGGATTTAGGGGGGGGAGGGTGAATTATATTATAATGTGGCAGACAGGTCAGACAGGGGTCAGCCTCTATTGGTGGGTGGAATGGGGGGGAGAGTTATGGCAGAGGATAAGAAGGTTTCCAAGTTACAAACAACCACTGGAAATGGTACTATTTGTACCAAAATAAAAAAAATTTGCAAAATAAGTGTGCAAAATATGACAATGAATTAAAGTGTTTGTTCACCAATGCCAGAAGTCTGCCCTGCAAAATAGGTGAGTTGAAAGCACTTGTGCAGGAGGACAACTATGATTTAATTGGTATTGCTGAATCTTGGCTTCATTCTTCACATGACTGGGCTAATAATATTTCTGGCTATGCTCTATTTCCGAAAAAAAGGGTAAAACAGAGGGGTGGTGGTGTCTGTCTCTACAGTATGTGAGAAGTGATCTCAAAATGAGTGTGAAAGAAGATCTAGTTGATGGAGAGTGTGATGAGTCTGAAGCAGTATGGGTGGAAATGTACATGGGTGTGCGTAATACAAAGATTATCATTAGAGGTTGTTACAGATAGAAAAGGCTGCAAGGGCTGGGACAGTGTTAATAATGGTGGATTTTAACTACCAGACATTGGCTGGAGTAATGCCACTGCTGGAACAGTTAAGGGGCAATAATGTATAAACCTATTACAAGACAATTTTTATGGTACAGTTTATTGAGGCCCCGACTAGAAATTATGCTCTGTTGGACCTGGTAATCTCAAACCATGCAGAGCTTATTAATATGTTCTTATAAAAGAACACCTGGGTAGCAGTGACCATAATATGATTTAATTTAATGTTACCTGTAAGCAACAATCGCATACAGGAAATATAAAAACAATTAACTTTAGGAGAGCAAATTTTCCAAGGATAAGGGCTGCTCTCCAGGACTTTGATTGGGAGGGAATATTGGCATCGATGAACGCAGAACAGAAATGGGAATTTTTCAAAACCACTGTATGCAAACTCACTGCAAAGTATATTTCCATGGGCAATACGTTTAAAAGGCAAATAATAAATACTAATGTGGTCTCTGCCAAAGTTAAAGCTATAAATAATAAGAAAAGATCTTTTAAAAATTTAAAAAATGAAGGAACACGATCATTGTTAAATTGTTGTTATAAAGAATATAACAGAATAGGTAAAAAGGAAATGAAGGACACAAAAATTCAAAATGAACGACATACTGCAAAAGATAGTAGGACAAACCCCCAAAAATTCTTTAAATATGTTAACCACCTTGCGACAGCCCACCGCAGATAAACTGCGGCAGGAAGCCGCTCCTGGGCAAAGCAACGTAGGTATATGTTGCTTGCTCTCAGGAGGCTAGGGGGCGAGCGTGCGTCACCGGCGGCGCGCTCTCACCCCCGCTCATCAGCGGGGATGCCGATGCAGCTCCAAATTCCGTCTGACACCCATGATCATTCCCTGCTGAGAGAGAACGGTTAGCAGTTGTAAACACAGCTGACTGTTCTTCTCCCTGCAATGATCATAGAGCCCATGTGATCCTTCTATATAGGATCACATGTCTCTATGGTCATTTCAGAAGCTCCGCCCCCCCCCACAGTTAGAATCTCTCCCCTAGGCTCACATTTAACCCCTTGATCACCCATAATGTTAACCCCTTCCCTGCCAGTGTCATTAAAGTAACAGTGCATATGTTTTAGCACTGATTACTGATTAGTAATATCACTGGTCCCCCCAAAAGTGTCAAAAATATCAGTCAGGGGTCCGATCTGTCTGCCGCAATGTCGCAGTCCCGCAAAAAATTGCAGATTGCCGCTAGTAGAAAAAAAAAACAATAAAAATGTCATAAATCTTTCCCGTAGTTAGTAGGCGCAATAACTTGCGCAAACCAATTTAAGTACACTTATTGCGATTTTTTTTACCAAAAATATGTAGCAGAAATCAAATTGGCTAAAATGTTAAAAAAGTTTGATTTTTTAATTTTTTTTTTGAGAATGTAATATAGCAGAATGTAAAAAATATTGTTTTTTTTTTTCAAAATTGTCGCTCTTTTTTTTATTTATAGCACAAAAGGTGATCAAATACCACCAAAAGAAAGCTCTATTTGTGGGAAAAAAAGGACATCAATTTTATTTGGGTACAGCGTTGCACGACTGCGCAATTGTCCGTTAAAGTAACACAGTGCCGCATCGCAAAATAGGGCCTGGTCATTAAGGGGGCAAATCCTTCCGGTCTTAAAGTGGTTAATTGTAAAAAGTTTAGGTCTGAGCATGTAGGCCCTTTACAACATAATCTGGAGTGGGTGACTGGGGACAAAGAGAAGGCAAATTTATTGAATACTTCCTTCAGCTCTGTGTATACAAAGGAACATGGGGGAGCCCATAATATGGATGGTATTGACACAGCCCCAAATGATCCACAATGGCACAAAAGTGTTATGGTCCAAATATTTAGACATAATAAAGATGGATAAAGCACCTGGACCAGATGGCATCCACCCACACATCCTAAAAGAATTGAGCTCTGTAATTTCAAAGCCTTTGTTTCAAATTTTTAGGGACTCGTTAAGGAAGGGAATAGTACTACTGGATTAGCGTAGGGCCAATGTGGTGCCTATATTTAAAAAGGGATCAACGTATTTGCCAAGTAACTATAGACCTGTTAGTTAAAAAAAAAAAAAAGGGGGATTCACTTCAGAAATAAAGAGATTATTCTCCCACTCTACAGAACTCTTGTCCGGCCACATCTGGAGTATGCTGTCCAGTTCTGGGCACCAGTCCTCAGGAAGGATGTGCTGGAACTGGAGAGAGTCCAGAGAAGGGCAACAAAAATAATTAGGGGAATGGAGGGCATCAGCTATGAGGAAAGACTACAAGCGCTGAACTTATTCTCTCTGGAGAAGAGACGATTGAGGGGGGATATGATATCAATGTACAAATACTGTACTGGCGACCCTAGCATAAGGAACAAACTTTTTAGAGAAAGGGAATACAATAAGACACGTGGCCACTCAATACAACTAGAGGAAAAAACTGTTTAACCTTAAAATACGTAAGGGATTCTTCACTGACAGAGCAGTAAGGATGTGGAATTCTCTTCCACAAGCAGTCGTTTCAGGAGGGAGCATCGATAGTTTCAAAAAACTATTCGATGGGCACCTTAAAAACCACAACATACAGGGGTATACAATGTACGGTTAACAGCAAACACACACACACATCATAGGTTGAACTGGATGGACTGATGTCTTTTTTCAACCTCACAAACTGTGTAACTATGTAACTATGTTTAACTTCTATAGTCCGGAAGATACTGGAGAGTTTAATAAAAGACCACATAGATGAGTTCATGCTGGAAAAAAATATTTTAAGCAACAGACAGCATGGATTCATGAAAGACCGAAGTTGTCAAACAAACCTGATTTCTTTTTATGAGGAGGTAAGTAAAACCTTGGACAGAGGGGTGGCTGTGGACGTAGTATACTTGGATTTTGCAAAAGCGTTTGACACCGCTCCCTACTCACGGCTAATGTGTAATGTAAAGTCTACAGGCTTGGAAAGATCAGTTTGTAAATGGATAGAAAATTGGCTAAAAGGTAGAATTCAGAGAGTAGTGGTTAACGATTCTTACTCTGAATGGTCTAAGGTTATCAGTGGTGTACCCCAAGGTTCAGTGTTGGGACATTTACTTTTTAATATCTTTATAAATGATATAGGATCTGGGATTAAAAGTACCATGTCAGACTTTGCAGATTACACCAAGCTTTGCAGTGAAATAACTTCCTTACAGGATGTCTCCAACTTACAAGCTGACCTCAATGCACTTTTTTTTGGGCAACTATGTGGCAAATGAGGTTTAATGCTGATAAATGTAAAGTTATTCACTTGGTGGCTAAGAATATGTATGCATCATACATACTAGGGGGAGTAGAACTGGGGGAATCCATAGCGGAGAAGGATCTGGGGGTTTTAGATCCTAAGCTTATTAATAGCATGCAATTCCAAGCTGCGGTTTCCCTAAGCAAGTTACATATAGTTACATAGTAGGTGAGGTTGAATAAAGACAATAGTCCATCCAGTTCAACCTGTGTGTAGGTGTGTGTGGCTGTAATCATCTCACATACCCCTGAATGTTCTGATCCTTGAGATGTAAGTCTAAGAGTCTTTTGAAAGCCACCATACTACCCGCAGAAACCACCTCTTGTGGTAGAGAATTCCACAATCTTGTAGCCCTAACAGTAAAGAACCCCCCACGTTGCCTGAGTTCTTTCTTGTAATAACAGAGGCATGGACTCCAGAGAGAGTGTTATCATTTTGCCCCTGTACAGATCATTAGTAAGACCTCATCTGGAATATGCAGTTCAGTTTTGGGCACCAGTTCTCAAAAAGGATATCAGGGGACTGGAGAAAGTGCAGAGAAGGGCAACCAAACTGAGAAGAGGCATCTGCTATGAGGAAAGATTAGAGCAACTGAATGTATTCTCTTGAGAAGAGGAGATTAAGGGGGGATATGATTAACATGTATAAATGCATAAGGGGTCCATATAGTGAATTTGGTGTTGAGTTATTCACTTTAAGGTCAACACAGAGGACAAGGGGACACTCTTTACATCTAGAGGAAAACAAATTTAGTCTTCAAATACGGAAAGGTTTCTTCACCGTAAGAGCTGTGAAAATGTGGAATAGACTCCCTCCAGAGGTAGTTCTGGCTAGCTCACTAGACTGCTTTAAAAAAGGCCTGGATTTTTTCCTAGGTGTACATAATATAAATGGGTACTAATTTTTATAGGTAAAGTTGATCCAGGGAATATCCAATTGGCTCTCGGGGGGGGGGGGGGGGGGATCAGGAAGGATTTTTTTCCCCTGCTTTAGCAGATTGGATTATGCTTTGCTGGGGTTTTTCACCTTTTGTGGGATCAAGTGTGGGTAAAGGATTGTGTATATGGGATTGTATGGTTGTTTTTTTTCTTTACTGTTTTTTATTGGTTGAGCCAAATGGACTTGTCTTTTTTCAACCTGACTAACTATGTAACTATGTAACCATTCTGGTCCTTAGGAGGAGGACAATAAGGAACACAGCCTCTGGCTCAGAGCAAAGATTTATGGGAGTGGGGTCCTATAGGGGAAGAGTGGAGGTGGGGTTAACCCATACGTATGCTGCCATGGAGTCTGTCAGGGAAAGCTATTTATTTCATACATTTTAAAAGCATACTCCCTTTACAGCATTTTTCCCAGGTGCCTAAAAGGTTTGCACAGTATATTAATAGCATATAATATACACATGCCCTATGCTTTTTTGCATGTATTTAAAAAAAAAAATAGAAATGTTTGGTAACTAGTGGTTTATCTGGCATGGATTATAATAATGTTATCCCATTTTTTTTTTCTTCCCCATACACGTTATTGCTCAGGGAACATCCCACCTTGTTGGCTTTTATTCAAAGGTAACAAGAAATTGGTCTAAGGGCTCTAAATGTTATGCTTTCATACCGTGCGCTGCTGTTGTGGTTTAGATGGAATTAAAGAAAAAAAAAAACTTGGGGTGGTGGTTTTTGGTGTTGGGTACCTTCTGCTTTTGTTTAGTGTGGGTTTTTTGTTGATAGAAATATTAAATTATATCCTTCTCCTAAAATTAACCCATGACATCCCCCAAATCTTTACTCTTAACATAAACCTAAAACTTAACTATCAACAGGTGTCCTCGCTTTGCTTATATGTAACCCCCTCTCTACCCCCAGAGATGTATAGTAACGAAGTAGAACTACTTAAGTACTGTACTTAAGTACCGAAATGCGGTATCTGTACTTTCCTAGAGTAGAATTTTTTTCTCCTACTTCTACTTTTACTTCACTACATTTTTTCCATGATTTCGATACTTCTACTCAAGTATTTTTTTTTTGTGCTGCATAGTTACTCGTTACTTTTAAAAAAATTACCACTGCCAGAACAGTAGATGGCAGGTTGCATAAAGCTCAAAAAAATGTGTATAATGTCATTTGTAAATCAGCGCATACGAAAATAAAGGCTGTGTATAATAAAAGCTGCTATACCAAATCTTTCCAATAAAAAGAAAATATGAAACAAACAAATAAATTGTGCTACAGCGCTTAAAGTGCATCAAGAAACTACTAACAAACACAACTTGGCTGTGCGAATAAAGTGCCTGTGCAATCGATATATCATTGTTGCCCCCAGTGCCCTGCCCACACTCCACACAGTATCAAAAATAAAGTGACATGAATGTGCTAAAGCCTAAATGCAGTGAAAATAATTATTCCCACAATGTAACAGTAAATTCAATTCATATAAAATATGACAATAAAATCACAATAAATTAAGTTATGAAATAAGTTAGGTCAGGTGCGTGAAACAAGTTGAAGTGTGTAAACCTATCTATAACGAAAAGTCCATAAATGAATTCCAGTGTGCAAATCTAAAGTGTCACTTCACTTGTCAGATGTTTCCACCTCCTTCAGTGCTCGAGTGACCGACCAGCACACTTAATGGTGGTGGCACTGGTGGATAGCGTCTGGGTGGCACTGACTGCACTGGTTCAAAAAGCCATATATATTTATTTCAATTCTCAATCTCATTGGTCCTCTCCTCATAAGATATTAATAACTTAAGATTACGTGATGAACTTCTTGGCGGCCCTGGCAGGATGACGGGGACACCCGCCACTTCTGGAGCCGAGCCGCTGTGATTCCCCAACATGTGACAAAGTGACAGCCAGGAGATCTAGTGGCTAGTAGTGCTCAACAATACCGCTTTTATATATAAAAATGAAATAAAATATACTGACTCACAATTTAGTAGTAGGTAGCGTGTAGCAGTAGGCAGCACAACTCAATTCAATCAATCCCACAGCCTCGCTCGCGCCGCGGCCCGCGGTAGGGCCCTTACTGAGAGGAGTTGTGACGCGGGCGGCCGGACGCGGGAGCAGGACTCGGAGCATTTTCTTCGTTATCTCATCTTCTTCTCTATGAGGTGAGTGAGGTGGACCGTGGAGAGGGCCTAATCCTTGCCATGGCAAATGTGCCATTTGAGAATCAAATAATCAATATAAAATATTAATATATTATATACACACGGGTCATGGGTGGCTTTTTTGAACCAAGAAGAGTGAGACTGACGGCTATGATGATTATCTGACCATCCATGGTCCATGGACCATAAGTGTTGTGTTGTGGTGGTGCCTGTGCTTCCTGCGGCCTGCCTCTGCCTGTGCGGCTGTGCCCGCACTGCAGTGGCCACTGGCAGTGGCACTTGACTTGAGCAAAGCAAATGAGCACTACTAGTGTGAAGGACAGGTGGTGGAAGCATGTTCTGACAAGTTCTTATAATGAAAATAATATAGACAGCTTTTTGAACCAGTGCAGTGCCAGTGCTACTAAGGTGAGAGGCAGAGAGAGAGGCTATCCAGTCCACCACTTTACTTGAGCAGATCACAGAAGAAAGGTGGAAGCATCTGACAGCACAAGCACTTCTTAGATTGCACACTGGAATTCAGTTACAGACTTTTCATTATAAAGTTTAGTTTACACACTTAAACTTGCACCTAACTTATTCACAATCACAACTTATTTTATTGTGGTATTGTCATATATATTTTATATGAATTAAATTTACATTGTGGGAATAATTTGCACTGCATTTAGCACAGACATGTCACTTTATTTTTGATACTGAGGGCGATGATTTTGAATACAAGAAGAATATATATATATATAATTGCAGGCACTTTATTAGCATTTTTAGCACAGCCACTTTGTTAGTAGTTTTTGATGCATTTTTCACTTTAAGCGTTGTAGGTTTGATGAAGCTGGCCTGGCACATCATCATCAATTGAGCAAATCAAATCAAACCGCGATTAAGAAGACTGCGCATGCTCCTGTTCTGCCTTTTGATCAGCTGAAAAGATGGACGAACCAAAAACACCACCTTCCACCCCTGGCCCTTCAACTTCAAGTGATCTGCCTGGCTGTGAGAGTGAGGAAGCTCAGGAAGGAGACCACCCCTGGCTTTAACCACTTGACCCCCGCTCACTTTGCTGCTACTGCAGCAAAGTGGCTCGTTCCCGTCCAGCGACGTAGACCTACGTCGCTGGACTCCGCCCCTTGTGGGCGGCGCTCGCGCGCCGCCGGAGGCTCGCTCCCGCTGTTTTCAGTCACAGCGGGAGTCGGGCCAAGGGAGGAGCAGCGGCGATCGCCGCTGCTCTTACCCGATCGTCGGGGATCGAGGGATCGAGTCTGGAGATCCGCCCGGACAGGCAGGGTCAGATTGCAGGGTGACAGGCAGGGTCAGCATAGCTGAACCCTGGATCTGTCCTTGAGTCACTAAGTCACCCCCCCCCACACGTCAGTAAGCACCAGGCATACATTAACCCCTCCCTCTCCAATAAAATTAACCCCTTCCCTGCCAGTGTCATTTTTACAGAAACAGTGCATATATATAGCACTGATTACTGTAGAAATGTCACTGGTACCCCCAAAAATGTCAAAAATGTTAGTCAAGGGTCCGATCTGTCTGCCGCAATGTCGCAGTCCCACAAAAGAAAAATCGCAGATCGCCGCCATTACGCGTTAAAAAAAAAAACACCAAAAATGACAGAAATCTTTCCCTTAGTTAGTAAACACAATAACTTTTGCGCAAACCAATCAAAATATGCTTATTGTGATTTTTTTTACCAAACATAGGTAGCAGAAAACAAATTGGCCAAAAAGTAAAAAAATTTTGATTTTTACATTTTTTTGGGGGGAATTTCATATAAAAAAATGTTAAAAATATTGTTATTTTTTCAAAATAAACGCTATTTTTTTGTTTATAGCGCAAAAAGTAAAAATCACACAGGTGATCAAATACCACCAAAAGAAAGCTCTGTTTGTGGGAAAAAAAGGACGTAAATTTTGTTTGGGTACGGCGTCGCACGACTGCGCATTTGTCAGTTAAAGTCGCACAGCGCCGAATCGCAAAAAGTGGCCTGGACGGAAGACAGCAAAATCCTCCGGTGGTAAAGTGGTTAAAAGGTGGATGCTTTAAAAGGGGAAGGGAGGGACTTTATCTGTTTTTTGTTTACAAAAAGTTACAGCCTAAGGAATTGTGATTGTCCTTTAGGTTAATCATTTGAATAAATCATTTGAAATAATAAAAAACAATATGATGTTCAAACTTTTGACTTCTTTCTTTAATAACTACATAACACAGTACTTGTACTTCTACTTTCAGTACTTGAGTAGAATTTTTTTTTCAAAACTACTGGTACTTTTTACTTTTAGTACTTAAGTAGCAAATTTTTTGAAAAAACTACTTGCAATACTTAAGTAAAAAAAATGTTGAATACTTTAGTACTTCCACTTAAGTAACTTTTTCTGCGAGCACTTCCACTTCTACTCAAGTCACTTTTTGATCGAGCACTTGTACTTTTACTCAAGTAGAAATTTTGAGTACTTTATACAAGTCTGTCTACCCCTAACCCTAAAACTAACAATGAAAGCTGAGGTTTAACACTTACTCAAAACGTAGCCTTTATGCCTTTAATGCTAGACTTACTTTATCAGTGCAGAAAGCACTGGAACCAAATGATAAAAGTCCAGCGACAAACACAACAGCACCAAACACTTGGCCGCGAACCACTTCTGTGTTTTATCTCACAATAAATGATACTAAAATTGATTTTTTTTTTTTACTATTTTATTTAAATTTATTCATTAAAGCAATTTGTTAAATCATTGACAAATTGTTGTTTTCATGTCAGAGTATACGAATGTAAATCAACTTTGACCTCCTGACCCTGCTAGTTCTTTTACTATTGCCTCACCCAGTTGTTTTTCACAAGGGTATAATTCCTTTTTTTTTATTGGGCCACAATTGGTATTACCTCTTTTTCTACCTGAGTGGGCAAAATGTAAAAACAAAAAGTGTTGCCAAAAAACATTAAACCTGCATTAGATAAAATAGAAATGTTTTCTTTGTTATACTTACTACCACTATATGATCATGAACATTTATAGATAAATAAATATTATACAAACATTTTAAAGCAACTTTTTTCAAGGATCATTTGTTTAAATTTGAAAATTGTGGTAATCTAACTTTAAAATCTAATATTTTTTTCCTATTGCAAGTTGATATTTAGTGTCGATTTTATCTACTGTCATGTTTGTATGTTGCAAGATCCAAGCTTTAAAGACATTTTTATTAGTTTGGTATTTACCTTTTCCTCGCTGTTGTCTAATATGCAACATAATTCAAATGTGCTGCAGAATAGAAGTTTTATTTAAATTAAAAAGTTTGTTACCCCAACACTTCATATTCCTGATATGTGCCTGCTGCTGATGTACTTGTATGAGAAAGTATCTTGTTTGCTTTGTATTGCTTCCTTTGTGTGAAATCCCGGGTGATCCTGCCAGTCCCCTTGCTTTCCTAATAAAAACGGTCCACACTAAGCAGGAGAACACACCATGGTCAGTTCTCTAGCTATGCTGGGTACTCAGTGTGCTCTCCTCCAATGATCAGACTTGTCCTAACATGCCCCCACTCCACAGCCATTCACTGGCAAGCTCAGTGTGCTGCTGCTTCCCCTCCCCCAGCTCGTATGCAGCTGAGAACAGAGGGAATGTGATCACTTATAAAATGGGAAAAAGGTGTTTTATAATATTTTCTTATATCTATACACAAATATTTTGCCTTTCATTTCTATTTTAAACTGAATGGGTTGTTTTACAAGATGATCAGTCACAATCCCTTTAATCTCAGAAGAAAGGTTGTCCCCGGGATTTAGCAAAGGATCGCATCTCAACAATATACTTTTATTAAAGTACACTGACATAGAAAACTAGTCTGCCAGTTGCAGAAACATGGAGTAGGCAGAAATGTAGTTATAATATTATAATCTTAAAATAGCACGGCCAATATAAATTTCTGATGACAAAGTGCAAAGTACTAATTGTACAATAAACTTATACATGCAAAAAGTGCAACCAGTAATGAATCACAGAATTGCCAAAGTGCTCAGTCTCTGAAAGTGCAGTATATACAAACAACAAATGTCCTGCATGCATCTTCTAGACTGTAAGCTCTAACGAGCAATGTTTCAGAACAGTCTAGGCTGACACAGAAGGCCAAATCTTCTAGTATATATCCCAATACCACCAAATGAGTGCTAAGGGTGGTGTTGAAAAAACAAATTTGTGCACATTTCCCCCTACTCATGCTGCAGTGAATTGTGCTCTCTGGCAGTTTCCGAGCTTTGTTAGGCCGTCCATAGGCGATGCAAATTATTTCCTGCAACCACGGTTTTCCCCCATCAACACAAACAGTGCACTCGAGGAAATCCCTCCTGCCGAACAATTGTCTGCTATTGGCGCGGGGGTAGACAGTGATTATTGCTAGCAACTCTAGCAGCCGCTATCGATATTCGCAAGTGATTGCACCCAAGTTAATTGATCCATTAAGTTGGTACATTCAGCCTGCCCACACACAGTTCAAATCCCAGCCGGTTCAGTCAGAGCCAGCATACAAATGTTCGCAATATAGGTGGTGGATTTTAAAGGCACTTACATGGAACGGTATATAGATTTAAAATTCATTTATTAAACATCATATAAAAAAGACATAATAGATGCCATAGTGGCTTATAAAAACAACACACATAAGTTTTATGCATTGGTTACACATAAAATTAGTGGCATAGATGTAAAACCTCTACATATAAACTTACCACAGGAGGTGTTGATTTGGCGTAGGGCTCAACTGAGATACCATATTGCTTTTAAAGCTTATATTAGCGAGAGTAGAAGCATTCATATGACTTCCTTGGGATGAGTTTATCAATAAAGGGGATGCTTGCCTCCTAAGCAGACATGCCTCACGTCACAGACTTCCCTGTGTATGCTGTTCTTAAGGGCCTGCCCGGTTAGCAGCATACAGGCTGCTCATATGAATGCTTCTACTCTCTCGTAATATAAGCTTTTAAAGCAATATAATATCTTAGTTGAGCCCTATGCTGCCATCTGTCCTCTGTGTCCGCCCCCAGGCCTATGTGACCATTTCGAGTTTCTGTGATATATGTGGCATATTTGTAGCTGGTCTTGAGGAAGCACGAAGCAAAACGCGTTGATAACTGCACCAAATCAACACCTCTTGTGTTAAGTTCATATGTAGAGATTTTACATCTGCAGTGGTGATCGAAAGTTTGGGCACCCCAGGTAAAAATTTGTATTAATGTGCATAAAGAAGCCAAGGAAAGATGGAAAAAATCGCCAAAAGGCATCAAATTACAGATTGGACATTCTTATAATATGTCAACAAAAGTTAGATTTTATTTCTATCATTTACACTTTCAAAATAACAGAAAACAAAAAAATGGCGTGTGCAAACGTTTGGGCACCCTGCAGAGTTTATATCTTGTACTGCCCCTTTTGGCAAGTATCACAGCTTATAAACGCTTTTTGTAGCCAGCCAAGAGTCTTTCAATTCTTGTTTGAGGTATCTTTGCCCATTCTTCCTTACAAAAGTCTTCCAGTTCTTTGAGATTTCTGGGCTGTCTGTCACGCACTGCTCTTTTAAGGTCTATTCATAGATTTTCAATTATGTTGAGGTCAGGAGATTGTGAAGGCCATGGCAAAACCTTCAGTTTACGCCTCTTGATTGAATCCCCTGTGGATTTCGAGGTGTGTTTAGGATCATTATCCATTTGTAGAAGCCATGCTCTCTTTAACTACAGCTTTTTCACAGATGGCATCAAGTTACCATCCAAAATTTGCTGAAATTTTATTGAATCCATTTTTCCTTCTACTCGTGAGATGTTCCCTATGCCACTGACTGCAATACAACCCAAAAGCATGATTGATCCACCCCCATGCTTAACAGTTGGACAGAGGTTCTTTTCATTAAATTCTGTGCCCCTTCTTCTCCAAACGTACCTTTGCTCATTCTCGCCAAAAAGTTCAATTTTAACCTCATGGGTCCACAGAACTTGTTTCCAAAATGCATCAGGCTTGTCTATATGTTCATTTGCAAAGTTCAAACGCTGATTTTTGTGGTGAGGACGTAGAAAAGGTTTTCTTCGAATGGCTCTTCCATGAAGACCATATTTGTACAAGTATCTCTTTATAGTGGAATAGTGTATCCCAACTCCAGTGTCTGCAAGATCTTTCTGGAGGGATCGTGCAGTCAAACGTGGGTTTTGAATTGTTTTTCTCACAATCCTGCGAGCTGTTCTGTCTGATATTTTTCTTGGTCTTCCAGATCTTGCTTTAACTTCCACTGTTCCTGATGACTGCCATTTCTTAATTACATTCCAAACAGAGGATATTGACATCTGAAAACGCTTTGCTATCTTCTTATAGCCTTCTCCACCTTTATGAGCGTCAACTATTTTCAGTTTAAGTTTTCTAGACAACTGCTTAGAAGATCCCATGGTGCTGATTGTTGGGGCAAGGTCAGATGAGTCTGGGCATTTAAAACCTTTGAGATTTTGCAAACAATCAAAAAAATCGGCGCTAATCCTTCAATAATCAAAAGTGCAAATGTGGTATTCCAAAAAATCAGAAAAAATATAAAAATCTCATACAACATAAATGTTCAATGGCGTGCAGCAAAAATAGTACACCCGGAAGTGACGTCACCCGGTTCCTCCTTAGGGACGTCACTTTCGGGTTTACGGCCGTGACCGGAAGTTGTGATTGATACTGCATTGGCGGTCAGCGTTCACTTGTATCATCTATTGTGTAAGTGTACTACATTTTCTATTAACATTTTTTGGGAACATACTGCACCAAGATGGCCCCTCTTTTATTATTATCTCCATGAGACGCCTTGGCACGGTGAAGGAGCCGTCTAGGAAGTAGAGGTCATTAGTGAAGAGGAAGGTGCTGTTTTTTGTTTGGGACCCCACCATCTATCCACAACTGAGGAATCTGAGGAACATCACAAGAAGCTTCATTATTACACACGCGTGTTTGGTGTGTATTGAGGTAAGTGGCCACTACACACTATTTCATTTGGTGATAAAGAAGAACACTTTGTTTGAGGATAATCTAATGCATCAAGATTCACGGTTTATTTGAAGTATCATCACCTTTATGATTTTTTCATATCCCACTTGGAATCATTTGGACTTAGTTGTGTACTATTTTTGCTGCACGCCATTGAACATTTATGTTGTATGAGATTTTGATTTTTTGGAATACCACATTTGCACTTTTGATTATTGAAGGATTAGCGCCGATTTTTTGATTGTTTGCACATTTTTACTTACGGTGGGGACACCGAATAGAATTGGCTGCTTTTTCTGTTGTATTTGATTCATTTGAATATCATTTTTTGCATGAGTTTGTTACACCACACCTAGAGTCAGACCCCTCAGGTAGCGCATTGGTCCTCTTTCCATTTGAAACCTTTGAGATTGACATCACCTAGTCTTCCCAGACCATGATTGAGAACAATCCATGACACTGGCAGGTCTCAGCCTCAGCCAAAGGGGGCAGTGCATGCTATAAATTCTGCAGGGTGCCCAAACTTTTGCAGATGCCATTTTTTTGTTTTCTGTAATTCTGAAAGTGTCAATGATGGAAATAAAATCTAACTTTTGTTGACATATTATAAGAACGTCTAATCTGTAATTTGATGCCTTTTGGAGATTTTTCCATCGTTCCTTGGCTTCTTTATGCACATTAATACAAATTTTTACCTGGGGGCCCCAAACTTTCGATCCCCACTGTATGCCACAAATTTTATGTGTATCCAATACACAAATTATGTGTGCTGTTTTTATAAGCCACTATGGCGTCTATTATGTCTTTTTTTTAATATGATGTTTATTAAATTAATTTTTAATCCATATACTGTTCCATGTGAGTGCGTTTAAAATCCACCACTAGCAGGACCTGGTTCCTGCAAATCTTCTACTATAGCAATTACCCGGATGTGGCACAGGTTGAGGTCCCTTTCTCTTTTCTGTTTGCAATAAAGAATTTTTGGCCCAGTAGGGGCTTTGAAATTTCAAGAATCAGAGGAGTGATAGAGTTTAACAGCTCTGGAGTTGGCATCCCTACTTGAGGTTCATATTCTGTGTGTAAATTATCTGATTGGGCAGTTGTTTTAGGTAATATTGCCATTCTTTACCATTTGACATATATGATAGCAACAAGTTCTTGATCCCCAGTGGAATAGTTTTCTCCTGGGAAGAATTTTTTAGCAGAGATACGTAGCACCACTAGAGAAATGAAAAAGTATGGCTCCAACTACCATGGAAGATGCATTAACCTTAATGCAGAATGGTTTTGAGATACTTTATCTCATTAGAACAGGATTCAAAAGGAATGCTTGTTTTATGACATGGAAAGGTGAAATTACATTTGAAGTAATGGTAGGACCCTATTGCAAAAAATTGGGAAGAGGACCAATCCAATACTGGAGAGTGTGTTTGGATGCAGTGCAGGCCCAGGGTGAGTGTAGAGATGACTTGTGACAGAATGTGAAAGGAGAGGGCCTTATAGGGCCACCTACTGAGGAGATTCAAAGAGATTGGGGAATAGTACTTTGGACAGTGGACCAACACCAGCAGATTACATGGCTCCCCAAATCATCATGGACTGTGGAACATTTTGCATTTAATTTGAAAATCAAGGTCCCAGAGTCTGGAGGACGAGTGGAGAGGCACAGAATCAAAGTTGTATGAGGTCCAGTGTGAAGATTTCATAGTCAGTGATGATTTGGGGAGCCATGTCATCTGCTGGTGTTTGTCCACTGTCAGCGCAGCCCTTTACCAGGAAATTCCAGAGCACTTCATGCTTCCCTCTGCTGACCAGGTTTATGGAGAAGCTGATTTAATTTTTCAGCAGGACTTGACACCTGTCCACAGTGCCAAACTTACTAATACCTGGATCAATGATCATGATATCACTGTTCTTGATTGGCCAGCAAACTCGCCTGACCTAAACCCCATAGAAAATCTGTGGGTTATTGTCAAGTGGAAGATGAGAGACACCAGACCCAACAATGCAGATGAGCTGAAGGCCGCTATCAAAGCAACCTGGGCTTCAATAATACCTGATCGCCTCCATGCCATGCCACATTGATGCAGTAATTCATGCAAAAGGAGCCCCGACCAAGTATTGAGTGCATACTATACTGTACATGGACATACTTTTCAGTAAGCCAACATTTTTGTATAAAAAATCCTTTTTTATGGGTCTTATGTAACATTCTAGTTTTCTGAGATACTGAATTTTTGGGTTTCACTAGCTGTAGGCCATAATCATCAAAATTAAAGGAAATCAATTCTTAAAATGTATCACTCTGTGTGTAACGCATCTATATAAAATATGAGTTACATTTTTTTATTGAATTCCTAAAATAAATTACCTTTTTAATGATATTCTAATTTTATGAGATGCACCGTATATACAATATTTATACTGTGATTTCAGACTAAATCATATACAGTTACACTGATTTGGGGTTATTTTCACCAAAGAAATGTAGCAGTATACATTTTGGCCTAAATTTCCGAAGAGCAATTATTTATTTATGCAAAGTGTTGAGTTTCACTTCTCGAATTTAATTACTAAAATAAATTAACTTTTTGATGATATTCTAATTTTATGAGCTGGGAAAGTTGGAAATCTAGGTTTCTTGCCACACAAGTCTTCACCTAGGAAGTTGCTGCTATCCGGTGGTCAGCAGGTGGTGCTGTGGAGCAGAGCAGAGAGCTGAGCAGAGAGCGCGGGATCAGTGCGGCGTGCGTGTGAGAGGAGCAGGTGTTTGCAGATCGGTGTGTGTGTGAGTACCCCCCCCCCAGTAGAAGCGGCGGCGTCCGGTGCTAGAGCCCCCCCCTCCAAACTAAAGCGGGCGGTGAGCGGTGCGGTAACCCCCCTACCCCTCCCTTGCTGCGGCGGCGTCGGGTGCTAGAACCCACCCCCCAGGTAAAGACGGGCGGCGAGCGGTGCGGTAACCCCCCCTCCCTCCCTTGTTGCAGGCGGCAGTGAATCCCCTTGCAGCGAGCGGTGTGGGAACCCCCCCCCCACAGAGAGGAGCAGAGGAGACTAGCTGACAGGGAAGTGACCGAGGGAGGCGGGTGCAGAGAGGAGACTGACCGACTGAGGGAGAGGGAGGAACTGCAAGTGACAGGCTTAAAGGGACACACATTAGGTAAGTAAGACTGGTGACTGAGGTTGAACACTGACTGAGGGTGTACTGTAGTGTAGTACCTGAGTGTCTGGGAGTACCTGTTACTACCTGAGTGTTGATAGTACCTGTTACTACCTGAGTGTCTGAGAGTACCTGTTACTACCTGAGTGTCTGAGAGTACCTGTTACTACCTGAGTGTTGGGAGTACCTGTAACTACCTGAGTGTTGGGAGTACATATTACTACCTGAGTGTTGGGAGTACCTATTACTACCTGAGTGTTGAGAGTACCTGTTACTACCTGAGTGTTGGGAGTACCTATTACTACCTGAGTGTTGGGAGTACCTGTTACTACCTGAGTGTTGGGAGTACCTATTACTACCTGAGTGTTGGGAGTACCTATTACTACCTGAGTGTTGGGAGTACCTATTACTACCTGAGTGTTGAGAGTACCTGTTACTACCTGAGTGTTGGGAGTACTTATTTCTACCTGAGTGTTGGGAGTACCTGTTACTGCCTGAGTGTCTGGGAGTACCTGTTACTGCCTGAGTGTCTGGGAGTACCTGTTACTGCCTGAGTGTCTGGGAGTACCTGTTACTGCCTGAGTGTCTGGGAGTACCTGTTACTGCCTGAGTGTCTGGGAGTACCTGTTACTGCCTGAGTGTCTGGGAGTACCTGTTACTACCTGAGTGTCTGGGAGTACCTGTTACTACCTGAGTGCCTGGGAGTACCTGTTACTGCCTGAGTGTCTGGGAGTACCTGTTACTGCCTTAGTGTCTGGGAGTACCTGTTACTGCCTGAGTGTCTGGGAGTACCTGTTACTGTCTGATTGTCGTCTGGGTGTACCTGTTACTGCCTGAGTGTCTGGGAGTACCTGTTACTAACTGAGTGACTGACCGGGCTGTGTGTCTGTGAATGTTGTGCGACTGACCGGGCTGTGTGTCTGTGAGTGTTGTGCGACTGACCGGGCTGTGTGTCTGTGAGTGTTGTGCGACTGACCGGGCTGTGTGTCTGTGAAGTGTGGTGCGACTGACCAGGCTGTGTGTCTGTGAGTGTTGGGCAACTGAGAGTGGGTGCGTCTGACCGGGCTGGGAGACTGTGAGTGTGTGTGACAGGAGTGTTGTGCGACTGACCGGGTGGTGCGACTGGGAGTGGCTTGAGACTGACCGGGCTGTGAGATTGTGAGTGTTGTGCAACTGAGTGTCAAGTGAGGGTAGCGGAGTACCAGAGGGTGAGAAGGTAGAGTTAGGAAGCCAGGAAATAGCCACATAGGATAGACTTAAATCACTGAATCCCCATTAGATAGATTAGTAGGTACAATGCCCGGCGGGTGTGGAGATGGGATTCGGTGTACATCTTGTGGTATGTATACGTTCCTCGATCATGAGATCGAGGGCGAATACAAATGCACAAAGTGTAAGCACATTGTTTCCCTGGAAGCTCAGGTCCTGAATCTAGGGAAGCAGCTGGCAACACTGAGACGTATGTCCATACTGAAGGAGAGCTGGGATCGTACCCGCCAGGTGCAGGCAGGGGTCTGCACAGAGGTGGGCGGAATGACGGAGGTGCAGGCAGCAGAGCAGAGTAGACATGTGACAGTTAGGAAGGGTAGAGGGCAAAAAGGCAAGGAGGCTGATCCTGGGCTGGAGCTCCCCAATAAATTCGCCCTGTTGCGTGATGTTGGGGAAACCAGTCAGGGACCAGCATTGCTGGAGCAGAGCGACGCCCCTAGCTGCCAGGGGAAGAACTCCTCCAGTGAGGCTGGGAGAAAGGGAAAGGAAAGACAGGTGCTGGTGGTAGGGGACTCAATTATTAGAAGGACAGACAGTGTAATCTGTGACAAAGACCGTGTGTGCCGAACAGTCTGTTGTTTGCCGGGCGCTCGGGTTCGGCACATTGCGGATCAGGTGGACAGATTATTGGGTGGGGCTGGGGAAGACCCAGCTGTCATGGTACATGTGGGTACCAATGACATAGGCAGAGGAAGATGGAGAGTCCTAAACTATTTCAGGGACTTAGGCGCTAAGTTGAGGAGAAGGACCTCCAAGGTAGTATTTTCCGAAATACTACCTGTACCTCGAGCCACACCAGAGAGGCAGCGGGAGATTAGGGAAGTTAACGAGTGGCTGAGGAGCTGGTGTAGTAAGGAGGGTTTCGGGTTCCTGGAGAAGTGGGCCGACTTCTCAGTCGGCCACCGGCTCTTTGGTAGGGACGGACTGCACCTAAATGGGGAGGGTGCAGCCGTACTGGGTGAGAGGATGGCCAAAAAGTTAGAGGGGCTTTTAAACTAGGGAATGGGGGGGAGGGTACAGATGTAGAATTAGCCAGTGGAAAGCAAGTTTCAGAGGGCAGAAATGGGGCATTAGCGGTTGGGTGATCGGAGCTCCTATACCCAGGGTGGGTATGGGGAAAAATCAAGTGAGCAGCCTAAAAACATCAAATGGGGATAAATGTAACCGGTCAAAATTAAGAGGTTTGTATACCAATGCCAGAAGCCTGGCCAACAAGATGGGAGAGCTGGAGCTGCTGATGCTTGAGGAGGACTTAGATTTTGTGGGGATAACTGAGACTTGGTTTGACAGCTCTCATGATTGGATGGCGACCATTCAGGGGTATTCCCTTTATCGCAGAGATAGAGAGGGTAAAAAAGGGGGAGGGGTATGTCTGTATATTAAGAACAGTGTAAAGGTAAATATGAGGGATGATATTAATAATGGAGCTAAGGACGAGGCAGAATCCCTATGGGTAGAGCTTCAAAGGGAAGGAACGGTGGGGAAGGTAATATTGGGCGTATGCTATAGGCCCCCCAACCAGAGGGAGGAGGGGGAGGCGGACCTCATTTTACAGATAGGATTGGCAGCAAGGACGGGAAACGTCATTATAATGGGGGACTTTAATTATCCAGATATAGACTGGGCAGAAGGAACCGCACACTCAGCCAAGGCTCGGCAGTTCCTAAATGTTTTGCAGGACAATTTCATGGGTCAGATGGTGAATGCACCGACGAGAGAAAATGCGGTACTTGACCTACTGATTACCAACAATACAGAATTGCTCACGGATATAGAAATACGGGAGAACTTAGGAAACAGTGACCATAGGTCAATAAGTTTCAGTATTAATTACAGTTATAGGAAGCAGAGGGGTAATATAAGGACGCTGAATTTCAAAAGAGCCAATTTCCCAAAACTGCGCTCGCTGCTAGAAAATATCAATTGGGATGGAACCCTGGGAACAAAGAACACGGAGGAAAAATGGGAGTGCTTCAAGAGCATACTTAACAAGGGGATTGACCAGTGCATTCCAAAGGGAAATAAATTTAAAAGAGCAAAATTAAACCCTGGGTGGCTAAACTCCAACATAAAAATGCATATTAGTGCTAAAGAAAAGGCCTTGAAAAAATACAAGACTGAGGGGTCATTGGCAGCATTTAAGCATTAGAAAGAGTGTAATAAGAAATGTAAAGACGAAATCAGGGCGGCTAAAATAGAACACGAGAGACATATAGCGGAGGAGAGTAAAAAGAACCCCAAGAAGTTCTTTAAGCATATAAACAGTAAGAAAGCGAGGCTAGATCACATTGGCCCCATAAAAGATGATAAAGGAAATATGGCCACTGAGGACAGAGAAAAGGCGGAAATGTTAAATCCTTTCTTCTCTTCAGTCTTCACAAAAGAATCGGGGGGCTACACGAACCTAGCTTGTAAGGCCAAACTAAACAACACACCTCAGGAAGTGCCGCCATGGCTAACAGAAGATAGACTTAGAACTAAACTAGAGAAACTTAACATAAATAAATCACCGGGACCGGATGGCTTGCACCCGAGGGTTCTTAAAGAGCTCAGCCAGGTGATTGCCAGACCATTATTCTTGATCTTTAAGGACAGTTTACGGACGGGTATGGTGCCAGCTGATTGGAAAAAAGCCAACGTGGTACCAATATTTAAAAAGGGGCCAAGGTATATCCCGGGGAACTATAGGCCGGTCAGCCTAACATCTGTAGTCTGCAAGATGTTGGAGGGGATGTTAAGGGACCACATACAAGACTTTAGTAATGAAAACGGTATTATTAGTAGTAATCAGCATGGATTCATGAAAAATCGTTCTTGCCAAACCAATCTATTAACCTTCTACGACGAAGTGAGCTGCCACCTAGATAAAGGTAAGCCTGTGGATGTGGTGTATCTGGACTTTGCAAAGGCCTTTGACACCGTTCCCCACAAACGCTTACTGTACAAACTAAGGAAGGTAGGTATGGACCATAAGGTGAGTACCTGGATAGAGAACTGGCTCCAGGGGAGAGTCCAGAGGGTGATGATTAATGGGGAGTATTCGGATTGGGCGGGTGTGGAAAGTGGGGTCCCCCAGGGTTCGGTCCTGGGACCAATCCTGTTTAATTTATTCATAAATTATCTAGAGGAGGGGATATCTAGTACAATCTCAGTATTTGCAGATGACACTAAACTAGGCATGCCATTATCTTCTATGCAGGATGTAGAAACCTTACAAATGGACCTGAACAAAATAACGGGGTGGGCAACTACATGGCAGATGAGGTTTTATGTTGAAAAATGTAAAGTAATGCACTTGGGGGCCAAAAACCAGAAAGCAAGCTACTCACTAGGGGGGGGAACCTCTGGGTGAGTCTAGGATGGAAAAGGACTTGGGGGTACTGGTGGACAACAGGCTTGGCAGTGGCATGCAATGCCAAGCCGCTGCAGGTAAAGCCAACAGAATACTGGGATGTATAAAAAAGGGGATTCACTCCAGAAATAAAGAGATTATTCTTCCACTCTACAAGACCCTGGTCCGGCCACATCTGGAGTATGCTGTCCAGTTCTGGGCACCGGTCCTCAGGAAGGATGTGCTGGAACTGGAAAGAGTCCAGAGAAGGGCAACAAAAATAATTAGGGGAATGGAGGACATCAGCTATGAGGAGAGGCTACAGGCACTAAACCTGTTCTCTCTGGAGAAGAGAAGATTGAGGGGGGATATGATATCAATATACAAATACTGTACTGGTGACCCTAGCATAAGGAACAAACTATTCAGAGTAAGGGAATACAATAAGACACGTGGCCACTCACTAAAACTAGAGGAAAGACGGTTTAACCTTAAAATGCATAAGGGGTTCTTCACTGTGAGAGCAGTAAGGATGTGGAATTCTCTTCCACAAGCAGTCGTATCAGCAGGGAGCATTGATAGTTTCAAAAAACTATTAGATGGGCACCTTAGAAACCACAACATACAGAGGTATACAATGTACGGTTAAAAGCAAACACACACACACATCAGGGGTTGAACTGGATGGACTGTTGTCTTTTTTCAACCTCACTAACTATGTCACTATGAGATGCACCTGTAGATTAAACTGTGTGTACTGTAGATGCATGTGATGACCATTCCATTCAATGATTCTGTTGCCCTCTCTGAGAGACACAAAGTAAGACATATTATTAAGCAACAATTACAAAGCTCACAGTGTAATAAAGGATAACTAAAGATGCCTCAGCTGGTGTGTGGCTAGACGCAATCTGGGGAAAAAGATACCAATGTTTCAACTGCTAGAAATACAGTTGGTTGAAGTGAGGCAAACACAGACCCATTCAAAATTGGATATACTAAGAAAAATTGGGTGGACATAAAATTAACCCTGTTTATTTAAATTAATATACAGTGCATCCGGAAAGTATTCACAGTGCTTCACTTTTTCCACATTTTGTTATGTTACAGCTTTTTTCCAAAATGTATTAAATTCTTTATTTTCCTTAACATTCTGTAAACCATACCTAACAACATGAAAGAAGTTTGTTTTAAGTCTTTGCAAATTTATTTAAAAAATGAAAAAATCCCATGTACACAAGTATTCATGATCTTTACCTAATACTTTGTTGAAGAACCATTGGCACCAATTACAACCTCAAGTCATTTTGAGTATGATGCTAGAAGCTTGGAACACCTATTTGTGGGCAGTTTCTCACATTCTTCTTTGCAGGACCGCTCAAGCTCCATCAGGTTGGATGGGAAGTGACGGTGCACAGCCATTTTCAGATGTCTCCAGAGATGTTCAATCGGGTTCAAGTCTGGGCTACTCAAAGACATTCACAGAGTTGTCCCGTAGCCACTCCTTTCTTTTCTTGGCTGTGTGGTTAGGGTCATTGCCCTGCTGGAAGATGAACCTTCGTCTCAGTTTGAGGGCCAGAGGGCTCTGGAGCAGGTTTTCATCAAGGATGCCTTTGTACAGTGCTACATTCATCTTTCTTTCGATCCTGCCTAGTCTTTTAGTTCCTGCCAATGAAAAACATCCCCACAGCATGATGCTGCTACCACCATGCATCACTGTAGGGGTGGTATTGGCCAGGTGATGAGTGAGGCCCAGTTTCCTCCAAACATGATGCTTGCCATTCAGGCCAAAGAGTTCACCCCTACATATTAACTGTGGGTTGAGCTGTCTGTCTTTACTTCAACTTTATTATAATTCAAAGTACTTGTTTTTTTTTTTGTTATATTATTAGAGATAGGTCAGATATTTTTATTTTTTTAACTTTCTTTCTTTGACATAGCGCAACAATATTTATTGTACCAATAATATGTCATAGTACCTTGCCAGACCTTGTGTCAGGTATACTATTTCAGATTCTGTCTACGTTATTATGTTATAATAAGTTATTAAAATGTATTTGAACTTCAGGCATGGTTTTCTAAATCTGCCAAACATTTGTCAAAAAATGTAAATTGTAAAGAATTTACAGAATTTGCATCTCCTTCACTTTCATTTCCAAATGTCTGCACATAATTAATTCCCTAGAAGCCTGGATGTCCAGACTAAATATCATTGTGTTGTAGGTGTCATGGTGATTACATAGTTAGAAACCATGCTGATTGACCTGACCTGGAATGTTAAATTAAATTCACTCAGCTTGAGAGATTGGGGTTGATTCACTAAAGGCAAATAGACTGTGCACTTTGCAAAGTGCAGTTACAAGAGCAATTGATCCAGAGTTTAGTAAATGAGGTAAAGCTTCACTTTGCTAAGAATACCCAATCACGTGCAAGGAAAACAAAAAAAACAAAAAAAAAAAAAAAAAAAACAGCATTTTTGCTTGCATATGATCAGGTGATGGAAGTCAGCAGAGCTAACTCTAAGCTCTGTAGCAACTGCTCTTACATAGTGCAATTGCACTTTACAAAGTGCACAGTCATTTGCCTTCAGTAAATCAACCCCAGAATACCTGAAAAAGATAATAGCCAGAGTGCAAAAAATACGGTATCTAGTAAAGGTAAATGTATCTCTCCTTAGCAGTGTCATTTTCCTCGTTTAGTGCGTTGTGCTGTTTGCTTTTGCTTAGATACTTGTCAAGGGTTTTTCACATTTTAAATAATGCAGTGGGTAGAATTGTTTTTTTATTTAACAGTGGAGGAAGTGTTCCAGATGTATCACTAATATAGGTTGTACTTAATGCTTATGTTGATTTAGGCATATTTGTGAGCCCCTTTATACAAAACAAAATGTATTAACTTCTTTATAATGAACCCTAAAAGCTACACTGAATTATCTATATACAATCACTACCAAAAGGGATTTTCCATTCTAAAATATACAACAATATGTATACATACAATGAAGAACCAATATTCCAAAATATACAACACAAAGTGAGGCTATAATTACACACACATTGTACAATGTAAAACTATATAATTTTCACATCTCAACACATTCCAATTGCACTGCCTGGTGTAGAGACCATGTTTTATAGTTAATTAGATTGAAAAATACACAAGTTCTTCTAGTTAAACTAACCCCAAAATAAACAATAAACAGCATAAATAAAATAGAAAACCTCCATATACATACTATATCCACGGTTCATCCAGCAGAAGGCAAACAACCTCTAAGCATGGTCAAATTTGCTCCCAAGAAGGCAACTTTGATATTCCATGGATCTTCAATCTCTGGTGTTATTACAAATAAATACAGGTGGAGTGGAGAGAGAGAAGACTGATTCCCTATTAGATCAATGTTCAAGGAGAAAAACTGAAGCGGGACTTTAAAGGTACTATTGAACAAGAGGTAGTATAAAACATGTATAAAAAATATATTTTTTATTTAATAAATTCTACAATAAATACATTTAGACAATTAATATATATATACCCCAACAAATAACAAATAATAAAATATGTATACATGCAGAATAACATGACTGCATAGAACCTTAGAAAGACGAGTATATATAATCCCCAACATGTTTCGCAGCTAAATTACTGCTTCTTCAGGAGGATAGTGTTGTAGTCATTCTAGAAGATGTAACAATAAAGTATCAACATAAATTGAGAGAACATATCCAACATAAAGAAGGCACATTGACTAATCATTTCAATCATCAATCATGGTGTAAAGAGACTATTAACATTAAATACATTTTTTTGGAGATTTATAAGTCATGTATATAGGGAAACACGGTAAAAGAGATACCACTGCTTAACAATGAGAATCAGAGGCCATCCACTGTAATGGGGGGAAGAGGATTCGCGCCACTTGAGGTACTCTCCCCGGCGGACACGGGGGACAAAAAAAGTTACATAGATAGTAACAGGGTTACACATAATAGCTCACCAAAGCAGTGAGATACATCATATGCCAAGGTAGTTTATTAAAAATGTCTGTTATACAACTAACCTTCGAATGGATAGAGCTGTGCAAGATGCAAGCCAGGGTAAAGATTGAGGGCGAGGTCTCGTCAAAGTTTATAGTAGAAAATATAGCCCATTACTAGGGAGGTTACAAGCAAGACTAGTGCCTCATTATATAGTATATGGGCACAAAATAGTCATGTATAATTCCAATAGTCCTAGTACAGGAAAAACAGGAATCAGGCTCAATCTGTATTGTCATAAAAAGAATATAAGGATCAGAAAAAACTGCAAAAAGTTAGATCACAGCAGTACAAACATGCACTGCCGTGAATATTAGGCATGAGGAATAGCAGATTGAGAAGATAAAGCTGCTTACATGGCCAGTCCAGTCAGTTAAATCTAACCCTGGCATCCAGCATCTCCACGGCTCAGCAGACATAATCGTCTGCTTTTATAGTCCCCAACACAGGCGGAAACGGACACGCCAACCACCGGCATGGCTCTGAAACCGCCAGGTCTGAAGAACCTTATTGCGCATGCGCTGGGGTTTGTGCATGCGCTCTGTCCGTGGTCCAGCGTGAAATGCAAGACACGACAGCGGGGAAGAGAACAAGCTCTGCACCTGCCCGGCACATCACATGTCCGACGGGGAGAGAAAGGGCAGGATCTCTAACCAAAACACTAGATAGCAAGAACCCCAGACGTATACAGTGTTCTCTGATACCCAATACAAAAAGAAGATATACATTGCAAGACAAGACATATGAAAACAAAGTAAAGCACAAATACATTATATTCAAAAAGAAATAATCAATACTATTACAGACAAGCTACTAATTACAATTAGAGCATGAATACAATCCAAGTAATAAATACATAGCCCATGAAATGTTACCAAGGTGCAGCATGGGATCAGGAAGGGATCAAGAAAAGAAACAACATTGATGTTATTGGTAATTATAAAAAAAAAATTAGGTTATGATAAAAGTATTAAAGATTTAAAGGAACAGTTGTAGGTCAGAACCCCGTTGAGTCCTGGTGGGGCAGCAATTATTTTCTCAATCCACATGGTTTCGTGTTGCAATAAATCTTATCCCAATCGCCCCCTCTGGGGTCCTGAGGGACCACCTCCGATACAAAAACTTGGCTACCTCAAAATTGAATCTATAGTGTAGCCCAGTGTGTCAACCAATTGTAGTGAACTTACCGCTGGCATAGTATAAGTGATCGCCAATATGTTGGCGAAATTCACAAATTGTTTTGCCGACATAAATAAAGGTAAAATCCAGTTATACTTTGTGCATTAAGAATGCATCCAGCTCAATGTTAAAGCTATCTACTGAGCTGGCCAGAGCTAGTTCCTGAGGAAGTCTATTCGGTATTTGTGGAGACGCTGCCAGATCCACACGTTTGTGTGTATATCTGACAGGCCGTCTTCTGGCTGTCAGATGAAAGCAGTCCTGTGCCCCCCCCCCCGGAAACGAGTGCCCCACCATTGTTCCTTGGCTCTACTTGCCCATCTGCGGGCCTGGGACCAGCATAGCAGGTTCTGCCGGGTAGAAGAGAGGGATCTGAGTGGACATGCTTCACTCTCTGCCCCTTCTTCTTGCTGACCTGGAAGCGACATGTAAAATGTCACTCTTGGGTCCTCTTGTCAGATTTTTTGGAGTACAGGGGAGACACCCAGGGTCTTTTAGACCCCAAATGTCTCATTAAAAAAGAACCTGTCACCAAAAAATCATCATTGGCACAAGCACAAAAAATCCCCCCCAAATTTTTGAAGGCCCTCACCCTCATATACAAACATATACGAACATAAATGCACACATTGGGGGTGCCAACACATGAAAACGTCAATTGTGATTAGTGATGGGCCAAACACCCCTTGGTTTGGTTCACACCAGAACTCTTGAATATGTAAAACTCAAAAAATAAAACGTTTTTGGCCAAAAAAGGGTATGGAGGCACAGGTACTGCCCTTGGGGACATGTGTCAATGCAAAACTTGTTTTTAAAAAAAGATTATTTTTACAGAAGCAGTGATTTTAGTTCATTCTAAGTTCATTGAAAAACATTTTTACATGCATAGATGATACTATCATACCCCTAATCAGAATACAATACAGAAAATATACAATGAACAGTACTTCTGGGAGTCACTTTAGCATGGAGGAACATGTTGTATGTAATACAAGAGTGCCCGCAAAAAAAGAAGAAAAAAAAATAGAACGTGTTATATAGACCTATCTTACTAAATACAGTAAATGGACCAATTTACCTATATATCTATTAGAAGAGTGCTAAGCACCAATTATTGGGTACTGGATCACAGTGATCCACCGCCGCCAGTACCTTTAATGGTTATGGTCTATAGCATTCTGGTCCTTAACATTCAGCAGCAACTCCAAGAAGGGGAGAGGTGAGAAAAAAAAAAGAACAAAAGGGGAAGGGAGGGGGGGGGGGGTTTGAAAAGGGGGGATTAAAAGGAGCAGTGATTTTAATGATGCTTAAAGTGAAACAATAAAAATGAAAAGTTGCTTTAAATATAGGGCCTGGTGGGTCCCCTTAGTCTTCCTGTAAAGTGGAGTACCTGTACCGTGTATAGAACCTGCTGCAGCAAAACTGACATTTATCATGAAAAAAAAATTACATTGAAATTTCCGGCAATACATGGGTCCTTGGGTCTGGTATGGATGTTAGGGGGAACCCAATGCCAAAAAAAAAATTGTGTGGGAGCCCCCCAAAATCCATATCAAACCTCTATATGAGCATACAGCCTGGCAGGTCAGGAAAGGGGGGAGGACGAGCGAGCGCCCTCCCTGAACCATACCAAACCAAATGCACTCAACATGGTGAGGGTGCTTTGGGGTGGGGGTGCATGCTGGGTCAGTGACGTCACATGGGGATGCTGATGGATCTACATCAGGGGACATTGTTTTTTTATTATTATTAAAGGAATTGTCCAAAACTTTGTGTGTGTTTTTATTTCTTTTTGACACTTTTTTGGTGAGTGGGTAGGGGTACTATATACCCCATACTCATTCACATGGGGGGGGGGCAGGATCTGGGGGCCCCCTTATCTCCAGATTTTGATAAGCCCCCTGCCAGCAGACCATAGTCCAGTGTTGTGGGGAAGGGGCCCTTGTCCCCACCAACATAGGGACAAGGTGCTTTGGGGTGCGGGGGCAGGGAAGAATGTATTTCAATTTTTGCCTTCCCTTTGTCCCCAGTCTCCAGCTCTGTGTTATCTTGTAAAAAGACTACGTGATTAGTCCTGATCTTTTCACTGTTAATATAGTTGAAGAATTTTTGGGGATTGCTTTTTAGATTTACATTTCTTTAGTAACTTTCTGGTTTCTTGCCTAGGCAAATTATGTCATACATCCTATGAGTCTTCAGGAGGGTCAACATCTGGGTTACTTTTTAAGTAACCCAGGAGTCTTAAGGAGGGGTAGAGAGGAGGAAGGATTTGCTCAGCTAAGCACACTCCCCTGCATGCATGCTTGAGCTAAAGGCAGATGGATTCCAGGAAGTAAATTGTACATGAATCATTTGTCCTTACTCAACATGGCCATGAAACAGAAATGCTAGGGGGTTGTTTTTCAAAGTAATTTCCCAACAAAATAAGGCATAGAGACATGGGTGGATGGGGGAGTTTGCTTTGAATATAAAAAAATGAATAAATAGTGTTTTTAGTTTGTGGTGCTCAGATGCAGTGATGATCCATTTTAAACTTATTGCCCTTGGTAATATATTTTGCAGTGTGTTCACATACAGTTGATATGAAACATGTCAATTTCTTTGTGTTTTTTGGAGAAAATATTCAGTCTATGGAGACCAACCCTCAGCATTGGAAAATTTGCTCTCTTAAATGAAGCGTTTTTATCCTTCCAATATGTACTAGTTGTTTGCAGCTTACATTAATTGAAATTTGAACATTAACAATAAGATCCACATGGTTTGAGATTACCAGGTTCAACAGAGCATCTTTTCCAGTCTGGGCTTCTAAAGAGTGGAGTCACAAGCACAGAGCTCCGGGAGGTGGTCAGTAATGTAAAAATGTTTTATTCAAAATAAAACACTATTTCCACCTACACTGTAGAGAATATCAGCAAATGCTCAGACTACAGTGTAAGGCCCCATTCACATACGAGCGACGCTACTTCCAGGGGCGACCTCCGAGGTCGCGGTGCGAGCAGCGCGCCGTGACCTCGGAGCGGCCGGCACGGACTTCATAACATTGAAGTCTATGGCGGTCGCCTCCTGGTCACCCCAAAGAAGCTCCGGACCCTTTTTCTAAGTCGGAGCGACTTGTGTAGCTCCTATTAGAACGGGTCCGCAGCTTCCCCATGGAAGGCGACCTACGGCGACCTGTGAGGCGACCAGGTCGCCTCACAGGTCGCCTTAGTGTGAACGGGGACTAAATGTATTTTGTTTTTATTTTTATTAAAAAAGTCTTTAAATCACTGACACCTCCCTGTGCTCTGTGTAAGCTGGATCCTCTTTCAAGATCTGTGATCATGATACTGTAGTTGGTGTTCTGTGTGACTCTGGATGGATGACTTCCACCAGCCTATCGTGTCCATATGCTCAAGGCTATCAAATAGTGACTTTTCGTTGACTTTTATCCTTATACTTTTATTATTATTATTATTATTATTATATAGTTACAGCCTGTTTCCCTCTTATCCAGTGGAGTTTACTGAGGCTGTGAGTACTGGTACTCTCTTGGGCTACAGTCTTTTTTTTTGCTTCACAAAATCGTACGATAAAATTGTCTTGTAACAGGTTTTTACATTTTTGCCTTTTTACTGTTTCAACAGTGCCATTACTTCAGTCAATTTCAGATTAGTTAAAAATCACCCATTATTATAACTGTCCCAGCCCTTGCAACCCTTTTGATCTGTGCAAGGAACTGCATCTCTACCACCTCATTAAAGTAGTTAATACCCCCCCCCCCCCAAATAAATAATTACGCTACTCTCCTTTTAAGGCAGTGTTTCTCAACCTTTTTTCAGTCAAAGCACCCTTTAAAAATTATAAACAATCTCGAGGCATCCTTTAAAAATTATGGACAGTCTTGAGGCACCTCATTCTAAAATGTATAAACTATTCTAAAAGTTTTACATAATGTAGCAACATCCACACAAGTAAGAACCCAATGCTAGAGGTGAGTTATTCTTCCAAAGCAAAGACACTTTTCCAAACTAGTACTGATTAGTATTACAAAGTTTCTCTTCTCCCTCAGTTTTTCTCCTTGACTCAGCTAATATGACCCCGACACTGATGGAGAGGGGCAGGGGAGGGTCAAACAAGGATGCTATTCAGGCTACTAACATCCTCCATATCAACTGATTTATTTATTTCAGGTACTTATATAGCGCTGTCAATTTACGCAGCGCTTTACATATATATTACACATTCACATCAGTCCCTGTCCTCAAGGAGCGTACAATCTAAGGTCCCTAACTCACATTCATACATACATAGTAGGGCCAATTTTTTTTATACAGGATCCAATTAACCTACCAGCATGTCTTTGGAGTGTGGGAGGAAACCGGAGTACCCGGAGGAAACCCACGCAGGCACAGGGAGAACATGCAAACTCCAGGCAGGTAGTGTCGTGGTTGGGATTCGAACCAACGACCCTCTTGCTGCTAGGTGAAAGTGCTAACCACTACACCACACACATTATCCACACTTCCCTGTCTATATTGGATCAGCATTTGTTCAGAAACCTCAGGGACAGTAAAGTGTGGATAATGTGTGTTATGTTGGCTGGTACTGTCAGATGATGCCAGCTGACACATAGGAGATCAGACTGTTCCAACTTGTTAGTTTGGGCATGCAGTCTCCAAAAAACTCTTTCTTTATGGATTTTTAGGATGCTCTATCACAGTGATGGCAAAACTTGGCACCCCATATGTTTTGGAACTACATTTCCCATGATGCTCACCTACACGGCAGAGCACATGAGCATCATGGGAAATGTAGTTCCAAAACATCTGGGTTGCCATGGTTCGCCATCACTGCTCTATCAGATAATGTGATGAAAAGGGGTAATCAAAAGCTGGAGGCAAGTGTTTATTCACCTTAGCAATCTGTAAACTCTGCTGCACCTCAGAACCCCTTCCACCTTCAGGTTTCAGTGCAAGCGTGGGGTAGCAAAAGAAGGGACAAAATGAAAGTTCACTAAAAAAAAGGTTGTCTGTCCTGACAGTGCCATTTTCTCCCACCACAGCCTATGCTCGTATTACAAATACAGTCATTAAAATATACCCTATCAGACTGCACTGGTAAGATACTGCTTTCGTTTTTGTATAATAATGATGATTTTTTTTTTACCACAGTGTTATTACTGTTCATTTCTTTTTGTTCCGGTAAATGAACCAGATTTAAAAGAGAGGTTGACAAAAACAACACATTGATTAGGCAGTTATCTAACAGCACTAAACCAAAGTACACAGTGATTAAGTTTCATGTGCTACTCTTTGATGTGTGACACAGATAAGATACAGATGGAACACCCAGAAGCTACATTTGAGAGTTTCAAACAAACATAAACTTCAAATCTTTCACATTCTTGCTTGATTATGCTTATCTATTGTTTGTGTTCCACAAAACTAGAATCAAGGTCAGGTGGGAGTTGTAGTATTAGAGAAAATGGAACATGCACACGCATTTAATCAGTGCACTTGTAACATTAAATACTTTCCAATTGCTCCATAGTTTGCTTGTTTTCTTTCTTTTCGAATTAGGGAAATAGGCTTGAAGCGGAAATGTTTTTCTGGTAGCATTGACATATCATAAAACAATTCAGTGCTCATTATATGACCCTACATTCTGAGAAAATGGCAGTAAAGTCAGTCACCCTACTTCTTTATGTAATATACATATAATTCAGGTTATTGCTTTAGGTGTTTAGAATGATTAAACCAGATTAATCTATAACTGTAACACTGTGTTATGAAACTTTGGTTAGTGTTTTCTGTTAACTTACTGTAGTCTGTGACAAATAATGTGCAAAAAAGAAAAGCGATATTTACAGAGTGTAAAGGCTATACAAAAGTTACATAGTTTACAAAAAAGACATTTCATTTTTTTATTTTTTTATTTTTATTTTTTTTAATTCACCAGAATATTGGATTCATTCCCTACATAAAAATATATTCTTAGTTATTGTAACTTTGTATATCTTCAGTGAAAATGTATTAGTTAGAAAATCACACATAACCAATTTAAATTCCAGCCTTCAGATTGAATTTACTGTAGCACCTCATAAAATCTGATTATGACAGAAAGATGTGATCAGTCGTTCATGAACTCATGCTAATTCTCTCCTAATATGTTATTCTTTTCAAAATATCTTAGTTTATCATTCCTCAAAATACTCTCAAATAATTACACATACTCTATTAGTGATTGTTCCTAATAGGAAACTTTAAAGACCTAAATGTCAGAGTTATTTTATTTGATTTGTTTTATTAGCTTGTTGTTGTACTATATTTAATCAATTCATTTTTGAACTATTTTGATAATATCGCTATTTCATAAATGAACTCAAAATACTGGATTGAGACCTAAGACACCAACAGCACATTCCCAATATATTTTTTCTCAAGGAGAGTGTACAGTAGTAGAATGCCTCTCTCTAACTGAAGCTCTGTATGGAGCTGTATAGATCGACATTGAAATCTGGGAGAAAAGATGAGTTGTGTAAAGAAATGTTCATTTGAAAATTTTTATATTCATATAATTGAAAAATGAAAGCTGATCTCTAGCTTTTAGTAGTTTAAATAGTTCATTTGGACCAGCTTCACTGCTGGTTGTGCCCACTGTGTGTGTTGTATAAGCTGTATGTAGCCTCAGCTACATACAGTATACAGCAATGAGTTACAGCAGTGGGATGGGAACAAAATTGAGTTTGGGCTGAACACTGCTCAGCCATTCACAGGGAGCTTTGTATTCTATGAATGAATACAAAGCCACCTCTGACTGTGGCAGAGAGATGGGTGGATGATTCCACAATTCTGACTCAACCATTCAGAGGAACCTTTGTATTTATAAATAAAATACAAAACTCCCTGTAAGCGCAGGTTCACACTACCGCAACGCTACTTCCTGGGGCGACCTCCGAGATCGCGGTGCGAGCAGCGCGCCGCGACCTCGGAGCGGCCGCCACGGACTTCATAACATTGAAGTCTATGGCGGTCGCCTCCTGGTCGCCCTAAAGAAGCTCCGGACCCTTTTTCTAAGTCGGAGCGACTTGTGTCGCTCCTATTAGAACGGGTCCGCAGCTTCCCTATAGGAGGCGACCTGCGGCGACCTGTGAGGCGACCAGGTCGCCTCACAGGTCGCCTCAGTGTGAACGGGGGCTAAATGACTGAGCAGCGCTCGTCCTGATTTAATTTTGTTTCCAGGAGTGAGATGGGAAATTCAGCAGAAGTATGAGCTAAAGATCAGTTTTAAAACAACATTTTTTTTGGCCCTGTAATTATCCCTTGTATGGATGTCATCTAGGCCATATGTAATATAATTTTGTTTAGGCATAGCAGAACCTGTTCCTATATTAGGTGCGTATTGTTGAACAGTGCGCATTGGCTACAACTTTCTACCATACTATTTTGCAATGGCAATTCTTTTTTGTAAACCCAGAATGTAAATATGTATTTAACATCTTAGTTTTTGTCCTATGCTCCTACATTTCCCAATATATCTTTAGGAGGGCCTTTATTATTAATTTGTTTCTTAAAATACAATTCTGAGATACAGCTAGCTAAAATTAAACTGCTCACTCCCCCTTCCTTACACTGTACCTTATACTATGGTATAAAGATGAGTATACTTACCTATTTTCAAGCCACTCCAGTCTGATCATGTGATTGGCTCCCCTCTGTCAGCTAGCAGGAAGCCCAGGGAAGTGGAGGAAGCTCAGTCAACAGATGGGCCACAGTAAGCCTATGGGTAACGTCACTGCTTGGGCACTCCCAGCTGTTGTCGAAGCGCTCTCTGCTCTCCTCTGTAGCCAGCACTAGCTGACACAGGGGTGATCACGTGATGAGACTGGTGTACCATTCAAGATGTTGCCCTTTACTTCCTGGTCCATAAACACAATGAAAAATGAAACAAATCTCTCTAATGTAAGGCAAATCCCTCTTAGACAGTTATCACCAAAGGAAGTATTCCTATTGGAAGATTCTCCCTTTTATTCTCATTCTGGTGAAAATGTAATATTTTTTTTTTTTTTTTTGGACATTCCTACGCTTTCAGTCCTGATGACATTGATCACCACTAAATATAGTGGATTTTTCCTAGCAACAATGTTGGGTTTAAATTCACTCTGTTTTTAAGCTTTACTCTTAACTTTTTTTTTTTTTTTTTTTCTTGTACTGCTTTGTACAGTCATTTCCTATCACATTTTCAGTACAATCAACCATAAGAATTTGTAATGTTTTCCTTTTATGATTTATCATATCTGAACTTTTCTATTTAACCATACCAGTTTGCTTTTGATCAATTTCCTTTTAATCCTAAAATGTTCCCATAGGGAATATACTTTCAGCTATATTTTAAGCTGGTCTCCAGGAAGATATAACAAATTAAATTTAATAAACAATTTGAATCTTTCTTGATAATAGCCTCCTGTCATTCCCAGTAAAACAGCATTCAGACTAGAGGAAGCACTCTAGAGGAGCCAGTTGGGATCTTTTACTTTGCACAGATTTTTTTGTGAACTTTCTTATAAGAGAGTAGGGCAAAGAGATGACCCTAGCAATGTTGTGTTGCTGCTTGTCCAGTCACATGCCCAAACAGGTTCTGTCCCAGACAGTGTCCCTTAACTACAATGCAGTACTTTGTGAGATCCAGAACCTAATTCTGCTATCTGGCAGGTGAGTATGAATCTGAAGAAAAGCTGAACAGAAATACAAATGCCAGGTCAAACATTTGAAATATGCGTTTTCACTGTGTGTCTGCGGTTTCCCATTTAGTACTTCATTGGGTTGATTTACGAAAGGTAAATAGGCTGTTCACTTTGCAAGGGAATTTGCTCTTAGCTAGGGAATCTACTCTTCCTGTCTTCTATCATCTAATCATGTGCAAACAAATATACAGTGGGTACGGAAAGTATTCAGACCCCTTAAATTTTTCACTCTTTGTTATATTGCAGCCATTTGCTAAAATCATTTATGTTCATTCTTCTTCCTAATGAATGTACACATAGCACCCCATGCTGACAGAAAAACACAGAATTGTTGACATTGTTGCAGATTTGTTAAAAAAGAAAAACTGAAATATCACATGGTCCTAAGTATTCAGACCCTTTGCTGTGACACTCATATATTTAACTCAGGTGCTTTCCATTTCTTCTGATCATCCTTGAGATGGTTCTACACCTTCATTTGAGTCCAGCTGTGTTTGATTATACTGATTGGACTTGATTAGGAAAGCCACACACCTGTCTATATAAGACCTTCCAGATCACAATGCATGTCAGAGCAAATGAGAATCATGAGGTCAAAGGAACTGCCTGAAGAGCTCAGAGACAGAATTGTGGCAAGGCACAGATCTGGCGAATGTTACAAAAAGATTTCTGCTGCACTTAAGGTTCCTAAGAGCACAGTGGTCTCCATAATCCTCAAATGGAAGACGTTTGGGACGACCAGAACCCTTCCTAGAGCTGGCCGTCCGGCCAAACTGAGCTATCGGGGGAGAAGAGCCTTGGTGAGAGAGGTAAAGAAGAACCCAAAGATCACTGTGGCTGAGCTCCAGAGATGCAGTCAGGAGATGGGAGAAAGTTGTAGAAAGTCAACCATCACTGCAGCCCTCCACCAGTCGGGGCTTTATGGCAGAGTGGCCCGACGGAAGCCTCTCCTCAGTGTAAGACACATGAAAGCCCGCATGGAGTTTGCTAAAAAACACCTGAAGGACTCCAAGATGGTGAGAAATAAGATTCTCTGGTCTGATGAGACTAAAATAGAACTTTTTGGCCTTAATTCTAAGCGGTATGTGTGGAGAAAACCAGGCACTGCTCATCACCTGTCCAATACAGTCCCAACAGTGAAGCATGGTGGTGGCAGCATCATGCTGTGGGGGTGTTTTTCAGCTGCAGGGACAGGACGACTGGTTGCAATCGAGGGAAAGATGAATGCGGCCAAGTACAGGGATATCCTGGACAAAAACCTTCTCCAGAGTGCTCTGGACCTCAGACTGGGCCAAAGGTTTACCTTCCAACAAGACAATGACCCTAAGCACACAGCTAAAATAACGAAGGAGTGGCTTCACAACAACTCCGTGACTGTTCTTGAATGGCCCAGCCAGAGCCCTGACTTAAACCCAATTGAGCATCTCTGGAGAGACCTAAAAATGGCTGTCCACCAACGTTTACCATCCAACCTGACAGAACTGGAGAGGATCTGCAAGGAGGAATGGCAGAGGATCCCCAAATCCAGGTGTGAAAGACTTGTTGCATCTTTCCCAAAAAGACTCCTGGCTGTATTAGATCAAAAGGGGGCTTCTACTAAATACTGAGCAAAGGGTCTGAATACTTAGGACCATGTGATATTTCAGTTTTTCTTTTTTAATAAATCTGCAACAATGTCAACAATTCTGTGTTTTTCTGTCAGTATGGGGTGCTATGTGTACATTCATGAGGAAGAAGAATGAACCTAAATGATTTTAGCAAATGGCTGCAATATAACAAAGAGTGAAAAAGTTAAGGGGGTCTGAATACTTTCCGTACCCACTGTATATACAGTATCTCACAGAAGTGAGTACATCCCTCACATATTTGTAAATATTTTATTATATTTTTTCATGTGACAACACTGAAGAAATTACACTTTGCTACAATGTAAAGTAGTGAGTGTACAGCTTGTATAACAGTGTAAATTTGCTGTCCCCTCAAAAATAACTCAACACACAGTCATTAATGTCTAAACCGCTGACAACAAAAGTGAGTACACCCCTAAGTCAAAATGTCCAAATTGGGCCCAATTAGCCATTTCCCTTCCCCGGTGACATGTGACTCATTAGTGATACAAGGTTTCAGGTGTGAATGGGGAGCAGGTGTGTTATATTTGGTGTTATCAATCTCACTGTCTCATTCTGGTCACTGGAAGTTCAACATGGCACCTCATAACAAGGAACTCTCTGAGGATCGGAAAAAAAGATTTGTAGCTCTACATAAAGATGGCCTAGGCTATAAGAAGATTGCCAAGACCCTGAAACTGAACTGCAGCACAGTGACCAAGACCATACAGAGGTTTAACAGGACAGGTTCCACTCAGAACAGGCCTCGCTATGGTTGACCAAAGAAGTTGCACGTGCTCAGCATCATATCTAGAGGTTGTCTTTGGGAAATAGATGTATGAGTGCTGCCAGCATTGCTGCAGAAGTTGAAGGGGTGGGGGCCAGCCTGTCAGTGCTCAGACCATATGCCGCACACTGCATAAAATTGGTCTGCATGGCTGTCATCCCAGAAGGAAGCCTCTTCTAAAGATGATGCACAAGAAAGCCCGCAAACAGTTTGCTGAAGACAAGCAGACTAAGGACATGGATTACTGAAACCATGTCCTGTGGTCTGATGAGACAAAGATAAACTTATTTGGTTCAGATGGTTTCAAGCGTGTGTGGCGGCAACCAGATGAGGAGTACAAAGACAAGTGTGTCTTGTCTACAGTCAAGCATGGTGGTGGGAGTGTCATGGTCTGAAGCTGCATGAGTGCTGCCAGCACTGGGGCAGATACAGTTCATTGAGGGAACCATGAATGCCAACATGTACTGTGACATACTAAAGCAGAGCATGCTCCCCTCCCTTCGGAGACTCAGCCGCAGGGCAGTATTCCAACACAATATCGACCCCAAACACACCTCCAAGACGACCACTGCCTCTAAAGAAGCTGAGGGTAAAGGTGATGGACTAGCCAAGCATGTCTCCAGACCTAAACCCTATTGAGCATCTGTGGGGCATCCTGAAATGGAAGGTGGAGGAGCTCAAGGTCTCTAACATCCACCAGCTCCGTGATGTCATCATGAAGGAGTGGAAGAGGACTTCAGTGGCAACCTGTGAAGCTCTGGTGAACTCCATGCACAAGTGGTTTAAGGCAGTGCTGGAAAACAATGGAAAACAATGGTGGCCACACAAAATATTGACACTTTGGGCTCAGTCTGGATATCGTCACTTAGGGGTGTACTCACTTTTGTTGCCAGCGGTTTAGACATTAATGGCTGTGTGTTGAGTTATTTTGAGGGGACAGCAAATTTACACTGTTATACAAGCTGTGCACTCACTACTTTACATTGTAGCAAAGTGTAATTTCTTCAGTGTTGTCACATGAAAATATATAATAAAATATTTACAAAAATGTGAGGAGTGTACTCACTTTTGTGAGATACTGTGCGTGTATGTATGTATATATATATATATATATATATAAAATCATTTTTTTTTCCTTGCATGTGATTGTGTATTCTTTGTAAAGTGAATTTTTGTCACATTTATTAGTTAGGTAAAAATTTCCTTGCAAAGTGAATATCCAATTTGCCTTTAGTAAATCAACTCCTATGTCCTATGAGTTGTGTCAGTTTTTCTTTTAATAAAATGTTCAATCTTTTAGTATTTACTTTCACTAAATTAACCCGCCCTGACTTTGTGATGTCACTACTGGCATACAATAAGTTTTTACTAGCAGACAGACCTGTATTTTGTTATATTTGATCTTTTTAGGTCTCTACTAACCACTGATAGCTTCAACTTGCTAGGTTAGCCACATTGGCATTTTTATTTTGTATCTGTATCTCCACCCTTTTATCCTCACCAAAACCCAGCTTTTAGTCTCCTTTTACCATAACCCAGCACAACTGCCCCTGATGCCAGGTGCTTTTGTTAGCATTTTTGAATTTACTACCCTAATGTTTCTAGGTTCACATTTTGCTCCTAAATAATTTAAATGATTCTTCAGGTTAGCCACTAAAGGCAGGTAAGATTAAGTAATACAATGACTTGCCTAACAGCTTAAGAGCTGTTTAAACAATATAATGCATTGTTTTAGATGCAGTAGGTCAGCTGACCTATGAACGTGCATTGTGAAAAGGAGTGAAACATTATTAAATATTGATAATATTACCCCTTATTAAGCTGATCACTTCTACATGTACTGTATATCTAAAAAAAAAACTTCAACAAGGCTGTAAATTCTGTTTTAATGGATTGTGAGTATATCAACAGTAAAAAAACTAGGGCAGAGCATATTGCACACATAATTAACGATGATGGGAGGATGGTTACAGAGGACACTGAAAAAGCAACCGTGCTGAATGCTTTTTTCTCGTCAGTATTTACACAGGAAAAGGAGGGGTACACTGACCATGACTGTATGGTTAGTAGTAATACACAGGACTTGCCACTATGGCTAACAGAGGGTGAAATCAGGGAAAGGCTGGACAAACTTAACACAAACAAATCACCAGGCCCGGATGGCGTACATCCGAGAGTACTCAAGGAACTCAGTAAGGTTATATCCAGACCACTGTTCCTGATCTTTGCGGACAGTATTAGGACAGGAGATGTACCAGGGGAGTGGAGGAAAGCAAACGTGATTCCGATATTCAAAAAGGGTCAGAGGCATATCCCGGGAAATTATAGGCCGGTCAGTCTGACATCAGTAGTATGTAAACTTCTGGAGGGGATGATAAGGGACTATATCGTAGAGTTTGCTAAGGACAACAGCATCATCAGTAGTAACCAGCACGGGTTTACAAATGGGCGTTCTTGTCAAACCAATCTCTTAACATTCTACGAGGAGGTGAGCTGTGAGCTAGATAGGGGCAAACCAGTGGATGTGGTGTACCTAGATTTCGCTAAGGCGTTTGATACAGTTCCCCACAAGCGCTTAATTTATCAAATAAGGTCTGCAGGTATCGACAGCAGGGTTTGCTCTTTGATACGGAACTGGCTAAAAGGGCGTGTCCAAAGGGTAATAATAAACAGCGCATACTCAGACTGGTCTGAGGTAGTAAGCGGGGTCCCCCAAGGCTCAGTCCTAGGACCAACCTTGTTCAATTTATTCATAAACAGCATTGAGGACGGGATCAGTAGTTCGATATCAGTTTTTGCAGATGACACAAAATTGGGCAGGGTAATAACTGCACAGCAAGAAGCAGATATCCTACAGAATGACCTGGACAAAATAACAGAGTGGGCAACGACTTGGCAAATGAGGTTTAACGTAGAGAAGTGTAAGGTTTTGCACTTGGGGACTAGAAACATAAAAGCACAATACACGTTAGGAGGGGAACCCTTGGGGGAATCAAAAATGGAGAAGGATCTGGGAGTCTTGGTTGATGATAGACTAGGCAACAGCATGCAATGTCAAGCGGCGGCTACCAAGGCTAGCAGAATATTAGCATGCATAAAGAAAGGGATGTTTTCCAGAGATAAGACTATAATCCTTCCACTTTATAAAACTCTGGTCCGACCTCATCTGGAGTATTCTGTCCAGTTCTGGTCGCCAGTCCTCAGAAGAGATGTGTTGGAGCTGGAGAGAGTACAGAGAAGGGCAACTAAACTAATTAGGGGATTGGAGGACCTCGATTATGAAGAGCGTCTCCAATCGCTTGATTTATTCTCCCTGGAGAAGAGACGCCTGAGGGGGGACATGATAGCAATTTTTAAATATCTCAATGGGGATCTCAGCTTAGAAAAAAAGCTGTTCAGTCGAAGGGATTGCATGAGGACTCGGGGGCACACAATGCGATTAGAGGAGAAGCGTTTTAACCTCAGGCAACGTGGGGGGTTCTTTACGGTTAGGGCTACAAGACTGTGGAATTCTCTACCACAAGAAGTGGTTTCTGCGGGTAGTATGGTGGCTTTCAAAAAACTATTAGACGTACATCTCAAGGATCAGAACATTCAGGGGTATGTGAGATGATTACAGCCACACACACCTACACAGGTTGAACTGGATGGACTATTGTCTTTATTCAACCTCACCTACTATGTAACTATGTAACTATGTGACCAAAATGGCACCAAATACTTTTGCTTGCAAATATCAACTCATGTTCTTTCTAATATTTATTATGTTAATGCTATTTATTGCATGCAATTTATTTTAGGAAAAAACAAGCAAGCTCTGAATGAGTCCTGTAACTTAGTTTAACCTTTTCGCTGCCAAGGATGTAAGGCCTGAGTCTGACCAGGATCACTTCCAGCTGACCAGCTGAGTAAGCCTTACATCCTTGGCTTTCCAGTTTCTGTTGAAGGCTCATAGTCATTTCAGTGGCCATTAACTTATATTGGAACTGTTCCTCAGACACAGTGTTAAATATAAGAATATCTGTGATTAGTGACTGACAAGCTAATTAAAGCTATTCATTAAAAATTAAAGTGTATGTACAGTATGAGCACTTGTAACTCTCTGCATGAATTAAGTCTTTGTTGGTTTTTTTTTACATTCATGGGCGGGGGGGGGGGGGGGGGGGGGGATGGTTGTGTTCATTCCCAAACCAAGTTTTTACTGTGCTTTAGATATGAATGAACACAATGAACACCAAAGTGCTTGTTTCTGATCTCTCACTGTTTTCATTGAGGAAAGGAAAGAGTCAGTAAACTTGAGAGGCATTTTTACAAACCCTCCCACCACTCTTTATCCTAAAATCTGATTATCCCTTTGTGTGCCTGCAGCTGATGAGAGGTGGCATGGGGGGGGGGGAGGGGAGTCTGGAGAGCTGCAGGGAGAGCCATGGGGGATTGTGTGATTGGAGCTATAGTTGGAAGCCGGGGAGAATGGGGAATCGGAGGATACAGGGAGGTGAGGGATAGAAGTGGGCACACAGGGACACAGCCTTAAACCACATAGCTGTAGAACACAGAGTGCAGTGTGGGTGGTGGTCGGAGAGGCAAAATAGTGGACGCTCATCCTTGGGCTTGTAAATCATCTTTATCAAACATCCGGGTAAAAATCACAGATGCAAAAGTTCTGAGATGTTTCAGCCACAAATGGCTTTACTCATAGCAAACTGAACAATGGGCTGGCTTCCTAATTTATAACCTCTTACCTAAAGACGGAATCCATCCCAGGTGGATGTTAATTGATGAGCCATATGACAGCTCCAAATCAAACAGTCCACGCATTACAAAACATACAGTGCAAACAAAAAAACAATATCTACATGACACAAATGTTTGAAACAGTAGATTTATGTCTGTCCTAATAGAGATGCCAAGTGGTGAAAGTTGGGACTGGAAAAACAGAAAACAAAAATGGTATTAACAACCAGATCACCAAATGTACATATAAATTGCATTTTAGAAAAAAAATTAGGATCACATCTTAAATTCATACCATTAGGTGTTCTGGTGTCAAGCTAGAGAATCCACAAGGCTTCTCACTTAAGGAGAAGCTGGTATGTGTCACCACTCCTGGCAGGCCTTTTAACTTTTCAATACCATAAGAGCTAAGGCCTGACATATCACCCTTGTGCACCTCTCTAAAATGTTTTGAAACCTATGATATCTGGGTTGCATCTACATTATTGCTGTCAAAAATGTTCACTGATTCTAATATTCAATGAATGCATAGTACATCCTATGTTTTCCAGTGAACATTTTGTGCGTTGTACCATGTAGACCGCATATTGTTATTATGGGCAGCATAGTGGCTAAGTGGTTAGCACTTCTTCCTAGCATTACTAGGGTCACTGGTTCTAATCTTAACCATGACACAACCTGCGTGGCGTTGTCCCTGTGTGGGTTTTCTCCAGGTGCTTTGATTTCCTCCCACACTCCAAAGACATGCTAGTCGGTTTATTGGCTCCTGTCTAAATTGGCCCTAGTATGTGTATGTATGAATATGAGTTAAGGACCTTAGATTGTAAGCTCCTTGAGGGCAGGGACGGATTTGAATGTATACTATATGCAAAGCGCTGTGTAAATTGATGGCGTTTTATACAGAAGGTACCTGAAATAAAAAAAAAGATAACAGTTTTGTTATTTGTTTGTATGCAAAATAAAATGTAGTGCTTTTCATATTCTTTGTAAACTGAATTTTTTCAAAAAACAATAAAAAAAAAAACCCTTCCTAAATGGCCCCCAGAATGTGAAAATGTTCTAAAAAAAAAAAAATAAATAAACATAAAAACACAGTTACACAAATTCAAGTTCAAAAGTGCTACAGTGCTAAAGCAGATAAAAATGGTAAAATTTACAAAATGTGCATCAACAAGTATAAAAACTTCAAAGCATGCTTTCTGTACATAAAAATATTTGTGCAAAATAAGATACGTTCAGTGTGCTAAGGCAATTTTCCCAAATTCAATACAAAGGGCGTTTATTTACTAAAGATAAATCCACTGTGTATTACAAAGAAAAGAAATAAGTTTTGGGACTTTATATGAGGCATAGCCAACCTAGGGCTGTATGCCTCCATCCCTGATCATGAAGAAAAATTGGGGGAGGGGGGAGTAAAAAAGGTACAAAAGGCAATCGGCATAAACTGTAACATATGGTAAACCAGATAGTGTGTGGGCAATTCCACAATATAATAGTATAGTACAAAAGGCTGATTGCCAAGCACCCCAAAAATTGGGGGACAAGGAAGAAAGGGGGAACGCGTGGGACTTTATATGAAGTGCATACAAAGGGTTGGGGTGTATAAAATGACTATTATTTGATATATAGGTGGGTCCACAACATGATAACGATATAAACAATTTAATGATGTATGTCATCAGTCATACAGATATCCGCAATTGGCATAGGTACATACATATGATGGTATACAGTAATACAGTTAAAACAACATAGATGTAGAATCGTATAAAGCTGACAAGGCCTAAATAGGTGAGGCACTGGCTAAAAACGGGCATATGAACCCTGGGGTAAATAAGTAAAAACGTATAAATATACAAAGGGGATTGCATCGTAGCAAGCTCTACACGTTTCGTGGAGTAGATTCCACTTCTTCAGGAGCGGATGCATCCCATGTCACTGCAAAGAGAATACAAGATTCCCCTTATAGACCAAAATGCAATAAACATAATAAAAAATTATAAAGATGACAGTAAGGGATAGATATGTGATCCCAGTCTAAGCCAACTCCACCCAATGTACTCACAGCCATGACAATGAAGCAAGTATGGAATATTGTGGGCGTCGGTCCAACAGGGAGTAACGTCTAACCAGGAGCTGTGGAAGGTCAGTCTGCGGCCAGCAGGGAACAATGAGAGGGCATCTCAAAAGAAGCAAGTGTGTCCCGGTAAAGTGGATGACAAGTGATAAGTATCGGTAGTGGTCTCCTCAACAGATACTGTATACAGATAATATATGTGAAAATACATAATATAAATGTGTTTCATATAGTAGTATAACACAAATAATGTGACCATATAGAAGACCACATACCCAGAAAAAGAATTCTCCATTACAGGGAATGTGGATAGGTATGAATGATAAAATGAAAGAGTGCGGGGAAATAAAATACTGTGTATTACAATTGCTCTGCAAGTGCGCTTGGAAGTGCAGTCACTGTAGATCTGAGGGGGACATGCAAGGAAAAGAAAAAAACAGCATTTTTGCTTGCACATGATTGGATAAAAGAAGTCAGCCGAGCTTCCCCTCATTTCAGATCCTCCCCTCAGATCTACAGTGACTGCACTTCCGAGTGCACTTCCAAGTGCACTTGCACTGCACAGTGGATTTGCCCTTAGTAAATCAACTCCAATGTGTTATGAATCCTCACAATAATCCACAGAAATCCAATTCCAGAGATTTCCATGTTTACTCCCCCACCACACATAGTATTTGGATGTGCCCTCTTGTTTACAGGTGTACAGTGTGAGGTCAAAAATCGCTTAGGATAAATACAATGCCCCAGACACTCACTGCTCCTATAAGCAGAAACACCCCTGGTTTCTTCCACTGCTTCAAGGGTTAATATTCATGCAAGTAAAAAGGTGCTATAAGTGTAGTAAAATTTTGTAAACAAAAAGTTTCCACTTACATAATAACTTGTATCCTTCAGCATCACATCGGTTCAACATAGCCCCATATGTCAGAGCTTCCATCATTGAGGAGTTAGCTTCAAAGGCCCACATGGTGACATCACTGTGCCTTCCACCTAATTCATTTCATCCAATACACTCACCTGGGTGGATCAATCTGGGCAGATCCCTTCATGGAACAATTACGTCCGGCGCACACAAAATTACCCACAGGCACCGCTTTGATGGTATGTAAGGGATGGCAACTTTTTGCCAGAAGGATGGAATTTCCAGCACAGGGTTTTCGATATGTACTAGTGTGAACCAATCCATTAACAGCATCCCCCTCAAAGATGACATCTAAAAAGTTGATCTGAATTGGCATTTGTAGGTAAAGTAAAAATAAACCCCACAGCTGTAAAAAAAAAAAAAACTTTATCAAAAGTAAAGAAACTATTTCTGTGTAATTAAAAAATCAACAGTATTTTTTTTACCTTTCTAACTCCAAACTGAAGGCTTACTACAGGCTTACAGATTTCACTGTCTTGTCTTTTATACACTAATAAATCTCTCCTATGTGTGTTGCTAGCTATCTTCATAACCCTATTGAGGAGTTGCTCAGGCTTTCTTGCTGTAGGAAGCGGTTGTATATTTGGGCAGCCTCCTTCTTAAAATCTTCCTGGCTACCACAGTTCCTACAAAACCTAAGAAATTGTCCCACCAGGATCCATTTGATAACGTGCCGAATCTGCTGTTAATTGGAGTTCCCCGATAAAGACTTCCTGTATAAATATGTCATGACATGGCCATTGCAGGCCGAGAGACTGAAATCCAGGAATGCCAAAGAGTCTGCACTGTTCTGTCCTATGAACTGAAGATTCAAATTATTAGCTGAACCTGCGATCTGTCCCTGTGTCACTCAGTCACTCAGTCCCCTCCCCCCACACACGTTAGTAAGCACCAGGCATACATTAACCCCTTGATCACCAATAAAAATGAACCCCTTCCCTGCCAGTGTCATTTTACAGTAACAGTGCATATTTATTGCACTGATTACTGTAGTAATGTCACTGGTACCCCCAAAAGTGTCAAAAAGGTCAGTCAAGGGTCCGATCTGTCCGCCACAAAGTGTCGCAGTCCCGCAAAAAAAATCGCAGATTGCCGCCATTACTCGTTAAAAAAAAAACACCAAAAACAACAGAAATCTTTCCCTTAGTTAGTAAACGCAATAACTTTTGCGCAAACCAATCAAAATACCCTTATTGCAAATTTTTTTTTACCAAAAATATGTAGCAGAAAACAAATTGGCCTAAAATGATAAAACATTTTAATTTTTACAATTTTTTGGGGGGAATTTCATATAAAAAAATGTGAAAAATATTGTTATTTTTTCAAAATTGTCGCTCTTTTTTTGTTTATGGCGCAAAAAGTAAAAATCGCACATGTGATCAAATACCACCAAAAGAAAGCTTGTTTCGTTTGGGTACGGCGTTGCATGACCGCGCAATTGTCAGTTAAAGTCGCACAGTGCCGAATCGCAAAAAGTGGCCCAGATGTAAGACAGCAAAATCCTCCGGTGGTAAAGTGGTTAAGCAATTATGTCAGCCCCACTGCTTACCTGGCTGGAAATTCCCAGCCATGTAATTGTAAGGGCTGGATAACATCAGTGCTTGGTAAGGATGTGGTGGGTGCAAGCACTCACTCCTTCCTAGTGTAGCACCCACTAGCATTGCTAGAATGCTAGTATGTTAGTCTAAATAAATTGTCAGGTTTGGCTGGCAGCAAAGCTTGTGTGTTAATCTAGGTCGGATGAGTGACTCAGGAAGGTTGTGTCAGGATCAATGTCATTACATGGGTCACCTGCTTGTGGTACTGCTGTTCCTGGAACTGAAGGGCACAGTTCCAGGGCCCACCAACCGCTGTCTCCCAGCAGCTGGACTGTACTTATAATTAGGCTGCACTTGAGGTGGACTGCTGAAGGAATATAAGCCCGCCCTTCACTGAGGTTCAGGGCTTCAGTATTTCATCTGTAAGCTGTGTCCCTGTCTGAGCCTGAAACCGGATCCTGTATTCTGATCCTGATCCTGTGTCCTGTGTCATGTTCACTGCTTCCTATACCCGCCTTCCTGCTCCCCTTGTCTCCTGTCCCTGACCTGTCTTGCTCTTGTATGCTCCCTCCATTTTTGTATATAATTAGTTAGGTAGTTTTGGGGTTTTTGCACGGCCACGTTATATTTTGCTGTTTTGTTTATGGTCTACTGGTGTTGGAATTGGAGTGTGTCTTTTGCCTTAATAAATGTATTTACACCTTATCTGTCTGGGTCCTGATTCCTTTGTGCAGCCATCTGATCTGTTCACCCTTGCTGAATGCCTGCATGTGGTATCCCTGACAGAATACTAAAGCCACTAACGATCAGATCGATTGCACCCGGGAATTAGGAGTTTTCCGGTTGATGCAAGATGCAGTCAGAGGAGGTTTTGTAACAGAAGATAGGGAATGTTGTCGCCAAATCTTAAAAGCACACACTAGCGAGCAATTGTTGGAATTCATCTTTCTAGCGCACTCTCTTGTTGACCAAGGCAGAATTTTGTTCAGACAGATTCAGCCACTCATTCAACTCTGTGCAGAGTTGGCTTTGTCTACTATCTCTAACAATGATGAATATGCTCCTCCTTTTACTGTGTCTTAGGTGGTATCTCTTGTGTTGCTCTTGGAAGAGGATAAACCTTATTTCCTTGAACATTATTCAGTATATTTTCCAGAGGCTCTGCTGGATTGTATGAATGCAGTACACTCTTTAATCAGACAAGGGGAATGTAAATTCAGTTTTGTTCAGCCCTTACTCCAAATCTGGTCGTATCTATCTGATTCAGCATCAGCTAACTTACACCAATCCACTTTTGCCTCTAGACACCAGTTTACTCAAAGATACCTCTCTCTGTTACCCGTAGCAAACACAGCTGCAGTTTAGTATGCTTTACTTCCAACTGAATGTCAGTATCCTGTCTGCACTAGCTGCAATTTTCCTGCATATAACCCAGTGAAGACCTCCTCTACTATTCCATTGCCCCTAGCAACCTCTCAGAAATCCTCCTCTGTAACTGCCATCTATTCATAGCCCTGCTAAACCTAAAAAGAAAAGGAGATTCTTCCCAACTCGTACATGCCTCTATCCTCTCCGTCCTCCACACCAGACGATCTTCTCAAGCCAGCCTCCACCCCAGATGATCTGCTCCAGACGGCCTCCACCCCAAATGATCTGCTCCAGGCAGCCTCCACGCCAGACGATCTGCTTCAGTTGGCTTCCAGCCCAGTCCATCTGCTCAAGTCGGCCTGCACACCAGACGATCTGTTACAATCAGCCTCCACACCAGACAATCTGCTCCAGTCAGCCTCCACGCCATAAAATCTGCTCCAGTGGGCCTCCACACCAGACGATCTGCTCCAATCAGCCCTTATGCCAGACAATCTGCTCCAGTGGGCCTCCACACCAGACGATCTGCTCCAGTTGGCTTTCATGACAGATGATCTGCTCCAGTCAGCCTCCATGCCAGACGATCTGCTCCAGCTGGCCTCCACGCCAGACGATCTGCTCCAGCCGGCCTCCAGGCCAGATGATCTGTTCCAGCCTGCCTCCACGCCAGGCGATCTGCTCCAGCTGGCCTCCATGCCAGACGATCTGCTCCAGCTTGCCTCCACGCCAGACGATCTGCTCCAGCTGGCCTCCACGCCAGACGATCTGCTCCAGCCGGCCTCCACGCCAGACGATCTGCTCCAGTCGGCCTCCACGCCAGATGATCTGCTCCAGTCGGCTTACACAATACTAGTCAGTGTGATCCAGCCTGCCACTACCTCAACCATGGCCCAGCTCACTCCTGATGTTTCCCACAGTACTTTCTATTGCCTAGCTTGATGTGCCTCTTCCCGCTGCCCAGCTTGATGTGCCTCTGCCCACTGCCCAGCTTGATGTGCAGCTGGTGAGTGTTGCAGTCGGAGGACTGAAAGGCATGCCTGAAGGGACTGGGTGCAAGCAGTCTGGGATGGATGCAGAGTCAGTCTTGGAGGACTATGGAGAAGTAGCCAGGAGGACTGGTGTAAGGGGCAGCTGCGGTCATGCGAGCTGGCAGTGCCTAGTGCCTGAAGAGGTGGTACTGGGATCAGTAGCCACAGGAATAGGACAGCTAGCACCAAAGACCTTTTTTTCTGCTACAGTACCAAAGAGGCCTGCGGTCCCTGCCTGCAATAGGGCATTTACTCTGGATCTGACTTAGATTGTGTTGGATCAATTTGTCAGTGCTAGCTGGTCCTGGGGGATGTAGTTCTACAAGCAAGATTGTGCTGGAGGTAAAAGAGAAGTATATATATATATATATGTACTGAATGTATATAGTTGTGTCCCTGAAGACTTCCTTGTTATTCAAGTGGGTATCCCATAATAACCCTATCCCCACCCAAGTCCAATCCCCCTAAAAAAATACAAAAAAAAACAAGCTGCAAGGACTGATTTCTGACTCAAGAGTGTGTGGAAGGTTTGTGTACCTAGCCGTGCAGGGTGGGAGATGGCCATATTCACTAGTGGCTCCTACAGGGGTAGCACTACACTTAATAACCATTGACAGGCAGAAACTGTCATATTCATCGAACCATTGACAGGCAGAAACTGTCATATTCATCTATGCTGAACACCCTAAACAACGTTTGGATGAACGTTCAGACACTCGCTGGGTCAAACTCAGGTTCATACCCAACATCCAGCTCATCCCAGATCTTTCATACTAGTTCTGATGAAGCAGATAAAGTTTGTGAAACTCTTTGACCTTTGAATTTGATAATAACATTTTGCCTTTTAAGATTATGTCATAAAATGTAAACACTTTGATTAAATGTGTTTTGTATAGATTCATTTTTCTTTGGTTCTATATTTAACCACTTCAATACATTGCACTTTCACCCCCTTCCTGCCCTGACCAATTTTCAGCTTTTAGTGCTGCCACACTTTGAATGACAATTGCACGATCATGCAACACTGTATTCATATGACATTTTTATCATTTTTTTTAATATGTAGCACCCTCTAGTGTGCTACTAGTGTGAGAGTAGGAAAACTATGTCCTGGCTCATGCTTAATCCCTTGAGTCTGTAATTGGGTTAGGGTTACATAGTTACATAGTAGGTAAGGTTGAATAAAGACATAGTCCATCCATTTCAACCTGTGTAGGTGTATGTGTGTCAGTGTCAAAAATAATTCCCCATACCCCTGTATGTTGTGCTCTTTAAGATACACTTCTTTAAAAAAACATCAATACTCCCCGCTGACATTACTAATTGTGGAAGAGAGTTCTACAGCAGCTTAAGGTTAAACCGCTTCTCCTCCAATCTCATTGTGTGGCCCGCATCCTCTTACACTCCCTGAGACTGAATCGTTTTTTTTCCTACACTGGGATCACCATTGAGGTATTTGTAAATCGCTATCATGTCCCCTCTAAAGTGTCTCTCCTCCAGCGAGAATGAATTTAGTGCTTGTAGTCGTTCCTCATAATTGAGGTCCTCCAGTTCCCTTATTATTTAGTTGCCCTTCTTTAGACTATGTCCAGCTCCAGCACATCCCTTCTGAGGACTGGTGACCAGAATTAGACGGAATACTCCAGATGTGGCCTAACCAGAGTTTTATAAGGTGGCAGTATTATAGTTTTATATCTGGAGTCAATCCCCTTTTTTATGCAGACTAATATTCTGCCAGCTTTGGTAGCTGCAACTTGACATTGTATGCTATTGCTCAGCCTGTCTTCTACTAGGACCCCCAGATCTTTTCCCATCCTTTATTCCCCAGAGGTTCTCCCCATAGTGAGTAGTTTGTGTTTATGTTTTTAGCCCACAAATGCATTACTTTACATTTCTCCACATTAAACCTCATTTGCCATGTAGTTGCAAACCTCATTATTTAATTCAGGTCTTTCTGTAAAAGTTCTGTAGCTTAATGTAAAGTAATTGCCCTGCTTATTTTTCTGTCATCTGCAAAAACTGAGATTGAGCTATTTATCCCATTTATTTGGACACACCCCTGTAACCAGTTTTCTATCCAAGAACATACCCTATGGTCTATGCCCTCAGACCTCAGCTAGTAGATTAAGCATTTATGGGGAACTGTATCGAATGCTTTTACAAAATCCAGATACACCACATCCACAGGTCTCCCCCTATCTAGATGGTAGCTCACTTCCTCCTAGAATGTTAACAGATTGGTCTGGTAGGAACGACCCTTCGTAAACTCATGCTGATTACTACTAATGATACTGTTTTCTTCAGCAAATTCTCGGCTATAGTCCCTTATCATCCCCTCCAATAATTTACCTACTATTGATGTTAGGCCGACTGGCCTCTAGTTTCCAGGAATATGCCTCTGCCTTTTTTTGAATATTGGTACCATATTGGCTTTTCTCCAATCAGCTGGTACAATTCCTGTCAGTATGCTGTCCACAACGATTAGAAATAATGGTCTAGCTATAACCTGTAATAGAAAGAAAGGATTTGGACTTTATAGGAGGCACCTGACACAAGACTGGATAATGATCAAAACATGCTATATACTGTATATACCAATATAGTATAATAATAGCTCCAAACATTGGGGGGGGGGGGAATTTTACAGGAGGAGCTATAACCTGACTGAGTTCTTTGAGGGTTATTAGAGTTTAGGGCAGCATCACTCCTAGACAGCTCTCTGGTGCCTCCCCCTAGTTCTACAATGTTGGAGCTGGGAGGCCGAGGCTACGTTGTTCTGCATATTTAGGGGCCTTTAACCAATCCCCAGGAGATGTTCCTGGCAGGGGACTAAGTGAGCCCCCTAATATGGATGAGTCATGCTAGCAGGGGAGTTCGGTGGAAGATGGAGATGCAGTGCTGAGGAGGCTGTTGGTGGCCCTCGAGGGACCCCTGCCAGGGAGAGGTTTTACCTCGGGCTGGGGCTCAGGTGGCTGACCTGGAAGGATCCTACCACAGAAGGAGGCTTTCCTGAGAGCCAGCGGTAGTAAGGAAGGATAATGTGAGTATATCACCCGGTGCAGGGACTGACAAGGGGAGAGACTGCCATATGTAGCAGGTCTCTCTTGAAGACCGTGGTGTACTTAAGTCTTCAGCCTTGCCCTGATAGATCTCCAGAGTGTCAGTTGGGTAGGCTGGTGAGGAGTGTCAGTCGGCTAGACTGGTGAAGAGAAGCAGCCAGGTGGGCTGGAGAAGAGGCAGCCAGGTTGGCTAATGTTTCCTGCAGTGGTAGAGCTGGGATCAGTGTCTAAAGGGGAGTGGAGGTGCTCCAGGATGCAGTTCACAAACTCTTGTGCTACTTTCCTAAAGGACTGAGAGTTGCTAGTCTGTAAGGGGCTGTTGCTAAGCTGACAAAAAACAAACAAAGCTCAAGGACTCTTTTCTGTGTCTAAATGCAAGTTGAAAATGCTATCTGCCTGGCTGTACAGCAGCTAGGGGGGCAGTGCTACACAGAAAAACTGAGCTTTCTTTTCGTGATATTTAATCACCACTCAGTTTTTTATTTTTTGCTAAATAAACAAAGAAAGCCCGAAAATAAATAAATAAATAAAAAAAAAACATGTTTATCTTTGTTTCTGTTAAAAAATTTAGCATTAATGAATATTTGTGCTTCAAAAAATGAAACCCAAAATGTATACTGCTACATTTCTATGGAGAAAATAACCCAAATCAGTGTATATTATTTAGTCTGTAGGACAGTTATAGAATCCACAAACTATGGTATATATATATTGAAATCCTGTTGTACTGATGGCCTCATTTCTTGAGGCCCGAAAATGGCAGAACAGTACAAATATCCTTCAAATTACCCCTTTTTGGAAAGTAGACAGTTTGAGATATTTAGTAAGAGCCATGGCAAGTTTTTTTAAAGTATTTATTTTTTTTGTCACAATTCTTTGGAAAATGAAGAAATTAAAAAAATTGTTTTTTTTTTCACAATTTTATTTTCTTCTTTTTTTTTTACATGCTGTCATCAGTGCAGTACAGCATCACCATATAACTGGTGAGGTGGTGATCAGAGACACTGACTGGTGACAGTATGTATATAAGAAACAAAATGTATTATTTTTAGTCTGTTAAATATTACTATCAATTTTTTATTACCTTTTTTTACGATTTTGTTTTTTGCATACCGTGACCATAGCATAGTAACACTGTACTACTCTGGGGAGGTAATCAGGGTTTTTTTTTTTTACACACTATGATTGCTTATTACAGTAAATTTCACTGTTAGAAGCAACCATTTTGCTGAATGAAATCCATCCATTGATCGGCCACAGCTAATCACATGGTACAGATGGGCTGTGATTAGCCCTATCTGTACTATGTGATCACTGTGACCAATCATAGAGATCAACACAATATTACACAATGAATGGCATGAATGGAGCTATCCATTGAGTACAATTGTCATATGATCTGCTATGATTAGTCAAAATGATCACATGATACTGGAAGTGGGCTGGTACATAGCAGTGTTAATTTTGGCAGCAAATTTTTAGTTATAGTCTTTTGACTAAAATGCCATTTTAGTTTTAATCGTATTTTAGTCTTTTGACTGAAATGCGATTTTAGTTTTAGTCATATTTTAGTCATCTGAATTGTTTTAGTTTTAGTCATATTTTAGTCGACTAAAATCTCCAGTACATTTTAGTCGAATAAAATCCCATACATTTTAGTCAACTACAAATCGAATAGGTTTAGGTTAATTGTAATGCATTATTTAAACATTTCTCTAGCATTTCAAAATGAATTGTATTCTCCTGGAGTAAAAATCTAATAATATGTTATTATAAGGTTTGAACACGCACTACAGACAATGAATTAGCCATTGTGATATATAACCTCTTTACAAATAAAACCACATTTCATAAACAAACAGAAATATTGCTTTTTGACAAACCGAAGTGCAACTTTAAAATACAAAAAAACCCAAAAAATGTAAACTCCATTGGCTGTAATGTCATTGCACATATTACCTGGATATATTACCAACATTAAATATTAGGGAAAAATATAAGAAAAGCCTTTTTCCTAATTTTTTAGTTTTCAGCAGCTTAGTAGATGCCCCTTACTTATGCTTATGCGGTGGTGCAATACATATTTAAACTTTAATGTGCTATTATTACAGGCTCTGGATGAAATTGTGTTGCTGATATAGAAGTGGCCAGCAGAGGAGTGTTAATTTTGATGATGTAAATTTTTTATTTAATTTTAGTTATAGTCTTATGACTAAAATGCCATTTTAGTTTTAGTCCTATTTTATTCTTAAGACTAAAATGCCATTTTAATTCTAGTCGTATTTTAGTCATCTGAATTGATTTAGTTTTAGTCGTATTTTAGTAGACTAAAATTGTGTTTAGTCAACGAAAATGTTTTAGTCGACGAAATTAACACTGGTACATAGATCTGTCATCCACCAGACACAGCAGGTGACACATCGAGCAGCAGCACAGCCCGTGGTGTGCGCGTGAGGCGTGTTCTGGGCAGGATGTCATATGATGTCCACCCAGAACTAGAGAGCTCCCATCCGGCTGTCATTTTACTATAGGCTGGGCGAGAAGCAGTTAAAGTGGCTTTATTTTACACTATGGGTTAGTTAATATTTAAAGGTAAAACTATAGAGTGTTGATTCTGGGAGCTCTCCTATTGCCTAGTGATCAGGGAAGAATATTTTACCTACTAAATTCAATTGGACAATACCTTTTAGGAGTTTATCCCCTTTATGTTGCACTCTAAAATCAATGCAATTAAAAGTTTTATACAAGTGTCACAAAGTCCAGGAACAATGCCTATTCCCCGCTGCCATCGAGGAAGAAAAAGCTGCTGTTACATAACAAGATTGGCTATGATACTGCAGGTAGATCACATGTATATGTTTTATTTTAATATAAAATGCAGAGGTGTGCTTTGGGAGGAAGAGGGAGATGGGTGGTGGGTTGTTTAAATGCTGGAGTTCTGCTTTAGCTTACTGTACATTTTAGTAAAATATGCTAACATAGAAACATTTACTATATCAGTAGAAAGTATGTAATTTATTATAAGATATATATAAAAAAAATCTATTTGTTCTCAGATGTTCAAAAATATAGCAAACAAGAAAAAGTAAGAAGCAAATACACATACATAGTAAAATATGCTAACATAGAAACATTTACTATATCAGTAGAAAGTATGTAATTTATTATAAGATATATATAAAAAAAATCTATTTGTTCTCAGATGTTCAAAAATATAGCAAACAAGAAAAAGTAAGAAGCAAATACACAGAGGTACAATGGAAAAATAGCTGCTTTGCTTATAATAACAGTGGAGATGTGCAGCAAGCAAATTGACCGTATTTTTCCTATATTGCCATATAGAAAAGTGCACAAAGTGCAAAAGTCTCACTAGTCCAAGAGCTAATGTGTAATTCAATCTAAATAAATATTTTTGTGTGTAATAATCCTTAGGAAGAAAAAAGTTGTATAACTGGTGGATACCTATTCTAAACACTTTAATAAATATGTATATAGATAAACAGGAGTTTTTCAATTCTAGATTGTTGGGATGTTAACAGCATTCGTCTCATAATTATTTGGTTTGTTTCAGTAATGGTTCAAAGGAAAGGCTCTGAGCACAGAGCCTGTGCCAAAGTGCAATGTATTCAAACTGTATGATTTATTTTTTAGAAATACTGTATAATTTCAACTCAAAATGTATTTCAATCCTCTTAGATAGAGCTACTGTATGGGATAGCCATTTTGCTATGGAGCTGGTATAAACACATAACACAATTAAAAGTGCTGCAGGATGTACTCTTTATGCTCACGTTTACTCATTTCCTGATAAGGTATAAGAGAAATTCAGTGTCGCAGTTCCTTCCTTGCAGCATTCAACAGGAACAAAAAGTGTTGCTTCGTCACTTGGGGATTAGAGAATTTTTCCTTGAAATTAAAGCCTTTGAGAGTTCAAAGGATAGATCACTGACGTTCTAAACCTGTTCGGTTTTCCTCTGACTAAATGGCCTTGAATTATTTCCCTGTGATAAACCTTTGCATTGTTTATATATACATATGTACAAAAATAGATAGATAGATAGATAGATAGATAGATAGATAGATAGATAGATAGATAGATAGATAGATAGATAGATAGATAGATAGATAGATAGATAGATAGATAGATAGATAGATAGATAGATAGATAGATAGATAGATAGATAGATAGATAGATAGATAGATAGATAGATAGATAGATAGATATTGCAATGTTAATGTATACCAACCTATTTTTAAAAATAACAAACAAATGATTTGAATGTGATAAAAATGGCCATATACTGCATCTCTATAAATGTTTTAAGTCTTGACAGCATAGTTAAAAAAAAAACAATCCGACTGGGTAACATCATATGGTCACCTGTGTTTTGCTCTTGTAAAGTCCATAGCTTTCTGTTGGATGTTGATGTCAAGGATTAACTTAAGTGAAACCACCACTAGGTCTTTGAACTCAACAGCCTTGTTACAAAAGACATAAAACCTCTGCCAGTAAGTAGACATGCCATACTTTATCAGTAATGGTAAAACTGCCATTAGTTCTAAACTTCATCCATGATATTGAAGCACAGTTCCAGCCAAACTCCTTTGTTTAGTTATTGATATAGTAGGAAGGATTAGACATTTTTAAAGTGGAAAAATGTGTCTACAAAAACTGCAGAATGAAAACTGGCGTCAGGCAATACAACTGCTGTGATCCAGTGATCTGCTGCTGTTCCTACATCATAAATACCCAGTGCTTCTTGGCATGGGGGAGCGTGTGACCTCCTTCAATCTGACCTTGCTTGAGTCTAGCATTCTACGGTTGGAATCTCATGACATGGGTGTTACATTAACGTTCCTTCTAGGGTCTGACACCAGTTATTTTGATCCTGCTATGATGGAGGAAGGAGTGGATTATTTAAAAGGTATCAGTGGATTGCGGGAGTGAGGACTGCTGCAGTTTCATCTAAAAACTTTAGGTAAAGTGATATTCACTTTGTGCACTGGTGCACAGTAATGTTAGAACAGGAAGGGCCAACCCCAAACTGTTCCCACAAAGTTGGGGGCATTAACCTCTTCCTGCCCGCGCTATAGCCGAAAGACGGCTACAGCGACGGCCTAAATTGCTGGGAGGGCATCCATGTACATCCCCCCGTGCATGTGATGCCTGCGCGTCCCCTGCGGGGTGTGGGCAAAGCGCTCTGTGATCACCGAGTTCATGAGACTCAGCTGATCACAGATCAGAGTAAGAGACCGATCCCGGGCCTTTACCACGTTATCAGCTGATTACATGATGTAAACAAGCTGGTAATCATTTTTTTTCACCAGTGCCACCTACCAGTGCATATCAGTACTGCTAAGCAGTGCCCACCAGTGCCACCTACCAGTGCCCATCAGTGCTGTCTATCAGTGTCACCTACCAGTGCCTATCAGTGCCACCTACCAGTGCCCTTCAATGCCACCTATCCATGCCAATCAGTGCCACCTATCAGTGCAGCCTCATCAGTGCCTTCTGATCAGTGCTCGCCAGTGTCGCCTCATCCGTGCCATCGGTGCCACCTATCAGTGCCCATTAATGCCACCTTATCAGTGCCTATCAGTGCAGCCTATCAGCGCCCATCAGTGCAGTCTATCAGTGCCCATCAGTTCAGTCTCATCAGTGCACATCAGCAAAGGAGAATAATTACCTGTTTGCAAAACGTTATTACAAACTATGAAAACTGTTTTTTTTTTTTCATGTCCGCCCTTCCGCCTAATGTTGCCCATCTAGCTCTAGGCCTCTTTCTTTCAAAGAGTGACAGCGCTGAAAGCTGAAAAATGGCCTGGGCAGGAAGTGCCCAGTAAGTAAGTGGTTAAATTGCCCAAAATGTCTTGGTATGCTGATGCCTTAAGAGTTGCCTTCAATGGAACTAAGGGGCCAAGTCCAACCCCTGACAAGCAACCCCACACCATAACCCCCCCTCCACCAAATTATTTGGACCAGTGCACAAAGCAAGGTCCATAAATACACAGATGAGTGAGTTTGGGGTGGAGGAACTTGACTGGCCTGCGCAGAGTTCTGATCTCAACCCCACAAGACACCTTTGGGATGAATTAGAGCGCAGCCTGTGAGCCAGGCCTTTTCTCCAATATCAGTGTCTGACCTCACAAATGCGCTTCTGGAAGATTGCTCAAACATTCCCATAGACATGCTCCTAAACCAAAGTGTAGGCCAACTCAACATTGAACCCTACGGACTAAGACTGGGGTGACATTAAAGTTCATGGGCTAACAAATGGGTGTGGAGGATGGGACTTTAGAGGTACAGATAATAATTTCAAATGGAGAAAAATCTGAACTTTTCTAAAAAAACAAATATTTATTGTTTTATTTATTTATTTTTATTTATTTATTTATTTATTTATTTGTTTTTTAGAAAAGTTGACATTTTTCTCCATTTGAAATTATTATCTGCACCTTTAAAGTCCCATCCTCCACACCCATTTGTTAGCTATCTCTATTCAGGGATGTGGTGCATGAATTCTTATCTCCAGCAATATACCCTTACAAATTTAAAGTTCATGGGCGTTTAAAGGCAGGTGTCCCAAAACATTTGGTAATAAAGTGTATATTCAGGCATCTCTAGGTGCCTACACTTTATACCTGCAGCAATTTGGCTCCATCTTGATCACACCAAAGAGCGTCTTAAATACCAATGACCAGAGGATAGACCCTTAAAGTGCTAAGAAAGTACTACACTATGCATTACATTTTTTTTTTTTTAAATAACCCATTTGCTAGTCTTCCATATAAAATCCATAAAGTTCTTTAAAACCATATATATATAAGACCTTAAAACACCTTTGTATAGTGTGTGTACAGAGTGTATTCGTTATTTTGTTTTCTTATGTTACCGTAATAAACACTATTGTGATAGTAACTATATATAGGTTAATGCATCGGATTTCTTATATTTTGTATTATGTTTTAAAGTTTACATAAAAATAATTTTAGATGTGACTTACACATTGTTACTTCCATATTAAAATGTGTAGATTCTATCTCTGTATGCTAGACCTTGCAGTTAGAAACCTTACTGAGTGACTGCTGAGATCAAAGCATAAACTGTGTTTGAAAAAAACGATATATTCCTTCTAATGACTTGGAAGGAGCAACTATGTTTTACACTCATTGCACTTTTAATTATTTTCTCTGAGTTAATGATATACTGTTAAACGTGACAAAAAAGAAAAAAATCTGATAAGTATATTTACCAAAAGATAGAAACAAGGAATATCGGAGACCAAATATTTTTCATAGCATTATATGACAAAAATAAAATGAAGGACTGTAAACTGAATGCTTATTATATTTGGAAAATGTTAGACCTTATTATATTTGGAAAATGTGTTTCCTTTTCATTTGGTGGACAAATTAAAATTTTATAAAAATTATTGAAAAAGTATAAATAAAAGGAAGGACAAACAAAATAGCATTTTCCATTGAAATTCCCTTACATTTAAAATAAAAAAACACTGAATATCAGAAACCTGAACACTAAACCCGAATACTGAAAAAATATAAAACTGCAATGGCTGTCTGCTCAAACTGAATTGAAATGTTAGAGCTCCCTGTCAGGTTTTTAGTGCTATCCTGGGCTTCATTTGAGACACTTACCTTCACTCCCTATATGTATGCAGATAGACCAACGCGCTAACCAAATAATGACTAAAGTAAAATAAAATAGAAGTGAATATCAATGAATAGGTGAAATGATAGCGGCTAATTAATTGTACTGTCACCACATATGATAAAATTAGATATATTAACCACTTCTGGACCGGAAGATTTTCCCCCTTAATGACCAGGCCATATTTTGCGATTCGGCACTGCGTTATTTTAACCGACAATTGCGCGGTCATGCTGTACCCAAATAAAATTGATGTCCTTTTTTCCCCAGAAATAGAGCTTTCTTTTGGTGGTATTTGATCACCTGTGCGATTTTTATTTTTTGTGCTATAAACAAAAAAATAGTGACAATTCTGAAAAAAACAAAAAAAAAAAACAATATTTTTCACATTCTGCTATATAACATTCCCCCCCCCCCCCAAAAAAAAATAAAAAAAATTAAAATTTTTAACATTTTAGGTCAATTTGTTTTTTGCTATATATTTTTGGTAAAAAAATTGCAATAAGCGTATTTTGATTGGTTTGCGCAAAAGTTATCGCGTCTACTAACTACGGGAAAGATTTATGTCATTGTTTTTTTTTTTTTTCACTAGTAATGGCGGTGATCTGCGTTTTTTTGCGGGACTGCAACATTGCGGCGGACAGATCGGACCCCTGACTGACATTTTTGACACTTTTGGGGGGTCCAGTGACATTACTACAGTAAACAGTGCTAAAAATATGCACTGTTACTGTAATAGTGACACTGGCAGGGAAGGGGTTAAAACAGTAAGTGATCAAGGGGTTAAATGTGTACCTAGGGGCATGTTTCTAACTGTGGGGGGACGCGGCTTGTCAAATGATCACAGAGACCTGTGTTCCTATATAGCAGGATCACAGCGTGCTCTGTGATCATTGCAGTGAGATGAGAAGAATGGTCAGCTGTGTTTACAACAACTGCCCATTCTTCTCTCTCAGCGGGGAGTGATCGCGGGTGTTAGGCGGCAATCGGAGCCACCTGCCCTATGCATTGGCATCCCCGCAGCCGAGTGGGGGTGGAAGTGCACCGCTGGCGGCACACGCTCGCCCTCTAGCTGCAGGTGCGTGATCAACGTATACCTACGGTCGGGAAGTGGTTAATAAAAATCGGCTCTAAAATCAATGCGATGCAATAAATAAATAGGTGTAAAATCCAACACATTAACAAAGTGTAGTGATAGGTGCAAAAAACACTTACTAATAAATATATAAAAAAACCCGTAAGATGGAGGATCATCATGAATAAATAATGAAATACATAGCTGAGGCAAATAGTAAAATGACATGACTTTATCAAGCAGTTGATAAAGTCACGTCGTTTGTGACGCAACGCGTCAGAGGGAGCCGGGTGACGTCACTTCCAGTTTTCGGCCGATACCGGAAGTTTACTATTTCAAGCAAGTTACCTCCTGGAGACCCCGCTGGTCTCCGTTTCAATTCATTACTACGTAATTTTAAATGTAAGTGGTTCTTTTTAATAAATATTTTACTCTGATTTACTGCACTATGGAGCCCTTCGTTTTTCTTGCATGAGCAGCTGTGGAGGATTCACCACTGTTACAGGAATTGATCCCATGAAGGTCTCCATCTCTGCTTCTGCCTTTGCCTTATCACCATCCATGAGGAGGATCCTGTCTCCTGAGTTGGATTAATTGGAATGTGATTTTTTATCCTGAGTGAGGTAAGCAGGCATTGCACCCTAAGGTGGTTAATTATTTGCAGGCTTTCTGGGAATCTCTATGTCACACGGGATACATCTTTTTCTTATTTTCACTTGTGATCATCATGGATTTTACTGCACTTTTTTTAGACACTGATTCCAGTTCACTTTTATCTGCACATTTTGTGGTCCCCCCCCCTTTTTTTTAAACCGTTTTGGACTATTTTGCTTTACATTGATTGCACTTTATTTGTTTTTACCATGCATACATTTTACTATCTGTCTCACCTATGTATTTCATTATTTATTCATTATGGTCCTCCATCTTATGGGTTTTTTATATATTTATTAGTGAGTGTTTTTTGCACCTATCACTACACTTTCTGAATGTGTTGGATTTTACACCTATTTATTTATTGCATTTGTAATTTTAGCGCCAATTTTTATTAATATATCTACCTTCACTTCCTGTCTTGATAGCAACATTTTACCAGAGAGGAAGGAGGAGAACTCTTCAACAGCAACACAGACAGTTAGAACGCCTGTAAGATTGTTATATCTGCACCTGTAGTACAAGGGCCCTCTTTAATATTGATTGGGCCCTGGGCAAACATTTTCTTGGGGCCCCAGCCCCCTTACCTCCACCATGCAATTTTGCTCTCCACCCCAACATCCCAAAAAAACAAGCAGACACACACACTGACTTATCTTTAAAAAACTGTGGCTCTAAATGTTCAAGGTTTTATACCTTCATGCATTCTATGCATGAAGGTAAAAAATCTCCTCTGTGCAGCAGCCCCCCAATACTCAACAAAGATAAAAAGGATATTGACACAAAATTGGGAGTACTGGTGGGCCCAACTAGTTCTGCTGACAGTCAGAGGGTTGGACACAATCTATATAGAGTCCATAAATAAAAAGTCCATAAATGAAAAGTCCATGAATAAGCTCACTTGGAACGCAGCTCTGTGTGCAAGCAAGAAGGAACTTTGAAGTAAGTAAGTAGAAAGCACAAGCGCCATACTAAGCGCAGAGTATGTGGGCTTTATTAAAAAAACACAAGAATGTTACCCACAAAAGTGTAAGCATCAAAGACATGTAGTGTGTATAGTTGGCACTGCAACAAATCATCCCTGTGGAGCGATTGTTCAGGATGGCCTCTTGCGGCTGTGGCTTGTGGGGACCTGCCGGTGGATGCCGACACTTCCTAGGGCCATGGAATGCAGAGAGAAACATGTTGGATTTACACCTTAGATACTCTTGTGCCGGGTGGACTCAACGAGGAGATTGAGGTTAACATCCTAATTTTAATTCCCTTTTCTCCCTTTCCCCCCCCCTTTTCCACACTCCTCCTTATCCATACACATAATTCAACTTCTACCAATATCTTCACATAAGTCCTGCATTAGAGTGTTCATTGTAAAGTTGCAACATCATACCTGTAGTGAGTGTAATGGTAGTTTTTAATACTAATAATGCTGCACTTTATTAATTTAAAAGATCACACATATATACATGCATAGATATATTTTATACCTATATTTTATCTTGTATTTTATCATTTTCTATCCTGTGATATGTGCATCATCATGGATTTCTTGATTATAGCAGTTTTACATGTTACATTCATAAGCTTTCAGTATTTGGAGGAACCGCTGGAACCTAGGATGCAGCGGCTCCCGGCCATCTCTATATACTACAAGAAGACCAAGCTGATATATATGTGGAATAAATGTGTGTCTCAGTCCAAAAAATGTACACAAAGACAGAAACTAGAGGCCCACAAGACTTTAAAGGGGCACACAACATGCATTAAAAATACATACATTTATAACATGAAAAAATACATATAAAAATAGAGCATGAGAAAATCTTAACAATCTCAATGATATTCATCAATAAAAAATAGAATATTTGTACAAACAAAATATAACTTCAACTGTTTCTGACATTCTGATACTCTGTAATTATCAATCTGTGCTGTATCGATCTCAATGCGTTTCATGAAATCAGTAGTTCGCTTCATCAGGAGAAACACAGATATGAGTAGTTGATGCCATAATTAGAATCTTCTCATATATTACTAAATATTTCTCTACGTCCATACGACTGTTCCAATAGATACCATGACACAATATAAAGGAAAGGTCCTTCCTCCTCTGGGGAGTGCGATTCTTCCAACCGAGTGTTGGGGAGAGAAAAGGAGTCAAGCCACAGACAAGCAGATGGTGCCTCAAGATATCTACGCCAGATAACAGACTCCTAGGAAAAACCCTGAAGCATAGAGTGATCTGTCACGAATGGCCGCACCGAGAGAATGCAGTGCGGCCATTCGTGACAGATTACTCTATGCTCCAGGGAATTTCCTGGGAGTCAGTTATCTGGAGTAGATATCTTGAGGCACCGTCTGCTTATCCTCAGCTTGACTCCTTTTCTCTCCCCAACTCCCGGTGGGAAGAATCACACTCCCCAGAGGAGAAAGGACAATTCCTTTATATTGTGTAATGTTATCTATTGGAACAGTCCTATGGACGAAGAGAAATATTTAGTGATATATGAGAAGATTGTAATTAGAGCAAGTCATCCTGATGACTGTATGATGACTCCTTGGAGACCAAGCAGTCCTGGTTACATCTACATTCTCTGATAATAGTACATGATGATGTAGGAGAGGACGCAACTTTAAGAGCAGCAAAGAGGAGTGGCTTTTTTAGACACCAATCATACAGCAAAGAGGAAGACTGTGAGAGCGAGGAATAAGGTAAGTATTTCTGCTTACCTCAATCTCCCTACAATCTCCCTAATGTGTGTGTGTTTGGGATGGAGGGCACTGCTAAATTATTTTTTACAGAGTCCCAGAGTTTAGCTTTTAACCATTTGCCGACCGCTCCACACAGATTTACTGTAACAGGGCGGCTCAGCTGCACAAAATCATGTGATTTTGTGCACGTAGTCTCGGAGGCACGCGCGCGCTGCTGGAGCCGCGCTCCTGCTGTAATGAGGAACAATGCAGGCGGGTCTTCTGTCACACAGGCAGAGAGAGATCAGGAGTTTTAGCTATGTTGAAACCCTGATCTCTCTGTGCCTGTCACAGAGCCCTCCACACAGTTAGGCATACATTAACCCCTTTGATCACCCCCAGTGTTAACCCCTTCCCTACCAGTGTCATTTATACAGTAACAGTGCATATTATTTAGCACTGATTACTGTATTAATGTCACTGGTCCTCAAAAAGTGTCAAAAATGTCAGTTAGGGGTCCGATTTGCCCGCCGCAATGTCACAGTCCTGCTAAAAATCGCTGATCGCCGCTATTACTAATAAAAACAAAAAAAGAGTCCAAAAATCTATCCCGTAGTTTGTAAACACTATAACTTTTGCGCAAACCAATTAAAATACGCTATTTGGGATTTTTTTTTTACCAAAAATATGTAGCAAAATACAAATTGGCAGAGGAAGAAAGCTATATTTATGGGATAAAAAAGGACATAAATTGTATTTGGGTACAGCTTCGCACGACCGCGCAATTTTTCGTTAAAGTAACGCAGTGCCCAATCACAAAAAATGGCCTGGTCATTAAGGGGGTAAAACCTTTCCGGAGCTGAAGTGCTTCATGGTAGTAGGGATTTTGCACAGTCTTTATTGAACATACAACAGGAGAACTGATTCGGTGGATGATTTAGTGATTGTGGGCTTATAGTTAGAATCCCCTACTGGAATTTTAAAGACAACCACAAAGTAAAAAAATAGTTATTCATCTTATATTAAATATCTTGTACTCTTAATATAATTCCGTAAAAACACCAGTTAGAATCAAGTATCACAAATAGCTCACAGCAGTTGAATAATGTGATACACCCAGCACCAACCAAATGACACTGAACAACCAGGAATATATTGTCAGCTTTCCTCCAATTGGACACGGAGATCCAACGCATTTGAATCTTTAATTTTTATCTTCCTCAGGGCTAAAGTATCACTCTACATAGCAAGATTTTTTTTTATCTTCCTCAGGGATAAAGTACCACTATAGTAAGAAATTGCAGTTGAAGAAAGTATTTTCAAAAAACGGAAATAAGCATTGTACTACATACAATCCATACTCAATAAAATGTCGATAACACAACACTTACTATAACAACACTGATCCCATTATCCTTCCATACCTGGGTGCCAGAACCAAACCTTCCCAGAAAATGGGGCGTGAGCATGCAAGGATTACCAAAGCCACACAACAGGGGGAAGATCCACCACTGCAAAAATGAAAATATAATAATATAAAATATAGGACATATATTTTAAATATCCAATAAAATGCACAGATTTATTTCCACGCCCCATGGGCAGAAAAAGGGTACCGTACAGGGGTTATTTACTAAAAAAAAGAGAGGAAAAAAAACCCCTTGCATTTATGTCCTCATGCATATAGTTTATTATGACCTAAAGAGTTTTTGTGCCTTTCTCTTTAAGGTTCTCCCCTCCTAATCCATTGGATGGGCGGATGCGTGAGTTGTGTGGGATTCTGGAAGTAATGTAGACCGGGGTGGGAAGTGACGTCATTATACATGGTGTTATCTGGAAAGCATGCACAGTTCCTGCACTGTCAGGGATCGTCTGAATGTGTGCCATTTTACTCCCCGTTGGTGTGGATAATGAGGAAAGATGTTCCATCCATATGGGTGGATACAGAATTTGCACCCCTATTTAATTAATTGTGCAGTGAGATTTATCCACACAAGACCTGCGGTGGAAAGTTGAATTCTAGAGGCAGAGGACTGGTTGGAGGACATACTTATTGACTATCGTTGAAACCTACATCATACTAGGATGTTTTTATCACAATGTAAGTCCTGAGGTTTTTCCATTCCTTCTAATCTTGATTAATATCTGGGCACCTATTTTTAAATATATTGTTTAAAGCATTTTGCCCATTCTTTAATTCAGCATAAACTATATGCATGTGGGCGTATATACAAGGGGATTTTTTTTCCCTTCTCTTAATTTTTAGTAAATACCCCTTGTTTGGTACCCAGTTTTCTCCTATGGAGCATAGAAAACAATAGGTGTAATATCTTGTTTCGGAGGGCAATTTGTCATAACCCCACAAAAGAGGGCTACATTGCTTTTCTTTACTAGAATATAGAAAGGCTAGAATTTGAAATCAGAATGACTAGTAGAGTAGAGCTGCTCCTGCCAAGGGTGTGGTCCCCTGAGTGATCTGGGAGGTTTCCCTAGTCTCCTGTGCTCTACTAGTCTCAACAAATCCATTTGCATATGCTCTGCAGCAGGGTTGTCAATCTCCTGAAGTGAAATTTACTGGGAAGACACAAAAAAAATGTACTGACAGAGTCCATTTTATTACTGACAGTTCAAAAAGTTAGCCAAAATGATAGTTTGTGTTGCAAATTAATAATATTTAAGCTACAAACATGTAACTAATACAATTAGCAATGTGCTTAAGGTACAGTATAACAAAAGGCAAAAAATATATTTTCCCTTTGACAGAGTCCCCCCTTTCATCAGAGTCTGTAGGGTTCCCATTTAAAGTTTAAGGGTGACCTCTGCGGACTGTGATGTAAAAGGGAACACTGTGGACCCTGAAGTAAAGGAGAACTGTGAGGACTTTGGTGTAAGGGGTAATTCAGCGGACTCTGGTGTAAAGGGAAACACTGATGATAGGTGCTCTCTGGTCACCAACCCCCCCCCCCCCACTTACATCAGAGTCCACAGCGTTCCCCTTTACATCAGGGTCTGCAGAATCCCCCCTTGCACTAATGCTAGAGGTCAGAAATTAGCAGTTTATATTTTCCACTATGTAAGAAAGTGAACTAAAAAACAGAAAGAAGGGCACTTAGTATGTACTAAAGAATAACCAGCACTGGAGCACCAAATCACTCAAGCGTTATGTGACAAACAATAAAGAGCTTGATGAATTTAACAATGCTGACTAACAGATGGCTAAAGCAGTCTGTAAGTTAAAACGTCCGTTTCTTATGGAAGTGGATGAAAAAAGTTGCTAGGAGGGAACCCCAATCACTACTATATCCACCGTGCGTAATAAGTGGCAGTAACTACCTCTTATGATTAGTGGTATGTTTCTGAGCGGTAAGAGGTAGATACTTCCACTTATTACACACGGTTGATATAGTGGTAATTGGTATTCCCTCCTAGCAACTTTTTTCATCCATTTTTTCCATAAGACATGGACTGTTTGCAATACAGACTGGTTTAGTCATCTATTAGTCAGCATTAAAAACCAGAAATGTGATAGCGCTGCTTTAAACACAGTGATAATGAAATAGATAATTAAGCGAATAATGACATATCATGTGAAAACTCTCTCACCTCCACGGTTAACCCACTAGGAGTATCAGCAAGTTAAATACTCCCGTCTGGTCTCAGGATTTCTTCACATTAGAGATGTTACTCAAATAAGGTACATGTAGAGATAAAAGGAGAATCTCCAATGGTGCAGTACCCACACAACAATAAAAGCAAAAGCATGAACCAAAAACCACTTTACCACTAGAGGATTTTGCTGTCTTACGTCTGGGCCACTTTTTGCGATTCGGCGCTGTGCGACTTTAACGGACAATTGCGCGGTCGTGCGATGCTGTACCCAAACAAAATTTACGTCCTTTTTTTCCCACAAACAGAGCTTTCTTTTGGTGGTATTTGATCACCTGTGCAATTTTTACTTTTTGCGCTATAAACAAAAAAAGAGCGTTTATTTTGAAAAAATAACAATATTTTTAACATTTTTTTATATGAATTTCCCCCCAAAAAATTTAAAAATCAAAATTTTTTTACATTTTTGGCCAATTTGTTTTCTGCTACCTATGTTTGTAAAAAAAAAATCACAATAAGTGTATTTTGATTGGTTTGCGCAAAAGTTATTGCGTTTACTAACTAAGGGAAAGATTTTTGTCATTTTTGGTGTTTTTTTTTAAAGAGTAATGGCTGCGATCTGCGATTTATTTTGCTGGACTGCGACATTGCGGCGGACAGATCGGACCCTTGACTGACATTTTTGACACTTTTGGGGGTACCAGTGACATTACTGCAGTAATCAGTGCTATATATATGCACTGTTACTGTAAAAATGACACTGGCAGGGAAGGGGTTAATTTTATTGGAGAGGGAGGGGTTAATGTATGCCTGGTGCTTACTAACGTGTGGGGGGGGAGGTGACTGTGTGAGCCAGGGACAGATCGGATGTTCAGCTATGCTGAACACTGCGATCTGTCATTCCCTGTCACTTAGATGATCCGCCCGCTCTGTTTACACAGGCGGGCGGATCTTCAAACTAGATTCCCCGACGATCGGGGAAGAGCAGCGGCGATCGCCGCCGCTCCTCCCCTGGCCCGACTCCCGCTGTGACTGAAAACAGCGGGAGCGCGCCTCCGGCAGCGCGCGAGCGCCGCCTACAGGGGGAGGAGTCTAGCGACGTAGTACTACGTCGCTAGACGATAACGAGCCACATTGCTGCAGTAGCAGCAATGTGGGCAGACGTTAAGTGGTTAAACTTACATTTATTCAATTAAAAACAGCTTTATCAATAATACATCCAAGATGATCACAAATGTAGCTTCAAACCTGCCCACCGCTTGGTACCTCTACGCGTTAAGTCATATCCTTCATGGCTTCAACTGGAGGAAAAAGTTGAAGCCATGAAGGATATGGCGTAACGCGTAGAGGTACAAGACAGGAGTATTTAACGTATGCCTGATATCCCTAGTGAGTTAACCATGGGAGTGAGCAGACACTTCACCTGGTGATTGCAGCATGGATTTTAAAAGAGAGATCAGACACGGAATGTTTTCACTACTGCACCTTTAATTAGAATCCTTTTGGACTTATTTTATTGCACTGTAGCACTTTGCAGTGTCTGGTTTAATTTGTTACACACCCTTTGGACATTTTATCTCACTTTGCACTTAATATTACCAGAGACGAGGTCTCTGCACCATTGTTGCACATGTATGGTTTACTTTAGGACCGTTCAGATCCGCCTGTCTGTTTTTCATGCCCCATGCATCTCTATGGGGCATCGGATGTCAGCGGAGACATGTCCGTTGACATCCGATCCGATCCGTCAAATCTGGACGGATGGAAACCCTATTTTCCATCCGTCCAGCGGATCGGATGGGATCGGATGAGAACGGACAGACGGTCTGTTCCCATTCGATTCCCCCATAGAGAACAGCGGGACCTGACAGCTCTGTCTCCGCACACAGCGGATCGATCCCCGCTGAGATAAACAGAGTCCGCTGACGGACCGGAATGTGTGAAAGGGGCCTTACACTGATGTTAATTTTTTTTCACATGATATGTCATTATTCGCTTAATTATCTATTTCATTATCACTGTGTTCAAAGCAGCGCTATCACATTTCTGGTTTTTAATATGGATTTTTAGATGTGGGAACACATTCAGTGGTAGCAGCAGCTTTTGTCTATATTTCCATTATCTATAATACCTTTGGTGGTCCAAGGGTAGCGCTCAACTATATTTTCTTATCTACTTTCACAGTTAAGTATCCTTTTATTCTGATTGGCATTTTTGCACATTCCATTTGATTGCACTTCAGCTTACCAGGGACAGGGTCTCTGCACATTATTTCACTTTAGTAAGCCACTCTCTCTATTTGATAGATTTAGTTCATGTATGGTGGTCTATTTAAGGTTTACACACCGGATTTTACATTTTAAGTTGTGCCTTTTTAGCAGCGCTACCACATTCATTCATATATTTATCTACTCTATGTGGGAACACACATAAGTGGTAGCAGCAGCTCATAGCCATTTTATATTTATATAAAAAACATTAGATTTTTACTAGGGTAGCGCACAATTACATTTAGCTTCTATTAGTCAGCATTGTTAAATTCATCAAGCTCTTTATTATATGTCACTTAACCCATGAGGGATTTGGTGCTCTAGTGCTGGTTATTCACATTATAGTACATACTAAGCACCCTTTTTTCCGTTTTTGGTTCATCTAGGGGTATTGTCTACACCCTAAAGGGGCAGCTGGTAGGCTTCATTGCCATATCATTTATTTACTGTGTTTATTTAGTACATTTTGAGTCATTTATCAGGGGCAGCATCTTCTCCTATGTTTTTGATGTAAGAAAGAGAGTTTATAAAAGTAGAATAATGTACATCTTTAACGTGTATGCAGTTTTAATGTTAAATCCATGCATGTCAAGTAATTTGTATGTGTAACACTAACATGTTTTTATTACCTTTCACAGAGGCTCTAGCTCTCGAGTCCCGGCTCACTCTCCTCCTCCAGTCCTGTAATTCATAAAAGGCGCCAAGTGGTGCCCATTCCCTGTCCAAGCCTGCCTGAGCCCCGTCCAAGCCTGGCCAGCTTCGGAAATGCAAATGCGCAGTTCCGAAGCTGTACGCGCCCATATTGTTTATGGGCAGCTGCTGTCTGTAGGGGAAATTTTCGGACAGTTTGTAAATCGTCACATTTATACTGAGCCACCATTACTGTATGGTGTTGATTACTGCAAAGTAAATTAAATGTGTTTTGTGCAAACATCTGCTTGCTGAAAAGGTGACAGCAGCAAGAAGCTAGTGAGCACCGTTGTAAAGACATGAGCAAAAATGATGAACATCTTCCAGCAAGTTATTTTTTACATTCCTGACTAAATTTACCAACATAGTTTGATTACATTTGGGAAGAAGGACTTAAGGGGCATTCACACCTTTAAATGCAACTGCACTCCGAGTAGATGCAAGATCCCCCAGGATGTAACCTTTATTAAAGGCAATGGGAGGCTGCAGACTCCTGCAGCTAATTGAGGCCTCATGCATGTAATCCCACATGCAGCGATTATATGGGAGGGATTGGCCATGGATGCAGACTGCCCTCACTGGGGATCTCACATCTAATCAGAGTGTGGGTGCATTCAAAGGTGTGAATGCACCCTTATAAGGTAAGCTTATCTTTTTCACTTTAAATTCCAGCAACTGTGTATTATCATTACATATCTTTCATGCTAAATAAGGGATTTATCATAACTAGGGACCTAACCCAAGTCTGGAATAAACCCAGAAGGAAGCTGTCACATCTGCTCACTGTCGCCCAATCATCTGAGGTTATTCCCCACCCCACAGTTGCAAAAAAAGTGGTGGGGATGCTTGGGACAGAATTGACCTAATATGGCAATAGACCCCTGATATTTACTTCTGAAAAAGAGATAGAACATTAGAATACCAAGTGTTGGTATCTGGCAAAGAACAGAGGACGCATCCCATCCAGTGGCTCTTATGGTGGTGGCTCCACATTAAAAGATTTTTTTAGCTTAAGTACATTGGGGTTGATTTACTAAAACTGGTGAGTGCAAAATCTGGTGCAGCTCTACATAGAAACCAATCAATTTCCAGGTTTTTTGCCAAAGCCTAATTTAACAAGCTGAAGTCAGAAGCTGATTGGCTACCATGCACAGCTGCACCAGATTTTGCACTCTCCGGTTTTTGTAAATCAACCCCATTGCATCCTCTAGAATTATGTGCGGCTTTAAAAAATCACACTCAAAGCACAGCAATTCTAAAGTATTTTGTGGATGCAAGGACTGTGTCAATTGTGCGCACTGTAAACTGTTAAGGGCCGGTTCACATTCGTGCGAGTGCGGCGATCGCATGTAATTCGGAGCGCACTGCTCCTTCATTACATGCGATCGGATGTGCGGATGCGAATTCAGCCATACACTTTGTATGGCTGAATTCGCACTGCACCCGAACAAAAGATGCACGGGACCCTTTTTTCCAGCCGCATCAGGATCGGATCGCACAGTGGTTCACACTTGTGCGATCCGATCCTGTGCGAACTGTCAGATCGCACTGCGATATGCGATCAAACTGGGGGTGTCTTTAACATTTCATTGACACCACCTGCGTATCGCATATGGCAGTGTGAACTGCCAGATGTGCGTTTGCGATGCGGGAACCGAATTCGCAGCCTTCCCGCATCGCACAAGTGTGAACCGGGACTAAAAGGCTCAGATTCTATTTACCATGCCTCTTAAAGCCATGCCCATCCTTTAGCATATTGTAGCAATGCACACTTTTTGCCACAACATGCATTGCACGTCTCACAACTCCCATTTCCTTCCCTTTTTTCAAGTTCTAAATTTGGGAGGTATGCAAAAGTAGCAGCTGCCATTTGCAGGTTTCACCTGAACAACTGCCCTGTGCAATTTACCAGTGATTCTAGTTAGGGGATGTTATTAAGACGAGACTGTGGCCTGTAAGAAAACTTTTATCCAGGTAATGAAGATATACTTTTTGAGATGTCCACTAATTTTTTTTCTTTCTATTCTGTGTTGGAGTTTAAAAAGCATCAGTCTGTAATGTCTACTATGACATTAATAAACATCCTGATTCTACTCCTTACTAGTGAATAGTGATTAGCTGAATTTTCCTGGATTAAATTGGACCAGGGTTTAGCAAACTTCAAAGAAGTTCAGATGCTGAACCCCACTGAACCCTACTGAAATCAATGGGAGCCAAATTATTTTTTCAAATGAAAAATGTCCAATTTCGGGGCTGTTGGACAAGGGGTGTCAAAATAATTTGTGTGTCATGTACTAATGTAAACATTTTTAGTTTACATTCCATGTGCCTGCCTCACACACTTTTTTGGTGAGAGGTACCTCACCCAAAAAAGTGTGTGAGGTTCCAGAAAATCTGTTTCAGAACGTTAATCTGAGCATGCAAGATTTGCCAACCCTGAAACCATACCAGGCTACATGACCTCAACAAAGCACCTTATCCCCATGTTGATGAGGACAAGGGGCTCTTCTTCAAAATCATGGCTGATAATTGTAAGGGTCTGCAGGTGGTAGGCGTATTTGAATTGCTGCTGCCTATAACCAGCCGTAAGCTGTCACATTTATCCATGTCGAATGTCCTATGAATGGTGGTTGTCCAAACAGCCAGTGTTCAGTCGGAACTTAATTTTAGAGCAAACATTAAGCTCATCACTATTAGTGAATGCATGGTTTTGCACCCTAAAATTATTTGGCAATTACTGACAGACTATTTTTATAACGTCCTACGTTTTTGTAATCATCAGCCCATGCAGAAGCCCTTTTTTCACAGGATGCACCTACCTTCCAATATAAGTAATAGAAGATTATGTATGACATTTTCATTCTGCTTTAGTTCCTAAAGCTGGCCGTTGTCAAAAATGCTTTAAATAGACTTCAATAATTTTTTGTCATTGTGCTTATTTAAATTACAGTAATTTGTATTTTTGACTGATTACATTTTAAGTACACATTTTGCATTTCCATATTCTATGGGTATTTTTTTTTTTTTTTTTTTTGAGTTATTAAAGCCCCCACTGAGTTGTTGCAGTTCATTTTATAATTAAGCTGTTTTTTCACAGATTAAGGGAGATTTGACTCCAGCAAATGTAGCAAAGAAAAAGCTCTAAACTCTTAGGGTCCAAGCACACTAGGGGGAGAAAAAATGCCAAAACCTCTGGCAGAAAAATGAGCATAAAAAATGCTCCTAGTGGTTCATATTGCATAAGTGTTCATGAGCGTTTTATGGCTATTTGCTTTTACCAACAATTTATCTAAAACATTTCTCACTGCTCATTTTTCTTTATAATCAATGCACACTGAAAAATGCCAACAGTCCTAAACACCACATTTTGGTGCGTTTATGATCAATAAGCATTTTTTTGCCCAAAAGGTTGATCCTGAAGGTTTTGTTTTCTGCCTCTAATCGCTCCTCAAAAAATATGCCTAATGTGTGTAGCAGGATTCCCAGCCATTTTGCTGGATGTGGGTCCGCCAGGGTTACTGCTAGCAACAACAGCACATTTAAGCATGTTCTCCAAGTGTGAGCATTGAGACAGGAAACAGTCCAGCATCTTTGGGTTTTGTATTTATTTAGGAACTTGGATGGGAGAAGGGAAAGAGTGGGATACTCCTCTGGCTCAACTATTCACAAAGTAAAGGGACAACTGAGAAAAATGCCTCTTGACACTGTCAAGAGGCATTGCTGAATGCCGGTCAACGCCTGTTGGCGCTTGTTAACGCTGAATTGCTGTCTGTTAATACTGAACTGACTTTGACACTCCCCGGTGACACAAAGTATTTTTTACTGCTCCCTTTAGCTCTCCTGGTTGAGGTAGCTACTTGTAAACACTGCTGCAACTCTTAACTCTTTGGGGCCCACACTGGCACCCTCTTTACAGGCTTCTCTTCAGGGCTTAGACTCTGGCACCCCCTTTTCTAAGCCTCCTCTACTGACTAGCTGGCTCCTGGATCCCTCTGACCTTCCGGAGTGGTCCCCTATCCTAGGCAGACCCCTGGGCAGTTTACAGTACTCACGACACTGCTTTCCTGGAAACGTCCGCCCCAACAACTCCACTTGGTCCACAGCACACTGGATCCCATTCTGCAGCTCAGCTCAACCTGTTATCCTCTAGGTCGACCACCCAGGACACCTTCCTCATGCTAACAGGAGGAGAGACAGCTGTCGCCCTCCTCCTGGGACTCTGCTTACTGCCAATGATGCTCTGTCATGTGCTCCCCTCAGACTTATACCCCATCCCAGGATGCATTGTGGCATATTCTGCCCTCTGGGATAGATACAAGCCCTAGTGTGCTATTGGTCAGGTTTGCTCCACTGTCCAATGAGAGCCCCCATTGGACGCATTGGGTAGACTCCCCAAGCTCAACAGGTACACATGGGAACACATGACAGCCTAGCTGAACAATCAAGGCCCATCTGATAAGCAGAGAAGTAGTTTGCCTAGCACCTACCTGGGAGGGTGCTACATGTGCAAAAACACATGGGCTAACATAGAGCTGTTTCCACAGGCGGACGAAAAAAAATGCAAAATGCCTGTATTAGCAGATTCTTTTGTATGCCCAGTGTGCACGGACCCTAAAATGCACAGTTATATTGTATAAGGTAGAGAAAAGTCACAGTTTTAAGGTGAGAATGTAATGTTGAATTATACAGGATATTTGGAATAATTCTACTTCACTAGTTACTGTACTTTTTTTTCTACAACAAATGTTAAACATGTTATAAGCCCCTACTTGATGTAAGCCCCAATCAGCAGACTCACAAGGTTTGCTGTTTTGCATTCATGCTCTATAATCTTAGCCTCTGTTTGGTTTCCAGTTGCCATGGTTATGCACATGTGATCAGTTATGACACCAGTCATTTCATGGCTTTACAGTTCAGTTGAGAGCACCAGCAACTGTGACAGGTATTATTCACATAATACATTGAATGTAGCTGTTTGGGGTCTAGATCTACTTTAGGTTGCTTGTGCGCAAATCATTGTACACTATGATATGCATTGTAATTTGCCATTTCCAAGCTGATAATTATTTGCATGAGGAGCTGTGCTACTACAAATGCTGTGTAAGTGATATGGGTAAATGTAAATTAAGCTATCACTCTATAATTCAGCTCCTAAGTGTAATTTATGTACAAACCCGATTCCATAAAAGTTGGGACACTGTACAAATTGTGAGTAAAAAAGTAATGGACTAATTTACAAATCTCATAAACTTATATTTTATTCACAATATAATATAGATAACATATCAAATGTTGAAAGTCTAGTGAGACATTTTGAAATAATTTTGAAATATCATGCCAAATATTGGCTCATTTTGGATTTCATGAGAGCTACACATTCCAAAAAAGTTGCGACAGGTAGCAATAAGAGGCCGGAAAAGTTAAATGTACATATAAGGAACAGCTGGAGGACCAATTTGCAACCTATTAGGTCAATTGGCAACATGATTTGGTATAAAAAAGCCTCTCAGAGTGGCAGTGTCTCTCAGAAGTCAAGATGGGCAGAGGATCACCAATTTCCCAAATGCTGCGGAGCAAATCAGTGGAGCAATATCAGAAAGGAGAAAAGTTGCAAAGAGTTTGAAGTTATCATCATCTACAGTCAGGGCCGGTGCTCCCACTAGGCGAACTAGGCAGCCACCTAGGGCGCACTGCTGGTTAGGGGGCGCAGCCACGGCCGCTGGTTTCCCTACTAGCCTAGCAGCCACCCTAGGGTGACCAGACGTCCACAGTGCACCATGAACTGGAGCAGGGGGGCGCCATAGTTCCCACTTGGGCTGCCTCCGGAGGGGAAGGGGGGGGAGATTGGGATTAGAGCGCCGCCGGATTACAAAAAGCCAAGTTCTTTTGATTACCCGGCGGGGAGGCTGTCATATGAAGTCCTGCCTCCAGGACTTCATATGACCGCCTCCCCGCCGGGTAAGCAGAACTTGGCTTTTTGTAATCATTCGGCACTCTAATCCCCTCTGCAATGGATGGGGGCACTGGTCACTCTGCATTAGATGGAGGCACTGGTCACTCTGCATTGGATGGAGGCACTGGTCACTCTGCATTGGATGGGGGCACTGGTCACTCTGCATTGGATGGGGGCACTGGTCTCTCTGCATTAATGGGGGCACTGGTCAGTCTGCATTAATGGGGGCACTGGTCACTCTGCATTGGATGGGGGCACTGGTCACTCTGCATTAATGGGGGCACTGGTCACTCTGCATTGTTGAGGGCACTGGTCACTCTGCATTGGATGGGGGCACTGGTCCCTCTGCATTAATGGGGGCACTGATCACTCTGCATTGGATGGGGGCACTGGTCACTCTGCATTAATGGGGGCACTGGTCACTCTGCATTAATGGGGGCACTGGTCACTCTGCATTAATGGGTGCACTGGTCACTCTGCATTGGATGGGGGCACTGGTCACTCTGCATTAATGGGGGCACTGGTCACTCTGCATTGGATGGGGGCACTGGACACTCTGCATTAATAGGGGCACTTGTCACTCTGCATTATTGGGGGCACTGGTCACTCTGCATTGGATGGGGGCACTGGTCACTCTGCATTAATGGGGGCACTGGTCACTCTGCATTGTTGGAGGCACTGGTCACTCTGCATTGGATGGGGGCACTGGTCACATCTGCATTAATGGGGGCACTTGTCACTCTGCATTAATGGGGGCACTGGTCACTCTGCATTGGATGGGGGCACTGGTCACTCTGCATTAATGGGGGCACTGGTCACTCTGCATTACTGGGGCACTGGTCACTCTGCATTAATTGGGCCCTGCGAGTGATGCAAGTATAGGGGGGAGTATGGGGAATGCATGGAGTGTGCTGCGAGAATAGGGACATTTTGAGGTTTTTTTTTTTTATGTATGGGGGGGGGGGAGGGCAAGTAGCTGGTTTATCCTAGGGCGCAGAATAGTCTAGCACCGGCCCTGTCTACAGTGCATAATATCATACAAAGATTCAGAGAATCTTTAAGAATCTCTGTGCGTAAGGGTCAAGGCCAGAAAACCATACTGGATGACCTTGATCTTCGGGCCCTTAGATGGCAATGCATCACATACAGGAATGATACTGTAATAGAAATCACAACATGGGCTCAGGAATATTTTCAGAAAACATTGTCGGTAAACACAATCCACCGTGCCATTCACCGTTTCCGGCTAAAACTCTATAGGCCAAAAAAGAAGCCATATCTAAACATGATCCAGAAGCGCAGGCATTTTCTCTGGGCCAAGGCTCATTTAAAATGGACTGCGGCAAAGTGGAAAACTGTTCTATGGTCAGACGAATCAAAATTTGGAAAACTGGGACTAAAGAGGACAAGGACAACCCAAGTTGTTATCAGCGCTCAGTTCAGAAGCTTGCATCTCTGATGGTATGGGGTTGCATGAGTGCATGTGGCATGGGCAGCTTACACATCTGGAAAGGCACCATCAATTCTGAAAGGTATATCCAAGTTCTAGAACCACATATGCTCTCATCCAGACATCGTCTCTTTCAGGGAAGACCTTGCATTTTCCAACATGACAATGCCAGACCATATACTGCATCAATTACAACATCATGTCTGCGTAGAAGAAGGATCTGGGTACTGAAATGGCCAGCCTGCAGTCCAGATCTTTCACCCATAGAAAACATTTGGCGCATCATAAACAGGAAGATGCGACAAAGAAGACCTAAGACAGTTGAGCAACTAAAAACCTGTATTAGACAAGAATGGGACAACATTCCAATTCCTAAACTTGGGCAACTTGTCTCCTCAGTCCCCAGATGTTTGCAGATTGTTATAAAAAGAAGAGGGGATACGACACAGTGGTAAACATGGCCTTGTCCAAAATTTTTTGAGATGTGTTGATGCCATGAAATTTAAAATCCACTTATTTTTCCCTTAAAATTATACATTTTCTCAGTTTAAACATTTGATATGTCATCTATGTTGTATTCTGAATAAAATGTTGAAATTTTGAAAGTTCCACGTCATTGCATTCTGTTTCTATTCACAATATGTACAGTGTCCCAACTTTTTGGGAATCGGGTTTGCAAAAGAAAACTGTGACCTATTCAGAAGATGTGCAAAAACATAAAGTAATTGGATATTCAGAGGGCGTTTTTTTTTTTTTTAAGAGAATAGGTGATGGAACCACCCCCCCCACCTTTTGAGTCACTTCTTGATTTGGCCCCTACCCACCTATGAGCACTGTCCCTTGGTTCCACCCCCTACCTACTTCCCAGCACTGACTCATTTAGAGAATACAGAGCCAAGTATCATTTTGTTGTGCTAAGTAATTTGTATGGAGTTTGTTAATGATAACAAGAAAAGCAGTAAAATAGCCCCCCCCCCAGCAACAATAGACCCCCCCCCCCAGCAACAAGAGATTCCTCATGCAACAAAAGACCCCTCAGCAACAATAGATTGCCCCAGCAACAACAGACCCCTCCAGAAAAAATAGATTCCTTCCAGCAACTATTGACCCCTCAGCAACATAAGCCTCCCCCCCCCCAGCAACAATAGACCTCCCCAGCAACAATTGACCACCACGCAAAATATATCCCCTCCAGCAACAATAGATTCTCAGCAGCCATCAACAGACCCTCCAGCACACCCCATCACCCCTTGGCATTACCTACATTCAGTGCTAAAGATGCCGAAACTGCATTCCCCCACGTTCCCACACAAAAAAAAAACCTTGATAAAAATGTACTCATCTAAAGGTTATATTTAATGGTTGTATTGTTCAATTTACTATGAATTTCCTCCTAAGAGAAAAGGCTCTGCCCAATGCTTGTACTGTTTAATCTACTTAGAATGTTCTCCTAAGAGTTAGGGTACTTGTGTTTTAGGAAGTTCTCCTAGGACCTGAGGTACATGTGCTGAGGAAGTTGTCATAGAAGTTGAGTTGTTAATAACCTGACATAAGTATCTTATGGTTATTATTCTTAAGCCTCCAAACATTTTTTTATTTTGCATAATTTTATTTTAAAATGTAACACCTGCCAAAAACCAGCACGTTCATTACAAAAAGAAGTAAAATGAAGAGCAAGGAAGAGTTGCAAGTGGTCTTTTCTGTAACCTTGACAGGACATTTGTTGAGTTATACAAATAGAGAAGGAGACTTCCTAGAAAAAGGTTCTCTGAAAAGAAATTTCCCAGCATGTTTTAGAAGGAAGTCATGAAGGAAATGCGTTCATTTCTTGTTTATACAATAGACTTTTTTTTTTTTTACTACTAAAGGATTTACTATAAAAAGTATTTGTAACATTTTGAGGATGTGACATAGATATTACGGATGTTTTTTGTTAAAAAAAAAAGTTTGGATCACAGTGTTCAAAGAAAGTACATTTTCCTTGTTCATTTACTGGTTGTGTTTGTAAATGCTAATAAAGGGTGTGTTTAATTTATTAAATGTACTATGTGTTCTTTTTTCAAGGCAAACAGATAAAGATGTTGCTTAGGAATCCACGTCTATAAATTTCTTGTGACTAGGAATTAAGATTGACATGGTACTTTTAATGGACCCAAACTGATAACACCATTGGACTTTAATGCCATTTACTGTATATCACATTCAGTAAAGATATTTTATATCCATTCTATGCATTGACTGGTTTACATTGAATGTATGTTCTCTTTATTTTCTACATCCCAATAGCAACATTATTAAAAAAAAAATGATGAAACTACAGTAAAACCTTGGTTTGAGAGTAACTTGGTTTAAGAGCGCTTTGTAAGACAAGCAAAATTTTCAAATAAATTTTGACTTGGTTTACAAGCGATGTCTTGATATACAAGTAGCCTCAAGTCACAGCTGAGTAGAAAAGAGAAGAGAGGCACCTCTAAGTGTAGCAATATGGTTAAATTTAATGAATGTACAAACTTTAGCAACTCAGATGGTTGATGATTGGAACAGGCACATCAAAGGATACAGGCATCCAGGCTAAAGCTGTCCACATAGACCTTCCTCCGCACCACCATCTACATCATCCCTTCCATGCTGCCCCTCGCTTTCAGATCGCTTTACTGCAGGGTGGTCTTCCCGGTCAGGATTACAGACTAGCAGCCGGCGGTGCAGAAGATGGTCTATGTGGACAGCTTTACCCTGGATGCCTGCATTCTTAGATGTGCCTGTTTTATTCATCAACCATGTGAGTTGCTAAATGTTGTACCTTCATTAAATGGAACCATCTTTCTACACTTAGAGGCGCCACTCTTCTCTTTCATACTCTGTAGCTCCTGCTGGATTTTTCTTCTAATCCCCTTATGGAAGCGGCTATTTGTGGATGGACATTTTATGGTTATATAACCTCTCGCAATGCTATAATCTTTTTATATGGACTATAAACTGAAGGACTTATGAATAAATGGTTGTGGAATGAATCATCTGAGTTTCCATGATTTCTTATGGGGAAATTTGCTTTGATATAAGAGTGCTTTGGATTACAAGCATGCTTCCGGAACGAATTATGCTCGCAATCCAAGGTTTTACTGTAGTTGTATGCATTCAACATTGTATGCACGTCCTATAGGTATATACAGATAGAAAAAAGCTGCGCTAAAAGAAACCAGTATATCAATGATTGATACGGTGCAAACCAATCTCAGTAGTGTTATAGTGAATAACAAAAAATCTATATAAATTATATAGAAGACACCTAAATGTCATAAGTGCATGAAATAATCAGTGAGAAACACAGACTGCTTGATGTAAAACATAAATAAAAATAAATACTCCTAGTGACCACTAGAAATCAAAAGGACAAAAAAATATTATAATGTAAAAAAATAGTCCATAGGTGATAAAGACATATATGATATGGCATATAATAAAGTCCCAAGGTAGAAAAATCCAAATAGGAAGTAGGTGAAGTGATTGAAGATGTGAAGCCAAATCTGTAGTCATCCCAGTGCTCTAACAAAAGTGACACATATATCTCCTTACCAGATACTGGTATAATATCAGCCTGTATATATAATTCCTCACAGCGCCACTTTAGATAGGGAATCCTTACTCCAGCGAACTACCATGAATATGGCCAGGGAAGGGTGAACTGTTCCTGTTGTTGTTCACAAGTGGAAACTCCGGTGGTACCATACAAGGAAAGAGGGGCTCGATAGTGTGATATCATCAAACCATTTATTAAAATAATAATAAAATAATATAAATAACACTCACATATATGAACAGGAATATCGCTCTGGAATCAAAAAAAGCCAGCCAGCTCTCATGTAGCCCATCCTCGGGGCAGCGCGGTGACGTCAGCACGTCGTGCCCTACGTGCTCGTCTCAACAGACTTCTGATTTATTTATTTTAATAAATGGTTTGATGATATCACACTATCGAGCCCTAACTATAATTGCAAGGAGTTACAGTTGCACTAAGCCCAACTTAATTTTTTTTTAAACTTTCAGCCCTTTTTTTTCTTGTCTACTGTATTAGTGGGAAGGGGCCTCTGCCAGACCTCAGCTGTTCATTTCCAGAAAGGTCCACCTGAGCAGGAATTGCCATATTAGGCAAGAAAACAAACTCCTAAAAACATTATCTTTAGGTGAGGTTTTTTTTTTTAATTTTTTGCTCCAGAGGTTTCCTTTTCCAGCTCCCCCCCCCTTAGTTTTGTAGGCCTAGTGCCCCCCCCCCCTAACCCTCACTATTGTAATGGTAACAAATGGTGGCTATTGGTTTATAATGTACCACAACAATAAGTCTGGAGGCTACAATGACAGGAACATGTTGACTCACTCACGCCAGTCTGGTGTGGGGTCCACAGAAAGAAGTGGCCAACTTCACATGTGCAAAAGATGCTGTCTTTGACCAGATCCAATGACATACTCCCACCCTTAGGTGCTAGGAATTCTCCCTATTTCTATTCCTTATTACTTGGTATAAAGGCTGCATCCCATCTCTTTAAAGGGTAAGTGAATACCACGAAAGAAGAGATGTCCTCTACCTTTCAGTCATCCAGAGTACTTTAGCAGGATTTCTGCAATCAGTCCACTACTTTCTTTGCAGTTCTGGTGGTTCACTCTTGTACACCATCATTAGCATCTTCTCCAGTGTGAATTGTCAAGAGGAAATGGAAAAAAATATTTGTCCTGAAAGACTGATTACAAGACTGATTAATTATTTAAAGCAGAGCTACACACAAAAGGGGAAGCTTCGCTTGTTTGCTTCCTCCACCCCTCCACTGCCACATTTGGCTCCTTTTGGGGGGAAGGGGAGTGGGTACTGCGCATGCGCAGTATGGAGCCAGCTTACAAGAAATGGCGGTGGTAGCACCCAAAAGCAAATTGAAAAATTGGCTGGGGTAAAGATACTGCTGGATTCGTGAACAAATAAGTGTCCTAATATTAAAAGTCTTTGTATCTGCTAACTTTTACTTTTTTTTTCTGAAGGAGCCTGGAGTTCCTCCTTAAGTCAGTGTTGACTACACTAGGAATTCAAGAGCAAGCCAATCAATTATCTATACATGATCAAATTATGAGTGTTTGCAAGAAAAGAACATTTGTACAATTCCAATGAATGAAACACTGAAAGTGTTTTTTCCCGATAAGCCTTAAAAGGAAATTTCCCCTTTTGGAAGAATATTCTAAATGTTGGAACTAATTCTTTAAATTGGATGCATCTTTGTCACACGTTTCAAAAACCCCAGACTCCATAAACAGAATCCTTGCTGGTTAATCTTTACAGGGGGAGAGGCTGGCCTCCGCCTGATCTTATATGTTACAATAGATGAAAGTACTTGGAAGCTAAGGGTCCCATCTAGTACAAATGGTTACTTTGGACCAGTGAAACAAGCAATGGGCAGAAATCCCTCAAATAAGTAGGACCTGCTAGAGGAAAAAATGCACACAAAGCAATGTGTGTAAAAAAAAAAAAAAATACAAAGGAAAAGAAAAGAAAAAACAATAGCTAAATAAGGGTTTGATCTGGGCCACTGTTAGTAAGGGAATGCCCTTACTTCATCTCTTCTCCACAATTCCTGAGTTTTCTCAAACAATGCCACAGCAGTGGCCTATATAAACACACATGGAGCTCATTCTGTTGTTTGCAGAAGAACATCTCTTATCCCTACCTGCAGTTTGTTTCAAAGGAACACTAAGCTTCCTTGGCAGATTACATGAGTAGGAAAAAGGTGAAGCAATCTCAATGGCAACTGAATCAGCAGGTTTTTTTAAAAATTGTGCAGAAATAGGAAAATCCTAGATTTTTTAAGACAAATGCTCAGCTAGAGAAATTTTTGTTCTGTAGATAAGCAGGACGGCATTCTGAATGTGTTTTCTCATCATTGGAATTCCAATCAGCTTATGCATTTCCCCCCCCCCCCCCCCCCCTATCTATCCTCCCCAAGGTAGTCCAGAAAACTTTGACAGACAAAGCTAGGTTGATATTGATCACCCTCTTTCCACCATGAAGATTTAGTTTGGCAGTCTCTAGAGCAGTGGCGGCTGGTGCTCAAATTTTTTTTTTTGGGGGGGGGGGGGGGGTGCGAACAGAAAAATGTAATAGGCATTGCTTTGCGGCAAAAAACTCTGTAAAAATTGCGTGACTTTGAGGTCACAAAAGTGTGAAAGGGGCCTTCAGTAATTAAGGTATAGCGTGCCCCCTTTCAATGCAGAGAGACCAGCGTGCCCCCTTCAATGCACAGATACCAGTGTGCCCCCTTTCAATGCAGAGATGCCAGCGTGCCCCCTTTCAATGCAGAGATTCCAGCGTGCCCCCTTTCAATGCAGAGATACCAGCATGCCCCCTTTCAATGCACAGAGACCAGCGTGCCCCCTTTCAATGCGCAGTGACCAGCGTGCCCCCTTCAATGCAGAGATCATCGTGCCCCCTTTCAATGCAGAGATGCCAGCGTGCCCCCTTTCATTGCAGAGTGACCAGCGTAAGCGTGCCCCCCCCCCCCCCTGCACGAGACCAGTGCACTTACCTCATAGACATCATTATATATATAGACATCTTTAGATATGGGCACAATTCATTATATATATATATACATCTTTATATATGGGCAAAATTCATTATATATAGACATCTTTAGATATGGGCACTATTCATTATATATAGACATCTTTAGATATTGGATCAATTCATTATATACAGTGCCTTGCGAAAGTATTCGGCCCCCTTGAACTTTGCGACCTTTTGCCACATTTCAGGCTTCAAACATAAAGATATAAAATTGTAATTTTTTGTGAAGAATCATCAACAAGTGGGACACAATCATGAAGTGGAACAAAATGTATTGGATATTTCAAACTTTGTTAACAAATAAAAAACTGAAAAATTGGGCGTGCAAAATTATTCAGCCCCTTTACTTTCATTGCAGCTAACTCTCTCCAGAAGTTCAGTGAGGATCTCTGAATGATCCAATGTTGACCTAAATGACTAATGATGATAAATAGAATCCACCTGTGTGTAATCAAGTCTCCGTATAAATGCACCTGCACTGTGATAGTCTCAGAGGTCAATTTAAAGCGCAGAGAGCATCATGAAGAACAAGGAACACACCAGGCAGGTCCGAGATACTGTTGTGGAGAAGTTTAAATCCGGATTTGGATACAAAAAGATTTCCCAAGCTTTTAACATCCCAAGGAGCACTGTGCAAGCGATAATATTGAAACTGAAGGAGTATCAGACCACTGCAAATCTACGAAGACCTGGCTGTCCCTCTAAACTTTCAGCTCATACAAGGAGAAGACTGATCAGAGATGCAGCCAAGAGGCCCATGATCACTCTGGATGAACTGCAGAGATCTACAGCTGAGGTGGGAGACTCTGTCCATAGGACAACAATCAGTCGTATACTGCACAAATCTGGCCTTTATGGAAGAGTGGCAAGAAGAAAGCCATTTCTTAAAGATATCCATAAAAAGTGTTGTTTAAAGTTTGCCACAAGCCACCTGGGAGACACACCAAACATGTGGAAGAAGGTGCTCTGGTCAGATGAAACCAAAATCAAACTTTTTGGCAACAATGCAAAACGTTATGTTTGGCGTAAAAGCAACACAGCTCATCACCCTGAACACACCATCCCCACTGTCAAACATGGTGGTGGCAGCATCATGGTTTGGGCCTGCTTTTCTTCAGCAGGGACAGGGAAGATGGTTACAATTGATGGGGAAGATGGATGGAGCCAAATACAGGACCATTCTGGAAGAAAACCTGATGGAGTCTGCAAAAGACCTGAGACTGGGACGGAGATTTGTCTTCCAACAAGACAATGATCCAAAATATAAAGCAAAATCTACAATGGAATGGTTCACAAATAAAAATATCCAGGTGTTAGAATGGCCAAGTCAAAGTTCAGACCTGAATCCAATCGAGAATCTGTGGAAAGAACTGAAAATTGCTATTCACAAACACTCTCCATCCAACCTCACTGAGCTTGAGCTGTTTTGCAAGGAGGAATGGGCAAAAATTTCAGTCTCTCGATGTGCAAAACTGATAGAGACATACCCCAAGCGACTTACAGCTGTAAATGTAAAAAAAAAAAAAACAGAGTGTTATTGCTTCTGTTCTAGATTTTCTCCTAGAAAGATCAGGGAAGCATTTGTAAGCTAACACTCTGAAAGGTCAGGAAGCAGCTCTTTCTATATACATGCCAAGGAATCAAATTAGCAGAGAATCCTCTCATCAGGAGGTTCTTGAAATCTTTAACCTAAACCCAGCCACTCAGGAGCAACTCATTTCCTGTGGAATTCAGCAGTGGTTCTTGGGGTGTTACAGCATTCTCCATTTGAACACATAGATTTCTTGGTCAGAAATACATGTATTACTCTAAAGCGGTGTTCCAGCCTCTCCCTCCAAAAATTAAAAGTCAGCAGCTACACATACTGTAGCTGCTGGCTTTTAATATTAGGACACTTACCTGTTCTGGATTTCAGCAATGTCGGCACCGCAGCCGATGTTTCCATCGGCTGTCGGGTGCTGCCGCCGCCATTGCCCGGCAGTGAATCCTTGTCCCTACTGCGCATGCGTGATGCTCGCTGTGCATTCAGGTTAGCTCGGTGGCGGGGGGAGGAGGAGGGAGTCAAACTTCGGAGTAACAGTGCCGCTGCGCCGTCTCCCGGAAGTGGGGAAGGGTACCTGTCAAAAACCCCCCTCCCCCCTGAAAGGTGCCAAATGTGGCACCGGAGGGGGGGGGGGAGCAAATGAGCGGAAGTTTCACTTTTGGGTGGAACTCCGCTTTAAAAACAGTTTTGCTGGTGGCTGTAGACACAGATAGGAGAGTGAGTGAAATTCATCTCTGTCTACTTTGTTCTTTTCATATTAGTTTTTCTGGATAGAATTGTTCTGGGTGTAACCCCTTCAGTGACTTACCTTGGCACTGGGTCAGGCTCTGCCTACTCTCCTCCCCGGCCAACGTCAGCCGGCAGGGGAGACCTAATGTGCATGCGCGGCAATGGCCGCGCACGCGCATTAGACCTCCCCATGGGAAAGCATTATTCAATGCTTTCCTATGGTGATTTCGGCAACGCTGGAGGTCGTCACATTGCGTGGCTTGCTGTAGCGCTCAGGCAGCACAGCATGAGGAGTGCCACATCGGCCGGTGGCCGGTCCATTACTGATTCCGTGTGCAGGATGCCTGCACATCCTACTAAGTTGCACCCTAGGTGGCTGCCTAGGTCGCCTTACAGGTGGGGCTGGCCCTGCTTTCCACAGACTTAAGGAAATAGGGATTCTGTGATTTTGCAACAATGAGTCAAAGAAATTAAAGGTTTTTCAATATTTAGATGTCAGGAGAGCAGTGTTGATTTGTGCGGAAGCAACAAAAGATTTAGAGGAAGTCTTATAATTTATCTTATATGCAGGCTCTAACATTTGACAGAGGGCATCCAAATGCTCCATTCCTAGATGGATTAAATACATTATTAGCCCCTTCCCGATGAGTGTACAGTGGGTACGGAAAGTATTCAGACCCCCTTAAATTTTTCACTCTTTGTTGTATTGCAGCCATTTGCTAAAATCATTTAGGTTCATTCTTCTTCCTCATGAATGTACACATAGCACCCCATACTGACAGAAAAACACAGAATTGTTGACATTGTTGCAGATTTATTAAAAAAGAAAAACTGAAATATCACATGGTCCTAAGTATTCAGACCCTTTGCTCAGTATTTAGTAGAAGCCCCCTTTTGATCTAATACAGCCAGGAGTCTTTTTGGGAAAGATGCAACAAGTCTTTCACACCTGGATTTGGGGATCCTCTGCCATTCCTCCTTGCAGATCCTCTCCAGTTCTGTCAGGTTGGATGGTAAACGTTGGTGGACAGCCATTTTTAGGTCTCTCCAGAGATGCTCAATTGGGTTTAAGTTAGGGCTCTGGCTGGGCCATTCAAGAACAGTCACGGAGTTGTTGTGAAGCCACTCCTTCGTTATTTTAGCTGTGTGCTTAGGGTCATTGTCTTGTTGGAAGGTAAACCTTCGGCCCAGTCTGAGGTCCAGAGCACTCTGGAGAAGGTTTTTGTCCAGGATATCCCTGTACTTGGCCGCATTCATCTTTCCCTCAATTGCAACCAGTCATCCTGTCCCTGCAGCTGAAAAACACCCCCACAGCAAGATGCTGCCACCACCATGCTTCACTGTTGGGACTGTATTGGACAGGTGATGAGCAGTGCCTTGTTTTTCTCAACACATACCGCTTAGAATTAAGGCCAAAAAGTTCTATTTTGGTCTCATCAGACCAGAGAATCTTATTTCTCACCATCTTGGAGTCCTTCAGGTGTTTTTTAGCAAACTCCATGCGGGCTTTCATGTGTCTTACACTGAGGAGAGGCTTCCGTCGGGCCACTCTGCCATAAAGCCCTGACTGGTGGAGGGCTGCAGTGATGGTTGACTTTCTACAACTTTCTCCCATCTCCTGACTGCATCTCTGGAGCTCAGCCACAGTGATCTTTGGGTTCTTCTTTACCTCTCTCACCAAGGCTCTTCTCCCCCGATAGCTCAGTTTGGCCGGACGGCCAGCTCTAGGAAGGGTTCTGGTCGTCCCAAACGTCTTCCATTTGAGGATTATGGAGGCCACTGTGCTCTTAGGAACCTTAAGTGCAGCAGAAATCTTTTTGTAACCTTGGCCAGATCTGTGCCTTGCCACAATTCTGTCTCTGAGCTCTTCAGGCAGTTCCTTTGACCTCATGATTCTCATTTGCTCTGACATTCATTGTGATCTGGAAGGTCTTATATAGACAGGTGTGTGACTTTCCTAATCAAGTCCAATCAGTATAATCAAACACAGCTGGACTGAAATGAAGGTGTAGAACCATCTCAAGGATGATCAGAAGAAGTGGAAAGCACCTGAGTTAAATATATGAGTGTCACAGCAAAGGGTCTGAATACTTAGGACCATATGATATTTCAGTTTTTCTTTTTTAATAAATCTGCAACAATGTCAACAATTCTGTGTTTTTCTGTCAGTATGGGGTGCTATGTGTACATTCATGAGGAAGAAGAATGAACCTAAATGATTTTAGCAAATGGCTGCAATATAACAAAGAGTGAAAAATTTAAGGGGGTCTGAATACTTTCCGTACCCACTGTATGTGTAAATGTGCCCTCACTAGAGTGGATCTTTATCTGTGGGGCTGCCTATATACGCATATGTGTTTGTTCTGCACAGAGACCAGGCTCTCACTGAGAGTCCTGGGTCCCAGGCGGCCCAGTCCCCAAAGTCAAAGGTTAGGGTCAAATGTCAGTGTCAGATAAAAAAAGCAAAAGGTGCACTGAAGTTTCTTTACTGTTACATTTGCATGGTGTAAACTCATATGTAGAAGACATGAGATCTGCTCATCAGGACCTCCATACCCCTCTCCCCAATCTGCAGAGATGATTGACTACTCCATAATATCGCTGGATAGGAGCTACCCTCTGATGTATGTGGACTGAAATACCATCTGGGCCGATCGGTGCCATAGCAGTTGGGAGCATCTGACTTTGGTTATTGGCTGCATACTTCTGACCCCTGTAGGGTTACCTCCATCTGGTGAGTGCGGTCCAATTGGGGGAGAACCATAGCACCATTGGACCTATCTGCACAGATTGATTCTTAGAACTACAGACAATTTTTTGCACAATTGTTGCACTTTACACTATTGGTCTATATATTTTATTTATTTATTTGATATTCATTTAGGATTGGCTTTGTGATTTTTAGCACTGTTTTATATATATATTTATTACTATCAGGCTTTAATTGATTAGCACTTTATTTATTTACATTCATGATTTTTTGTATAGGTACATTTGAGTACATTTGATACCTATTTTATACACATTATATACAATTTGTTTTCTTTGCACATATGACACTTTACCTTTAGGCAGCGCCAACATACCTTTTTTCTTTTAATGTGTAGAGCTGTTTACACATGGTGAGGGATTATCACATGATAAAATCTGTTCTGGTTTACAAACAATAGTAACACCATAGCTCCCAACTGTCCCTGATTTTGATGGACTGTCCCTGATTTCGAGTTTTCGACCGTCCCTCTGTCCCTCCTTACTCCTCATTTGTCCCTCATTTTGGAATGATCTATATAGTTGTATGTAAAATGCACTATTTATCTTTCAAAAAGAGTTTTCCAGTGCTAAAACTTTCATCCAATTTCTAAATTGCTACATTTGTAAATGTCAAAAGCCAGTATAAAGAAATAGAAGTGTTAAAAAAAGAAAGCACTTGTGGATTGACTAATCTTTATTTTTTTGTATAATTCTCTTTTAAGGTGTGTGGCAGGGGGTGTATCCTATGCCTACATACTTTTGCTAATAGGTATCCCTCGTTCCCATCTCCAAAAGTTGGGAGGTATGGTAACACACCTTCTGTATTAGGGTGTTAGTCTGGGTGTAGGGGAGTGTTAGACATACTAGCAGATTTAAATACACTAACAAATTAAACCCACACTCCAGCTAATACTTTATAAGTAATTATAGAGTTTATTTTGGGTCAAAGGTTAATTTTCAGGTGAAGGTTGGCCCTAATCCTCTACATGCTACATCTGTAGGATAGCTTGTTCTGTTAAAAAAAAAAAAAAACGTATTTTCTGGCTGTGTCACTAGATAAAAAAATCCTAAAAAAGAAAAGTAATGCAGCCATTGCATTTAAGAATTGGTAAGCTGCAATATAATATGTTTGCTTTTGGGTTCATTGCTGCCTTTGCTGGTGATTTTAGGGTCCAGTGATTGTTAAATGTTTCTTGGGGGGGGGGGGGGGTACCGAAGCTCTTTTAATTTTTAGTTTTTTTGCAATGGCTTAAAAAATCATATTTCTTGTGCACCTAATTAACTGAATTAATATTTGATTGAATTTATTACTCCAAAATATATATTTTTTTATTTGGACAGAGCATACAAGGTTTAAAATCCCTGTTAGATTTTTATTGCTGTCTTTGTTTCCACTGGGGACATTTTCCTTCATTTCCTGCTTGGGTGGCAAAGGTAAGAGAGGGACAAAAGTGATGGGAGATCTCTCCAATAGTGAAAGCATAGAAACACTTTTTTTAAATACAGCGGGGAAGTAGAACATCTATCAGCTTTATACTGTGTCTTCCTATCCTGAAAATACTTATTCCACTTATTTCTTGTCTTGTCACAGGGATAGTGAGGTAAGATCTTTCTACTAGATAAAAAAAACAAAAAAACAGTAATAACCGCCTATAAAAAAATGCCAACCCTTCTCATGGACATACTTTTACATCATGCTGCCCTAGGCACACCTGACTGATGATGCCGTCTGTATTAGATCCACTCCTTATGTGATGTAGGTTTTAGTAAAAAAATAATGGTAGAAATCACTGTGGGAGACAGAATGTTTTATAAGTAGGGTTTTCAACTGAATAGGCCATCAACAAACAGAAAGATCAGATAGTTTCATGTTTTCACTTCTGGACCGGAAGATTTTCCCCCTTAATGACCAGGCCATATTTTGCAATTCGGCACTGCGTTACTTTAACAGACAATTGCGCAGTTGTGTGATGCTGTACCCAAATAATTGATGTCCTTTTTTTCCACAAATAGAGCGTTCTTTTGGTGGTATTTGATCACCTGTGTGATTTTTATTTCTTGCGCTATAATAAAAAAAAGAGCGACAATTCTGAAAAAAACAAAAAAACTGTATTTTTCACTTTCTGCTATATAACATCCTCAAAAAAATAAATTTAAAAATCGAAAATTTTTAAAATTTTAGGCCAATTTGTTTTCTGCTACATATTTTTGGTAAACAAATCGCAATAAGCATATTTTGAATGGTTTGCGCAAAAATTATCGTGTCTACTAACTACGGGAAAGATTTATTTCATTTTTTTTTTTTTTTACTAGTAATGGCAGCGATCTGCGATTTTTAGTGGGACTTCAACATTGCGGCAGACAGATCGGACCCCTAACTGACATTTTTGACATTTTTGGGGGGACCAGTGACCTTACTACAGTAATCAGTGCTAAAAATATGCACTGTTACTGTAATAATGGCACTAGCAGGGAAGGGGTTATCACTGTGGGTGATCAAGGGGTTAAATGTGAGCCTAGGGGAGTGATTCAAACTGTGGGGGGGTTTGGCTTGTGAAATGATCACAGAGACCTGTGTTCCTATATAGAAGGATCACAGGCACTCTGTGATCATTCCAGGGAGAATGGTCACCTGTGTTTACAACAGCTGACCATTCTTCTCTCTCAGCAGGGATCGATCGCGGGTGTTAGGCGGCAATCGGAGCCACCTGCCCCGTGCATCAGAGTCCCCGCTGCCGAGTGGGGGCGGGAGAGTCCTGCGGGCGGCGCACACTCACCCCCTAGCTTCAGGCGCGCGACCAATGTAGGTCTACGTCGGTTTGCATAGGAGGGCCACACTGCCGCAGTAAAAAGGTTTTCTAACCCCTAAATTCCCTTCCCACTACAAATTCCTTGCTGAATTTAGCCACACATTTTTATAGGTGCACAGAAGGAGAAAATAAAATAATGAAAGCGTTATCACTGTTTGTACATTGTAAGTATTGGTGTTGCCTCTGTCAATCTTGATGTTCTAGGCACTGTCCCTATAAGTAGCAGTATAGTCAGGCCGACCCTACCATGGGTCCTGCTGGGTCTATTGGACCCAGGCAGAACTTTGAGAGGAGCAGCAAATTGAAACCCAAGGTTTTTTTCCAGCACTTTTGTGCCTCATCCAGGGGCAGTCGCTCCGCTGCCCTGTAAAAAGGCCGCCCTGCTGCCCTCAACACGCAAACTTATAGTTGCTGGGCACGGGGGGAGTTGCCGGTTGTTAAATCCCCGAGTACACATAAATTGCTCAGGTGTGTGCTGCCGGGGTGGCGGGGCAGGAGACAGAGAGCAATGAAAGATCCCTTCCCCACTGGCTCCGCCAGCAGCTGATGTTAAGGCGCAGCTTGCAAGGCTTGCATTTCTATTGGGTGGATCTGGAGGAGGGAATGCGGGCAGGTTCACGCCCATTCTGCCTTTTTCTGCTCTGGTGCATGCGTGGGGCTAGGGAATGAAAACTATGGGAGCACTAGGAGAGAGCAACAGAGAGGTAATCTAAGTTAGTTCTATGTGACAGGACACATAGGGTGTCCATAATGTTTTTAGTAGTGGCTGCTGATCTGCTAAATGATGCTAGTATATATAAATTAAAATGCTGTTTAATTTACATTCTCCCTTCTCTTTATGTATGTGGATGATGGCACTGTAATTATTTTAACCTCCCTGGCGGTATGATTCTTTTGGATTTTAGGTGCTGAAAGCGGTACCATTATTTTGCATTTAATTCTTGTGAATGAGCAGCCCAAACCAACTGTATACATTTATTATATATATATGTGTATATATATATATATATATATATATATATATATATATATATATATATATATGTGTATATATATATATATATATATATATATATATATATATATATATAATATCTGTTAGGAACACTCCCTGTGTACACTGAAGTGCTGTCATGAATCTGCCAGTTAAGAGTTAACTTAGTGCAGACTAATTGCACTAATTGGCAAAAGGCTGGCCTATTTAAACACCACAGCAGCACTGAGCCATTGCTGTCTTGTCTGCAGCTTTACCTGTACTTCCTGATCCTGAACCTGCTGTTTCCTGTTGACTTCCTGATCGACCTCCCGGCTTGTCCACTACTTCGTCTGCTTGCTGCCCGCCCTGACCTTGGCTCGTTCCTGTGACCACTCTCCTGCCTTATCCTTGTCGGCTTATCTGCTTCTGATTCTGGACGTGTTCACCTCCTGGTGGGGCAACCCTGGGGACCGCGACCTGGTGTTAGCTTGCAGCGCAGTCTATCCCCACCACCAGGGGCTCTAGTGAAAACCAGCTAGCACTTAGACTCCGCACCTCAGACTAGCCCGTGTCTACCACCAGTGTGACCCGTCCGTGTTCCTGTTGTACCAGATCCCACGAGGCTACCTCTGCACGTCAGGCTCAGCCACCAGCACCATTACAGTACAAGACAGCCATGTCGGAGCCTGCAAGAGGGGCCTCTCCTCTGGACGAGATCTGCCAACACTTGGCAGCATTGTCGCAAACAGTCAAGTCGCTCCAGGACAGCTATGTGCACTTGGAGGAACGCATGCACTCTGTGACTAACCCGGGGATCCCTCCTGTTTCTTTGGTACCCCCAACTTCCACGACACCAACAGGTTCAGTCTCAGGACCCACAGTGGTGATGCTACCACCTGAACCCAGGGCTCCTACACCAGAGCGATTTTCAGGAGATCGGGACAAATTTAGGGCGTTCCGTAACGCATGCAAACTTTATTTCTCACTGCAGCCCCGGACTTTCTCCTTGGAAGCCACCAAGGTTGGATTTGTCATCTCCCTACTCTTGGATGAACCCCAGTCCTGGGCACACCGACTTCTTGAAGAGTGCAGCCCACACCTAGACTCCTTGTCTTCCTTTTTTGTTGCCATGGCTCAATTATACGATGATCCACAGCGCACTTCCACAGCGGAAGCTGCTCTTCATGCACTCCAGCAAGGCCGCAGAGCAGTAGAGGAGTACGTCTCGGATTTTAGACGGTGGAGTACTGATACCGAGTGGAACGACGCAGCGCTACGTCACCAGTTCCGCTCAGGCCTATCTGAGGGTCTGAAGGACGAGCTAGCCCGAGTTGGCATTCCAGACTCCCTAGAGGCATTGATTTCATTGGCTATCCAGATAGATCGCCGGCTTCGTGAGCGCCGTGCGGAAAGGTCTGTCCAGCACCCACGCCCGTTCTGGATGATGCCGCGGTTCGCAACTCCGGCTCATGTCACCTCCACCAGGCCCATTCCGGCCAACCTGGCTCCTGCTAACTTCACACCAGATGCCCCAGAACCCATGCAGGTTGGCGTTATGCGGTCTACCCTAACCGCTGAAGAACGACACCGCCGGCAAAAGAATAACCTCTGCCTATACTGTGGTGAAGCCGGCCATTACGTACGTTCTTGCCCAGCAAAGTTACGTAAGTTTCTCTCCATCTCTCCTTCAAGTTATCCAGCATCCGCTGCCAGTGCTACTCACTTAGCGCTCCCTGTTTCGTTTCAACTCCCGGGAGGTACAATACCAGTCACCGCAATTATTGATTCTGGAGCGTGCAGCTGTTTCATTGATCTCACGTTCGCCATCCAACAACACATCCCTCTTCAAACCAAGACTCAAGGACTTTCCATTTTTCTTGCAGATGGGTCTCATATTAAGTCTGGACCTGTGACTCAGGAGACCCCTCCACTTCCTATGGTCACTTCTTCAGGTCACAAAGAGCTACTCAGCCTGGATGCTATTGCTTCCCCTTTATTTCCGGTTATCCTGGGATTGCCGTGGCTGCAGGCCCACAACCCGCAAATCGATTGGATGACAAGAACGATCAAATTTCAGTCTGATTACTGCATAAACTCCTGTTTACCGGTCTCTCTCAGCCCTGCCAGTACCCTGCTCTGTTTGGACTCTGACACAGATCTGCTTTCTGCTGTGCCTAAGCCTTATCATGGCTACCTGGACGTTTTTAGTAAACGGGGGGCCGAGACCCTTCCTCCTCATCGCACATACGACTGCCCGATCGAGTTACTTCCTGGGGCCGGGATTCCATTCGGTCGTATCTTCCCTTTGTCAGAACGGGAATTGGAGGCTCTGAAAGAATACGTGGATGAAAATCTAAAGAAGGGGTTCATTCGTCCATCGACATCCCCAGCAGGGGCAGGAATCTTCTTCGTGGAAAAAAAGGACCACTCTCTCCGCCCCTGTGTGGACTATCGGGAACTAAATAAGATCACGGTCAAGAACCGTTACCCTCTTCCCCTGGTACCAGAACTTTTCCAAAGACTGAGGTCAGCCTCCATTTTCACTAAGTTAGACTTACGTGGGGCCTATAATTTGGTCCGTATTCGTGAGGGGGATGAGTGGAAAACAGCGTTTCGCACCAGGTTTGGGCATTTTGAATATCTGGTGATGCCCTTCGGCCTGTGCAACGCCCCAGCAACCTTTCAACATTTTGTAAATGATATTTTCAGAGACTGGTTAGATATCTTTGTTATTGTCTACCTGGACGATATCTTGATTTTCTCTGCATCCCTGGATCAACATCGGGGACATGTCAAAAATGTCCTCGGCAGACTCCGCCAACACGGATTATATGCCAAGCCGGAGAAGTGCGAATTTGAACGCCAGAGTATTCAGTTCCTAGGTCTCATAATTTCCACTGAAGGAATTAAGATGGATCCCCAAAAGGTCTCAGCCATCTTGGACTGGCCACCCCCGTCAGACAAGAAGGGGGTCCAGCGCTTCGTAGGTTTTGCCAACTTTTACAGGAGATTTATTAAGGGATTCTCTGACATCATTTCCCCCATTACACAGCTCACGAAGCAGAATACCCGGTTCAATTGGCCTCCTGAAGCCCAGACTGCCTTTCTAACCTTGAAAAGGCTCTTTACAACTGCTCCCATCCTGAGTCACCCGAATCCGGCCCTTCCTTACCTTCTTGAAGTAGATGCATCAGAAGTGGCCGTGGGGGCAGTTATTTCGCAAAGGCAGGGTACTAAAGATCTCATACATCCTATAGCCTTCTTCTCTCGTAAACTTTCCCCAGCAGAAAGGAACTATGACGTTGGCGATCGAGAACTTCTGGCCATTAAGGCTGCCCTTGAGGAGTGGAGGTACTTGTTGGAAGGGGCAACGCATCCTATCCTCATCTTCACAGATCACAAGAATCTTGAGTATTTAAGAGCTGCTAAACGGCTGAGGCCACGTCAGGCACGTTGGGCATTGTTTTTCTCAAGATTTTCCTTCCATATTACCTACCGGCCGGGATCTAAAAATGTCAAGCCAGATGCGCTCTCCCGCATGTTTGATGATCCAAAGGAAGTGCCAGTACCCGACACCATCCTGTCCGCAGGTAATTTTTTGTTATTACAGACCAACCTGATGGCCCAAATAAAGCAAGCTTCTGCAAAGAATCTCTGTCTCCCTGAGGTGTCCCTGGTACCCAGAGATGGGTTATTATGGCTTGAAGACAAGATCTTTGTCCCTGAAGAGGTCCGAGTGACGGTTTTAGGGTTATGCCATGACCACCCTCTGGCGGGCCATTTTGGTACTCATAAGACCCTGGATCTATTACAACGAACATTTTGGTGGCCAGATCTGGAACAGAGTTGCAGGGAGTACGTGAAGTCTTGTACCGTCTGTACCCGGAGCAAGTCTGTAAGAAACAAGGCGTGGGGCCTGCTCAGGCCACTACCAGTCCCTGACAGGCCTTGGAAGATGGTCGCCATGGACTTCATAGTGGAGCTTCCCCCCTCAGAGGGCTGTTCCGCCATTTTTGTGGTCGTTGATCGTCTATCTAAGATGGCCCATTTCTTGCCACTCAGGAATACGCCCACGGCCAAGGAGACTGCAGAAGTTTTTATTAAAGAGATCGTTAGGCTTCATGGGGTTCCTGCAAATATTGTTTCAGATAGAGGGGTCCAGTTTACCTCCCGCTTCTGGAAAGCCTTGTGCGACGCGTTGAAGATTGAGCTGTCCTTGTCTTCCGCCTACCATCCTCAGACTAATGGACAAACCGAAAGGACAAACCAGACGTTGGAACAGTATATCCGTTGTTTCACCACATTTGTCCAGGATGACTGGGTGGCCCTACTACCATTGGCAGAGTTTGCATACAACAATGCTAAACATTCTGCTACAGGGCAAGCTCCATTCTTCGCAAACTACGGTTTCCATCCGTCCTTCTTACCGGACGTTCCCGCTGAACCCACAGTTCCAGCAGTACAGGATATCATTAGCTTCCTCAACCGCAATTGTAAACTGCTGCAGGATGCTATAATAAGGGCACAAGCAGCCTCTAAAAAGATTTTTGACAGGAAGAGGAGAGGGGAACTAATCCTTCAACCAGGTGACCAGGTATGGCTATCTACATGCAACCTCCGCCTAGCCTGTCCCTCAAAGAAATTGGCACCCAAGTTTATTGGACCCTTCCCGGTCAAGAGGAAACTCAACGAGGTCTCATATGAATTACACTTACCTGATTCTCTTAGAATTCATCCGGTGTTTCATGTCTCCTTGTTAAAACCTACAGTCCCTAACTCCTTCCCGGGCAGAAGCTCGGAACCACCCGAACCTGTGATTGTCGATGGGGAGGAAGAATATGAGGTGGAAGCTATTTTGGATTGCAGGAGGAGGAGAGGTCAATTACAGTTTCTCATAAAGTGGAAAGGTTACGGTCTGGAAGAAAATTCCTGGGAACCGGAACGGAATATCCATGCTAAAGAACTGATCTATGCTTTCTTTCGCAGTCACCCACAAAAGAAAAACCTATTGGGCACCCGGAGGTTGCCCTTAAGGGGGGGGCAATGTTAGGAACACTCCCTGTGTACACTGAAGTGCTATCATGAATCTGCCAGTTAAGAGTTAACTTAGTGCAGACTAATTGCACTAATTGGCAAAAGGCTGGCCTATTTAAACACCACAGCAGCACTGAGCCATTGCTGTCTTGTCTGCAGCTTTACCTGTACTTCCTGATCCTGAACCTGCTGTTTCCTGTTGACTTCCTGATCGACCTCCCGGCTTGTCCACTACTTCGTCTGCTTGCTGCCCGCCCTGACCTTGGCTCGTTCCTGTGACCACTCTCCTGCCTTATCCTTGTCGGCTTATCTGCTTCTGATTCTGGACGTGTTCACCTCCTGGTGGGGCAACCCTGGGGACCGCGACCTGGTGTTAGCTTGCAGCGCAGTCTATCCCCACCACCAGGGGCTCTAGTGAAAACCAGCTAGCACTTAGACTCCGCACCTCAGACTAGCCCGTGTCTACCACCAGTGTGACCCGTCCGTGTTCCTGTTGTACCAGATCCCACGAGGCTACCTCTGCACGTCAGGCTCAGCCACCAGCACCATTACAGTATCTATACAGTTGGTTTGGGCTGCTCATTCACAAGAATTATGTGTATATATATATATATATATATATATATATATATATATACATATATATAGATATACGTACATATATATATATATATGTTTATATATATACATATATTTACATAAAAAGTACAGTAAAACTGCAGGAAAGGGCACTGGGGGGCAATGTAATGTGATTATTTTTTTTATTTTGAACAGTATCAGTGTGTTTGGTGTGTTTTACATTCGAATTTGCCACCGGTTCCACCCCCCGGCGGACGTCACGTCGCTGGAGACGGAAGCCGGGGCTTGCAGAAGATCGGGAGGAAGCTCCGCCGCCGCACACCGCTCTCAGTCTTCGCTGGATCCCGGAGAAAAGGTAAGTAAAACCTCTTCCAGCATCCAGCGATCTTCCTAGCGCTACCCCGAGTGTGACTCGGGGTTACCGCTTTTGGCTCTAAAATCTAACCCCGAGTCACACTCGGGAATACCGCTAGGAAGGTTAAAAAAAAAAACATCCAAGTACTGTTTTCCTAATCAATATACAGCTGTCACATGACCCAGCTTTTTCCCAGCCTGTCTGCAGGGAAACATCAGTGGGAGCTTCTAGTCTTCTGCTGCCGGTCACATGTTTAAAAAAAAAATAAAATACAAAGGAAAAATACACAATACCAAATAAATATTTTAAATCTTCATATTTAACTGCTTGCTGACCACCCCACATATTCAGTATCTCACAAAAGTGAGTACACCCCTCACATTTTTGTAAATATTTTATTATATCTTTTCATGTGACAACGCTGAAGAGATGACACTTTGCTACAATGTAAAGTAGTGAGTGTACAGCTTGTATAACAGTGTACATTTGCTGTTCCCTCAAAATAACTCAACACACAGTCATTTAATGTCTAAACTGCTGGCAACAACAGTGAGTACACCCCTAAGTGAAATATGTCAAAATTGGGCCCAAAGTGTCAATATCTTGTGTGGCCACCATTATTTTCCAGCACTGCCTTAACCCTCTTTGGCATGAAGTTCACCACAGCTTCACAGGTTGCCACTGGGGTCCTCTTCCACTCCTCCATGATGACATCATGGAGCTGGTGGTTGTTAGAGACCTTGCGCTCCTCCACCTTCTTTTTGAGGATGCCTCTCAGATGCTCAGTAGGGTTTAGGTCTGGAGACATGCTTGGCCAGTCCATCACCTTTACCCTCAGCATCTTTAGCAAAGCATTGGTTGTCTTGGAGGTGTGCTTGAGGTCGTTATCATGTTGGAATACTGCCCTGCAGCCCAGTCTCCGAAGGGAGGGGATCATGCTCTGCTTCAGTATGTCACAGTACATGTTGGCATTCATGGTTCCCTCAATGAACTGTAGCTCCCCAGTGCCAGCAGCACTCATGCAACCCCAGACCTCCCACCACCATGCTTGACTGTAGGCAAGACACACTTGCCTTTGTACTCCTCACATGGTTTCCACCACACATGTCTGACACCATCTGAATTAAATACGTTTATCTTGGTCTCATCAGCCCAGAGGACATGGTTCCAGTAATCCATGTCCTTAGTCTGCTTGTCTTCAGCAAACTGTTTGCAGGCTTTCTTGTGCATCATCTTTAGAAGAGGATTTCTTCTGGGACGACAGCCATGCAGACCAATTTTAATGCAGTGTGCGGCTTATGGTCTGAGCACTGACAGGCTGACCCCCCACCCCTTTAACCTCTGCAGCAATGCTGACAGCACTCTTACGTCTATTTACCAAAGACAACCTCTGGATATGACGCTGATCGTGTGCACTCAACTTCTTTGGTCGACCATGGCATGTTCTGAGTGGAATCTGTCCTGTAAAACCGCTGTATTGTCTTGGCCACTGTGCTGCAGCTCAGTTCTAGGGTCTTACCAATCTTCTTATAGCCTAGGCCATCTTTATGTAGAGCAACAATTTTTTTTTCAGATCCACAGAGAGTTCTTTGCCATGTTGAACTTCCAGTGACCAGTAGGAGAGAGTGAGAGCGATGACACCAAATTTAACACACCTGCTCCCCATTCACGCCTGAGACCTTGAAACACTAACGAGTCACATGACACCGGGGAGGGAAAATGGCTAATTGGGCCCGATTTGGACATTTTCACCTAGGGGTGTACTCACTTTTGTTGCCAGTGGTTTAGACATAAATGTCTGTATGTTGAGTTAATTTGAGGGGACAGCAAATGTACACTGTTATACAACCTGTACAATTACTACTTTACATTGTAGCAAAGTGTCATTTCTTTAGTGTTGTCACATGAAAAGATATAATAAAATATTTACAAAAATTTAAGGGGTGTACTCACTTTTGTGATTGAACACAGTGGGAGCCAATCAGCATAGAGGTAGAATGGCGGTCTGCCTATGTAAACAAGGCAGATCGCCGTCCAGTCCCTAGGAACACATTTAACCTTTTGATCGCCCTTGATGTTAACCCCTTCCCTGCCAGTGTCATTAGTGCAATGACAGTGCATATTTTTTAGCACTGATCACTGTATTGGTGTCACTGGTCCCCAAAAAAGTGTCAAAAGTGTCAGTTAGATGTCCAATTTGTCTGCTGCAAAGTCACAGTCCCGCTAAAAAATCATATTTTTTCATCAATTTAGGTCAATATGTATTCTGCTACAATTTGTTGGTTAAAAAAATCCCGATAAGCATATATTATAAACTATTGAATATTTTTATTGCATTTTTATTTATTTTATTTTTTTACTAGTAATGACAGAGATCGGCGATTTTTAGCGGGACTGCGACATTGCGGCGGACAAATCGGACATTAACTGACACTTTTGACACTTTTTTGGGGACCAGTGACATTATTACAGTGATTACTGCTAAAAATATGTACTGTCACTGTACTAACGACACTGGCAGGGAAGGGATTAACATCAGGGGCGATCAACGGATTAACCACATAACGACCGCCCGCCGCAGATATACTGTGGCAGGCAGCCACTGCTGGGCAAAGTGACGTAGGGGTACGTCACTCGCTCAGCCGTTGTGGGGGGTAAGCGCGCCGCCGGAGGCGCGCTCCTGCCCCCGCTAATTCCCTGGGGAGCTATCACGAGTGACCGGTGGCTCCGATGGCCGCCGGTCACTCACGATCTCCTGCTGCAGAGGGAGAAAGACAGACGGCTGATGTAAACACAGCCGTCTGTCATTCTCCCTGATGTAAGCACAGAGGCTATGCGATCCTGCTATGTAGGATCGTATGTTTCTGTGATTACATCACAAGCCACGCCCCCCACAGTTAGAATCATGCCCCTAGGGACACACTTAACCCCTTGCTCACCAATAAAGTTAACCCCTTCCCTGCCAGTGTCATTTTGACAGTAACAGTGCATATTTATAGCACTGATTACTGTAGTAATGTCACTGGTACTCCCAAAAGTGTCAAAAATGTCGGTCAGGGGTCCGATCTGTCCGCCGCAATGTCGCAGTCCCACAAAAAAAATCGCAGAATGCCGCCATTACCAGTAAAAAAAAAAAACAATAAAAATGACTTAAATCTTTCCCGTAGTTAGTAAATGCAATAAATTTTGCGCAAACCAATCAAAATGCGCTTATTGCAATTTTGTATACCAAACATATGTAGCAGAAAACAAATTGGCCTAAAATGTTAAAAAATTTTGATTTTTAATTTTTTTTGAGAATTTCATATAAAAAAATTAGAAAAATATTGTTATTTTTTCAAAATTGTTGCTCTTTTTTTTTTATAGCGCAAAAAATAAAAATCGCACAATTGATCAAATACCACCAAAAGAAAGCTCTGTTTGTGGGAAAAAAAGGACGTCAATTTTGTTGGGAAAAAGTGTCGCACGACCGCGCAATTTCAGTTAAAATCACACAGTGCCGAATCGCAAAATAGGGCCTGGTCTTTGAGCAGCCAAATCTTCCGGGGCTTAAGTGGTTAAATGTGTCCCTAGGGATGTTTAATAACTGTGTGGGGGATGGTCTAACTGTGGGAAGACAGAGATCTCTGTTCCTGTTTAGCAGGAACACAAGTTCTCTATCTTCTCCCCTAACAGAACAGTGATCTGCCTTGTATACATAGGCAGACCGCTGTTCTGCCTCTCTCGGGAAAGATCGGCGGGTCCCAGTGGACATTGCATCCGCCAGACCCGCTGATGGAATCATGCTATGTCTAATCACAGCAGGAATGGGACCCCGGCGGCGTGTGTGTGCATCGGACCAGGCAGAAGATGTGGCGTATAGGTCCGTCGTTTCACACAGTCGGGCCGCCCTGCCACAGTGGTGGGCAGTCCAGAAGCGGCTAAAGAAAGTCCTCCTGCAGACCCTGCAGCAGGAGGTAATACTGTCTTCAGTTCAGTGCTGGGACTGCATTGTTCAGCGTCGGCCCCGCCAGCAGTTGTGAGACCACATGTGGTTAAAAAGGGTGTTTTTTTTGCAATTTTCTTTAAAGCATGTTTTTGGAGCAGTGCCATTCATTTGAATGGGCCTCCCTCCTCTCCAAAAACTCACTAAAGAAGATCATGTACCAAGTTTCGGCATTAAGCTAAGCGCGTTTTGTGTTGTGCATTTTTGCATGTTTTTCATGTGTTTTGTCACATGGAAAACCTGCAGCAAAATGCACAACTGCTACCTGCGTTTGGGGTTCCACAAAGAAATATTGGCACAGCAAATGTGTCACGCATTTTAGCGTGCTTTTGTATATTTCTGCCTGTGTTTCCATTATGCCCATGTGTGAATGCCTCGGGCCAACATGTGTATGCATATACGTATTTACAAGCATATGTAAAATTTGCAGATATGTACGGTCCCGGAAACAGCTGTGCCCTACTTTTTTTTAGTACATTTGCTAAACACAGTGCACATCCTTGTGTGTATGACCCCACTGATTTCTATAGTTCTGCATATAGATACATGCTAAACTATACACTGTACACAATTAAATGGGGCATTATAGATGTTCGTGTGAATGATCCCTATGATTTCAGTGAGATGGTACGGAGGACTAGATAGAGGCCGTAAGTGTGAGACCAGAGAAGCAGCACTGCAAGAGTAAGGCCTCATTCCCACGGGGAGTATGAATTTCTGTCCTGTGTGATGGCTGGACATGTGCTGTTCGTTTCATTCTGAATTGATATTCAGAAGAATTTTTCATTATTCGGAAATTCGGATGTATCCGAATTTCCGATTAACAATAGTATTGAATTTAAACGAATTCGAAATACCTAAGTAAAATTTCTGACAAAATTTGAATTTGAATAGTTTTCGTATCAAATTCTAATAGTTTTAGATTTCAAATACTTTTTCAAACTCAAATAGTTTTTCAAATTCAAATAGTTTTGGAATCAAATTCGAATTTCCAAACAGAAAATAGTATAATATAATATAAAGGTATAGAATAGAAAAGACAATCATAGAATAGAAAAGAATAGAAGATATAATAAAATAAAAGAATATAATAGAGTAAAACAGAACAGAATATAAAATAAAAGAATAGAGTAAAAGAACAAAATAGAATATAAAAAAAAAGAACAGAATAAAATAGAATAGAAAAAAAAGGAATAGAATAGAATAAAATATAGAATAAAATAGGGGGCGTGGTCCAGACATGGCAAAGTAGAGACATGTGTCCTGTGAGCTCCTGACCCTCTCCTACCCACTCCAGGTCACCCTGCTCGATTTCCAGTGGAATGCTCTCAGCAAAGAGGCGAAAAAGCAGCACCAAGACAACCCATGCATCCCGTGCATATAAATCCGGGGGAGAAATACAACATTTTTTGCTGAGCTCCAGATAGGCCTTCCCTGACTCCAAGATGGCAGAGCCATGCGGTTCTCACTACGAGGCCTCTGACACACCAGATCTTCTTGCCTCAGCTTCTGCCTTTACAGTCTTGGATATCTACCCAGAGACACCCGCAGCCTTCCAACCAGACATACAGGGCACACCGACAAGACCTGCAGGCAGTTGAATCAGATGTATAGTTCCTATCAGATCTCCAACATCGGGGGAGTCATCACTTGCAACCTTGGAGCAATGGGTGAAAGCACTGGAATCCCTACAAGACTCCCAAGTGGACGTGGCAGTGGCCTTGCAGCTGCATCTAGAAGATCTGAAGGACTGGAGTCGCCGCAACAACCTGCGGCTCCGGGGGCTCCCAGAAGCCACTGATGAAGAAAATTTTACTGGCAATGGCTGTTGCTATCTTCCATAAAATCCTGGGTGATCCACCCCCTGCAAACTTGGACTTTGCCCGAATTCACAAAGTCTTGGGACCCCGCTCAACAGATCCCGCAAGACCACATGATGTGATTTGCAGGCTGCATCGCTATAACCATAAAGAGAACATTCTCTGAAGGGAATGGGAGTCGGGCTCTATAGATTTTGATGGGGCGGTTGTCAAGATTCTCTCCAACTTCCCGAGGGCAACTCTGCAATGCCAAGCCATGCTACGCCCCATCCTAGACTTAGCCTGCCAGCTGGGTTTCACCTATAAATAGGGCTTCCCTCTCTCCACTACATTTCGCAAAGGGCGGCATTCCTTCATGTTTCACAAAACAAGGGACCGCACCGCTCTCTTTGCTTCTATGGAGAACGACCCTGTCGACGTCCCAAACTGTTTGCAGCTTCTTCCGAAGCCGTCCGGAGACATCGACCTCATGGAGAAATCCCCCTCCAAGATCACAGAGGATTCAGCAGCACTCCCAAGTACCATCCCTGGAGAGATTAAGGGAGTCCTAACTGGAAAATGCCTGCAGCACTCCCACTACCTTTTGTGAGCTGCATCTTGTGCTCCGGTAACCTTCTTTTTTCTTGTCTTCCTAAGATACGCATGGTCGCTTGTCAAATCTACACAACTGATTCAATAACTGTCTGTAACCTTGGTATCGTGAGACAATTACCCAGTGGGTTTTATTAGTATACCACAACCAGCTGCATGCTTGAACAATTCTGGATGTGCTATAGACTACCTGATCTTTATCTGGAAGGGCTTTGTTCCTTAATGTTTGATACCAGAAAGGTGGGCTGCCAACCTATCTTCCCCTGAGAGTGGAGACACATACTACTGCCATCCACCTCCCACACTGTCTGTTTGTATCCTTCACCCACCTTTTATTTTCCATGTATTATCCTGTATATTACCTACTATCCACCAAAGGACTTAGTGCCCTAATGTTTTTGCTCATGCTTTATATATTTGGGAGTGAACTTACAATCACAATGCCTGTTGAGTTCCTTGCAGTACATATACTGTATATCTTTTTTATTTCTTGTGTTACAATTGTAATCAAGATCTACATTCGATTAATGTTTCTTACGGTGGGACTGACATGGAACACTGGGTGGGGTCTCCCCTACTAAACAGGTGTGCTCCTCTTTCCTCTCTTCCTTCTGGGAAGTTAGGTGGAGGGAGCCTCGGGTCCTGTGGGGGTTTAATGTCTAGGAGGGAGGTGGCTCCCCCCTTATTGGGAGAAGCAGTGTACACCTCCAATTCTCCATACCCTCTCGTGACTGCCCCTTCTTCTTTGATCCTCTCTCTTTAAATCTCTAAGTGTTGTCGGAGCCGCGCCGACGGGACACTGGTGGACAGATCATATGTGACTTGTAAGGGAGTTTCACAGTTATCCCCCAGGGTGCGGCTCACTGGGGATGGGTATACTACGAGACTATGTTCTAAACCGCACCCTCACAGTTCAGTTTATTTGTGGCACGGTTTTAATGGATGTAACCTTTTTTCTGGGCAATACATTTTTGAATTGTGGTTATTTTGTTTTCATTGTTTCTTGAACCCTCTCTTTTATGATCATATTTAACCACTTTACCACTGTTCACTGTGCTGCTACTAACCCCTTCCCTGCCAGTGTCATTATTACAGTAACAGTGCATATTTATAACTGATTACTGTAATAATGTCACTGGTACCCCCAAAAGTGTAAAAATGTCAGTTAGGGGTCCGATCTGTCCGCCGCAATGTCGCAGTCCGGCAAAAAAAATCGCAGATCACCGCCATTACTAGTAAAAAGAAATAAACAAAAAAAATGACAAATCTTTCCCGTAGTTAGTAAACGCGATAACTTTTGCACAAACCAATCAATATACGCTTATTGTGATTTCTTTTTACCAAATATATGTATCAGAAAACAAATTGGCCTAAAATGTTAAAAAATTTTGATTTATACATTTTTTTGGGGGAATGTTATACTGTATATCAGAATGTAAAAAATATTTTTTTTTTTTTTCAAAATTGTCGCTCTTTTTTTCAAAAATTAAAAATTGCACAGGTGATCAAATACCACCAAAAGAAAGCTCTATTTGTGGGGGAAAAAAGGACATAAATTTAATTTGGGTACAGTGTCGCACGACCGCGCAATTGTCCGTTAAAGTAACGCAGTGCCGAATCGCAAAATATAGCCTGGTCAGGAATGGGGTAAAATCTTCCGGCCTTAAAGCGGTTAAAAATACGTTCATTGAGAATTTTATTGTCAAAGACATGTAGCTAAATATATTTTGGCCTAAATATATGACAAAAATTTAATATATTGGATATTTTTTAACTGTCAAAGTAGAAAATGTCAATTTTTTCGCAAAACTTTTGCTCTTTTCTTTTATTAATATCGCAAAAAATGAAAAGCGCAGAGGTGATCAAATACCACCAAAAGAAAGCTCTATTTGTGGGAAAAAAAGGATGTAAATTTCGTTTGTGTACAGGGTTGCATGACTGCGCAATTGTCAGTTAAATTTGCGCAGTGCCAAGTTGCAAAAAGTGGCCTGGACGTTAAGCAGGAAAATCCTCAGGTGGTAAAGTGGTTAATAAGTTGTTGACAGCATTGTCCATTTCTCCCTGTCTGGGCGGTTTCCCCCTTTCGCCTTTTGCGGGGAGTGGGGGACCACACAACGGGGCACACATGATATTTTACCCTCTTTTTTCTTGTACATCTAACCCCAGTACTCTTCAACCCCCCCCCTTTTTTTTTCTTCCCTTTTGTCCTGATAAACATGGACGCCATAAAGGTGGTATTGCTTAACACAAAGGGACTCTCCCCGAGAAACAACGTATGCTTTTACATGCCCTGAAACGCCTACATGCCGATGTGACATTTCTTCAGAAAACTCACTTTAGAGATGATAGACTTTCTATCCTTAAAAACAGGTTTTATCCTGTGACTTATCATTCTTCAAACAGAGCCGCTAAATCAAAAGGGGTCTCCATATTATTGTCTGGTACACTTTCATAGTCCAGCCAACATGTCCCCATAGATCCTGATGGGCGTTTTCTGTTTCTGAAAGGCTTGATCGGTGATTTTCAGCTGACTCTGGCCACTGTATATGCTCCCAACAATTGTCAGGATCTCTTATCAGTCGTATCCTGGATAGACTTTTAGAGTTTGCTGAAAGCCAGTTAATCCTGGGCGGGGACTTTAATGTTCCTCTGATCCCATCGATAGACACCTCCTCTGGCTCATCCTCTATCCCTTCTGGCTCCCGTAAGTGCATAGCACAAGCAATACACAGAGCTCAACTGATAGATGTCTGGCGACTACAACTTTTAGGGGAAAGAGACTACACGTTCTACTCCCCTCCCTCATGATATACAGTATATATGTGGATATTGAGGGTATATATACCACTATACACAAGTTCAGATGTTTTGCCTGCCTCCAAAGAACCCCAAAAAATGCCCAAAAAAAACGCCTGCTACTAAACCGGCAAGGTGTGAAATGCAAAGAAATTTTTTTTTTAAATTTTTTTAATTTTTAATTTTTTCAATAATTGGCTCTCTATCAAAAATGACACTTTTTAAGAACTTTTTTTGTGTGATTAATAGTCCCTGGGGTGTGACCCAGAACCCTAGGCTCTCTATCAAAAATGACACTTTTTAAGAACTTTTTTTGTGTGATTAATAGTCCCTGGGGTGTGACCCAGAACCCTAGGCACTTTTTAGGGGCATTTATTGGGTTTAAGGGCTTTAAAATGTTTTTTGATTACCGAAGTTCGGGTCCCATTGATTTCAATGGGGTTCTGAAATCCGGGCCGAACTTTCGGGAAGTTCGGATGTTCTGGCCGAACCGAACTTTTGAAAAGTTTGATCATCCCTATCTGCCAGATCTTTCTGGAGGGATCGTGCAGTCAAACGTGGGTTTTGAATTGTTTTTCTCACAATCCTGCGAGCTGTTCTGTCTGATATTTTTCTTGGACTTCCAGATCTTGCTTTAACTTCCACTGTTCCTGATGACTGCCATTTCTTAATTACATTCCGAACAGAGGATATTGACATCTGAAAACACTTTGCTATCTTCTTATAGCCTTCTCCAGCTTTGTGAGCATCAACTATTATCAGTTTCAGTTTTCTAGGCAACTGCTTAGAAGATCCCATGGTGCTGATTGTTGGGGCAAGGTCAGATGAGTCTGGGCATTTACAACCTTTGAGATTGACATCACCTGGTCTTCCCAGACAATGACTGAGAACAATCCATGACACTGGCAGGTCTCAGCCTTGCAAAGGGGGCAGTGCATGCTATAAATTCTGCAGGGTGCCCAAACTTTTGCAGACACCATTATTTTGTTTTCTGTAATTTTGAAAGTGTCAATGATGGAAATAAAATCGAACTTTTGTTGACATATTATAAGAATATCTAATCTGTAATTTGATGCCTTTTGGAGATTTTTCCATCTTTCCTTGGCTTCTTTATGCACAGTAATACAAATTTTTACCTGGGGTGCCCAAACTTTCGCTCACCACTGTATATAAAGAGACCCTATCTACATTACTACCTGTGTACTCCATCCATCTACTATATGAGGTGACAGTACAGCGCTGGTTGTATATACTGAAATCCCATCTACATTACTACCTGTGTACCCCAGCCCTCTACTTTTGGAGGTGAAAGTACAGTGCTAGGTGTGTAAACAAAGTTCTTGGCTACATTACTACCTGTGTACCCAGCCATCTACTATAGGAGGGTGACATTAAAGTGCTGGGTATATTTACAGAGACCTCATCTACATTACTAACTGTGTAATCCAACCATCTACTATACGAGGTGACAGTACAGTGCTGGCTGTATATACTGAAATACCATCTAAATTACTACCTGTGTATCCCAACCATCTACTATAGGAGGTGACAGTGCAGTGCTGGGTGTATATACAGAGATCCCATCTACATTACTACCTGTGTACCCAATCACCTACGATAGGAGGTGACAGTACAGTGCTGGGTTTATATACAGAGATCCCATCAACGTTACTACCCATGTACCCAACCATCTGCTATAGGAGGTGAAAATACAGAGCTGGGTGTATATACAGAGATCCCATCTATGTTAATACATGTGTACCCCAGCCATCTACTAAAGGAGGTGATAGTACAGTGCTGGGTGTATATACAGAGATCCAATCTACATCACTACCTGTGCACCTCAACCATCTACTATAGGAGGTGATAGTGCAGTGCTGGGTGTATATACAGAGATCTCATATACATTACTAGCAGTACACCCCAACCATATACTATAGGAGGTGACAGTGCAGTGCTGGGTCTATTTACAGCGATCCCATCTACAATACTACCTGTGAACCCCAACCATTTAGTATACAAGGTGACAGTACAGTGCTGGTATATATAGAGAGAGCCCATCTAAATTACTACTTGTGTATGCAACTATACTATCTACTATAGGAGAGTGACAGTATAGTGCTGGGTGTATATACAGAGATCCCATCTACGTTACTACCTGTGTACCCCAACCCTCTACTTTTGGAGGTGAAAGTACAGAGCTGGGTGTGTAAACATAGTTCTTAGCTACTTTACTACCTGTGCACTCAACCATCTACTATAGGAGGGTGACAGTACACTGCTGGGTATATTTACAGAGACCCCATCTACATTAATACCTGTGTAATCAAACCATCTTCTATACAAGGTAACAGTACAGTGCTGGTTGTATATACTGAAATCCCATCTAAATTACTACCTGTGTACCCCAACCATTTATTATAGGAGGTGTCAGCGCAGTGCTGGGTGTATATACAGAGATCCCATCTACATTACTACCTGTGTACCCGAAGTGCAAACTGTACCTTAGGGAAGTGCTCTTCTTTACCAGTTTGCCTTTCAAGCAAGTGGATTCGAAAAGGGTTAAGGGTCTATGCGCCTTTTTCTTTTGGGACAGTGCATGGAAATAGTTATCATATAAAAACAAACAGAAGACGCACCAACCTAGTGCATTATCCTGAGACAAATAATTTATTGATTAAAAACATGGTAAGTATTATACTCACAAAGTTGCAATTGTTTAAAGCGCATCACAGATCTCAGCAAGTTCCATCAAATTGTATCAAGATATACAACAGAAACTGAATAACCCGTGGGCAGACATGTTTCAAAGAAATCCTCTTCTTCAGAGGAATGGTGTAACTCTGAAGTTGTGGCTCACTCAGTTCCAGTAATCCATGGCCTTAGTCTGCTTGTCTTCAGCAAACTGTTTGAGGGCTTTCTTGTGCATCATCTTTAGAAGAGGATTCTTTCTAGGACAATAGCCATACAGACCAATTTGATGCAGTGTACAGCGTATGGTGTGAGCACCAGACTTGTATAAAGTACTCAAAATTTCTACTTGAGTAAAAGTACAAGTGCTCGATCAAAAAATTACTTGAGTAGAAGTGGAAGTGCTCGCAGAAAAAGTTACTTAAGTAGAAGTACTAAAGTATTCAACATTTTTTTTACTTAAGTATTGCAAGTAGTTTTTTCAAAAAATTTGCTACTTAAGTACTAAAAGTAAAAAGTACCAGTAGTTTTGAAAAAAAATTTCTACTTAAGTACTGAAAGTAGAAGTACAAGTACTGTGTTATGTAGTTATTAAAGAAAGAAGTCAAAAGTATGAACATCATATTGTTTTTATTATTTCAAATGATTTATTCAAATGATTAACCTGTGTTTGTTAGTAGTTTCTTGATGCACTTTAAGCGCTGTAGCACCATTTATTTGTTTGTTTCATATTTTCTTTTTATTGGAAAGATTTGGTATAGCAGCTTTTATTATACACAGCCTTTATTTTCGTATGCGCTGATTTACAAATGACATTATACACATTTTTTTGAGCTTTATGCAACCTACCATCTACTGTTCTGGCAGTGGTAATTTTTTTAAAAGTAACGAGTAACTATGCAGCACAAAAAAAAAATACTTGAGTAGAAGTATCGAAATCATCGAAAAAATGTAGTGAAGTAAAAGTAGAAGTAGGAGAAAAAAATTCTACTCTAGGAAAGTACAGATACCGCATTTCGGTACTTAAGTACAGTACTTAAGTAGTTCTACTTCGTTACTATACATCTCTGGTGAGCACTAAAAAGCTGACCCCTTCAACCTCTGCAGCAATGCTGGCAGCACTCATACTGTATGTCTATTTCCCAAAGACAACATCTGTATATGATGCTGGTCGACCATGGTGTGGCCTGTTCTGTGTGGAACCTGTCCTGTTAACCACTGTTTGGTCTTGGCTACCGTGCTGCAGCTCAGTTTCAGGGTCTTGGCAATCTTCTTATAGCCTAGGCCATCTTTATGTAGAGCAACAATTGTTTTTTCAGATCTTTAGAGAAATCTTTGCCATAAGGGGCCATGTTGAACTTCCAGTGACCAGTATGAGAGAGTGAGAGCAATAACACCAAATTTAACACACCTCCTCCCCATTCACACCTGAGACCTTGTAACACTAATGAGTCACATGACACCGGGGAGGGAAAATGGCTAATTGGGCCCAATTTAAACATTTTCACTTAGGGGTGTACTCACTTTTGTTGCCAGCGGTTTATACATTAATGGCTGTGTGTTGAGTTATTTTGAGGGGACAGCAAATTTACTCTGTTATACAAGCTGTACACTCACTACTTTACATTGTAGCAAAGTGTAATTTCTTAATTGTTATCACATGAAAGATATAATAAATAGGGATGATCGAACTTTTCAAAAGTTTGGTTCGACCAGAACACCCGAACTTCCCGAAGGTTCGGCCCGGATTTCAGAACCCCATTGAAATCAATGGGACCCGAACTTCGGTAATCAAAAAACACCATTTTGAAGCCCTAAAACCCAATAAATGCTCCTAAAAAGTGCCTAGGGTTCTGGGTCATGCCCCAGGGACTATTAATCACACAAAAAAGTTCCTAAAAATTGTCATTTTTGATAGAGAGTCAATTATTGAAAAAATGATTGAAAACAAAAGTGTACCTGTGAAGTTTCAGCTCTGTAGCATGTCCAGAACCAGAAAAAAAAAGTTTGTTTGTATTAGAATTGCAATAGAACAGGATAGTGGCTCCGCTATTTTCACATCTTGCCGGTTTTGTAGCAGGCGTTTTTTTGGGCATTTTTTGGGGGTTTTTGGAGGCAGGCATAACATCGGAACTTCTGTGTAGGGGTATATATACACACAAACATGTATGTATATATACACATACACATATATAGGTGTGAAAGTAGCAGAACACTATGCTTGCGCTAATTAAATAATTAACACCCATATGGCTTCTCTCCTTTCACACCTATATGTGTGTATGTGTATAAAAACATATAAGTGTGTGTGTATATATACCCCTATACAGAATTTCAGATGTTTTGCCTGCCTCCAAAGACCCCCAAAAAATGCCCAAAAAAACGCCTGCTGCAAAAACACACCTGGGCGTTTTTTTGGGCATTTTTTGGGCGTCTTTGGAGGCAGGCATAACATCTGTACTTCTGTGTAGGGGTATATATACACACACACACACATGTATGGATATATACACATACACATATATAGGTGTGAAAGTAGCAGAAACATGTGCTTGCGCTAATGAAATAATTAACAGGCATATGTCTCCGCTCCTATAACACCTATATGTGTGTATGTGTATAAATACATATAAGTGTGTGTGTATATATACCCCTACACAGAAGTACAGATGTTATGCCTGCCTCCAAAGACCCCCAAAAAATGCCCAAAAAAAACGCCTGCTGCAAAAACACACCTGGGGTTTTTTGTAGCTGGCGTTTTTTTGGGCACTTTTTTGGGCGTCTTTGGAGGCAGGCATAACATCTGTACTTCTGTGTAGGGGTATATATACACACACACACATGTATGGATATATACACATACACATATATAGGTGTGAAAGTAGCAGAAACATGTGCTTGCGCTAATGAAATAATTAACAGGCATATGTCTCCGCTCCTATAACACCTATATGTGTGTATGTGTATAAATACATATAAGTGTGTGTGTATATATACCCCTACACAGAAGTACAGATGTTATGCCTGCCTCCAAAGACCCCCAAAAAATCCTCAAAAAACGCCTGCGCCAAAAAAAAAAAAACGCCCAGGTGTGTTTTCGCAGCAGGCGTTTTTTTTTGGGCATTTTTTGGGGGTCTTTGGAGGCAGGCATAACATCTGAACTTCTGTATAGGGGTATATATACACACACACTTATATGTATTTATACACATACACATATATAGGTGTTATAGCAGAGAAGCCATATGGGTGTTAATTATTTCATTAGCGCAAGCATAGGTTTCTGCTACTTTCACACCTATATATGTGTATGTGTATATATACATACATGTGTGTGTGTGTGTGTATATATACCCCTACACAGAAGTTCAGATGTCATGCCTGACTCCAAACATGTCCTCAAAAAAGCCCTATAAACGCCTGCAACAAAAAGCAGGGTGACAGGGGCGTAGCCACTATCCGGTTCTATAAGTGTTCTAAGAGAAACAATCTTTTCTCTATAGCGGTCACCCTGACATGGAAGGGTTTTGTCACCCTGCCATAGCAGTCAGAGTCACTTTCTCTACAGAAACTAGATTATTAAATCTAACTATAGTGGAAAATAGTACCCTAACTACACTAGATATCCCTTTCCTCACACTAATAATTGCTAAATGACACTTTGAAGCAGAAGTAACAGAACTGCTTCCACTCTCTTCCACAGCCCTGTATTAAAATGGTAGAGATTTGGCAGGGCTATCTTATATACTGGGGGGCGTATTCACTAATGATTGGCCTCTGGACCCCCTAGTCACTCCAATCACATTCCTAGCATTCTCCTGTCCCCTCAATTGGCTTTTACTGATGGTTCTGGTCCAATCACGGGCTTTTAAAGCCCAGTTCCTGTCCCATTGCATTTTGGTCGGTTCTGGTTGCCGAATTCCGAACTTTTTCAGCAAAAAGTTCAGAATTCGGCCGAACCTCGAACAGTCAATGTTCGGGTCGAACCGATGGTCGACCTGAACCGTTCGATCATCAATAATAAATCATTTACAAAAATGTGAGGGTGTACTCACTTTGGTGACATACTGTAAATCCTGTATAATAATAATAATAATACTAATGTTTGACCATTCTTTCAGAAGCCTATTTGTGAAGTCAGGCATTGATGTTGTGCGAGAAGGCCTGGCTAGCAGACTAGTAAACAAAGCCCTAACTCCAAACTCTATCCAAAACTTTCTTAAGAAAGTCCTTGGTTTTCTAAAGTACCAAATTTCTGCTGGCATTCTTCCAACAACAGCAAAAGAAAGAGCTTATCAATATACTATTAACAGAAATTCTTTTAGACTTACAGTATTATACTTTGAGTGACACACTGTTGCCAGTACCGCTTTGCAGACCATAGGCTGAGAGTCTGGTTCAAATGGTCAGTCGTTATCTGAAGACTGAGCAACCATACAACCTTTTGCCATATTGGGTAAAAAAAAAAAAGTCTTCCATTTGAAAACTATTGCAAATACGAGGTCAAAATGAATACTCTCTTATCTCTGAATAGGTTTAGGTAGGGTTACTGACAGGAAAGATAATGTAATTCATACAATTCTGTTAATGTGGTTTAGTGTTTGCGTTGATAAGATATCTCTATTGCTATAGTTGGAAGAGTGCCAGTAGCAAGACTACTTGACCAAATATGAACCTATGACTATCTTATGAATTCAGTGATGAGCTGTATGCAGATGTCACTAATGTGTATATAAAATGAATACTGAGTTACATATTCAATTTATTGTATGCCTTTAGCACTTTCAAATTAGTATGAGAAAGGAGTTTCTTATGAAACCAGATATGCATGTCTGGGCCAGTCCTTCATTTTGACAAGGAGGATGTTGCATGAAAAAGTATAGCAGTACATTTAGCTTAAGGACATGTCTCATTTTGCATTGCATGTTTAAAGTTATACATTGTACATAGTATCCAGAAATGTAATTAATTTTACACTAGTGACAACCTGCAGAATGCAATGATACAGATCATTATTTTCCCATAAGTCATGCCATACTTTAAAAAAATCTATATGTTTTAAAGCTCAACTCAATCCAAACCACTTGCTTACCCAATATCAAATTATATGTTCACTTCTATAGTGAATTACAGTTTTCATACTTTCAAGTCAATTAGATCAATGTTTTGGGATGTGTTTTTTTAACTATGAACTAGATAAATGGTTAGAGTAACATTCAGATGTAGTATTAGGTAAATAATGAACCCAAGGTAAACTCTACAAAAGAACTGCAAAGAGCTGAAAGAACATAGGTGCCAAGTCACGTAACTTTAATAAATTGGAAGCTCTCGGGTTTTACCTTGAATAATCTAAGGATAGCAGCATTTATAAAGAGAATTTAAAATAGCTTATCAAGAAAAGCACAGCACTGCTTTCAGTTGAAGTAGATGCAGCCTAAGGAAAAACAATCAAGCACCTGAAACAGAAGTCTGTAAGTACCAATACATACCAATACACCAATACAGAAAACAGCAACTCTCAAAATACAAAGCTGTTTGAGTAGGGATGCCACCTCTTAATTAAACAAAAATTAAATAAATAAATAAATGGTACAGCAAATAGTGAGAACTATATTCCAATCTGGAGGAGCAAAGCCTTATACAGAAATTGATAAATTACTGGTTCCTAATTCAAAGATGATTTTTCTTTCCCATTGAGGGAAACAAGTTGTCATTCACCTTTAAAGCCTCATACACACGCATCGATATTTGGCCGTGAATTTTCGGCCAACGTCTGATCGGCCGATTTTCGGCTTGTTAGTATGATGCTTTCGACAACCGACTCCGACTTTTCGGCCGAATAAAATCTGGTGTGCAGGCTATAAAATTTTTGGTGGCCGTCAACAGAACGGCCGATTTTCCGTCAGTCAGTACAGATTTGGGCAGACAAAAATCTGATGAGCAAGACTGGGCATGCTCAGAGAAGAAAAAACACACGGAAAGTAACCCAGCACATGACATCACTTCTGAAGTTGGTTTTTGTTGGCCGAGAAAATTAGTGTGCAGTCTAGAGCACATTTCAACCAACACAACAACACTGGACAAAAGCCGGCCGATCGGTCGGCCGATAATCGGTGCGTGTGTACGAGGCTTAAGTTATACAGCTGCCTACAGAAGAATTGGACACTAGCAAACAAAATACTGCAGGCTAGCCAAGGATAGCTCCTCTCACCAGCAGCATCAAGTTTTTGCTAGTGTCTGAAGTGGATGGACATCTTTTATTCAACTCTGCTGTGAAAGACTAACATATTTGCAAGCACTACTTATTTATTTTTTAAATTTAAGATTACTTTAATCTTAGAGCTAGAGTCTTAAATAGCAGTTACAGATTGCAGCCTTCCTCAGCCTAGGCTTTGGGCGGGGGGGGGAGGGAGGGGGTGCATCCCGACCCCTCTGGATCGGATGTTGTGTGACTAGTCTTGAAGTGACCTTTGAACACTGGGTAAGGCAAACTCTGTTTTGGTAAAAGTTAGATGTGGAACACTTTCAAGGTCCAGAACTATTGGCATTGCCTCAGAGCATTTCCTGTCTGTGAACACTCACTCTGTAAATAGACTGCCCAGGCTAAACTCAGGGAGCTACGACATTTATTTTGGTTACTAGGTACCCTAAACATTTTTAGTGGTAATGCACTAGGTCGGTGTGCCCTTCTCTTATTGTTGTCTTTTAGTGTCTTTTATTGTTGTCTTTTAGTGTGTTTTGTGAGTACCTGTGGTCTTATCTCATACCCTCAGCTGTACATTGTTTAAACAGGCAAGTGTTGTATGCTATAAACACATGCTTTGAACCAATATTCTTTACAGCTACTATATTAGATCAAAAAAATTCAGATCATTAATTTCTAATATATGCAAAAAAAAAACAGCGCTAAAGCTATAATTTTAAATGATACTACCTAAGTGTGCTTACTGTGCTCACTTCAACTCTCCCAATGAGTATACTAAAAGTGCAAGATGCATAAAGTGCATCAATACATGTACAACCTCCTCATATAAAGTGCTTAATAATTCATATGGACATAAATGGATCAAAAATTGCAAAAGAAAAATGTGCAGAAAAATGCAGAGCAAAAATAGCATAGTATCCAGTAATTGTTGCACCAACAGTCAAACAATTAGATTCTTCCACTTGTAAAAAAAATGAATGCAATAGTACTGTTGTCATTATGACTTTGCAAGAATCATACGTCAAGTTTCAACAAGTTTGCTACTCTGTTGTCTCTGGGAAATGAACTGCATCTGCAATCTGAGTGTTTTTCTGATGGTATTTAGGTTACATATTTACTCAGAGCAATGTTTTTCTCTCACACATAGGGTTATCCTATTGTACCTCCCTTTTCTGAGTGAAGCTACTTATTATTGCTGATGTATGTGCATTGTGCTTTTAATGCTGAAACAATTTTTCTGTATTTCTAAACTCTTCTGTATATTGTAAAATCTATAAATATAGAATGCAAAAACGGGCCCTCAAAACTATTGTGCTTTTTTATATATATATATATATATACTTTATAAATGTGTTTTTATTGAAGAATTTCACATACAAAGAGATATAGCATAACATAGTTAGGTTCATATCGCATGCTAAAAATCGAATGGACAATTACAAGACATTATACAGCAGATGTATGCATAAAACAGTCAGATTTGCAAAAAAAAGTGTATGTGAGTGCCAAAAGTGACTCATGTGGCTAATATTGTGTCTCTCCGTCCCACCATCTGAGCCGCTCATGGCGCCCGAGATGGATAAATCAGCATGTAATGCAACCTAATTAAGCATAATTGTCACATATTAGAGGATATGAAGAAATCTGAACAGGATCAAAAAAAAGAAGAATAAGGAATATTAAGGTAGGTATCATAAACAGATAAATAATCATGTTAAGAAAAGAGAAAATGATAGTAATAAGGTCACCAGGATACAAAATCGAATACGGCCTGCATTTTTTAGGTTGGGTTATTTGCAGAAGATAAGGAACAATGTAATTCAGGAGGGCCATAGGGCGAAGGGTCCCACAAGTGCCATGTCCTATTAAAGAAGTATTTTATCACTCACACTTGCTGTAAGATTAACTTGGTAGAGTTGAAGTGAGCGCAGTAAGCACACTTAGGTAGCATAAATTAACTTTAGCAGCCTCGTTGAGTAATTGATCTTGATGGCACATTAGATCTCTATTGAATTGGTATAAGTTGTCTAGCCGCAGTTAGAATGTGAGTAGTAATCTTTTAGAAGATTTTGAAACACCTGAAAAGGGTAGACCCAGTAGATAGCAAATAGGATATAATGATTGGATAGTGGCACCCAGGACCATTCCCAAAATCCAAATCACATTATCCCAGAAGGCCTGTATAAGCATACATTGCCAAAAGATGTGGGACAATGTGCCTGTGGATTGTCCACACCTCCAGCAAGTTTTGGAGACCACAGGGTTGTAAGCATGAAGTACATCTGGTGTTCTATAGCAGTGCATCAAGATTTTGTAAATATCTTCCTTGTAAGTAACACAAAGAGAGGATTTTGCAGCTACTGACCATATTTTGCCCCATGTCCATAAAAAAATATGGTTCGCTGAAAAGCAGTTTTCCATTTTGTCATATAAGGCTTCATGCACACTAGTTAATTGTAAAACGCTGTTTCTCTGGACAGGAGGTAATCAGAGTTAAAAACTCATCTAAGCTGCATTTTTCAAACCAGTTTAGCAGAGTTTAGTAGAGTTAAACAGCAGTTGGTGTTTGGGTGTTTGTTTATTTATTTAACTGGCCAGAATTCTTTTTTTTATTCTGGCTATAGAAATGAACAAACCCAAAGTGATAAATGCGCCTAGTGTTTAGACGCATTTAGAAGTGTTTAGCAGTGTTTACCAGCATCAAGCATTTTTTCTACCAAAACTCTGCTGCTCCTGGATGCACTGGCAGTGTGTTTTTTGCCTGCCTCTAAACTCTCCTGCAAGCCTATGTGTGCATGGACACATAGGGTTAACATGTAGGGGAGCTTAGAGGCAGGGAAAAAAATGCCAGATGCCCCTAGGAGCATCTTTAAAAACGTCCAGTGTGCATGACGCCTAAAAATTACATTTTTGTTATTTAATGGGAGGGCTTCATGTAGTAGCTTATAAATAAGAAGATCACATGAAATTGAGATGGGTGCTGGGCACACAAATGTTAAAAACTTGTAGGTTTTTCCAGAGTTACGGAAGGTTGTCTATTGAGAAAATAATGCCTAAGCTGCACGTAAAAGTAAAACAGAAGAGTGGGGATTTTCTTAACCACATAAGGACCAGAAGGTTTTACCCCCCTAATGACCAGGCCATTTTTTGCAATTTGGCACTGCGTGACTTTGGTAATTGCACAATCATGCAATTCTGTACCCAAATAAAATGTATGTCCTTTTTTCCAACAAATATATTATATATTTTTATTTTTTGTGATATAAACGAAAAAAGCCAAAAAATTTTGCCCAAAAAATATAATATTTTCTACTTTTTCTTATAAAAAATATCCATTAAACTCAATTTTTGTCATACATTAAGGTCAAAATGTATTTTGCTACATGTCTTTGATAAAAAAAAAATCTCAATAAGCGTATATTTACTGGTTTGCGAAAAAGTTATAGCGTCTACAAACTATGGTGTATGTTCTGAAATTTACGCAGCTTTTACTTTCTGACCGCCTATCTTATTTCTTGAAGTGCTAAAATGGCAGGGCAGTACAAACCCCCCCCGCCTCCCAAAACTACCCCTTTTTTGAAAGTTCACACCCCAAGGGAATTGCTGAGAGGTATGTTGAGCCCATTGAATATTCATTTTTTTTGTCACGAGTGTTTGAAAAATGACAAAAAAAAAGATATTTTTTTTTTTTTACACAAAGTTGTCATTTAAATGATATATTGCTCACACATGCCAGGATATATGTGGAGAATGGGGATATCCCATGTGTGAGACTTTTTGGCAGTCTAGCCATGTACAGGACCCCGAAAACCAATCACAGCCTTCAGGCTTTCTAAGGGCGTAAATTGTCAATTTCACTCCTCACTATCTATCACAGTTTCAGGGCCCATGAACATTTTTGTAATTTTCCCAAAACTTGTGGCAAAATATACTTTCCAAAATGGGGTAATTTGGGGGGACTTTGTAAATCCTGTATCCTGTATAATAATATCTTGACATTTCAGGGCCTCCGAAACTGTAATAGCTAGTAAGGAAGTGAAATGAGCAATTTAGCCCTTAGAAAGCCTGAAGGTGGTGACTGGTTTTCAGAGTCCTGTACATGGCTAAGCTCCCAAAAAGTCTCACACATTTGGTATCCCTGCAGGAGAAGCAGTAGAATGAATTTTGGGGTATAATTCCACATATACACATGGCATGTGTGAACAATATATCATTAAGCTACAGTTTTGTGTAAATAAAAAAACAAAAAAAAAAAAACATTTCTAGAAACTTGTGGCAGAATATAAAATATTCCATGGGCTCAACATGCCTCTTAGCAAATAGCTTGTGGTGTCTACTTTCTAAAAAGGGTTCATTTGGGGGTGTTTGAACTGTCCTGGCATTTTATGCCCAATAATAGAAGCTTATGCCACACAACACCCACTCTTCTAACCACTTGAAGACCAAGCCTTTTCTGACACTTTGTGTTTACATGAAAAAATTATTTATTTTTACAAGAAAATTACTTTGAATTCCCAAACATTATATATTTTTTTTAAAACAGAGGCCCAACAGAATAAAATGGTGGGTGTTGTATTTTTTTTTGTCACACAGTATTTGCACAAACATTTTCCAAACACATTTTTTTGGAAAAAAAACACTTTTTTGAAAATTAATGCACAAAAACACAATATATTGCCCAACTGTTTACTGTTTGGTAAAATATAAAAGATGATCTTATGCTGAGTACATAGATACCAAACATGACATGCTTTAAAATTGCGTACACCCGTGCAGCGACGGCAAACAACATACATGCTAGATTTACTGCCCTCGATCTGATACCTCACATGCATGTTGCAATTGCTGTTTACATAGGACACATGACAGATTCATGCAAACATGAGGGGACAGGGGTGCTTTTTTTAAATTATTATTTATTTTGCTTTTTTATTTTATTTATACGTTTCCCTTTCATTTTTTTTTTGTATCACTTTTATTGTTATCACAGGGAAAGTAAATATCACTTATAATAGCAATACGTAGTGACAGGTACTCTTTTTGAAAAAAATGGGGTGTATTAGATCTCTCCTCTCCCCTTAAAGTATCTGACTATACTAAGATGCTTTCCAAATTTAAAAATGGTGCTGTTTATATCAAGCGAAACTGAAGCGATAAAATGCTCTTAGCTTCCGGTATCTTAGGCCCTAGAGATAATTGGAGCCATTCTGGTCTCCAATCAGCTCTATGGTCAGCTAACCGGCTGCATTCTCGTGTTACTCAGTGGGACAGGAGAACCTGAGAAAACCATGAGGTGGGAGGGGGGGGGAGTCCCCTCCCACTGCTTGTAAAAGCAGTCTAGCAGCTAATTAGCCGCTAGGATTTTTTTTACATGAAACTAAACCTGCCTAAACCTGCAGGCATCATCCTGGTATGACCACTCAAAGTCCAGCGATGTACCAGTACATTGCTGGTCTCTGTTAGGTATATTTTGTAATGTTCTTTACAATCCTGTAGTAACAGATTCCTCTATTCACATTGATCGATGTGGATGAAGAAATCTCTGCCAGAAAGTGTGTGGTATGCTCACCATTAAACCTCCTATCATCCACCCACTTCTAATGATGGGCATCCATGCAATGTTCTTTTTTTTTCATTCACCCCATGAGCTGAACAAAAAAAAAAAAGAACATAACAGATTCCTCCATTCACATCAATCGATGTGAATAAAGAAATCTCTGTCAAAACAAGTGTAAAAAAATATATGGCACAGCATAGGGGAGATCCGTCCTCTGTGTCCGCCCCATCCCCTATGCTTCGTCATATATGCTCTTTTTTTTAACTGTGGTGGTGAAATCACTTCCTACAGCGCTGCTGTCATTGATTTAACATATATGCTGAAAGCAAATGCTGTTGCTATCAGGATAAACAAATCAGTGCTGCAGCTGATGGGTGTACACAATAAAACATTACAATATAATAGTATACAATGCAGTAAAACAGTAGAATGGTGGTATCTGCAAAGCAAACTATGGTAACAATGAAAAACAGTAACAATAAAACATCACAGATAGCAGTATATTATAAAGTACAGTAAAACAGTAAGAACAGAAAAGTAACTCAATAAAACAACTATTTTTTTATGGTTTTTTTTTAACCTTTTTTTTACACTTTTTTGTAGCTGTTAAAAATGTTAACCACTTGCCGACCGCCGCACGACTATTTACTGCAGTGGTCGCCCACGAGCCTCTAGGGAGCGAGCGGGCGCCCCCGGAGGCGCGCTACCGCCCCCACTCATTCACTAACATCCCTGCCTGAGTGACCGGCGGCTCCAATGTCCGCCGGCCACTCGCGATCTCCTGCTGGAGAGGGAGAATGACATGCGGCTAATGTAAACAAAGCCGCATGTCATTCTCCCTGGTGTAACTGCAGAGACTGTACGATCCTGCTATGTAGGATCATATGTCTCTGTGGTTACATCACAAGCCACGGCCCCCCACAGTTAGAATCACGCCCCTTAACCCACTGTTTACCAATAAAGTTAACCCCTTCCCTGCCAGTGTCATTTTTACAGTAACAGTGCATATTTACATATATTATATAATATATATATATATATATATATATATATATATAGTAATGTCACTGGTACCCCCAAAAGTGTCAAAAATGTCAGTCAAGGGTCCGAAATGTCCGCCGCAATGTCGCAGTCCCGCAAAAGAAAAAATCGCAGATCGCCGCCATTACTAGTTAAAAAAAAAACAATAAAAATGACATACTGTAAATCTTTCCCATAGTTAGTAAACACAATAACTTTTGCGCAAACCAATCAAAATACGCTTATTGCGATTTTTTCACCAAAAATATGTAGCAGAAAACAAATTGGCCTAAAATGTTAAAAAAATTTAGATTTTTACTTTTTTTTGGGGGGGGAATTTCATATAAAAAAAATGTGAAAATATTGTTATTTTTTCAAAATTGTCGCATATTTTTGTTTATAGCGAAAAAAGTAAAAATCGCACAGGTGATCAAATATCACCAAAAGAAAGCTCTGTTTGTGAGAAAAAAAGGACATCAATTTCATTTGGGTACAGTTTTGCACGACCGCGCAATTGTCTGTTAAAATCACGAATCGCAAAATAGGCCCTGGTCTTTGAGCAGCCAGATCCTCCGGTTCTTAAGTGGTTAAACATTTCAGGCTAGGGTCTCTCAAAATGCGATATCCATCTAACATCGGAACCCTGTGGGAAAGTGTTCCTTAGACTGTGTCATGCTGTACCCTATACTAATACTCCACTAGTGTGTGGTAGCAATGGAAACAGTCGAGGTTGGCCAGGACAGGAGGGACAAAAATAGCAGGTGTCATGCCTATATCCGTGTTTTCTACAGACACGACATCTTCTTTGGGGTGCTCTTTGGGTAGAGGTACAAGGGAGGACATCTGGAAAATGCCTCTCATGCAGCCGGTTTTCTGCATCTGGATTGTGAATTTGGGCCACAGCACCTTCTGGATACAGAAGATGGATACAGAAGGGCTGTGATAATCTAATTCTGGAGTTTTAGGAAGGATCCACTTCTTCCTGATGCTTTGCATAGCACATAAGCATTCAGCAGAACCAATTGGAATAGGTATTGTAGAGAGTCAGCCTGGGACAGGATGAAGAGAGGGTTAATTATAGAGGGCAGGTACTTCCCTTGCAGACCTGCATATTAAGCACCTGATCTGAAAGTGTCAGTGGAGCTGTGTGTGGAGCTGTTTGTTGAGAGCTGCTTGCTAGGAGTGAAGATACCAGCACGCTGAGAGGGAAGCGCCATTGTTGAATGTGACTTGTACTGGGTGAGCCAAGTCTTAGGAGAGACTGTAGTTCTGGCTAGAGCTGTGTTTGAAAAGTTGCCTTTAAAGCCTTTTTGCGGCAAAGACTGTGCTTTACCCTGCTGTGGAATATTATTTCAAGACAAGCCTGTCATTTTCTGTTTGTTTTACTGTTTTGCTGAATAAAAGCACATTTAATTTCACTGGACTGTCTCTGAGCCGGCTGTTCACCCATCTGATCCCGTACAGTATACAGACTCTTTTTTGTAACAGCGTCTGGCCTTATGGGCAATTAAGTACGGCACCATCATCTGGTCGTTGAATTCCATCCCTCCCATGTTAAGGTTGTAGTCATGGACACGGAGGGGCTTCTCAACAACACCAGTCGCCGTTGTAATTTGGACTTTCATATCTGCGTCAATGGAAGACAGAACCAAAACATTCTGTCCTTCGACTTCACTGCAGCCAATTTATAACACTTCAAGCAGGCTCTCTCCCCCCATCTAAGTCGGCATCTACAAGACATTGGGGGAAGCCCTGGCAATAAGGTCGCACGGTGCCACATGCGCCAATTCCAGAATCAAAAAGGTGACTAAAAAAATGATACCCCTTCCCGAATAATGATGACACCCAATAAGGGACTCATCAATGCAGACAGCTTGTTGGAGCGTATACAAAGCTGCACATTTTTGGTTGAAGTGATTTATGAGGGGCCGAATTTTGTGGAGCCGGTCATATCCAGGGTCACCCCAAGGATGACAGAGTTTGTTGTCATTGAAATGCATAAACTGCATGATTTGCTCATATCTAGTTCTGGCCATGGCAGCAGAGAACACGGCCATATGATGAACTAGGTCAGTGGACCAATATGACCGCAACTCACTCTTTTTAGTAATGCCCATGATGAGGGATAGGCCCAGAAAGGTTCTAAATTCGGAAACAGTGATACATTTCCATGCGCATTCTCTGGTAAGGGTCAAATTTGGGTTTGGGACAATAAATTGATCGGTATATAAATAGCTTTGGTCCACAATAGATCTGTACAGCTCTTCCATGAAAAACAGCTCATAAAAGAACTAGGGGAGTAAAAATTGACTGTTTCCAACTGAATTCTGGCTAGTGAATGGGGGGAGTACGGGCGCTGCAGAAGTGGTGGGCTCCCAATCAGGTTTTGCAAGCGCATCAGGAAGGACACTATGGGCTCTACGGGCCGGTCTTTGAATTCTTGGTGGCTGCGGGACACTACTGGTGCTAGACATCCCACCAGCTTAAACTGCACTTATGGGACTTGTCACATCACCAAGTGTTACTGCAGTGCTGGTTTGTCTATGACTAGGATGTACTAGGTAACTGGTGCTCGCCGGTTCACCAGAAGGCTTAGCGGCACTAGTACCGACACTCTGCTGCATATGAGAACCATGCGATTGTTGAACCTGAGCAACCTGGGAACAGGGTCGTGTACACCTGACCTTAGCAGGGACCCCTACTCCCTAATCAGAGCTATCTGTCAGGGTGCCACTGCACTCTGCAAGTGCGAATACTGAGCCTGATTCTGATAGTGAGGCTTCCCCATCACTCTCATCTGTCATGCTCAGCATTGTGTAGGCCTCTTCAGGAGTGTACCTCTGTTTGGACATTTTGGCCAAATAAATTTATAGGCACCTAGTGAGACTAACAAATAAAAAGCCCCTGATGTCAAGGACTGATTAAACCGCTACCAGAAAATGTAACTGCTAGCGCTAGCAGAGATCAGGCCTGACTCTGCTAAAGCTGCAGTTTTGTGTGCTGTGTATCAGAAGTGACAGTGATCTACTGATACTGCACTTCTTGGGGGCTTAGTGGAGGGGCTAAATGCAGGTGTTGACAGGTGTTAGGGCTGATCCTGCTAACGCTACATTTTGGGAACCCTATACTATACTATTCAACGCTAGTATAGTTCTGATCTGATCAAAGATATTGATCCGTCCAGACACTATATTAGTAATGGAGGTTTTTAGTGTGTGTGTGTCATTGCAAATCAAAGGGTTACAATTTATTACTGAATATGTGGCAATCTGATGCTATCCTGGATTGATGCTAATGAACGCTGACACTAACTGATGTCATCTGTGACACTAATACAGTGAAAAATCTGTACACTGTAATAATGACACTGTGACAGGGTAGTGAAACGGTTAACCGGTGGTGATCAGGAGGTTAAAACTTTATTAGGGAATATATGGCGGATTCCCTAAACCTATCTGGGACTGACACTAACTACCGCTAACTGCTTCTCACACTAACTGAAGTCACCATTGACACTAATACAGTAATCAGTAAAATATCTGTACACTGTATATAGGGATACTGTGACAGGGAGTGAAAGGGTTAAATGGGGGGTGATCAGGGGTGAAATATGTGCCTATGGGCACTAGTGTCAGTGTAGTGCTTGTGTACTCACAGTGGATGCTCTCTCCTCGCTCGTTGGAACAGAAAAGGGCTCCAGGAGGGGAGATTGCATAATTTCCTGTGCCTGTGTTTACATTACACAATCACAGGACGTTCTGTGATTCACCAGAACCGATCAGCAGGTCCATCGTTTTGCGCAGCCGAGCCACCTTGCCACAGTAAATCTGCAATGGGTGGTCGGCAAGTGGTTAATAGAAATCAGGTTCTCAAAATAATAGAACTTACAAGTCTTCGGATGGATAAAATGTGGAACAGTCTAGTTTGAGCACATGGTAGCATTTGCATGATGGAAAGACTGTCTGTAATTTCCAGATTGTATACCACATTAGTCAAGCAGGAGAGGGGAGATATGAGGGCATATTGCAATATGCACTTTTCCCAGATCTAGAAATAATTAACATGGATTTACAGTATAATAGTCATTATTGGGCCAAATCAAAGAGTTAGGTTGTACAGTAAACAATAGGTTCTGTTCAATCTCCATCCAAACATTAGGGAAATGTTGGGCTGTCCAAAATATGAAATGACATTCCTGAGCAGCGTAGTAGTATTTTAGTAGGTCAGGAGCACTTAGATAACTTCTAGCATTGAGGGAGTACAGAACATAGCTAGCAATTCTATGAGTTTTTTAATGCCAAAATTCTTTAGTAAAGTCCCACTGAAAAAGTTTTGATACCCTTTAAAATTTTCCACATTTTGTCATGTTACAACCAAAAATATAAATGTATTTTATTTGGATTTTATGTGAAAGACCCAACACAAAGTGGAACATAATTGTGAAGTGGAAACAAATCGATAAATGGTTTTCAAAATATTTTACAAATAAATATCTCAAAAGAGTAGCGTGCATTTGTATTCAGCCGCCCTGAGTCAATATTTTGTAGAACCACCTTTTGCTGCAATTACAGCTGCAAGTCTTTTTGAGTATGTCTCTGCCAGCCTTGCGCATCTAGAGAGTGACATTTTTGTCCATTCTTCTTTGGAAAATAGATCAAGCTCTGTCAGATTGGATGAAGAGTATATGATGATTTGGGTCAGTGGACCAATATGACCGCAACTCTTTCTTTTTAGTAATGCCCATGATGAGGGATAGGCCCAGAAAGGTTCTAAATTCGGAAGCAGTGATACGTTTCCATACACATTCTCTGGTAAGGGTCAAATTTGGGTTTGCGGCGATTAATTGATCGGCATATAAATTGCTTTGGTCCACAATAGATCTATACAGATCTTCCATGAAAAACAGCTCATAAAAAACTAGGGTAGTAAAATTGACTGTTTCCAACTGAATTCTGGCTAGTGAATGGGGGGAGTACGGGGGGGAGTACGGACGCTGCAGAAGTGGTGGGCTCCCAATCAGGTTTTGCAAGCGCATCAGAAAGGACACTATGGGCTCTATGGGCCTGTCTTTAAATTATTGGTGGCTGCAGGACACTACTTGTGCTAGCTCTGTCAGATTGTGTCTGTGAGCAGCAATTTTTAAAGTCTTGCCACAAATTCTTAGTTGGATTTAGCAAACACATACAAGCAAATCCTGGCGCTGAAAGACAGATAATCAGAGGTCCCAAAAAATGTGTAGAGTCAAATGATGTGGGATGGACGGATTTTAGCCAAATGCCAGTAAGTCATGTCAGGGTTGCAGCCGACCCATGCCCAGATCCTAACTGAGAAACATGTGACACAACAAATTGATGGGTATGATGGCGCTCCCAAGACTGATGACAAGTGGGCACTTTGGAGTCACAAATATTAGAAAATAGTCACAGTGAAAAATATCAGGTTTATTAAAATCAATAAAAACGGTATAAGGCACTGTAGACAGCAGGGTGCATCCAGCAGTGAGGCAATACCTTTGGAATGGACCCAGGGATAGGGTGGGGACGCCTGTCCAGATGTTAGGAGGACAACAGGAGCACTGATGCCTTGAAGATGGGATCACCTGAGGACGATGGAGGAAGTAGGGGAGAGGGGGGAGACACTCAACCCCCGTAGCCCGATCCGGCCGCAAGCTGTCCCACAGCACAGCGGCGTCGTCTCCTTGCTTCAGAGGGATGACGTCATCAGCGGCTGACAGTCGACTCACAGAAGCCCATACAGCACGCCATGCAGAACCCCGTAGCCGATGGTCCCGATGTAGAAGGCAGTTGGATTTAGGTCTGGACAAAACCTAAATTCTAACACATGAATATGCTTTGATCTAAACCATTCCATTGTAGCTTTGGCTGTATGTTTAGTGTCGTTGTCCTGCTAGAAGGTGAACTTCCACCCTAGTCTCAAGTTACATATTTACATAGTTTGTGAGGTTGAAAAAAGACATCAGTCCATCCAGTTCAACCCATGATGTGTGTGTGTGTTTGCTGTTAAGTCAAGTCTTTTGCACACTCTAACAGGTTTTCTTCTAAGATTATATTTGACTTCATCCATTTTCTCATCAACTCTGGCCAGCTTTTCTGTTCCTGTTGAAGAAAAGCACCCCCACAACATGATGCTGCCACCACCATGTTTCATGGTGGGGATGGTGTGTTCAGGGTAATGTGCAGTGTTAGTTTTCTGCAGCACATTTTGCTTTTAAGCCAAAAAGTTCAATTTTGGTCTCATCTGACCAGAGAACGTTCTTCTGCATATTTGCTGTGTCCCCCACATGGCTTCTCGCAAACTGCAAATGGGACTTCTTAAGGCTTTCTTCTTGCCACTCTTTCATAAAGGCCAGATTTGTGGAGTGCACGACTAATAGTTGTCCTGTGGACACATTCTCCCACCTGAGCTGTGGATCTCTGAAGCTCCTCCAGAGTTACCATGGGCTTCCTGGCTGCTTCTCTGATTAATGCTCTCCTTGCCTGGCTGGCCTGTCAGTTTAGGTGGACGGCAATGTCTTGGTAGGTGTGCAGTTGTACCATACTCTTTCCATTTTTGGATGATGGATTGCACAGCATTCTGTGAGATGTTCAAAGCCTGGGATATTTTTTTTATCACCTAAACCTCTGAGGGCTTCACAGAACAGCTGTATTTATACTGAGATTAAATTACACACAGATGGGCTCTATTTACTAATTAGGTGACTTCTGATGGCAATTGATTCCACTAGATTTTAGTTATGGGTATTAAAGTAAAGGGGGCTGAATACAAATGCACTCCACACTTTCAGATATTTATTTGTTTGTAAAAAATTTTGAAAACCATTTAACATTTTCCTTCCACTTCACAATTATGTGCCACTTTGTGTTGGTCTATCACACAAAATCCCAATAAAATACATTTACATTTTGGTTGTAACATGACAAAATTTGGAACATTTCAAAAAGTATGACTACTTTTTTAAGGCACTGTATAGGAATCAGCACTGGGAACGTTTCAAAAAGGTACAGCAGATAAGGCAGTATAGACATCTTAAATGCTGTGATACGACCCAATAAGGAAAAATCATATTAATTTCATTGTTTCAGTAATTTATGAATCTCCTGGAAAAGTGGGGGGAAATTTGCCTTATAAAGGTCTGCATAATTAGGAGTAATATAAGTACGTAGATATTCAATAGTGTTGACACCAGTGATAGGGGTAATTAGTTTGCAGGACTGTAAGTTGGGCAGGGGGGATGTTCAGCCTTAGTGGAGTTAATCTTATATCCTGATAAGCAGCTAAACATTTCAAGGATGCGGTGCAGTGTCAAGAGGGTAGTATGGGGACTAGTAAGGGCAATTAAAGAGAACTTTTATCCTTTATGTCTAACAACGATCCCATGGATATTTTAACTAACTTGAGTAGCTTCTGCCAATGCCTCCAGACAGACTATGAATAGTAATAGTGACAATAGGCATCCATGTCTTGTGCCTTTATATACAGTATAGGGAAAATAGATTACAGGGCGTGGGTGAATTTAACATGTGAGGAAGGAGAAGAGTAAAGGACTTAAATTGCTTTAAATAATGGACCTTTAAAACCAAAATTTTGTAGAGTGGCAAATATGTATAAACAATCACCAAATACCAAATGATATCTGCGCTAGGTCAAATTAGGTAAACAAGCAGCCACCCAAAACCGTGATACCAGTTAAATAGATAGTGTACACAGAAAGCAGGACTTATTCAAATGATAATGTTATCAAATAATAAGCATAATAACTGTGACGATATAAATACTTAAAAAACAAATGAAGAATAAATGTGAAAAAATATTTGTAAAAGAAAGTGTCCGTAAAGAAAGTCCTAATGGTCAAAGAGTCTTCAATCATAAGCAATTCACTCTATGAACTGTACACAAATTCCTTCCAATCCGTGGTGCAAAGAGAATCCACCATCATGTGAAATAGTCAAAGGCGCCTCTTACCAGATTAATTGGACCATTATAGTATAAATGGTAATAAAACGCTCAATGGATCAGGGTTAGGAACCATTTCACCACACCATGCCAGCCACTTCCAGCATCGAGGTCACCGCTTTCAGTGATAATGCTGCTGGGTTAAACGATTATGCTTTTTTTTTTTTTTTTACTCCACAGCGCAAAATAGGAAGCAGTGATGGTGGGATAAATAGATGTTTAGGGTGAAGCGCAGCTGAGCAGAAGCATAAAAGTTAATTTTTGCCAAAAATGTTTGCACAGTTCAGAGAGTGGATCGCTTCAGTGAAAATTCTGATCATTAAGACGTTCTTTACTGACACTTTCTTTTACAAATCAGTTTTCACATTTATTCTTTATCTGTTTTTTGAGTATTTATATAGTCACAGTTATTATGCTTATATTTGATAACATTATTATTTGAATAAGCGCTGCATTCTTTGTACACTGCAAACATATATGGCCATTCCAGCTTGTCAAAGACCTTCTGGGCATCTACACCAGCCTTTCTCAAATGGGGTGCCAGTAGAGGTCCTCAGGGGTGCCGAGGGATCATGGTAGAGAAAGGCTGTCAGATAAGCCTGAGCTTATCTTGTGTTTGTGTGTGTGTACATGCATCTGTATGTGTGTGTACATGTGTATGTGTGTTTGCATGTGTACATATGTCTGTACATGTGTGTGTACATGTGTCTGTGTGTGTGTACAAATGTCTGTAGGTGTGTTTACATGTGTCTGTATGTGTGTGCATGAGTCTGTATGTGTATGTACATGTGTTTGTATGTGTGTGCATGAGTCTGTATGTGTGTGTACATGTGTCTGTATGTGTGTACATGTGTCTGTATGTGTGTACGTGTGTGTGTACATGTATGTGCATGTGTCTGTATGTGTACACGTGTGTGCACGTGTCTCTATGTTTGTGTGTGTTTGTACATGTGTGTGTGTGTGTGTTTATGTATGTTTGTATGTAAGTTACTTTTAATCCTTACCCCCTATTCCTGTACCATCAGAACTGCTTTTTAGGGCTTGTTAATAAAACCAGCAAGAACTGCTGCTCTTCTAAAAAGCAATTCATGCTCAGATAGCTTTTCAGAGGCATTTGGCAGGTGGTAAAGAGGCAATATGTCGCCTCCTCACCACCTGTTTTAACCCTATAAATGCTGCAATGCACACAGTTACAGGGTAGTTGCAGTGCAGTCCCATTCATCCTGGGTATACCTCCAAGTGCAGCCACAGAATAGTGTAAGCCCCTAGCTGATGCCTCTGCAGCTAAAGGGGGAGCAGCTGGGGTTGGTAAAAACAGCTCAAGATTGTGGTTTTACCACCCCTCCAACCTCACATGTGAACAAACTCTTGGTTCACATCTGTGTGGATGACTGCTGTGTGCAGGGCAGCCCATTCATTTCAATGGGATGCCCTACCCACAGAAATGCAGGGAAAGAAGTTTCAGACCCTTTTTTTAAATTGTGCCACACTAAAAACACCTTATGTTTGCCATGTGTAGGGTATCATTAAGAATAAATGGCACCCCTAAAGAGCAGAGCATTTATCTGTGTGTCAGGAACTAGCGCGATTTTACACATGTTCCGCAACACAGAGTAATGTGAACCAAGCCTTGGACAGGGGGTGCCTCAAGACAGAAAATACTTTTTAAGATCGCCCCGACTGGGAAAAGGTTGAGAAATACTGATGTAGACTAAGGATCGGAATCAAGGTGATATGCCTGTTCACCACATCAATTATATCTATGGTCAGCCTAGTATTAACTCCTACTTGTCATGCCAGAACAAAGCCAATCCTTTGATTAACCCGGGCAGAATTCAAGAGAGCCTGTTAGCTAAAATCTTCATAAATATCTTGTAGCCAGGATTAGGTAATGGTACCGGCCTATAATTAGCAGGAGAAGCAGTATTTTTTCCTGGTTTGGGGATAACTGAGATGTAAGATTGTAAGAACTGGGGGTGGAACATTCCCCCTTTAACAAAGAGCTGTAAAGCTTAAGTAAGTGGGAGCCAGAGTGGGTAGATAATGTTTATATATTATGTGTGGGGGCAGGATGTTACGATAATTTCAATCCTTAAGAGGTATTATCCCTTTACATAATATAGTGTTTATATAGAGAGTGCAAAGGAATGGGACTTTGTGCATAACTCCAATGGTATGATACAGACAGACAGTAGAAATATAAAATATTAACACTTTATTCAGTATATAGTACATATATTCATTAAAAAGACTTAAAACAATGTATGCAAATTAACCATCCAAAGTCACTGTTCATATGGCCTTGAGATCAGCTTGTAAAGGTTGACACGTTTTGTGCTTCATCAGGACCTTGGATCTCTATATAAAAGTGCTGTAACAATACACATGAATAAGGAATCATTAAGTAGTTTTATACAAAATCTCAAAAATATATCAAATGTCACATGTCAAATATCATAATGAATAAAAGACACTTTTTCTTCATCATACCCATTCTGGATACAACGAGGATGGGGATAAAATACTTGAAAAAGTAATGCAAAATAAAATGTTTGTGTAATAAATAAACCTCATAATATTTTTTTTTTTTTAAAAATTCACTTTTAAGTAAACTCATAAGAGAATGGTTGGTGGTAAAAGTCTTCAGGGCGAAGGGAGAAACTAATTTCGAGAAAGCCCCACACCAAAAAGAAAATTATATATATATGCCTGTGTAACAAAGTCCAATATTTAAGTATATTGCTCATATATATAAAGAAAAGAAGAAAAAGAAAAAAAAAAAGGAAATAAGGGGTAGAGAGGAAGGGGGAGAGGGGGGAGGAGAGGAAAGGAAAGGGGGAAAGAGGAAGAAGATAATGCTTACAATGCAAGTATGAGAGACCATCGGGCCCTGGAAATTTGTGAAGTGGTACTGTTTAATTACTTCAGTGAGTTCCTCTAGAGCAGTAATGGCGAACCTTGGCACCCCAGATGTTTTGGAACTACATTTCCCATGATGCTAAACTACACTGCAGAGTGCATGAGCATCATGGGAAATGTAGTTCCAAAACATCTGGGGTGCCAAGGTTCGCCATCACTGCTCTAGAGTGATAACAGCCTTTAGGGCCTTTAGGTCTAGGAAATTCAACTTAGGCAGCCTCAGAGAGGATATAAATTTGTCAAAATCAGCTTGTTTAAAGGGGGATAGGAAGCAAGGAAAAAGGCAGGTATTGTATAACTTTGTATAGTATTCCCCAAAACCATTCGCAATAGACTGGGAAAAGTAGGTAGGAATACCGCCTGTCTGAAAGATAGTCAGCAGTGGACTGCAATTGCTTGGTTCGCAGCCTATTCGCCAACGTCCTGTGGGTTTTTTAGAATATTTAGAACTTCTGCTTGGTCCACAAAAGTGATTTCTCCACTTTCATAAGGTCTAAAGCCTTTACATGTACATGTAAATTAGTAACTGTCTGAAGGTGGGCCACAGTGGGGGAGGCGAACATGTGATTTTCTGCTTTGGAAAATTGAGATCAAGCTTATGGTAATTATCACATTTGAGGTGGGATCCAGCTAAGATGCATTGGACTCTAAAAAATGCCTTGTGTGCCTCTCACAGCATAGCTACCGAGTCCACTGTACCAGTGTTTAGTCTAAAGAACTCTTCTAATGAAGTCTGTAGATCAAGTTGGACTTCAGGGTGTTTAAGTAGAGTTTAGAAATTAAAAATAAAAAGAAGGCGCACCCAAATACTGCATAAAAAGTTTTTTATTGAAAAACAGAAAATAAATACATAATACTCAGAAGACAAATAGTGTCAAAGGCATACAGTATATTAAAATCCACACCAGACGCATATCAGTCAGGTAGATGCATCTGACGCATTTGGCGGTACAGGCCCTCTTCCTCAGAGATGGTATTGCACTAGAACAGTGCACCTTCTTTCTATTTGACATTTTTAGTTTTGGTACCCCTGCACCTGAGAGGGCAGCAAGCCGTCATGCACACACTGGAGACCACAGTCGTAGAAGACTTCAGGTGATTCCATTTGGCAGTTTATTTTAAAAGCATACTCCTACTCTGGTTACTTCAAAGACAAAGACTGACCAGAAGAGTCCTTATCATAGCGTGGCCTTGGAATACTCAGAGTGTAGTTAGTCATTGAGCTGCCAATGACATGTTCTAGAGGATGCGTTAGTAACCAGCAAATCTGATGATATGGCTGCATGATCAGACCAGAAAAGTAATTTATATACAGTATATATATATATATATATATATATATATATATATATACATATATATATATATATACACAGTATATATATATATATATATTTATTTTTTTTTTATTTTTTTTTATTTATTCGTCTTCCCGTCTGGCCCCCCGCCAGCCCTACACCAGCACTCTTGATTGATTTATTGATGAAACACCATCGTTTTTTTTGGGGGGGGGCATACTAAAGAGTCCCAAATAATATAGGGAAGAAGCCCAAGCAAACTAACTAATTAATTACAGTGACCCTTTCCTAATATCTGGTGCCACTCCTGAACTCAAGGTATTTGTGTTATGTGTAAAATGAAGTTAAAACAGCGCTAGCATCACATAAGAAAATCGCTAGTGAGTATAATATAAGTTCTAAAAGTGCAAGGTGATCAATATAAATAATATAAAAAATATATAAAAATATGAACCAGCAATAAATCACAATGAGTCACAATAAATATTCCTAAAATAGTCCTTAAATCTTGATGTGATCAAATAAAGTGCTCAGGTGCAGAAACCGTCCGATCAAGCAGTGCTCAAGGGAGTGGCCCGACCCTCCAGGTCCCCTACTCACCACAGGTATGTATCACAAACACTTGATAGGATCATATATGGCTTAGGCAACCAGGCTTTCGATATGGATGGTTCCAGGACAAGGAATGCCTTAATATAAGATCGCTCCAGAAGGTCTCCGTTGTTCCCAGATGAAAGAAAAGAAAAGACTCCGGCACGCGGGTACGCATCGTCACATCCGGTTTTACTTCCTGGAATCAGTGGAACGCACGCCGTCAGCGGCGTTCCTTATGCTTGTTCACATTCAATGCGAGCTTATATCGTTTATCTTGTAAGTACAATTTATGCTTTGGGGGAATAAAATTTATAAAAACATATTACACTATTGGCCCCCCTTCTTTTCTTTCATCTGGGAACAACGGAGACCTTCTGGAGCGATCTTATATTAAGGCATTCCTTGTCCTGGAACCATCCATATCGAAAGCCTGGTTGCCTAAGCCATATATGATCCTATCAAGTGTTTGTGATACATACCTGTGGTGAGTAGGGGACCTGGAGGGTCGGGCCACTCACTTGAGCACTGCTTGATCGGACAGTTTCTGCACCTGAGCACTTTATTTGATCACATCAAGATTTAAGGACTATTTTAGGAATATTTATTGTGACTCATTGTGATTTATTGCTGGTTCATATTTGTATATATTTTTTATATTATTTATATTGATCACCTTGCACTTTTAGAACTTATATTATACTCACTAGCGATTTTCTTATGTGATGCTAGCGCTGTTTTAACTTCATTTTACACATTTTTTTCCAAGACTAACTTGGATGCACAGCAGCTGCATTAATTTTGCACACAATTTTGGTCACTTTGCACTTTATTTAAATAGAAGTTGATTACTGTTCACAACACACATTTATTCAACAATAATAATTTATATACTATGTTAGCGCTGTTTTAATTTGATTTCCACATTTGTGTTATGGTTCAAACATAAAAACTAAGGGGATACAGTCGATACAAGTGACAACTCTATACATTGATAAGTCTTATGTGGTGTCTTATTTGGGGTGTAGCTCATCCCTCCAGCCAATTGGTGGCAGTCAGACAAGCCGGGGATCGAGCGGAGGCTGTTTACATGCGCCCATGGCTACGGACAGAGGCGGGCTCTACACTGAGCCTCTGCCCCGTCCCACCGGAAGTGACGCGACACGAGTCCCGGAGCGCAGAGCGGACGGCGTGCGTTCCAGAACCCGGAAGAAACAATCTTCTGAGGGGAATGCACTCTGGACACCATGAGCGATTGCCCAGCCAGTTTTTCCGGCATGCGAGTGGCTCTGGAGGTGTGGGGACTGGTGGTCAGCGGCGCAGAGAGGGCTGAGACTCTGCCATCATGTCACCTTTTGTTGACAGGGAGAGCCACAGGAGAGATCTTGGATGGGTAAGTTAACATAACAACACACATAACCCATCAATCTACCAATCAATAAGAGCTCAGCCCACCCAGAGTGTGCACACATAACTACAACCTCATGATACAAAATATTATGTTTTCACATATATATATTTTGGCATAGCTTTCCTTGTTCACATTCCATGATCCTGTGGGTCCTTTTGTTTATTTATTCTTCCATTTGGGTTTTTAGTTAGTGGCCATATATGTTTTGAGGGTTAATGTTCATCAAAGGCGGAGCATGCCTTTTGGAGCACTGGATGGTCCCGCCCACTCCCTCTGGGGGGAGGGGGGAGGAACCGGTTAATTTAAAGCTACTATATATATTTTGATCTGCTACTGTTATGACCAACTCTAAAGGAAGGGAGCTTGACTCCCGAAATGCGTCCTATCTTCAAGGACATGTTCCAGTTCATGTGTGATGGATTCTTGTAACACGATTTTAAATATCTTCATGTCTGTGAGTATGCATTTGGCATTTTATTAAAATTTTAGAAACAGTGACCACGGGTAATGCACTACTTGCTTGAGCCTCCTTTTTTTTTCTTTTATGAGACCAGGAAAGTGAACCTATTTCAACGGAAACTATACTCTTCAACAAGGTAGCTGAGACAAAAAAATAGTCCTGTTTAGAATGCACTTGATGTACAGTGCAATAGAAGGAGTGTTGTTTGTCAAGAGGATGTTTACAGTAATCCTTCAAGAGTCAAAAAAATTATGTAAAGATGATGTTCTCTCAATAGGTTTGTGAAAACATGTAGATAAAGCAATTAGGCTTTTAGATGGTAATCACCTTTGCAAGAGTGCCTGTCCCTATATGGGGACATGAGTGCATTAAAGTTTCCTCCAACAACAAGTCGGCTCGAGAACTGGTGAAGTTTGTCCAGGGTTCACCTTAAACACTGGATTTTATCTGCATTGGGGGTATAGACATTTACGAAGACTATATTTTTGCCAACGTAAGTACAATAGAGTGGTATATATCTCCCTTGGGGGTCTAGAGTAGAGGAGATAACCTTCAGAGGGGACAAGTTTTCTGATGAAAATTGCTACCCCTTCTTTAATGGTGGGATTGCAGGTCTAAAATGATTTAGAAAAATATTTAGATGCAAACTTAAGAGAAAACTTTCAGTGCCAACCACTTTTTCCTGAGATATTTTAGGCCTCTTGCATTATATGACAAGAGTTTCAAAGACATGGCAACACTAAGGTTACATTATGCCAATGTAGACCACATATACATAAAGGCATAATCCAGTGTGCAGAGAGAACAATGACTAACAAATAATACCAAACAGGTGGGGTTTGTGAACCAAAAAACTTACAACTAGGAATATCATGTGGGGTAAGAAAAGACCCGCAGAAATAGAAGAAGAGGAATTATTTACAGCCAGAGCCAGAGATTGTACTCAGGACACCCTGGGCCAGCCGAAGAGGTAAATAGGGGAAATGAAGACAACAACACCGGGGTGGGAGCCATCGTCTGCTTCTGATAAGATTAGAAAATAAGAAAATACAATTTAGTTAAACTAATTTAGTCCCTAATGAGAATGCAAAGGCATCCCTATTAGAATTAGGGTATGGAGGCAGAGAGGCCACCACGTGCAAAAGTGGAAGCATTGTGAAAATATCACCATCAAAATCTCAGATTGAAAGTCTTGAAGGGGAGAAGTCTTCTGAGAGGCCACTGTTTGCCATCTGTTTTTGGTCTTCGTTGGGGTCCAAATCTTGCTTGGAGTTGTCATTGGATGAGATTTAGGAAGTTAAGGCTCCCTCTGGAAGAGATGGCAATTTAGGAAAAGCTTCTCCTTCTTGAACCTTTCTGACACTTATGTTGCATGCCATCTTTAGTGATGATCAATCTGAAAGGAAAAGCCCAACGTTACTGAACGCAATGTTTCTGAAGATGGGAAGTGATAGGTCATACAGTATGCATCTCTGCTTAGCAAGAGTAAGGTCACTGACTATTTGAATTCTTTTCACCTCTGTAGTCAACTGTGGATTTGTTTTGAGCATTCTACAGGAGCACTTTTTTGTTGTCATAAAAATGGAAGCGCACCATGGGAGGGAGGGAGGGCACTTGTCAAAGGTTTTGGACATAGGGAGCATGGTCCAAATGCCAGTCTATCTCTGGTGTGCACGGGACCAAAGTTATGAAAAGGCCTAGCAAGTAGGTTTGCAGGTAAGTCTCCAACTGTCTGTGGCACCCTCCATAGGCGTAGAGTTTGGTATCTCTCTCTATTCTACAAATCCTCTTGCTGAAGTTGCACTTGTGAGACATTATGCTTTAAAAATTAATTCTCTTCATCTAGAACATGAACATACTGAACAAGGTCATCAAATTTTGTTTTTTAAATGATCCATGCATTCTCCGAAAAGAGCTGTCTCCCCCCTCAGTTCCTACTCTATTTTGCTTACCTCACTGGAAATATTGCATGCTATATTCTGTAGTAATGCCTCTAAGTCTCTCATCCAAAATGGAAATGGGCAAATATGGCCCCGTTGGAGTAGCATGTACAGGTACAGCGAATTCTGTGTCCTCATTGAGGTCTATGAGAGAGTGAGATGGCTCGGCTGCAGCAGGCTGAATGAGAGGAGGAGGGTTGGATGGCCATGTCAGAAAATGATCCGTCGCTGGATCCTTTGTAGTCGGCTAGGCAGGCAGCTTCTGCCTGCAGACTTTCCACATGGGTGCAGCCATGGATGTGTAGGCACCAGTCCGAGTTCCCCCATGTAGATGGAAGCTGATGATCGCTAAGCGGGAAGGAAACAGACTCATGGTGGAGACTTTGGACTACACATTCACCATTAGCTGCTGCCACACATGCGCCCCTAGATTGCAGTTTTAAACTACAGTTGTGATGGACTGCTGGAGGTTCCAACGTCTCATTTCCTGTCTGTGTCTTCTGTCAGTACAAATGCAGAGGCCACTTTGGTTAAAGTGTTGGACTGCAGATCCTGCATCTTAAAATCATCAGCATGATCAGCATGCCCTTTGAGAGACATTTCTTCAGATCTACACTGGATGTTATCGTCAAGGGGGCAAGAGTACCTATCTTCCTCAATGGAAGAAACCTAAGCTTCAGACAGGGCAAACTCTTGTCTTGCTGGTGGTTAAGGAAAGTCCTTGTTTTCTCACTCCCTTAACATCTGAGCCCAAAGCCCCTAAATTTGCTCTCAGACCAGCCTCAAGGTCTGGAACTCAAAGCCCACAAAAGGTTCTGAGAAACCTTTCTCTTATGAAGGTGCACAGTCATTTTCCAAAGTGGGAGCATGTTTGTCGATTTTTGTGGACAAGGAAAGGCTTTCTGTGCATAGGCTAAAACATGTTCCTTTTCATGCTCGCAAGAATTGGGCACTGGCTAATACATATGCGCAAACTCACATGCACGGTCATGCCATCGCGCATTCTTATGCACCTGTGACAGATGTTTGCGCCAAATAGGCTATTTAAACTCAGCAAATGCTCAGGATCATGCGGTCCTGATTGAAGGACTTGTTCCAGTTCACACATGGTGGATTCTTGTAACACGATTTTATCATCTTTATGTCTGTGAGTATGCATTTGGCATTTTATTAAAATTTAGCAAACAGTGACCACGGGTAATGCACTAGGTGTTTGCGCCTCCTTTCTCTCTTTTTCTTTTTTTTTTTCAAATTCTTTATTTATTTAAACATGAAAGAAAAGTACAAAAGTGCATCAAAGTACATGTAACAAAAGCCGTAAACATCAGTCCTCCAGCATGCAAGTCATACAAGGAACAGTCAAGATATGAATTCACAATACCCGTATGTTTCTGTTAACTGAAACTTCGTTCAAGTCAGTAAGGGCCGGGGAGGATACCAGCAACTTGAATAATAGCAATTATGGTGAGCATCTCCACACACTCGTGGACAGTGCTCAGAAACATGTGCACGAGGGATCTGAAACCGCTCAGAGTTTTTATATTGAAAAACAGGGGAGAGAGACAGGGAGGGGAGGGTCAACCAACATGGGGGAGTTGAAAAGTGAAGAGTGAGGGGGATAGAGTGTGGGATATGGAGAGGGGGGAGGTAAACATCAGGGGTGTGTCCAGCACCAAGCCGGGGGGTGATATACAGAAGCGTAGGAAAGGCAGGGGAGGGCGATGAAGGGAACACCCAGGATTTCTTCCCGTGCGGGTGACCTCACTGCATATCACGTTCTCTGTTCCGGGTGTAGGCCCTGTAGCGCTAATCCCTCCTCAGAAAATATAAATGTATTCCAGCAGGACCACGTCTTTGAGTACTGTTCCCTCCTACCCTGTGCGGTGAGCACCAGGTCCTCCAAGTCATTTATCCACTTTACCTTCTGCAACCAGAGGGCGACCGTCGGGGGGGGAGGGGCTCTTCCAGCAGAGGCTGATACACGATTTTGCCGCGTCCGAAAGGTGTCTCAACACCGAGCTCTTGTAGCGTTTAGGGGCCATGCCTGTGCAATGGAGTAAGAAGAAAGCGTGGTCATCAGGGACAACCCGGTCGGTCATCATTTGGGAGATGCGGCGTACTTCGGCCCAAAAGATGTGGTGCATAGTTCCAACCTCCTGTTGACATCGCCAGCACCTGTCAGATGTCTCTGGAAAAAAACGGCGAAGCCTGACCGGGGTAAAGTACCATTGGGTCAGGACTTTATAGTTAGATTCCTGGATCTTCGTGCAGATGGATGACTTGAGGGAGAATCGAAGTATATGGCGCCTCTGGGAGTCGGAGAATGTCCGGTGTAGTTCCCCTTCCCATTTAAGAATGCCCGGCAGGACGAAGTCCGCGGGAGGGTCCGAGATCAGGGCGTACAGCTGGGAGAGGGCGTGGGGCATGTGGCCCTGAGTACTCAAGAGGTGCTCGAGAGGAGTCAAGTCCCGAGCGAAAGCCGAGGGGTCACCCAATTCCCTGAGAAAATGAAGGAGCTGTAGGGCCTGCCACCTAGGCAGGCAGTATTTCCCACTAGGGGAAGTCAGCTGAGAAAGTGATGGCCATCCCGAACTTGATGCAAAGTGGGACACCTGGAAGACACCCTCTCGGAGTACTGCTCCGAACCGGTTGTTCTCGCAACCCGGCCCAAAAGCCGGATTCCCCAGCAGCGGGTAGAGCGGGCCGTGCCCCTCCGAGAGGCCCCTATCCGAGGCAGCCAGAGAGCAAATCTTGATTGTCGGCCCAATGGTAGGGTGTCGCTTCACCTCCGCAGGCATCTCCCGAGGAATCAGAGGAGCCCGCGGTAAGTAAATAGAGAACAGAGAGGCCTCCAGTGTGACCCAGAGCTTCAAATCCGCATGGTGCGACCAATCAATCCAACGTGAGAGCATTGCCGCCTGATAACGCTTGGGGTCCGGGAGTGCCACTCCACCATGTAGTTTAGGCAAGACAAGTATGCGGCGCGCCAACCGCGGCCGCTTGCCCGCCCACACAAATTCAGTAAAAACCGACTCGATCCTTCCCAGGAACGCGCTCGGGAGCGAAATCGGCAGCGTCTGGAAGAGGTACAGCAACTTGGGGAGAATCGACATTTTCAGAATGTTGCATCGGCCGAACCAGGAATGAAGCCCCTTCATCCATTTCGCCAGCAGGGTCCGGATGCCCACCAGGAGAGGAGGAAAATTGAGGCGGAACAAGTCCGCTGGGTTAGGTGAGAGCACAGTGCCCAGATATCGAAGCCCTCCCTGGGCCCACCGGAAAGGAAAGTCCACCGTCAACAGATCCTGGAGGGGCCTTGGCAGGGCCACCCCCATGATTTCCGACTTGGAGAGGTTGATTTTCAAATAGGAGACGGTGCCAAAAGTCTCAAATTCTTTCAGAAGGTTCGGAAGTGAGATCAGGGGTTGGGATAGAGAAAAAAGGAGGTCGTCGGCATACGCCGAGACTTTGTAGCTGGCGTTCCCGATGGGGATGCCTGAGATATTCACATCCGCCCGCACCCGGGCAAGAAAGGGCTCAAGGGACAGCGCAAAGAGGAGAGGGGACAAGGGGCACCCCTGACGTGTGCCATTATGAATCCGAATTGGGTCCGAAAGGACCCCGTTCGCCTTCACGCGTGCACTAGGAATGGTATAGACACTCTGAATCATCATCCGGTCCCCCACCCCAAATTTCCGGAGCGTCGCAAACAGGAATTGCCAGCTTACCCTGTCAAACGCCTTTTCCGCGTCAGTACTCAGGAACACTGTTGGGAGGCCGCTCTGACGAGCCTGGTGTATGAGATCAATAACCTTAATGGTGTTATCCTTGGCTTCGCGGGTGGGGACAAACCCTACCTGATCCCGGTGCACCAGGGCCGGCAGCTGCGACTGAAGGCGGAGGGCCAACAGTTTCGTGAAGAACTTTAGGTCGGCGTTTAACAGGGAAATCGGGCGATAGCTCCCACACGAGGAGGGGTCTTTCCCCTCCTTAGGGATCACAGAAATGTGTGCCCCCAAGGATTTCTCCCGGAAGACAGAGTCATCGCCCACCGCATTAAAGAATCGCAATAAATGGGGTCCTATAAATGAGTCCTCAGGTGGGTCAATTTCAATCCGGTTTCCCGGTCGGGGCCCCGTTTGTGTTGCTCTTCCAGAGCCACCACCTCAGCCAATAGAGTGGACAGTTTGGCTTCCTGCTCCCGCTTGAGGCGCGCTCCATGACGAATGAGCACCCCCCGAATCACCGCCTTGTGGGCCTCTCACAGCACACCCGGGTCGCAGTCCGGCGTGGCATTGAGAAGAAAATAGGATCGGAGTTGTAGTGTAACATCAGCCAGGATATCTGGATCCTGGAGGAGCCCCTCGTTCAAGCGCCAATTCCAGTCCGCAGCCCGGAGAGTACCACTAAGGTTGACCGACAGTGTGACAGGGGCGTGGTCCGACCACGTAATAGTGCCCATTTCCACGTCTACAACATGTTGGAGGAGTCGGTGGGGTACGAGAAATAGGTCAATCCTGGAGTAGGCCTGGTGGGGAGTAGAGAAATAGGAATAGTCCCGTTCGCCTGCATGCAAAAGACGCCACACGTCCACCAGTTGGAGATCGTGTAGAACGGAATGAACCTGGCGACGCGAGCCCCGGGACACCGAGGAAGTCCCGGAGGAGGTATCCAAAGCAGGATCCAGTGGGAGGTTAAAATCCCCCCCTAGGATCAGACGCCCCTCCGCAAATTCCACAAGTGCCGTCAAAGTCTTCCGGAGGAACCCCTCCTGGTGCACATGGGGGGCATAAACCGTAGCCAGAGTCACCCCCACATCCCCCTAGACGGCCCTTGAGAAACAGGAACCTACCCCCAGGGTCCTCCCGACGGTCCAGAAGAGTCCAGGGAAGGTGGTTGGAGATCAGGATAGAAACCCCCTTGGATTTAGAGTCAGGGTTGGAGGCGTGGTACACACATGGGTAGAATCTATTCTGTAAGAGAGGGAAGCCACCCGTCCGGAAGTGGGTTTCTTGAATAAGGGCCACATCCGCATGGAGGCGACGCAGCTCACCGAGCAGCATGCGGCGCTTCTCCGGCACATTGAGTCCCCTTGCGTTAAGGGAGGTCACCCGCACAGGGTCCATAGTCAACCGGGTAAGGTGTAGCACCCAAAGGAGAAGGGGGGAGGAGCTAGGTGGGAGGGGGGGGAGTGGGTCACAGATGTAGAAGGGGAAGTGGGGAACACAATGAAACACCACAGATGGAGGCAAGGGAAGGTAGAAAGGAGAAGGGGAGGAGGGGGGGGGACAGAAGAAGTCAGCCAACGACCGTCAGTGGTGCTGAGCGAGGTCAGAAGAGAGCAGGGGGAAGACGAGTGGGAGAAGAAAGGGGAAGGACCAGGGAAAAACAGACAAACAACAAAAATATAAAAGACACCCCTGGGACCTACCTCTCGCAGGGGAGAGAGTCCGGGTACGGGGTGTAGGCCTAGTGGGGGGTGAAAATCAAAGAAACGGAGACTGAGTGGGAGTGGTCGAGCTGCACAAACCAATCCCACCCCGCCTCAACAACAAGAATACATAGAAGTCATTCTCATATAATTTTGAATCAAAGTCAAAGTTTATTAAACCAAAAAAAAATTGTACAGCAAATATAAAAAAAAAACAGGTGATAAATACAGTACTGTCGACCATATCTGAGTAGCATAGACATAAACAACAAAAGAAACCCCCCCCCCAAACAAACTCCCAAAAAAAAAAAAACTGCCATGGGGACCCCCACCCGGGCCATAAGGGCCCATCCAAGCCTCACCATGTGACTCAACATCCAGCCAGTGCACACTGTATAGTAAAACACAACCTCATCTACACGATATGAAGAGTGGACTCTTAGGTAGCACATGTCAGTGACGACTGTAGCCATCTATCCCAAATTTTATTGTACTTAGCAGGACACCCCCTACCAACATAAATCAGCTTCTTATATGGGAGGGTAGCATTGATGTCAGCAATCCACGTGGCCAGGGTAGGAGGCGAGGACTGCATCCAGCTGCGAGCTATCAGCTTACGGGCACTAAACAACGTTTCGTGAATGAATTTCAAAGAATTTTTGTCAACTTCTAAATCCGGGAACAAACCTAGTAGGCATTGCCTAGGGTCTAAAGAGACCAGGGAGCCCATTTGGTCATGTAGGAACTGAACAATTTGTTGCCAGAAGCCATTAATACGAGGGCATTGCCCAATTAAATGCTCAAATGTCCCGGGAGACAGGAGGCATTTGGGGCAATCAGGGGAACGGGAAGGATCAAATTTCGCCATCCTGACAGGTGTAAGATAGCATCTATGTAAAATATAGGTTTGTGTCAACCTGTCAGACATCTTGGGAGACACCAATTTACCCACCTCCAGCACCTCACTCCAATCATCATCATCCATGTCACCAGCACAGTCTACCCAGGGGGCCTTAAGAGCATAGGCCAACTGCGTCGACGAGGGGTTAAGAAGCATATCATAAAACATAGAGGTCAGTTGCCGTGGGTTGTCCCCCTTCGCGACCAGCAGAATATCCAAAGGCTGCAAATGGGGACAAGCATCACCAAATTGTGCAGAGAAGGCGTGGCGCAACTGAAGAAATCGGAAAAACATAGAATTCGGTAAATGGAACTCAGCCTTCAGCCTGTCAAACGATTTGAGGCGGCCATCGTGGAGCACATGGGACAATAAATAAATGCCATACTGTATCCATATCCTCGGGTCAGGGATCAGCAACAGCTCCCTTAGATGCCTGTTGAACCACAGGGGTGTATCGTCATGGAATAGAGGGCATCCCAACTTCCCCACTGCCAGATCCCAAATCCGTTTGGTATGAAACCTAAAGGTATGCCTACCGGAACCCCCCGGCATTCCCCCAAGACCTCTGAGGATATCACAGAAGGGGTGCGGGAAATGGCCAGGGGATTGCGCACAGACAAGAGATTCATAGCGTAGCCTGTCAAGTTTGTCAAAATAGAAAAAATGAGAGAGTTGTGCAGCAATATAGTACAAGCCGAGGTCGGGGACCGCCAGGCCTCCCAGTCTAGTTGGGAACTTCAGTGCCCTCCAAGACAACTTATGTCTGGACGAACCCCATATGAAAGACTTAAGAACAGATTCCAGAACCCAAAAATATTTCAATTGAATATAAACCGGTGAGTGCCAGAGAATATACAGTATCTTGGGCAATAACACCATTTTCACCAAACCTATACGACCCATGACACCCAAGGGCAGTTTAATTCTCATATAATTTAACATTACTAGAACTATAAAAGTGCCACGGATATGGAAAACATGTAATTACATTGATAAAACATAACCAGGTCAATACTAGCGAAAATATAGACCAGGGATGGACTCCAAGGGAAGAGACCCCCCTCTCCCCCTGAACCAGAACCACAGGCGGGAGAGGCGAGGCCACCGCATTCCCATGGGACCCCCTACCATTAGTGGCAGCCCTCCTAGCGCACGTACAGAAGAGAAATCTCACAGTAATAGTTGAAGCCTCAGAGCTATCCATAGGAGAGGGAGGACTTCCATCCACAGAGGCCCAATAGAGTCCTCAGGCAGTGCTAACCACTCCTTCAAGCATACAGCGTCTAGTGTACCCCGAGGCAGGAAACTCCATCCGCCGGTCACCCCACCCGCGTCCCCCACGCGCCCGTGTCCGCGGCCCCAGCACCCCGCCCCCCCCAGCCAGAACAAGAAGCCGTAGGGGGCGCGGCACCAGCAGATGAAGACCCGCATGCCCCCGCCCCAACGCGCAGGACCGACAAACCTCCAGTTGGCAGCACGTTTCCCGCCCACCACCCCCCGCACACATGGCCATCCACATGAGGCAGTCCGCACAAACATAATAGCCGCTACTCACACATCATCCATGTCCGCATATGTGAGCGATCAGGGGGCTTGGGCAGGACATAGAGAAGGGGCAAACATGAGTCGCCTGCCAAAATTAAGTAATGCTAAGGGAAGCCAGGGACACAGGGGATTCCGTGAGGGCCCCAGCATGCGACCCACAACAGGCCGCGGGTGTCTTGAGAAAAGTACAAGTGTTCCAATAAAAGGGGTTCCCCAGAGCAGACCGGGTTCACAGCGGCAGCAACTCCCGGGCAGGGTATCCCACCCCGGGGTCGCAACTATCCGGGCAGGGCAGGGGCATGGGGGGGAGGGCGCCCCAGGCAAGTGTTCGAGGCTCTCTCGGCAGGTCCCAGGGGGAGCCCAGGTCGGCCGTCCCAGCCCGGAGCAGAGCGGGAGCCACAGGCGGGCGAGCCCGCAATCCGGTGCTCGGCGTCCGGGGACAGATCATCTAGGCAGGGCTAAGCAAAGCGTGTCTCACCAGGGCAGAGTGGATCCCGGAGCCCTCCCCCCCCCCCCGAGAAAGGCAATCCACAGCCAGCAATGTCAGGAGTGGCTCCGAGTAAGGTGCGCACATAGGGGTCAAAGCACAACAAAAAGGAGTACTCATCTGTATCACGAAGTCAGGCAGCCACCGGGAGGTCCCCTCAAGCTTCTCGTGTCACTGCCGCCGGTTCACCTCTGGGCCGACGGCCCCTTCTAGGGGTGCGAGGGTGGGATCCCCCATCCATCCTGGAGGTAGGTACGGCTCTTCTGCCCGAAGAGGGGAGTCGCTGTAGCCAGTTCGGGACCTCCATCGGCGGCACATCCAGGAAGGTGAATAGACTGGGTAGGTCATCAGGATGTTGAAGGACGAAGGAAGACGATCCCTTGCGTACCGTCAGCGAAATGGGGTATCCCCCATCGGTAAGTACATCCCAGCTGTCGGATTCGCTCCAAGAGAGGGCGCATCAGTGCCCTCCTCTGCAGGGTGGCCCGGGACAGGTCTGGCAGGATCTTCACGTTGGCACCGTCAAAGTATACATCCCCGGCCTCCCAGGCCTGTCTGATAATCGTGTCCTTGTGGGAATAACGGTGCAGCCGGCAGATGACATCTCGCGGCCTAGCGGCGTCCGGGGAGCAGGGCCCGGTGGACCATATCGAACTCCAGGGACGCAGGTGGGATGTCCGGGGCCAGACGCTGACATATGGCCAGTACCGTAGGTTGTAAGGACTCCTGGCCCGTCGCCTCCGGTATGCCCCGCAGCCGCAGGTTGTTACGGCGGCTGCGGTCCTCCATCTCTTCCAGGCGCAGCTGGAGTTCACCCACATAAAGTTCCTGAGCTACCTGGGCCGCCTCCAGGCGGGAAACCCTGGACTCCAAAGAGGATACCGCCATCTCCCCCGCCGACACCCGCTCCGACAGAGTGGTCACATCTGAACGTACGGCCTGAATATCCCTGGCGTGGGCCTCCTCCAGCCGCAGTGCCAGGGCCTCAAAGTCCCGCTTGGTGGGTAGCGCCTGTATCAGGGCCCGCAGGTCTCCCGCGTCCCCCGCCGACAGTGGCATGGCAAGGGAGCTCGACACAGAGGCCGATGGAGAGGGAGGTTGTGTATCCATGGCAAAAAGTAAGGGTGCAGTGGGAGAGACCAGAGCCGAGGCCATAGCCGCTGCAGAGTCTCCACGTGGCTCGTGGCGGCCGGTGCGGGCCGAGGCAGAGCGGGTCCCAGGGAAATATCTGCTAAGTTCCGATCCCGGAGGGGTGCGGAGCAGCTTCCGGGGTCCCCTTCTGCGGTTTGTGCTCATTCCGTGGCGGAGAATGGCATAGAAGTTGGGTAGTGCAGGGTGAGATGGACGGAGCTCAAGCAATGTGCTTCCTCACGCCGCCATGTTCAGGACACGCCCCCCCTTTCTCTCTTTTTCTATGTACCCATGTTGGAGATCCCTGCCTGAGGAGAGCAGCATGCCAGTCTTCCCCTTCAGAGTGAGCGCTAGGCTGAATTTTGTACTTTGGATATGACCCGGGTTGCCTGACCCTGCTTCCTGACACGTCCTGCTAAACTTGCTGTTCTACAGTCTGCTACTTGCGCATGTCTCACCTGCCCGCTGTCGCATGTACCAGCCTGCTTCAGTCTGCCATCTTCCAGCTGCCTAACAGCCCGTCTGCTGCACTGAATTCTACTGACGACCTCTCCTGTCTGTCGCGGATACCCGCTCTAGCCACTCTGCCACTGGCAAGACCTTCAGGCACTCGTGCCACTCTGCACTCCTGCACCTTCTGTTCACACTACCAGGGGCCCTGAGTCAGAGAGGCTTTCCTCATCATGTCAGGCTCTGCTACCAGGTATGTGATATTGGGTGAGGAGATGGTTTCCAGGAGTTTTCAAGCTAAAGATTTGCTCCCAGCCCCCTCCTTTTTTTTTTTACCTTCTTAAACTTCCTGTATCAACACACAGATTACCAGATTTCCATCTAGACTTCTCAGGTTTTCAGAATCAAGGTGTATTTCCCCCAGGTCTTGTGGCAAGTGGTTTTTAGGTTTTTCCTACAACTTGTCAGCAGGTCCAAAACTACAAAACCCAGTAAGGTCAATAGAATTCACTAGGTCTGTCATCACCTTTATTCACTAGAGAGACTTTTTGAGAGGACATCAAGGACACCTGCATGTCACCATCTTTCCTGGGCATCAGTGCTTCCTTCACTTTGATGTGGGTCACCTGCACTTTCAGTTCATGGTCCTGTCGCTCAGCCTTTCATTGTATTTACAAGGAATCTGAGTGCACAGTGCTGTGTAAAGAACAGGAGGCCTGATTACTAAAGGTACAGGTGTTTGCTTGAATAGAGTTAACTTTGCATAGACTGTGGTCACTCATCGTATCCAAACATAAAATCTGAATCAACAGTGCTGTGTACAGAACAGAAGGGTGATAGCTAAAGCTAGTGAGGTTTTTTGTGTGTACATTTATGAAGACTGGTTTCTATTGACAGACGGTTATTTCAATTGGCAAGTCATCTTAATCAATAAAAAGAAACACTCTGCACATCCTTGAAGTTACATATTTTACCATAGTGACTTTATTTTACATTTATGACAATAATCTAACCTTTTGCTGGACAGTATTGCGATGTGTCTTGCCCTACAATTTCCGCTTGTTTATGAACTTTTTTTTCTGTGTTTAAGTTGAGTTGGTCTAGAAATAATAGGTATTTTGCCTACTTCATGTACTTGTCTAATTTGGCTATGATTATCTACTATTTTACCTGAACATTTTAATAGGTTCTTACAATATGTTGCTTTATTTAGCATACAATTGGCACTTTGACTTTATTATATTATTTGACTAAATTTTTAGAGATGAATAGAATGATTTTGGCAAAATTGATTTGCTGCAAAGTTTCACCAATGTAGAAATTGTCAATTTTGCTCCATCAAAATTTGTGTGAAAAAAAAACCCAAAAAAAACAAAATCTATTTTTTTTAGGGTTTCTTATTTGGGAAAAATAATTGTGATTATTATTTGAACTATAGGTTTAGAATTTTTTAAATAGTTTTTTTACATATATAGAAAAAAAGTAAAATAAGATAAGATATGAACAATTAACAGCTATTTTACGACAAAAACAGGTTTTGAATAGCTGTAAGGGGCTTCTATAATCCTCAGTCCATTGCAAAAAAAAAAAAAAAAAACAACTTTAAAGCAGTATTCAACCCAAAAGCAACCATTTATTATATTGCAGCTTACTAATTCTTAGATGTGATGGCTGTATTTTCCTTTTTTCAGTAAGTGTGTGTGGGGGCAGAGAACTTCAATGGAGCTGGATGTTTGTGAATAACTAACAATAAGCTCGATTCACAAAGCTAACACAACACACACAGGATAAGACCAGTTATTTTTTTTTTTAAATAAGTGTCAATTATTGGGATTGCTTTTATTTCTTGCATCCCGAAGACACCCCTGATAATGGCATAAGAAAATCAGCCTGTTGCTTTACATCTTAGCTAAAACTGTTTTATTATCAATTCATGGCAGGCTGCAGAGTTGAAACCAAAGGCTGTGACAGTCACTTTTTACCATTTTTTTATGTTTTTAAGTAGGCACTTTTCACTGTCATTTTATGTGAGTGGATTTACATATTTTCTCTAATAAATGGTACTTTTTAATGCATTTTTGTAGCTTACATGTGTCCTGAATTAGAGCAACTTCAAGAGTGTTCCTACTAGTGAGTAAACTGGATGTGGTTTCTCATGGCAATCAGGTGACTTTTACCATACTGAACTCAACCTGAATGCAGTATCAGATAAATTATGTTTCCTATCGTAAAAGGCTTGTCTTTCTGGTTAATTTTGTTAGTGCAATTCATCTGTTATATTATTATATTTACACATTTGGACTTACTACACTAGAACTGTGGTCATTATCTTTTTTCTTTATTTTATGAAAGAGATTATATAGAATACTATATGTTCCAGATTTTAAGTGTTGCTAGGTTACTAAAATACATGTTTCATGTAGTCAAGGCAGGGTTTGTGTACCCCCAGGCCATATATGTCATGACAGTTTAAAAGAGGTTCATAATTTATGGTTTCAAAAATTAAAGTGTTGGCTGCCAGAAAACAGTTAACCAGTATAATATTGTATACTCAGCCTTAAATAATACCAATATCACACTATGATATTCTGTACGCATACATTTATTTATTTTTTTCAAATTTAATCTTTATTGAAAATTTTTAAAATGGGGTTATGCATTAAAGCTCATCATATACACTATTAATTCCAGGAAAAAACAAAAAAAGGAAAATAAAAAGTCATCTCATTACAAAATGAAAAAAAAAAACAAAAACAAATAAAATGTCATCTTACAAAAAAGAGGAAGTACGGTAGATTCATCATGTATCCTAAATCGAATGTATAAACACTTCCGATGAGATATACTCCCTCCTCCATAGTCCCCATATATTCCTGGAGTTACCGTCTCCCCCATCTATCCTATTTCTAAGGAAAACAAACAATATTTTATTTTAATTTTTTATGTACTCCCCCTGCACTTGCCTTAACGCAACTTTTTTGGCCCTTTCACATCTAAGCACATGCAAAATGCAAAATTTGAATGGATTTTTGGTTTCCAAAGATGGCACAGTCCATGTACTGCACACAATTGGCCTGGATGCTTTTAATACATATGATATGTTGCTAATATTCATTAATTTAGAATGGTCCACCAACATGCATGTACAATAGCTGTCGATTCACTAACACATTGTGCTTTGTGGTGTGAGTGCATTGGCACTGAGTTGCTGAAAATGCTGCAAGAATTTTTTAAGGTGCCCTGCCAGCCTATTCAGATTAAATAGGTTGTGTTAGGATTCATGTGTTAACGCACCTATACATGTGGGGCCCCCAAATCTAATCCCTAACCATAGTCATAAACATGACACAATGCTTTGGAAAGTTGTTATAGAATTTACCTGCATGTTATTGCCAACCAGCTGGCTGCAGTACACAAGAACAAAAATGAGGACACATGAAGAAAAGGGGCAAGATATTGTTCCAATTGGATTTTCTGTTAGCCAACCCAGTACACCTCTTATGCTAATGAATATCCCCATGGACAGAAGAGCCAGCCAGTAACCAACAGGGCCCCTCACCATAATGATTTAGGACTACTACAGTGATTCTCCAATTACACATCAGTCTTAGAGTTATGAAATATATATATACTTACATTGGTCCAAGCTTGACCAATAAAACTATGCAATAAAAAGCATACCTGGAGTTCAGTTTTAAAACTGAAATCTAGGCAGATATAAAAGGTGCAAATGAATTAAGTTCTGTAGTTATTTTTTAATGCAATTAGCATAAGTACCTATAATAATATCGTATTTAAGCCAGAAACATAAACTACATTTTAACCACTCGACGACAGCCCACCGTAGATTTACTGCAGCAGGCAGCGGCTCCTGGGCAAACCAACGTAGTACTACATCACTCGCTCTTAGGAGGCTAGGGGGTGAGCGCACCCACCGGCAGCACGCTCCCGCCCCCGCTCGTCAGCCGGGGAGCCAGTGCATGTGTCAGATGGCTCAGATTGCCGCCTGGAACCGGCGATCTCTCCCCTCTGACAGGGAAGGACGGACGGCTGATCTAAACACAGCCGTCTGTCCTTCTCCCTCGGATGATCACAGAGGCTATGTGATCCTGCTATATAGGATCGCATGTCTCTATGATCATCTCACAAGCCCACCCCCCCCCCCCCCACAGTTAGAATCACTCCCCTAAGCTTACATTTAACCCCTTGATCACCAATAGTATTAACCCCTTCCCTGCAAATGGCATTATAACAGTAACAGTGCAGATTTTTAGCACTGATTACTGTAGTAATGTATAAAGAGGAAGGTATATTTTTTTGGGCGTATATTGGGACTTTTATATCTAGGGGTCCCAATATACGCCCAAAAAAATATACCTTCCTCTTTATACATTCAGATGGGGACGTGGTGCTTTTATAATCAGTTACAATTGGTATGAGCTGGTCTACCCTTTATGACTGTAGTAATGTAACTGGTACCCCCAAAAGTGTCAAAAATGTCAGTTAGGGGTCCAATCTGTCCGCCGCAATGTCGCAGTCCCGCAAAAAATCGCAGATCGCCGCCATTACTAGTAAAAAACAAAAAAAAAACAATAAAAATTACAAATCTTTCCCGTAGTTAGTGGACGCAATAACCTTTGCGCAAACCAATCAAAATACGCTTGTTGTGTTTTTGTTTTACCAAAAATATGTAGCAGAAAACAAATTGGTCTAAAATGTTAAAAAATTTAGATTTTTTTATTTTTTTTGGGAATGTTATATAGCAGAATGTGAAAAATATTGTTTTTTTTTTCAAAATTGTCGCTCTTTTTTTGTTTATAGCGCCAAAAATAAAAATTGCACAGGTGATAAAATACCACCAAAAGAAAGCTCTCTATTTGTGGGAAAAAAAAGGATGTCAATTTTATTTGGGTACAGCGTCGCATGTCCACGCAATTGTCAGTTAAAATAACGCAGTGCCGAATCGCAAAATAGGGCCTGGTCATTAAGCAGGAAAATCTTCCGGTCTTAAAGTGGTTAAGTAATAGGATTTTCATGGTTGTGTCATTCATGGGCAAAAATATTTTAAGAAATAGATGTTGGCACTAGGTGATCTTTTACCAAAGATAACATTGATCTTTGGGGGAGAAAGGAATACAAAGGCATTCAAGGAGTACTGTGAACTCTTAGAGGTGTAATCAATATCTTGATCTCTAATTAACTTTAAGGGTTAATGTAAGGACAATATTAAAGTGTCAGACTTATGTGTGGTGCATTTGTGGTTTGCTGTAAAAGGGCAAACTTGCTCAGTACCCTTGCTGTGTTTTGAGATAATTAGGTTGGCTCAGTTTCTTCCCTTGCCCCTTTGTCTTTTTTGCTTTCTTCTTAGTTGTTGATTTCAGGGCCCACCTAAAGAACACTTTGGATAACCTATTTTTTTTTTTTTTTTGTCATTGGATACAACTTTGCAAAATTTGGGAGTTGCTTTCCATTCAGATCTTTCTATAACATTTGTGGTAGAGAATTGATTACATTCATAGTTAAGAACTGCTTTAACAGGGAGGCATTTTACAATAAGAACCTCTTAATGATTAAGCATGATTCAAGTTCATTGTCAATCCAAGTGACTTGGTCAGTTGCTGGCATTTTTTGACAGTTTCTAGGTGCTGTGTACTATAGACCAGTTTTTGGCTACAATCCAGCAGACAGCCTATTCGCCAGTGTCTCATTTATGCAAAATAGGGCCAATCAGTTTACCGTTGATTGAATTTATTGACCATCATTTCTTTTGTAATTTGTCATCTCAAAGTGAACTCATTTATTGTTACTGCCTAATTCTCCTATTTCCATGTTTACATAATCCATTTAAATTAGATGATTTCTTATTACACTGCTCTAAGCACCACATCTTTAGGAAAGATCATCAAAATTTCTACTGCTGTAACTGTCAAATTGTTATTCTTATTACCAGAGCACTCTCCTTATTTTGTTGTACGGGGACCTCTTGTTTCAGTGCCTTCCTAAAGAATAACTTTGAGTCAGCTTCCTCTGCATTGCATTGTGAACCCAATTATGGCGTGTTAGCCTGGGTCTGTTTTCACAGATAAAGCCCCAAAGGTTTGTGTAAACCATTGGTTAATTTAGGAGTCTGAATACAAACTTTTCTTGAACACTGTCTCCATTCATATCTTCCTGGACTGAAATATTTTTTACAATACTCCCCTATTCGATCAAGAGGCTAAATGCTGTGCTGAAGCATTATGAATAAGACATGAAGCACAGTTTGCAAACTAATAAAAAAATAAAACATGTTTGGGACAAAATTAAGGTGCTAAAGCTGTGTGGTGAACAAAATATGATTCAACGCATTAATGTCCTTAACTTAGATACTCAAAACACAAAAAATGCCCAACACACTGGTTCTACCACCCCAAGTAAACTGGCTGCTCAATACCAGTATTTCAGCATAGGCTTTACCGAACTTCATAAATAATCTGGTAGAATAATAAATGCTTATTGGGCCAAAAAATACACACATATATTTGGGGGGGATACCTCTGCACATTTGTCCATTTATCAGATTGGTCCTACTTGGGTAAACATTGCTTCTCTCCCTTTGGACATTCCAGGGTTTAGGTTTTACATCACGTAAAAAAAAAAAAAAATATATATGGACAAAAAAAACGAAAGAAAATTGTCCAAAAGCGCCATATGGCAGAGTCACCAGGGTATGGATGAATGGAGGTTAACAAAGAAACCACAAATTTAGTTCCTAATAAAAACACAAATAATTTATTGAATAAGGGAGCATACAGTTTCAATAAAGACCAAAAATAGCAAAACCTTCCACCTCACCACTATAAAGTGACCACGTGGTAATTAAAACAACACACGCGCTTAAACCTGCTGCAGCTGGAATATGAGCAATGAAAATAGAAGAAACATATATACATATAGTATTCAAATAATGCAAAATTCACCATGTCAGGGTGGAACCAAGTAAAAGAGGGGTAAAAACTCAGCTGGATGTAACTATTGGCTAGATTAGCAGGCATAGCCAACCACCAATTAGAAACAACCAAGCTGAGCAAGGAGCAGGGCCATACATGTTACGATGGGTAACACCAGTGGAAACAATCATGCAGGAGAAAATAGCACGGCATAATAGACTAAGTAGATAAGAAGCCTAGAGGCTCCTACCATGAGGTTCCACTGGTATATCCATGCCGAGGGATAGTGCTGCTCAAGAACCTCTGTGTAGAAAAGGGAGAGCTGAGACAGGCATCCACAGGCTAAAAGCTAGGGAAGTATAATTATACAATGCATAGTATCAAATAGACACATGTAGCAATACGTGATCCCAACAGAAAATAAACATCACTAGCCGATCTTGGTATGATGAAAAGGATCCAAATAGTAGCCTCAAAAGATGCAGGGAGTCCCAATCACTCGATCGCCAAAGAATGTATGGAGGAATCAATTGCAACCTCCAGGCGGGAGTGGCTGTGGATGGAAAGTTCACTATGTTGACCAACTGGATCTGCCGATAGGGGATCAAATCATCCTGACAGACCTGATCATAATGTGAGATCACTCAGTCCCATGAAGGTCAGCGGAACATGCTGATAATAAATCCAGGCATGTGAGCACGGACTCTGGATAGGGATAACTGAAAAGCAAGCAGGGTGACTGGAATCAATGAAACCATATATATGCGGCCATAGCTCACTGCTGAGTAGCATGAACACCAGGGAAACAGTATCCAAAACGGACCCATATGCTGCATCAGTAAGTCATTCCATGCATCAGACGGTATAACACATATTGTGAAACAGTGGAGATTACTCACAAACACAGGGCGTGGCGGATCATAGAAAGCCGGAGTAGTTCATTACAATTGATCACTGTCATCAGACCTTAGAATGAAGGAATTCAGTTGAACCGCCAACAGGTAATCCAATGTTGAGGGCGGGTAGATGGTAGATAGGTGATCAAAGTAAAGGTGAAATGAATTTCCCAGAAGGCTTGTTAACAGGATCGTCAGCCACAGGGAGTTGGAGATCAAATGAGGTCCGTGGTGCATTAGACCGCAGCAGCGTGGTTGAATAAGGTCAAGTCCACCAGCATCAAATACCGCATGTCTGCACACAGTATATGGGAATAGATTGCTGTTGATACCAGATTTTCACCCTGAAATAGGAATGGCCATATCCAGAGCCCACCTGTAGATACAAGGCTAAAAGGAATCACATATGCTGTCTCTGTAGGGATCAGGGATTAGATTGCTGCCATTAGTTGGATGGATGCAATGGCCCTTAGCTTCAAGCCCCGGCTCAAACAGGCTGCAGCAGCCAGACAGCGTGACGTCTATGCGTTTCGCTGAAAAGATCAGCTTCCTCAGGTTTTACATCATGTATTGCTAGAGCTGTTATGATATAATGTTGGTGTTTTATACTTGAAACTAGGGACATGTATACGTATTTGTTAGGGTTTGGTCATATATGAATCATTACTCTTTGATTTATTTTGTTTTTTAAACCCATGTTCACACTTTCTGGTACAAAAATGTTTATTGTTTTAAGGAAAGGTTTTAAGGAAAAACTACATGACAACTGATACACATACATAGAAGGTATACTACAAAGAACATGGCATAAACACATGAGTAATATCTCAACCTTATGGTATGAGTAATAGGTCCGCATAAGTTGCCTAAGTCCAAAGGCCTAGAGGGGTAGTCCATTTTTTTAGGTGCAATAGTTTGTATTGAAGGATTTACAAAGGCAGATCAACTGGTCACTCATGCAGGGGATCATAATGAGAAGGTGAAAATTAGAAACATTAAAAAGGTACGCACATATTGTAACAACTTTGTAGGGTAAATGTTAAAAACTGTGACCTTGCAGCACAGGCCGCATATCTGCTGAGGTGATCTAAGCCCGGGGACCTAGGAGCATAACGTGAGGAGGTGGGGGGGGGGGCAGATGTAAGGCAGATCTAAGCCCAGTATTAGTAAGAAGAAAGAAAAAAGTAAAAGGATAGAAAGGAAACAAAAAATTAAAAAAGGAAAAAGAGGAGGGGGAGAAGGGAATTCCACAGCAAAAGAAACAGAGGGTTTCTTCCAGGCTCAGGCGATTGCATGTTTAGCTGCAACAAACAAATAGGTTGCCAGCTTTGGTTGGTAAGGAAACAAACCCTGGATCAGCCAATGTAACAAGGCCACTTTAGCATCTTTGCAAATGTGCATATGAAACAAAGTATAGATAAGCCTGAACACCCTGCACCAGAACCCTGCTAGATGGGGGCAGGACAACCAGGTATTGATAACATTCCCTCATTAGCCACATTCCCTAAAGCACCTGTCACTTTGAACTCTCTATATGGGCTGGGACCCAATACCATCTTAGGAGGACCTTGTAGGCAGCCTCTAATGTAGCAGTGTTGAAGGAGCACTTTACAATGAAGGACTAGGCTATGCTCCACTCCTCAGGGTCAATAGATGCCACCAATTCACGTTCCCACCGGAATTTATAGGAGGCAGTAGCCGGAGGGTTTGTGGCATTAAGGTAGGAATATATCCTTGAGATGATACCCAGCGAACTGGGAGCGTGAAGGCAGGTGTATTCGAAGGCTGTTTTTTTTAAAAGGGTAATGAGAGTTGTGTCTCAGCGATGGTACCCAGTGGCGTAAATGGGCATACCTGAAAAATTCTGCGTCCTGCGACTTGTGAGTTTCCTGAAACCCGGCGGCAATAAGGAGTTATTGAAGAGAGGGAGGAGTGGAAGGAAAGGAGACATAAGGTTTCTTGAATAGCGGACCGAGTTCCAGGGTATCAAGCTATGAAGCATGAGGGGGATTAGGGCAGGAGGTCGGAAGCCTATGGGGAAGCCACAAGAGGGCGAAAAAAGGCCATGTTCACATTTTGTCAATGAAATTTATAATTTGGTGTTCTTATTATATTTGTTAGAATATTTATCATACAAGTCTTTTTTTATTATATGCGCTTGTTTCTTCACCCAGATCTAGAACTGTCTAAAAACACTGATCTAGTTATCAAATTATTTGATAATACCATCTTCATGCTGTTATTAACCCCTTTACGCAGCTTATTTATTTTGTGGCTGCTGTGATTGGATGTCACCGTATTCACATGTCTAGAAGCTTGTCCTGCTGGTTTCTGATTAGATGCAGTAAAAAAGAGTTATTGATGACAATGAGTACACAACCTCAGGCCACTTATGATGCATACGTGTGGCTTCTGGGTGTTGAAGCTCACGATTCTGCATATACATTATGTGTTTAACAGTCAGCATGTGGTTAAGCATAAAGTTGTAGGAGGATATTACATTGAGGGCGTTTTTTAATTGGCACATTTTTTTGCAATGACAATACGTTATTTACTACAATATTTGTTGTTTATGGTTACTTAAAGTAATACTGTTCTAGGTTGCACAACTACGTTGTGCATCATTCCTTTTTCTAAGTATTTTTTGCCCATGGCAATACCACACAGATATGCATCGTGCATGATCATTAAACAAGCTACTACAAGTGCATTAAATATATAAAATAAAGTTTAAAAATTGAATAAAATTTTAATATTTTTCTATCTATATTATTTTAATATATGTTTTTTATATTTATGCATGTGTTGCAGAGTCATTTAGCCTGATATGGTAGTTTTTTTTTTTTTCTTTTGCTAGTACACCTGCTCTGCAACTAAATCATAACTATTATACATTAACACTTTGGTTACGTAGGAAGATTAGGAAAGAATTTGCAGTTGGCCAAAACAAGTTAGTATAGCCAATAGACGTCACATGTTTATTATCTACTCATGCCACTTCAAACACATCCTCTTTGAAAAAAAAGTTTAGTTTGAAATCAGTGCCCCTTGTTATCTTAAGCTGATCGAGCCTGTCATAGCCTGAAAAGGTGACTTTGGAACATTTCTAAGGGGCTAAGGTTGATGGAATGTGATTTCCTTGTTATTCAGGAAGTTGTAAATCAAACTAAGTTTGTAACATTTTTTTTTTTCTCAGGCTTTGTTTTGACAACTGAACTTGCTGTGTGCAGATATAGGCAGTTAGGCGTCACTGTTAAGCAATAGAGTATAAAGGGAAGGTTACAGGGGGCGTAGTGACCACCCAAAGCAAAGACATTGCAGTAACAATCACGGTGTGTTTTACAAATAATTCCTCAGGGCTAATGATTAATCTGAGGTAAAACATTAATATCCCAGGCCCCCGGCAATGCATTGTATATATGACGAGCGGAGCTGACACAAGTATTTAGGAAGCCTTCTTGACAGAGTTTCAGAGACTTCTCATCACTTAGCTACACTACTGATCTTACACACCAGAACAGCTTACAGAGTATAGTGTTCTAAGAGACATATTTTGAAGTAGCTAATGGCTAGAGAAATCAGTCCCTGTACTTGGCTGTTAAAAGCCTCTCTGCTTTTTATGGCAGTAGTGATTTCAGTGACCGAACCACTGCATTGTGCCCAGTGCACTGAAGAGAAATTAGCTCTTTGCCCACAAGTACCTGCTGAGTGCCCAGAACTGGCACGAGAACCAGGCTGTGGATGCTGTTTGACTTGCGCACTAAAACGTGGGGAGCCTTGTGGGGTGTACACAGCTAGATGTGGAAAAGCACTTAGTTGTCAGGTAAAACCTGGAGAGCCCAGACCCATCCAAGCACTTACAAAAGGACAAGGAATCTGCATGGATGCAGACGACTTACAGAAGCTGAGAACTAGTGATGCTACAGGTGAGTTTGCACAAGGTACAAATACTTGTAAATTATGTTTTGCAGATAAGCATAACAGATTTGTTTTTAGTAAAACAAATTGCAGAATATAATTGTCTGTTGATCCTGTTTACTTGCATTTTTATATAACTTTACATTTATTTTCTTAGCCCAATTTACTTATTTTTTTTGCAGGTTACAATGTTACATGAAACACAATGTATCATTGTTACATGATACGCAATGTTTAGCATGTGCAAATTGTAAATGAGACAAATATTAGATATGTTAATATTTTTCCCTACAATCTCTAGTGCTTTTTGAATTCAATATATTTTATAAATACTGCTTATCAACTTAATAACAATGTATTATTGGATCTTAGGACCGTTGGATGAGAAAAACAACATTATTTAGTAGTAAAAAAACTACATAAAAATATATATAGCATGTAGACATTTCAATAAAGAAAACTGGCATGTATTACAAATTTTTAGGAAATGCAGCAAAAACTTCTGTAATTTTTCACATTTTTGTTAAATAGAAAAAACAAAGGAGAAATACATTTTTATGTACATGCAACATAAGACCGGTAGAGGGACATCTGAAAACTCTTTAAATATATATCACAACACTTGAAATATAACTATAGTTACTGTGGATTTGCAAAGGTGAAAATAATTATGTAAAATCTATTTTGTAGATATATTTTGACAAAATATAAAAGGTGTTTTTTTTTTTTTTTACCCCTAGTTGGGGTTCATTTTTCTTTCATTGCATTATGCCAAACAAAAAAGAAAATATATTTCAATCTTTAATTAATACCTTTTTCTTACAATTCATTTTGTTTTGAAAAAGTGCCATGTCAGAGATTTAAAAATCTGATTAAAAATGGGTAATGTTTTGCAGTAAATGCACTATAGTTGGTCAAATGCATCAAAGTAGCAATTTTGTTAACAGATAATATTTCATGTGTGTTTTTTTTAACAGATGTCTGTACTATTGCCTGATCAATACATACATCAGATTTCTCAACACTGATGCTTGTTTTTTGACCTGTGTCCTACTTTGTTGCATCAGTAAGGTGAAAGATCAAGCTATGATAACAAGTCCCTTTCTACATTGTTAGAGAAAACACAAGTTTTTACATCATTGCTAGTATTTAAGCCCTCTGCTTAAAAAAAAAAAAAAAAAAAAGTACAGAAACACAATATCCTGTCTGCATACGCATACAGACAACCTGAATATCTTTTTTTTTTTTTTTTTTATTACAATTCAACCTGAATATCTTTAAATCAGATTCAGATACTAATTATATTATATTTTTCAATTTTTAAATTGTAAGAGCATCTAAGGTAATAAGGCTATCAAACTTCAAAGTATCAAGAGCATGCTATTATAATAGTAACATAATAATATTTTAAAACTAGTAGTTTTTTAATATTTTAGTTAAACTACTGTATAGATCATGCATGTGATGTACAAACAAGAGAATATTTTGCTTGTGTGTAAGGAAGCCAGGAAATATTACAGACATTTCCCTCTACATACCAATGAGTTTGCTTATTTTTAGACCTAGTAGGATAACAATAATGTGTAGGACATTTTTTGTCTGTTTCATTTTCAACATTTCAATGTCAATGCTTATGTACAGAAAAGGGTTTCACAATTTTGTTATTTAAGCATGAATTACTGAACCGCAGAGCACTAGCATTTGATATTGCTTAAAAGAATAATTAAAAAAAAAAAAGCAGTGGTACCTGCATTTTCATGTTTCTAAATGCAAAATAATGTGCTGAGGGAAAAATTATCCTATAACAGAATACAATATTGGGGGTATGGTGTTAGCCAAAACTACAAAGGAAAGTTATTTGGGAGTACTTATTTCAGATGATTGCAAAATGAGCAAAGAGTGTAGCCTGGTAGCTGGGAAAATTAATAGATATCTGAGGTGGATCACCAATATGAGCAAGGATGTCACCTATATAGATCTTTAGTTAGACCTCATTTAGTATACTGTTTCCAGTTCTGGAGACTTCATAAGCAACAAAAATGGTGAAAGATCTGAGAGTTGAAACATACTAGGAGACCCTGCAGGAACCTAACTTTAAATGCATTAAGGGTCTGAATAGGATTCAGAAGGGCTGTGTTTTAATATGAAGCTAAGATCAAAAACATGGGGACATATTCAAACTAGCAGAAGAAACATTCTAAACTGACTTAATACGTATTTTTATTGGAAAAGTAGTTGAAGTTTAGAACAGAATTCCAGTAGAGACAGTGAGTTGGTCAACAGTAAGTAGATTCGAACATGCTTGGAGATCTGTATTAGGACAAGAAATTAGAAAAAAAAAGGAGTTAAAAAAGGGACAGACTCGATGGACCACTTTGTCTTTTTCTGTCATCACTATGTTTCTATGAAAGTGGTAAATTTATAAACGTACATTTATTGGAATAACAGGTTACTATAAAGTCATACTGCATGGTTTGTAATTCCTGTTTGTTGCATCCACTTATAGAAATAAAGGACTACTCAGAACATGAAAATACTGCTCAAGAAGGAAGCGATCTTACACAGGATCAGCTCTCACCATTCCTCCGATTGTTTCCTGATGGTGTGGATAAATTTGATGCCTGGAATGCAATTATGTACGAACGCATGAAGGCAAAAAAGCTCTTTGAGAGAAGAAAATTAAAGGACCAACCACAGGTAAGCTTTTAAAGATCAGTACACCAAAGGTGTTAAACTAAAAAACAAATGAGGAATTCTCAATCCAATTACAGAATAACATGCTGTATAGGGCTCCATTCCCATTCACACACTGTATGTGAAAGGGGCACACACATTTTCCACGTTTTTTTTTTTTTGGCCAACTTTGTCTAATGTAAGTTGATTGCTGAAGTTAACATCCATATTTTTCTGTTTTTTTTTTTTTTTAGGGACCATGCCAGAAAGAACTTTACAAAGCCATGGACAGACTGGCAAAACTTCAACAAAGAACTGGGGAAGACTTGTATAGGTTTCATATTCCCAACTGTAACAGGAATGGGTTTTACCACAGCAAACAGGTAACATTCTAATATTTTTCTAAATAAAAGCTAACATATTCCACTGGTAGCATAACAATAGCAATAGCAGCCAACGCAGCTTGGGACAAAATAAAAATGAAAAAACTAATGACACTGCTGTTGACACTGACCCTGTACCCCTTGTGACATTTTCAATCAAGAAAAGCTGATGTCAGACAGATAGAAGACTTCAGCATTGTTGGTGCTAGTCACAGGTCCCCCAGGCAGGCAGTAGATATAATCTGTAGGTAGAATAGACTTGGTAGTGTGGATTTATTGCCCCCAAAGGTGTTGGTCATCTCAGCCAGCATTGACATTAACCCGGTATGCCTAACATAGGGGTTTAGAGTAACTGTGTGCTGAAGTACTAACAATTATGTTATAATATATAATATTGTGATGGTCATTCTTACTCCTTCTACAACTCCCATGTTTATTGTTTAACTTAATACTAGACCACCTTTTTTTAGCACTTGCTTGCTGTGGCAGTGGAATAAATTGGAAGGGCTTAACATTTCCACTATGGCCCTGAGATCTGAGATGCTAAAAAAGATTGATGAGCTATTGAGAAAGGAGTTCTTATTTGGAAAATAAAGGTTAAAAAGTAAATTCCATAAATTGTCACCCCCCTTCCCCATCATCCCTTACAACTTCTGTCCACAGTACTGTATACTTGTAATGTACTGACTATGGTGACAGCAATTCTGCTACCTTTCTCTGATAGGGACATGTTTTATGTTAGGATCAATGACAGTACGGAGGTTACCAGGGGGCCCCATGATCTGTAGTATGCTCCTGATATCAGCATTGTAAAATACTATATATATTTACAACTGTATATATTTTTAATACAGTCATTATTTTAACTTTTACTAGGTAACACGTATTGTATTAATTATCTGTTACTGTTTATTTTATCCAGTGTGAGACTGCTTTAGATGGAGAACGAGGAAAATGCTGGTGTGTTTATCCATTGACTGGAAAGAAGATTCCAGGTTCTCCTGAAAACAGAGGCGAGCTTAATTGCCAACAATATCTGAATGCACAAGAATAGGTGTACTGATGCTGTATATATTTTATGAACAACTATTGAACTATTTATTCAGACTTATATTTTCCTGTCCCTTTTATATTATGTATTTTTAATAACTATTTATGAGCAAATATTATGGTCTAAAGATTTACACTATTTTTTAAAATAAATTAAAAATGTAAATCAAGCCACTTATTTAATGCATAAATTATATTTTTACTATGGTCTGTTGATGATTTTTTTTAATCAAAATGACAAAAATGAAAAATGTATTTTTTTTATACGCACAAGCCTGACTTTCTCTCCAGTAAATTTTTTTTTATATTTTCATTTAATAATCCCTGCACTGAAATGTGCTTTTTAATCCCATCAGGTAGCTACTGTACATTTTCAGACTGTGCTATGGAATAATTACTTTTTTTTCCATAGACTCTGTGGTTACAAAAGTATTATTTTGAAAATATTAGTAGTTCTAGGGGTCAGCTGTTAAAAACATAAACAATGTATTGTTTTTATTGGGTTTAGTTTTAAAAAGTATAGTTTACAGAACTTACCATGAGCAATCAATTTTAAATATTATGTTAGCTTTGGCTAATATCTCATACCTTATCTACAAAGTAGTTACAAAAAAAGACACAAGACCATCATATTTAACCAACAGAAAAATAAAAATAATAGAATAAATAAATAGCAAAATATTTTGTGCATTTAGGAATGCATCCAGTCAATTTTTTAAAACAATCTAATGAGCTGACAAAAAAAATCTTTCATAAGGAAGCCCATTTCACATTTTCATGTGAAGAAGCTTTTTGGTAAGTAGAGGTTAAATCTCTTCCCCCCGAGATTGTCTCCTTGTCCTTTGCGATGACCTTAAAGTAAAAATTCTACACCAAGTTCACTATATGTACCATATGTGGTCATACATGTTGATCATTCTCCCTCTTAATCGCCTCTTCTCAAGAGAGAAAAGATTCAGTTCAGCTAATCTTTCCTCATAGCGGAGCACCTCCATGCCTCTTATCAGTTTGGTTCCCCCTCTCTGCACTTTCTCCAGCTCCTCAATATCCTTTTTGTGATCTGGTGGCCAAAACTAAACTGCATATTCCAGATGAGATTTTATTAATGCACAGGGGCAAAATTATGCTCATTAATGCTCCAGGGCAGTAGACAGTCATTCACCATCCCATCCTCACATATAATGCAGATCTACTGATCCTGCATTGTATGTGATAACTTCAGAACACCTGAGAAGAGAAAAGGCTTTAGGAATGCTCATGCAGTTAGGAAGAAGCCTGCAGGAGCTAAGACTATAGTAAGAATTAGTGCTTATTCCTTTCTCCCTAGACTAAATGAGCACTTACCCTTGCAATTGGGGGGGGGGGGGTTACTGCTAGGGTAATACTACTTTTTTAAGACTTGCCCACCAGTAAAATATCTTATTTGATCAAGAGATTACATTTAGTCAGACAGATGCCATATATACTTGAATTTGTACAGTTGCTGCTTTAAAAAGAAATCAGCCTTAATTTGAATTGGTAATTGTGTTACACTTAAACCGAATTGCCAGCTTTTGAAAGGGCAATTCAAAATTTTTTTTCACTTTTTTATCACTTCCAAATTTTTAAAGGCATTGAATGGATATAGATAGTAAACAGAAATGTATCCATTCTTTTGAACACCCTTGTGGGAGAATGTATTAGCAGGCATTGAGAACAAATGTTGCTGATAATTATTAGAATACACATATAATGATGAATTATAACATCTACAAAATGGGGTCTGATTTGCCAAATGAGTCATTTTTACACATGCCCAAAACTACATACTCAAGTAAAAAATACTAGTAAATGTTCTTTGCAGCAACATTTTAACTATTGTTAATTATATGAGTGGTTGCTGTATTTTACACATATCTTTCAGGGAAGTCAAATAATTATATATTAGAGCTCTAAACTATACAAGGACTAGAGGAGAACAGAGAAAAAGATAATTAACATTTTTTGTAAATATACCTTCATAAATAATCTAAGATGACTCTGAGCCAGAAAATGCTAGAAACCCCAAGGTATTCAGCAGAAGCTTGTTAAAAAATGTTCAGGAACTATTCATTTTTATGGATTTTGCCCCAGGGTGAATCAACATCACAGTAAAGTGCACACAAACACACAAAAAAATTAATTTTCTTTTTCCTGTTTGTATATACGAGTAATGAACTCTAAATCAATTTTGATATATGCATATGAATTGGCCCTTTGCCCTTTTACATGGCATTATTTGTCCTAAAATATTTAGTGCATCTTCTCTTATATAGTTCTAAAAAAATCATTATCTCAGGTTGTAACCTTGTTTTTCTAGATATAGATACTGCTCCAGACAAAGGATTCATTAGCATAGACACTCCCATACAACACAACACTTCCTTCAGAAATGACAATATTTTTTCTTGCAATATAAGATAAATTTGTATAGATATTTTTTAAATTTAATTTACTTGGAAAATGTAAGGAAAGTAAATGCCATAAACAGCCTATGTAACAATTAAATGTTAAAGATTTTCAGGTTTTTTTTTTTTTTACACATATTTTATATAATTTATCTCTTGTTTTATTCTAATACCTCTTCAATGTAATGCTACATTTTGGTTTTGGAAAAGGTCTGTAAAAAATTGTAATCATTTTTATGCCAATCCAGAGAACCATGGTTCAACTAAATTAAGTTCTTTGAGCTGCCATAAAAATGTCACATTTTGATAAATTTTTCTGACAAAAAAACATTACAAACCTTGAGTTTTGTTTCTGCATATATTGTTGTGGTTTAAGTGTATAACTTTACTTCTCTGCATATTAATCCCAATCATACATATTTTTTGTGTATATATATATTTTTTATGTTGACCATGGTTTAGGACAAAATATACTGAAATGAATAATATTTCTCCATGCACAAACTTGGTTGGTTATCTGACATTCAGTCAAGTAACACTTATTGCTGCTACTTTTATATATTTTATCAATTGAGATGTATTTTATATTGACACAGTGCTGCTAATAAAATCTTGTTCTTCTTTTAATAAGTTATTGTTACCAGTTTGATCAATTTATGTTCATTTTGTAGAATGCTTAAGTGAGAATAAATATATTTCACATTAAGGAAAATACTGTGCTACTCTTTACTCATAAAAGTTTGTTATGTGCCAACCACACTCCACTATCCACATATCCACATTGCAGATGAAATGCAGTTGTTATGCTGAAAAATAAGAATAATGCCAGGTTTCAGAGGCAAACACACAGTGGCTGGGGAGCATGCAAGCAGTTTGATTAGGGCCCAAAACAGCAATGTAGGAGAGAGAGATCAGTCATTTTTTTCCAAGAAAAATAATTGAGATATAATTATGCAAACATTGCAACCCTAATTATTGTAGAGACTTGCTTTCCATTATGCAAGCATATTTCCTTGGCCACTGTCTCAGAGAAAAAAATGAAGCATATTTTGTGTAGCTTAAAAAAAAAAAAAAAAGTTTGGGCTTATTATGTCACAGTCAACAGCCAGAAATATTGTACAGACACGCAGCACACCATGTAAGTGTTTTTAGAGAGAGACCAAGCACATTTTATATACTGAAATATAAATTAGAGTGTGCGTTTTCAAAGCAGAAAGCCAGAAAGCTGAACTGATCAACAATTGGACAGTATGTACTCCTTATATGCTATGATTCCATGTCAGAGGAAGATCCAGCAGACTTGATCTGAGAGAAACAAATCACAATGTCTTTATTTGTCAGACAATATAGCTAAACAATTGTAAACATTTGATGCAGATTTCTTCAAGCCCTCTTGCTATTCCACTTTTCCAGAGGGAGTGAGCAGGGAGATTATATGTAAAAAAGAAAATTTAGAGCTATTTTCTAAGTTTGAGAACTGAAAAATAGAACAGTTTTAGAGGATGCCTTTTTAGCCTTATTATATAGGCTACAATATAGGCTACAATTTTTTAAGAAGAGTGAAATCAGATTGCGCATTGAAATCTAAAATTTAACAGGCATTTAGCATCAGTAAAAATGTGTCTCTTTTTTGGACACCAACAATAGAAATAACATACAGGTTTGCTCTTCAGTTAAAAAGTCTTTTTGAGCAGGCTTTTGAAGAGATTGAGCAGGCTTTCAGCATTCATAAAATACTAAGGATTGACATACAGGTTTTCACTACAATTAAAGCAAACCACTACAAATAAAAAGCTTTTTAGACAGGCCACAATTTCTTAGAGCTTGAGCAGGTGTTTAACATCTGGAAAAAAGATAAAATACTGAGTTCTTTTTAAAACGGATGTTGGAACTAGCATTGATGTTTACACTATAGCTAAAAAGCCTGTTTGTGAGGGCTGCAATTTCTGAGAGCTTAAGCAGCCATTTAGCATCTGGAAAAAAAAATCAAATCAACAACACCACAAAATGTGTGGTACCCCTTTAAATACAATAATAATATGGTGCCCTCAAAATCTGTAATACGTTTAATATTTATAAGTGCAATAAAACACTCACACTTTGTAAATCTCAAAACCTTAAATGCATAAAATAATATGCATCCACAAAGAAACTGCAAAAAGTGCAAAAACACCAACATAGTCCAATTTCAATACTCTGTATATCCAGTGAAGGTTTGTGAAAAAAACATTTCCTTCACCACAGTGCAGATGAATGTTTTACCAGAAAATAATGGCCCCTAAACTAAGCCATCAGCACATACAAGAATTAAGAACTGCATCTGCAGCTACCATAGAATTAATCTCTAGAATCCCACATCAGCCTCAACCATAGGTATGTATACCATAGATCATGGAGGAGAAACAAAATTGCATTTTGTAGTAGGGATGGGCAAACTCATGCTCAGGCTGAACATTGACTGTTTGCCCATTTGCTGAACACCTGAATTATCAGGGTGTTCAATCGCTTGTACGGCCCACCGAACGACCACAATGCACTGCGCTGCCGCACAGTGCATTAGAAGCCCTGATTGGCTGAAGCAATGAAAGCTTTGCCCAATCAGGGGAACATAGCACAGTCAGAGCCATGATTGGATGCTGCAATGATGACTCTATCCAATAATGAATCATTGCTCCCCACTCCACACTATCAAAATATTCTTTCAATAGCGGCCATTTGCAGTGTGATATTGGCATAGAGAGAGATACAACAGGACTCTGTTCAGTGCTACTAGAGATTAGTGTGCTTTTGTGATTCTATTGTCAGTGTAGAGTATCAGTATAGTGTGAATCTAGTGATAGTTCAGTGTGAGTGTAGTGCGACCATTGATTTTTACTTTAGTGTGAATCTAGTGATAGTACAGTCAGTGTGAGTGCAGTGACCATTCATTTTTTCATTAGAGTCAGTTTATGTTGTCAGGGCAGGATACTGCAGTATAGTTCAGTGCGTTACTGCATGTTTAACGCAGTATATTTCTGTGCATTACTGCAAATTTAACGCAGTATATTTCAGTGTTTTGTTGCATGTTTAATGGAGTACATTTCAGTGCGTTACTGCACGTTTAACGCAGTATATTTCTGTGTGTTACTGCATGTTTAGCACAGTATATTTCAGTGTGTTGGTGCATGCCTAACGCAGTATATTTCAGTGCATTGGTGCATGTTTAACGCAGTATATATCTGTGCATTACTGCATATTTACCGCAGTATTTTTCAGTGCATTGGTGCACATTTAACGCAGAAAAATTTCAGTGTGTTACTGCACGTTTAACGTAGTATATTCCAGTGTGTTACTGCCTGTATAACGCAGTATATTTCTGTGCGTTACTGCGCGTTTAACACAGTATATTTCTATGTGTTACTGCATGTTTAACACAGTATATTTCAGTGCATTGGTGCATGTTTAACGCAGTATATTTCTGTGCATTACTGCACATTTAACACAGTATATTTCAGTGTGTTACTGCCCGTATAACGCAGTATATTTCTGTGTGTTACTGCATGTTTAGCACAGTATATTTCTATGTGTTACTGCATTTTTAACACAGTATATTTCAGTGCATTGGTGCATGTTTAACGCAGTATATTTCTGTGCATTACTGCACATTTAACACTGTATATTTCAGTGCGTCGGTGTACATTTAATGCAGTATATTGCAATGCATCAGTGTAGTTTTACTGCAGTATGCTGTAGTGTGTGTTAGTGAAGTATGTCTTCATAGTGAGTACTAAAGTGCACCAAACACTACTTTCCATTGAATAAAGTGCATCCACATCCACATTTCCACATTTATTACATTTTATTAATAAGCACCCCCTACCCATCATGTCTGGGAGGCCAACAATGAGGCAGATGTTCCCATGGCACTGTGAGGGGACCACATATCGGGTACCAAAGACACCACCACCACCACCACCACCACCATATACCCTATGCTTGAGTCACGGGAATTATTTTCTGATCCATCACAAGACATTTACGATGTGCAGCCATTCTTGGCATTGGATCAGGAAGAGGAGGTACCAACAGCTGCCACTCAGCAGTCTGACGACAGTACCCAGATCAGTCCAAGGAGATTGGTCCCCGCTGTTGCTGTGTAGAACTGTAAGACCTCGCGCTTGTGGTAATAAATGCTGAATGTGTATGTAAAACACTTAAATTAATTAACATAAAATCTGTGCAAGCTGCCTGCTGCAAGAAAAAGTGCTAGTGCTCTTTGAAAATGTGAATCAGTGATTGCAGCGCTGCTTTAAGTAACTTAGTAAATAATTCTAATTAATCATAAAATATTCATAAAAAGTGGATATTAGAATATATAAGTATGGAAAACATTCATAAAAGTGCATATCAAAATATAAAGTGCATAGTAAGTGCATAAAAAATGTCCATATTTTAGTCCTTCAGAGTAACAAAGTGCTTTGGTGCTTGATCCGTGCTTGATCTGGGGTCGCCCCCTGTGATTATCTACTTACCACAACGTGGTTAATAACAGGCAAGGAATGCTGATTATCATCTGCAGTTCCTCTGGGACTGCTGGAAAGTGTGTTATCGGTAAGATCCTTTGCAATAGTTAGTAATCCCGAGTTTCCTCATAAAAAGAAAAACTGATCATAGTGAAGATCGTTTGGACAAATATGTTTATTGAGGCAAACAGGGGTATACTCACAAACATAGTATAAAAGCACGCATTGAACAAGAGCTCGGCACGGTGGTCAGCTGCTCCTGCAGCGTGCGCTTCACCAGCCGGAAGTGACGTGGCAATCCGCTCGGCCAATCGCTAGACGCGTTTCGCTGTCAATCACAGCGTCATCTGTAGCTATCGTGCTGAGCGTGCCACTGTGCTTTAAATACACCTTCACTATTCCTTCCTTCCGGTAATGTTGCGAGCTAATTGCGATCGTTACAATTGTTATACTGGCTACATAACTACTTCCTATAAAATGGGTATGCATTAAAGTAAGGTGTTTAGCTTTATGTTACCATATTGAATTATAATTGCTACTAAAAATAACAACCATTGTAGTGAATGGGGTTATGTGCTAACCTCCTTCAGACTGCCCTCTAGTGGTTGGTACTAGAAAAAATTGTACGTTTGAATTGAATAAAGATCATACACAATCCAATCGTGCCTGATCGATCATCTTTGACAAAACTGAAAACTTATTCCAAGGCTGGATAAATATATATATATAGACTCATAAATACATGATAAATATAAGATTAAATAAACAATTTCAAGCAAATATATATGAATTACAATATTAAAATAAATATATGTTAAAAATATAAATATAATTCCTAAACATTTTTAAAAAATTCCTAACCAATTTTAAAAATCATTAATAAAACAGTTGATGTCTATTTCCACGTTTAATCCTTTAGGTGTCATGCTACCTAATTTATGAATCCACCAGGTCTCGTTCTGTGAGATGGCTTTTTTCATGTTGGTGCCCCTCCAGTGTTTTTCGATAGTATCTATTCCGCAAAATTTTAGTTTACTTGGATCTTTGTTATGGTAGATTCTGAAATGGTTTGATAGGCTATGTTTTTTAAAACCTTTTTTAATATTTGCAATGTGCTCTCTTAATCTTATTCGTAGTTCTCTGGTAGTACGACCTATGTACTGGAGTCCACATTCACACTCCAGTAGATAGGTGACGTGGGAGCTTCTACATGTTATAAATTTTACTATTTTAAATTGTCGCCCAGTGACTGTGGATTTGAAGTGCGTTTCCTTTCTGGATTTGTTGTTCTTTGTACATGTGCGGCATATGACACAATTGCCACATCTATAATAGCCTTTTTGGTCCAAGAATGTGACCATTTTTTTGGGTGGGTCGGGAATGTTTTTAGCTATTTTGTCTTTTAAAATAGGGGGTCTTCTGTATATAAATTGGGGGTTTTTCGGTAAAATACTGTTAAAAATTGGATCTCGCATTAAAATAGGCCAGTGGGTTTTAAAAATATTTTCTAATTGTTTATACTGTTGGTTAAAATCTGTGCAAAAGGCTGTTTGGTAGGGTTTTTTGGTTTTTTTACTGGGTTGTAATAATTATTTTCGGTCCATTTTAGTGACTTTTTGTTGAATTTGGTTCAATGTTGTTGATTTGTACCCTTTGTCTTTGAATCTTAGTAACAGCATATTAGATTGTTCCAGGTAATCTAGTTCTGACTGGCAATTTCTTTTTATTCTAAGAAGCTGTCCTTTGGGTACTGCAGACAGCCACTTAGGATGCTGGAAAGCAAGATCCTTAACCTAAAAGAAACCTTACGACCACATGCGAATACTAATGAGTATAAAGACAGAATGAAAAGTATACAGGATTTTATCTCCAAATTAGACAAAGACACACAAAAGAAAAAAAGAAAAAAATTCCACAGGGATTTAAATGATTACAAGGCAGGAAATGTTTACAAATGGCAAGAGATGATGGAGGAGGAGCACATTCCCTCAAGGGACTCATCACCGGAAAGGGAGAGCGTCTCATCCCCCTATCCCTCTAGCACCCCGATAGCTAGTACTTCCTATGCCAACAGTACACCCTAACAATATGCTGATTCACCACAGTATAATGTATCTACACAGAACAGATTTGAGCCATTAAATCAATACTCCCCTTCTCCTAGACCAAGGGGACCCCCACCCTACCATAATCAAGGGTATCAACACCAACCATCTTATTGAGGGGATTTTTGGTACAGGGGACAAGGAAGACCCCCTTGGAGAGGAAACAGAGGGAGAGGCTCTTATTGGGGTCCTCCAAGGGGCAACCCATACTACTGGAGGCCCAGGGGGCAACATCAGGGACCCCCTGCACATCAAGGACCACCTATGCATCCACAGCACACCGAAAGAAAAGAGGATGCAGAGGGGGGGAAAGGAAAAAGAAAGCGAGTCAACTAGGATCGGGGATATACAATCTCAGCAGCGTGACTTTCAACGATGAGGAACTACGGGTCCTCGACTTGGGACTCAAGTTTGCTCCCCCCAAAAACATAAACAAATTTCAAGCTTTTATCGATTTACACAAGTTCGTGAGAACGTTAAATATCAAAAAGTTTTATGCAAATAAAACAGATGACACTAATGTAGTAGATAATACACAACAAACCAATTTTGTACACAGCACCTTAAAAAACAAATCCACGTTTAATCCTAAAATCAGTAACAACCAATGCTTAGACGTTTTTAAGCTTATGGTACAACAAGATATTGAAAACATTTCTATACACCCAGTCCCAGGAAGTAAGAAATTACAACAAAAAATCGAATCTGTTGAGAAAAATAAAAACATAGTAATTAGGCCTGCGGACAAAGGGGGGGGGGGGGGGTATCGTGATTTTAGACAAAAAACAATATATGGAAGAGTTGGATCGGATAGTACACGACAGTGAGACATATGAAAAATTAAAAGGCAATCCAGTAAACAAACTCAAAGCCAAATTAACCAGAAAAATTAAAAAAGCTTATAAGGATGATATTTTAAACAAAAAAGAAATGAGATATTTGGTGCCTGATGCACCAAAAATGCCAATTATATATCAGGTACCAAAGATTCATAAAAATCTGGAAAAGCCACCTGGACGTCCTATCATTAATGGAATCGAATCCATTTTTTCAAGGGTAGGTGAATATCTAGATTTTCATCTTCAGCCGTTAGCACAAAAAACAACATCCTACCTCAAAGATAGTAAAGATGTATTAAATTATATTGAAAATGTAACAACAACAGAAAACACGATTCTAGCTAGTGTGGATGTGAATTCACTTTATACAAACATCAACCAAAAAGATGCCATGGCAGCAGTTAAATGGGCTTTGAAGGAAGACAAGAGATTACCTCCGTCCCAAATTGAATTTTTACTAGATATTTTAGAGATGGCCATGTGCAATAACTACTTTTGGCACTGCAAGCACTTTTTTAAACAAATAAAAAGGCGTTGCCATGGGGGCAAAGTACGCACCAACGGTAGCAAATATCTTCATGAATAAATGGGAAGCGGAATACATTTTTAACAACCCCCACCCTCAGTTAAAAGGTTTTAAAAGATATATAGATGACATTTTAATTATTTGGGAAGGTTCGCAAGAATCCCTGGCAGAATATATTGAGTTGATGAATAACAACAGATACCAAATTACTTTTACGGCTAATATTAATAAGACGGAAATAAATTATTTAGATCTTACCATTTTTAAATCGAATAATCATATGTCCACAAAAACGTATTTCAAAAGTACTGACAGAAATAGTTACATCCCAATTAACAGTAACCACCATCCTAAGTGGCTGTCTGCAGTACCCAAAGGACAGCTTCTTAGAATAAAAAGAAATTGCCAGTCAGAACTAGATTACCTGGAACAATCTAATATGTTGTTACTAAGATTCAAAGACAAAGGGTACAAATCAACAACATTGAACCAAATTCAACAAAAAGTCACTAAAATGGACAGAAAAGAATTATTACAACCCAGTAAAAAACCAAAAAACCCTACCAAACAGCCTTTTGCACAGATTTTAACCAACAGTATAAACAATTAGAAAATATTTTTAAAACCCACTGGCCTATTTTAATGCGAGATCCAATTTTTAACAGTATTTTACCGAAAAAAACCCAATTTAAAAATTGGTTTGTTGTGTATTATCTACTACATTAGTGTCATCTGTTTTATTTGCATAAAACTTTTTGATATTTAACGTTCTCACGAACTTGTGTAAATCGATAAAAGCTTGAAATTTGTTTATGTTTTTGGGGGGAGCAAACTTGAGTCCCAAGTCGAGGACCCGTAGTTCCTCATCGTTGAAAGTCACGCTGCTCAGATTGTATATCCCCGATCCTAGTTGACTCGCTTTCTTTTTCCTTTTCCCCCCTCTGCATCCTCTTTTCTTTCGGTGTGCTGTGGATGCATAGGTGGTCCTTGATGTGCAGGGGGTCCCTGATGTTGCCCCCTGGGCCTCTAGTAGTATGGGTTGCCCCTTGGAGGACCCCAATAAGAGCCTCTCCCTCTGTTTCCTCTCCAAGGGGGTCTTCCTTGTCCCCTGTACCCAAAATCCCCTCAATAAGAGGGTTGGTGTTGATACCCTTGATTATGGTAGGGTGGGGGACCCCTTGGTCTAGGAGAAGGGGAGTATTGATTTAATGGCTCAAATCTGTTCTGTGTAGATACATTATACTGTGGTGAATCAGCATATTGTTAGGGTGTACTGTTGGCATAGGAAGTACTAGCTATCGGGGTGCTAGAGGGATAGGGGGATGAAACACTCTCCCTTTCCGGTGATGAGTCCCTTGAGGGAATGTGCTCCTCCTCCATCATCTCCTGCCATTTGTAAACATTTCCTGCCTTGTAATCATTTAAATCCCTGTGGAATTTTTTTCTTTTTTTCTTTTGTGTGTCTTTGTCTAATTTGGAGATAAAATCCTGTATACTTTTCATTCTGTCTTTATACTCATTAGTATTCGCATGTGGTTGTAAGGTTTCTTTTAGGTTAAGGATCTTGCTTTCCAGCATCCTAAGTGGCTGTCTGCAGTACCCAAAGGACAGCTTCTTAGAATAAAAAGAAATTGCCAGTCAGAACTAGATTACCTGGAACAATCTAATATGCTGTTACTAAGATTCAAAGACAAAGGGTACAAATCAAAAACATTGAACCAAATTCAACAAAAAGTCACTAAAATGGACAGAAAAGAATTATTACAACCCAGTAAAAAAAACAAAAAACCCTACCAAACAGCCTTTTGCACAGATTTTAACCAACAGTATAAACAATTAGAAAGTATTTTTAAAACCCACTGGCCTATTTTAATGCGAGATCCAATTTTTAACAGTATTTTACTGAAAAAACCCCAATTTATATACAGAAGACCCCCTATTTTAAAAGACAAAATAGCTAAAAACATTCCCGACCCACCCAAAAAAATGGTCACATTCTTGGACCAAAAAGGCTATTATAGATGTGGCAATTGTGTCATATGCCGCACATGTACAAAGAACAACAAATCCAGAAAGGAAACGCACTTCAAATCCACAGTCACTGGGCGACAATTTAAAATAGAAAAATTTATAACATGTAGAAGCTCCCACGTCACCTATCTACTGGAGTGTGAATGTGGACTCCAGTACATAGGTCGTACTACCAGAGAACTATGAATAAGATTAAGAGAGCACATTGCAAATATTAAAAAAGGTTTTAAAAAACATAGCCTATCAAACCATTTCAGAATCTACCATAACAAAGATCCAAGTAAACTAAAATTTTGCGGAATAGATACTATCGAAAAACACTGGAGGGGCACCAACATGAAAAAAGCCATCTCACAGAACGAGACCTGGTGGATTCATAAATTAGGTAGCATGACACCTAAAGGATTAAACGTGGAAATAGACATCAACTGTTTTATTAATGATTTTTAAAATTGGTTAGGAATTTTTTAAAAATGTTTAGGAATTATATTTATATTTTTAACATATATTTATTTTAATATTTTAATTCATATATATTTGCTTGAAATTGTTTATTTAATCTTATATTTATCATGTATTTATGAGTCTATATATATATATATATTTATCCAGCCTTGGAATAATAAGTTTTCAGTTTTGTCAAAGATGATCGATCAGGCACGATTGGATTGTGTATGATCTTTATTCAATTCAAACGTACAATTTTTTCTAGTACCAACCACTAGAGGGCAGTCTGAAGGAGATTAGCACAAAACCCCATTCACTACAATGGTTGTTATTTTTAGTAGCAATTATAATTCAATATGGTAACATAAAGCTAAACACCTTACTTTAATGCATACCCATTTTATAGGAAGTAGTTATGCAGTCAGTATAACAATTGTAACGATCGCAATTAGCTCGCAACATTACCGGAAAGAAGGAATAGTGAAGGTGTATTTAAAGCACAGTGGCACGCTCAGCACGATAGCTACAGATGACGCTGTGATTGACAGCGAAACGCGTCTAGCGATTGGCCGAGCGGATTGCCACGTCACTTCCGGCCGGTGAAGCGCACGCTGCGGGAGCAGCTGACCACCGTGCCGAGCTCTTGTTCAATGCATGCTTTTATACTATGTTTGTGAGTATACCCCTGTTTGCCTCAATAAACGTATTTGTCCCAACGATCTTCACTATGATCAGTTTTTCTTTTTATGAGGAAACTCGGGATTACTAACTATTGCAAAGGATCTTACCGATAACAAACTTTCCAGCAGTCCCAGAGGAACTTCATGCAGATGATAATCAGCATTCCTTGCCTGTTATTAACCACGTTGTGGTAAGTAGATAATCACAGTGGGCGACCCTAGATCAAGCACGGATCAAGCACCAAAGCACTTTGTTACTCTGAAGGACTAAAATATGGACATTTTTTATGCACTTACTATGCACTTTATATTTTGATATGCACTTTTATGAATGTTTTCCATACTTATATATTCTAATATCCACTTTTTATAAATATTTTATGATTAATTAGAATTATTTACTAAGTTACTTAAAGCAGCGCTGCAATCACTGATTCACACCCCGCTGTTGCTGCCTACCCTGAGATCTCAAATGTTAGTGGTGGGGAATAGGGATGGACAAACATCGACCGGGCCACGAATTTTCTCAAAAGTCCGCGAACCGCGAGTTCACGGCGGGCCCAATTGACTTTAATGGGAGGCGAACTTTAAAAACCTTTAGGTAATATTTGCAGCCACAAAAGATGTACTAGCTGTGCACAAATAGTCCCAGCACATGGACAATGTCATAACAGAAGTATTGCAATTGAAAAAGTTGCCCTAAATTTTTTATTTTTTTTACAGCAATAAATATTTTTTTTTTTCATAAATCAGCCAGAACTGACAGCAGCCGGTAAATACATTGTCTAATACATATAGGGTCCATTCACACATCTGTAAAATGGGTCCGCATCTTTTCCACAATTTGGCGGAACCTTTACAGACCCATTGTTTTTCATTTCCAGTCTGAAAAATTAGGCATTCACACGATAAAGAAGTAAGTGTCGGCCATTCCAGGCCCCAAAAATTAGCCCTCATGCGTTTACCTGACAGCTAAGAACGTAGTATTCTGGGGCTGAAGGTACATTAAGCATTCACATGATACAGAAGTAAGTGTTGGCCATAAAAGGCCCCAAAAATTAGCCCACATGGGTTTAACTGACAGAAAAGAACTTTGTTTTTGAATGCTAGAGGTACAGTAGGCGTTCACAGGATACATAAGTAAGTGTCAGGCCTGTATAGGCTCCAAAAATTAGCTCACATGGTTTGAACTGACAGCAAAGAACTTCGTTTTTGATGGCTACAGTTACAGTAGGCATTCACAGTATACACAAGTAAGTGGCAACCTGTATAGGCTCCAGAAATTAGCTCACATGTGTTGAACTGACAGCAAAGAACTTTGTTTTTGATGGCTAGAGGTACAGTAGGCGTTCGCAGTATACAGAAGTAAGTGGCTGCCTGTATAGGCTGCAAAAATTAGCTCACATGGGTTGAACTGACAGCAAAGAACGTAGTATATGATGGCTAGAGGTACAGTAGGCGTTCACAGTATACACAAGTAAGTGGCGACCTATATAGGCTCCATAAATTAGCTGACATGGGTTGAACTGACAGCAAAGAACTTTGTTTTTGATGGCTAGAGGTACAGTAGGCATTCACAGTATACAGAAGTAAGTGGCGGCCTGTATAGGCTGCAAACATTAGCTCACATGGGTTGAACTGACAGCAAAGAACTTGGTTTTTGATGGCGTGAGGTACAGTAGGCATTCACAGTACACAGAACAGTAAGTGTCGGCCTGTATAGGCTGCAAAAATTAGCTCACATGGGTTGAACTGACAGCAAAGAACGAAGTATATGATGGCTAGAGGTACAGTAGGCATTCGCAGTATACACAAGTAAGTGGCGACCTGTATAGGCTCCAAAAATTAGCTCACATGGGCTGAACTGACAGCAAAGAACGTAGTATATGATGGCTAGAGGTACAGTAGGCATTCACAGTACACAGAACAGTAAGTGTAGGCCTGTATAGGCTGCAAAAATTAGCTCACATTGGTTGAACTGACAGCAAAGAACGTAGTATATGATGGCTAGAGGTACAGTAGGCGTTCACAGTATACACAAGTAAGTGGCGACCTGTATAGGCTCCAAAAATTAGTTCACATGAGTTGAACTGACAGCAAAGAACTTCGTTTTTGATGGCTAGAGGTACAGTAGGCATTCACAGTACACAAAACAGTAGGTGTCGGCCTGTATAGGCTGCAAAAATTAGCTGACATGGGTTGAACTGACAGCAAAGAACGTAGTATATGATGGCTAGAGGTACAGTAGGCGTTCACAGTATACACAAGTAAGTGACGACCTGTATAGGCTCCAGAAATTAGCTCACATGGGTTGAACTGACAGCAAAGAACTTCGTTTTTGATGGCTAGAGGTACGGTAGGCGTTCACAGTATACAGAAGTAAGTGGCGGCCTGTATAGGCGGCAAAAATTAGCTCACATGGGTTGAACTGACAGCAAAGAACATAGTATATGATGGCTAGAGGTACATTAGGCATTTACAGTACACAGAACAGTAAGTGTCGGCCTGTATAGGCTGCAAAAATTAGCTGACATGGGTTGAACTGACAGCAAAGAACGTAGTATATGATGGCTAGAGGTACAGTAGGCTTTCACAGTATACACAAGTGGTGACCTGTATAGGCTCCAAAAATTAGCTGACATGTGTTGAACTGACAACAAAGAACTTCGTTTTTGATGGCTAGAGGTACAGTAGGCCTTCACAGTATACAGAAGTAAGTGGCGGCCTGTATAGGCGGCAAAAATTAGCTCACATGGGTTGAACTGATAGCAAAGAACGTAGTATATGATGGCTAGATGTACATTAGGAGTTTACAGTACACAGAACAGTAAGTGTCGGCCTGTATAGGCTGCAAAAATTAGCTCACATAGGTTTAACTGACAGCAACGAACTTAGTTTTTGATGGCTAGAGGTACAGTAGGAGTTCACAGTATACAGAAGTAAGTTGCGGCCTGTATAGACGGCAAAAATTAGCTCCCATGGTTTGAACTGACAGCAAAGAACGTAGTATATGATGGCTAGAGGTACAGTAGGCATTCACAGTACACAGAACAGTAAGTGTCGGCCTGTATAGGCCCCAAAAATTAGCCATTCAATGGACATGAAATGCCTCTTATGCCGCTGTATTTAGCGAAGACAAGGACCAGGAATTGTTGTGGGTTGATGGCGGTCTGGCAGATATTTGTGGCCTGTGATGAGGAATTGAATGAAACATGGTCTACTGGTGGTCACGTGTGTTTAATTCCTCAGAGATCCATTCATTTTTACAAATCTGAGGTAGTCTACACTGTCATGAGCTAAGCGAGTGCGCTTATCAGTCACGATCCCCCCTGCTGCGCTGAACGTCCTTTCGGGCAGAAAACACTGGACGGGGGGCAAGCCAACAGTTCAATTGCAAATTGTGCAAGCTCTGGCCAGAGGTAAGGCCTGCCCACCTAGTAGTCCAGGTGTTCATCACTCCTCAGAGCGTCCACATCGGCCGTTAACCCGATGTAGTCGGACACCTGTCAAACACCTTTTTTTACGCTCTAACATTTGAGCCACAGAAGCCTGCCTTTTTCCAGAACAACGTGATGATGGCATCATGCAAGGTGGAGTGTTGGACAACTGCGAGGAGACAGGAGAAGGAGAAGAGGCTGGACGGTGAGAGCATGGAGTGTGGCTGTGTGGGTTCTGACGGTGTTGCTCCCACTGGGCTTGGTGATGGCAGATTTCAGGTGCCTCCTTAAGGCGGTTGTCCCCAGGTGAGTGTTGGGCTTACTGCGACTTATGCGTTGACTGCAAAGGCTGCAGATGGCAATACTGGTGTCAGCAATGGACACATTAAAAAAAGCCCACACTGCGGAGCCATGTGCCGGCGTCCTGGGAGCGCTAGATGTGACTGTACATGGTTGATGGCTCACTCCTGATACATTTGCAGTCTGCTTTGTACCTCTTGTGCAATGCAAGTTCTTCCTGCCTCTCCTCCCTATCTGCCGGTCCGTCAGTCCGCCAGTTCTACAAATAATTGGCCAGTAACTGTTGTCACTGTGTGTAGCACAGTTAACACAGCAAAAGAGGCCAAATTTTTGCAGGACTAAAATACAATCTTAGAAAAGTATACTGTTAAATAACACCCCACTTCAATATGTGGTATTGGGGGGCCATTGGTGTATCACACCAGTTCAAAAAATTGGCCAGCGAGTTTGGCGCTGTGTGTACCAGACTTCACTCAGCAAACGAGGCAATATTGTTGCATGACACAAATACACATGTAAAAGTTTACTCAGATAACACCTCACTTCAATCTGTGGTATTGGGGGGGCCACAGGTTTATCACACCAGTTCTACAAATAATTTGCCAGTAACTGTTGTCACTGTGTGTAGCACTGTTTACACAGTAAGAGGCCAAATTTTTGCAGGACTAAAATACAATCTTAGAAAACACTTACAATCTTGATACTGTTAAATAACACCCCACTTCAATATGTGGTATTGGGGGGCCATTGGTGTATCACACCAGTTCAAAAAATTGTAAAAGCTGCGCTAAAGTGAAAGGACTATAGGTGAAATGAGTACAAAAGTCCTAATAAAGTCCCATAATAGATTGTATATTGAGTGAACAAAAACGAAAAATTAAAAATTAAAAATAAAAGTAAAATTAATAGTCCAAATATATCCAGATGATGTATAAATCTTCTAGAAGGATTGACACTTGATGTATGTACTGCTTACCAGAAACAGCAAATTGAAACGCCTGATAAGATGATATATGGCTCTCCGAATCCACTGTATAACCAGGGAAAGACCCTTAAGAGGGATTCCGGGCCTCAGACAACATGATATATTCAATAGGTGTCAATCATGTGTATATATAATAAAATATTCATAGCGTGATACTGTATTTGTAACAAAAGTGCACATAGCAAGTGTAGAATCACCTATGTGTATAAATTGAGAATAAGTGCTGGGTAAGAGCAGAAGACCACCACCATCATCACAGGCTGCTTACCAGACACATATGTGTTGATAGCACACAAAGGAAATAAGTCCAAAGCTGCCAATGTTCAATCACATGCGACAGAATCCAATCTACAGCTGTGACCACCACCAACATATACCACTGCTTACCAGAAATATGTCAAAATGATGCAGGCAACATTCTAGGGACCAAGAAGTTGGAAGTCCCAAAGGATATAGATTCGATGGAGTGCCCCTCAGAATCGCGGAGTACACCGGTCCCAACCAAAGGAGGTGTCTTATCCAAAGATATTCTCACATGTAGCAGTTATGCGGTCACATATAAGAAATAAAAATGCCCCATAGCGTAAAACCATTACATTTATTAACATAAAAAAGGAGTGACACTTACAAAAAAGGAAGCGCTGAATTAAAGCCGCCGGCCAGTCGGCTGCAAACACCCATCCTCACTTCTCGTGTAGGTGACGTCAGCACACCGCGGCCGACGTAGGTTTAGTCAAAACTGACGTTCTCAAGGTACGGGCGGCGCACTGACGACACCTGTTAAATACATTGGTAAAAGGGATCCTCCCAGCGTGACCTCCAGGACAGAAACCGAAAGCGCCATCTTAATTATGGCATAACACGGCAACATGCCCTTCCTTAGTGAAAAGTCAACTAAGGCAAACTCGCAATATACAATCTTTTGAGTGGTATATATCCTCGATTGTCATTATAAAATTATATTAAATTGGAAAAAGTGGCAATGCGTCTCATGTACCAAACAGCAATAATCCCGTTCAAACACCAGACGCACACCCCATGAGGACCTATCAAATCAAATTGATATGCATAAATACAAACATACCAATAATCACAGTATAAGTACAACTAGTGACCATAAATCTAAAATCAACTCATTCCGAATTCCCCACAAGTCACACTGGGAAAACTCCTTGAGCTATAAAACGCAACTGACATAATAAAAAGCTCATTCTTATTTTCAAACCAGACATTGCCTTGATCATATAACATCACATCATATCATATCATATAACATCACTAGTCATAAACGTACATGACTAAATAATTAAATCGACATATAATCAAAAATAATTAATATAAAGAACACGATAAATAATTTCAAACCAAATATTGGCAAAGTACAATACACTGCCATATTTAAAAAGGATATATAAAAATAATATTAAAATATTGTTAAAAATACAAAAAGCAAGGGGCTAAGCATCATCTAGGAACGCGTTGACATCAGTGTCAATGTTCAGTCCAAATGGCATGTAGGTCTTAACTCTGTAAATCCAGGCCATTTCTAACCTAGAAAGGCCCCTCACAAATGGTTCACCGCGCCATTTTGGACTGAACTTGTCAATGCCCAAAAAAGTAACATTCGAAGGGTCCTTATTGTGAGATAACAAAAAATGTTTGGAAACCAAATGTTTATCAAAGCCCTTACGAATATTAGCAATATGCTCATTAAGGCATACAAATAAGGGGCGCTTAGTCCTCCCAATATACTGAAACCCACACGAGCACTGGAGGAGATAAAAAACTCCAGTACTCGTGCAGGAGATGAAAGGATTAATTTTGTGTGACCTTCCAGTGCTGGTAGACACAAAACTTTTAGTGTTTTTTTGTTTTATATGGTTCAAGCGACAGACTTGACACCTATTGCACTTATAGAAGCCACACAACTGATGTAAAAAGGTAGGTTTACTTAAAGGAGCTTCAATCACATTGGGTGCCAGCACGTCACGCAAATTAGGTGTACCCTTAAAAATGACTCGTGGTTTCTCAGGTAAAACATTTTTTAAAATTGGGTCATTATTTAAGATATGCCAGTGACGCGTCATCAATTTTTTTATTCCCATAGACTGTTTGGAGAATGTGGTAATAAAAGAGGGGCTTGACGTAAATTCCTCCAAAGCACCAGAGGGTCGTGTAATCAACAACTGAGATCTATCCATCTGGCTTACTTGCTCCGGGGATATCGAAAACGAAGAGATTTCCAGTCACAACTTACCAACCAGTCAGCGACCAACCAAATTGACCTGTCTAACAGTATGCGTTAAAAACAGGGGTTTGGTTGCACACATTTGCAAATACATACGTAAGCTGCAGGCCCCGACAAGGCACCCTGTGATCTGCAGTCCCTAACTCTACAATTTAAAGAGTCTCTACAGTGAGAGCACATGTATTTAATGGGATAGATGGAGGACAGGTGACTAGAGGGAGCCCACCCCTCCTTAAAGGCACAGGGTCACACTGAACACCCAGCACATCGCACAATGGCAGCAAAGGTGTCAGTGCGTTGCCTGGCTCAATATAGATATCAATAATGCATAAAGTGGTCACCGCCTCCATCTATAACTGGTCTTGATGGTAAGAAGCACTGGAAGGGCGGAAGCATATCAAAAACGAAGAGATTTCCAGTCACAACTTACCAACCAGTCAGCGACCAACCGAATTGACCTGTCTAACAGTATGCGTTAAAAACAGGGGTTTGGTTGCACACATTTGCAAATACATTTGCAAATACATACGTAAGACTCTTTAAATTGTAGAGTTAGGGACTGCAGATCACAGGGTGCCTTGTCGGGGCCTGCAGCTTACGTATGTATTTGCAAATGTGTGCAACCAAACCCCTGTTTTTAACGCATACTGTTAGACAGGTCAATTCGGTTGGTCGCTGACTGGTTGGTAAATTGTGACTGGAAATCTCTTCGTTTTTGATATGCTTCCGCCCTTCCAGTGCTTCTTACCATCAAGACCAGTTATAGATGGAGGCGGTGACCACTTTATGCATTATTGATATCTATATTGAGCCAGGCAACGCACTGACACCTTTGCCGCCATTGTGCGATGTGCTGGGTGTTCAGTGTGACCCTGTGCCTTTAAGGAGGGGTGGGCTCCCTCTAGTCACCTGTCCTCCATCTATCCCATTAAATACATGTGCTCTCACTGTAGAGACTCTTTAAATTGTAGAGTTAGGGACTGCAGATCACAGGGTGCCTTGTCGGGGCCTGCAGCTTACGTATGTATTTGCAAATGTGTGCAACCAAACCCCTGTTTTTAACGCATACTGTTAGACAGGTCAATTCGGTTGGTCGCTGACTGGTTGGTAAGTTGTGACTGGAAATCTCTTCGTTTTTGATATGCTTCCGCCCTTCCAGTGCTTCTTACCATCAAGACCAGTTATAGATGGAGGCGGTGACCACTTTATGCATTACTTGCTCCAGGGACCCACGGAGAAAGTCCCGATTATAACCCTTATCAATGAATCTCTCCATGAGAACCTGGGCCTGACTCTCAAAGTCAGTTTCATTCGAACAATTGCGGCGAATGCGCATATATTGGCCTTTAGGCACTGCCCTTAGCTAAGAGCTATGGTGACAAATGTCAACCGGTATATAGGCATTCCTATCCATTGCCTTGAAATAAGTAGAGGTAACAAAAGAGCCTTCATGTATGGCAATAGACAGATCTAAAAAATGTATGACCGTCTGACTTTTTTCATAATTTAAGGAGATGCCTCTAGAATTATTATTTAGAGACTCCAAAAATGATACTAAATCCTCCTTATTTCCATCCCATAGGAGGAGGATGTCATCAATGTACCTAGCCCACAACAAAACCTGTGGTCTGGTGTGGGCATAGATGACATCCTCCTCCCATTGTGCCATAAACAAATTGGCTAGGGAAGGAGCGTACTTGGCGCCCATTGCGACACCTGTGTCCTGTCTATAGAACTGACCCCCAAACCAAAAATAATTATGTTTGGTGGCATATTCTAATAGTTCCATAATAAAAATAATCTGCGCAGGCGATAGTGTAGAGTCTCTATTAAGAAACATAAAAACTGCACCCAAACCTAATTCATGTGGTATGATCGTATAAAGTGAGGATACGTCAGCCGTAACCATCCACATGTCTTTAGTAGGGATGATATTGGACAATAGATTGATTACATGTCTACTGTCACGAATATACGAGGGCATATTCTGCACCAGCGGTTGCATATAAAAGTTAATATATTTCCCCACCCAGGACGTCACAGAATCGATACCACTGACTATGGGACGCCCCGGGGGGGAAACCTGACATTTATGCATTTTTGGCAGGTAGTATTTTATAGGTGTGCATGGGCACTTTGGTATTAGAAAGGATTTTTCTTTTTTGTTCAGGATGTCCAACTGATAACCTTTATCTACTATAGATTCCAGTTCCCGTTTATACTGAAATTTGGGATCTTTAAAGAGGGGAGTATTTGTCAGATGGTCATTAAGTATACGATACATTTCAGTTTCGTAATCATGTCTATCCAAGATGACTATGGCACCCCCCTTGTCAGCTGGTCTAATTATTAGTTGTTTATTATTACAAAGGGAGTCCAAGCCAACCTGTAGATCTCTGCGCATATTACATTTGTGAATCTTCATTTTCTCTAAATCTCTAAGGACAACATCTCTGAAGACTTTAACAGAGGGAGCCATAGAGCCTGGAGGGTTAAAAGTAGAGGCGTTGGAGAGTCCTGAATGTTGAAAATTAGTGGAAACAGTACAATTGTCCTTGATAGGATTGCTGGTAACATATCTTTTGATATTAATTTTTGTAATGAACTTATGAATGTCCATATATGTTTCAAACTTATTCAAAGTTTTAGGGGGGGGCATATTTCAGACCCTTATCTAGGATTCGCTTTTCCGATTCAGTCAAAGTTACCTTACTCAAATTAAATATGCCCTTCCCTGCTACATTCTGACCTTTTTTGTAATGAACTCTCCTTCCTCCCCTTGTGCCACGTTTGGCTCTGCCAATCTTTTTGTACCTGGGAAAACCCCAACCTAGGATATCTTTGATTGGGAATCAATAATTGTGCTGTAGCCCCTATATCTATTTCTCTTTGTTGTTGAATCAAGTTGGAATTAGATTGTACTGCACATATAGACATTAAATCCTAATTGGAAGTTATTAACCATAGTGATATTGTGGTCACCATCAGATGTGATCATAGTGTCCGCAAAGTTATAAGCGGTTGGAATATACAGAAGAGTGACCCCGCCTTGGTCGAAGCCCCACTGGACTCCACCTGGGCTGGGAAGCCTGGCAGCCAGGCCTAGATTCTTGGATAGAGCCATCAGAAGTCGAATGTTTTTGTTGGCTATCCATTTCTAATTCCTCACTAATATAGTGGTCAGCTTCTTCCGGAGAAGAGAATGATCGGTAGGACCCATTGAGCATCTGAATGTGCAGAGTTTCAGTATACACAAGAGCAAACTTGATACTTTTGCGATGAAGTGTTGAGCATGCGCTGCTAAAGGCCTTACCACGATTCATAATTTCAATAGAATAGTCCGCAAACATAAGCACTTCTTGATTCTCAATTTGTAACGGGCGCGAGCACCGGTATTGTTGCAGAATGATGTTTTTGTCTGCATAGTTGAGATACCTGACAATCACTGGTCTAGGCCTGTCAGAGTGTTCTTTGGGTCTACCAATGCGGTGCACCCGTTCAACAGTACATGGAGGTGATAGCCCCAATTGCGAAGGGATTATAGACGTACAAATGTCCATAAGCTGGATAGAAGAAAAAGACTCTGGTAAACCAATAATTCGGAGATTATTTCTACGGGACCTGTTTTCCAGATCTTGTAACTTATCCCAAATCTCCTTATTAGAACTGCGTAACCTTGCCAGGGAAGTCGCAGCCGCAGTCTGTTCATCTTCTATAAAAGCAATATGATCCTCAGCCTGGGAAAGTCTCTGCCCCGGTCTGTTAATTCCTTCCTAATCTGCTCCAGGTCCCTCTCTATAGCCTGATTGATTGTAGCAGTCAATGTAGGGGTAAGAAGTGCCACCACGGCTTGGGCTACTTCCACCGGAAGTGCAGAGGGGTCAATAGCTATCTTCTGGAGCTGGAGAGATGTTAGGGCTGTAGTTTGAGTATGTGGAGCACTCTGCGACTCGGTGGATGCTGGGGGTGCTTTGGCTTCCACTTGGTTATTGGGGGCCTTCTGCAGCTGCAGGGATGCTGGAATCATAGCATGAGGATCTAAGTCCCTCTGCAACCCCAGGGATGTTGGGGACCCCCCTTAATTTTTTAGGGCCATCCTCACCTGGAGGGATGCTGAGGCTGTCGCTTGTATGTCTATTGCCTTCTGTCCGTGAGGGGATGCTGGGGCTGCTGCTTTAGTGCTTAAGGTTTTTACTAACCGGAGGGATGCTGGGGCTGCTGAAGCTGCTGCCTGGTTGTCTACGGCTGGATCTGTGTTAGCTGCAGCGATCCTGGCTCCCCCACTGTCTGTTGGATTGTGAAAGTGGTGCTGCAGGTCGGATTTCGGTCCACAAAATGATCCATGGGACGTTCCTGGCAGATCCCTAGCAGATCTCCAAGCAATGGAAGGGAAAAAGTCAGAGGCTCCCCAGGTTTGTAGTCAGCGGTAGTCGGCTTTACTCAGCAGATGTTGGGAGGTGAGAGGTGCGGGAGGATCACTGCCTACCTCCTTCCCATACGGCGCCGGAACCGGAAGCCTAGCCTATTATTGATCACAGAAATCATACTCCTCCTCCAACAACTTCTATGGCCTCACAGGGACAGCATGTGGATAGAGTGGACCCTGAGACCCTCCTTCTCTGCCTTGTTTGCCCTGTCCATGATGCCATGAAGTGTGTTTTCTAGCATAAATGCAATGAGTACAGTGTCCATCATGCATGCACTGTCACGGTTCATCATTTTTGTTACCACCTAGAATGGTGACAATACAGTGCATGCATTCTCTATTGGCAGCTTCTGGTGTAGGGAAAAAAAAGCCCAAGACACCTGAGCCTGTTCTCATATCATACGCTGTATGAGCATGGACAAGTTCTACCTGATTGGTAAGTCACAGTGCAAGTTTGTGGACACATGGAATTCCTGCTGAATTTCACCTAACTGAACATTGGCTAGGTAGGACTAGAGATGTCCCGAACTATTCGCCGGTGAACAGTTCCCGGGGAACATCGCTTGTTCGCGTTCGCCGCTGCGGGCAAACATATGTGATGTTCGGTCCGCCCCCTATACTTAATCATTGAGGCAAACTTTGAACCTGTACCTCACAGTCAGCAGACACATTCCAGCCAATCAGCATACCCTCCCTCCCACACCCTCCCACCTCCTATAAGAAAGCAAGGGCAGCATCCATCTTAGATCATTCTGAAGCAGTGTGTTAGTGAGAGCAGGGAGAGTGCTGCTGCTGCTGCTGTTAATAGGGACAGTTGTTAGATAGTGTTCTCGGACCACTCCTGCTGTAAGGACAGCATCCTGACAGCACCCCAAAAAGCCCTTTTTAGGGCTGGTATTTCAGTAAAAATTTATATATATATATATATATATATATATATATATATATATATATATATTGTGCAGTTGCCTGCCCGCCATTTGTGAGAGGCCACAGACCCACCACAGACTGTACTGTGTGCACACCACACTCATATAGGGTGGCACAGTACCTTGCAGTTTAAAAAATAATTTTTTTTTCCTCTGTCATAATTGCAGTTGCCTGCCGGCTGCCAGTGAGTGTCAGGTCCACAGAGTGTAATGTGCCCACTGCAGTGCCCACCACTGATTTATACGGTGGCACAGCACCTTGCAAATGAAAAAAAAATATATTTTTTATAATTGCAGTTGCCTGGCCTGCCACTGAGTGTTAGGTCCACAGAGTGTACTGTGCCCACTGCAGTGCCCACCACTCATATATACGGTGGCACAGCACCTTGCAAACTAAAAAAAAAAATATTTTTTATAATTGCAGTTGCCTGGCCTGCCAGTGAGTGTCAGGTCCACAGAGTGTACTGTGCCCACTGCAGTGCCCACCACTCATATATACGGTGGCACAGCACCTTGCAAATTAAAAAAAAATATATTTTTTATAATTGCAGTTGCCTGGCCTGCCAGTGAGTGTCAGGTCCACAGAGTGTACTGTGCCCACTGCAGTGCCCACCACTCATATATACGGTGGCACAGCACCTTGCAAATTAAAAAAAAAAATATTTTTTATAGTTGCCTGCCAGTGAGTGTCAGGTCCACAGACTGTACTGTACCCACTGCAAATGGACTGTTTGCGGTTGTTTGCGGTGCGTTAAACGGGGAGTTTGGTCTGTCAGAGTTTGATCTGTCACTGTGAAGCGGGCGTAACCCTTACACTACCTGATTGATACAACATCATACCTGATCGTATACACACACTGGATGTTTTAAAGCACGTTATTGCAAACAATTTAGGAATGTTAGGTGATTTATGCCCTTTATGGATTAAAACCCGACTCTGCGTCAACTACGTAATTTTCCATGGGAGTTTTGCCATGGATCCCCCCCCCCCCCGGCATGCCACAGTCCAGGTGTAAGTCCCCTTGAAACAACTTTTCCATCACTATTGTGGCCAGAAAGAGTCCCTGTGGGTTTTAAAATTCGCATGCCTATTGAAGTCAATGGAGGTTCGCTCGGTTCGCCCGCAAAAAAATCGCCCGCATTACGCGTTAAAAAAAAACAACAAAAATGACAAAAATCTTTCCCTTTGTTAGTAAACGCAATAACTTTTGCGCAAACCAATCAAAATACGCTTTTTGCGATTTTTTTTTTACCAAACATATGGTAAAAAAAAAATTGGCCAAAAATGTTAAAAAATTTTGATTTTTACATTTTTTTTTTGGGGAATTTCATTTAACCACTTGCCGACCGCCGCACGACTATATACTGCGGCGGTCAGCCCCGGCCAGGCAGAGTGACGTATCGGTACGTTACTAGCCTTCGCCGCTCTGGTGCGCGCGCGCGCGCACCCACGGTCCCACCGATGGCTCGATTGGGTTCAGAACCGATCAGTCATCAGGTCCAGGCCAATCATTTTTGGTCTGGACCTGTTGATCGGTCCTGCCCAATCAAATGACACTCTAAGCCTGTGCAATGTAAACACAGGCTTAGAGGAGATGTGCCCTCCCCTCCCAACGGTCTTTTTGGATCCAGCGTGAGAGGAGAGCACATCTTACTGTGAGTATTGCACCAAGCACACCCACACACAGGTAGATAGGCACATTTCAACCCCGATTAACCCCTACAGTCCCTGACACAACACACACTGTATACAGCATATAGCATTTTCCTATATACATGTATACGTGTGATTTGTGGTCAGGTGTAGCGCTTGCGACCCCCCCTTTTCCACTTAAATTACCCCCCACCCCCCTAATAAAGATTTAACCCACTGATCCCCCCTGACCCCCCCCTGATCACCGCCGTTAACCCCTACACCCTCTGTCACATCAGCACTAATACAAACGCAATATACGGTGTTTTTGTATTTTTGTATTAGTGTCATTGTGATCAGAATTAGCGCAGGCGACTAAGTTTCTGTCCCAAGAAGGTTTAGGGTCCCCGCCACCAGCCCAATAAAGATTTAACCCCCTGACCCCCCCTGATCACCCCTACACCCCCTGCCATAACACACACCGTATACAGTATATAGCATTTTGCTATATACCCGTATAAGTGTGATTTGTGGTCAGGTGTAGCGCTTGCGACCCCCCCTTTTCCACTTGAATTACCCGCCACCCCCCCTAATAAAGATTTAAGCCCCTGATCCCCCCCTGATCACCGCTAGTTAACCCCTACACCCTCTGTCACATCAGCACTAATACAAACGTAATATACAGTGTTTTTGTATTTTTGTATTAGTGTGATTGTGATCAGAATTAGCGCAGGCGACAAAGTTTCTGTCCCAAGGAGGTTTAGGGTCCCCGCCACCCGCCCAATAAAGATTTAACCCCCTGATCCCCCCCTGATCACCCCTACACCCCCTGCCACAACGCACACTGTATACAGTATATAGCATTTTCTATATACCCGTATAAGTGTGACTTGTGACCAGGTTTAGCGCTTGCCACCGTTCCTTTTATCCTTAGGATACCCGCCAGCCCCTTCCAATAAAGATTTAACCCCCTGATCCCCCCCTGATCACATCCAGTTTACCCCTACACCCTCTGTCACATTAGCACTAATACACACATAATATACTGTTTTTACTGTATTTTGTATTAGTGTCATTGTGACTTGAGGTTGCGCTAGCGAGCTAGTTTCTTTCCCAAAGGAGGTTTAGGGGGTTTTGCCACACACACACACATGCACGCACGCACATACACTTCCATTTCTAGTATAGTGTTTGAACAGATCAATATCTGATCTGATCAGAGCTATACTAGCGCCCCCATAGTTTAGGGTTCCCAAAATGCGGTGTTTGCACGGTCAGCACTGATTCCTGCCAGCACCTGCGTTTAACCCTTTCATCCAGGTAAGTGTAGTAATCAACAGATTACTGTCACTTACAAAAAAACACAAGACACAAAACCGCTGTGTTAGCAGAGTCAGGCCTGATCCCTGCTAGCATTAGCAGTTTTTTTGGTAGCGCTTGAAATAGTCTTCGACAACCAGGTGCTTTTATTACCTGTAAGTCGCATCACTGTACAGGTAAATTTAGTTACCAAAATGTCCAAACGTTCGTACAGTGATGAAGCTATTTATAGTATAATGACCATGTCAGGTGAGAGTGATGGGGAAGCCTCACCGGCAGAATCAGGGTCAGTATACGAACCAGATGACGGCAGCGGCTCCCTGACAGATAGCTCCGATGACAGATGGGTCCCTGTTAGACCCAGGCGTACCCGACCCCATTCTGAAGATGTTGTTGAGATGCAGGAATCGCAGGGTGCTCGTATGGAGCAGAGTGTGGTTACTAGTGCCGCTCATTTTTCTGGCGACCTGGCAAGCGCCAGTGGCCTAGTACACCCTGGACCTAGTACAACCAGCACTGCAGTAACACCTGGTGACGTGGCGAGTCCCCTTAGTGCAGTTGAAGCTGGTGCGGTGGCTAGCACAAGTAGTGGCCCGCAGCCACCGCGTATTCGTAGACAGGCCCATAGAGCCCATAGTGCCCTCCCTGATGCGCTGGCATTTCCTAATTGGCAACCAACTGATTCTACAGCGCCAGTACTTCCCCCATTCACCGCCCAACCTGGAATCCACGCGGAGACAGCTGGTTTTACGCCCCTGAACTTTTTTGAGCTGTTCTTCACGGAAGATCTTTTCAGATCTATTGTGGATCAATCAAATTTATATGCACAACAATTTATCGCCGCCAACCCAAATTCGCCCCTTGCCAGACCATTCGGCTGGAATCCTATAATGGTTTCCGATTTTAAAATCTTTCTGGGCCTTTCCCTCCACATGGGCATAACTAAACAAAGTGAATTGCGGCTATATTGGTCCACTAGCCCAGCTCACCATATGCGCATGTACTCTGCCTCCATGTCCAGGGGGAGATACGAGCAAATTCTGCGATTTATGCATTTCAGCGACAATGAAATCTGTCGTCCTTGGGGAGACCCTGCATATGATCGGCTCCACAAAATTCGGCCCCTCATAGACCACTTCAATCAGCGGTTTGCAGCCTTGTTTACCCCCGAACAAGTTGTCTGCATTGACGAGTCCCTGATTAAATTTACTTTTCTTGCTATGAAACAGTACCTCCCCAGCAAGCGTGCCAAGTACGGGGTCAAGCTGTACAAGCTCTGTGACAGGGCCACAGGCTATACAGTTAGTTTCCGGGTCTATGAGGGAAAAGATAGCTGTGTGGAGCCCCCAAACTGCCCAGACTACATAGGGAGCAGCGGTAAGATTGTTTGGGACTTGGTGTCACCCTTATCCGGAAAGGGGTACCATTTGTACGTGGACAACTTTTATACAAGCGTGCCACTATTTAGTCACCTGCTTGAATTACAAATTGGCGCATGTGGCACCGTGCGACCTAATCGCCGGGACTTCCCCCAACGGCTTTAAATTCCTGTCTTAGTCGGGGGGCGAGAGCCTGCTTGAAAACGGACAAATTGCTTGCGGTGAAGGGGAAGGATACGCGGGATGTTTATGTTCTGTCCTCCCTTCACGCAGACACGACAGTCCAAATCCCTACGGCAACTGGCGCTATGGAGAAACCCCTCTGCGTCCACGAATATAATCTTAATATGGTAGGGGTGGACCTTAACGACCAGCTTTTGGCGCCTTATTTAGTTGCCCGTAAAGCCAGACGCTGGTACAAAAAAGTGTCTGTTTACCTTTTCCAATTGGCTATGCTGAACGCCTTTGTCCTATACAGGGCGTCAGGACGAACTGGACCCTTCCGGGAATTCCAGGAAGCGTTCATCCTTGCCTACCTGTACCCAGGAGGCATGCCTGCCCAACTTCCCCTTCCAGATGCAGTGAGCCGGCTGCATGAGAGGCATTTTCCTTATGCCATCCCGCGTACCCCTACCCAAATACGACCCCAAAGACGATGTCGTGTCTGTAGCAGGCGCGGATTTAGGCGTGACACCCGCTATTATTGTCCCAAATGTCCTGACCAACCTGGTCTCTGCATCGGGGAATGTTTTGAGCGCTACCATACACTAGTGGAGTATTAGTGTAGGGTACAGCACGACATAGTGTAGGGCACACAAACACAGGGTCTCGAAGGATGTTGGATGTCCATCGACATTTTGAGAGACCCGAGCTGGAAGAGAAGATCGCAGAAGATCACAGTCCCAAATCAAGGAACAACAGTTAGAAAGAAAAATAAAAGGATCCAAAAACTGTTGTTGTGTCAGTAATTTTATATGTCCTTCTACTCCTTCCTACTGTACTTTTTTCAATGTCCTTTGTTTGTTTTTTCATTCTTTTGTGACCTGTTTCTCTTGCAGGTACTCGTCGGCTACCACGCATTGATTTTATATATTCTGACACAAACAGTGTTTGCGCTCAGCATATATGGATACCTTTGCTTATAGCAGCTGTGGTGATTTTCTGATTTCAGCACTGCAGTTAAAATCCTATTTTGGTATACGTGGATAGTGCCGTGTATACCCATCATTAAATTCAGTGGGTGGTTGTTTGGGCGGTTAATGATGAGAATCCAAAAACTGTTGTTGTCAGTCATTTTATATGTCCTTCTACTCTTCCTAATGTGCTTTTTTTAATGTACTTTGTTTGTTTTTTCATTCTTTTGTGACCTTTTTCTCTTGCAGGTACTCGTCGGCTACCACGCATTGATTTTATATATTCTGACACAAACAGTGTTTGCGCTCAGCATATATGGATACCTTTGCTGATAGCAGCTGTGGTGATTTTCTGATTTCAGCACTGCAGTTAAAATCCTATTTTGGTATACGTGGATAGTGCCGTGTATACCCATCATTAAATTCAGTGGGTGGTTGTTTGGGCGGTTAATGATGAGTAATACTACGCATTATTCCTGTGCTGATTTCTGCCACAGCCCACAGGCTGCATGAAAAAAAAAAAACCTATATGCCAAACAAGGACCAGCAATGTACTGGTACGTTGCTGGACTTTGAGTGGTTATACCAGGATGATGCCTGCAGATTTAGGCATCATCTTGGTATCGTTTTTTGCAGCCAGCATTCGGCTTACATGTAAAAGCAATCCTAGCAGGTAATTGGCCGCTAGACTGCTTTTACATGCAGTGGGAGGGGCCTCCCCCCCCACCGCCGCCTTCCGCAGCCTTCCTTGGTTTTTCTTGGGCTCTCCTGTCCCACCGGTTAACCCGAGAGTGCAGCCGGTGGTTCAATTATCTAACCATAGAGCTAATTGGAGATGAGAATGGCTCCAATCATCTCTATGGCCTAAGATGCCGGAGGCTACGAGCATTTTATGACTTCTGTTTCGCCAGAAATAAACAGGGCCATTGGGAAAGTATTTTATCACACCAATTTTGGCGTGGTCAGATGCATTAAGGTCAGAGGAGAGATCTAAAGTATAAAAGACCCCAATTTTTTTAAAAAAGAGTACCTGTCACTACAGATTGCTATCATAGGGGATATTTAAATTCACTGTGATAACAATAAAAATGATTTAAAAAAAAAAAAAATTAAAGGAAAGGTGTCAAAATAACATAAAAAAGCAAAAGAAAAAAGAAAAAAAAATTAATTGAGCCCCCCCCTTTCCCCCCGTACTTGCGCGCAATGGTGCACGCAAGCGTTGGTCTAGTGTCATATGTAAACCGCAATTGCAGCATGCATGTGAGGTATCGCTGCGATTGCTAGATCGAGTGCAGTAATTCTTGCAGTAGACCTCCTCTGTAAGTCTAAAGTGGTAACCTGTAGAGACTTTTAAAGGTTTTTAAAAATGTACGTATGTCTTTGCTGCTGCGCAGGCATGCGCAATTTGTCATGTTAGGTGTCTATGAACTCGGCATAAGATCATCTTTTAAATTTTACCAAAAAAATTTGAATTATATAGAGTATTTGTGCAATAAATTAAAAAAAAATGTATTTTTTTCGCAAAAATTGCGTTTGGAAAATCTGTGCACAAATACCGTGTGACAAAAAAATTTGCAACATCCACCATTTTATTCTATAGGGCCTCTGCTTTAAAGAAATATATAATGTTTGGGGGTTCAAAGTAATTTTCTAGTAAAAAAAAATATTTTTTCATGTAAACAAAAAGGCACAGAAAAGGCTTGGTTAGAAGAGTGGTTAGAAGAGTGGGTGATGTGTGGCTAAGATTGAGCATAAAATGCCGGGACAGTTCAAACACCCCCCAAATGACCCCTTTTTGAAAAGTAGACTCCCAAAGCTTTTTTCTGAGAGGCATGGTGAGTCCATGGAGTATTTTATATTTTGCCACAAGTTTCGGGAAAATTATTATTTTTTTTTTTTGTTGTTTTTTTACAGAAAGTTGTCACTAAATGATATATTGCTCATGCATGCCATGGGAATATGTGAAATGACACCCCAAAATACATTCTTTTGCTTCTCCTGAGTACAGGGATACCACATGTGTGAGACTTTTTGGGAGCCTAGCTGTGTATGCGACCCCGACAACCAGTCCACATCTTCAGGTTTTCTAATAGCGTAAATTGCTGATTTTACCCCTGACTACCTGTCACAGTTTCAGAGGCCCTGAAATTTCAAGATAGCACAAAACCCCCCAAATGACCCCATTTTGCAAAGTAGACACTCCAAGCTACTGGCTGAGAAGCATGGTGAGTCCATGGAATAGTTTATATTTTGCCACAAGTTTCGGGAAAAAATTTTTTTTTTATTTTTTTACACAAAGTTGTCAGTAAATGATATATTGCTCCCACAGACCATGGGTATATGTGAAATGACACCCCAAAATACATTCTGCTGCTTCTCCTGAGTACAATTATACCCCATGTGTGAGACTTTTTGCCAGTCTAGCCGCGTACAGGACCCGGAAAACCAATGCGCACCTTTTGGCTTTCTAAGGGCGTAAATTGTTGATCTCACTCCTTACTACCTATCACACTTTTGAAGTCCATAAAAGCCAAGATGGCACAAAACCCCCCCAAATGACCCCATTTTGCAAAGTAGACACTCCAATCTATTTGCTGAGAGGCATGGTGAGTATTTTGCAGCTCTCATTTTTTTTGGAAAATGAAGTAAAAACAGGAAAATGCATTTTTTTTCCTCTTTTTTCAATTTCCAAAACTTTGTGACAAAAAGTGAGATCTGCAAAACACTCAACATGCCTCTCTGCAAATAGCTCAGGGTGTCTACTTTCCGAAAAGGGGTCATTGGGGGGGGGGGGGGGGGTTGTGCTGTCTTGGCATTTCATGGCCTCCAAAACTGTGATAGGTAGTCAGGAGTGAAATCAACAATTTACGCCCTTGGAAAGCCTGAAGGCAAAGATTGGTTTTCGGGGTCCTGTACTCGGCTAGACTGCAAAAAAGTCTCACACATGGGGTATCCCTGTACTCAGGAGAAGCAGCAGAATGTATTTTGGGGTGTCAGTTCACATATACCCATGGCATGTGTGAGCAATATATCATTTACTGACAACTTTGTGTAAAAAAAAAAAAAAATATATATATATATATATATAATTCCCGGAACTTGTGGCAACATATAAAATATTCCATGGACTCACCATGCCCCTCAGCAAATAGATTGGGGTGTCTACTTTCCAAAATGGGGTCATTTGGGGGGGGGGGTTTGTGCTATCTTGGAATTTTAGGGCCTCCGAAACTGTGATAGATAGTCAGGAGTGAAATCGACAATTTACGCCCTTGGAAAGCCTGAAAGCGGGGACTGGTTTTCGGGGACCTGTACTCGGCTAGACTGCAAAAAAGTCTCACACATGGGGTATCCCTGTACTCAGGAGAAGCAGCAGAATGTATTTTGGGGTGTCATTTCACATATACCCATGGCATGTGTGAGCAATATATCATTTACTGACAACTTTGTGTAAAAAAAACAAAAAAAAATAATAATAATATATTTCCTGGAACTTGTGGCAAAATATAAAATATTCCATGGACTCACCATGCCTCTCAGCAAATAGCTTGGGGTGTCTACTTTTCAAAATGGGGTCATTTGGGGGGGTTTTGTGCTATCTTGGAATTTTAGGGCCTCCGAAACTGTGATAGGTAGTCAGGAGTGAAATCAACAATTTACGCCCTTGGAAAGCCTGAAAGCGGGGACTGGTTTTCGGGGACCTGTACTCGGCTAGACTGCAAAAATATCTCACACATGGGGTATCCCTGTACTCAGGAGAAGCAGCAGAATGTATTTTGGGGTGTCATTTCACATATACCCATGGCATGTGTGAGCAATATTTCATTTTCTGACAACTTTGTGAAAAAAAAAAAAAAAATATATATATATATATATATATATATATTTCCCGGAACTTGTGGCAAAATATAAAATATTCCATGGACTCACCATGCCTCTCAGCAAATAGCTTGGGGTGTCTACTTTCCAAAATGGGGTCATTTGGGGGGGGTTTGTGCTGTCTTGGAATTTTAGGGCCTCTGAAACTGTGACAGGTAGTGCAGAGGTGACATGCACAATTTACGCCATTAGAAAACCTGAGAGTGTTGATTGGTTTTCGCGGTCCTGTACACATCTAGGCTCCCAAAAAGTCTCACAAATGGGGCATCCCCATACTCAGGAGAAGTGGCAGAATGTATTGTGGGGTGTCATTCCACATATACCCATGTCATGTGTGAGAAATTTATCTTTTAGTGACAATGTTGTGTAAAAAAAATAAAAAAAAAATAGTAATTTTCCCAAAACTTGTGGTAAAATATATAATATTCCATGGACTCACCATGCCTCTCAGCAAACAGCTTGGGGTGTCTACTTTCCAAAATGGGGTCATTTGGGGGGGTTTTGTGGTGTCTTGACATTTCAGGGCCTCCTAAACCGTTAGAGGTAGTGAGAAAATGCAATGAAAAATGTACGCCCTTTGAAATTCTGATGGTGGTGATTTGTTTTTGGGGACCCGTACACAGCTAGGCTCCCAAAAAGTCCCACATATGTGGTATCCCTGTACTCAGGAGAAGCAGCAGAATATATTTTGGGGTGTAATTACACATATACCCATGGCATGTGTGAGCAAAACATCATTTCAATGACAACTTTGTGTAAAAAAAAATATATATATTTTTTTTAGTCATTTTTCAAACACCTGTGACAAAAAAATGAAACATTCAATGAGCTCAACATGCCTCTCAGAACATTCCTTAGGATGTCTACTTTCCAAAAAGTGGTAGTTTGGGGGGTTTTGTACTGCCCTGCCATTTTAGCACTTCATGAAATGAGATAGGCAGTCAGAAATTAAAGCTGCGTAAATTTCAGTATTTACACCATAGATTGTAGATGCTATAACTTTTGCGAAAACCAATAAAAATACGCTCATTGAATTTTTTTTGTCAAAGACATGTAGCTAAATATATTTTGGCCAAAAAAAAAATACATAAATTGAGTATATTGAATATTTTTTAAAAGACAAAGTTGAAAATGTCATTTTTTTGCAAAATTTTCGCTCTTTTTTTATTAATATCGCAAAAAATAAAAAGCGCAGAGGTGATCAAATACCACCAAAAGAAAGCTCTGTTTGTGGGAAAAAAAGGACGTAAATTTCGTTTGGGTACCACATTGCATGACCGCACAATTGTCAGTTAAAGTCACGCAGTGCCGAGTCTTAAAATACCCCCTGGTCAGGAAGGGGGTAAAATCGTCCGGGGCTTAAGTGGTTAAAAAAAATGTGAAAAATATTGTTATTTTTGCAAAATCAACGCTTTTTTTTGTTTATAGCGCATGATCAAAAGATTGCACAGGTGATCAAATACCACCAAAAGAAAGCTCTGTTTGTGGGAAAAAAAAGACGCCAAATTTGTTTAGGTACAGTGTCGCACGACCGCGCAATTGTCCGTTAAAGTCACGCAGTGCCGAATCGCAAAATAGGCCCTGGTCAGGAAGGGGGTAAAATCTTCCGGGGCTTAAGTGGTTAATTGGTATTGCTGAATCTTGGCTTAATTCTTCACATGACTGGGCTATTAATATTCCTGGCTATGCTCTCTTTTGGAAAGACAGGGTAAAACGAAGGAGTGGGGGTGTCTTTCTCTATGTGAGAAGTGATCTCAAAGTGAGTGTGAAAGAGGACCTAGTTAATGGGGAGTGTAATGAGTCTAAAGCAATATGGGTGGAAATGTACATACGTGTGCATAATACAAAGATTATCATTGGAGTTTGGTATAGACCTTCCAGTATTAATGAGGAGGCTCCATGCACAGATAGAAAGGGCTGCATGGGCTGGGACAGTGATGATAATGGGGGATTTTAATTACCCAGACATTGACTGGAGTAATGGCACTGCTGGAACAGTTAAAGGGTAAACATTTATAAACCTATTACAAGACAATTTTATGGTGCAGTTTATTGAGGCCCCCGACTAGAAGTTATGTTCTGCTGGACCTGATAATCTCAAACCATGCAGAGCTTATTACTAATATTGATATAAAAGAATATCTGGGTAGCAGTGACCATAATATGATTTAATTTAATGATAGCTGTAAGCAACAAACGCATACAGGAAATATAACAACACTTAACTTATAGAGAGCAAATTTTCCCAGGATGAGGGCTGCTCTGCAAGACTTAGACTGGGAGGAAATATTGGCATCGAAGAACACAGAACAGAAATGGGAATTTTTCAAAAAAAACTGTATGCGAACTCACTGCAAAGTATGTTCCCATGGGCAAGTTTAAAAGGCTAAAACCTATGTGGCTCACGGCCAAAGTTAAAAAAACCTATAAATAATAAGAAATGTGCTTTTAAAAAATATAAAAATAAAAGAACACTATCATTGTTTATTGGTTACAAAGACTATTACAGAATATGTAAAAAGGAAATCAAGGACGCAAAAATTCAAAATGAGAGACAGATTGCAAAACATAGTGGGACAAACCCCCAAAAATTCTTCAAATATATTAATAATAAAAAGGTTAGGTCTGCTCATGTAGGCCCTTTACAAAATAATCTGGAGTGGGTGACTGGGGGCAAAGAGAAGGCAAATTTATGAAATACTTTCTTTAGCTCTGTATATACAAAGGAGCATGGGGGAGCTCATGACCATAATGAGGATGGTATTGACACAGCCCCAAATGATCCACAATGGCTCAAAAGTGATATGGTCTGGAAATATTTCGACAGAATAAAGGGGGATAAAGCAGCTGGACCAGATGGCATCCACCCACACATCCTAAAAGAATTGAGCTCTGCCATTTCAAAAGCCTTTGTTTCTAATGTTTAGGGACTCGTTAAGGACTGGAATAGTATTGCTGGATTGGCGTAGGGCCAATGTGGTGCCTATATTTAAAAAAGGATAAAAGTCTTTGCCAAGTAACTATAGACCTGTTAGTTTAACTTATATAGTCAGGAAGATACTGGAGAGTTTAATAAAAGACCACATAGACGAGTTCTTGCTGGAAAAAAATATGTTAAGCAACAGACAACATGGATTCATGAAAGACAGAACTTGTCAAACAAACCTGATTTCTTTTTATGAGGAGGTAAGTCAAACCTTGGACAGAGAATTGGCTGTGGACGTAGTATACTTGGATTTTGCAAAAAGCATTTGACACAGTTTCCCACACATGGTTAATGTGTAAGGTAAAGTCTACAGGCTTGGAAAGCTTGGAGTTGCAATTCCCAGTTGAAGCCTGTAAGAGAGGGAAATGCATTGGACAGGAGAAGCCAGTGTCTGTCACCTTGCTCGGTCCGCACTGCAGGTGGCCATGTCATTTTTACCCATTTCGCTTGAATTTTTTGAATTGATATAAGTGCACTTCTTTTAATTAAATATTTTTGTTTTAATGGTAATGCACTTAGCCTCTTCCTTTCCCTGCATGTTTTTTCTGCTCACTGAGCTGACCAGCTGGTGCAGTGATCATCTCAGCTGTGAGTATCATGTGAAGGAGGATTGAGTATACAGAGGAGCCGACCAGCCCCTGTTCATATGAGCCACAATGCACAAGCAAACAGCCAGCAAACAGCAACGGAGAGGGATATCCATCCATCCAAGGAGAGGTCCGGTATCCTAACGCTACTTACCTGCAGCAAGCTGGTAAGAGGCTATTGCCTTAGTCCGTCCTCATATTGGATGTCATCTGATATCGCACCTTTATTCTTTAATCTGTTTAAGGCTGTTACACAGTTTCATAAAGCCAGAGATTGTCATTTTGCACGATCTATGTTATTTGTAGCAGTTTTTATTGACTTTAAAGATTTTATCACTTTTTACACCTTTGTGAATTCATTAATTGGTCCATGTTCATAACTCTTTCAGGCCACTGTGGACTTTTTTTTATATATGCAGTGATTTTTGATCACATACAGAGAAGATAGCACACTTTATTTTATTATCTCCATTCAATTGTTCCCATATTCAGGAATTCTAAGTGCAGCATGCATACTTGATCAGTGCATCTATACCTTATACAATATATATGTATAAAGGTACCTGTTTGATCGCATTCCTTGGGACATTTATCAGATTGAGTAGAGTATATCCTGGAGATCCTGGGCACATATTGCTGAAGGCCCTCCTCCCAGTCCTCAGCGCCAAACGCCGGGATATCATTGTTCCATATAGAGAGCATATGGGTGCTCTGGCCCACATCCCTGATAGCGATTCTAAGGTATATTGAGGACAGGATTCAATCTGCGTTTCTGGTGATAAGAAAGCACTCCCCCACATTGGGGGCCAATGTTATTTCGCCTGGGAACTGTGACTGAGCCGCATTCCTCAGCTGCAGGTAATGGAACAGCATACAGGTGGCTCACTTTCGCTGACACCTGTCTCCACACCTTGAGTGTTGTGCACATTGGTACTGTTATTACTGGGTGGGCCTTTGGACTTCAAAATATTAGGTTGCTTAGTGCAGCATAGGATCCCAGCACCGCTGCCTCAACACTCACTGCCAGATTGTCACGTGGCTGGGCAAACCCACTATCGCACCGTTACCAAGACCGCTGCACAGTAATATTGGCAAAAATGTGGCAGCGCCAGACCTCCAAGCGGCAGGGGCAGAGGCCGGGTGGATTTTGCAATCCTGGGAGTGCAGCCTGCACAGATAAAGTTAACTAAGTTCAAGTTTGTTGAAGAAGGCATTCGGGATTGGCACTAGGGTGTTGTGCAACACATAAAGAATTTTCGGGATCAATAGCATTGTAAAGTGACCCTGCCCACTGGTGTCAGTGGTAGAGATTTCCATGTCTGACATTTGTGGACTAACTGTTGCATTATGGGGTATACATTATCCTCCAGATATTGGGCAGGGTCCCTCTGGATCTCAATTCCCAGATAGCGAAACCTGGAGACCCAGAGAGAGAGAATAACAGCGATTTGCTCTAATTATTGGGAACTCCTGAGAAGGTTCAGTGCTGCCTCCAGAGAGTCAGTTGCGTCTGGTAGGTACAGAAATGCATTGTCTGCATATAGCGAAATTAGTTAAAGTAAGGGACCCACCCGTATACCCCCACCCCACCCTATCAGAAGAACGGATCATTGTGATTTTTTTTTTTTTTTAGCACTAATGAAAAGTGGAGCACTCGTTCTGAGCACCAGCTGGGAGCAAGAAGCACTTGTTGGATATTGCAGCTGCTAATGGAAGACTGCATTTACATTGGTTTACCACCATTTCACCTTTACTGTTTATTGCACAGACTATGGGTTTGCACTGATTTAATGTATATTTTTGTGCACTGTTATTTGATTAAATCCATGTTTATTTCAGTGCATTATGCACTGTGATTTTTTTTTTTACATTTAAGTTTTTATTGTTCCACCACTTTGAATATTATAGCGCGGTACTATTTAAAAATTTTATTTTATTTGGCACATTTATGAGTGTGTGAACAGTACCAGCAGCTTAGTTAAATTTACCCCTTGGGAAAACATTGTTCAGTTAGTAGCTTGCAGGAATTTCATTTTATATTTAATTCAAACTGCAATTCACTGCTAAAGTAAGTACAAGTAGTAAATATACAGCACAGAATATAGTACTGTATATAGTACCAAACGGCTTCTTCATAGTATGAGCTGTGAAAATGTGAAATAGACTCCCTCCAGAACTAGTTCTGGCAAGCTCAGTAATATGTTTTTAAAAAAGAACTGAATATATTTCTAAATGCACAAAATATAACTGGATACTAACATTTATAGGTAATAACAATACGGGAACACAAGAAGGAAAAAATCCGGAATCGGTTCCCTTGAACCTTTATTGCACCTTCTATAAAAAAAAAAGAAAAACATCACAGACAGTGTAGGGTACAGCTGAAATTTAACGTGTTCCATGCTTCAGTTAGTGCTTGCTCGTAACCACTTATCCCCAGGACCAACACAAACCTTATATACTCTGCATAACAATGGAACTGATTACACCTGATGAGAGGGCTCCTCCAATCTCTCACACGAGAGGGGTGTATGGAGAGCCCAATCAAATGGACCAAGCAGTTTAGAAAACACATATAGTTTACATCCATGCCCTGTGTGTCGGTTTACCAACCTTCTATATAACCAACCCATGTATATTTACAAAGAAGCCACAGCTATATATGCATATATATATATATATATATATATATATATATATATATATATATATATTATATATATATATATATATATATATATATAATATATATATATTGTAACCCATAAATGGCACTTGTTGTTTTAATAGACACAAACTTGAGGCAGATAAATGGAGGTTAGTAGACACTTAATTCAAGCAGCCACCAGAAATCCACACTCGGCAGCCCACCTTTTTGTAAATAACTCAAGAAATTAAATAGACACCAAAATCCAACATAATTAAAAAAAACAAAATGTCAATAAAAATGGGTCCTTCTCCTCCCCACCATCTGCTCACAATTGGATGTGGACCTTCTAATTGCACTATAGTCTGCAGTAAAATTCACACTAAGTGGAGAATTTTAAACAACTATAATGCTAATACTATTTGGCTCCATAAAAACTCCTTAGTTATATCCCTGATAAACAAAAGTGGCCAGGTATTTTATTGGAAATTATTGGTGACCTCTGGCTCAATGTCTACTCAGCCCGTTGGAGCTAACCTGCTCCAACACAAGGAGCAACCAATACATCCGACACTCTAGCAGCAGCATTGTATACTTACAGTATGTAAATACAAGACACAGAAATACTGGCCAGGCGTATATGTAGGGAGAAACTGTAAGTACCCAGAACGGTATCTACTGCTGGCCGCAATCCGACACACGAAGCGATTGGTATGCCCGATCCCACAAGGACACCTCTCAAACATCATACATAGCATAAATAGGAGGGAGCAACCAGTCGAATAGTGAAGGGGAAGCCGATGGCATAGAGTGCAATGTGTAATTCGCCTGTCAGAGCTCACCGGCTGCAGCACAAACCGATACACACGCACGAGCGCACAGCAGCCAACATTATTAACATAATTCTACATTTCTGTTTCAGTTGTTTTATTACATTTTTTCTGAAGAAAAAGGAGGAACATTACAATGCAGAACCGCGAACAATCCTCGCCAAGCTCTGTACATTTAACAACTTAAATACATAAAAAGGGGGAAGCATAACAAATAGGATGAAACCATCTATGAGGTGCCTTATAGTCACATACAAATAGGGAGATCAAGCGTATGATAACTAGCTGCATGATATAGACCTATAAGTATGCCTCCTGATCTGAATCCAATCGAACACCTATGGGGAATTCTGAAGAGACACGTTGATGATCATCACTCTCAATCCAGCATCCATGCTCTAAAAGAGGTTGTTCTTAAAGAATGGAAAAAGATAGATGTTGCAATTTGTCGCCAACTTGTTCATTCCATGCCTAGAAGACTTTCTTTACAAATAATAGAGGTCATACAAAATATTAGATGTAGTAGTTTTTGTTGTGGGTTTTATTCATTTTTGCATCAACTAATTTGAGTAAAACTGAAGATTGTGTAATCAAAGTCATATTATTACCTTTACTTTTATGTAACAGAGTTAAACAAATGTTCTAAAAAACTCAGTTTTGTAAAAATTTTGGAAATTGTTCTTGAGAGAATGAATAAAATCTTACTCTTCAAAAGAAGGGGTGTACTCATTTATGCTGAGCACTATATATACTGTATGTATATGTGTGTGTGTGTGTGTATATATATATATATATATATATATATATATATATATATATATATATATATATATATATATATATATATATGTATATACAATGCCTTGCGAAAGTATTCGGCCCCCTTGAACTTTGCGACCTTTTGCCACATTTCAGGTTTCAAACATAAAGATATAAAACTGTAATTTTTTGTGAAGAATCAACAACAAGTGGGACACAATCATGAAGTGGAATGAAATTTATTGGATATTTCAAACTTTGTTAACAAATAAAAAACTGGGCGTGCAAAATTATTCAGCCCCCTTAAGTTAATACTTTGTAGCGCCACCTTTTGCTGCGATTACAGCTGTAAGTCGCTTGGGGTATGTCTCTATCAGTTTTGCACATCAATAGATTGAAATTGTTGCCCATTTCTCCTTGCAAAACAGCTCGAGCTCAGTGAGGTTGGATGGAGAGCGTTTGTGAACAGCAGTTTTCAGTTCTTTCCACAGATTCTCGATTGGATTCAGGTCTGGACTTTGACTTGGCCATTCTAACATCTGGATATGTTTATTTGTGAACCATTCCATTGTAGATTTTGCTTTATGTTTTGGATCATTGTCTTGTTGGAAGACAAATCTCCGTCCCAGTCTCAGGTCTTTTGCAGACTCCATCAGGTTTTCTTCCAGAATGGTCCTGTATTTGGCCCCATCCATCTTCCCATCAATTTTAACCATCTTCCCTGTCCTTGCTGAAGAAAAGCAGGCCCAAACCATGATGCTGCCCCCACCATGTTTGACAGTGGGGATGGTGTGTTCAGGGTGATGAGCTGTGTTGCTTTTACGCCAAACATAACGTTTTGCATTGTTGCCAAAAAGTTTGATTTTGGTTTCATCTGACCAGAGCACCTTCTTCCACATGTTTGGTGTGTCTCCCTGGTGGTTTGTGGCAAACTTTAAACAACACTTTATATGGATATCTTTAAGAAGTGGCTTCTTAGGAGGCTTCCAGTTCCGGCGCTCATGGGGGAGGAGTGAGCATGCTAGGCTCCTGCACCGCCCGTGTTTGTATCCACATGTAAAGCCTCCCTGAGTGATGTGACCCGAGACCCGAGATAGCGGAGAAAAAGATAGATCTTAGCCACCAGATCTCAGCCACCAGAGCCCACCTGTCTGCACCGCACCGAGATTTGTACGAGTGCTGGGGATATCGGAGCATCTCACCTGCTGTGCCGCCAACACTGCCTATACCGACTGGACCGCTCCGACCGCACCGACCGCACTATTGAGCTGCGTAGATGCAAGACACCACTGGGCTGTGTCTATGCAGTTAGATTAGCAACCGGAGCAGCGGAGAGAGCGGGAGTAACCGGAGCAGGGGAGAGAGCGAGTGAGACACCGGCAGATATTAGAGCTGCTGAAGTGGAGCCGCTTGGTGTGTGGAGATTTGCATAAAAACTTGCTATACCTGCTATACTGCTTATACTGCTTATAAACCTGGATGTCCATGTTCGGCGGGTTCGGCCGAACTTGAAAAAAAAGTCCGGGTCCGTGTCCCGGACTTTTTCCGAACTTTACCCGGACACCGAACCCCATTAAAGTCAATGGGGACCCGAACTTTCAGGCACTAAAATGGCTCTAAAAAAACAATGGAATGGGCTAGAGTGCTGCAAATGGCAGCAAAATGTAGTTAAGAGCATGGCAAGTGCTCTGCAAACAAATGTGGATAGGGAAATAACTTAAAACAACAACAAAAAACAGAAAATAAAAAACAATTTTCTTCATCTGTGAAGGACGAGGCCCATATGGAGTAGGAGGGAGGTTGAGGTGGCGGTGGATGTGGCGGTGTAGGTGGAAGCGGCGGTGGAGGGGGACGAGGTAGCCAACACTGCTTTTTTTTAGTCATTTAAAATTAGGGTACACCCCAAAAGAGTGAGAAAGATCAAAAATATAACAATGGCTGGGTAAGGTCGGTATCCATCTCTATTCTGCACAAGGTACGGAAAAGTCCTGTGGGATCCATGCCTGGTTCATTTTAATGAACGTGACCTTGTCCACATTGTCTCTGGACAGGCGGCTGCGCTTGTCTGTGATAACGCCCCCAGCCGTGCTAAATACACGCTCAGATAATACACTGGCTGCAGGGCATGCCAGCACCTCCAAGGCGTAAAGGGCAAGCTCAGGCCATGTGCCCAATTTGGAGACCCAGAAGTTGAAGGGGGCAGACCCGTCATTCACTACATGTAGGCATGTGCACACATACTGCTCCACCATGTTGGTGAAATGCTGCCTCCTGCTAAGACGTACCATATGAGCTGCTGGTGCTGCTGTTTGTTGTGGCGTGCTGACAAAGCTTTTCCACATTTCGGCCATGCTAACCCTGCCTTCTGAGGTGCTGGCGGTGCCCTGGTTGCGTTGGCGACCTCTTCCTCCTCTGCCTTGGCCTTGTGCTTCCACTGTGGCCCCGCTGTCAGGTGGGAATGCCAGCAGCATCGCATCTACCAGTGTGCGCTTGTACTCCCACATCTTGCGATCACGCTCCAGTGAGTGAATTAAGGACGGTACGTTGTCCTTGTAACGGGGATCCAGCAGCGTGGCCACCCAGTAATCAGCACAAGTTAGAATGTGGGCAACTCGGCGGTTGTTGTGGAGACACTGCAGCATATAATCGCTCATGTGTGCCAGGCTGCCCAGAGGCAACGAAAGGCTGTCCTCTGTGGGAGGTGTATCGTCTGTGTCCTCTGTATCCCCCCAGCCACGCACCAGTGATGGCCATGAGCTGGCCTGGGTGCCACCCTGCTGTGAACATGGTTCCATCTCCTCCTCCATCTCCTCCTCCTCATCCTCCTCATCCTCCAGAACTGTGCCCCCGCTGGACAATTGTGTACCTGGCGTTTGTGGGTGCAGGAACCCACCCTCGGAGCCACTTGTGAATGACTGCCCTGAAAGCCTTGGAAATGATCCCTCTTGCTCCTCCTCCTCCTGTGCCACATCCTCTTCCATCATCGCCCGAATCATTTTTTCAAGGAGGCATAGAAGTGGGATTGTTAAGCTGACAACGGCGTCATCGGCACTGGCCATGTTGGTGGAGTTCTCAAAACAGCGCAACAAGGCACACAGGTCTCGCATGGAGGCCCAGTTATTGGGAGTGAAGTGGTTCTGTTCCGCGTGCGTGCTGCAGCTGAAACTCCACTGTGGCCTGCTGCTGCTCGCACAGTCTTTCCAGCATGTGCAAGGTGGAGTTCCACCTTGTGGGCACGTCACATATGAGGCGGTGAGCAGGAAGGCCGAAGTTACGCTGCAGCGCTGACAGGCGAGCAGCAGCAGGGTGAGAACGCCGAAAGTGCGCACAGACGGCCCGCACTTTCTGCAGCAGCTCTGACATATCGGGGTAATTTTTAAGGAACCTCTGCACCACCAAATTCAGCACATGTGCCAGGCAAGGGATGTGCGTCAAACCGGCTAGGCCCAGAGCTGCTATGAGATTTTGCTCATTATCGCACACCACCAGGCCGGGCTTGAGGCTCGCTGTCAGCAACCACTCATCGGTCTGCTGTTCCATGCTCCTCCACAACTCCTGCGCGGTGTGTGGTTTTTCCCCCAAACAGGCAAGTTTTAAAACTGCCTGCTGTCGTTTACCCCTGGCTGTGCTGAAGTTGGTGGTGAAGGTGTTACGCTGACGGGATGAGGAGGCGTTAGAGGATGAGGAAGTGGAGTAGGAGGAGTTAGGAACAGGAGGCAAACTGAAGCGCCCTCGGTGGTGGAAGGACATGCGCCAAATTGCTATCCGTCTCAGGCCCATCCGCCACTGCATTTACCCAGTGTGCCGTTAGGGAGATATAACGCCCCTGACCGTGCTTACTGGTCCACGTATCGGTAGTTAGGTGGACCTTGCCACAGATGGCGTTGCGCAGTGCACACCTGATTTTTTTTCCCCCACTTGGTTGTGCAGGGAAGGGATGGCTTGCCTGGAAAAGTAGTGGCGGCTGGGCACGACGTACTGTGGGACAGCCACCGACATAAGGCTTTTAAAACTGTGCGTCTCCACCAGACGGAATGACAGCATTTCAAAGGCCAAGAATTTTGAAATGCTGGCATTCAGGGCCAGGGATCGCGGGTGGGTAGGGGGGTACTTCCTCTTCCTCTGAAGTGTTTGGGAGATGGAAAGCTGAACGCTTCCACAGGACATTGTGGAGATGGTTGGTGACCCAGGTGGTGGTGTTGCTGACAGGTCCTCTGTTTGCGGGGTGGCAGGTGCCGGTATCACTACAGAGGTGGATGAAGAGGCCGAGACTGCAGCAGAAGAGGAAGCAGGAGGAGCCAGAGACCTTTATTGGTTTTGAAGGTGTCTACTCCACTGCAGCTCGTGCTTTGCACTTAGATGCCTGATCATGCAGGTTGTGCTAAGGTTGAGAAGGTTTATGCCTCGCTTCAGGCTCTGATTTCACAGGGTGCAAACCACTCGTTTCCTGTCATCAGCACATTGTCTGAAGAACTTCCACGCTAGAGAAATCCTTTGAGCTGGCTTTGGTGCGCTCGGTCCCTTGCTGCGTTGGGCAGTAGCAGGCGTAGTGTCTAGGGCACGGCCGCTCTGCTTCTGCACCCTTCTCCCTCTTCTGCTGTGCTGGTGGCTCTGTGCGACCACCGCCTCTTCCTCCAAACTACTCAGGTCACCTGCATGACCTTCATTCCATGTAGGGTCGAGGACCTCATCGTCCTCCACATCATCTTCCACCCAGTCTTCACCCCTGCCCTCCTTGTCGGTCTCCACAATTCTGAGTGCCGCAGCAGTTGGCACCTGCGTTTCATCATCATCAGAGACGTGCTGCGATGGTCCTTCCATGTACTCACCTTGAGAAATAAGAAGTTGGGCATCGCTGCACTCAATCTCTTCCACTTCTGGGGCAGGGCTAGGTGGATGGCCCGGGGAAACCCTGCTGACAGAGTCATCAAAAAGAAGAAGAGACTGCTGCAGGACTTGGGGCTCAGACTGCTTGCCTGATTTGCAAGGGGGTGAGGTGAAAGACGGTTGGACATCGGCTGCAGGTGCCAACTCTGACCTTTCTGCAGTAGACTGGGTGGGAGACAATGTGAAGGAACTGGAGGCACTGTCAGCAGCAAACCTATCTACTATTGCCTTTACTTGTTCTTGGCTCAACACTTGTAGAGGAGCATGATGCCCTACCAAATACTGCTGCAGGTTCTGTCGCCTACTGACACTTGAGGAAGGTGTTTCACTTGTGCGTGTAGCTGGCACAGATCGACCATGTCCTCTCCTTGCAACAGGAGCTCTACCAGCAGCACCACGACCCAGGCCACGGCCCCTATTTGACGTTCTCCTCATATTTCTGTAATTTATGAACTTGCCCTAGAAAGGTGTTTATTGAATAGCGGAACAAAACAACAACAGTATCGCACGGGTGTATCTCATAGTCAAATATGCAAACTATGCCGCAATTTAATTTTTTTTACCCCAAAAGGGTGTATATTGAATAGCGGAATAGAAAAAAGGATATAAAACGGTGTATCTCACATGTACAAACACAGACTAGGCCCCGATTACAATTTTTTGTACCCTAAAGGGAGGATGAGGATGAGGAGTAGGAGGAGTTCGGAACAGGAGGCAAACTGAAGCGACCTGCAATCCTTGGCGGTGGAAGGAGATGCGCCAAACAAATTTAAAAGGTGTATCTCACATGTACCGATACAGACTATGCTACAATTTAATTCTTTTTACCCCAAAAGGGTGTAGATTGAATAGCAGGAATAGAAAATATGATATAAAAAGGTGTATCTCACACTTACAAACCCAGACTAGGCCCCGATTACAATTTTTTGTACCCTAGGAGGCAAACTGAAGCACCCTGCAATCCTCGGCGGTGTGCCCAAAAAATTTTAAAGGTGTATCTCACACGTACCGATACAGACTATGCTGCAATTTAATTTTTTTACCCCAAAAGGGTGTAGATTGAATAGCGGAATAGAAAAAAGTATATAAAATTGGTGATTTTTCAATAGCACATGTGAACACAGCAGTGTCTTTTATGTTTTATGTCATGGTCAGCAGCAGGCTATGAAGGGAAAAAAAAAATCCCTTTTAACTTTGTAATTTTTAAATAGCACATTAGAACAACAATCTGTAGTAAAATATAGCTGAACGCTGCACACAACAGACTGATAAAAATATATTTTTTTCTCCCTCCTCCTCCTCCTCAGTGGGCTCAAGTGAGGGCAAAAAGATCGTTCACTGCACCACCCCCCACACAGCAAAATCGATGTAGATCGCTAACGGACGATTGTTCTGTCCTGTGTCTCCTATCTGTCCCTGCCTAATCTCTCCAGCCTGTCCCTGAAATGCTCAAATATCTTTCCCTGCCTACACTCCGACCTGTCCCTGCATTCTTTTTGGGCACAATGTTGTTTTTCCCTGTCTGTCCCTAATCAGCAGCAGCCAGCATGTATGATGTGTGCTCTCTCCCTACACTACAGAAGACTGACGCACTGCGCTGTGTCTCTCGAGCTTATAAAGACATGGGTCACATGCTTCAGATGGCCAATCATAGCTACTAATACATTAGTAGGCATGGCTGGGATGGCTTAAGGCACACCAGTTAAACGCTTGTTGTTTGGCTGTTGAAAGCCCGCCATTAAAAGCGTGCCATTACATACAAAACAGGAAATAAAATTACTGAACACGGATTTTAAACCCGAACATACAGTAAAGTTTTCGGGACCGTGTCCGGGTAGCAAAAATCCAATTATCCGGTACGGACCCGAATAATACAGTCCGTGTTCGCTCAACACTACTTATAAACAAACTTCTTAGACTGTATTACATCGTACTGCTGCTACTGCTACTGCACCTGTGTTATTACTGCTGACCACAGTGATAACTGGAGTTGGAGAGAGACCGACCCATTTTTTGTTATCTGCAATTTTGCCTAGTTTTGCTTTCACTGAACTGCATCTTATAGTACTTGTGCGCCTGCTCCTGTGCTTATATCACGGGGTTAACACCGGCTGGCACTGGCTGATAACGTCCGTTACAGTAGACAGCAGTAAATGGACCGATTTGTGAAGCGGGCCGCTCTCAGAGCCTTCAGAGCCTTCAGAGCAGTAACATCGCCTCAGAGGTACCCCATACTGCACCTCACACAGGCAAGATACCTGATGGGTCTTCCAATGTGACTATCTCTTTAGCTATACCTACTATGACCATGATGTCTACTATGCCCACCCTATCCACTACATCTCTCCCACCTGCTGTACACGCTTCTTCTGGTACATCTCTGTCTACCGTATTCTCTGCTTCTGCCACCTGTTTGATTGGGGTCCCTAAAATGGTCATCTCTGCATCTACAACTTATCCTTTGGAGTAGGACTTTAATACAGTAGCTGAGCTTCAAACCATCACCAAGTCAAAGGAGGAGGTGAGAGAACATGTGAGAAAACCTATGGTAATGAATACTCATGTGCAGATCAACACCTCTGAAACCCTCCCAGAGGATCCATCCTGTGGTCAGATAGCAGAGGCAGTGGCGGCTTTGTTGGCACCTACAATTAAACAAACAGTCGAAACTGCTATAATGCAGGGGCTTACACAGATACAAAAAGAGTTGCAACTTCATAAACCGCAAATACAGTAAGCAGAGATGAGAATTTCCTCTTTGAAAGATGAAACCATAGACAATAGTAAAGATATATCTGCACATGATAATGCCCTGCAACTATTGCAAGAAAAAATAGAGGACCTAGAAAATCGTTCTAGACGGAACAACCTCTGTATTATTGGGGTCCCAGAAACCTTTCAACCTGAGGTGCTTACTCATCTCTGCTCTGTTATAATACCAAATGCACTAGGAATAACAACTACCTGTGTAGTGGAACGAGCACATAGAACAACTCTAGGCCAGTCATAGCAAGATATCTGAATTATGCAGATAAAAATCTTATTTTTCAGAAATTCAAACAACAGCAGATTATTCAGCAGAGGTATCAAGGAAACGTAAAGCATTCTCCATAATATGTACAACTTTATATCATCACAAGATAAAATTTACACTGGCCTACCCGGCAATACTGTACCTCAATTCGGCAAAGGGTGAACGTATGTCGTTCAAAAACCCTGCAGATGCGGAGAAGTATCTTATCTCTATTAATATACCTGTGGAGGAGAGCTCGTCCTCAATCAGAAAGACAGCTTTATCTAGGAAAGCACGGATTGACCTTTCTAGAGACATTAAGAAAAGGTCAAAACAGGTGTAAAGAGCGTAAGCAGATAGACATGGAGGAGATAACAACCCACCTCCCCGGAATTGGACACAGATAATAGGAACACTGGTGTTAAATATGTAAAATGCAGGGTGGGTTTAGAGAGAAGAAAGGAGAGAGGAAAAAATTCTTGTTTTTTTTTCTCTCTGCTTTCTGTTTTTCTCTTTTTTTTTTTTTTTTTTTTTTCTTTTTGGGTACAGTTGGTTCTCTTTTGAAGGGCCTAAAATGGCCACATAATGGTTAATGGGCAATGATTGTGTGCTATAATTTTGTCTCAAGGTAAATGACATCCTCATGGTTTGATATCACCGGTTAGGAGCCACTAGGGTCCGTACTCCTTCACATGTAGAAAAAGGTGAAGTCAGAAATTTTTTTTACTATGCAGGATGCCCCTATCAAGGGACTTCCTGTCTCTTTTTTTTTGTTTTTCCTTTTTTTTTCCTTTTCTTTTTTTTTTTCTTTTCCTTCCTTATATGTCTACGTTATACCTTATTTAATATTTCTCACACCTTACAGACAATATACGAGAGAGATGGCAGACGCCCGACTGAGGTACCCATATTGCACTTTATATATGAACAAGGATATTGAATCCTATTGTCAGCTAAGATGGCCCCCTTGAATATCATATCATGGAACGTGAAGGGACTACATTCCCCAAATAAACGAATGCGCATTCTTAGACATCTGAAATGATTAAAAGCTGATATGGCCCTTGTGCAAGAAACACACCTAGGGGCAGACACATTCCATTACATGAAAAAGCTATGGGTTAGGGAAGTGATAGGTTCACCTGCGATACATCGAAAGGCAGGCGTTTTAATTCTCATAAATAAGGCGCTGTCTTGTAACATACATTCAGTACATACAGACTTATTGGGTAGGAAGGTATCAGCTGTAATTAAATTACCTGAACACTCCCTTCAAATTTCAAATATATATGCACCTAACTCTCCCACTAAGGTATTTTTTGAGGAGACAGCAGCATGGCTCTGTCAGGACCAAGCTACATACTATATAGTAGGAGGAGATTTAAACTCAGTTATGTGCTCGTGAGAGGACCGTAAAACTGGGCCCCCATCCCTTGCCCCTTCAGCTCAGACCCCTTATGAAGAACGTACTACGTTTCTTCGGGACATGATGGACTCCCTGAAGTTAATCGATTTTTGGCGTCTTACCCACCCTATTGAAAGGGAATACACCTTCTTTTCATATCCTCATAATTCCATGGCTCGGCTGGATTACCTGTTTTGTACACAAAATCTGGTTCCATATATAAAATCATCAAGTATATATGATATAGCAATTTCTGACCACGCCCCTATATCGATGTCTCTAACATTAACATATAATCAGAATCTGCCTAAAATGTGGAGATTTCCAAATTACTTGGCAGATAGAGAAGAGTTTGTTTGCTTTTTACAAACTTCTTGGGCTGAATATATACTACATAATGGGGAAGAATGTACTGACCCCATATTATTATGGGAGGCGGGTAAAACGGTTCTGCGGGCAATTTTATATCCTATACTACAAGATATAAAAAGACTCTAATGTCGACCTATACACAACTTAGTGAACAACTACGAATAGCTCAACAGAACATGACACAGCTCAACACCTCAGAAAACACAAATCAGTGGCATAACGCTAAACAAAACTTTGACCTATGGGCAGAAAGGGTGGAACAAATAAAGCACTCATATTTAGAGGACAAACTTCATTGGTTTGACAACAAACCTAGTAAGTTAATGTCTAGACTAATAAAGGGGCCTCATTTCACTACGCAAATAACCTCTCTTTGCGATCTGCAAGGACAAGTCACTCATTCTCCCGCAGCCATTATGGCTATACTGGAGAAATACTACACAGAATTATATGCTGAAGGCTCCATAGACTCGGAGGCAGCAGTGGAATTATTAAATACCATAAATCTTCCCTCCCTCTCTGAGGACCAAATAGGCCTGATTAACGCATCGATATCCCAAAGCAAAATAAATAACATTATTAAAACAATGAAAAAGCCCCGGGACCTGATGGCTATACGAACGAATTTTATAAAAAAATGTCGGATAGACTGCTACCCTATCTTACATCTCTGTTTAATGAACAATGGATGAAAGGCACATATCTTCAGGGTATGAATCATATATTAAACTTATCCCCAAAAAGGGTAAAGATATTTTACAGCCTGGATCGTACCGTCCAATTTCGTTATTGAACATAGATGCGAAGATACTATCTAGGCTGATAGCCACTAGAATAGCTGTGATTTTACCATCGCTCATTCACGAGACACAATCAGGCTTTGTTAAAGGCCGATCAGCCACTTTAAACATCCGAAAGGTTATAGCAGCCATGGAACATGCAAAGGCAAACCCGATGAAATCAATGGCCATAGTCTCTCTTGACACAGAAAAAGCCTTTGATAACATCAATCTGGAGTGGCTATTTCTGAGCTTGAACAGATTGGGTTTCTCGGGATGTGCCTTGGATTTTTTGCGAGCTATGTATGATAAACCAATAGCCAGAATATGTCTGCCCCTATATCCTTACTTAAAGGTACGAGACAGGGATGCCTGTTTTCCCCAATCCTTTTCAACCTCGCCTTGGAGCCCTTATCTAGATATTTTCTGGATCGGGCCCCAATACGGGGTATCCAAATAGGGACCGAAGAAATAAGAACAGCACTATTTGCCGATGATATGCTGATTTTCTTTTTTTCAAATATTATCTTTTTATTCAGGAATTCAAAAAATTATACATAACTTTTCTTATATCAAATACATTTCCAGCTTATTATATAATATCACATCTCTTTTTACAATTTTCTTGCATTCCCTTTTTTTTTTTCTCTTTCCTTCCTTCCCTCCCTTCCCACCCTCCCCCCTTATAAAGAAACAAAAAAAAAAAAAAACAATTTTGCGGCCAGCGATGGAGAAGTCACCTCCCTCCCTATATCTTATTTTTCCCTATTTTATCCTGCTATAAATTGTTTCCCTTCATCAGAGATAATAAAATGATTCCATAATTCCCATATTTTTTTATATTTTCCCTGTCTATTTTGTGACGTAGCAATTAATTCTTCCAATCTCCTATTATCCTCTATGATGTGTATCCAATCGGATACCGAGGGAGGTTGTGTTTTTTTCCAAAAGCCTGGAATGCATGCCTTTTGCCGCGTTTACCAGTTGAGGGATGACAGATCTTTCATAGCTACTTGCTGGTATGTCCGATAGATGTAGCAAAAAGAAGATCGGATTCTCCTCTATTTCATATTCCACAAATTTCTGAATTATAGACTTCACTCCTGCCCAGTATGATTTTATCTTAGCACAGGTCCAGAAGATATGATACAGTGTGCCTATTTCTTTTCCACATCTCCAGCATAAATTTGTTTCACTTGGATACCAGCTATGTAATTTCTTGGGCGTAATATACCATCTCGTTATAAGCCTATAGTTCATCTCCTGGGTTTTGGTACATCTAGATGACTTAAAGGCAAACCTCAATATCCTCTGGATCTGTTCATTTGTCAAATCACATTTCAAGTCTATCTCCCACTTTCTCACCCAAGGTAATTCCGGTTGATCTTCTGGGTTTGTCAGTAGACCATATGCGATTGATAGTGTGCGGAATAAATTTCCTGGTCTTACACAAAATTGTTCAAATCTCGTTAGTGTTCTACCGAAATCCTCCGGATTCGGTATTGAGGCCAGGTAGTGATGTAATTGAATTGCTTGCCAAAAGGGCACATTATATGGTCCATCTTCATCAATTTGGTCACTGAGGGCCACTTTTTTTGTATTAGGAACGATGAAGCCTGTTCCTGTTCTTTTTCCCTCAATGTTGTAAACTGTCTATTATCTAAACCCGGGGGAAACTGGGGGTTACCTAATATTGGAAATAGAGGAGATCTATCCGTTGTCAATTTAGAGTATATGTTTGATTGCATACAAATACGTAATGTATTTCCAATTATTAGGTGGTGTTTTAAGTTTTTAGGTAAATACTGGTAACACCATATGGCTCTCTTCAAGTTTACCACTGTTTGCGCTTGTTCAATCTTTACCCAAAGTTTAGACTCCGAATAGTGCCACCAGTCCAAGATTCTACTTACATGGGTAGCTTGATAGTATGCCCGTATGTCTGGGAATGCTAAGCCTCCCTTTTTTTTGGGAGAGTCAGGATTCCACGTGCTATACGTGGTCTTTTATGAGACCAAATATACTTTACAAATAAGGAGTGTATCACCTTAAAAAATCTGCTTGGTATTTTAACTGGCAGCGCTCGAAAAAGACACAAAAATTTTGGCAATACCGTCATCTTCAATAAATTGCATTTACCGAACCATGACTGCATCCCTCCCTGCCATTGTTCTAAAAGTCTCTTGGTCATTGCTATCAAGGGCAAGAAATTGAGATCATAGACCTGTGTCAGTCTGTATATATGTCCACAGGTATCTCACTGCCGTATCATTCCACTTGAAGCCAAAACTATTTTTCAATAAGTGTATTTGGGCCGAAGGCATCCCCACTCCCATTGCCTCTGACTTCCCAAAATAAATTTTTAAATTTGACACAGCCCCATATCTTTTAAATTCTTGTATCAAATTCAGCAGTGAGATGCCTGGGTTAGACAAGGAGAATAGCAAATCATCCGCATAAGCGGCTATCTTGTATTGCTTTTCCTTTATCCTTACTCCTTCAATGTCTTGATTCAAGCGGACTCTACAAAGGAAGGGTTCCAGTGTCAAAGCAAAAAGTAGGGGTGACAATGGGCACCCTTGCATTGTGCCATTTCTTATTGGAAATGCGTCTGATAATATCCCATTAGCTTTCACCCTGGCTATTGGGTTTGTATACACTCTGGTTATTTTATCTAGCATCGAGTTTCCCAACCCGATGTATTTGAGCACAGAAAACAGAAAAGGCCATCCGACCCAGTCGAACGCCTACTCTGCGTCCATGCTCAACACAACGCACGGGGTCTTCTTTTCATTTACTATTTGTATCAGGTTAAGGATTCTTGTGGTGTTGTCTCTTGCTTCTCTTGATGTCATAAAACCCACCTGATCCAGGTGTACTAATTTTGGCAATAATCTTGCCAATCTATTTGCCAATACTTTGGTAAATATCTTCAAATCCACATTTAACAAAGATATTGGTCTGTAGCTGCTACAAGTAGATGGATCCTTACCCTCCTTTAATATTAATGAAATATGTGCCGTGAGTGTATCTCTAGTTAACGTCCCTTCTAGTTCTGTTGCATTATACAACTTTACCAGATATGGCCCTAAAGTGTGAAGCAATAACTGGTAATATTGTGTTGTTAGGCCATCTGGTCCTGGTGCTTTCCCGGGTTTCATTGATTTTATTGCTTGCTGTATCTCCTCTATAGTGATTCCCGCCTCTAAAGATTCCTGATCTTCCTCTGACAGTTTGGGTAAATATGATTGATTTAAATACCTTTCAATCTCTTGTTGTGTAGGTGGCCCCCCTTTTAAGTTATATAATGAGGCATAATATTTCTCAAATTCCTCCGTTATTTGTATTGGCAGGGTTTTCTTAATCCCTTCTGCTGATACAGTATGAGGTATATATGATCTCAATTTCTGCCCCTGAACCGACCTGGCAAGTAGTTTTCCACATTTGTTTCCTGCTTCGTAGTTTAATTTACGACACCTTTGTATGGCTGCCTTGGGCTTGTATTGTAACAAATCCGTAATCTGCTTTCTAATCATTATCAGATCTGCCATTTACTGTCCCTGATGGTAATTGCTTATGTTCTGTTTCCAACAATCTAAGTCTGTCCAGCAGTTGTGACAGTTGTTCATTCCTTTCACTTTTAATACGTGCTCCATGCTTTATAAAAATTCCTCTTATTACTGTCTTATGAGCTTCCCAGAGGGTCCCCATGCGGCAGTCAGCTTGATCATTTATCTCGAAGAAGGCTTTCAACTCTTGCGTTACTTCCTTTAATTCATTCATTTATTCAATCTCCAACAACGCCTTTTCTGTAAGGGATTTGATGTCAAACTGTACATTATTGTTATGGGTGCGTGATCTGACCAGGTAATACTATCTATATCTGTTTTTTTCACTGCCTGCAGCTGAGCATGAGGTATCATAAAGAAATCAATTCTAGAATAAGTATTATGTGGAATTGAATAAAACGTGTATTCTTTTTCAGAGGGCTGTTGTAAACGCCACACGTCAATCAGTTAAAATTTATATAATGCCTTCAATAGCCATCTACTCATTCCGGGAGTGAGTGCTGAAGTCCCGGAAAAGGCATCTGCTGCGGGTATCAGTGGCACGTTGAAGTCCCCTCCCATTATTAACTGACCCTCTGAGAAGCTCACAAGATCAGCCAAAGTCTTCAAAATAAATACATCTTGCCGGCTGTTAGGCGCATACAGTGTTGCTATTGTTACTTGTATTTCACCTATCAGTCCATTCACAAATAGGAACCTTCCACCCGGGTCTTGTCTACTATCTTGAAAAGTCCATGGAACACAGTTTGCTATAAGTATAGAAACCCCTCTTGATTTTACTTGCGTATTCGCAGAGTGATATGTGGAAAAAATCTGTTTTTAAGAAAAGGTATTTTATCTGTCCTAAAATGCGTCTCTTGTATTAGTGCTATACTAATTTTTCGATGTTTTAATTCGTTTAATAGTATATGTCTCTTTTCTGGCACATTTAATCCTTTAACATTATAGGAAGTAATTTTTAAGTCCTCCATCGCTGGTCACAAAACAAAACAAAACAAAACAATAAAAAAAAAAAAAGAAAATTCCCCCCCTAACTGACGGTAAAAAGATTCCGGTTCCTAAAAGGTCCCGGCTCTTTCCTCCGTCCCTGCGGATAGTAATCCTACCCTTATCTCACACGGCACTATTAAGTGCCACTTGTGTGATTTTCTAAAATAGGGAAGTACCCCGGAGTGGCTCTTCGCGTACTCTCCGACACCTCATCCCGTTACATCTTACTTTATAAATATTCTGACAGTGTACTATCTTGAAACACCTTCAGATCTACTCATCCTTTTAGGAGAGAAGATAGGGGAGGAGGAGAAGGGAAAGAGAGAAAAAAAAATACTTTTTTAACAACTCACGTGCTCAATTTAAAGGGGAGGGCTAAAAAAAGAAAAACATTCCTCCCTTAACCACTTAACGACCAGCCACGTAGATCTACGTCGGCTGACTTTGAGTGGTTATACCGGGAGCCCCGAGCACCCAGCCGGCACGTCCGCCGGCTGGATAGAGTCCCGATGTATGCCGGAAACGGCATCTATCGGGTCTCCGATGACGTAACCCGGAGGCGGCGTCCATGACGTCACATCCGGGTTACTGTGCCGCAAAAGGCGGCAGATTTAAAAAACGGCTGTATGTAAAAATGCCGTTTTTGGCGTTTTGCATACAGGGAAGTGTAGTGGAGGGGTCTAGGGTCTTTTAGACCCTCGATCCCTCCATAAAGTGTACCTGTCACACATATTGCTGTCACAAGGGATGTTTACATTGCTTGTGACAGCAATAAAAGTGATCAGATTTTTTTTTTTTTTTAAAAACCTGTAATAAAGTTAAAAAAAAAGAAAAAATAAATAGGAAAAAAAAAAAAAAAAAATTTAGCCGCCCCCGTCACCGTTAGCTCGCGCACAAAAAAAAACGTATACGCAAGTCGAGCCGCAAATGAAATCGCTGTTCAAACCACACATGTGAGGTATCGCCGCGATCGCCAGAGCGTGGGCAATAATTAAAAAAAAAGAGCTACACTCTAACTCAAAACTGGTAACCGTTAAATAAATTTAAAGCGTCGCAGATTGAGATCTCTATTGACCGTAGTTTGTCGCCATCCCACGGGGGGGGTGCAATTTTAAACCGTAACATGTTTGGTATCTATTTACTCGGCGTGACATGTTCTTTCACAATATACAAAAAAAATGGGCTAACTTTACTGTTTAGTATTTTTTAAAATTAGTGAAATGTGATTTTTCAAATTTTTTCCAAAAAAATGGTGTTTTAAAGACCGCTGCGCAAATACCGCGTGACAAAAAATTTTGCAATGACCGACATTTTATTCTCTAGAGTCTTTGCTAAAAAAATATATATAATGTTTGGGGGTTCTAAGTAGTTTTCTAGGAAAAAATACTGGTTTTAACTTGTGAACAAAAAGTGTCCGAAATAGGGCTGGGGGTAAAGTGGTTAAGTGGGAAAAAAGAAAAAGTCCGCATGTGAAAAAGCGGCATCACAGAGAGAGGGGAATAACCGTATACCTTTCTTTATCTTATATACTACCCCTCTTTCCCCTACATTAATGCAGAATTTACATTGTTTTCAACTTATTAACCACAGCGAAGAAGACATAAAAAAAAAAAAAAAATTAAGTATCTCACGTGCTCAGTTTAAAGGGGAGGGTTAAAGAAATAAAATATTCCTCCCTGAAGTGGAAAAAAACAAAAAGAAACATCTCATTCGTGAATATATTTAGGAGAGGGGGGGGGGGAAAAATATCCTCCCTTTAGTTACAATTTAAGTGACCTAATTACCAAAAAAATGTGGGGGGAGTGAGAAAAAAAAACAAAAGGTGGGGTCCAATAGGTGCGTCTCTTAAAAAATAAATCCGATTTCTCCTCTCTATAGTGAGAAAAAAAAAACCCATTCCTCACTGAAGTATGCAAAAAAAAAACGGAAAAAGGTATCATAGTATCTAGGGGAGTCCCACAGTACCAATGTTATTCAGGAGTTGTTCGTCTCTTCCTCTACCACTGTGTCTGTCCCTTTCTCTTGCTGTTGGGGGTACACAGAAGGTCCTTCCCTAGGTATTCGACCCAGCCAATTTATAACCTGTATAGGCTCTGTCTCTATGAACCGAAAGAAGGCCATTCTATCTTGGTACGTTCTGAGGTTGAAATATCGCCCGTTTCTGCGGAACGTTATGGAGAAGGGGAATCCCCATCTATATGTGCATCCCGCCTTCCTAGCCAAATCCAGTAATGGTCTTAGAAGGGCTCTTCTCCGCAATGTTCCTCTGGAGATATCTGAATATATCTGAATATATTTTCACTGGCATTCCTTCCACCATTATGTCTTGAGCTTCCCAAGCCGCTCTCAAAATAAATTCCTTATGTGTATAGCGATGTATTCTACATATCACATCCCTTGGTCTCCTCTCTTCCTTACTTTTAGGGCCGGGAGCTCTATGTATCCTCTCAATTTCTATGTTTTCCGGATATTTATCCTTCAGAATTTGTTTAAAGATCTCCTTCGCCACCTCTGCCAGTTTTTCACTGCTTATAGCCTCAGCTACACCGCGTAGCCGCAGGTTACTACGGCGACTTCTATTTTCTATATCTTCCAGTTGTAATTGTATCACATCTTCTGTTTCTTTCTGAATATCGCTTTTTAACTCTATGGATGTTAATCTTTTTTTTATCAAACTAGTGGAGGTCTCCTCTTCTACTAGGCGGATTGTGATATTTTGTATGTCTTTTTTTTACTCCTTGTATTTCTTGCTGATGTTTTTCCTCTATTCTACTAATCATTTGTTCTATATCCGCTTTTGTTGGTAATGCCTGTAACAGGCTTTTTAGTTCAGAGTTCTGTGTAGCGGTCTGTGTAAGTATGCAGGATATTGGGTTCTCTCCTTGTCCACTCACTGGGCTATTTGTGCTATTTTCAGAGATAGGGGAGGTGGCCAATGAATTTAGCAGATCACTAGCCTCTGGGCTTGTCATTGCCATTTTTGCTCCTTTAGGGGATTTCTGGCTATTGGTGAAAAATCGATCGATTTCACCTTCCGATTTGCTTGTCTGTGCCTTTCCTTTGCTCTTCCTTTCTTTTCGTCTTTTAGTGAGGGTCATCCTCCTCAACCTCTTGCTTTATTTTTGGATCTGTATTTTCCCCTTATCCGTATTAAATGTATTTACATGCCTTCCACTATCATCCGAGAAGCTAGGACCTTTATTTTCCACACATACTTTCTGTATAACTTTAAAGGGTTAAGCTTCTCTCTGGCAAACAGAACTTAGTCGATTTCTTCTCTATGAGCTGGCTTTTGCTCAGTTCCCTGGCAGCCCTTCTCCCTATGACTAGTGGAGGACTAGTGGAGGATCCCTTTTCCTCTTATCTCCTTAATTCGGCCATTAGTTAGGTTACTCCATAGAAATGTATAAAGGCCCCATAAACATGCATTAGGTATATCACTTCCCCTCTATTACAAACTTACACAGACCGTAGTACTCACAAGTCCCGAATCTCTCCCCCAGTTCTTATTTCTGCCAGCCGTGTTACTCCTTTCACCTGCTGCTTTCTCCTTCCATATGTCTCCTCTTTTATGATGTGCCCAGTCCCCGTGTCTCTATAATGGGAGCGGGCGGATTAGAGAGTGGAGGCAGAGTGGCGGGCTTTCAGGACTCACACTGCCCTGTGCAGTATTAGCAGTGTGTTCTCCCGCTCGAGCCGTGCCTTTACCGCCAATGCAGATCCACGGCCGCTACCTCCGATCCTCCGTCTCACGAGCGCTGACTGGGGTTAAGCTCGGCTCTCTACCCCGCAGCTGAGCCGACCATCTGATCCTCGGGTCCTCGCTCACTCCTTTGGCGTCTCAGTGCCTTCCGACGGGAGAGGTGTACTCAACGCGGAGAGCCTCGCAGAGCGTGTCACATGGCCACTTCCGGGCACGTCCCCTGGTTCCTCCCGATATGCTGATTTTCACGTCTAACCCTCAGGCCGATTTAAAAATTATACAACGTATTACAAACGACTTTGAAAAACTTACAGGTCTTAAAGTAAATTATAATAAGAGTGAGGTTCTTTCACTTACTTCTTCTACTAAACTCCATTGGGATACATCCTGTCCTTTTCCTCTACAGTCCTCTTACAGTCATACATTACATACTTAGGAATTTAAATTGGCAGAGATCTGTCTTCATTGTATTTGTTAAATTTCACCCCATTGTTTGAAAAGATAAAGAAAGAATTGTTTCATGTTTCATGTGGCATAAATTACCCCTGTCATTCTTTGGGAGATGCCACTTGATTAAGATGATCAGCTTCCCATGCCTATTATATCAGTTACAAACTATACCGCTTCTACTGAAGCATAAAGACGTTCAAACTTTGAACAGAGCTTTTTCAAAATTTATCTGGCAAAGCAAACGCTCGCGAATTTCGCTGGATAAGTTGCATCTCCCGAAGAACATAGGGGGGGCTGGTCTTCCAGACGTTAGACTGTATAATCTTGAATGTTTGTTGAGATATGGGCTGGATTGGCTTGTGGAGGGAAATTGCTATACTAATAATGCTTTGGAGGAACAAATAGCTTATCCTTTGAGTTTGGCGGGCATTCTGCATAGCAAATTTTCATCTTTACCAAAAATTATACAACAACACGTTTTGCTAAGAGATACCTTTATAGCCTGGAGGGAAACCCGCAAGAAACTACATGTACCACTAGGTATTTCAAAGTATCTACCATTGGTCGGAAATCCAATGTTTCCTCAGGCAAGGGACCACCTAGCCTTTGAATATTGGAAATCTAAGGGCTTGGTGAAAGCGTACTCTCGGATACAAATGGAAAGTGGGACTTCCAGACCAGAGTTGTATAAAGTACTCAAAACCCATACTTGAGTAAAAGTACAAGTGCTCGATCAAAAAGTGACTTGAGTAGAAGTGGAAGTGCTCGATCAAAAAGTGACTTGAGTAGAAGTACTAAAGTATTCAACATTTTTTGTACTTAAGTATTGCAAGTAGTTTTTTAAAAAAAATTTTGCTACTCAAGTACTGAAAGTAAAAGTACCAGTAGTTTTGAAAAAAAATTGCTACTCAAGTACTGAAAGTAAAAGTACAAGTACTGTGTTATGTAGTTATTAAAGAAAGAAGTCAAAAGTTTGAACATCATATTGTTTTTGATTATTTCAAATGCAGCTTTTATTTATACATACAGTAGCATTTATTTTCGTATGCACTGATAATACACATGTTTTGAGTTTCATGAAACCTGCCATCTACTGTTCTGGCAGTGGTTAATTTTTATAATTGTAACGAGTAACTATGCAGCACAAAAAAAAAAATATCGGAGTAGAAGTATTGAAAAAAAAGTGGAAGTAGGAGAAAAAAATTTGACTCCAGGAAAGTACAGATACCGCCTTTCGGTACTTAAGTACAGTAGTGAAGTAGTTCTACTTAGTTACTATACATCTCTGTTCCAGACTCAAATTTAAATCTTTTCAGGACCTTGCTGCAGAATATGATCTCCCTAAATCTCACTTCCTGGCCTACCACCAAGCAACTTTGTATATATCTTCATGTGCTCCAAGCCTGTTAGAGGGCTTTCAACATACAATGATTGACACTCTGATACAACAGAGGTCTGATTCAATATCTACAATATTTAAAATACTACAAGATGAATTGCTTCCTCCTTCTACAGATAGAATTTTTGAAAAGTGGCATACAGATTTCCCTGGAGTAGAGTTTTCACACCTGATACTTCAGGGCTATAGGCATATCAGGGCACTTACGGTGAACGAAATATAGAGAGAGACCCAATTCAAATTTATCCATAAAGCCTATATTCCAGCCCTCTTCACCAAAGACAAGAGAACTAAAGTTGTATGTCCTCTCTGTATGTCAATGAGGCCCACATTGGCTCATAGATTTTGGCACTGTCCTAGAGTGATTCCATTCTGGGATAGAGTGGCGCACTATGCCAATGTGGTAATGAATACCTGCCTACGGAAATCTCTGCACCTTATGCTATTTGGAATTAACTTGCCGAATAATAATGCTCAGACAAACCTACTGCCTACTGTCGCTCCGTGTACACATTTATCATTTTTGGCGGCTAAGAGGATCATCTTAAAACCATGGATCCTGCCTAGTCCCCCTACTCTATCTGCTCTTAAAAGGGAGCTTCAGTTACTATTGTATAAGGAACGTATGGATACAGTCCTACAACATCATATCTCTACAAAAATGTTCTTTGACAAATGGCAACCCTTTATAGAGCAAGAACTCGCGGACGCGGATATGCAACATTTTATGAAAACTTTTAGATACACGGATTGGTACTTAAAGGCAGAAATACAACGAACTTTGGGAAAATTAAAGATAAGTGATCCGTAGATCTGAACAATACAATCACCCTCTTTCTTAAATTGATTAATTGAGTTATTCTTTGTTTATACTAAGGCCCTATATAGCTATATAGATGTATGTAGTGGTGACGGACCAACATTCTAGGATATACATGGGAATACCCATCTCTAATAGTAATAGTAAAAAATTAATCAATCGGACCAGCCTATATTAATATGTTAAGATGCTGAGAAATTATCTTTTCCCCCTTTTTTTTTTCTTTTCTCTCCCCCCCCCCTCTTCTTTTTTTTTTTCTTTTTTTTCTTTCCATTTACTATAGATCATAGATTTTGATATTGTGATTCTTTTATGTTTGTATGACTTGTTGGTTATAAAAAATTAATAAAAAGAGATTTAAAGAAAAAAAAAAGCTTTCTTCTTGCCACTCTTCCATAAAGGCTAGATTGGTGCAGTATACGACTGATTGTTGCCCTATGGACAGAGTCTCCCACCTCAGCTGTAGATCTCTGCAGTTCATCCAGAGTGATCATGGGCCTCTTGGCTGCATCTCTGATCAGTCTTCTCCTTGTATGAGCTGAAAGTTTAGAGGGACGGCCAGGTCTTCGTAGATTTGCAGTGGTCTTATACTCCTTCCATTTCAATATTATCGCTTGCACAGTGCTCCTGTTTAAAGCTTGGGAAATCTTTTTGTATCCAAATCCGGATTTAAACTTCTCCATAACAGTATCTTGGACCTGACTGGTGTGTTCCTTGTTCTTCATAATGCTCTCTGCGCTTTAAACGGACCTCTAAGACTATCACAGTGCAGGTGCATTTATACGGAGACTTGATTACACAGGTGGATTATATTTATCATCATTAGTAGGGTTGAGCGAACACGGACTGTATAATTCGTGTATATCCGGATAATTGGATTTTTGTTACCCGGACACGGACCCGAAACTTTACTGTATATTCGGGTTTAAAATCAGTGTTCGGTAATTTTATTTCCTGTTTTGTATGTAATGGCGCGGTTTTAATGGCGCGGTTTCAACAGCCATAGAAGCCATCACAGCCATGCCAACTAATGGCATGGCTGTGATTGGCCAGCTGAAGCATGTGACCCAGGTCTTTATAAGTTAGAGACACAGCGCGGTGCGCGTCAGTCTGTTCTAGTGTAGGGAGAGAGCACACACAACGGTGCTGGCTGCTGCTTATTAGGGACAGAGACAGGAAAAAAAAACATTGTGGCTGAAAAGAATGAAGGGACAGGTCGGAGTGTAGGCAGGGAAAGATAGAAAAGCATTTTAGGGACAGGCTGGAGAGATTAGGCAGGGAGAGATTAGGAGACACAGGACAGAACAATCGTCCGTTAGCGATCTACATCGATTTTGCTGTGTGGGGGGTGGTGCAGTGAACGATCTCTTTGCCCTCACTTGAGCCCACTGAGGAGGAGGAGGGAGAAAAAAATATTTTTATCAGTCTGTTGTGTATATGCAGCTATATTTTAGTACACAGTGCTGTTCTAATCTGCTATTTAAAAATTACAAATTTAAAGGGGAATTTTTTTTTTTTTTTTTACATTTTTTCCTTCATAGCCTGCTGACCGTGAGATAAAACATAAGACACTGCTGTGTTCACATCTGCTATTCAAAAATTAACAATTTAAGTGAAAAATAAAAAATATTTAATTCATACGTTCCTGTGAGTTACAGCACCCGTTGTATACTGTTGTTCTATTCAGCTATTTAATAAACACCCTTTTGGGGGTAAAAAAAATTAAATTCCGGCATAGTCTGTATCAGTACAGAGTTGTATAAAGTACTCAAAACCCATACTTGAGTAAAAGTACAAGTGCTCGATCAAAAAGTGACTTGAGTAGAAGTGGAAGTGCTCGATCAAAAAGTGACTTGAGTAGAAGTACTAAAGTATTCAACATTTTTTGTACTTAAGTATTGCAAGTAGTTTTTTAAAAAAAATGGGTGTATATTGAATAGCGGAATAGAAAAAAGTATATAAAATGGTGTATCTCACACGTACAAACAGACTAGGCCCCGATTACAATTTTTTGTACCCTAAAGGGTAGATGAGGAAGAGGAGTAGGAGGAGTTCAGAACAGGAGGCAAACTGAAGCGCCCTGCAATCCTCGGCGGTGGAAGGAGATGCGCCAAACAAATTTAAAAGGTGTTTCTCACATGTACCGATACAGACTATGCCGGAATTTAATTTTTTTTACCCCCAAAAGGGTGTTTATTAAATAGCTGAATAGAACAACAGTATACAACGGGTGCTGTATCTCACAGGAACGTATGAATTAAATATTTTTTTTTAATTTTTCCAATAATTGGCTCTCTATCAAAAAATTACAATTTTTAAGAACTTTTTTTGTGTGATTCTGTGTCTGGGGGTCTAAAAAGTGTACCTGTGAAGTTTCAGCTCTGTAGCATGTCCGGAAACCAGAAAAAATTACGAATTAGGGTTAGGGCTAGGGTTAGGGTTAGGGTTATTTTTATGGCTAGGCTTAGAGGGTTAGGGTTAAGGTTAGAGGGTTAGGGTTATGGTTAGAGGGTTAGGGTTAGGTTTAGTGTTAGGGGCTAGGGTTAGGGTTACGGTGAGATACTTAGGGTTAGAGTTAGTAGCCCTACCCCTACCCCTCTAACCCTCTAACCCTAAGCACTAAAAATAACCCTAACCTTAGCCCTGACCCTAACCCTAGCCCTAACCCTAATTCTATTTTTTTTCTGGTTCTGGACATGCTACAGAGCTGAAACTTCACAGGTACACTTTTTAGACCCCCCAGACAATAAATCCAAAGAAATGTTTTTTTTTTTAAGTTTTTTTTTTTTTTTTTTTAATTTTTCCAATAATTGGCTCGCTATCAAAAATGACAATTTTTAAGAACTTTTTTTGTGTGATTTAGTGTCTAGGGGGTCTAAAACGTGTACCTGTGAAGTTTCAGCTCTGTAGCATGTCCAGAACCAGAAAAAAAGATCATTTTTCAGTAGAGCAGGGATGGTGGGAACCCCTTTTACACCTATATGATCTTTTTTTCTGGTTCTGGACATGCTACAGAGCTGAAACTTCCCAGGTACGCTTTTTAGACCCCCCCCAGACACTAATCCAAAAAAAGTCATGCCTGCCACCGTATATATCAGTGGTGGGTGGGCAGTGGCACTGCAGTGGGCACAGTACACTCTGTGGACCTGACAGTCACTGGCACCCAGGCAACTGCAATTATAAAAAAAAATATATATTTTTACTTTGCAAGCTGCTGTGCCACCGTAAATATATCAGTGGTGGGTGGGACCTGACAGTCACTGGCAGCCCAGGCAACTGCAATAATAAAAAATATTTTTTTTTTTCAATTTGCAACAAGATGCTGTGCCACCGTATATATATCAGTGGTGGGCAGTGCACTGCAGTGGGTACAGTGCACTCTGTGGACCTGACACAGCACTCACTGCAATTATGACAGAGGAAAAAAAAAATATTTTTTAAAATGCAAGGTACTGTGCCTGTGCCACCTGAAATGAGTGTGGTGTGCACACAGTACAGTCTGTGGTGGGTCTGTGGCCTCTCACACACAGCGGGCAGGCAACTGCAGTGTACAATAGATATATAGATATATATATATATATATATAAAGAAAAAACTCAATTACCAGCCCTTAAAAGGGCTTTTGGGGACACTAGATATATATATATATATAGAAAAAACTCAATTACCAGCCCTTAAAAGGGCTTTTGGGGACACTAGATATATATATATAAAAAAATTACACAAATACCAGCCCTTAGAAGGGCTTTTTGGGGTGCTGTCAGGATGCTGTCCTTACAGCAGTAGTGGACCAAGAACACTGACTAGCAAGACCAGGAACACTGACTAACAACTGTCCCTAGCTTAACAGCAGCAGCAGCAGCAGCTCTCCCTGCTCTCACTAACACACACTGCTTCAGAATGATCTAAGATGGATGCTGCCCTTGCTTATTTATAGGAGGTGGGAGGGTGTGGGAGGGAGGTATGCTGATTGGCTGGAAGGCTGGAAATGTGCCTGCTGACTGTGAAGTTCAGGGTCAAAGTTTGCCTCAATGATGTATTATAGGGGGCAGACCGAACATCGCATATGTTCGCCCGCAGCGGCGAACGCGAACATGCTAAGTTCGCCGGGAACTGTCCGCCGGCGAACAGTTCGGTACACCTCTAGTGAGATACACCGTTTTATATACTTTTTACTATTCCGCTATTCAATATACACCCTTTTGGGGTGAAAAAAAATAAATTGCGGCATACTTTGCATATTTGAGTGTGAGATACACCCGTTGTATTTGTATACTGTTTTTCTATTCCGCTATTTAATTAACACCCTTTTGGGGTAAAAAAAAATTAAATTGCGGCATAGTTTGCATATTTGACTGTGAGATACACCCGTGCAATACTGTTGTTGTTTTGTTCCGCTATTCAATAAACACCTTTCTAGGGCAAGATCATAAATTACAGAAATATGAGGAGAACGTCAAATAGGGGCCGTGGCCTGGGTCGTGGTGCTGCTGGTAGAGCTCCTGTTGCAAGGAAAGGACGTGGTCGATCTGTGTCCGCTACATGCACAAGTTAAACACCTTCCTCAAGTGTGAGTAGGCGACATAACATGCAGCAGTATTTAGTAGGGCATCATGTGCCTCTACAAGTGTTGAGCCAAGAACAAGTACAGGCGATAGTAGATTGGGTTGCTGACAGTGCCTCCAGTTCCTTCACATTGTCTCCCACCCAGCCTACTGCAGAAAGGTCAGAGTTGGCACCTGCAGCCGATGTCCAACCGTCTTTCATCTCACTCCCTTGCAAATCAGGCAAGCAGTCTAAGACCCAAGTCATGCAGCAGTCTCTTCTTCTTTTTGATGACTCTGTCAGCAGGGTTTCCCAGGGCCATCCACCTAGCCCTGCCCCAGAAGTGGAAGAGATTGAGTGCAGCGATGCCCAACCACTTATTTCTCAAGATGAGTACATGCAAGGACCATCGCAGCACGTCTCCGATGATGACAAAACGTAGGTGCCAACTGCTGCGGCACTCAGAATTGTGGAGACCGACAAGGAGGGCAGGGGTGAAGACTGGGTGGAAGATGATGTGGAGGACGATGAGGTCCTCGACCCCACATGGAATGAAGGTCATGCAGGTGACCTGAGTAGTTTGGAGGAAGAGGCGGTGGTCGCACAGAGCCACCAGCATAGCACAAGAGGGAGCAGGATGCAGAAGCGGAGCGGCCGTGCCCTAGACACTACGCCTGCTACCGCCCAACGCAGCAAGGGACCGAGCACACCAAAGTCAGGTCAAAGGAGTTCTCTAGCGTGGAAGTTCTTCAGACAATGTGCTGATGACAGGACACGAGTGGTTTGCACGCTGTGCAATCAGAGCCTGAAGTGAGGCATAAACCTTCTCAACCTGAGCACAACCTGCATGATCAGGCATCTAAGTGCAAAGCACGAGCTGCAGTGGAGTAGACACCTTCAAAACCAAGAAAGGTTTCTGGCTCCTCCTGCTTCCTCTTCTGCGGCAGTCTCGGCTCTTCATCCACCTCTGCAGTGATACCGGCACCTGCCACCCCGCAAACAGAGGATCTGTCAGCAACACCACCACCTGGGTCACCAACCATCTCCACAATGTCCCGTGGAAGCGTTCAACTTTCCATCTCCCAAACACTTCAGAGGAAGAGGAAGTACCCCCCTACCCACCCGCGATCCCTTGCCCTGAATGCCAGCATTTCAAAATTCTTGGCCTTTGAAAGGCTGTCATTCCGTCTGGTGGAGACGCACAGTTTTAAAAGCCTTATGTCGGTGGCTGTCCCACAGTACCTCGTGCCCAGCTGCCACTACTTTTCCAGGCAAGCCATCCCTTCCCTGCACAACCAAGTGGGGGAAAAAATCAGGTGTGCACTGCGCAACACCATCTGTGGCAAGGTCCACCTAACTACCGATACGTGGACCAGTAAGCACGGTCAGGGGCGTTATATCTCCCTAACGGTACACTAGGTAAATGCAGTGGCGGCTGGGCCTGAGGCGGATATCAATTTGGCGCATGTCCTTCCACCACCGAGGATTGCAGGGCGCTTCAGTTTGCCTCCTGTTCCTAACTCCTCCTACTCCACACCTTCACCACCAACTTCAGCACAGCCAGGGGTAAACGACAGCAGTTTGGGGGAAAAAACCACACACCGCGCAGGAGTTGTGGAGGAGCATGAAACAGCAGACCGATGAGTGGTTGCTGCCAGTGAGCCTCACTGGTGGTGTGCGATAACGGGCGGAATCTCTTAGCAGCTCTGGGCCTAGCCGGTTTGACGCACATCCCTTGCCTGGCGCATGTGCTGAATTTGGTGGTGCAGAGGTTCCTTAAAAATTACCCCGATATGTCAGAGCTGCTGCAGAAAGTGCGGGCCGTCTGTGCGCACTTTCGGCGTTCTCACCCTGCTGCTGCTCGCCTGTCAGTGCTGCAGCGTAACTTCGGCCTTCCCGCTCACCGCCTCATATGTGACGTGCCCACAAGGTGGAACTCCACCTTGCACATGCTGGAAAGACTGTGCGAGCAGCAGCAGGCCATAGTGGAGTTTCAGCTGCAGCACGCACGCGTGAGTCGCTCTGCGGAACAGCACCACTTCACCACAAATAACTGGGCCTCCATGCGAGACCTGTGTGCCTTGTTGCGCTGTTTTGAGTACTCCACCAACATGGCCAGTGCCGATGATGCCTTTGTCAGCTTAACTATCCCACTTCTATGCCTCCTTGAGAAAACAATTCGGGCGAAGATGGAAGAGGATGTGGCACAGGAGGAGGAGGAGGAAGAGGGATAATTTCCAAGGCTTTCAGGGCAGTCATTCACAAGTGGCTCCGAGGGTGGGTTCCTGCACCCACAAATGCCAGGTACACAATTGTCCAGCAGGGGCACAGTTCTGGAGGATGAGGAGGATTAGGAGGTGGAGATGGAACCATGTTCACAGCAGGGTGGCACCCAGGCCAGCTCATGGCCATCACTGGTGCGTGGCTGGGGGGGATACAGAGAACACAGACGATACACCTTCCACAGAGGGCAGCCTTTCGTTGCCTCTGGGCAGCCTGGCACACATGAGCGATTACATGCTGCAGTGTCTCCACAACGAGCGCTGAGTTGCCCACATTCTAACTTGTGCTGATTACTGGGTGGCCACGCTGCTGGATCCCCGTTACAAGGACAACGTACCGTCCTTAATTCACTGGAGCGTGATCGCAAGATGCGCGAGTACAAGCGCACGCTGGTAGACGCGATGCTGCTGGCATTACCACCTGACAGCGGGGCCACAGTGGAAGCCCAAGGTCAAGGCAGAGGAGGATGAGGAAGAGGTCGCTAACGCAACCAGGGCACCGCCAGCACCTCAGAAGGCAGGGTTAGCATGGCCGAAATGTGGAAAAGCTTTGTCAGCACGCCACAACAAACAGCAGCACCAGCAGCTCATATGGAACGTCTTAGCAGGAGGCAGCATTTCACCAACATGGTGGAGCAGTATGTGTGCACACGCCTACATGTAGTGAATGACGGGTCTGCCCCCTTCAACTTCTGGGTCTCCAAATTGGGCACATAGCCTGAGCTTGCCCTTTACGCCTTGGAGGTGCTGGCATGCCCTGCAGCCAGTGTATTATCTGAACGTGTATTTAGCACGGCTGGGGGCGTTATCACAGACAAGCGCAGCCGCCTGTCCAGAGACAATGTGGACAAGCTCACATTCATTAAAATGAACCAGGCATGGATCCCACAGGACTTTTCCATACCTTGTGCAGAATAGATGGATGCCGGCCTTACCCAGCCATTGTTATATTTTTGATCTTTCTCACTCTTTTGGTGTGTACCCTAATTTAAAATGACAAAAAAAAAGCAGTGTTGGCTACCTTGTCCCCCTCCACCGCTGCTTCCACCTACACCGCCACATCCACCGCCACCTCAACCTCTCTCCTACTCCATATGGGCCTCGTCCTTCACAGATGAAGAAAATTGTTTTATTTTTCTGTTTTTTTTTGTTGTTTTAAGTTATTTCCCTATCCACATTTGTTTGCAGAGCACTTGCCATGCTCTTAACTACATTTTTCTGCCATTTGCATTTTGCCATTCTGCCATTTGCACTCTAGCCCTTTCCATTGTTTTTTAGAGCCATTTTAGTGCCTGAAAGTTCGGGTCCCCATTGACTATAATGGGGTTCGGTGTCCGGGTCAAGTTCGGAAAAAGTCCGGGTCACGGACCCGGACTTTTTTTGCAAGTTCGGCCAGACTTCCTAAAGGAAGGCCAAGAGGGCCCCTAAACCGCAGCCTGCAAAACCTTGCAGCCAAAGGAGGCATCCACAGATGCCATCACATCCACCTTATAAAATTTGGTAAAGGTGGGAACAGACGACCAAGTCGCAGCCTTGCACAGACGCCTGATGGCGAAAAGCTCAAGAAGCACTAAGCGCCCAAGAAAAGTGCGCCTTGACAGGGAAGGGCGGAACCTGACCCCTAATGGAATAAGCCTGCACCACTGTCTGTCTGATCCATCTGAAAATAGTCACAGCAGACGCAGGCAGCCCCTTCTTTGGGACATCCGTGAGCACAAAAAGCTAGTCAGACTTGCGAAAAGACTCAGTAGATGCCAAATACACCTTGAGTGCCTGAACAACATCCAGGGTATGCAGGGCAAATTCCTTAGGATTTTTTGGCTTAGGACATAAGGAAGGTAACACAATGTCGTCATTTAAGTGAAAATTGGAAACCACCTTCGCAGGAAGGACGGATCCGGCCGAAGTACCACCTTGTCCATATGAACCACCAGATAGGGAGAATGACAGGACAGCGCCGCCAGTTCCGACAACCTGCACGCAGAAGTGATAGCCACCAAGAAGGCCACCTTCTGAGACAAGGTAAGCAGGGAGACCTCCCGAATATTCTCAAAGGGAGGCCTCTGGAGAACAGACAGCACCAAATTAGGATCCAATGGCGGTAGCGGAGGTCACACCAGAGGTACCAAGTGTCACACCCCTTGGATGAAACTACGCACCAGGGAATGGGCGGCCAATGGCCTCTGGAAGAAAATAGCCAAGGCTTAGACCTGACCCTTGATAGTACTCAAGGCCAACTTTTGATTAACTCCCCGTTGAAGGAAAGCCAAGATCCGAGCCACCGAATAGGAGCAAGGGTGGGTTCTAAGGGACTTACACCATGCAATGTACTACTTCTATGTACGATGATAAATCTTCCTGGAAGTCACCTTCCTCGCTTTTAGCAGAGTGGGAATCACTGAAGTAGATAAACCCCTGTCCTTCAGTACCTGGCTTTCAACAGCCAAGCCGTCAAAGCCAGTGACTGTAAAGCAGGATGGAAGATTGGCCCCTGGGAGAGCAGATCCACCCTGAGGGGAAGTCTCCACGGGCGTCTGCGACAAGCCTGACCAGGTCGGCATACCAGGCGCGACAAGGCCAGTCCGGAGCAACAAGAATGACCGGAATCCCTTCTGCCTCTATCCTGCGAAGAAGTCTTAGCAGCAACTTGAGAGGAGGAAAGGCATAAATCAGCCAGTTTTGGCGGAGGGGGCCACCAGCGCGTCTGCGGAGTCTGCCAGAGGGTCCCAGGTTCAGGCCACAAACCTCTGTACCTTCCTGTTGAATCAAGATGTCAACAGATCCACGTCTGGAGTGCCCCAGCGAAGCCACAATTGTTGAAACACCTCCGGATGCAGGGACCACTCCCCTGCATCTAAGGCCTGGCAGCTGAGGTAATCCGCCTGCCAATTTTCCACTCCTGGAGTGTGAACCGGGGAGAGAGCCGGAACATGGCGCTCTGCCCAATGTACAATGTCCGCCACTTCCAGGGACGCAAGGACACTCTTGGTGCCCCCTTGGTGATTGACGTATGCCACGGCCATGGCATTGTCTGATTAAATGCGCACGGGTCAACCCTTCAGACGGTCGGTATGAGTGCTGCCAGCATTGCTGCAGAGGTTAAAAGGGTGGGGAGTCAGCCTGTCGGTGCTCAGACAATACGCCGCACACTGCATCAAATTGGTCTGCATGGCTGTTGTCCCAGAAGGAAGCCTCTTCTAAATATGATGCACAAGAAAGCCTGCAAACAGTTTGCTGAAGACAAGCAGACTAAGGGCATGGATTACTGGAACCATGACCTGTGGTCTGATGAGACCAAGATAAATGTATTTGGTTCAGATGGTGTCAAGCATGTGTGGCGGCAACCAGGTGAGGAGTATAAAGACGAGTATGTCTTGCCTACAGTCAAGCATGGTGGTGGGAGTGTCATGGTCTGGGGCTTCATGAGTGCTGCCGGCAATGGGGAGCTACAGTTCATTGAGGGAACCATGAATTCCAACATGTACTGTGACATACTGAAGCAGAGCATGATCCCCTCCCTTTGGAGACTGGGCCACAAGGCAGTATTCTAACATAACGACCCAAAACACACCTCCGAGATGACCACTACCTTGCTAAAGAAGCTGAGGGTAAAGGTGATGGACTGGCCGAGCATGTCTCCAGACCTAAACCCTATTAAGCATCTGTGGGGCATCCTCAAACAGAAGGTGGAGGAGCGAAAGGTCTCTAACATCCACCAGCACCGTGATGTCATCATAGAGGAGTGGAAGAGGACTCCAGTGGCAACCTGTAAAACTCTGGTGAACTCCATGCCCAAGAGGGTTAAGGCAGTGATGGAAAATAATACTTACACAAAATATTGACATTTGGGCCCAATTTGGACATTTCCACTTAGGGGTATACTCACTTTTGTTGCCAGCGGTTTAGACATTAATGGTTGTGTGTGGAGTTATTTTGAGGGGACAGCAAATTTACACTGTTATACAAGCTGTATACTCACTACTTTACATTCTAGCAAAGTGTAATTTCTTCAGTGTTGTTGTGTGAAAAGATATAATAAAATATTTACAAAAAATTCTGTCAAAAGAACTTTCTATACCATTCAGGGAAACCGATTAGAGTCAATAATCTATTTTTAGATTCCATGCTGGAAAATAAAGGCAAACATCCATCTGGTTGTATGTAAAACAGAGATAGCAATTTTAAGAGATAAGGTTCTTCATCAAAATGTCCCTTGTCTTCACATGTATCATTGCAGGAATAACATATTTAATTTGTTTTAATTCACACAGACCACAAAATCAGTAATAAACTAGAATTTATTTCAGTGTTTCTTTTTATTTTCATTTTCTTGCAAGCAAAAAAAGACAACTAATTACATTATTTTACCACACCCAAATTTCAAATCAGGCATTGATAAATTGAATTCATGAATGAACAGTAAATTGATTTAAAACTGATTACAATCCTTGTTAAAAAGTGTTTACTGTGTATTTTTCTGTAATTTCATATTGCATTTAAAAAGTGAAAAGTTTAAACAACAAAAAAACAAGCAACTTTTTTTTTTTTTTCCCAAAATAGCTCTACTTTGCATCCAAAGGATGTCACTGAATTAACTACAAAATTAATTCCTTTTGAAGTTTTATCTCAAATGAGTTAAGCATATAAATGTTTCCACTCATGTCTGTGTCACTTTACTATGATTAAATTATTGCTTTTAAGACAAAACACCATTTTAAGCAAGCCACTTTAAATGTTGAATCATATAATAATAAACTAACATAACACTGAGGTTAAGAAAAGCTTAAATAATAAATATCTGTATTTTTTTTTGCCTTAGAAGTTGTACATGCATATGCATACAGGAAATAAGTGTCAACTTGCCAATGGAAGATATTTTTCTATGTCCCTGATGACAACAGGCATGAGTGGCATGCAGATTATCCAAACAGAAGTAAAATAACAACCATTTATAAAGAATATAGATACCCATGCATGTGTAAACCTTTGTTACAAAATTATGTCCTACAAAGTGTTTTGCATTAGAATTATTATTATTCATATCTGTACAAGTGTACATGCAACAGCTTGTCAAAGCTAGGTTTATTTACAAAAAAAATCCATTATGAATGTTTTTTAAGTGAATATTACATCAAAGGCCAATATTGTTAACATTGTATAAATTCAAAAATAAATAAGGCAATTTCATCACATCTTAAAAACTAGGGACATTTTAGCAAACTGATATAAAAATATCAAATAATATGGCTAAAGGGCTCCTTTTTTTTGTCATTGATGCAATTTTCAAAGTAGAGTAAAATAAACAAATAAATATAGACTTAAAATAATCTGACAGTATACGATAATGTGCATTGCTTTACAAAGTACAGTAGTCACATCTTAGAACACTGTGAAATTCATATGTTTGGAATATTTTGCTAGTCTTTACTCAAGGGAAATATATTGGTCCATGCAAGTGTCAATGGTGTCAAAAGATTATAGTATATGTAACTGACAAAAGTACAATATTAATTCTCTACAGCTGGTATTGTTTTTAAAAAATAAATTAAATGACAAGCTTACTGTATATGCCACAGTTAAATTAAATACATTTCTTTTTCTATAATGCGTTTGAACCTGATTTTAAAAGAAATTTAAAGATATCATACCTTTATCACGTATACTTTTATTATAGCTAAATGTGCAAATTTGTATCAAACATTGTGCTTGGTAACAAAGTACATTGACAATCATTGCAATAACTGATTTATTTCACACCATCAATCATCTGCAATAGGGTTCTTTATATTTACATAGAGGATAGAGTTGTTCTGCTTTTTTTTTACTATGAATATAGAGAAATGTGTACAAAAGATTAAAACATCTTAGTTTGGAAGTGTGCATAGTGACAGTAAAACACCAGTGAGCATGTACAGCAGGTGCATGACCCATTGGGGTTTCGTTTCATTATTCATTAACCTCCTAAGAAATTGTAAAACAAGATTACATACATTTACAGGTTGTTTATGTATTGTAAATACATTTTACAATATTTCTTCAGATTGTCATACTATAATTTTTGTTAAATGGAGCATAATAATGCCTTGTTTGTCATGTAATAATACTAATATTAGCAAGTAAAAATCACAAATATAGAGATCTGATAGGAAGTTGCCCACAAAGTGGTATGAAACACCAGCAGAACAATCTAAACTATTGCCTTTTTTATTGCTTGTCGCCTGCAGACAAGTGAGCCTGAGGAAGTAGTAGAAACATGGACGTAACTAACACTGATATAGTCGAGTAGCTCCCTTTTTAAAAAAAAAAAAAAAAACAAGTTATAAGTGAAACATGGATAATGGTGAGCAGTCGAACTTTTGCACTTTAGCTCTCTCAGAATCACAAAAAATGTATATAAGAATTGGTAAGGTTTCATAATATCTATTATATGAATTAACTTACATATTCTAGCACCTATATATATGTAGGAACCACATGTAGAAAAAACTCTGAACCTCTCACAAACATTCAGTATTGTGTTGTGAAATTGTGGGTGTATGCTGTTCAGTACTCACTTATGGATGAGTAAATGTTTAAAAATGTACCCAATGCTTTTAGGTTTGTGATTTTAACCAATGGAAAGAGAGTGGGGTTGATTTACTAAAACTGCAGACTACAAAATCTGGAGCAGCTGTGCACAGAAACCAATAAGCTTTCAGATTTTTTTTTGTCAAAGCTTAATTGAACAAGCTAATGTTAGAAGCTGATTGGCTACTATGCACAGTAGTGCAAAAAACAAACAAACAAACAGAGGGCAGACCAGCCTAGTGCATTATCCTCAAATAACTTTTATTGTTAAAATGAAGTGATAAGTGATATACTCACAAACCAACATAAATACATGGCTTGTCTCTGAGGAAGAGAGCAAGACCCTTGAAACGCGTTAGTCTTTCGGACTTATATTGCTTGTTGGAAGAATGTGATGTATCAAGGGTCTGAAGCTGGATTTATTCTGATAAGCTTGTATTTATGTTTTTTGTTTTATGCTTGCAGTGTGTCCAGACTACCCCAGTCCTGAGAGGGCAGCAAAGTGCAGGATATCCATACAGGCCAGGATGGGAGTTTAACTATGAGAGCTTGCAATATCTGAAGACCAAGGAGTCTCGAGGGCAGAAGTTTGTGTGTTTGTTTTGGAAGCACCATGTTTTGCACTCTAGTTTGTGTGTTTGTTTTGGAAGCACCATGTTTTGCACTCTTCAGTTTTAGTAAATCAACCTCAGTAATCCAGGAAGCATTTAAACACAAGAACTAGCAATCATTTATTTAGCGCTCCTACTGAAACTTACTGTATCTGGCCATGACTATAGTTTTGAACAAGGGCTAAGCTTGTACAGATATAGGGGGAACAGATTTCTATTTCAGATCATACTCTGTTTTGTCTTGTAAACTGGGTATTTTTTTAAAATTCCTGTAATCCCTATATTTCTGGAACTAAACAAGGGCATTGTTACTTCTCAGGGGTTTCTTTTCTTAATTACAAGCAGTAGTCATATTAAATGTTTACACTTCCATATACAGTATAGTCACTTGAGTAACCCAATCACAATTATCCAATCAGCATGGTCTTTGTTTTCAGGTTTTATGTCCCCTTATTCACAACAGATGAAATAAACAAACTTACCTCCATAAGCTGAATTTTAGAGTCCATGTAGCTTACCTAGTGAGTGATTAACAATCTAGTATTCATGCTTTTAAGTTCATGGCAAAGCTATCTAGAAATTGGTTGACGTTTAGGATTTTCCTATGTTGTTAAATTGCAACCACTAATCCACTTCACATTGTACTAGCTTGGCTCTGAATTCTAAATGAGAATCCTTTGGATTCTTTAAAGGACAATGGAACAACATTTAATGAAAAAAATGTAGGTTTCTAGAAGCATCTCTTATGGCTTCTGGGAGTTGGGTCTCTTGGATATACAAGCTTTTGAACGTACTCTTGAATTGCTATTGTTCTCATTCTTCCTAATCAAGATAAGATATGTACAGGATAGTTAAAACAAATCATGTTTAATCATATTAAAGGATAAGTTCCCTTTTTGTAACATGATATATGTTACACCCATATTTAGGGTGTAACATGTCAATGTAGCACCGGCCCCCCGCACCTCCCCCTGGTCCCCAATTGTGACAGCGAGCGGGGGAATCTTCTCTCTCAGCTTGTTGTCAGAATTAAAAAAACAAAATGCGGCCAGGTGAGCAGTTCTCTAAATGTGAAAACTATGTGTATCGACAGCCTTTGTGATTGATGGCTTGTAGTTCTCAATGAGCTACCAGGGCGCTGTTCAGGGTGCTGTTCAGCACTCTGATAGTCCATTGGTTCTTCCTGTCAGTGTGAAACTGCCTGCCTGTACAGCTTATATTGATAGTCTCTGGGAGCATGGCATCAGTGACCTGCAAAAAATGTGCATTTATTCTTTTTTTTAAAAAAGAGAACTTATCCTTTAAAGAGGGGGATATAATCACTCTGATATTCCCTAAGAGAGGGGGACATTAAAATCTAGTGGTACAGTTGCACATAACGGTAGTATAGTGGTACAGATGCTCATAATGGCATCAAGTTTACTGACAACTGTTAAAAATTAGATAATTATCAGCTGAACCTGAAAGACACAGGGATGCAATGTTTGTTAAAAAGTATTTTAAATCTATCAGACGCTCCAGCTACATACTATAAGGGATGACTATATTACTCCATGTGTTCTGCTTTTGACTTCTGTTTTGCTTGACCTCGTGGATGTTTAAGCAAAGGTCCAAATTTGGGCAGCCACAACCGTTTATAGTACTCCTGAGATGTCTATGTTTTTGCTTTTAAACCATTGTCAAAGCCTAATTGAATAAGCTGAAGTTAGAAGCTGATTGGCTACTATCCACAGCTGCATTGGATTTTGCACTGCCCAAGTTTAGTAGATCAACCGATGTGTTTTTTTTTTTTGTTATCTTCTTAGAAAGATGTATTCAGCTCAATTCCATTTAAGCACTGAATGCATAGCGGTAATCCCTATCAGCAAAAAAAACTTCAAAAATTATAAACCAGCACACGCTATTTTTGTGAACAGTCAAAATGTTTTCCCCTGAATCAAAGTTTTTACAGATTTTACAGAAGTCTGGTTTGAAGCAATGTCCTGTATTTATGTTTTTGGAAGAAGATAAAAAAAAGGAGTATGACAATATGTCCCCAGATACTCATTCATTGTGATGTTTTGTATACTAGCTAATGATGTGGGCTTAAGCAGCCTTAAGACAGATTTTGCCTATCACACCAGCCACAAGGTGGAAATACCAGCCACAAAGAGGAAGTAGTGTGCCGCTAATGAATGCAGTAGGAATAATATCAGTGACAATTAAGTATTTGTGCAGTGTTAATGCTATAGCTTTCTATATCTACTACCTTACCTCCCTTAGATATGTTCTGCTGAAGATGATGTCTCCTGCAATGTTTGTTTTTTTTTTTTTTTTTTACAATGGCTGAGCAGATCCAAAGCTGCTTGAGGATCTAGAGACATTCTGCTTTTTTGGCTGGTCTTCGAGGGAATCAACATCTCAATAAAAGTAGTAAAGCTCTCCTCTTACAGGTGAAGCTCAGCTTTGACACTGGATGATAATGAATCACTTTTGACTAAAGCCAGGCAGCTCTGAGCCATCCAGAATTGCTACCATAAAGCCATCTGGTCTGCTATGGTCATATAGGGTAAACCCTATATTTATATTTAAAGTGTCGTAAAACTCAAAAGTGTTATAAATGTATTTGCATGTAATATTGCATGCTAAACAAAATCTCTTAATCATAATAAACATTTGTTATATGTAAAGTATTAATCTAGTTGATCCCGCCATTCCTTGGTGTATCTTTCACTTTGTGTCCCCGCTGCAGCATCAAATCCTTTTGATCTCCTGTTGCCACCTCTACTGTATATGCTCCAGATTTTAGTGACAAGGTCCTCCCTCCCTCCTCCTCCATGTGTTTCTAGTCATTTGTGAAGTGGACATAACGGGGGATGGATTATGGAAGGATTACATCACTGTTAGCCCCCCCCCCCCCATAAAAGACAATATACACAGGCTGGAGTGCCATGCTTACTGTTGTGATCACCAGCAAATCATCTAGCTATTTTTAGGAGCTCCCAGCTAGATGTTTCTCCTACAGATCAATCCCTGTAGACAGGTTGGGGACCCCTGTTCTAAAGAATCAAACATTAAAACAGACTGACCAATAGTAATTGTAAAACAACCAGTCATACTGTAGCTAAAAAGTGCATATTTTATTCTATGTCCCATATATACCTACAAGAAAATGATGTTTCTGTTACAAAGCATGGCAAAGTTATTTACAGCTAAAATAAAGGCAGTTATATAAAAAAAAATGTACATATTTTTTAAATAACACTGAAAAAAAGAACAAATGAAAAAAATTAAAAAATAAATAGTTTACAAATGAACGATTAAAACAAAATCATCAAAAAAGGGTAAGGAATGAATAATCTATAATTAGTTCTGGCTAAGATGAAAAGGTGTACTTTTTTTTTAAAGTGGGGAGATTGTTGATGTTGAATTTATGTGCAGATCCAAGGACAAGTCTTTTTCCTGCACAAAAGCACTGCAACAAAATAAATTGTAATCATTTAGTTATAGTGTAATAATGAATGACGCTAGCAATCACTTTGTGCAGGCTCCATTCACAAAGAGGCTGCTGTCTGCACCCTTGAAACACAAAGTGGGATAACCTTATCCCACCCATTTCCAACAGGGAAAGCAGGTACAGTGGGTGGAAGTCTTAGAATCATCTGCTCAAAATTTTTAAATGATTACATGGACTCATCAAATAAATTTATAACCTGTACATATTCAAAATTTAACTCACCTAATACATTATTTTCGGTTTCTCCACCGCTATGCTGTCCTTCATTTTACATTAAGATCTAGAAAATACACGTTTTGTTTTGAGGCCTTCTCTTGTCCAATGATTTTAGGGTATAGCCAAACTAGCATTCTTATGTTTTTTGCCTATTCTTTAAAGGCACTTTTTCTGCTTTCAGAAATCAAGAATCAATGAATCACTAATCCAGAAATCAGCTTTGTCATTATTTTGTTTTAAGTATATGGAATGTTGTCTCTCCTGGGATATTAGTGTAACTGAGCTAAAAAAATCTCCACTGGCAATTTTTTAACCACATAAAAAATGAATCACTTTTGTATTTTCTTATATCCTTTTTAATAGAAATCACACTTTTTTTATTCTTTACCCATGCAGCAATTCATATGACTCCCAGATGTACAAATACAATGTACTACTCTGCAGTACATTGATTCTCAGTCTTTGGGGAACATGAGAGCATAACATGGCACAACAATAATATTTCACACAACTACTGTACTTTGAGTGTAAAAATTAGGAGAAGGATATTAAGAAATAAATTACATTAGGTTTGATTTATCCAGCATTAATAACATTCCATATCAAGCATTATTATCATCTATTAATGCTATCATATCTGGTTAAAATTAGTTATTTTGGTAAAAAAAAAGACAGAGATTTGTAGGTCATCCATAAAACAAGCATGTTCAGAAACCCTAATTCCTAGCTGACCAAATAGTGGATAGTGGTTGTCTTGCAGCACTATCCTCCCACCACACTTTGAAACCCACCAGAGACACTACCTGTTTGGAACTGTATGTTCTACCTGTGCTTAGAATTTAATCTTGGAAGGGTATCAGCAACCTATTTCAGGACAGTGCTCATCAGTGACAGTTATTTAACATGGCCCTTCCACCTTAAAAAAAAATACAAATAAATGCACATATTTTTTGCAGGAAAAAATATGCATTTACTTTATTTTTCACAGGAGCCAGCAAAGGTACAGGCCAGAGGTACAGGCTTTTAGTTACTAATCTGGAGGAAGTGTCAATGGACTCTGAGTGTGATGATCACCACACTTGTGTTCCATTGAAGCCACAGTAAAAGACAGGACTTATAGTTAATTTGTTTACAGATTTCTGTGAATGAAAGGTGTGGCATGTTACATGGAGCCAAATATGGATTTGGCCTTAAAGCCCAACATTCTGAAAATCATATTGTATGTCATCAACGTTTTAGGGTTCCCACATGTCTGATGCTCTGGGTTGGCATCTCCAGGAAGGGAACCTATTTTATTATACTTTTATGATACTACTTGTCCCCACTCAGTCTAAACATGGTACATTCGTAAAACAAATGTTAATTTAGAATACAATATGTACAAATATGTGTTGGCAAAAAAATCTGACTTGCGTTCAGTATATCAGGCCCAATGATGCTTTACCCACTAAAGAAGCTATTTTCTTCTGACTGCTCTTCTGTACAGATACTGGGTCCTGGTGCATTCTGCTTGTTTTGTGGACTATTAGAATGAACGTTAACATACTTTTCTTTACAACATTTATGAAAATGAATAAAATGTCATAATGATAAATCTATTATTTTGTACTAGATCATTTTCTTGTATCCATTTGGCAACTAGAGGCCAGAACAAGCCTGTTCCCGTTTGGTGAACAGATTTTGCCAGATTACATACCTGAACTTTCTGCTGATGCAGACAGAAGTCTGTCATTTAGCCGTGGCATTATTGACACTCAATAACAGATTTCTGCCAGCTTGTTTTAAATTGTAAACAAGCCAACAAAGACCCTGGGTGATGTTATTGATCGAATAAGGTCATGAGCATATTTGGTCAATTACATTATCCAGGTTCCCAGGCACTGTTGTTTACATCCCAGCAGCATTAGGGAACTGTCATTTGGGATGGGAGAAGCGGCAGGAACACATTTTGAGTGATGCTTGATGTACATGCTTGATGGACAATGCTTGATGGACAACATGATTGACAATGGATTTATATTGTGGGAATTTTTTTGGGGGGACAACTATTTTAATAAAGGACTTTTGGCATGGTGCCTGTTTTTTTTTTACCAGTTTCATTTTTTGTCAATGAATAACAAGCGGGGTAGATATCTGAGGACCTGCTTATTCTAAGTGGATTGCAAACTAATATTACCCCCGATTCAGACCCTCCACATCCACTTAAGGTATTGAATGTGTGGATGGGGCCCTTGTCCTCCTCAGCATGGGGTCAAGGTGCCTTACAATGTGGGAAGGCTTAGCCACCACCCTTGCAAAATACCACTCAATGTAGACTCAATGTAGTATTAACTTTATGATAGCTATACTTTAATTGACAATATGAATTTTATACAAATAAAATGTTTATCTGTGAATTATTTTGTGTTTGCTGCAAGTTGAACCTTTTAAATTATTAGTAGTTTAAAGATTGATACATTTGCCAGGTACCTCATAGTCCTATGGAATGTATTAACAAATTATCAAGTTCCATAAATTACATGTTAAAACTATGTGTTTTATAAGATATACATTTAGGATAAAAATCATTTTAGTATAATTGTCACCAAATAATGACAATATACTTTATAAACTCTCAAATTATCATACTCCACGTGTTTGTGCTATTTTCTAATCAAAAAATACTTAAATACTTATTTATATAAAGGCTGCCATGGAATTTCACATATATGGATTTAATTGCCAGCAAAATTACACTGGATATCATAGCAAAATTGTTTTATGTCTTTGGAAGCTCAGCAGTTGAAAGACAGCAAAAAGAAATACACACCCAAATTAGCCCTAGTGTGTATGTATGACTGTGGTTTGAACTATAGACTATAATATCCTCTGTAAAGCATTATATTCTCAATATAAAAACATGTAAAATAAAAAACACCCACAAAATATATATTTAGAGAAAATGAGAAAGGCAGATGCAGAGAAAAGCTTGTAGTTAGCATCCTTTTGCCAATATATTGCTGGTTGGCACCTTCTAAACTCTAATAGTTGTTTTTGCATGTTTATGTTTAGATGTGCCTGTTCTTAAATTTTAATTTTAACATTTTCAGTAACCAACCCAAATACTTTCACAATAGATGTGCTTCAGTAAGTACAGCATTGACAGAAATACCAGCTTTCTACAAATAACCATTCCTAAAAATTATTACAAATTAAGTTGCACTTGTCATCTCCATAAAGTAAACATTTTCTGGACTACTGATATCTAGCATAGCAATTCATCAGGAATAATTTTTGTGCAATCTCTGACTACTGCTAGACATAAACTGTCTTAGAGTGACCTGGCTCATAATAATTGGCTCTATGCACTTACTTTCCTCTCCCTTGATTTTGAAAATCATGCTCCTATTCACCAGGTTACATCCATATTTCTTTGAAACCACACCCTTTTACAGCAAGCCGCACCCCTTCTGAGGTATGATAATCAGTCCATCCCATGCAATTAGAGACACTTGGGGGTGTCAATTGTTATAAATATATTCAGTCTACAAAAATACTATTGTGTTTTAGTAAGAGGTACTCATCATCATAGTTGAGTTGCAAAAAACACACTTTACATATATGCAAAACAAATAATAATTAATAACTACTTCTGGTTTATTAAGACGAGGATGACCTAACTGGAATTTCTTTGCAAGCAAAATAATGCTGCAAATCCTAGGGTCATCGTGAGCTATGTACTACAAATATGGAACTATGTGCAAAGTAAAAGATGTCAATCACAATTTTTGTATTTTTTGTACTATGAGTCACACTTAAACATGGGTTACACTGAATAACCTTCAAAAACATTCCCAAAATTGTGCAGGTACCAGTGCTCAGTTGTAATATTTATAAATAACCTAAATTATAACAATACATAGTGTAGGTTTTTTCAGTTATCTGTATAACCCCTGAGTCCAGTCTTTTGTTTTCCTCATTTGCTGCTGTAGATTTACAATAATATACTTCATGCAAAGATACAGATTACATGCAAAAAGCATGAACTGATATATCTCTGAAATTGGTCCGTATCTTAACAATACCTCACAACTTCACCCAATGTGTGCAAAAGTATCCAGTATTAAACATTTAAAGTGATCTAACTTTCAAATATTAGCACCTTCAAAAATTTTAACTCCTATCAAATCAAAATATGGAAGTCCTAGGAGAGTTGTACCAAAATGTAGCTACAAAAGCTGTGGATGCTTAAACATAAAGAGTACATTCAAGAAGGGAAGTTACTTATCCCATAAGACTGAATGTATCTATCACTAAAACTTACATGTTTGCTGTATTCTTTTGATAATATTTAAAATAAATAAAATTAATGCATCCCAATATATACCTCAAATTGTTATTTTCAACAGACACACTCATTCCTATTATGCAATCTTTGAATTTGGTTTCTCAAATCCCTTTAGAATTTGGAACATGACGACTTGTTCCCTGAACACCTAACACAATTGTTAGCCCTTGATTTTTCCATTCTTACAGTTCCCATAGTTCTCTTTGGTTGGATAAATTATCCTTGGTTTTGTGACTTCTCTTTATCCCTTATTTTCTTATTACAAGAACAGGCATTCAGCTCACTGTGGATGGCGCAAACAAGATTTTTTTTTCATGCCTCTTCAACTGCAGGCACAGAAGGAAGATAATGAAGAGTCTGATTTGCATGAGATGTTGTAGCTTGAAGTGTACCCACAGTTGGGCTAGAAAGACTTGCTGTAGATGACGCAGATGGACAACTTACGCCCAACTTTGTTTGAATGTTTGATCTACCATAAGGGTACATTTTGCGTTCTAAGTTTAGAGATCGAGTTTGTGCATTTGATCCATCAATTTTTCCCTCAAGGAAATACGTTAACATCTCCCCTTTGCCTTTAACACTGACTTTACCTCGGCAAACAAATTCATAATTGCATCTGTTTAATATTCGATGGACATCTTCAGTTACCTGAAAAAAAAAGTTACTTTTTAGTTTTCAAATATAAAATAAATGGACAAATTAGATAGATGTGTATTAAAGCTTAGTGATTATTACTTTTGTTACATTTCCTCAGTTTAAGAGATTATTTATTGTTTATTTTTTTTGTATTTTCTTTAAAGTACAGTAAAAAAGAAGTGAAGCCCATTTTAGAACAGTACATTGCCAAGCAAGAGCCCAAGTACTGTATGTGTGTATGTGTGTGCGTGCAATGTTCATCAATGTTTTCCCCCAAGTTTTACAAAACTTTCACCCAATATTTACACATTTTTCCCATTGAATCGAACATGAAATTGTAAAAACTGTGTAATTCTTGGATGAAACCATTAACAATAGACCCCATAGTATGTACTGTTATACACTGTATATATGTGTATATATCACACACACACACAACACACACACACATACAAACATACTGGGGCCCCGGGTTGCCTCTTTATTTTTGTACTATGGGCTGAATTTCTCTTTACGATTGGGTTGATTTACTCTAGATCTGAGGGGAACATGCAAGGAAAAAAACAGCATTTTTGCTTGCACATGACTGGATGATAGAAATCAGCAGAACTTTTCTCATTTCAGAGCTTCCCCTCAGATCTAGCACAACTGTACTTGCAGTGCACAGTATATTTGCCTTTAAAAAAATCAACCTCTATGTATTTTAAAAACTATGTTGATTAGTGCAAGCAAAAATGTGTAAGCAAAAACCTACATTGAACTATAGAAAGGATGGGAAGCTTAGCCCTCCTATCTTACACTCTACCCCGAAAAGGGCATCCCTCCCCCCTTTCCCCACACAGACCTGAACTTAATACATGCAGCTTAACAGTATGCCCTATTATAATTATGTCCATGTTCTGGCCTTCAATTCTCAACATGGCATTGTAATGTAGCTAGGTGCCCCATTCTATATAAAAAAATAAAAAATGGTTTGCACCAGCTCTCTTCTCTTTATCCTCATTAAAACTTGTTTTGTAATATAGTTAGAAAATATATATTTTGATCTACTGTTTTAACATGCACTGAAAGTACTGTAACTTGTGCTTATGTATTTTTATGTGCTTATGTATTTTTTTTTTAATAACCTGGTCTGTTTGAAACGCTTACATTTGTAGAAAATTTACTTTTTTTTTTAAATCTTTGCTGTATGATGAAGTAAAAAAGCTAAATCAATCATAGATGATACCAAAAGAGGTTCTTTGCTATTGTGCATAACAGGTCAAACATTTAAAAACCACGAGCATAAAACACTTGTTTTAACGCTCATTACATATAGTATACAATTCATCGAATAAATGAAGTAATTCATAATTAAACTAGATGATACATTTCAGTTATTTTTGTGGAAACCATTACTAATGTAACTGTGGTATATTGGCATAACATGCAATAGAATGTAACAGGTAAATAGTCAGAGCAAAAAAAAAATAAAATAAAAACTTACCTGGATTTTTCCCTGCACCCCAGTACTATCCATTCTACTGGCAACATTAACTGTGTTGCCCCAGATGTCATACTGAGGGCGTCGGGCACCAATAACTCCTGCAACAACAGGTCCTACATTTATTCCTGAAAAAATATAGAACAAGAGTTACTCTTTGTGCAATTGTCTTTCCATATAACCTCAAAGAGAATGCCCATTCCTAGAGGGCAAAGAATTAATACTATCAAGCTGCAGTGTACTGAACCAGTGAGCTCCTCCTCCTGACTGTACCTACACCTGCAGCCCTCACACCAGAAGCATTATACCTGTCAGCAGATGAGTGTTACTTCAGTACTAGACACTGTCACCCGGTTACATAGTTAGGTTGAAAAAAGACACAAGTCTATCTAGTTCAATCAATAGAAAAAAATAATAGAATAAAAAAAAATCTACACATACAGAATTCCATACTCACAGTTGATCTACAAAAAGACAAATAACCCCTATAAAACATGGTCCAATTTTCTCCATTGGGGCAAAAATAAATCCCTTCTTCATCTTCCAGGCAATCATATATTCCCCGAATCAACAATCTCTGGTATTATTGCTTATAAATGTTATAATGACCTAAAAGTGAATAACTTTATACCAAGTTCACTATATGGACCATTTTTGTATTTATAAAGGATGATCATATCACCTCGTCTCAAAAGAGATACATTCAGGTCAAGTAATCTTCTAATCTATGCTCATAGTTGAGGTCCTCCATGCCTCCTATCAGTTTGGCTATCCTTCTCTGCACTTTCTTATTTTTCAAATTTTTCTTTATTTCCCAATATTTTTTTTTATTGTGCCCAAATCTGAACTGCATATTCCAGATGAGGTCTTACACATGATTTGTACATGGGGCAAAATGATCTCTCACCCTCTCTCTCTCTCTCTTTGGAGTCTATACCTCTTTTAAAACAAGAATATATTTTTCTAGCTTGAGAGAATGTAACTTTACATTGCATGCCAATAGTAAGTCTATGATCTACGACTACCTTGATCCTTCTTGACCTTTGACACTCCCAGCTGTACTCCTCTTAGATGGTAGGAGGCATGCATGTATTTAGCCCCAGGTGTATAACTTTACATGTATCAACAATACATCTCTTTTGCTACTTAGTTGCCCAATTAAACAGCACATTAAGGTCTGCTTGTAAGTTAGAGACATCCTGTAAGAACGTTATTCCACAACATAGCTTGGTGTCATCTGCAAAAACTGAAACGGTATTTTGAATCCCAAACCCTTATTGGGGTATACCATTATTAACCTTAGACCATTCAGAGTATGAATCACTAATCACCACTCTCTGAATATAGTCCTCTAACCAGTTTTATATCCATTTACAAACTGAATAGACTTAACCACCTGCATACTAGGCACTTTACCCCCTTCCTGTCCAGGCCACTTATCAGCTTTCAGCGCTGTCACACTTTGAATGGCAATTGCGTGGTCATGCAATCCTACTTCACATAAGTAGTGGTAGTTAATCACCACCATGTTTTTTTCTTTATTTTTTGCTAAATAAACGAAAGAAGCCAGAAAATGAAGAAAAAAAATGTCATAGTTTGTTAAAAAATTTTGCAAACAGGTAATGTCTCTCCTTCACTGACGTGCGCTGATGAGGCTGCACTGATAGACTGCACTGATAAGCTTCACTGATGGGCACTGATGAGGCAGCACTGGTGGGCACTGATGAGGAGGTGATGATGAGGCTGCACTGATAGGCCGCACAAATGGGCACTGATAGGTGGCACTGGTGGGCACTGTTGGGACTGCACTGATAATCAGGACACTGATTATCAGTGTACATGTCCCTTTCACACAAACTGGTTATCGGCTCTCCTGTTCTCACACTGTCAGCATGAAGAAAGGAATGTTGATCACCGGGTGTACTTATATCATGATTAGCTGTCATTGGATACCGCTGATCACGTGGTAAAGGGTCGCTGTGATTGGCCTTTCACCCCGATCTTTGATCAGCTGTGTCCTACGGACACAGCGATCACAGAGTGCGCTGCAGTGGGCATGCGGCAGGCGTGATCACAGGATGACATCATATGATGCCTTCCCATAACTGGACTACAACTCTGTAGTCATCATTCAGCTATAGCGTGATAAGGAAGTGATAAACCATTCACACATGTGTGGGAAACTGTGTCAACCTCTTTTAAAAGTCATATTATACCTTATCCATAGTTCTACTTTGTCTAAGTTTTTGCTTAGACAAAAAAAGAGATCAGATTAGTTTGGGAATCCAAAATGTCTATTGTTAAAATATTGTTTTCTCACAAAAGCTCTTCTGTTTGGTCTTTTGTCAAACTCTCAAGTATCTTCCCTACTATAGAAGTTAAATTAAGCGGCCTGTAGTTGCTTGGTATAGACTTGGCTCCCTTTTAAGACACCATCTTGGCCTTGCACCCATCTAGTGGTACTGAACCAGTAATTAAATGTCTCTAAAAATTAGAAATAAAATAAAGGGAGCTCCACTTTTTGGGGACCTATGGGTGTAAAGCTTTGTGGTCTTGGTGCTTTATTCACCTTTATTTTATCTAAATGTTTCTGGACCATATCCAGAGTCATTGGGGTTCTTTTGGGGCTATGTCAATATTATCCTCTTTATATAGACTTGAGCTTCCACATTTTCCTTTATACACACAGAGCTGAAAAAGGTATTAATCACTTCAATACAGTGCACTTTCACCCCCTTCCTGCCCAGGCCAATTTTCAGTTTTCAGCGACACTTTGAATGACAATTGCGCGATAATGCTACACTGTACCCATATGAAATTTTTATAATTTTTTTTTCACACAGATAGAGCTTTCTTTTGGTGGTATTTTTTATCACCGCTGGGTTTTTTATTTCTTACAAAGAAAAAAGGCACAACATTTTGAAAAAAAAAATAAGTTTTTCTTATTTTCTGAGTAAATTTTGAAAATAAATGATTTTTCTCCTTCACTGATGTGAGCTGATGAGGCGGCACTGATGGGCACTGATAGGCTGCACTGATGAGGTGGCACTTATGGGCACTGATGAGGTGGCACTTATGGGTAGCACTGATGAGCACTGATAGGTGGCACTAATGAGCACTGACAGGCGGCACTGATGGGCACTGAGAGCTGATCAGCAGGTCATCCTCATAGGGGAGACAAAGACAGGTAATCAGGACACTGATCATCAGTGCCCTGATTACAGAAAATGTAACTAAAGTGCCAATTAGTGCCCACCATCAGTGCCCATAGTGCTGCCAGTCAGTGCCCATCAGTGCTTATATGAGCACTGGTCACATGGATAAAGAGTCCTGTCATTGACTCTTTACCACGATCGGGGTCAAGCCGTGTCCTAGCAACACTTCATGGCCACGATCGCCGCTCTGCGCGCCTCCGGGGGCGCACGAGAGTGGCTGTTCTGGTGTGCTGTCATATGACGGCATCCCTGAACAATGTATTCCCCACTTCCACCATCATTTGAAGTAGGAGGTGGTTAAATAAAGTTGTGTTCTCTGTGTGCCCAGTCACCAACTCTAAATTTTCTTGTAAAGAGTGTACATACTCAGACCTGACCTTTTTACTATTAATATATTTGCTGAATTTTTGGGTTTTGTTAACTTATGGACAACACGAATCAACTCCTTTGATACTGCAAGTTTGCTTAGTGTATGTAAACCCTGCTTGAAAATGACGTATGTTAGCCTAATAGCTATGGGCTTGGATTATTATCTCCAATGTTTGCTGTGTGGTTTCTGATAAAGGGTAACTGATAATACCAGTGAAGTTGGTAGTTGCTGTGTATGTTGTCTATCTCTTTGTCTCAAGCCAAGCTTTGCATACACATGCAAAACAAAAACAATTTTTTTTTAAAGATTTAAGGGACAGCCACATATGTTGCATAGCTGCCACCATTAGGACAAAAAAGCAATCCTAGTACACACTATTAAAGCCTAATACACACTTTTCGTTTTTTTTCCATTGAACCCAGCGGAATGAACAGAAAAAAAACAGAAGAGCTAAGGAGGAGACGCTGTACTAACAATGTTTGTACAGCGAACTCCCCACTGAGCTATTGAGTTCTGACGGGGGGTTGCCCCCCCCGACCAGGAAACGCCGGTCAGGGCTCTCAGCCATTGGCTGAGAGCACTCATCAGATGCCAATTGGCAGACACTTTTCGGTCATGCCCCTTCTGCCGGCTTCTGTTGGACCGGCTGCCATACAGACAGGCCAAATTTCGGCCAGTTTCTATTGAACCGGTTGATGTTGCCCCCACATTCGGCCGTATGTACACCCCTTAACTCTACTAAAGGTAATTAAAAAAGCACATTAAAAGGCACAAGTCAGTGGATGGCTGCAAGAACAATTCCAAGTCACTGGATATCAATTAGTGCACAGTTAAATCAATTTTTAAGACAGAGAAGAGTATGGCACAGTTTTAAATAAACAAAAGACAGGCCATCCTCCAAAAATGAGTATTCATGCAAGAGGGAGGCCATCAAGAAGCCTATGGCAACTCTTTGGGAGTAAAAACATTCAAAATTTGCCCTACCATGAATTCACTGTGAATGTCAATATTTGAACTGTGGCCAACAGGCCAGTTTTGGTACTTATCACAAACTGTTAAATATTTGTTTTTTTTGCAGCTGAGTAAAAACCCAAGAAAGGCAGGAAATTCTGCACAGCAAAGGCAGGTATTTTAAGTTTCCTGTTTCCAGCTAAACTTCGGGCAGAAAAGTTGTCATTGAAATATATTCCTTAATAGGAAATAAACCCACTTTGTGTGCATCGTATGCCTTTGCAATTCCAGATATTACCTTGTACAAGTAGTTGGGACAACACTGGGCTGCACACAGTATGTACACAAAGCAGAGCTGTGGAAGCAACTCAGCAAGTCCAGTTTCTCCCCTCAGAAAACTACAGGTGAGGCAAATACAAGACCAATCACTCCACACAATATATAAAGAGAATGATATTCAACACACCGAGTTCAGGTTGCCACATTGTGAAGCAAAGCATCATGACCATGTGACTTCTCTCCCTCTGGCTGATATGTAAATTTGGAGGTGGTTGGTTAGGGGCAGAGCTGTGGAAGGAACTCAGCAAGTCCAATTTTTACATTCTGCCCTCAGAAAACTACAGATGAGGCAAATAAAAGACCAATCACTCCACACAATATATAAAGAGAGTGAGATTCGACACACCAAGTTCAGGTTGCCACATTGTGAAGCCAAGCATCACGACCATGTGACTTCTCTCCCACTGGCTGGTTTGTAAATTTGGAGGTGGTTGGTTAGGGGCAGTAAAAGCGTGGATCAGCTACCTGCTTTTACCACCCCTCTCCTGTAAGTGTTAACTAATGCCACCTGCAGCTGTAGCATGTACAAAACACCACTTTGAAGATGTGTTTGAACTTTGACATTAAAGCGTATATCAACATACTAAAAAAAAAATCATAAAATGGGATTTTTGACTTACCGTAAAATCCATTTCTCCGATGTTCATTGACGGGCACAGTTCCTGATCTTCTTAACCATTGGGTTATACTGCCCCCTACAGGTGTAGGACACTAGGCAGAAAAAAAGACTGAATACGCCTATGGACAGTCCCAGGAGGTATACTTCCCCTCTCTGCTATAGGTACTCAGTTTTGTTACAAGCCGTGTCAGAAGGATTACAACTCCACAGAGGGGTGGGTGCTGTGTCCATCAATGAACATCGGATACATTTTTGTGAGTGCCTGTGTTTATCCCAAGCAAATTTAAGTAATTCACCAACAGTTACTTAGTTAACTACCCTTACTTAAAGTCAGTTGCTAGCCCAACTACTTTTTTGGTAAAATAATATTTCTAAGGTTTGTTTTGAACTTCACTCAGTCTAGTTTGAGTTCTATGTTGACTGAGGCACCACAGTACTTTTGTGATATAGGGGTTCTTCTAGGGCTGTTCGCTGTTTTCACTGTTTTGCATTCTCAGCTGATCAGAATGTTAAAAACATGATTTTTGTTGTTTTATATTTTGCTTTTTAAAAGGCAATGCAACTTTGCTGTGTGATTGTCAGACCCATTCCAGTGATACAAAGTAGTGATAGACTGATTATCGGCAAGGCCGATATATCGGTAGCCGACATGCACGGTTTCGGCCCAGGAACTTGCCGATATTTTTGTGACATCATTATGCCTTCTTAGGCCGCCTCCCTCGCCTTGGACAGCCTCGGATGGAGTCGGGAATAGTCTCGCGGGAGTGTATCACAGCCATACACCCACCGACAGCAGCGCGGTGCCGGCCACCCACATCCACAGGCCCTGTACCAGCCAGCCAGCAACAGGCACTGTACCAGCGAGCTAGCCAGCCACCCACAGGCCCTGTACCAGCCAGCCAGCCACCGACAGGCCCTGTACCTGCCAGCCACAGGCACTGTACCAGCCAGCCACCCACAGGCCATGTACCAGCCAGCCACCCACAGCCCCTGTGCCAGTCAGTCACCCATCACAGGGTGCCAGCCAGCCACCCACCACAGGGTGCCAGCCAGCCACCCACCACAGGGTGCCAGACAGCCAGCCACCCCCTGACAGGGTGCCAGACAGCCAGCCACCCACAGGCCCTGTTCCAGCCAGCTGCCCACAGGCCCTGTACCAGTTAGCCACCCACAGGCCCTGTACCAGCCAGCCACCCACATCCCATGTGCCAGCCAGCCACCCACCACAGGGTGCCGGCCAGCCAGCCACCCACCCACCCACCACAGGGTGCCAGCCAGCCTGCCACCCACCACAGGGTGCCAGACAGACAGCCATCCACCACAGGGTGCCAGACAGCCAGCCAGCCAGCCACGCACCACAGGGTGCCAGCCAGCCATCCACCACAGGGTGCCAGCAAGCCAGCCACCCACCACAGGGTGCCAGACAGACAGCCATCCACCACAGGGTGCCAGCCAGCCACACACTACAGGGTGCCAGCCAGCCATCCACCACAGGGTGCCAGCAAGCCAGCCACCCACCACAGGGTGCCAGACAGCCACCCACCCACCACAGGGTTCCAGACAGCCAGCCACCCACCACAGGGTGCCAGCAAGCCAGGCATTAAACATTGAACAAAAATTAACATGTTCAGTACATGATTTGTGTCAAAAATTGTCTTAATTATTCAAAATTTTAAATGAACAAAATATCGGCCCATATCGGCCGATACCGATACGTTTTGACCAAAATATCGGTATCTGCCCTAAAAAAAAACCATATCGGTCTATCCCTAATATAAAGTAATGTGGTCCTTAGAAAATCAGAAAAAAATAGCTTGGAGTGATCATGTTTTGCTTTCACAAAGGCCACTTACAGATCCCTGTTCTAAATGCAGTCATTACAGTCTAATATCCCTACCATAGTCATAGATACACAAATTAGGATCAGTTTGAATGTAAGCTGATTAACCTAAAGTAACTTTTTGGAGTGCTGAAAGATGTCAGAGCACCAGGAGGAAGCCTATGCAATAACAGGAAAAACACTGACATATTGTTTCTGTTTCTTTAATTTGCTAATCTGGTCCCTATCTCTCCCCATCCAATACTTAGCATTTGGCATGCCTAGAGAAATCAGGCATGTGGAAATGCAATTAGCTCTTTACACAAACAAATATCTGGAAAACTATGTGAAAGAAAAATATCACATATCTGTATTTTTTGGTAAAGGCCATTGGGTCGCCACCTTTAGCATCTTTAGGGAGGCTAAGTATCTGCAGGTTGTTCAACCATTTCCTGTCATCATCTTCTACACAATCTCTCAACTGTTTAACTTTGGCATTTGACAATTTGAGGTATGGGCATTATCACATCAGTCTGATCACTGATGTGGTTTTCCTCCACCATGGTCTACTAAGCTTTAACTGTAGATTGTGTGAGGAAATCCAATAGTATCCAGTATTTTGCAAACATAAGACTGTTTTTTACACTTGGCTTGCAACTGTGTAATTTTACATAATTTTTCAGTAACCCTCAGTAGGATTGTAAAGTTATAAGGTTTATGTGTGGGGATGATCCTAAATCCTTTACCATCATCAGTTAGAAGGAGATAGTCTAATGAGAAAGGTATGTGCTGACCAGGCATAAGTGAAACTGTCCCATTGAAAGCTAAATTTACAAGTTAGGGGTTTTAGGTAGTTAGGCTGTTTTTAAGACTTTTAATAACCCTATTGGGTTTCATTTGCTGTTAGTGAAGGTGTTTTAGACAATAGATTTGAAATGGGTAAACAAATATCACTCTGAAAAAAAATAAAGAAACTGTATATTGTAAGCGTTTGGTGTATTTCAAAGTTATTTAATATTTTTGACATAAAACAGTAAAATACACCCATATACACTTGTACAATGTACTGTCTCTTGAAATCTTTTTTAAACTTGCCATCGCATGGCCATTGTCTTTAGCAACAAGCAGTGTCTGGAAATATCCAAATGATAATTTCAGTGTATACAGTATAATGATCAAGATTTTTTAAAGTTATTTTTAAAACTGGAGGACAAAGTTCAAGAAAAATTTGGCTACATTTTGTGGTGAATCTTCAAAACAAAATTTTACATTGTTTGGTAAGCACCCAGGTTTACTTTAACCACTTGCCGACTGCCGCACGACTATTTACGTCGGCAGTCAGCCCCTCACAGGCAGAGCAACGTAGGGCTACGTCACTAGCCTGTAAGTAAGGGTTTTGGGAGCGAGCGAGCGCCGCCAGATGCGCGCTCCCGCTCAGTCACGGACCCCCCCGTCCGTGACAGCGGGAGAAAGGCAGGCGGCTAGTGTAAACAAAGCCGCCTGTCAGTTCTCCCTGTGTATGAATGGTGATCAAACGGTTTTACTATGTAGGACCGTTGATCACTGTTCTTACACAGCAAGCCACAGCCAATCACAGTTAGAAACACGCCCCTAGGACACACTTAACCCCTCCCTCTCCAATACAGTTAACTCCTTCACTGCCAGTGTCATTTTTACAGTAACAGTGCATATGTATAGCACTGATTACTGTAGTAATGTCACTGGTAACCCCAAAAGTGTAAAAAAATGTCAGTCAAGGGTCCGATCTGTCCGCCCCAATGTCGCAGTCCCGCAAAAAAAATCGCAGATCGCCGCCATTACGCGTTAAAAAAAAAACAACAAAAATTACAAAAATCTTTCCCTTTGTTAGTAAACGCAATAACTTTTGTGCAAACCAATCAAAATAAGCGTTTTGCGATTTTTTTTAACAAACATATGGTAAAAAAAAATTGGCCTAAAATGTTAAAAAATTTAGATTTTTACATTTTTTTGAGTGAATTTCATATAAAAAAAAATGTGAAAAATATTGTTATATTTGCAAAATTGACGCTCTTTTTTTGTTTATAGCGCATGATCAAAAAATCACATAGGTGATCAAATGCCACCAAAAGAAAGCTCTGTTTGTGGGAAAAAAGGACGCCAAATTCGTTTAGGTACAGCGTCGCACGACCGCGCAATTGTCCGTTAAAGTCACGAAGTGCCGAATCGCAAAATAGGCCCTGGTCAGGAAGGGGGTAAAATCTTCCGGGGCTTAAGTGGTTAAAGTAGAACTGCACGATTTAATTGTTAAAAAAATCATGATATCGATTCAATGATCTTAATAAGTTTTCATGATTTATACAGTGCAGAGCTGTTCTCTGCTAACTCACCGCTGTAAGAAAAAAAAAAAAGAGCCTCCTGCAAATTTTTATCAACATTGCTCAATGCTGGGAGATAACTATAAACAAAGTATCATTTGGTTCTTTTAGATCAAAGGGATGAACTTCAGTCTGTAAATAAGGTGTAAATGAGGGCAGTTTAACCACTTAAATACTAAGCCTTTTTTTTACACTTAATGCTTTCAAGGTAAAATTAGTATTTTTTGCTACAAAATTACAAAATTACTTAGAACTCCTAAACATTATATAAATATATATATATATATATATATATATATATATATATATATATATATTACATTTTTTTTTTAGCAGAGACCCTAGAGAATAAAATGGCGGCCATTGCAATATTTTATGTCACACTGTATTTGCTCAGCAGTCTTTAAAATGCAATTTTTTGGGAAAAATACACTTTAATTAATTAAAAAAAAACAGTAAAGTTACCCCAATTTTTTTGTATAATGTGAAACTAGATGTTACGCCGAGAATAGTGAGAGAATCGTGATTTTTATTCTAAGCAAAAAAAATTTGATTTTTATTTTATCCAGAATCGTGCAGCTCTTCTTTAAAGCTATCTCATAGTAGTTTGTGTCGGACTATTTCTGAAATAATTTACTGTAAACTGTCACTGATATTTTATGTGTTTAATGCAGCCTACTTACCCACTCTGAGAACAAAATCATTGTAAGACTGATAGTTGATTTCATCAATAACATCAAACATTTCAATTGAAAAATCTGCTAATGTGCTTAGGTGAGCATAAATTGATTTTTTTGCCTGTGAACAAAGAACAAAACATGTATTAGTTCAACATAACTCACATTGTAGATACCACATTTTGTTTTCTTTGTTGGTACATGCACATTTGAACATATCTTGAAATAATTATGAGTGCAGCCTACGTAATATACAGGTGCCTTAGTGTTACTGTGATAGATCAATTTGGCACAATCCCATTTAGAAAAAAAAAAAAAAAAAATATATATATATATATATATATATATATATATATATATATTAGAGATAGACCGATTATCAGCAAGGCTGATATATCGGGGGCCGATATGCACTTTCCCCGATATATCGGTATCGGCCCCGGAACTGGCCGATATTGCCGATATTTTTGTGCCGTAATTTTGCCTTCTTAGGCCGCCTCCCTCCCTGCACAGCGTTGTCTGGAGTCGGAACTAGTCTTGCGGGAGTGTATCACAGCCATACACCCACCCACAGCAGCCCGGTGCCAGCCAGCCACCCACAGCCCCTGTGCCAGCCAGCCACCCACAACAGGGTGCCAGACAGCCAGCCACCCACAGACAGGGTGCCAGACAGCCAGCCGGCCACAGGCCCTGTACCAGCCAGCTACAGGCACTGTACCAGCCAGCCACCACAGGTCCTGTACCAGCCAGCCACCCACAGCCCCTGTGCCAGCCACCCACCCACCACAGGGTGCCAGCCACCTGCCACAGGGTGCCAGCCACCCACCACAGGGTGCCAGACAGCCAGCCACCCACCACAGGGTGCCAGCAAGCCAGCTATTAAGCATTAACCTCCCTGGCGGTATGATTATGTCTGGAATTACATACCAAAAGCGGTACAATTCTTTTCATGGAAATTTGGCGTTATGTATTATAGGCCTACAATTCTTAGTAATTACTGACTTAAACCTGACCAAAACAAGACTCTAGTAGACATCCCAGATGTGATAAATTTGAAACACAAACGCATGAATTATAATCGAATCAATAATATTATTTTATTATTTAATATATAATATATATAATAAAATTATATTATTGATTAGATTATAATTCATGCATTATATATTATATATAGATATGTGTGTGTGTGTGTGTGTGTGTATATATATATATATATATATATATATATATATATATATATATATATATATATATATATATATATATATATGTATATATGTGTGTATATATATATATATATATATGCATGTATATATATATATACATATATATGCATGTGTATATATATATATATATATATATATATATATATATATATATATATATGCATATATATATATATATATAATATAATATAAAGTGTGTTTTGTGTAACTTTTTTTTTTTTTTTTTTTTAATTTCCCTCCCTAGTTCCGCTCCCATGCAGCATTGCTGCTGCAGGGAACGGAACTAGGAAGTGATCGTACCGACGGAGGGACGGAGGAGCGGCGGGACTCTCGGCTGGCGGTCGCAGCAATGAGAGATCATCGCTGGATCGCCAGGATAAGGTAAGAGAAGCTCCGCTGCGCTCTCTGCAATCCACCCCGAGCGTGACTCGGGGTTACCGCTCCTGCAATGAAAAATCAACCCCGAGTCACGCTCGGGATTACCGCTAAGGCGGTTAAACAAAAATTAATATGTTCAGTACCAGATTTGTGTAAAAAATTGTCTTTCTTTTTCAAAACTTTAAATGTACAAAATATCGACCCATTTTGGCCGATACCGATATGCAATGGCCAAAATATCGGTATCAGTATCGGCCCTGAAAAAAACATATCGGTTTATCCCTAATAAATATATATATATACTGTATATACACACTATATTGTCAAAAGTATTTGGACTACTGCCTTTACACACACATGAACTTTAATGAAATCCCAGACTTTGTCTGAAAGGTTCAATGTTGAGTTGACCCACTTTTTGAAGCTATAACAGCTTCAACTCTTCTGGGAAGGCTTTCCAAAAGGTTTAGGAGTGTGTCTATGGGAATGTTTGACAATTCTTCCAGAAGTGCATTTGTGAGGTTAGGCACTGATGTTGGATGAGAAGGTCTGGCTCACAGTCTCCGCTCAAATTCATCCCAAAGGTGCTCTATCGGGTTGAGGTCAGGACTTTGTGTAGGCCAGTCAAGTTACTCAACCACAAACTCATTCATCCATGCCTTTATTGACCTTGCTTTGTGCACTGGTGTGCAGTTGTTTTGGAACATAGTTCCCACAATGTTGGGAGCATAAAATTGTCCAAAATATCTTGGTATGCTGTCACCTTAAGAGTTTCCTTCACTGGAACTAATGGTCCAAGCCCAACCCCTTAAAGCGGAGTTCCGGGCACAAAAACAATATTTTTTTTTGTGCCCCAACGCTAGGTATGCCTCACCTGAAAAGGAATTGGATAGTTTTTTTTTTTTTTTTGTTTACTTACCTTGCAATTGAAGATCGAAGATACTCACCTCAGAGTACTTCCTCCCTCGGAGCTGCGGCTCACCCCGTCACTTCCTGCCTCGCTATGATTCCTGGGAGCTGAACGTCACAGCTCCCAGGAATCAATGCGACGGCACCGGCCCCGCTCGTCATTTCCGGGCGACGCCACATTCCCCTGCTAAACAGCTTCTGGGCATGCCCAGAAGCTGTGGAGGAATGCGGCGCCGCGCCGGAAGTGACGAGAGGGGCCGGTGCGGCGCATTCTGGGACAAGAAGACACGGAAGAAGACACAGAAGAGGACCGCGCCGGCTTCAGCTGCCCACAAGAGAGATGGAAACGCTGTGGAAGAAATTTTATAAGAAAGTATTTCTTCTAAAAGGTAAGCGCGAACCGGGACAGATCAGAGGCTAGCCATTGTGGAATGTGCTAGCCCTGACTGTCCCGGGGGTATGTTTATTAAAAAATGACATCTGTGCCCGGAACTCCGCTTTAAAAAGAACCCCACACCATAATCCTGCCTCCACCAAATGATTTGGACCAGAGCAAAAGCAAGGTCCATAAAGACATAGATGAGTGAGTTTGGGGTGGAGGAACTTGACTGGCCTGCACAGAGTCCTGACCTCAACCCGATAGAACACCTTTTGGATGAATTAAAATGGAGACTGTGAGTCAGGCCTTCTTGTCCAACTGTAGTGCCTGACCTCATAAATGCACTTCTGGAAGAATGGTCAAACATTCCCATAGACACACTCCTAAACCTTGTGGACAGCTTTCCCAGAAGAGTTAAAGCTGTTTTAGTTGCAAAGGGTGGGCCAACTTAATATTGAACCCTACGGACTAGGATTGGAATGCCGTTAAATGTGCGTGTAAAGGCAGGCATTCCAATACTTTTGACAATATGGTGTATATACAGTATCTCACAAAAGTGAGTACACCCCTCAAATTTTTGTGAGTATAACCTTAATGTAAAATGTCCAAACTGAGCCCAATTAGCCATTTTCCTCCCCCGGTGTCATGTGACTCGTTAGTGTTAAAGGGTCTCAGGTATGAATGGGGAGTAGGTGTTTTAAACTTGGTGTTATCGCTCTCACTCTCTCATACTGCTCACTGGAAGTTCAACATGGCACCTCATGGCAAAGAACTCTCTGAAATCTGGATCTGAAAAAAATAACTTTTGCTCTACCTAAAGATGGCCTAGGCTATAAGAAGATTGCCAAAACCCTAAGACTGAGCTGCAGCACTGTGGCCAAGACCATACAATGGTTTACCAGGACAGGTTCCACTCAGAACAGGCCTCACCATGGTCAGCCAAGGAAGTTGAGTACATGTGCTCAGCGTCATATCCTGAGGTTGTCTTTGGGAAAAAAACATATTAGTGCTGCCAGCGTTGCTGCAAAGGTTGAAGTGGTGGGGGGTCAGCCTGTCAGTGCTCAGAACCTACGCCGCACACTGCATCAAATTGGTCTGCATGGCTGTCGTCCCAGAAGGAAGCCTCTTCTAAAGGTGATGCGCCGGAAAGCCAGCAAACAGTTTGCTGAAGAAAAGCAGACTAAGGACATGGATTACTGGAACCATGTCCTGTGATCTGATAAGACCAAGATAAACTTATTTGGTTCAGATGATGTCAAGCGTGGTGGCAACCAGGTGAGGAGTATAAAGACAAGTGTGCCTACAGTCAAGCATGGTGGTGGGAGTGTCATGGTCTGGGTCTGCATGAGTGCTGCCGGCACTGGGGAGCTACAGTTCATTGAGGGAACCATGAATGCCAACATGTACTGTGACATACTAAAGCAGAGCTTGGCAGACTGGGCTGCAGGGCAGTATTCCAACATAATAATGACCCCAAACACACCTCCAAGTCACTGGCTTGCTAAAAAGCTGAGGGTAAAGGGGATGGACTGGCCAAGCATGTCTCCAGACCTAAACCCTATTGAGCATCTGTGAGGCATCTTCAAATGGAAGGTGGAAGAGCGCAAGGTCTCTAACATCCACCAGCCCAGTGATGTCACCATGGAGGAGTGGAAGAGAACTCCAGTGGCAACCTGTGAAGCTCTGGTGAACTCAATGCCCAGGAGGGTTAAGGCTGTGATGGAAAATAATGGTGGCCACACAAAATATTGATACTTTGGGCCAAATTTGGACATTTTCACTTAGGGGTGTACTCACTTTTGTTGCCAGCAGTTTAGACATTAATGGCTGTGTGTTGAGTTATTTTGAGGGAGCAGCAAATTTACACTGTTATACAAGCTGTACACTCACTACTTTACATTGTAGCAAAGTATAATTTCTTTAGTGGTGTCACATGAAAAGATATAATAAAATATGTACAAAAATGTGAGAGGTGTACTCACTTTTGTGAGATACTGTACATTACTATAATAATACATATAAATCACCTTTTGTTAGTTTTTTACATCTGGAAATACATTTAACACTCCCTTACCCCCAGACTGGCAATGCTGCTGTCTGCTGCACTTCCTGTGCTCATTCCTCTACAGTAGAGTTGTGCCTCACTGAGGCTGGCCATACACAGAGTGAATTTCTTTCTTAATCAAGCAAATTTCTTTCCTGCAAACGAAATTTGCTTGATTATCCTTTCAACACAGACAGTGTTGATGCTGGAATCCCTCCTGCATCCCTCCTGGGGGGGCAGGGGAAGCCGTCCCCGCTGGGAGAAGACAGTGATTATCGCTGGTGGCTATAGCAGCCACTAGCGATAATCACACAAGAATCAGAAAGGCTGGTTGTAAATAAGTTGATTGATTGATCAACTTCTTACATTCAGCGTGTCCATTTATGGTTCGAATCTCAATGGTTCCTGCTGAGCCGGCTGAGATTGGAACTCTGTGTGGCTGGCCTAAAAGAGGAGATATGTTACTGGCCAAATCACTAAGTGAAAACAAAGGGAAAAAGCCAAAGAAAACGGATGCAGCCACCACATCTAATGTAAGCTGCAAAATAATAAATTTTTGGTTTGAATTTAATACCGTTTGAAAGTTGTTATGCTGTTTTCAAGTGCTGTAGATCAGCTTGCTGTTTAACAGGTAAAGATAAAGGGAAATTATTGTTTCATATAAACTTTATTACATTATTTATTATTGTTAGGACTAAAACAATAACATAATCATTTGAATGCCTAATAATTTTATAGTCTTCCATTCTGCAGATGTCTCGCCAACTTTTTATATATGAATCACTGCATGACACTGACCTATGCTGAAATAAGACCCTTGTTTCAAGAACTCATTGGGGTTGATTAAGTAAGGTAGCAGACACAGTACACTTTGAAAAATGTATGTTCAAGTCGCAAATAAAAGTTCACTTGGCTTAGTGAATAAGGCAAAGCTGTGTTCCCTTTCGATCACCCAATTACATGCCATCAAAAATCCTGTTTTGGCCTTTTTCTTTTATTAATCAATGTGACTGTAGCCTCACATTTTTTGACTAAGCTAAATGAACACTCCAAACCATACAGACAAGCAGCACCAGTCTTACAAAATACCTGCCTGTTTAAAAAAAATACTCTTTAATACAAATACCATACTTTTCTGTCACTGTGAAGCTTGGGCAAATACCTCCAATGTTTACATTCCTTCATCTTGGCTAATTTCCAGGACATGGGCTAACACTTTTTGCTGGTTATCAATATTTTTTTTGCAATTAATATGGATTTGGATTAATTAACAACATGATTTTTTTATATGACTTTTGTGGGACTTCATTTTTTTTTTCAATAAACTTGTTAAAAGTGTCAGTGTGCTTATTCACTGCTTGATTTTTCCTGTATTATGCCTGTCAGCGGCTGGACTTAAACTTGGGACCTCTGCTGTGTAAGGCAATAGTCCTTCTTGCTGAGCTACCTGAGATACTGGATCCATTAGACAACCCTGCATTGTGCCTTAACTTCTGCTGAACCTTGAACTCTTTGCTCCTCCCATGAACTTCCTAATTTAAGCCATGTCTCTGCATTTGCTGTTTGCCAGATTGTTGTGCTCTCTTCCACCAGTATCTCACTCTCGTCTTCCCTGCTGCCATCCATATTTTGCTACCACTCATTTTTGACACTTGGCTTGTTCCTCAACTATGCTTCTGCCTGATCCCAAGGTGCAACTACTCATTAGTGACCTTTTGCTTGTTTACTGACTACGCTTCTATTTGATCCTTACCTGCGTATCCGCTACTGGACACCAGCATGTTCACCTCCTGGTGAGGTGATCGTGTGGACAACAACCTGGTACTAACACGCAGCAAAATCCATCTCTACCATCAGGAACTCTAGTGAACACTAGTTAGTACTTAGACTCTGTACCTCAAGTAATGTCATCTGCCAAGGTGACTGCCTGTATACTTACTCTGCTGGTCAGTGGTAGTCGCACAACTGCTATAGCAACTGGTCTTTGAGCCTGACCCCTGATTGTGACAATGCCCATCTTATGCATTAACATTTGGAGAGGGAGCGATATCTAGGGACCTCCCTATTGTTAAAAGAGGCATTCTGATTGTAATAAGCCCCCCTGCTCACAGACCGCCACAACCCCCATTCCAAGATTGTGGGTACCCCCTCAAAGTTGAAGGCATATAGCCTGGTATAGTTCAGGAGGGGGAGCACACATTCTTCTCCCCACCTTCCTGGCCTGCTAGGCTGCATGCCCATATATGGATTTTGGGGGGGACTTCATGCTTTGTTTGTTGTTTTTTGTGTGGACTTGTTGTGTGTTGTCCTTTATGAAACTAATATATTGTAATCAGTGCTGATCACTAAGATTTGTCCTGAAGCTACCAACATACTTCAGAGGCAAGTGATTATGCTGACACAATCCTAATGTCCTCAGGTCAGAGCTCTTTCTAAAGCCTGGTGCACATGTACCCAAAATGGGCTGGTTCAGCAGGCACTAGGAACATTTTGGTATGTGTGTACCGCTTTCTGTTCAACAGAAGCTAGTCTAATGGCCAGGTTATGTTAAACGGTTATGTTGGAGAACCAGCATTTAATCAGCGCTTGCAGCCAATGGCTGGGTAACAAGTATATCATATTCACTCCTGTAAGCAGATCGATCTGTTATGCCACATATATAGAAGATCATGGCATATACTTTGAGTGAATCTGTCTACATACAACATTCTGCTTCTAAGTTTCTGATAGATCATATCACGATAAACCATGGTTTGGAGTGACAGAGAAGGAGGGTTTTAAACCTGTCAGAACTTCAGCTGCTGGTATACTGGCAAGTGACAGTTTAGATGTGGAAAACCACTGATACGCCAATGTTGGCTCTCAGTGACATCACTCAAAACATTAATTTACTTATTTAATTTTAATTAATTTAATGAAACAGATAGAATGTATAGAAACGAGTATGCAAAGTGCACTAAACTATACATTTTAAAAATATTCTATTACCTTTGTTCCTGTTGTTGGAACCAGTCCTACAGCTCCCATGTATGTACTTCCAATTGTCTTGATTTTTTCAATGTCTCTGTAGCATTCTTTTTCCATGAGCTGTAACAAAGTAAACCTAATAAATCGTATACTGCCATCATATTTTTATCATAAAAGTGATGGATTACAGTAAAAGTACAATTATGTAGAGTCATAAAAATATACTATTCTCTTTTTTACATATTAAAAAAAAAAAAAAAACAGTTTTTGGACAATGTCAAGACATAGTTTTGTTTATATGCAGTATGTCTGTAGCATAAGCAATTTTTAGCACCTGAGCAACAAATAAAGTGTAGATCTGCTGTTATGTCCCTAACAAATATTCCTACCTCAAACCTCAGACTAATCTCTGAATAGGGTGCAGAACTGTGCTTTTCATAAATTTGAATGCTTACAAAATGATCACAGATAGAATTGTTTTGTGCTATATATACATGTCCCCAATAGATGTGTGTATATATATATATATAGATGTTTACTGTATGTCCCATACAAAGACATAAGTCTATGTATTTATATATGGATATATGGGTGTTATAGTTGATATATTACACAAAAACGGTAAAACATAAACAGAATAATGTACATACAGTAATCATGCAAAAACAGAAATATTAAGACTTTATGAATACCACACAATTCTAAGCTAAAGCTTTAAACTGTGATATTTTGTGAAATAAATGCATTATTTTATATAATTCATAATACATCTGAAATACACATTAACATATTGATAAAACAATATATAGATATAAAATGTAAACATACATTTACAGTAGGTATACAGTAGAAAGACTAAAATCTGACAACGATACACACAAAGATTTTGTGAAAGACACTGTTGCAGGCATATACCAAATATTAACAATTAACAAACGCAGCTAGATGTCTGACAGAGAGGTAGGCATACACAGTAACACAGGTAGGCCCATCACCTCATTAGCAGCACAGTGAAACCAATGTAATGCTAATGCATAACATTGTGGTGTGCTGCATTTAAAATATGGTTAATGTCAGATTTTTGGGCTATTGTTGTGTGTATGCAGCTGATCCATTAAATATGGGCTGCCTTACTGCAACTGCGTTAACATGTGTACATTGATGCAACACGACTACCCAGAAAAGTGTGAATGGGAGTTAACACCAGCAGATTGCCCAACGGGTTTATTTAACTGAATAGGTAGAGAAAGTTTAGGCTAGGGAAACAGTCACTCACCATACTAAACTATTATAGAATTAATTTTTTTGATTGCACCGAAATAACTTTAATGCAGTCTCTTTTCTTCTACTCCATAAGCTTAAATTAAATGGGAGGAGGATATTACATTCTCAACAATTGTTCATTTATGAAATACATGGGTGACTTTTTCCTTTCAAATTTTCCTTGTGAGCATGATCTCATGATATCCTCACAATCACCCAACAAATTTCCTACAGTAGCATTAAAGTGAGTTCTGTACTAGTATATTTTTTTTAGTCTCAAAGAATAAAAATCATCCATGTATCCCTAGCCTTATTCATTTTCAACATGAAGATCCTTATAAAGACCCAATTATTTGCACCTGTCAACCCTGATGCCCACATATATCTGGTTCTGAACACGAAATTATGCATTTTTAAAGCACTGAATATATGAAATCAAAATATTTCATATAATAAATCTTACCTCATCAAAATCAGCAATAATTTCATTTAAAAGCCGTAAACATTCCACTCCCATATTATTGCCATCAAGTTCAATGTAAAAATCATTAAAATTAGGAATGGAGGCAAACATCACACCAACCTGTGAGTAAGACTGATAATAAAGATCCTACAAGGGAAAAAAGTAAATACTTTTTAACTAAATTTTACTTTATGGTAGAATGAGTAAATGTGAGCCCTACATATTCATAACCCTCTTTGTTAGATCTAATGGTTATGTTTAAAATGTGTGTATTCCTTAGGAATACTGTATGCATATAACAATATATTACAAGCCCTATAAACAATGTATGTAAAAGGTCAGATAACATGACACAGGAAAGCAAATGCACCCAGTAGTCTTAACAATACACTACAAAAATAGTTGCCCTTTACTGTTAAAGGGCCAGAGAAAAGGTTTGAGGTAATCCATACCTGTAAAAAAAAAAAAAAGACGGGACATACTCAACTTACCTGTTGTCTGAGCTGACAAATTCTGCTCTCAGAAATCTGTTGAAATTAGCAAAAAAATATATTTCTGACATCTCCTGGGCTCCCTGCAGCTCTCACAAACCAATGCTGACCTCTTAGAGAACCCAGAATTCAACAATCCTGGAAGTGTTGGTTATCTATTGCAGTGGTCCTCAACTCCGGTCCTCAGGGCCCACTAACAGGCCAGATTTTAAGTATTACCTTGAGAAGATGCAGACTAGACTACTGCAGTCACTGAGCAGCAAATTATATCACCTGGGATGTATTTCAGTTATCTCGCAAAACTGGCCTGTTAGTGGGCCCTGAGGACCAGGGTTGAGGTCCACTGATCTATTGGACTTCAAGCAGAAGATTCCTCAGCTTCTGAGCAGAGGAGAAAAAAAAGTGAGTATATCATATCTTCTTTTACAGGTATGGTTTGCTTTTAAACATTTTCTTCAGCAATGAGGTCACTTTAAGCATTTATTAGCCAAAACAAATATGGGGAACAGCTTCTGAAAACATTTGCTACCTCACTATCCTAACAACCTTCATTTTTTTCTGCGCAACTGAGCTGAAATAAGCATGCAGTTAGAAAATTGAAAAACAAGGCAAAAGTCCTTTTCCCCATAATTGTTCCAGTTTTCCATGAAAACATTTGAATTCAGAGAGTCAAAAAATCAAGCAGGCTAGTAGCATTCTAGAATTTTACAAGGTCAGCGATGGCAGCCTCCATGTTTTTCTCAGAACAGGTCTATATGTTAAAACCCTAATGCACCAAGCTCTTTCAAAATGAAAACTATCACCACAAATTTCCAAAATCTCTAGTAGTAGAAGTAGCTTTATCTTTCTATGCCCTTTTAGGGAAGGCCAATGTCTATAATAAAGCATAATAAAATAAACCCTTTATAATATTCTGCTTGTAATGTAAAAACCCTATATATGTATTTATTTGTTCTGTTCTAAAGTTTAGTGTATGTGTTCTTGGTTGAAGGAGTTAACAACCCCCAAATACAACTTTTGCTAGAAGGGAACCTGGATATATCTGGGCAAGAAAAAATTTAAAAAATTATTACATCTTCTCTGAAACACATTCACAAAGCCTTACGTTTTGTCTCTATAAAACGCTGCAGGTGCAGAAAAAAATTTGTTGATATTCCTAAATTCTTGTTTGGCTGAAAACAGAGTGCGTTTTGTGCACTGAAGTCTCTGACACTGTTGTTAACCATGCCTGCTGGATTAGGGAATTCTACCCATCCCTTACTTCTCTCTGTCACACTCCATATACATACACAAAACCATGCTGCTACCTTAACTACCAAGAGACTGCCCATACTCTGTTTGTAGGAAAAGGGCTCTGGATGGTATTCTGGGGGATATACTCACATAAATAGGGACTGAACAAGAATTTTACAACCTGAAAAAAGCTTCAACATGTTCTATATGGGAAGAGGGCGGTTGGACATTTGGACAATGGCTTAACACACCATTTAGGTTAACTATACTCACCCAAGCATGTGATGTCAGCCTAATTACCTATACAGACTCATATGCCCAGTACCTACAAATGCAGCAATATTTTGCACACAGCCTGCTAGCTGATGTGTGGACCCTGGTGGAAGGAATATTGTCTTAGACTTCTTGGGAAAAATAAGTACTGCAGAAGGTTCCATTTATAGGACCCAGACATTTTAGAGAAGGAGCCAGAGAAAAGAACCTGACATCATAACATCAGATGTCTACACTGGCATCTGCCTAATGCTGAGGCAAATAAAATTGATGCATATACGCATTGCAGAAGACCAGGATATGTAGGTACAAGTAATGTAAACCCTGCTGCTTTACTGAGGTATATAAGGACAATTTAGGTTAATATACGCTTAAAGCACACATGCTCAGTACATTGCATTCCAAAGTTTACAGTTACAATTTAAAAAATTGCCAATAATAACACAAGTGCTGCTTGCTATAGCTGAACATGAAAAAAAAGAATCATTATTACAGTGTACTGGTTTATACTGTATAACTAAATTAAGAAGTGGAAGTCACTTGCACATATGTTTATGAACCTCTGAAACGTTAATTTATTTTACATATAACTGGATGAATTGATGGACATTATTAATTTATAAATTTGATCACAATGTATTTATTTATTCATCTGATATTACAGGGCACTGGTTTATACTGTGTAGCTAAATTAGGAAGAAAGGAAAAGAGATTAATATGGGAAAGATAAATGACACCAGAGTGAATGAGAAAACAAAGAGAAAAAGAGCACTTAGATCAGCCCAGAGTTGGGAAGAGTAATGGTGCTGATGTGCCTGACTCAATGCATTGAGTAGGCTTTTGTCTGCTTCAGCAGAAGCTTTTGCAATTTTGCAAGGCACAGAAGTCACCTTCTTCCTAGCAACTGTGCAATACTGTCCACTGTGTACTGGAGAGAGACCACACTGCAATTCTGGGTACTGTAGAGAGAGTTCACAAATGGATCTCATCTTAATAACATTTTGCCATCAAACCGTGTGATTTGTAGTTACAGCTTTGAAGATGTTAATGTTTAAAACAAAAAATAATGCATAGATATGTATCTGCCAAAATTAAGAAATAAGTAACTAAAACAATTACACTAAGCACAGAGATGGGCCGAACATCCCCCGATTCAGTTCGCATTCGAACAACGAACCCTGTTAAAGTCTATGGGACCCAAACTGGAAAAACCAAAAGTGCCCATTTTTAAGGCTTATAGGCAAGTTATTGGGCAAACAAAGGCTATGGAGTCCTGGTACTCCCCTGGGGGACATGTATCAATGCAAAAAAGTTTAAAAAATATATAATTTTTAAAAAAACAATTTAAACAAAAAAAAAAAAAAAAATCCTTAAATATAGTACCTGGGGAGTCCTGTTAGTCTGCCACATCTGTACCGTGTATAGAAACTGCTGCAGCAAGAATGACATTTTCAAAGAAAGAAAAAAGGCATTTTCCCTAAAAGCTTTCCTTATTTTGCAAACAATGGCTTGGGGAGCCAATCAGTATGATGAGACCAAAAATATAGTGCACTTGGAACAAGATTAGAGATTTTATAGTTTAAATTCTGGTGTCTATTTCGCAGGCTATGGATAAAAGTAACAGGTGTGGAAAAATTGGGCTTTGAATGTTGGTGGTGCCTTCACACCCTAATCCTACAGAGGTGATCTTGATGAAAGCAAGAACTGGCTTGGCTGTAAAAAATGTAAATTAGATGCACATGTCAAACAGGTGTGGAAGAATTGATCCTTGGATGTTAATTGTGTCCATGAAAACTATACCAAACCATCAGCACAAGGGGTCTTGATAGCTGCTGCTTTTCCAGGAATGTTTTATTTTTTTGATAAATGTCAGCAGGTCAACGGAGTCTGTGGACAGGCGCGCTTTTTCATATGTCACAAAACCTCCGGCAGCAGTAAATGCCCATTCGGAAAGTATGCTGGGTGCAGAGCAGCCCAGAAGCTCAATTGCATACTGGGCAAGTTCTGGCCTGTGGTCTGTTCTTATGAACCAGTAACCCAGTGGGTCGTCTACTGGAAAGCTCTCCATGTCTGTTTTTGCCCCTAGATAATCTTCCACCATATTAAGCAGACACTGATGATGGGAAGTGGAAGCTGATAGCCCTGGGCGCTGAGGACATAACATTTTTTAAAATGCATCACTGAGGCGGCCCCCTTCTCCATGGCTTCTTCTTTGACCAACAGAAGCCTCATAACTAGCTTTTCCATGAGACTGTAACCTACCAGAGCCTGGAAAGGCATCACATAAACTCCTCCTTAAGGTGTCCTCAAGATATTTCATCCTCTGCTCCCTCTGTGGAGACGGAATGGGTTCCAAGACTTTCCCCCTGCAACGGTAGTCAAGAAGGGTTGCCAACCAATAATGATCCTTCTCCTTGATGCCAAACATTCTTGGGTCCTTTCGCCGGCTTTGAAGAATAAGAGAGGCCAGGCACCGTAAGTTTTCGGAGGCATGAAAGTCCTCAGGGTCACTGAAGATTACAGTATCTGGAAGTATCCTCCAGCCACATACTACTCCCAAGGGTCCTGGGGACAGAAACCATCTCTTAAGGTTTGAGGTATGTCATCCTCTGCTTCAATGTGTGTTCTGTGGTGTAGCAAGAATGGTATCTGCATAAAGTGGGTCTTTAGAGGAAAGGAAGTCCTCCTCTTATTCCCGCTGCTCTGCCTCAAGTGCCCTGTCCATAATGCCATGCAGAGTATGCTCCAGCAGGAACACAACAGCTATTGTGTCACTGATGCATGCATTGTCATGGCTCACCATCCTTGTTGCCTTCTCAAATGGTGACAGTACAGTGCATGCATCCTTTATCAGTAGCCATTGGCGTGGGGAAAAAAAGCCACACTGGTACTCATTGACCGGCTGGCGTGGCATGAACCACTTCTGGGCCTGCCCCTACAGAGCTGAATGAATCTCTGCTCCAGTGTGGCTCCTATTCCCTAGACAGACCAACTGAAGCACTGCATGGCATATTTTAGCCTGACTCATTGTATAGCCCCTTGAACACCTAGTGGGGTGGTTTTTAGAACAATTCAGCAGGGGAGGGCATGGAGGAGGAGGAGGGGGTGGAGCTGAAAAATCTCGCTTTATCAACACCACCTGTATGGAGACGTGGCGGCAAAACAAGGTCCAGCACTGAGCCCTGTCCTGCATCAGCATCCTTCCTAGTTGCAAGCAGAGTTACCCTGTGTGCTGTTAACAAAATATAGCATCCCTGTCAATGTTTTCTGGATCATGTGTAAGCAGTAACATTGGGTTTGCTCCTGACTGCCTTGCCCAATGATTCCACAACATTGCCTTGCACATGATGATACAGAGCTGAAATGGCCTTAGGTGAAAAGAAATAGAGACTGGGAACCTGCCATTGTGGTACAGCACATTCAGCAAATTCACGCACAAATTAGCAACTGGGAACCCACCATTGAGGTACAGCACATCTGCAAATTCACTCACAAGCTTGGACAAGCAGGAATTTAAAAGCTGGGCATATGGGTGGCAGGGACTATATTTATTTTTTCACTGCAGCAGCACGGGCAGAGAAATGTGCCTGCTATACTGTACAGCTGGTGGTGTGCTGCTGGCAGATGTGCTGCTGAGAGGTCATGCGATATAGCAGGAGTTGACCTGAAAGGTGAGGAGTGAGCTGGAGAAAAACTGTGCCCCTTTTGTTTTTCTTTTAGGTGCTCTTGCCAATTGGCTGAGTGGTGGGGTGCCTTGTCAAACATGAGGTACCCAAATTGGCAGTGTTTTTGCCACACTTGATCTGCTTGAGGCAAAGTTTGCAGGTTGCAACAGTGTGATCGGCAGCAAATGTGCTAAAAAAGGCCCAGACAGCTGAGCTGTGGGAAGTGGGCTGGGAGATAACAGCTCCACAATCTGATAGAATGGGGTGGCTGTTCTCTACTCTTCCATGATGGCTGCCTCTGGAGGACATCCTGCCTTGTTGGAGTCATGCCCTAGTCGCGTCAGTGACCTCATCATCATCATTCCCTCCATCCTCATCATTACTGGAGCCAACTTGGCAATACACTACGACTGGGGGAACATGACTGCCAATTTGTTGTTTATAAGTGTTCTTCCCTCTCTGTAGGCTCATGTTGCTACCTTACCTCAGAATCAACATCAGAATCAAGTAATGTCTGTGCATTGTCAAGGAGCAAGTGGCTGACATTGTGTTCAAATAACTCAGCTGACTCCTCCATGCATTATGTTGGGGCTATAGCAGGACTAGCTGTGGACAAGGAGGCAGAATAAGCCGCTCTGGCAGTTGCGGTGGACTGCGCACTAGTCTCTGCTTGGGTGATATAAGATGAGGAGGAGGAGGATGGTTTAGTAAGCCAGTCCACCACCTTTTCTGCATGATGTGGCGGGATAGCATGGGCACCATCAATAAACAGAAAAAAATGTGCCCTGTCTGAGGATGAACCCCATCCACCTTTGCCTGTGGACACATAAGCTGCTGGCCCCCTCACAGTGGCATGGGAACATCTGCCTCTCCTTGTTGGCCTCACAGCCATGATGGGGGGATGCACTTTAATCAATGGAAAGTGGTGTTTGGTGCACTTTAACTTGAGGACTGACACTGAGAGAAATGTCAAATCTATAAAAAAAGGGGGAACAACAGCGCCACAGCCAGGCAAACTGCGGCTCACCGATTCAAAATAGGTGGCAGGCACAGAACAATAAAAACGGAAAAAAGTAACATGCAACAACCAAAAAAAAAAAAGGGGGCGTGTATACAGCACTGTATACAGCACTAAATATTATGTAATGTGGTGTAAAACGCTGCACTGACACAGACAAACTCCACTCACACACTACAATATATTGCAGTAAAACTACACTGACGCACTACAATATTCTGCAGTAAAACTGCACTGATGCACTTCAATATACTTCAGTAAAACTGCACTGACAAACTACAATATACTGCAGTAAAACTGCACTAATGCACTACAATATACTACAGTAAAACTGCACTGACGCACTACAATATACTGCAGTAAACTGCACTGACGCACACCAATATACTGCAGTCAAACTGCACTGATGCACTTCAATATACTGCAGTAAAACTGCCCTGACAGACTACACTGACACACTTTAATATACTGCAGTAAAACTGCATGGACACACTACACTCTTGCTGCACGATCACTATATTCACACTACGCTGACACTCTACATTTACAATAGAATCGCAATAGCACACTATAGCACACTAACACGCTAGTAGCAATGAACTATCTATCCCCACTCCAACATCACAGTGGAAATAGCTCTTTTATAGTGTGGCGTGGGTCCATGAGCAATGAGCCATGATTGGGCTAAGTCATCATGACTTTCTCATGGCTCTGACAGTGCTCTGTGCTGTGATTGGGTGAAGCCTTCATTGCCAATCAGGGCCAATCAGGGCTTAGAATGAACTGTGGGGCACACAGTGTATTTTGGGGCGTTCAGCGGCCTGAACAAACGGTCAAACACCCTGCTAATTTGGGTGTTCGCTGAAGGGCAAACAGCCAATTTTTGGGCTGAACTTTTGCTTGGCTCAAACTGTTCACCCAACACTATTAAAGTAATATGTCATCATTAAGTATGTATAATATAATGTACATTATTAATTTATAGACATAAAAAAATTGAGTGTCTATAAATGTAAAATTACCTCAGTTTCAATCGTACAAATGGTCTGATCATTCTCTAAGTGAACTTGCTATTTAAAATACTATTTATTATATGGACAGTAAAGGAATAACTTTTTTATGGTATAAGTCATTGTTTCCCATGGTATTAGATAATGGTTGCATGTAGGTCTGATTATGATTTGAGCGGTTCAAGCATGTTAGACATCTGATGTTTGTAGTAACATTTTCTTGCTTCTGAAGATAATTATAATGTATTTCAGCTACTTTGTAAATAGCTATTAGAAATGAATGCTGTGTGAGATGCCAAGGCATAAACATAGAATTAGCCTTTGTAAACAGCCATTTACTGTTAATGATTTGTTATTTACTTGTACTGCCAATAATGTATTTGAATTTCTAAACCAGAAACCAAACTTTATTACATAAAAGCAGAAGTATGTTTTTATTTATTTCTACTTAATCTTAAAAACTAGATAAAATACTCATAATCCTCGAATTAAATTCACTGTTCTAGTGGGATTTGGCTGATGGAATTTAAATTAACAAAACAAACTCCTAAAAGTGAAATAATAGCAAAAACTACGTAATAGCAATGGCTGCTTATTTTTGTATTGAAAAATACACGATATTAGTTTTTTGTTTTTTTTTCAAATCCTTTGAAATAAAGCATCCAACAAAGCAATGCAATACAAAACAGTAGTAATGTCTCACAAAAAGATCATGTGCATTAGATTCATGATTCCTGGTACAAGTGGCTTAAAGCGGTTGTAAACATTAGACATGAAATGCCAAAAAAGTACATCCTTCTAAACTGTGTACTTGTCTCTCTCCAAAGCTGTAAGCATCATTTCTCTCTGCTGCCTTGTTCTTCTGTTATCAGCATGAGTCACTTTTAGCAGCTTTTCCCAACACCAAGGGTTAAAAAGGTGACATGGGAGGGAGCTGCAGCACTCAACCTATGACTTATATTCCAAAAAGAAAGAGGATACGGCAGCTAGCAAAAAAGGTCAACGAGCAAAATGCTCTATGGTAAGTATATATATATAGTGCAGGACCAATAAGTTCATAAATATATGTGCACATATTTTCCACTTCCACCAATTTATCTGTGATCCTCCAAGTGAATAAACTTCAAATTGTGGACACCCCCAAACCATCCCCTATACTCTGTACTCACCAGAGAACATGGCTGCACAAAACAGAGCAGCATAAACACTTTATAATTCAATATGGTCACAATCTCATTCTCATAATTGGTTCCAGTCCCTTTATGGCAGCAGCCAGCTGTATGCAGCTTCACCACTACACCATTAGAGGCAGCGACCTGTCTTGTGGCTGTATAAAGAATGCTCACAAACTGGAGACAGAAAAGGAATTAATTGTTTAGTAATTTTATTCATAAATTCTCCATATACAGTAACATAAAACCAGCAATAGAAATCGATTCAAGACAGAAAGAGGATGTACCATTGCATGAAATGAGTTTTGTGTGCTGTCGTCATGCCGCCATATCGAGCTTATGCAGTGCCCATAATTGTGAGTGCCAACAGCTCTTTCTTTACTTCTGCCTTGGATTGATTTTTTATTGCTGGTTTTATGTTATTGTATATGGAGAGTTTATGAATAAAATTACTAAATCCTGATCTCCTTGTCTGGCTCTGGTTTGTGAGAATTCCTTATACGCTGTTATACCAGTTTAGAGTTACACAGGAGGTCTGGTGCTAACATTATTGCTGTCGGTTTGACATTTATGACGATACCTCACATGTGTGTTGCAATCACCATTCTGCATATGTGTGCAGGACCTACATGCACATGAGCACTGGGGGACAAGGGCACTTTACATTTTTTTTCTATTACTTATTTTATTTAAATTTCCTTTTTATAATCAACTTCATTGCTATCACAAATGATGAACAACATCCCTTGTGATAGCATTTGCCATGAGAGGTCCTCTTTATGGAGAGATCTGGGGTCAATTAGACCCCATATCTCACCTCTGAGGTCCAAAGCCTCAAACCAAAATCAGTTTGATCAGATACTTTCACAAGCTGGTAATGGCTTGTTACATCAGACTGAAACCAGATGTGCTGAAATCCCTGTTGCTTCCTGGTTTTTGCTCTTACAGAGAGGGAGGAACAATGTCAGCCTCCCTGTTCAGTACACCAGATGGCAGAGAGGTCCCAGGCTCCCCAATAGGATGGGAGAGCCTGGTAAAGGCAATGGAGGGAGGACCCCCTTTCATCGCCTGCAGAAGTAATCGAGCAGCTATAGAGCTGCTCAAATCACTTCTACAACAAAAAGAATCACTGGCTGGATACGGCAGGAAGTGGTTAAACAAATGAAAATTGCTGTGTTTATGGCCAATTTTACTCTAATTCACACAAAAAGATAGTGGTGTTTGTTATTGTTTATCTGAGCTAGATTTGTTAAGGCTCCGTTCACATCTAGGCGTTTTGGGGCGTTTTTGGGGCGTTTTTCTGCTCTAGGATCAGCTCTCAAAACGCCCAACAAGACAAATCCTATTCATTTCAATGGCCCCTGTTCACATCTGAGCGTTTTGAAGCTGTATAGAAAACGCCCAACGCTCAAAAAAGTACATGAGCTTCTTTTTGGGCAGATTACAGGCGTTTTCCATTGGTTTCTATTCAATCTAAAAACGCCTGCACAAAAATCGCGGTAAAATCGCGGTAAAAAACACCGCAAAAATCGCGGTAAAATCGCGGTAAAAACGCGCGGAAAAACGCTACGCTCAGGTGTGAATGTAGCCTTAAGGAGCTAGAATGACTGGATCATTATTTTGTCCACACTGGTAGAAGTAGAAGAAGAGGTTTCCAAACAGTTTTGGCACATATTTCTCTCCTTTACCACATAAAAAGCCTTGTTAAAGTTATTAGAAATGTAAATAAATAATTATGTGTGGGAGATTTACTGAGTTTTTTTCTTCTTTCTTTAATATCTATTGGATGGATACATACAGTGCCTTGCAAAAGTATTTACCCCCCTTGGCCTTTTTCGTGTTTTGTTGCCTCACAACCTGGAATTAACATGGATTGTTTGAGGATCACAGCTCCAAGTCACTTTGGATAAGTCTCTGAGCTTGCCACATCTTACCACTGGGTTTTTTGCCCATTTCTTCTTGCAAAACTGCTCCAGCTCCTTCAAGTTGGATGGTTTGCGCTTGTGAACAGAAATCGTAAAGTCTGACCACAGATTTTCTATTGGATTGAGGTCTGGGCTTTGACTAGGCCATTCCAACACATGTACATGTTTCCCCTTAAACTACTCAAGTGTTACCTCCATCCTAGCCTCAAATCATGCAGAGAGTGGTACAGGTTTTGCTCAAGAATATCCCTGTATTTAGCACCATACATCTTTCCCTCACCACTGACCAGTTTCCATGTCCCGGCTGCTGAAAAACATCCCCACAGAATGATGCTGCCACCACCATGTTTCATTGTGGGGATGGTGTTCTTTGGGTGATCTGATGTGTTTTGTTTGCGCCAGACAAAGCATTTTCTTTGATGGCCGAAAAGTTCAATTTTAGTCTCATCAGACAAGAGAACCTTCCTCCATACATTTTTGGAGTCTCCCACATGCCTTTTCGCAAACTCAAAATTTAGTTTTTTGCTGAAAGTAATTGCTTTCTTCTGGCCACTCTGCCATAAAGCCCAACTCTATGGAGTGTGCAGCTTTTTGTCCTCCTATGTACAGATACTCCAGTCTCTGCTGTGGAACTCTGCAGCTCCTCCAGGGTTACCTTAGGTCTCTGTGCTGCCTCTCTGATTAATGCCCTCCTTGCTTGGTCTGTGAGTTTTGGTGGGTGTCCGTCTCTTGGCAGGTTTGCTGTTGTGCCATGTTCTTTCCATTTGGTTATGATAGATTTGATGGTGCTCCTGAGGATCATCAAAGATTTGGATATTTTTTAATAACCTATACCTGACTTGTACTTCTGAACAACATTGTCTCTTACTTGTTTGGAGAGTTCCTTGGTCTTCATGGCAGTGTTTGGTTAGTGGTGCCTCTTGCTTAGGTGTTGCAGCCTCTGGGGCCTTTCAAAAAAGTTGTGTATATGTAATGACAGATCATGTGACACTTAGATTGCACACAGGTGGACATCATTTCACTAATTATGTGACTTCTGAGGGTAATTGGTTGCACCAGAGCTTTTTATGGGCTTCATAACAAAGGGGGTGAATACATATGCACATGGCAATTTTCTGTTTTCTATTTCTAAAAAATAGTTTTATGTATGTATTTTTTTTTCATTTCACTTTACCAACTTAGACTATTGTGTTCTGATCCATCACATAAAATTCAGATTAACAAAACATTGAACTTAAGGCTGTAATGTTAGAAAATAGGTAAAAAGTCAAGGGGGGTGAATACTTTTTCAAGGAACTGTATAGATATAGAGGATGTTCTTCTTTTTTTATTTATTTTTATTGAAATAAAAGTTTATATTGCTACTTATTTAGGAAACTCTAGTTTATAGCTGATAGCTGATTCTTTTATTTTCTTATTAGCAGCTTTCCACCTTTCTTCACTCCATGCCAGGTCCAGTCTTTTACTGCACTATGTGGCAGTAGGGAAACATTGAGGATGATTTGCCTAAAGTAGTAGAGACTATTCACACAGCAAATTCTTATTTTAGCAAATAAGGTGAACTTGTGTTCACTTTGAATACTCAAATCATGTGCAGGGGAAATAAAAACAGGAGTTGTCTTAGCATATAAGAGAGGCTGTTATACTCAGCAAATTCTTACTTTACTAAGGCGAACTTGTGCGACCTTGGGTAGCTGCATGCAGAAGGTTTTTTACCTTCTGCATGCAAGTATAAGGTAAAGGTACAACAAAACCTTCAGCCTTTACAACCATTTTAAAACTGTATAGGGAAAAAAAATGTGTATGAAATATGCTTTGTGCTGACTAGGGACTTCTGTATTGGGGAAATTATCAGGTATCTTAACCTCCCTGGCGGTATGATTCTTTTGGATTTTAGGTGCTGAAAGCGGTACCATTATTTTGCATGTAATTCTTGTGAATGAGCAGCCCAAACCAACTGTATACATTTATTATATATATATATATATATATGTATGTATACATATATTATATATATATATATATATATATATATATATATATATATATATATATATATATAATGTATACAGTTGGTTTGGGCTGCTCATTCACAAGAATTACGTAATATATATATATATATATATGTGTATATATGCATATATATATATATATACTGTATATATATATATATATATATATATATATATATATTTACATAAAAAGTACAGTAAAACTGCAGGAAAGGGCACTGGGGGGCAATGTAATGTGAATTTTTTTTATTTTGAATGGTATCAGTGTGTTTGGTGTGTTTTACATTTGAATTTGCCGCCGGTTCCACCCCCCTGCGAACGTCACGTCGCCGGAGACGGAAGCCGGGGCTCGCAGACGATCGGGAGGATGATCCGCCGCCGCATACCGCCCGCATTCTTCGCTGGATCCCGGAGAAAAGGTAAGTAAAACCTCTACCAGGATCCAGCGATCTTCCTAGCGCTACCCCGAGTGTGGCTCGGGGTTACCGCTTTTGGCTCTAAAATCTAACCCCGAGTCACACTCGGGAATACCGCTAGGAAGGTTAAAGAGCGTCACCTCCTTATTTAAGAATATATTATAATTTAAGATGAACCTGTTCTTAGATCTGGACAGTGCTTTAAGTCTAGATGACAGGGCTGACTTACATATACAGTCATATTTTTAGCAGTGCTAATAGTTTAGGACTGCTTAGGTAGCATGAGTATTTTGATCAGGGTACTGTGCAGAAGGTATGTTGGAAGGCAGGAGACCTGCATTGCTGTGCTCAATATGAGAGCATCAGTACACCTCTTCAGTGTGCTGCCAGGATAGGTCAGTTTCTTACCTCTTAATCATAAACAAAAAAAATAAAAATAAAAAAAAATTGTAGTTTATTTTTGTTATTTTGACTACCTGACCCATAATAACTATAAAAAGCAAGAGAGATTTAATTTGTGTGGGGATAATGAAATAACACAAGAATCTATAAGATTTACTTACCATATTTCTTGGATTTGACATAAGAAAGTGCTGTGCAACATGTGCTGGCAGAAGATTAAAGAGAATTCTCTTATTATCCAGCTTGACTCTCTCCATGTCATCTCTCTCCTCTTCTGCCTAAAAAAAATAATTATCATTATAAAATTAATGTATTAAAACCTAAAATATTTTTTTTTAATAAAGTAACATACTTTTATACAATGTAACAAACAATTATACTATTGTGCCACTGTTCAAACAACCAACATTGATATTAAGCATGGTAGTTTTGCTATGCAGAAGCTATGCACAAAATCCTATATGCCCCAAACTTTGGTGCTCAAATGGTCAAAGCTATTCAAGAAGCATTATGCTTAATTATTGTTTCCAGTAACATGTTAAAAAAAAAATATAATATAAAGTTATTTTGTGGACTAAAGTCAAGCAGTTGAGAAAATAATGAACAAAAAGATGAAATCCTTTTATTCTAACCCCACAGCTACAGTCAAATACTCAATTATCATTTCTCTCCACTCCCCATTGAAAGGGGAACTTGATAGGGATGTCCTCTCTCCCCAATTCTGTTTGTCCTTGCCCTGGAACTCCTAATGAGCCTTATCAGAAAGAACCAAAACATTTGTAGCTTACAATCGGGCCCTCACACTTAAAAGTCAGCCTCTTCGCTGACAACCTTTTATTGACTTTGACCCAACCCATCATATCCCTACCAAAGGCATTATCTCTTCTGAATGCATTACACTGTACAATGGTTATTTTTTCATACTCGTATGCACTAATTGCCCACAAATGAGGACATTACTGTGCATATTGTCCTCTATTCAACTAACCACTTGTTAACTTTTTATTTGCCTAATTTGTGGTCATCTATCAATATGTACTGGTTGCTGCTTTTCTATGATAAAATCAATAAAACATATTGAAAAGGAAAATTAATTGTACGATCCTTCACATAATTACTTAAATGTTTAAATACATTGAATATTTATAAAGGTCAATTTAAATACCTTCCATGGTAGGAGCTCCTACCTACAGATTTGGAAAATGTAGTTGTATGACTTAAATTGGTAGGTTACACTAAGCTCTAATTATTCAGTCTTAAGGTTAATTTAAGTGTCACTAAAAGCAAAACATTTTTTTTTTAAATTGGTTACAGTAAGGGGGGGGGGTTATAACTCCTATCAGTTTTTTTTTTGCCATCAGTGGGTTCAGTTCACTAAGAGTTAAATACCATCAGTATTTGCGTTAAAAAATAACCAGCAACATGTAATTCACAAAAGAAAAATGCATTAGTTAAATTTTTTATTTTGGGGGTATTTAATGTGTGTTTTTGCAAATTGTTTCGAAGCAGCCTGGATCTTAGCCTGCAGTGGGAAGTGAGACATTTTTGCAGTGGTATTCCTACCACTGTTAAGTGTGCCTGTTCAGCTCAAAGGTGCTGGTTTTTATTGATCCAACACCTGCCAGGGTCCTAACAAACATGACTCATCCCTGCTGTTAGCAGGGGATTCCTCACTGACAGCAAAAAAAAAAGGAGCACGGTCTCCCCCCAATCCATACCAAGTCTTTTTAGGGGGGATCTCACGCCAGAATTAAAAAAGAAATGATATGAGGTCTCCCCAAAATCTGAACCTGACCCTTTACCGAGCAGGCAGCCCAGCAAGCCAGGAAATGTGAGGGACGACCGTATGTCCCCCCTTTCTCCCAAACCATTACAGGCCACAGGCCTTCAACATGGGTCTGCTTCTGGCAAAGCACCTTGTGCACATGTTGATGAGGACAAAGACCTCTTCCCCCACAATCCTGGCCTGGTGGTTGTGGGGAGGGGTGATCTATCAGAATCAGGAAGATGGATGACTTATCGGAATCAGGTGCCGACTCCTTAACAATCAGCTATTCACTGGTTGTTATGGACTCGGGCTGTTGCTGGCTCCTCAACAATCAGTTAGTAACTGAATACATATGGCTAGACCACAACTTATTTAACAATTGTATTTATTTCTATTTTTTTGTGAATTGACTTTTAAATAGGTTTATGTGGTATTTACCAAATGTTTCCTATTTGTGCGGTATATACCGCATTAACATTTAGTGAATAGAGTTTCCCATATCGCATGGAATATTTGGATACATGACCCGAATATTGCATGAGATATCCTTTAGTGAATTGAGCCCAATGTCCCATTGCAGAGATTTCTCTTCCTTTCCTGTCCCATAGCCATAACAGGAAGTGAGAGGAAATCCCTCTAAAGTGAGGGAATCCTGGCGTGTCATCAGGGTAACTAGAAAGTGTGTCCCCATTGAAAGATTTCCTCTTTATTCCTGTTCTGATGTCAACCCAAATTGTGAGATTTCTTTTACTTTCACGTTCAATGATAACGATAAACAGGACAAATACAGAAGATGAATTTTCAGACATACCATTGATTTATGACATCCCACTATAATTTCATGATGTCTTCTCCAGCTAATAGACTGCTTGTATTGCCACCCATGTTTTTTAATAAACATATTACCTCACACTTTGTTAATATCTAAACCATCTAAAAACTTTTTTAGCAGAAAAAAAAAATAATTTGTAGTAAAAATAGTTGTCCAAAATAGTTTTACCTATTTGCAGTCGGATGGATATGTTTGGTATGGTAAAATTTGCTGTGCAAATTTAACCGCTTGCCGACTGCGCACAGTATATTTACTGCGGCAGTCGGCCCCGGCCAGGCAGAGTGACGTAGGTCTACGTCGCTCGCCTGTCACTCCTTCCAGAGCCAATAGCGGGCGGGCGCGCGCCCGCCGAGGCGCGCGCCCGCCTCGGCTCGTTCACGGAGGAGTGCGGGAGTGTGACTGGCGGACCCGATGTCCGCCGGTCACACTACGATCGCCGCTACAGCGGGAGAAAGACAGAGCGGCTTGTGTAAACAAGCCACCTGTCAGTTCTCCCTGTGTAAAAGTGAAGATCAAACAGTTCTACTATGTAGAACTGTTGATCTTTGTTTTTACACTAGTAGACCTGTCCCTACACAGTTAGAATCACGCCCCTAGGACACACTTAACCCCTCCCTGTCCAATACTGTTAACCCCTTCCCTGCCAGTGTCATTTTTGCAGTAACAGTGCATATGTATAGCACTGATTACTGCAGTAATGTCACTGGTACCCCCAAAAGTGTCAAAAATGTCAGTCAAGGGTCCGATCTGTCCGCCGCAATGTCGCAGTACCGCAAAAAAAATCGCAGATCGCCGTCCTTTACTCGTTAAAAAAAAAAACACCAAAAATGACAAAAATCTTTCCCTTTGTTAGTAAACGCGATAACTTTTGCGCAAACCAATCAAAATACGCTTTTTGCGATTTTTTTTACCAAACATAGGTAGCGTAAAACAAATTGGCCGAAAATTTTAAAAAATTTTGATTTTTACATTTTTTTTGGGGGGAATTTCATATAAAAAAAAGTGAAAAATATTGTTGTTTTTGCAAAAATTACGCTCTTTTTTTGTTTATAGCGCGTGATCAAAAAATCGCACAGGTGATCAAATACCACCAAAAGAAAGCTCTGTTTGTGGGAAAAAAAGGACGTGAAATTCGTTTAGGTACAGCGTCGCACGACCGCGCGATTGTCCGTTAAAGTCACGCAGTAAAAAATCGCAAAATAACCCCTGGTCTTTTAGCAGGAAAATCCTCCGGTGGTAAAGTGGTTAAATCAAGCTCAAAATAGAGGATAGCAACATATTCCAAAAGGCAGTTCCCCTCAGAGTTAAAGAAAAAATCCAAAGTGTATTAATTCTAAGTTGTAATTAAAGGCAACACTTTTCATTTTAGATTAGCGTAATGCAGAGTTTTATGCCTCGTACACACGCAACGATTATCGGCCGACCGATCGTCCGACTTTTGTCCAGAGTTGTGTTTTGTTGGTTGGAATGTGCCTAGACTGCACACGAATTTTCTCGGCCAACAAAAATCTACTTCAGAAGTGATGTCATGTGTTGGTTTACTTTCCGTGTGTTTTTTCTTCTCTGAGCATGCCCAGTCTTGCTCATCAGATTTTTGTCTGCCGAAATGTGTACTGACTGACGGAAAATCGGCCGTTGTGTTGACGGCCAACAAAAATTTTATAGCCTGCACACCAGATTTTTTTTCGGCCGAAAAGTCGGAGTCGGTTGTCGGAAGCATCTTACTAACAAGCCGAAAATCGGCCGATCGGACGTTGGCCAAAAATTCCCGGCCAATAATCGATGCTTGTGTACGAGGCATTAACTCCTCTGATTTTTTTTTTTTTGCCATCTGTGTCCAATTGGGAAGACTTCCCTTTACGTTCTGTGTCATAGCTAAAACAGGAAGTGAGAGGAAATCCCTCAAAGAGGGGAAATCCCAGGCTGTCCCCACGGTCACTAGAACTAATGTCCCCATTGGATGTTTTCCCCTCTATCAGGCTCGGTTCACACTTCTGCGATGCGGGAACGCTGCGAATATGCAGCTTGTTCCCGCATCGCATCCGCACCTCTGGCAGTTCACACTGCCAAATGCGATATGCAGGGGGTGTCAATTAAAAGTTAACGACACCCCCAGTTTGATTGCATATCGCAGTGTGATCTACAAGTACACACAGAATCGGATCGCACAAGTGTGAACCAATGTGCGATCCGATTTTGATGCGCTCAAAAAATGCCTCCTGTGCATCTTTGGTGCAGATGCAGTGCAAATTCAGCCATACAAAGTGTATGGCTGAAATTCGCACCGCACATGAGATCGCATGTAATGAAGGAGCAGTGCGCGATCTCCGCAGCCGCACAAGTGTGAACCGGCACTTAGTGTTCTGATGTCAACCCAAAATTTGGATTTTATTTTTACTTTGAATGATAACAGTAAACAAGACAAATAGAGAAAACAAATCTCCCTAAAGCGCCGGTTCACATTGCAGCGCGCCGCGACCTCGGAGCGGCCGCCACGGACTTCATAACATTGAAGTCTATGGCGGTCACCTCCGGGTCGCCCCAAAGAAGCTCCGGACCCTTTTTCTAGGTCGGAGCGACTTGTGTCGCTCCTATTAGAACGGGTCCGCAACTTCCCTATGGGAGGCGACCTGCAGCAACCTGTGAGGCGACCAGGTCGCCTCACAGGTCGCCCTAGTGTGAACCGGCACTTATGGGGGCACAGACAACAATAAAAACTGACAGGTGTTCTATTTCCTCTACACTCTGTCCAAATAAAAAACAAGTTTTGCCTTCAGCTACATTTTAATAGCTCACACAAAGCTCCTACTTATCAATTAGGCACCAGTATATTATGGCAAATGGTAGTGACCATACAGAGATGTAAGATTATCTAGAATAGAAAGTTGACAGCTATTGCAGACGCCCCATAACTCCAAATTCAAGTAGCATAGCCTTAACATTAAGGCACTCATCATAAAAAAATAAGGTGATGAAAAATCAGGACTTAATAAACAAATACATATAAACAGATTGATAAATAGCTCCTTCTAAGGTCCAAGCAAAATACATTTTTCAAATATATAGCAGAGATTCCAACTTGAATATTGGTACAAATTTTTGAGGTAGTTCTGAAATAGGATATACATGGTGGCAAAAGAATCGTTTCTACAGTATGCATCTACTGCTCTTGCAAAGATCTGTGTACATAAGCTAAGCTGAAGTGGATCCAGAGTTCTTTTTTGTCATATTGTCTTGACTAATGTTTGCTCACCCATACATCTCTTGTGATATTTTGACTTTCCATTGGGATATTGTTATTTTGCTTTGATTTGATTGATGGCGGCCTTGCTTTCTAAAAATATTTGTCAGTACAGCATTTGCCAAGTTCCTCCTCTATGCATATATGCTAGTCTAAAGTTAGAAATTTCAGGAAAAAATGTTTATTCTAATATTGCGTCCCCATTTGTGTAACTGCTATTTAATCATTTAATATAACAAATGGTTAGACATCAGAGAATCAATATATATTTATGTGAAGATTAAAATTGATTAAATCCTGCATTAAAAATATATGCAATATACAGCATCTCAAATACCATAGGTCAACACATTATCAAAAAATCAAACACAAACTGAACCCAATATGTCATATAAATATTGACATGGCTCTTCTACTTTAAAGTAATAAGATTAAAACACATACTGTACCCTTCAGCCATTCATGTATGCTGTATTCGCATTACAGGCAAGACTTGCACATTGCAATCATTAGCAAGCTTCAACATTTATTGTTGTCCTCTGGTAAGATGTTTATATATATATATATATATATATATATATATATATATATATATATATATATATACAGTGGGTACGGAAAGTATTCAGACCCCCTTAAATTTTTCACTCTTTGTTACATTGCAGCCATTTGCTAAAATCATTTAGGTTCATTTTTCTTCCTCATGAATGTACACATAGCACCCCATACTGACAGAAAAACACAGAATTGTTGACATTGTTGCAGATTTATTAAAAAAGAAAAACTGAAATATCACATGGTCCTAAGTATTCAGACCCTTTGCTGTGACACTCATATATTTAACTCAGGTGCTTTCCATTTCTTCTGATCATCCTTGAGATGGTTCTACACCTTCATTTGAGTCCAGCTGTGTTTGATTATACTGATTGGACTTGATTAGGAAAGCCACACACCTGTCTATATAAGACCTTCCAGATCACAATGCATGTCAGAGCAAATGAGAATCATGAGGTCAAAGGAACTGCCTGAAGAGCTCAGAGACAGAATTGTGGCAAGGCACAGATCTGGCCAAGGTTACAAAAAGATTTCTGCTGCACTTAAGGATCCTAAGAGCACAGTGGCCTCTATAATCCTCAAATGGAAGACGTTTGGGATGACCAGAACCCTTCCTAGAGCTGGCCGTCCGGCCAAACTGAGCTATCAGGGGAGAAGAGCCTTGGTGAGAGAGGTAAAGAAGAACCCAAAGATCTCTGTGGCTGAGCTCCAGAGATGCAGTCAGGAGATGGGAGAAAGTTGTAGAAAGTCAAGCATCACTGCAGCCCTCCACCAGTCGGGGCTTTTTGGCAGAGTGGCCCAACGGAAGCCTCTCCTCAGTGTAAGACACATGAAAGCCTCCATGGAGTTTGCTTAAAAAACACCTGAAGGACTCCAAGATGGTGAGAAATAAGATTCTCTGGTCTGATGAGACCAAAATAGAACTTTTTGGCCGTAATTCTAAGCGGTATGTGTGGAGAAAACCAGGCACTGCTCATCACCTGTCCAATACAGTCCCAACAGTGAAGCATGGTGGTGGCACCATCATGCTGTGGGGGTGTTTTTTAGCTGCAGGGACAGGACGACTGGTTGCAATCGAGGGAAAGATGAATGCGGCCAAGTACAGGGATATCCTGGACAAAAACCTTCTCCAGAGTGCTCTGGACCTCAGACTGGGCCGAAGGTTTACCTTCCAACAAGACAATGACCCTAAGCACACAGCTAAAATAACGAAGGAGTGGCTTCACAACAACTCCGTGACTGTTCTTGAATGGCCCAGCCAGAGCCCTGACTTAAACCCAATTGAGCATCTCTGGAGAGACCTAAAAATGGCTGTCCACCAACGTTTACCATCCAACCTGACAGAACTGGAGAGGATCTGCAAGGAGGAATGACAGAGGATCCCCAAATCCAGGTGTGAAAGACTTGTTGCATCTTTCCCAAAAAGACTCCTGGCTGTATTAGATCAAAAGGGGGCTTCTACTATATACTGAGCAAAGGGTCTGAATACTTAGGACCATGTGATATTTCAGTTTTTCTTTTTTAATAAATCTGCAACAATGTCAACAATTCTGTGTTTTTCTGTCAGTATGGGGTGCTATGTGTACATTCATGAGGAAGAAGAATGAACCTAAATGATTTTAGCAAATGGCTGCAATATAACAAAGAGTGAAAAATTTAAGGGGGTCTGAATACTTTCCGTACCCACTGTATATATATATATACACAGTACATTTAAATATATATATATATATATATATATATATATATATATATACACATATACATATACATACACTGTATATACACACACACACACACCACCAACTATGGAAACTAGTATTCCAACAGGTCGATACCATACAGGATGTGTACACCAGCTCCAAAACCAAAACAGACATATGCCCATACCTTTGAACTCTCTATCTCTTGCATGGAGAATTCAGAGAATTTAGCTAATCAGTTTGTGAGACAGGTTTTAAGGCTGCTGCAAATTCCCTCCAACCCTGTTGCCAGTACACTGACAGAAAGAGTAAAATAGTGATAGCAGTGTCACTACATCTGTCAGATAGAAGTTGGAGTCGCTAACCTGCTCTGGAGAGCCAGCAGGAGGTGCAGGCTGTGCTCTCTTCTCCTTCAGCTTGTCCCTCCGGCCAGATGAATCCAGTGCATGCCTTGCATGCCAAGCTGAGACCACCTATGCATCAGCAGATGTCCCTTTCTGGCAAGCATGGGTAATTTGTGTCCACCTGCCATCCTGAAGGGGAAGGGGGCAGACTAACCTCAAATTATTGTCACTGTTATTGTCACTATTATTATCACTACTGATATTCTTACTTTCATTATCAAACCAAAGCACATATTTATTATGCCACTGCTTCTATTTCAGAACATTGGTTTGCATATGCCATACAAAGTTACAAGCAGCCTAGTCTGTTAAGTAAAATGTAGGTATTTACATTGCACACATGCAATGTGCTTACATTGTGAACATGTAAAGTCTATGTAACGCTCCTGCGTTTCTTATATGGTGTGGATTTTCAGCTGCAGAAATAGTTCCACGTCAGCAGTCATGTAAGAGATATGCTGAGATACCATTCCCAACCTCAATGACTCATCATGTGTGGAAGGTCTTATTTCAGCCAGTAAATACACACAATTAGCAAGCTGGTTCCTAGAGTGACTTTATATATGTGGTAACACAATGATGAAGGTTGAGGGATAGGTTGAGTGGAGGTGGTAGGTGATAGACACTTGAAGGTGAGACAATAGCAGATGGATGCAGGAAGGTTTAGCAATGTTGTATGATAGCAGATGATAGAATAGCAGGTGGACATACAAAAGAGATCAACCCAGTGCAGAAAAGTAGCAGTAGTCTCAAGAGCTAGCAATCTAGTTTATGCAGATGTGATAAACAGTCTCTACTATGCAGAGCTAGATAGTGTAAGCTTAGTATAAGTTTATAGAGAATTCCCCTGCGGGGTACTTAGCACTATTAGCGATACAGTCGAAGGGTGGTTCAGGAGAGGCGGATGATCCAGTAGCGTGATACAGGGATCAGCGCAGCGAGGTTCCGTCAGCGAAGTAAGCTTGCAAGCATGGAAGCTTCAAGCAAGGTTAGCATCCAGATAAGGGTGTTTGAACGAACACATGTGAGTGAGAACCGACGCCTTAAATAGCCATCTAGTCCGGCGCTGAGTGATGACAGCTCCAGTCTTAAAGGTGTATGCGCACCTTTCCAAAAGTAAATGGTAGGGCGCATACACTGGTGGAAAGTGTAATTTAGGGTACCAGAGGTACCGGAACATTACAATACCCCCCCCTTAAGGCCTGCTCCTGAAGGCCTCTGGAGCTGGTTTGTCTGGGTATCTCGCATGAAAATTGCAGATTAATCTAGGGGCATGTATGTCAGAGGTGTTTAGCCAGGTGTCGTCTTGGGGCCCATAGTTCTTCCATCTAACCAAGTACTGAAGTCTTCTTCTGTAGATAGGAGAATCCAGAATCTCTTTTATCTCGTATTCTTCTCCACCTTCAACTTGTACAGGAGGGGGAGGTGGAATATTAGGCCTTATTCCTTGGTCCGGAACATGGGGTTTTAGTAGCGACACATGGAAAATGGGATGGATTTTTAGGTCCATTGGCAATGTAAGCTGCACTGCAGCTTTTCCAATAAGTTTCTTGATTGGGAAAGGTCCCAAGAACAGAGGTCCAAGCTTTTTGCTAGGGATCTTCAGTCTCAAGTTTTTTGTTGAGAGCCAAACGAGGTCCCCGATAGTATACTGTGGAGAAGGTCTTCTACGAAGATCATAGTACTTCTTTTGTTGACTGTGAGCGTGTGCAATGGTAGTATTTAGTAAACCCAGAGAATCCTTTATTTGGGAAAGATAGTCTGAGGCTACTGGGTTATTTGAAGGAAGGATGCGTGGAGGGAGAATAGAGGGATGGAACCCATAGTTCAAGTAGAACGGACTCTGCTTGGTTGTACTGTGAGTTGCGTTGTTGTAGGCAAATTCTGCCAGGGGGAGAAGATCCAACCAATCATCCTGTTGGTAAGAAGTGTAACAACGTAAATACTGCTCGATGCATTGGTTGACTCTTTCAGTCTGTCCGTTGGTCTGCGGATGGTAAGGAGAAGTGAGCTTCCGCTCAATCCGTAGTATGTGACATAGTTCTTGCCAGAATTTAGAAATAAATTGGGATCCACGGTCAGACAAAAGAGTTTTTGGGATACCATGTAATCTGAAGACATGTTTCATCAGGAGTTCTGCCGTTTGTTTGGACGAAGGTAGTCTGCGAATAGCAATGAAATGTGCCATCTTTGTCAGATGGTCCACTGACACCAAGATGGTATTAAATCCTTTGGAAGGAGGCAATTCTACGATGAAGTCCAATGACAGAACCTCCCATGGAGTTTGGGGTATTGGTAGACTGCATAGTAGACCGGATGGTCTCGTGTCAATTTTGGACCTGGCACAGACATTGCATGAAGAGACAAATTTTTGTATAGATGTTTTCATGTCAGGCCACCAGAATTGCCGAGAAATCAAATTGAAAGTCTTTGTCATACCCATATGTCCTGCCATAGGCACATCATGCGATAATTCCAAGATCTTGGTGCGTAGGGTAGGTGGTATGTAAAGTTTGTCGTTGTAGTAGAGGAAGCCTTCTGCATCGGTATTTAGTTGTGGTGGGGGTAAATCCAACCTTATACCATGCAGAACCTCTTCCTTCAAGGAACGGACAACTCCAATAATGCGTTTGTGAGGTATTATAGGAACGGAAGGAATTTCAAAGTAGTTTTCTTCAGTTAGTCGTGATAGTGCATCCACCTTTTTGTTCTTATCTGCAGGTGTGTAGGTCACTAGGAAGTTAAACCTTAGAAAGAATAGTGACCATCGTACCTGTCGATGCGAGAGAGTTTTGCTAGTCTGAAGATATTGGAGGTTTTTATGGTCCGTGTATATAATTATTGGTAATTGGGTGCCTTCGAGTAAATGACGCCAATTCTCCAGAGCCAATTTTATAGCAAGCAGTTCCTTCTCACCCACGGGGTAATTTATCTTGGGACTGCTCAGGGATTTAGAAAAAAAGGCGACTGGATGAAGTGGTGAAGTGGGGGTAGGTCGTTGGGAGAGTATTGCTCCTACTGCCAGGTTTGACGCATCTACCTCCAGAATGTATTGGAGGGATGGGTCTGGATGGCGTAATATGGGAGCGGAAGTAAACCTTGTCTTTAACAAGTGGAAAGCCTTATTTGCTTCTTCTGACCATTTAAATGGTATTTTTATGCTAGTGAGCTGTGTGAGGGGTCTCACAATAGCAGAAAAGTTTTTTATGAACTTCCTGTAGAAATTTGAAAATCCCAGGAATCGCTGTAGCGCCTTGCATGTATTTGGTGTAGGCCAATCCTGAATGCAGGATTATTTTACTCATGTCCATCTCGATTCCTGTTTTGGATATGATGTAGCCTAGAAAGAGTACCTCATCTTTATGGAACAAGCATTTCTTCAGCTTCACATAAAGATTATGTGCAAGCAATCTCGATAATACAAGTCTTACATGTCTTATGTGTTCAGACAGGGTCCGTGAATATATAAGTACAGTAAACCCCCCTCCATTGCGGGGGTTACGTTCCGGACCCATCCGCGAAAAGTGAAATTCCGCGAAATAGAAAAACCCTATTAAAATGCATTGTAGGCATGTTTTTTTACTGTCACTGTACGTGTAGAAGCATTTTAAGGTCTTTAAACACACTTTTAAAACAATAGAAACTCATTTAAACACATAAAAGATACTTAGAGACAGAGCAAGAGCTATGAAAAACACAAAAATCTTTCATTTTTAATGATTTATATAGTAAAATAACATTACAAAAAAAAACGCGAATTACCGGGACCGCAAAAACTGAACCGCGATGTAGCGGGGGATTACTGTATATCGTCCAGATATACCACAACACAGACATCTAGTAAGTCTTTAAGAATATCGTTTATAAATCGTTGGAAAACTACAGGGGCATTGCATAGGCCGAATGGCATCACAAGATATTCGAACAATCCGTATCTAGTTCTGAACGCAGTCTTCCACTCGTGTCCATCATGGATTCAAATGAGATTGTATGCTCCTTTCAGGTCTAATTTTGAAAAATAGGTAGCTCCACGCACCTGCTCAATGATCTCAGGGATAAGCGGTAGAGGATAGCGATCTTTTATTGTGATAGCATTCAATTTCCTGTAGTCGATGATAGGTCTGAGACTTGAATCTTTATTGCGAACAAAAAAGAGTCCTGCTGCTGTGGAAGAAGTGGAAGGTCTAATAAAACCTTTTTCCAAGTTCTCATCCAAATAGGTTTTGAGATGGGCAAGTTCATCCTGTGAAAGAGGATAAACATGACTGAACGGCAATTTGCTATTTGGGAGTAGATCAATGCTACAATCATAGTCTCGATGAGGAGGTAATGCTTGAGCATTTTTCTCAAGAAAAACCTCAGAAAGATCCTGATAACATAGTGGTGCAATCTCATCTGTCACCACAGACAGAATCTTCCCGGAAAACGGGAGGTTACACGTTTCCTCGCAATAACAAGAAGGGAAGGTCAAGGACCGTTTCTTCCAATCTATGGTTGGTTGGTGTGTGTGCAACCAGGGAAGTCCCAACACAATGGGAAAATGGGGTGATGGTATTAAATCGAAGGTAGAAGTCTCCCTATGAGACTCGTTAATAGTGACTAGAAGTGCTTGTGTCTGATCGGTGATCGGACCAGAGGATAACGGAACACCGGTAATAAGACTTACTGAGACAGGTTTGAGTTTAGAAATAATAGGAATTTTATTTAAAGCAGCAAAACATATATCCATATAATTTCCACAAGATCCTGTGTCAATCATGGCCTTAGTAGTAATCCTGTTCTGGTCCCACTGTAATGTCAAAAAAAACAGAAATGTAGGGGTTAGTGAATGAAGTTGTCAATCCTCCTAGAGAGACATGTGAACACTCACCCTTCTTTTTGTTGACTAGGGGACAGACGTTTATCTTGTGATCCGGGGATGCACAGTACAAGCAGAGATTTTCATTTCGTCTTTTGGCTTTTTCCATAGTTGATAGCGGTGGGCGTATGGTTCCTACCTCCATAGGAACGGCCAGACTCCGAGAGGAAATGGATAATGGCATTCCCATCTTTTCAACCTTTCTTTCTCGTAGTCTTCTATCTATGGTAATACTGAGTTGTATTAATGCATCCAGGGTTTTTGGCAGATCCGCTCGGGCGAGCTCGTCCTTAACGGCTTCTGATAGGCCAAGCCTAAATTGGGTTTTCAGAGATGCATCATTCCATTCTGAATCAAGGGTCCATCTCTTGAACTCTGCGACAAAGTCTTCCACAGGCCTCCTTCCTTGTTTCAAGGATCTTAACTGAAGATCAGCAGTACTCTGCCTATTGGGGTCATCATATAGGCTAGTGAGCTCTGCCAGGAACAAGGCATAGGAGTTGAGAAGCTGGTCGTTTTTCTCAAAAAGAGAATCTGCCCAGGCTCGAGGATCGCTTGATAGGTAAGAAATAATAGTACAAACCTTAATGTGATCAGTAAGGTAGGTACGAGGTTTTAGCAAAAAAAGTAACTCACATGCGTTTTTAAATTCGCGAAATTTTTTGCGATCGCCTGTAAATACCAAAGGGGGATTTATCTTGGGTTCAGGGGACTGAGCAGAGGTAAGTTGTGTCAGTCTAATTACCTGCTGCGACAGAGCCTGATTGTCTTCTTTTAATTCAGCAAGTGCGTGTATTAACGCAGATACTTGCTGTTTTAATTGTGTCACCTGAGTGGTTATTTCTGCTGAATCCATTTTTGGGTTCGTTCAATCTGTAACGCTCCTGCGTTTCTTATATGGTGTGGATTTTCAGCTGCAGAAATAGTTCCACGTCAGCAGTCATGTAAGAGATATGCTGAGATACCATTCCCAACCTCAATGACTCATCATGTGTGGAAGGTCTTATTTCAGCCAGTAAATACACACAATTAGCAAGCTGGTTCCTAGAGTGACTTTATATATGTGGTAACACAATGATGAAGGTTGAGGGATAGGTTGAGTGGAGGTGGTAGGTGATAGACACTTGAAGGTGAGACAGTAGCAGATGGATGCAGGAAGGTTTAGCAATGTTGTATGATAGCAGATGATAGAATAGCAGGTGGACATACAAAAGAGATCAACCCAGTGCAGAAAAGTAGCAGTAGTCTCAAGAGCTAGCAATCTAGTTTATGCAGATGTGATAAACAGTCTCTACTATGCAGAGCTAGATAGTGTAAGCTTAGTATAAGTTTATAGAGAATTCCCCTGCGGGGTACTTAGCACTATTAGCGATACAGCCGAAGGGTGGTTCAGGAGAGGCGGATGATCCAGTAGCGGGATACAGGGATCAGCGCAGCGAGGTTCCGTCAGCGAAGTAAGCTTGCAAGCATGGAAGCTTCAAGCAAGGTTAGCATCCAGATAAGGGTGTTTGAACGAACACATGTGAGTGAGAACCGACGCCTTAAATAGCCATCTAGTCCGGCGCTGAGTGATGACAGCTCCAGTCTTAAAGGTGTATGCGCACCTTTCCAAAAGTAAATGGTAGGGCGCATACACTGGTGGAAAGTGTAATTTAGGGTACCAGAGGTACCGGAACATTACAGTCTACTGGTTTATGCAACATAAATGAATCTATGTTATGTTAACTTTATCTTATCTTACAATAAAAACCTAGTTGATTAAACTAATTTAGTCTAATCTGATCCCTAAACCAATGTTTATCTCCTTTTAAATATTAAAATATTAATTTTGCATGGGTTGGGGAACATGCAAGTCAATTTTTATTTAATTATTTTCAACAATATAACATTGTGTTTCTTTATACCTGAATTTGATGTGAGGGTACAAGAGTTATGGAAAATGTACAACTTGCAATGAACAAACTAAAAAAATGTACAGGGGGTTTAATGATTTCTGAGTACCTATCATTACGGGTCTAGCAAGGGCACACACATTATGTGGAATTTGTCTAATTTCTTCCTGAAGATGCTCTCTCACCAGCATTTCCAGAGCTGCATTATTCAATTGCCAAGATGGAAGCAGAATCAGTGGTTTTATCCCTCCCAGGTGCAGCAGCTGATCACAATAGCTATCATTGATGATGGTGGTAAAGATTATTGGCCTTCTTTCAAATTTAGCCAAAATGGCAACAAAATTTAGAGGTGAAATTAAATTGTTATATTTGCATATGCATCAAATAGAGAACAAATATGTTCAACCAACAAACATTCCATATCAGTTGTAAAAGCTAAAGAGAGTTATTTCATCTACATACAACAGTACATGATGAGAAAATGTAGTGTGGCATGGTAGAGATAAGTGGTATATCAGGGAGAGCCCTACCTTTAGTACTTTAGGCAGGCCATAGTTTATGCACCACCAAAGGTGGAAGGAAAGAAAAACTCAAATTCCCCATCAACACAGTCACTGTTGATGGAGGAATCCCTCCTGTAGCAGTATTGTGTTCTTCCAGGGGGGAGCCTTTCCTGTTGGCAGAACACAATGATTAGTGTTGCGGGCTGACAGGCTGGTTGCACACAAGTCGATCTATAGATGGACTTGTGTACAACCAGGGTGCCCATACATAATTCAAGTTTCGATCCACGTATGGCCAGCTTTAGTCTTTTCTAAGATTCTTGAAAGTGAAGTGCCTAGAACCTATTTGAAATAAGATAATCACAAACTTGCGCACTGCTGCATACTTGGATAAGGGTCTGGTATGGATTTTGGGGGGACCTCATGCCATTTCTTTCGTTTTTTGGCATTGGTTTCACCTTAATATTAATACCAGACCCAAAGGGCCTGGTATGGATTGTGGAGGACCCCCCCATGCCCTTTTTTTAATTTAACTGTCCAGGCTCCATTGTATACATCCACTTGTCAGCGAGGAATCCCCAGCTGACTGAGCAGTGCAGAGAAGAGTCACTGGTTGTTCGAACGCCAATGAGTGCTGACTCCTTAACAATCTATACAAAACTCTGCCAAAAATGAACTAAAACACATGCACTACATGCATTTTAAGTGCATTTTTGGTGCATTTCAATTGAAGTCTATGGGGCCAAAATCACACTGCAACTGCACCAAAGAAGCATCTGCATCTTTCCAAAAAATATGCTGCAGTTGCGTGCACTGATGTCAATGGGCATCATAGAGAATAATGTGATTTCCATTGTTGTGCAGTGCTGCATGACAGCAACTGTAAGAAAAAAAGCACTAGTGTGGAGGGGGGCCAAATCTCAAAGAGAGATGTCTACGGTTTGTACCTTTATTTTTAACTTATGGATTGCACATTACCCCTAGGCGCTGGCTCCCACAGGTCCTTTATGGGGTTTGCTATGCCAGGAGGTTGGGCAGGGCCTATGGCCATGTGACTGCGATGATTGGCTGTCACACGATCGGAAAAGTCACAATCGCAAACGATGATCAGAACTTTCCTTGGGCCATCAGCTCTTGGCACAGCACTGTCGATGCTGTTGCGCACAAATATGCGGCGGCTCAGCACCCCGAGGCTGCATATTTGCCTGCACTTAGCACTGAGAGGTTAACAACAAAAGTTTATTATGGCTCTGGTAAGGTTTATTTTTTAATGATCTTATTTAATTATCTTCATGATAAATGAAGAAAAAAACAGTGTGGCCTCCCCAATCCATACCAGGTACTTTTGGTCTGGTATGGATTTTGAGGGAAACCCCTATGCCAAAATGAAAAAAAAAATGTTGTGCAGGTCACCCCCCCCCCCCCCAAATCCATGCCAGACCCTTACCAGATCACGTAGTCAAGCTACGTGATCTGGTAAGACAAGCAAACGAGTCCATGTTGATGGGGTCAAGCGTCTCTTTCCCACAACCTTTGCCAGTGGTTGTGGGGGTCTGCAGGCAGGGGGCTTATTGTAATCTGGAAGCCTTCTTTTTTTTTTCAAATATAATTTTATTAAAGCATTTCCTGTTTTATATAACATACAAGAACAGAAAAGACAGAAAAATAAAACAAATTCCCAGAACATAGACACAATGGCAACAGTGCATCCTCATAAGTAACTCTCAACTATATCTCAAGATGATATTTCAGACCTTCATATATTAGCCCAACTGACACCTGATCCTGATGCTGTTGCCCAGTCTATTATACCCCCCCCCCCCAAAAAAAAAAAAAAAAATTACTTAAAGAACACAATTACCAAACAAACATTTCCTCCTCCCAGTCCCCTCAATCCCCCCCTCCCGAAGATGAGCGACACAATCCCCCCCCTACCTCCAGTCCTCTATCGGCCCCTCTCAGCTAGCAAAAAGTCGTTTGCCTTCCTCTGATGACATAAACAAGATCCATTTATCCCAGATACTATTATATTTTTCCTGCTTATGTTGTGAGGACAAGATCAAGTCTTCCATTCTACTAATATTTTCTACCTTCCGAACCCAGTCTGAGATTGACGGCGCTCGTGTTTTTTTCCACAATAAAGGGATACATGCCTTTGCAGCATCTAATAGAAAAGGTATTATTGATCTCTCATATTTTCCAATTGGAATTTCAGAAAGATGGAATAGGAAAAAGGCTGGGTCCTCCTCAATCTTATAGTCTGTAAAAGTTTGGGTCAAGGTCCTTACCCCCGACCAAAAGGGCCTTATTACTTCGCATGACCAAAAGATATGTGCCCTTCTCCTTCTTACACCTCCAACATTTATCTGTCTCTTGTGGGTACCATTTGTGTACTTTATCCAATGTGTTGTACCACCTGGTAAGTATCTTGAAATTTGTTTCTTGGGATTTAACACATCTTGCAGGTTTAAAAGTAAATCTAAGAATCCTTTCTATTTGTTCCTGAGTGAACTCTCGGTTTAGCTCACTTCTCCATTTCTCTACCCATGGCCAATTCATCAATTCTTTTGGTGTGGTTAATAATTTATATGAGGTTGATAGAGTACGCAAAATACTCTCTCGTCCTTCACATAATCTCTCAAACTCCGTCAGTGGTCTATCAAATCGATCTGGATTCGGTATCGATAATAGAAAGTGGTGTAACTGATTAGCCTGCCAAAAGGGTAGGCCAAATGGTCCCCCTTCCTCTTTTTTAATTTTGCAATCGAAGGCCACTTTTTCTCTATCAAAAAAGCTGATACTTGTTCCTGCCCTTTTTCTTTCAATTCTATATACTCTTTCCCCTCCATGCCTGGGACGAATTTGGGATTTCCCATTATTGGGAATAAGGGTGAATCCAAAGTTGTTAATTTTTGTTGAATACCCTGATAGTGACTTATACGCAACGTATTACCTATTATTGGGTGGGATTTCAGATTTCCAGGTAGGCTTGGGTAACACCAGAGTGCCCTCTTTAAATCCACCGTAGTTTGCGCCTGTTCAATTTGCGTCCAAAGTTTTGTACTGGACTGGTGCCACCAATCCAATACTCTACTTAGATGTATACCGTGGTAAAACTTGCGTACATCTGGGAGTGCCAGACCCCCGTACTGTTTTGACACCACCAAGGTACTACGGGCTAAACAAGGCTTTTTCCCTGCCCATATATATTTAATAAATAATGCGTGTACACTCTTAAAAAAGTTATTCGGTATTTTTACCGGTAATGCTCGCATAAGGTATAAATATTTAGGGAGGATATTCATTTTCAATAAGTTACATCTCCCAAACCAGGATTGCAGCCCTCCTTGCCACTGTCCTAACATCTTCCTCGTCTCTGCTAACAATGGCGGGAAATTCAATTCAAAGACCTTAGATAGATTTGTGGGCACATACGTCCCCAGATATCTCACTGCCGAATCCTTCCATTTAAATTTAAAACTAACTTTTAATATAGACAGTTTCAACTTTGGGATACCCACCCCCATTGCCTCCGATTTCCCATAATTTATTTTGAAATTGGAAAATATTCCATACTGCTCAATTTCCTTCAGTAAATTCGGCAGCGAGATCTCCGGGTTTGTTATCGTAAACAATAGGTCGTCAGCGTATGCAGCGATTTTTATATTGTGTTTGTCTCAGCTTTATCCCCCCTATGTCTGGATTTGCTCTAATTCTACACAGTAGGGGTTCCAGCGATAAAGCGAACAGGAGGGGGGACAACGGGCAGCCCTGCCTTGTGCCATTTTTTATTACAAAGGAGTCTGAAAGAATTCCGTTTGCTTTTACTCTTGCTGTAGGATTTGAGTAGACTTTAGCTATTTTCCGTAACATTAAATCTCCTACTCCTATGTGTTTTAGGACTGAGAACATATAAGACCATTTCACACGGTCAAATGCTTTCTCCGCATCTGTGCTCAATATGATGCAGGGGGTCCCAGACGAGCTGGCCACCTGCATCAGATTGAGCACCCTGGTTGTGTTGTCCCTTGCCTCCCTGTCTGCCATGAACCCTACCTGGTCTAGATGTACTATGTTTGGCATGCATTTTGTTAATCTTGTTGCAAGTATCTTAGTATATATTTTTAGATCCACATTTAGGAGGGATATCGGTCTATAGCTACCACACTGCGATGGATCTTTCCCTTCCTTTAAGATCAATGAGATATGGGCTGTCAGGGTATCTCTAGCCCAGATCTCATTTGCATCGACCCCATTGTATAATTTTCCCAGATATGGACCTAATATGTGAAATAACGTGTGGTAATATTGGTTTGATAACCCATCCGGTCCAGGCGCTTTCCCCTGTCTCATTGATCTCAAAGCTTGTTGGATTTCTTCCTGCGAAATATCTGTCTCCATAGCTAAACATGCCTCCTGAGATAATACTGGGAGACCCAATTGTGACAGGTAGTTTTCTATCTCTTGCTCGGTATTCACTTCTTCCGTCAGATTGTATAGGGCCGAGAAGAAAGATTCAAATTCCCCTGCTATCTGTCCCGGGAGTGCTTTCCTTTCCCCCCCTGGCGCCACTATATAAGGTATATATGACCTCCCCTTCTGGGCCCGCACTGTCTTTGCTAGTATTTTCCCACATTTATTTGCCGATTCGTATGAGAATCTTTGTGACACTTGTAGTGCTGCTTTTGCCTTATATTGGAGTAAATCTGTTATCTGTTTTCTGACTAGTATTAATTCTGCTAGTAAAGGTGTTGATGTTTTCTGCTTATGATTCTTCTCTAAACTCTTTAATTTCTCTAGTAGTGCCGTTAGATTACTATTTCTTTCTCTTTTGATTCTAGCCCCATGCTTTATTAATACCCCTCTTACTACCGATTTGTGTGCTTCCCAGAGAGTTCCTATCGTACATTCTGCTTGGTCATTAATCTCGAAATAACTTTGCAGTTCCTTTACTACGTCCGTTAAAACCTCCTGATTTTGTAAAAGGCTTTCGTTTAGTCTCCAGAAACGTTGTTTATGTGAGTTAATAGAGGTCAAGCTATAGATCATTGAGATTGGGGCATGGTCTGACCAACTGATGTTATCTATCCCTGTATTCTTAACTGCTTGGAGTTGGGCGTGGGGGATTAGGAAGAAGTCAATCCTAGAGTAGATTTTATGAGGGTTTGAGTAGAATGAAAATTCTTTCTCAGAGGGATGTTGAAGTCGCCAGATGTCTATTAGCTGTTCTCTATGTAAGATTTTTACCACTCTTCTTCCTATCCCCTGTGGAATTGCTGATAACCCATTAGAGGTATCCACTACTGGTGTCAGGGGGATATTAAAGTCCCCCCCCCAGAAGTAGTTGGCCTTCCGCAAATTCCCTCAGATCCAATAGTGTTCTGGAAATAAACTTATCCTGCTGGGTGTTTGGTACATATAATGTTGCCAGTGTAACTTGTATATCTCCTATTTTACCCTTTAGAAATAAGAATCTACCATTTATATCAATTTTACTTTCTTGATATGTCCATGGAATATTGTTAGCGATTAGTATCGATACACCCCGAGATTTACTTTGCATATTGGTTGAATGATATACATACGGGAAGGCTCCACTATTGAGATATGGTAATTTATTTGTCTTAAAGTGCGTTTCTTGAATGAAGGCTATACTTGTTTTGAGACGTTTTAATTCCATCAATAGAATTCGTCTCTTTTCTGGGATGTTTAATCCCTTCACATTAAGGGAGATGAGTTTTACGTCGTCCATCTCCGGGAGGGAGGGAGGAGAGGAGGAGAGCAAGGAAAACACACAAGAGAGAGAAAAAAAAAAACAAAAAAAAAACACAAATACCCAGATATATTCCTCTTCCCCTAACTAATCCCCTGAGTCAACAGCAAGGTCCAAGCTACGTCCCCGCTGGTCCCTCAGTGGGAAGAATATCTATTCTTTTTTACACACGGCATTTTACAGGGAGTCCCCTGTAGTGCATTTGCACATCTTTCCCAGCAAGGAGTATTATCTCCAAGGGTTAGAAAGGCTGGATTCATCTCTTTTTCATGGATAGTGTAGGACCCACTGATAATGGGGTACTTTGACGCAGTAGTGGGCTTGAGCACGATATGGCCATATGGTGGGACCAAACCCCCATTTTTATTTATGGACTCTCTTCAGATTTGGTAGTAATTTCTTTTGCATTTGCGCGCTATTCTTTTTTAATATACATGTCTTTTGGTTCATAGCTGCAGCAGCTTTGGAAATACATGGGTATGCTCCCCCAAATTTTTTGCCTGTTTATTATGTATTCGGTCTAACCAGACCACCGAGGTTGAGCAACCCTCCCCACCCCCCACACACACCTGTACTCAATCAGTGTCCACCATCAAGTGGATATAGGAGGAGTCCCCTGTAGTGCATTTGCACATCTTTCCCAGCAAGGAGTATTATCTCCAAGGGTTAGAAAGGCTGGATTCATCTCTTTTTCATGGATAGTGTAGGACCCACTGATAATGGGGTACTTTGACGCAGTAGTGGGCTTGAGCACGATATGGCCATATGGTGGGACCAAACCCCCATTTTTATTTATGGACTCTCTTCAGATTTGGTAGTAATTTCTTTTGCATTTGCGCGCTATTCTTTTTTAATATACATGTCTTTTGGTTCATAGCTGCAGCAGCTTTGGAAATACATGGGTATGCTCCCCCAAATTTTTTGCCTGTTTATTATGTATTCGGTCTAACCAGACCACCGAGGTTGAGCAACCCTCCCCACCCCCCACACACACCTGTACTCAATCAGTGTCCACCATCAAGTGGATATAGGAGGAGTCCCCTGTAGTGCATTTGCACATCTTTCCCAGCAAGGAGTATTATCTCCAAGGGTTAGAAAGGCTGGATTCATCTCTTTTTCATGGATAGTGTAGGACCCACTGATAATGGGGTACTTTGACGCAGTAGTGGGCTTGAGCACGATATGGCCATATGGTGGGACCAAACCCCCATTTTTATTTATGGACTCTCTTCAGATTTGGTAGTAATTTCTTTTGCATTTGCGCGCTATTCTTTTTTAATATACATGTCTTTTGGTTCATAGCTGCAGCAGCTTTGGAAATACATGGGTATGCTCCCCCAAATTTTTTGCCTGTTTATTATGTATTCGGTCTAACCAGACCACCGAGGTTGAGCAACCCTCCCCACCCCCCACACACACCTGTACTCAATCAGTGTCCACCATCAAGTGGATATAGGAGGAGTCCCCTGTAGTGCATTTGCACATCTTTCCCAGCAAGGAGTATTATCTCCAAGGGTTAGAAAGGCTGGATTCATCTCTTTTTCATGGATAGTGTAGGACCCACTGATAATGGGGTACTTTGACGCAGTAGTGGGTTTGAGCACGATATGGCCATATGGTGGGACCAAACCCCCATTTTTATTTATGGACTCTCTTCAGATTTGGTAGTAATTTCTTTTGCATTTGCGCGCTATTCTTTTTTAATATACATGTCTTTTGGTTCATAGCTGCAGCAGCTTTGGAAATACATGGGTATGCTCCCCCAAATTTTTTGCCTGTTTATAATGCCATTTGTGTGTTTACCTAAATGGGGAAGTGAGCGGAAGAGGCCAGTAAGTAAATCCCCCCGCCGCTTCTCCCCCCCCGCCCTTAAATTTCATTTTCCACCCCTTTTATCTGTCATACCCCCATTGTGCTCCCAGGATCTTAATTGCTCATACTAATCCACTTTTCCTCGAGTTTCTCTCCTCCTCTTCCTTTCCGCTCGCCCCCAAAGAAAGAAAAAAGAAAAAAAAAGGAAAAAAAAAAAAAAAACCCATATCCCTCCTATCCATTCCTCTAGTATATTCAAGTACATCCACAATAAAACTCAAATTTACCCTGTTAAATTTATACTTTTATACAACAATACCCCATACCCCCTCTCTCCCGTTCCCCCTAAAAAAGAGGGAGGAGCGGGATATTGACTCTTTAGTTTCAATGGTCCCCACATAAAAAAAAGAGAAAGAAAAAAAAAAAAAAAAAACCCGCTTATACAATAATACCTAACCCTCCACTCTCTCTCACTCTTCTCCCCTTCTTCCTCTTCATACTGGGAGGGTGTAGAGAGAGAGGGGAGTTGATTTTTAAGAGGAGAGAAAGAAAAAAAAAAAAAAGCCCTCAACCTGTGAGTATATAGGTCAACAGCACCTTCCTTGCTTATTATTATGAGTGCCAAAAAGAGAAAGAAAAAAAAAAAAAAAAAGGGGAAGGGAACCCGTATCCCTCCTGTCCATTCTTCTAGTATATTCAAGTACATCTACAATAAAACTCAAATTTACATTGTTAAATTTATACTTTTATACAACAATACCCCATCAATCGCTCCCATCTCTATATGGTGTTCACCCCCTCTCTCCCATTCCCCTTAAAAAAAAAGGGAGGAACGGGATACTGACTCTTTCTTTTCAATGGTCTCCACATAAAAAAGAGAAAAAAAAAAAAGAAAACCCGCCCGTGAGTATATAGGTCAACAACACCTTCCTTGCTTACTATTGTGAGTGCCAAAACAAAAGAAAAAAAAAACCCAGAACCCGTGTCTCTATGAAGAGAAGGGGAAAAAAAAAAAATCCCCTTCATTTACATGTCGTGGATAGAAAGAAAAAAAAAAAAAAAAGAAAAAACCCCGTGTCATTTACACAATTTATTGTGAAAAAAAAAAAGAAACCCGTGATTCAGGGGGAAAAAGAAAAAAAAAAAAACAAGAGGATCCCCTTCATTACGTACTATGGACCCCATAAAAAAAAAAAAAAAAAAAAAAAAAAAAAAAAAAAACCCTTACACTAGTGTTATTGTGAGTGAGGAGAAAAAAAAAAAAGAAAAATACCCTCTACTCTATTACCACCCCTTATTCCTCAACTCCCCCCATAACCTCTCTACTCCCACCCAACATGTGCAGGTATAGGCTCTTCCACCCTTTCTTTGTCCGTGCGCCACAAGGACAGAGGAGAAAAAAAAAAGGGGGAATCCTCTAGTCCCCCTCCTCTCCTCGCTTCCACTTCTCATTTATTTTCCTCATTTTCTTCCTAAAGACTGGGTTTCTATATGACGATGATCACCTCCTCTGTTATTCACCCCGAGGGGTCCCATCCAATTAGGGATATCTATGGGTTCCGTGCCCAAAAATGTAAACAGTGCATATTTCTCCTGTATTCTCCGCAGGGTAAAATAATGTCCACTCCTACAAAATGTTATAGAGAAGGGGAATCCCCATCTATAAGTACAGCCTTGCCTCCTGGCAAGGTCTAATAGCGGCCTTAACATAGCTCGTCGTTGTAAAGTCGCTTTAGCGATATCCGAGAAAATTTTTATGGGTGTCCCTTCATAATTCAGTTCTTTCATACCCCAAGCCAGTCTCAGAATGGATTCTTTGTGTACATAACTATACATCTTACATATCACATCCCTCGGGTTGTCTTCCGATCTTCTAGATCCGGACACCCTATGTATTCTCTCTACCTCCAACTGTGCAGGGAATTTATCCCCCATAATTTTTTTAAACACCTGCTTAGACACATCTATGAGCTGCTCCTGGTTTACCGTCTCGGGTAAACCCCGAATCCTCGAATTATTTCGGCGACTACGATTTTCAAGGTCTTCAAGTTGTATATAAATAGCTCCTTCACTTTCTTTCTGTAAATCTCTTGTGCGTTCCAGTGCCGTTACCCGGTCTTTGATTAAAGCTATTGTTGTTTCGTCCTCTGCTACCCGGTTAGCCAACACCTGTATCTCCTTTCTCACCAACTGCATCTCTCTGCGGTGCGTTTCCTCCACTCGCTCAATAATTTGTTACATATCCAATTTAGTAGGTAATGCACTCAGGATGGCTTTTAACTCAGCTGTCTGGTATGGATTGTGGAGGACCCCCCCATGCCCTTTTTTTAATTTAACTGTCCAGGCTCCATTGTATACATCCACTTGTCAGCGAGGAATCCCCAGCTGACTGAGCAGTGCAGAGAAGAGTCACTGGTTGTTCGAACGCCAATGAGTGCTGACTCCTTAACAATCTATACAAAACTCTGCCAAAAATGAACTAAAACACATGCACTACATGCATTTTAAGTGCATTTTTGGTGCATTTCAATTGAAGTCTATGGGGCCAAAATCACACTGCAACTGCACCAAAGAAGCATCTGCATCTTTCCAAAAAATATGCTGCAGTTGCGTGCACTGATGTCAATGGGCATCATAGAGAATAATGTGATTTCCATTGTTGTGCAGTGCTGCATGACAGCAACTGTAAGAAAAAAAGCACTAGTGTGGAGGGGGGCCAAATCTCAAAGAGAGATGTCTATGGTTTGTACCTTTATTTTTAACTTATGGATTGCACATTACCCCTAGGCGCTGGCTCCCACAGGTCCTTTATGGGGTTTGCTATGCCAGGAGGTTGGGCAGGGCCTATGGCCATGTGACTGCGATGATTGGCTGTCACACGATCGGAAAAGTCACAATCGCAAACGATGATCAGAACTTTTCTTGGGCCATCAGCTCTTGGCACAGCACTGTCGATGCTGTTGCGCACAAATATGCGGCGGCTCAGCACCCCGAGGGTGCATATTTGCCTGCACTTAGCACTGAGAGGTTAACAACAAAAGTTTATTATGGCTCTGGTAAGGTTTATTTTTTAATGATCTTATTTAATTATCTTCATGATAAATGAAGAAAAAAACAGTGTGGCCTCCCCAATCCATACCAGGTACTTTTGGTCTGGTATGGATTTTGAGGGAAACCCCTATGACAAAATGAAAAAAAAAATGTTGTGCAGGTCACCCCCCCCCCCCCCCCAAATCCATGCCAGACCCTTACCAGATCACGTAGTCAAGCTACGTGATCTGGTAAGACAAGCAAACGAGTCCATGTTGATGGGGTCAAGCGTCTCTTTCCCACAACCTTTGCCAGTGGTTGTGGGGGTCTGCAGGCAGGGGGCTTATTGTAATCTGGAAGCCTTCTTTAACTACTTGCCTTCTGTGCACTTAAACACCCTTCCCATCCAGACCAATTTTTAGCTTTCAGCGCTCGCACACTTTGAATGACAATTGCGCGGTCATGCTACACTGTACCCATATAAAATTTTTATCATTTTTTTCACACAAATAGAGCTTTCTGTTGGTGGCATTTAATCATCTCTGGGTTTTTTATTTTTTATAAAAAAAAAGAAAAAAGACAGAAAATTTTGAAAAAAAAAAGTTTTTCTTATTTTCTGCGAGTAAATTTTGAAAATAAATAAATTTTTCTCCTTCACTGATGTGCGCTGATGAGGCGGCACTGATGGGCACTGATAGGCTGCACTGATGGGCACTGATGAGGTGGCACTTATGGGCACTGCTGAGGTGGCACTTATGGGCACTGATGAGGTGGCACTGATGAGGAGGTACTAATATGCCGCACTGATGAGCACTGATAGGCGGCACTGATGATCACTGATAGGCGGCACTGCTGGGCACTGAGAGGTGGCATTGCTGGGCACTGAGAGGTGGCACTGGCGGGCACTGAGAGGTGGCACTGATGGGCAGCACTGATGGGCACTGGCGGGCGGCACTGATGGGCACTGGCGGGCGGCACTGATGGGCACTGGGGGGTGGCACTGATGGGCACTGGCGGGTGGCACTGATAAACACTGATGGGCGGCACTGATGAGCACTGATGGGCAGCACCATCAGTGCCCACACTCAGTGCCCATAGTGCTGCCAGTCAGTGCTCATCAGTGCCTAGATGAGCAGGCACTGATGGGCACTGACTGGCAGCACTATGGGCACTGATTGTGTGCACTGATGGGGGGCACTGATGGTGGGCACTGTGGGCATTGAAGGTGTGTTTGGTGTACCTCTAGTAATCAGGGCACTGGTGATCGGTGCCCTGATTACTTTTTTCTGTGTCCCCGGCGCTGTGCAGCTCTCCCTCCTTCCTCACACGCAGGCTCTGTGTGAGGAAGGAGCGCCGGCGATGAGAGATGATCTCATATGTTTACATATGAGATCATCTCTCATTGGACGGCTTGATCACGTGGTGAATGGCCGCTGTGATTGGCCATTCACCACGATCTGTGATCGGCTGTGTCCAAGGGACACGGCCGACACAGATTCCCCCCGATGCACGCTCGCGGGAGCGCGCGGGGGGCGTGTCACTGGGAGGCCATTTAAAAACGGCCTCCCGAAAATTCGAGTCCGCGCTGCAGCCGTATATAGGCTGTAGCGTGGATGGCAGGAGGTTAACAAGATCCCGGTCTCACCCTATGTGAATGAGTATGGGGTACATGCTGGCCCCTAAATATCGCATGCCAAGACCATTAGTCATTTAACGCATGCTTTTTGTTTTTCCTTTTGTGAATTGACTTTCATGTGGTATTTACCGAGTGTTTTTGCTTTATGCAGTAAATACTGCATAAAGCAACAGTAAATTGAAATTTGAATGCAATCTGCTTCTCTGAATGGAGCCCAGCGTACTTTGGCAGAATAATTTCAGCTGTGAAATTACATTTTTTGATCAGCATTCTAATCTACTATTATTTGAATCATATGAGTTAAAATGGCATTTTCTAAGGTGGTTTTATCAGTGACAAAAGTGTTTTCCTCAAGTGGTACTACGCCTCCTTTGAAAGGCAGAAAAAGCTTAGTAACACAGCACTGCACTGTTTATAAAAAAAAAAAAAAAAAAAAGCTTTGGTTAGGTAGAAACTGGCCAGCAGTAACACAGTTTTATATGAACAAGATCAGTCTAAATGTAGAACTGTAGAACAGTCTAAATGTAGAACTAAAATATGCATTATAAAGGCACTGCACTGCTAAAAATAGAGATTTTAAATAAGGCAGCACAATTCAAAGCAACTGTTCAAATTTACTCCACTGTAAATTATTTTACATATTAAAAAAAGAAAAAAAACATTTGAACAGCTGTTCAGTGTAGTTTTCTAAAGGTAAAAACTGCTTCCTATACATGTGGTGGCTTAAGTGGTAGGACATTTTTGTTACCTCTGGTTTGCCCTGCAGGACCTATTCACACCCAGCTACAGTGCCTTGCGAAAGTATTCAGCCCCCTTGAACTTTACGACCTTTTGCCACATTTCAGGATTCAAACATAAAGATATAAAACTGTAATATTTTGTGAAGAATCAACAACAAGTGGGACACAATCATGAAGTGGAACTAAATTTATTGGATATTTCAAACTTTGTTAACAAATAAAAAACTGAAAAATTGGGCATGCAAAATTATTCAGCTACAAACTCTCCCCAGAAGTTCAGTGAGGATCTCTGAATGATCCAATGTTGACCTAAATGACTAATGATGATAAATAGAATCCACCTGTGTGTAATCAAGTCTCTGTATAAATGCACCTGCACTGTGATAGTCTCAGAGGTCCGTTTAAAGCGCAGAGAGCATCATGAAGAACAAGGAACACACCAGGCAGGTCCGAGATACTGTTGTGGAGAAGTTTAAAGCCGGATTTGGATACAAAAAGATTTCCCAAGCTTTAAACATCCCAAGGAGCACTGTGCAAGCGATAATATTGAAATGGAAGGAGTATCAGACCACTGCAAATCTACGAAGACCTGGCCGTCCCTCTAAACTTTCAGCTCATACAAGGACAAGGAGAAGACTGATCAGAGATGCAGCCAAGAGGCCCATGATCACTCTGGATGAACTGCAGAGATCTACAGCTGAGGTGGGAGACTCTGTCCATAGGACAACAATCAATCGTATACTGCACAAATCTGGCCTTTATGGAAGAGTGGCAAGAAGAAAGCCATTTCTTAAAGATATCCATAAAAAGTGTTGTTTAAAGTTTGCCACAAGCCACCTGGGAGACACACCAAACATGTGGAAGAAGGTGCTCTGGTCAGATGAAACCAAAATCAAGCTTTTTGGCAACAATGCAAAACGTTATGTTTGGCGTAAAAGCAACACAGCTCATCACCCTGAACACACCATCCCCATTGTCAAACATGGTGGTGGCAGCATCATGGTTTGGGCCTGCTTTTCTTCAGCAGGGACAGGGAAGATGGTTAAAATTGATGGGAAGATGGATGGAGCCAAATGCAGGACCATTCTGGAAGAAAACCTGATAGAGTCTGCAAAAGACCTGAGACTGGGACAGAGATTTGTCTTCCAACAAGACAATGATCCAAAACATAAAGCAAAATCTACAGTGGAATGGTTCACAAATAAACATATCCAGGTGTTAGAATGGCCAAGTCAAAGTCCAGACCTGAATCCAATCGAGAATCTGTGGAAAGAACTGAAAACTGCTGTTCACAAACGCTCTCCATCCAACCTCACTGAGCTCCAGCTGTTTTGCACGAAGGAATGGGCAAAAATTTCAGTCTCTCGATGTGCAAAACTGATAGAGACATACCCCAAGCGACTTATAGCTGTAATCGCAGCAAAAGGTGGCGCTACAAAGTATTAACTTAAGGGGGCTGAATAATTTTGCACGCCCAATTTTTCAGTTTTTTATTTGTTGAAAAAGTTTGAAATATCCAATAAATTTCGTTCCACTTCATGATTGTGTCCCACTTGTTGTTGATTCTTCACAAAAAATTACAGTTTTATATCTTTATGTTTGAAGCCTGGAATGTGGCAAAAGGTCGCAAAGTTCAAGGGAGCCGAATACTTTCGCAAGGCACTGTATCTCAATGCTTCTCATTTTGGGCCTGTCTGTCATTGTTTTTTGTGAGTGATTTTTCAACTTCAACAAAATAATAAAATAAAACAGACAAAGATAGAATACTACACATCTGGAGGCATCTTACATTGCATGCCACACTTTGCACTTCTTTTTGTGCAAATAAAAGTTAAATAAGAAAGCAGATGCCGATTCTGACCAGTGGGGCAGTAATGCAAGAAACAAAGGTGCCAGGAGTTTGTGAAACCTTTTTTGACCAGCCTATTGTTAAATGTGAAGTAGTAAAGCAAATCTCCTGCGCTCAAGTAGAATATGACGGAGGGGAGAGAGGTGCACTTCAGACTCAGGTGGAAAAAAGCCAATGGTCTTGCTGCCCCCTCAGGATCAAGGGTATCCAGAACCAACTGAGAGAAAAGACAAAAGAGAAAAGGGGGCGCACCGACCTAGTGCATCACCACTAAAACCATTTATTAAAATATTAAAAAGTATACAAAATACTCACAAGGCAGGTGTGATAATACACACATGAACATTGCATATACAATCTCCAAGGTAGCCAAGGTCCCATACGTAGCAAATTGGCATGCAGAATGTCGCATGGGGCTGCTGTGGCTGGGCTGACGCGTTTCAGGGGCGAACCCCCTTCCTCAGAGCCAGAAAAATTGCAGCAATTTTGATGTGTGTATTATCACACCTGCCTTGTGAGTATTTTGTATACTTTTTAATATTTTAATAAATGGTTTTAGTGGTGATGCACTAGGTCGGTGCGCCCCCTTTTCTCTTTTGTCTTTTTTTATTGTTAACCACTCTACTACCGCTCACGGTAATACTACTGCGGCAGAGTGGCTCGTTCCCGTCCAGTCACGTAGTATTAACGTGACTGGACTCCTCCCCTTCTGGGCGGCGCTTGCGCGCCGCCGGAGGCTCGCTCCCGCTGTTTTCATTCACAGCGGGAGTCGGGCCAGGGGAGGAGCAGCGGCGATCGCCGCTGCTCTTACCCGATCGTCGGGGATCGAGTCTGGAGATCCGCCCGCTGTGTGTAAACACAGCGGGCGGATCTCCATAGTGACAGGGAGTGACAGATCGGACTGTTCAGCATAGCTGGACATCCGATCTGTCCATGAATCACATAGTCACCTCCCCCCCTACACGTCAGTAAGCACCAGGCATACATTAACCCCTCCCTCTCCAATAAAATTAACCCCTTCCCTGCCAGTGTCATTTTTACAGTAACAGTGCATATATATAGCACTGATTACTGCAGTAATGTCACTGGTACCCCCAAAAGTGTCAAAAATGTCAGTCAGGGGTCCGGTCTGTCCGCCGCAATGTCGCAGTCCCGCAAAAAAAATCGCAGATCGCCGCCATTACGCGTTAAAAAAAAAACACCAAAAATGACAGAAATCTTTCCCTTTGTTAGTAAACGCAATAACTTTTGCGCAAACCAATCAAAATACGCTTATTGCGATTTTTTTTACCAAACATATGTAGCATAAAACAAATTGGCCAAAAACTTTTAAAAAAATTGGTTTTTACATCTTTTTTGGGGGGAATTTCATATAAAAAAATGTGAAAAATATTGTTATTTTTTCAAAATAAACGCTCTTTTTTTGTTTATAGCGCAAAAAGTAAAAATCGCACAGGTGATCAAATACCACCAAAAGAAAGCTCTGTTTGTGGGAGAAAAAGGACGTAAATTTCGTTTGGGTACGGCGTCGCACGACCGCGCAATTGTCAGTTGAAGTCGCACAGCGCCGAATCGCAAAAAGTGGCCTGGACGGAAGACAGCAAAATCCTCCGGTTGTAAAGTGGTTAAATGTGGTCAGCACCTTCTGGTGAGTGTTTGAACTTTTAGGGTAAAAAATGTAGAAGGTGTATAGAAGTAAAACACCGTAAGCCACAAACTCAAAGAAAAAAACATAATAACAAACATGTAGCCAGGTGCAGTCTACTTTCTCCACTGTAGGTGCAGAAAACACTTTTATGCTTATCTGCTCTGTACAATAAAATTGCACAAAGCGGACGTCAAATTCCTCTTCTCCTCTTTTCAGCGTGCCATCAATGGAAGTGCCATTCATGTGATGGTGCTGACCATTTAGAATCAGTCTAGTTTATACTGGCAGCACTGGGTGGAGAGGAGAGAAAGCAGCTGGGATTTCAAATCCCCAGACAGTTGTAGCGGCTTGTGGAAGCCTTGACCACTCAGGATCATGGAAGGTTTGTACAGTGGGGAGGGGGTCCTATTTTAGGTCACCTTTTCAGATTTTCTGTAAAAGTGAACTAACACTTTAAGGTTAAAAAAAAAAAAAATGTTTAGGCTTTAGAAAAGCTTGAAGGTTCTTTTTCATTCATGGTAACTTTGCACGCATTGGAAAGTAGCTGCTGTCTGAATAAATGGAGGTGATAGAATAGGCAACATACACAGGTATTGATCCACTTGAAGTTACACTTGTTAGCAGTTGATGTTACTGTTACCTGCACAGCCCAGAGGTAGTCCAGGCGTAATTTCAAGTCCACCTGTCTTGAATGGAGTGCCAAAGCACAGGAAAACAGCAAAATGGCTAGAATGGGTTCATAACCTCGCATATAAAAAGATCCCCTTCTGTGAAAAGAAAAAAAAAAAAAGAAAAATGTATTACATTCAGTTTGAAAAGAATTTGTTGCAATTAAAAACCTTTAACAAAAATTAAAAACATGGACATGCAATCCATGCAAAAGCATGTTATTAGAAAGTGTTGCTGACTAATCTGACTATCCAGTTAAAGCTGTACTACACTGCATCTGAGCACCACAAACCAAAAACGCTATTTATTTTTTACATTCAAAGCAAACTCCTCTATTCATCAATGTCGCAATGCTTTATTTTGCTGAGAAATCACTTTGAAAAACACCCCCTGGCATTTCTGGCTGTGGCCATCTTGAGTAGGGGCAGATGATTCATGTAGCATTTACTTCCTGGGAATCCATCTGCCCTCAGTTCAGGCATGCAGACAGCAGGGTGTGCTTAGCTGAGAAAACCCCTCCTGAAGGTACCACATTCTAATAATCTATAAACATAAAGAAAAGAACAAAGTGGACTTTGGTATCCACACAAAATATTATATAAAACATGCTATTTTATTAATGTGCAAATGATTAAAACAGTACACAATGTAGACCCTGTTGTAATATAACACTGGGATAATCCCACTCCCAGTGTGATATTATAACAGTGTCTACATTGTATACTTTAACCTCCCTGGCGGTATGATTCTTTCGGATTTTAGGTGCTGAAAGCGGTACCATTATTTTGCATGTAATTCTTAAGAATGAGCAGCCCAAACCAACTATTTACATATGATTTTTTTTTTTTTTACTGTGCGTTCTTCTTTATAACATCTCGGATATGATAAAGTTTGAAACACAAAATCATAAATTATAATATAATAAAAAAACTATAAATAAGTTAAAGTATGTATACGTATATATATATATATATATATATATATATATATATATATACACACAGTGCCTTGCGAAAGTATTCGGCCCCCTTTAACTTTTCGACTATTTGCCACATTTCAGGCTTCAAACATAAAGATATAAAACTGTAATTTTTTGTGAAGAATCAACAACAAGTGGGACACAATCATGAAGTGGAACAAAATTTATTGGATATTTCAAACTTTTTTAATAAATAAAAAACTGAAAAATTGGGCGTGCAAAATTATTCAGCCCCCTTAACCACTTAAGCCCCGGAGGATTTGGCTGCTAAACGACCAGGGGGTATTTTGCGATTCGGCACTGCGTGACTTTAACGGACAATTGCGCGGTCGTGCGACGCTGTACCTAAACGAATTTGGCGTCCTTTTTTTCCCACAAACAGAGCTTTCTTTTGGCGGTATTTGATCACCTGTGCGATTTTTTGATCACGCGCTATAAACCAAAAAAGAGCGTCAATTTTGCAAAAATAGCAATATTTTTTCCTTTTTTTTTATATGAAATTCCCCCCAAAAAAATGTAAAAATCAAAATTTTTTAACATTTTCGGCCAATTTGTTTTATGCTACATATGTTTGGTAAAAAAAATCGCAAAAAGCGTATTTTGATTGGTTTGCGCAAAAGTTATTGCGTTTACTGACTAAGGGAAAGATTTTTGTCATTTTTGTTGTTTTTTTTTTTAACGCGTAATGGCGGCGATCTGCAATTTTTTTTTGCGGTACTGCGACATTGCGGCGGACAGATCGGACCCTTGACTGACATTTCGGACACTTTTGGAGTTACCAGTGACATTTCTACAGTAATCAGTGCTATATATATGCACTGTTACTGTAAAAATACACTGGTAGTGAAGGGGTTAACTTTATTTGAGAGGGAGGGGCTGTGTGTGTCCCTAGGGGCGTGATTCTTACTGTGATTGGCTGTGGCTTCAGCTGTATGCAGAGTGATCAACGGATCTACATAGTAGATCCATATGATCAGCTCTCATACAGAGGGGAGAATGACAGGCAGCTTGTTTACACAAGCTGCCTGACTTTCTCCCTCTCCCCCGCCGATCGCAGAGTGGCCGGCGGACATCGGGTCCGCCGGTCAAACGCGGGGGGGGGGGTCAGTGACCACGCGGGAGCGGGAGCGCGCCTCCGGCGGCGCGCGCTCGCTCCCTAGACCCTCACAAGCTAGTGACATAGCCCTACGTCACTTTGCCTGTGAGGGGCTGACCGCCGACGTAGATCGGCGTGCGGCGGTCGGCAAGTGGTTAAGTTAATACTTTGTAGCCCCACCTTTTGCTGCGATTACAGCTGTAAGTCGATTGGGGTATGTCTCTATCAGTTTTGCACATCGAGAGACTGTAATTTTTGCCCATTCCTCCTTGCAAAACAGCTCGAGCTCAGTGAGGTTGGATGGAGAGCGTTTATTAACAACAGTTTTCAGTTCTTTCCACAGATTCTCGATTGGATTCAGGTCTGGACTTTGACTTGGCCATTCTAACACCTGAAACACATGAAATAAAACTACATCTAAAGTGTACAATGCTGCGCTCACCTATAGTGCACTAAATATAAACATAATATAATGTGAGTCCATGAACAACATAATCAAATAACTAAGTACAATGTGCATCCACAAATCATATAAAGTGAATGATAAATTAGTGAATAAAGTCCCCTTTTTTTGGTGTGAATAAACTTAATGGTCTGCGCTATGATGCTGCCCTGTTTATTATTCCATACCCACCTTTGATCATTTGCCTGGAGATTGCGGAATAGGAGGAAAACCATCCTGGGTCTTTACTGAATCGTTTGGCTTTTGGGATCTCTGTCATGGGGATCACCTCCATCTGGTAAGGGACAGTGTGAACTGGGTGTTTGGTGGTGGTATAACGGACCTGCAGTATTATTCATCTGATTAATTGGGACTTTTTATGGACTTTACATGCTCAGCCATTCTGAGTTGTTTTCTGAGGATTAGCGCTACATTATCTTTTACACTTATCTTAGATCTCTTTTTATTCCAGATTCTGTGTGGCTGCTTTCCTAATGATTTTAGTATCTATACATTTTGATGTTATTACATATGTGTTTTGAATTTCAGTTAGCGCAGCAATATATCCTATTAAAGTCCCATACACCAACACAGAACTAAAATGGTGCAGTCTCTAAAGGATGACTTCTCCACATATATATATAGGTTCTTCAATCCCTTCACCACATGGACACCCAGTGAGTGGGAACGCTTACCAGAAGGCACCGACCCCTTAATTATAGGGGGTCAGTGCAAGCGAAGTTGTACACAATATAGAGATTCAGAATCCAGAGTGTGTCTGAGCCCTCCAAAAGGATCCACCTTACAATCGCCTGTTACATAAGTATGTTCCGCACTCCTCTGCCAACCCAACGCTCCTCAGAGGTTAAATAAATGAAAGGAAGGCCAAAATAGTGAAGTACGTTCAGGTAGTTTAATAAGGATAAGGTATCAGATACACTTACATTCGGTAAAAAACAACGGGCATTCAGTCAAACAAAGTCCGGGGATAACACAGGCAAGTACCACTTCCGCGTCGCTCTTTGCGTGTCACCTGGTTCCGGAAGTGGTGTAACAGCATGATTGCACTCTAGAAGTCCCGACCGGTTTCGTCAGCACGCAGGCTGTCATTGTCAAGGGTCATATGACCCTTGACAACGACAGCCTGCGTGCTGAGGAAACCGGTCGGGACTTCTGGAGCACAATCACGCTGTTACGCCACTTCCGGGACCAGGTGACACGCAAAGAGCGATGCGGAAGCGGTACTTGCCTGTGTTATCCCTGGACTTTGTTTGACTGAATACCCGTTTTTACTGACTGTAAGTGTATCTACCTTATCCTTATTAAACTACCTGTACTACCTGTACACGTACGTCACTATTTTGGCCTTCCTTTCATTTATTTTTTTTTTTTTCAAAATATTTTATTGGTTCACAAAAGATAAAGTACAAATGTACAACCAGCTTAAGATGGCAGAAGAAAAATGGCAGAAATATACAAAATTTTCAAAAAAGGGTACAAGCATGTGAACAGCCGAAGTCGGCAAATGCAACAGAATAAAATTGCATATAATAAACAGTATCGATAACCGTGGGGATCCGGGACAACTCTACCCTGTGAGGCGTATGAAGACAATCAGGGGACAGAAGTGGAAAGAGAGGGGAGGCAAGAGTAGAAGCCAAAGAATTAGACACTGTAGAGGAAGTAAGGCAGCAGGAGGTCAAGCCGTCAGGTCGAGCTGGTCCGTGTCGAGGCCCATATCCTGGGCGATCCAAACCCAGGGACGGGAGACAGGGGAGTCGTCGGGGAGAAGCGGCTGCGAAGCAATCAAGTCATGCAATGAAGGAGGGGAGCCAGTTGTCCGGGCCCGCCCAGAGACAACGAAGCAGCCCGTGGAGGGCGGGGAGGGGAAGGGAGACAGGGGGGGGGGAGAGGCGAGGGGAAATCGACAGGAAGGGAGGGGGGAGAGGAGGGAAGAGAGAGGAGGAGAGAAAAAAAAAAAAATAAATAAAAATACAAATTTTTTGTTATCATAGTGGGAGACAAAGAGGAATGTGAAAGAGAACGGAAAGAGCGGTGTATCCAAGGGGGTCAGTAAGGATAGTACCGTAGGGTCGTCACTGACAGAGACGGGAGAATTCGGGCGTGGAAGTATAATGAGTCCAGCATGCCCACTTTTTGTGGTGTTTGGAGGGGGTATCCCTAGCAATGGCAATCAACTCTTCCATTTCCGCGACCCTTGAGAGGCGCTGGAACCACTGCTTGACGGTAGGTACGTGCGTGGTCTTCCACAGTGCCGGGATGCATTGCCTGGCGGCGTTCACCATAAGAATCGCCAGAGATTTAGAATAAGTCCTGCTGGAAGTGGAAGAGTGGTGCAACAGGTATTGAGCAGGAGTGAAGGCGATGTCAGCCGTGGTAACTTGCGTAACAATTCTATGGACTTCCTCCCAGAAGGCGGTAAGGCGAGGGCAGGTCCAGAAAATGTGGAGGAGCGTCCCAGGTTCCGCGTTGCACCTCCAGCAGATCTGTGATGTGGAAGGGAAGAGCTTATGTAGTCTCGTAGGGGTGTAATACCAGCGACTAACTCCTTTCATTTATTTAACCTCTGAGGAGCGTTTGGTTGGCAGAGGAGTGCGGAACATACTTATGTAACAGGCGATTGTAAGGTGGATCCTTCTGGAGGGCTCAGACACACTCTGGATTCTGAATCTCTATATTGTGTACAACTCCGCTTGCACTGACTCCCTATAATTAAGGGGTCGGTGCCTTCTGGTAAGTGTTCCCACACACTGGGTGTCCATGTGGTGAAGGGATTGAAGAAAATATATATATATATATATATATATATATATATATATATATATATATATATATATATATATATATGTGGAGAAGTCATCCTTTAGAGACTGCACTATTTTAGTTCTGTGTTGGTGTATGGGACTTTATTCACAAATTTATCATTCACTTTATATGATTTGTGGATGCACATTGTACTTAGTTATTTCATTATGTTGTTCATGGACTCACATTATATTATGTTTATATTTAGTGCACTATAGGTAAGCGCAGCATTGTACACTTTAGGTGTAGTTTTATTTCATTTATACGTTTTCATGGTTTTGTTGCAGATCCCTTTTTGGTAATATACCAACATATAATTGTGTCACATATGCACTTTTATATATTGCACTGTACAAATTTAATTTGATACACACTTTTTTTTGAGTGTTGCTCACTTTTTTTCCCTTGCGCAGGTACTGTTGGCGACTAACGCCAATTTTTAACACCTGGATATGTTTATTTGTGAACCATTCCATTGTAGATTTTGCTTTATATTTTGGATCATTGTCTTGTTGGAAGACAAAACTCCGTCCCAGTCTCAGGTCTTTTGCAGACTCCATCAGGGTTTTCTTCCAGAATGGTCCTGTATTTGGCTCCATCCATCTTCCCATCAATTTTAACCATCTTCCCTGTCTCTGCTGAAGAAACGCAGGCCCAAACCATGATGCTGCCACCACCATGTTTGACAATGGGGATGGTGTGTTCAGGGTGATGAGCTGTGTTGCTTTTACGCCAAAGATAACGTTTTGCATTGTTGCCAAAAAGTTCGATTTTGGTTTCATCTGACCAGAGCACCTTCTTCCACATGTTTGGTGTGTCTCCCAGGTGGCTTGTGGCAAACTTTAAACTACACTTTTTATGGATATCTTTAAGAAATGGCTTTCTTCTTGCCACTCTTCCATAAGGTCAGATTTGTGCAGTATACGACTGATTGTTGTCCTATGGACAGAGTCTCCCACCTCAGCTGTAGATCTCTGCAGTTCATCCAGAGTGATCATGGGCTTCTTGGCTGCATCTCTAAACAGTCTTCTCCTTGTATGAGCTGAAAGTTTAGAGGGACAGCCAGGTCTTTGTAGATTTTCAGTGGTCTGATACTCCTTCCATTTCAATATTATCGCTTGCACAGTCCCCCGTGGGATGTTTAAAGCTTGGGAAATCTTTTTGTATCCAAATCCGGCTTTAAACTTCTCCACAACAGTATCTCGGACCTGCCTGGTGTGTTCCTTGTTCTTCATGATGCTCTCTGCGCTTTAAACGGACCTCTGAGACTATCGCAGTGCAGGTGCATTTATATGGAGACTTGATTACACACAGGTGGATTCTATTTATCATCATTAGTCATTTAGGTCAACATTGGATCATTCAGAGATCCTCACTGAACTTCTGGAGAGAGTTTGCTGCACTGAAAGTAAAGGGGCTGAATAATTTTGCACGCCCAATTTTTCAGTTTTTTATTTGTTAACAAAGTTTTAAATATCCAATGAATGTAGTTCCACTTCATGATTGTGTCCCACTTGTTGTTGATTCTTCACAAAAAATTACAGTTTTATATCTTTATGTTTGAAGCCTGAAATGTGGCAAAAGGTCGCAAAGTTCAAGGGGGCCGAATACTTTCGCAAGGCACTGTATATATATATAAATATATGTATATATATATATATATATATACGTTTGTGTGTATCTATCTATCTATCTATCTATCTATCTATCTATCTATCTATCTATCTATCTATCTATCTATCTATCTATCTATCTATCTATCTATCTATCTATATGTGTGTGTGTGTGTCTGTGTGTGTATATATATATATATACATACATACATATACTGTACATACATATATATATATAAAAAGTACAGTAAAACTACAGGAAAGGGTACTGGGGGGCAAACTAATGTGAATTTATTTTGTTTTGCATTGTATCGGTGTGTTTTACATTTGAATTTGCTGCCGGTTCCACCCCCTTGCGAACGTCAAGTCGCAGGAGACGGAAGCTGGGGCACAGAGAGCATCGGGAGGAAGATCCGCCACCACACACCGCCGGGATACATCGCTGGATCCCGGTGACAAGGTAAGTAACCCCTCTACCAGGATCCAGTGATCTTCCTAGCGGTACCCCGAGTGTGGCTCGGGGTTACCGCTTTTGGCACTGAAATTTAACCCCGAGCCACACTCGGTAATACCGCTAGGAAGGTTAACTATTCGGTTTCTAGCATTGATTAGAAATACTGTAAATATATATATTGTCTAAAGTATTTGGACCACTGCCTTTACATGCACATGAATTTATATTGGCATCTCACTCTTAATTCATAGGGTTCAATATTGAGTTGGCCCACCCTTTGCAGCTATAACAGCTTCAACTCTTCTGGAAAGGCTCTCCACAAGGTTTAGGAGTGTGTCTATGGGAATGTTTGACCATTCTTCCAGAAGCACATTTGTGAGGTCAGGCACTAATGTTGAACGAGAAGAGCTGGCTTGCAGTCTCTGCTCTAATTCATCCCAAAGTTCTATCGGGCTAAGGTCAGGACTCTGTGCAGGCCAGTCAAGTTCCTCCACCCCAAACTAACTCATCCATGTCTTTATGGACCTTGCTTTTTGCACTGGTGCGCAGTCATGTTGGAACAGGAAGGGGGGATCTCCAAACTGTTCCCACAAAGTTGGGAGCATGAAATTGTCCAAATTGTCTTGGTATGCTGAAGCCTTAGGAGTTCTCTTCACTGGAACTAAGGGGCCAAGCCCAATCCCATAAAAACAACCCCACACCCGTATCCCCCCTCCACCAAATGATTTGGACCAGTGCACAAAGCAAGGTCCATAAAGACATGGATGAGCGAGTTTGGGGTGGAGAAACTTGACTTGCCTGCACAAAGTCCTGACTTCAACCCGATAGAACACCTTCGGGGTTGAATTAGTGTGGAGACTGTGAGCCAGACCTAGGCCTTCTCATCCAACATCTGTGCCTGACCTCCCAAATGCGCTTCTGGAAGGAAGGTCAAACATTCCCATAGACACACTCCTAAACCTTGTAGACAGCCTTCCCAAAAAAGTTGAAGCTGTTATAGCTGCAAAGGGTGGGCTAACTCAATATTGAACCCTATGGACTAAGACTGTATTGCCATTAAAATTCATGTGCGTGTAAAGGCAAGTGCCCCAACACTTTTGTCAGTATAGTGTACACAATATATATTTAAATAACCAATGTGGTAACTAATTGGTAACCAATGTGTTTTTTGTCTATGTGAATTTTATATATATGACCTGTTATTGGTATCGATATGTTATATTTTAGGTTATGAATTTTGAATTTAATATGTGAACTATGTGTCAGCCCTCTGTAGGTCCCCATTTTCTGGGTCATAATAATTGATGTATATTTGTAAGATTGTGTACCTACAGAGATTTAGTTGTCACAATAAATCTGTTATTTATTAATAATGATTTTGAATATATTTTTACTGCATTTATTCTTACCTATATCAATTATATATACAATGTATCATTTATATCCATTTATGCTATTTTATTAATCATGAATGATATATCTAATGTCAGTTCATTATGGGTTCCCGACTTGGTATTTTATAGGTCATCCATGACATAAATACAATCATACATACATACATACATACATATCTAGCTGGACTCATTCAAAGTCCCACAATCCCCTCTGTTTTTGCCATATTTCATTAGGGATGGAGACAGCTAGATACTTTATTGATGTGGCAGATCTATTCTCTCTGCTTGTCCTGGTCTAGTACACCCTGGTCACAGACAAACCAGCACTGCAGTAACAGTGGTGTGGTCAAGTCCCATAAGTGAAGTTCAAGCTGGTGCTGTGGCTAGCACAAGCAGTGTCCCGCAGCCACCAAGAATTGAAAGACAGGCCCATAGAGTCCATAGTGTCCTTCCTGATTGGGAGCCCACAACTTCTGCAGAGCCCATACTTCCCCCATTCACTGGCCAACCCAGGAATCCAGGTGGAAACAGCCAATATTTCTCCCCTTGGTTATTATGAACTCTTTTTCACTGAAGATCTGTACCAATCTATTGTGGAACAAAGCAATTTATATGCTGATCAATTTATCACCGCAAACAAAAATTTTACCCTTGCTAGAGAATTTGTAAAAATTTGTATCACTGTTTTCGAATTTAAAAACCTTTTTGGGTCTATCCCTCATCATTTGCATTACTAAAAAGAGTGAGTTGCGGTCATATTGGTCCTTTGACTCAATTCATCATATGCTTTCTCTGCTGCCAGGCCAGGACTAGTTACAAGCAAATCTTGTGGTTCATGCATTTCATTGACAATGAACTCTGTCGTCCTTGGCGTATTCCTGGATATGAATATGGATACATCCTCCACAAAATTCAGCCCCTCGTAAATCGCTTCAACCAAAAATTTCCAACTTGTATATGCCCCAACGAGCTGTCTGCATTGATGAGTCCCTGATTAAATTTTCTGGCCGCCTTGTTTTCAAACTGTTTCTCCCCAGCAAGCATGCCAGATATGGGGTCAAGATGTATAAGCTCTGTGACAGGGTAACAGGCTATACATGTAGTTTCCAGATTTATGAGGTAAAAGACAGCAGTGTGGAACCCCCTGACTGCCCAGACTACATAGGTAGCAGCGACAAGATTGTTTGGGACTTGGTGTCACCCTTATTCGGAAAGAGGTACCATAAATATGTGGACAATTATTACACAAGCGTGCCACTTTTTAGTCACCTTTTTGATTCTGGAATTGGCTCATTAGGCACCCTGCGACTTAATCGCCGAGGCTTCCCCCAGCGGCTTGTAGATTCCTGACTTAGATGGGGGGAGAGTGCCTGTTTGAAGTGTAATAAATTGCTTAAAGTGAAGTGGAAGGACACAAGTTTTCATTCTGTCTTCTATTCACGCAAATACCACAGTCTAAATTATGGCGACTGGTGTTGTTGAGTAGCCCCTCTGTGTCCCCGACTACGACCTTAACATGGGAGGGGTGGACTTCAATGACCAGATGATGACTCCATACTTTATTGTCAGCAAGGCCAGACGCTGGTACAAAAAAATTGTATTTGGAAAATCCCTGCATAAATACTGTGTGAGAAAAAAAAAGTTGCAACACCCACCATTTTATTCTGTAGGGCCTCTGCTTTGGAAAAATATATAATGTTTGGGGGTTCAAAGTAATTTTCTAGTAAAACAAAATAATTTTTTCATGTGAACAAAAAGTGTCAAAAAAGGCTTGGTCTTCAAGTGGTTAGAAGAGTGGATGATGTGTGGCATAGGCTTCTAATATTGGGCATAAAATGCCAGGATAGTTCAAACACCCCCCAATTTTTTATTTTTGTTTACACAAAGTTGCCACCTAAATGATATATTGCTCAAACATGCCATGGGTATATGTGAAATTACACCCCAAAATACATTCTGCTGCTTCTCATGAATATGGGGATACCACATGTATTGGACTTTTTTGGCATTCTAGCCACGTACAGGACCCCGAAAACCAATCACTGCCTTAAGGCTTTCTAAGGGCGTAAATTGTTGCCTTCACTCCTCACCACCTATCACAGTTTCGAAGGCCATGAAATGCCAAGATAGCACAAAATCCCCCCAAATTACCCCTTTTCGGAAAGTAGACCCCGCAAGGTCTAAGAGGCATGGTGAGTATTTTTCAGCTCTTATTAGTTTTGGAAAATGAAGAAAGAAAAGGGAAACGTGTATATATATATATATATATATGTATTTTATTTAATTTTTTTTTTTAATTTTCAAAACTTTGTGACAAAAAGCGAGATCTGCAAAATACTTAACATGCCTCCCCGCAAATAGCTTAGGGTGTCTACTTTCCGAAAAGGGGTCATTTGGGGGGGGTTTGTGCTATCTTGGTATTTCATGGCCTCTGAAACTGTGATAGGTAGTGAGGAGTGAAATTAACAATTTACGCTCTTGGAAAGCCTGAAGGCAGTGATTGCATTTTGGGGTCCTGTACACGGCTAGACTGCCAAAAAAGTCCCACACATGGGGTATTCTCATACTCAGGAGAAGCAGCAGAATGAATTTTGGGGAGTAATTTCACATATACCCATGGTATGTTTGAGCAATATATCATTTCAATGACAACTTCGTGTAAAATTTTTTTGTCATTTTCAAGCACCCGTGACAAAAGAACTCAATATTCAATGGGCTCAGCATGCCTCTCAGCAAATTCCTTGGGGTGTCTAATTTACAAAAAGGGGTAATTTGGGGGGGAGGGGTTCTGTACTGCCCTGCCATTTTAGTACTTCAAGAAATGCAAAAGCTTTGTAAATTCCAGTATATACACCATAGTTTGTAGATGCTATAACTTTTCCGCAAACCAATAAATATATGCTTATTGAGATTTTTTTTTTATCAAAGACATGTAGCTAAATACATTTTGGCCTAAATGTATGACAAAAATTTAGTTTATTGGATATTTTTAAAGGAAAAAGTAGAAAATTTAATTTTTCTCAAAATTTTCTTTGTCTTTTTTCATTTATATCACAAAAAAATAAAAATCACAGTGGTTATCAAATACCACCAAAAGAAAGCTCTATTTGTAGGAAAAAAAAAGGACATACATTTTGTTTGGGTACAGCATTGCATGACTGCGCAATTACCAGTTAAATTCACGCAGTACCAAATTGCAAAACATTTCCTGATCATTAAGGGGGTAAAACCTTCCTACCTTAAGTGGTTAACCACTTGCCGACCGAGTACGGTAATAGTACTGCGGCAAAGTGGTTCGTTATAGTCTGACGACGTAGTATTAACGTCGTCAGACACTCCCCCTTCTGGGCGGCGCTTGCGCGCCGCCGGAGGCTCGCTCCCGCTGTTTTCATTCACAGCGGGAGTCGGGCCAGGGGAGGAGCAGCGGCGATTGCCGCTGCTCTGCCCCGATCGCCGGGGATCGAGTCTGGAGATCCGCCCGCTGTGTGTAAACACAGCGGGCGGATCTCCATAGTGACAGGGAGTGACAGATCGGACTGTTCAGCATAGCTGGACATCCGATCTGTCCATGACTCACTCAGTCACCTCCCCCCCTACACGTCAGTAAGCACCAGGCATACATTAACCCCTCCCTCTCCAATAAAATTAACCCCTTCCCTGCCAGTGTCATTTTTACAGTAACAGTGCATATATATAGCACTGATTACTGCAGTAATGTCACTGGTAACCCCAAAAGTGTCAAAAATGTCAGTCAAGGGTCCGATCTGTCCGCCGCAATGTCGCAGTCCCACAAAAAAAATCGCAGATCGCCGCCATTACGCGTTAAAAAAAAACACCAAAAATGACAGAAATCTTTCCCTTTGTTAGTAAACGCAATAACTTTTGCGCAAACCAATCAAAATACGCTTATTGTAATTTTTTTTACCAAACATAGGTAGCAGAAAACAAATTGGCCAAAAATTTTTAAAAAAATTGGTTTTTACATCTTTTTTGGGGGGAATTTCATTTAAAAAAATGTTAAAAATATTGTTATTTTTTCAAAATAAACGCTCTTTTTTTGTTTATAGCGCAAAAAGTAAAAATCGCACAGGTGATCAAATACCACCAAAAGAAAGCTCTGTTTGTGGGAAAAAAAGGACGTAAATTTTGTTTGGGTACGGCGTCGCACGACCGCGCAATTGTCAGTTGAAGTCGCACAGCGCCGAATCGCAAAAAGTGGCCTGGACGGAAGACAGCAAAATCCTCCGGTGGTAAAGTGGTTAAAGAACACTTCCAGGGTACTTCTAAAATTAATCAATTACTGCTGCTATCTAAAAAAAAAAAACTGTAATTCTTTGAAAGATAAAAGTTGATCTTATTATATGTAATCCATTCCAGCCAGCTGTGGGGAGGTTTTCCTTTTGAAATAAGTTCTGCGTAATTTTATCTCCCTCATTTAATGTACCACTAATCAGATTCAAACTTCCAGGGCAGATCAGAATCTGATTGATGGCTGTGACTAAATTTATGTGCACTGACACAATGATAGATCAGACAGATATAGCAACAAGCCTATAGTGCGTGAATTTGGAATAACTCTATTCCATTTCTTATTGTAAGGCAACAATGGTTCCAAGGTCATTTGATTACAGACGAAAGAAGAAAGGTTTACTGATATACTATACTATAAATGGAGGAAAAACTAAATCCCAAAGCAGGTAGGTTAGGTTGTGTTTCAAAAATACTGTCAGACCTTATGCCATTTCACATAGACAAAATAGCCTACTGTTTGAAAATCTGGATAAAACTGAAAATGCAGCAAATAACATCTGCTTTGTATTATGTGGGTGGAGAAATCTGTAAAATTTTTGTTTTGTTTAGCTTGGGGGCTGATCTAGCAGCGTACAGGCAGTGTTACAGAAAAAAAATCTCATAGTAGAGGATCTCTTGAAGGTAACATGGGCAATATAACTGAAGTAGAGGAGGCAAAAAACTGACATCTTAAACATGTTTGCCTTCACATAGGAGATGTCCATTCTTAGACTTTATAGTGGAGATTGATAACATTTTACTTCATACCACAACCATCTGGCCCAGGCTAAATCCATACCTGAATGCGTATAGAATGATGCTTAGTACTTGTTAAGCCACTACTTTCTTGCAATAATTTTAAACTGAGACAGTTCCACAAGACATGTGAACAGTTCAAATTATACGCATATCTAAGAAAAGTAAAATGTTAACAATAAAAACTATATCTCAGGTAACTCAACATTTGAGTTATGGAATACAAATATATAAAGAATGTATTTTAAAAACAAAGAACCAGAATAAGCTTATGCAGTGTTGGGACAAGGCCATCTAGAGCCTAGAACATGCCAAACTGCGCCCCCCCCCCCCAGACGTATGAGCATTTTGTGCCAGCAAAATTTCCCCCACAAAAACACTGAGCCCGAATCTGCATGCTTACACTCTAAGCATAAATTCCCCTCCCTCCTAGTAAAATTCTGCCCCCCTGGTTGAAATCCCCCCTCAGCATAAATCTTTGCCCCCGCATCCCCTGCATCCCCAACTCAAATGCCCCCCCCCCCCCAAAAAAAAACACCCCTCCTAGCACAAATTTTCACGCCTAAATGTCCCCTCCTAGGACACATCTTCTTCCCCCAAATCAAATCCCTCCCTCCCAGCACAAATTCCCCCTCCTAGCACAAATCTTCTTCCTCAAATCCCCCCTCCCAACACAAATCCTAGATCACCACTCTTAGCACCCCCCCTCCCAATTTCCCCTCCTAGAACAATACTTACCCCCTTCTGGCCCCCAAATCCCCCCTTCTAAAACAAATCCTCTCCCTCCAGTCTCCTTGTAGCACCCTTCCACCATGGATTTTTCAAAATAATCTACCAGTGTTCCTCATAATACCTTGAAGTTGGGGACAAAAGTACTTGGGGAAAAAACTATGGATAGTAATGACAAAGGGTAGTTAGTATGTTAGTTATGTTGCCATTCTGTATATTAGCACTATTTCCTGTCCAGCACAGAAGGCTTCCTGAACCCATTTATTTTTACACCTTCAGACAGCATACTTCTTCTTCCAACTTGATCTCCTCCTCAGTATTCAACACCCCACACACTATTTTAGAAAAGAGCACACACTCACGTACAGTTTTCGTTAATAGTATTTTAGGGACCCTGCACACAGTTTTTGCCCTCATTGTTCCGAACCATCTCTCTTTTTGATTTCTTTCTCATTGTGTGAATCCTACAACACTATCATTATCAGTGTTAGATTCTCCTTCTGAGTGCCTATTTATCTACTTCTTAAGCTGGCCAAAGATAGGTCCATTTTTTTTTTTTGTGCAACCAGTGGGAGGCGAAACGCGTCGACGCAATTTCCGGCTACACGCCCTTCGTGACGTCATTTCTGGTAGCGGTGGAACGCACGCCGGAGCCAAGGGAGCCCCTCTGCACACCGTTGTCCCAGCGATCTACCGATTCATGACTTACACCGCCTGTATATACTGCATTAAATGTGAGTTTTTTACTTGGAATTCTTAATAAATAATTTGTAGCAATATTACGCTATTGGGATTCCTTTTTCCTTTCCATATGGTCACATCCCGCTGAGAGTCCATAGGAGATCCTGTAGTGGTCACTACCCAAGCCCAAAGAATCACTGCCCGGATTACATACCGGACTCTGCCTGTGAGACCCTTACACCATAAGGTTTGAGGGTCCACTTTGTCCGGTAAGTGGAATTACCTAGGGGAGAGGATAAAGTCACCACATCACCGCACCATTGCAGCATGTCTCTTCACTTGATTTCCAGCACTTTTCGTTTGTTTCATCAAACAATTTTCACTGGCTACTTGCTGAAATATTGCATCAGTTTTTGGGACTGCTATTTTGGACTGTTATTGGAGATTTACGATTATATATATATTTTTATGAATTTTACCTATTTATTAACTTCACGGGGTGTTGCAATTTTACTATAGAATATTTGTTGTTCATGTAAAATATTTGTTGTTTATATATTTAAATTTTCATATTTTACTTATATTTATTTATCGGCACGCTGAGCACTTTCAACGTTCATTACACCAAATCTGCGCTGTCTTTTTCTTGCACTACCATTTACACAAATCCTTTTGATTTTATGCACAGCAGCACTTTTGGAAGCACTTCACTTATCACCATAGCGCAGCATTAACCCCTTGTTTGAACTAAAAAACGGATCCAATTCCCCCATCTCTTTGAGGTGGATGGGGGAAATCTCACCACTGTGCCATTGTATTGTGACAGGGGGGGAGATTCCCCCCCCATCAGAATATACAGATCATTACTGCAGTCTATAGACTGCAGCACTGATGGAGTGAGAAAACACCAACAGGGTGGATGAATGGAAGTCAAATCGACTTCTGTTCAACCACAGTTGCCACACATGGATCAAAATGTATCAGGTCCCCACTGAACTGGACAAATTTCAAACCATGTATGGCCAGCTTTAATTATCTTCCTGTGGCCTGTGACTGAAGTACATGGACTCTGCATTTGCATGCTGCAAAGGCAGACACACACACTAAGAGCAGAAACCACATAGTGTAAACCGACATGTGCAGTTATAAGATACTCACAGACAAAGCAGGCATACAAATTGGGAAGCAGTAACATACCTTCCCATTTTCTGAAATGGTAAAGGGGGACACCTTTTTATGTAGGTAAAAGGATATGGACCCGGTTGCACGGATCACAATGATGTAATATGCAGAAAATGATTGGCTAAACTCCACAAATACTATTTTTACCTCTATTCTTCCTTTATATTGGCTTTTTAACCACTTGACCTCCAGAAGATTTACCTCCTATTATTTTTACCAGGCCATTTTTTGCGATACGGCACTGCATTACTTTAGCTGACAATTGCGTGGTCATGCGACACTGTACCCAAATAAAATTTAAGTCATTTTTTTCCCACAAATAGAGCTTTATGTTGGTGGTATTTGATCGCCGCTGCATTTTTTATATTTTTGCACTATAAACAAAAACAGACCAACAATTTAAAAAAAAAAACATAATATTTTTTATTTTCTGCCAATTTATTACTTTATATCCAGTACAGAAATTTACAAAATCGAATTTCTACATAAATTTAGGCCAATATGTATTCTGCTACATGTTTTTGGTAAAAAAAAAATCCCAAAAAGCGTATATTGATTGGTTTACGCGAACGTTATAGTATCTACAAATTATCATACATATTTATGGATTTTTTATCTATTTCTTTTTTTTATACTAGTAATGGCGGCGATCAGCGACTTATAGCTTGACTACGATATTGCGGTGGACAATCGGTCACTATAGGACACTTTTGATACTTTGCGGGAACCAGTTACACTAATATAGTGATCAGTGCTAAAAATAGGCACTGTCACTGTACTAATGACACTGGCTGGGAAGGGGTTAAACATCTAGGGTGATCTAAGGGTTAACTTTGTGCCTAGCCAGTGTTTTTTTGTACACAATGTGGTTCTTTTACTAGGGGAAGAGATGAATTCTAGTCCCTGCTTTGCAGTAACATAGAATCCATTCCTTTCCCCTGTAAGAATGGCGATCTGCCTTGTTTACATGGGCAGATCCCTGTTCTGTGTTGTTTACTGATGATTGGCAGGTGCTGGAAGACATCAAGTGCACGGCACCCGCAGATTGGCTTCTGCTGTGAAGAATCACAGCAAAAGTGGCCCGCGCGCCCCCTGCAGGTGGAAGTGCAGGATCACGTATATATTCATGATCCTGCGCAGTGCTGGCGCCCTGTAGCAGTAATATAGAGGGCGGTTAGCAAGTGTTTAAATAAAAAATGCAGAAATACAGAGGTGCAGTAAAAGACTTTTTGGCAGTAAAATAGTACATTTTGTATAGAGATGTACACATTAGATCAAAAAGAGAGAGAACTGAGGCTGCTTGAGTGGCAAATTGATTTTGTCTCAAAACAAGGACAGCCCCTTTAAATGAGGGACAGCTGGGAGCTATGCAGTGAGAGCACATCTAAACAATAAAAGAAAATGGGGACAGTAAGGCAGCCCATAGATGAGTCAGTTTTTTCATTTAATCAGAGGGTTGAATAAAAAAAAAAAAAAAAAAGTAAAACGTACCCGATTTTATAGGAGAGATCGTTTTTACATTTTATGTTCCAGCACCTCATGGCTGAAATAAATGCATAGGATCTGCAGAATTACAGACTATTATACATTTTTTTATACAGTCAGATTTGACAATCTGTAGGGGATAAGGGATTATAAAAAAAAAAAAAAACTCCAGTGCACTAAATATATTCTATCCAAGATCTTATTGCTTGCTTGATATCACCTGCAGATAACGTGTCAAATGCTTTAGAAGATGTGAACAAATTAGTGGCTTACAGAAGTTGGCAATTAAAGATTGGATAAAAAGGGAGTGTAAAGAAATTCTGGCACTTTCTGCAGGTAAAGCTACAACAACAATCACAGGTCTGAATAGGGAGCAGGTATATATACAGTATAACACCCATTATTGTTACTGAGGGTCCCACCCTGCTCAGTGTCTAAAGAGTGAAGTATTTCCACTCAGGCCCCCCCAACACAATATTTTATTAGCACTGGCTGAAGGGGCAACACCCCATCCTGGTCCTTCCCTGCATTGGGCTACAATGCAATCCTAATAAATCATTTCTTTTATAAAGATATATTTGAGAAGCTTTATAACGTGACATTTTATGAATATATGTTAAAAGAATGCATACTTTAGTTCAAGAAATTTCACAGAATCCTTACCCTGCTGCTTTTCTGTATCCACTGAGTTCCAAAACTAATATGTATAAAACAGTAACAAAAAGAAGTAAAATCATTTTTGGCAATGAAGAAATGCGTAAAAAAATTGCCATTGTTAAGGTGCCCACCACACAGGATAAGAAAGCATAGTGAGCTGTGTCACATGGACGTTCCTCCATGGTTTTGTTTTCTCCATTTGGAGAGATAATCACTATGGAGCTGCTGGAATTCGTACTCCATGACCAAGGCATGCAGCCAACCTACAAAAAATAAAAACAGAAGTTAGAAGCTGAGTTTTCTACTAGCTTATAAGAACAGCCAATGTGTTGTATCATGCTACCACCTTTCCTTAACTAATCTCATCTGCAAGAATTTTTTGATCACATGATTCATTAAGTCCCATGACATTTGAAATAATTACTAATGTAATATCACAATGCAATCCACTTTTATGTCTGACATCACACAACCTACCCTTGACATTAGACCAGGCAAATATTGGGAACACAAATATATGCTTCACGGGTGCACACTTATCTTTCTGAAAGCTGACAATAGAAAAAGTTTACCTATTGCAGCCTGTAATTGGGCAACGAAGAAGCATAAGCCCATTCATGAGATAATCCCTGTGCTCTCCCCTTATGTAAGCATGAACATAGTTAGGCTGCCAAACACTGTGCAAAGTAGTGGAGCATGAATTATTCCTACTGTCCTAGTACAGGAGATTAACAGTAACGGAGTGTCAAAAAGATACAACCTCTAGTGTAATACACTTAACATTTTTGAAGGAAGTAGAGCGCTCAGATGTATATGTCAGGCTAAGGTAGTGGCAAGATGACACGGGTGACCAGAGACTGCCAAAATTACTCTACTTCAACACTGCCCCTGACTACAAGCAGATATCTGATTTCTTTGATGAGGGGGTTCATTACTGAGCTGCTTTCAAATGCAATAACCACTAACCTCACATGTAACCTTTTAGTAGGTCTGTGTTTTTTAAAAGGCAGTAAGGGCTTATTTACACTTGCTTCGGCTTCAACACACATTAAAGCGCCTACAGCTTGAACATGCTTTTATGATGTGTTTTTGATGCTTTGGCGGTGCTTCGATGAAGCTTCAGTGGTGCTTCGGTGAAGCTTTAGTAATGCTTCCGTGATGCTCTTTTGAAGCTTTGTTGAGGCTTGGCAGATGCCCTGTGTGTGAATATTTCTTACCTGCAATTTCTCCAAAACAAAGCGAAGATAAAGCTGATTAAAGCCTCTCAAAAGCTGCAGGTTCTTCGAGTGACCTTTGTCACAGACCTCTATAGAGGCTTTAAAGATATTTTGAAGCACCACTAAAGCGACATGGGGTAAACTTTTTTAAGCAAAGCTGAAGCAAAGCAAAGCAAACACAAGGTGTGAACAGGATTGTATGCAAACCATTTTATTAAGTGACAGGTGCTTTGACTGGCGTTAAGAGAACGTTAAAAAAGTGTGTCTGAAGCCCTGTTTTGAAACAAGTGTAAAAAAGATCTAACACTAGTAGTAGATATGCACGTGTCTGAGACAAACTGTTTAGAGCTCAGAGCAAAACTATGGCATAAGAAGGGTTTAATATATACACACAAATATTGAGAATTCCAAACAACTGTGGTAGTGATATATCAGAATGTATTCATTGGCTCATCAGTTTAGTTCAAATTCTAAGATTTATAGAATTGTATCAAGCTAACTACAGTATATCTTAAGGACTCTTTGAGTTGGCGCATACCCTTTAACTTTTCATTTATAGAAATTGAGCTCCTAGTATTTGCCTTCTAGGTGCATACCATCTTGCTGTAAGCCTCCATACTGACCATGCTCTTATTATTGCAGAAGATGAGAATTTTCAAATGGCTGTAGACCTCAGAGATTCAGTTAGAAATTGTCATGTTTGAGATTCTATCTTGGTTTTTTTTTTAAGAGTATGCACCATTTATTACTCCTCTACCCCAGTTAGATACTACCACTGGAATTTAATAAGGAATGTAATGTAGTCATTCTCATTCTTTGCAATAATCCAATAATTATGAATAAGATGTTCTCAATACTAGACAAAATTTAAATGAGTTTAATATCCAAGTAGGGTTTCTTCAAATTAACAGTTAGATAGCACCAAAAAAAAAACACAGTGTGTATATATAGATACATATTCTATCTATCTATCTATCTATCTATCTATCTATCTATCTATCTATCTATCTATCTATCTATCTATCTATCTATCTATCTATCTATCTATCTATCTATCTATCTATCTATCTATCTATCTATCTATCTATCTATCTATCTATAGGGAGATTTCACAGATTAATAAAAAATAGATGCTACATATATACTGTAGATATTAAACTGTATAATAAAACAATACTTTAAGTATATGTTTAATTATTTAAGATTCATGGCTTACTTACCACATATCCTTGTGCCACAGAATAAATCAATATTACTATAAAAATACATAAAATGGTTCGTATCTGTATTGTTAGGCACCCTGGAAAACACTAAAAAAAAAAAAAAAAAAAAGAAAGAAAAAAAGAGTTATGCTTGAAAACAGGGGAGGGCCCAAATTAAAAAATTCACATTTAATTACCATAATCTGCCCCTATTCCCCCTATTGTGGGGATCAGACTTATCTGCACAATTGCCTACACATTTGGCAGAGTCACTAATCTCTTTATAATTTTGCCCCAGTATGTACAGGAGAGCTATTGCAAGAGGACATTTTAGGGCCAGATGCGAGCTAAGAGAAACTAGGCACAATTCACTAAAGCTTTTCGCATGCGTTATGTCGGTCACGTGATCACTTTACGCATGTGATAACAAAAATGTCAATTCACTATCGCTCGTATGCGGTATTCAATGGAAACAACAAAAACGTTTGATAAATAATACATACGAAGGCAATTCACTAAATGAAATAAATAAATAAATGAATGCAGTGATTAAGTACTGCTCCGAGCTTGTGATAAGTATGCGGAAACCACAGCAATGTCAGCCCCCCCCCCCCAGTGATTGGTTAAAATATAGATGGGAAAGTGCAAGTTGGAGGTGTGTGGAGTGTAAGAGGAGTGAGGAGTGTTATCTGGAGGCTGTCAGATAATATCTTATTGAAACAGAGCCCGTTGCCGTCTCCTGGAATTGAAGGCAATACAGAAGAGGAGGAGGAGGAGGAGATGTCAAGTTGTGCTTTTGAAGGAAAGAACCTTCAAGGAGCGCACACTTCTGGACCAATTCTTTGAAGATGAGAACCTGCAGAAGTTCAGGTTATCCAAGCAACTGATAATAAAGCTCTATACCCAACTAATCAGGTACCTTGAGCCTTCTACACAGAGAAGCCCTGCCATACCAGCCATGACCAAGTTGCTGTCAGCCTTACATTTTTTTGGAAAGGTGTCACACCAGATGGTCGCAGGTGAGATTGTGGGAATTACCCAGTCCTCTTTTTCCAGTCTGCTCACCCAAGTTCTAATTGAATTCCGTGCAATAGCACCAAAATACATCTTTTTCCCTGATTCTTGCTAGGATGTGAGGTTCATGTGAGATGCATGCGATAACTTAACGCATGATGTCATGCGTTATTTTTCGACTAGATAACGCAAGTTTCTTCGTGCATTGCAACATTTTTTTTTTTTTAACGTTGTGAGATATGTTACTGCATACTCAAATGCAGTAACATATTGCTTAGTGAATTGTGCCCATTATTTATGTTCCAATCAAGGTACCATTTGAGATGCAATGTTTAAATTACATCATGGCAGTATCTTCCCTAAAGACTTAAAGGGGTAGATTTACAAAAACCGGTGCACTCAGAATCTGGTGCAGCTGTGCATAGTAGCCAATCAACTTCTAACCTCAGCTTGTTCGGTTAGACTTTGACAATAAAACCTGGAAGCTGATTGGTTTCCATGCAGAAGTGCAATCTACAGCTTTAGTAGAAAAAAACCCAAAGTGTCATTATATCTTTATCATTAAAAACATCAATAAATGCTGTATTACATGCTGTTCATACTTAGTCACTATGGAATTCGTTTTCTGTATTCTGTATTTCTGGTTGATCCTGCTGTTCTTTGCCTCCCCCTCCTGTCTATGTCCCCACTGGATTTGGGGATTTTGCAGAGCAGTGTTGGCAGCTAGTACACACGCTCAGTTTTCAGTGTATTTTCTACCCTGAGCATTTCCACCCTATCACAGGCCATGTAACTATAGAGTCAAACCTGTGGGTGTATATGCACTGGTAAATGACAACTTACTCTCGCCCTCCTCCTTCATGCCCACTAACCAGCTAAATATAATGGGGGTAGGATATTACAATTTGATTGTTGGAGGCTTCACCTCTCTGTTATTCTAAGACACAGGCTTGAGGGGGTGACACAACTTGGCAGAAATATGCCCACACAATGTTATTGCCAAAAAATATTATATATTTCATTTCAGATATATATTTGTATGATAATTTAAAACCATTTATGGATATTATTTTTTTGTTTTTTTTTTACTCCCTAAACGCTGTTTTTTTGAACATGTGACCAGTAGCGGAAGACTAGAAGTTCCTCCTGCCACTGTTTCCCTGCAGACATGCTGGGAAAGAGCTGGGTCATGTGATTATTAATTAGGAAAAAAACATACTTCGATGTTTTATCTTTTATTTAGTAAAATATTTACATTGCTATCATCCACATACAGAAAGAGAAGGGATAATGTAAATTAAACAGTGTGTGTTTAGAATCACACATCCCATACCATTAAAATCAGCAATATTCCCATACGATTATATGTGAAATTTCATTAATTTAATCTCTCTCCTAAAATTATTGATTATATTATGATTTTGATCAAGCCTGAGACTTCTAATAGGCATGGTCATCTTGGATGCGACATCAGCATCGCAAGGCAGACTTAAAACCGTCACTCAAATTACACTGTAAAATATTTCCCTTCTGTCATTTATTAATTGAAACTCACTGAATGCTATTACACAGCCACTGCTTGTGTCGTTCAAAGATTTCCATCTAGTAGGTCACACCACGGTTCTTGTTGGGTTTTTAACAAGCACATTTGAGCCCTGAATAGAGATAATTTGGCCCCCCAAACAGGTTGGATATTTATTTTCAATTGGTTGTGAACTGGTTAAAGGATATATGACCTTTTAATTGATCATTTGGCGCTTCCATTCACCTGCAAAGCAGCAAGAGCTGGGGCTGGCACAAACAAGACCTGACAGTAGCACAAAGTGGTCAGTGGGAAAACAAGTACTTATTGTCCTCTCCTGCTTGAAATGATTTCATTTAAAAAGTAAGGTCTGACAACAGGGTCTCTTTGTGTAAATTTATCCTCATTTAAAAACAATACTTTAACCACTTAAGCCCTGGAGGATTTGGCTGCTCAAAGACCAGGGCCTATTTTGCGATTCGGCACTGCGTAATTTTATTGGACAATTGCGTGGTCGTGCGACGCTGTACCCAAATAAAATTGACGTCCTTTTTTTCCCACAAACAGGGCTTTCTTTTGGTGGTATTTGATCACCTGTGCGATTTTTATTTTTTGCGCTATAAACAAAAAAAGAGCGTCAATTTTGAAAAAATAACAATATTTTTCACATTTTTTATATGAAACCCCCCCCCCCCCCAAAAAAAATGTAAAAATCAAAATTTTATAACATTTTAGGCCAATTTGTTTTCTGCTACATATTTTTGGTAAAAAAAATCGCAATAAGCATATTTTGATTGGTTTGCGCAAAAGTTATTGCGTTTACTAACTGATGTCCTTTTTATTGTTTTTTTTTTAACTAGTAATGGCGGCGATCTGCGATTTTTTTTTTTTGTGGGACTGCGACATTGCGGCAGACAGATCGGACCCCTGACTAACATTTTTGACACATTTGGGGGTACCAGTGACATTACTACAGTAATCAGTGCTATACATATGCACTGTTACTGTAAAAATTACACTGGCAGGGAAGGGGTTAACTTTATTAGAGATCCAGGGGTTAAGTGTGTCCCTAGGGGCGTGCTTCTAACTGTCAAGGGGCGTGGCTTTTGATGTAACTACAGAAACATACGATCCTACATAGCAGGATCGTATGATCTCTGCAGTTATACCAGGGAGAATGACAGATGGCTTTGTTTACATCAGCCGCATGCCTTTCTCCCTCTCCAGCGGGAGATCGCGAGTGACCGGCGGACATCGGAGCACGCCCCCTATTGGCTCGTGGGCGAGTGACGTACCGGTACGTCACTTTGCCCAGGAGGGGCGGACCACCGCAGTATATGTACTTGCGGCGGTCGGCAAGTGGTTAACTAATCCGACAATTGTATTTGAAATGTTTGGCAAATTTTATCGTATTTAACCTGAAGTTGTGGTTAAAGGGTAACTCCAGAGAAAACTTTTATTTTGTGCGTTAGATCAGGGAAGGACTGAAGTAACTTCCATTTGTTTTTTTATTATTTATTGTCTCCCCAAAGAGGACAGGGGCCTACAACAGTTTAAGTTATGGATTTGTGTAATATTTTTGCATAGAAAAGCCAAGGAAAAGGTTAAAGTAGTTGTAAATTTTTTTTTTTTTTTAAGTAACAAACATGTCTATACTGCTTTGTGCAATTGGGTCCCCCGCTGGTGCACCTGACTCCTCCTCTTTGGCTAGTGCCCCCGATAGGAAGCTGCTTCCCATAGGGGTACTTATCCATTGACACAGAGAGCAGGACTCGGCCCCGTCCCTCACTCCCTTGTCACAGGCTTTGACTGACAGCAGTGGAGCCACTACCTAAGCAAAGCCTGTGAAACCCAGAAGTGAGGGGAGTAAAGAGTTAGAGAGGGTGAGAGACCTATCCCAATGCCTAAACATTTTTTACCCTAATACAAGGAATGCATTAACCTCCTTGGCGGTATTCCCGAGTGTGGCTCGGGGTTGAATTTCAGTGCCATTAGTGGTAACCCCGAGCCACACTCGGGGTACCACAAGGGAGCACCGCTGGATCCTGGAAGAGAGGTTACTTACCTTGTCCCCGGGATCCCGCGATGTATTCCTGCAGCATATGGCGGCCGGATCTTCCGCCTGATGCTCTGTGCCCCAGCTTCTGTTCCCTGCGAGCGTCACGTCGCAGGGGGGTGGAACCAACGGCAAATTTGAAAAGTAAAACACACTGATATATTATAATCCTATTGGAATACATTACTAAATAAAATAAATTGACATTAGTTTGCCCCCCAGTGCCCTTGCCTGCAGTTTTACTGTAATATACTGTATATATATATATATATATATATATATATACTTTAACTTTTTTATAGTTATTTATTATATTATAATTTATGATTTTGTGTTTCAAACTTTATCATACCCAAGATGTTATAAAGAAGAACGCACAGTAAAAAAAAAATCATATATTAATAGTTGGTTTGAGCTGGTCGTCCTTAAGAATTACATGCAAAATAATGGTACCGCTTTCAGCACCTAAAATTGGAAACAATCATACCGCCAGGGAGGTTAAGGTAAAAGTGTTTAGGGTTTAGAACCACTTTAAAATTTCTGCCAAGTGTGTATCTTTGTCTGTGACCCCACTGGGAATATGTGCCCTTACTTTCCTACTGAAACTTACACAGACAGCAATAAAAACATTATCAAAAATTTGAATCCTGTCTCACTCTACTAAAAATGTTTTGGCCCCATTGGTGAAATTCTTCATGACTCCCTGTCCTAACAGAGGCTCTAACCTAGTGCTCCTTAACTTTCTTACCCTAGATGAAAACTTGAAATCATTTCCAGGCCTCAGGCAACACCTGCTAAAATGATTATACCTACAGTTTGTGATATATTGGCATGATTAGTAAGTTGTAGAATGCTTTAAAAAGAAGTCTTAATAATGTGGAGAGTGAAAATTGTGTTATCCACTAACATTAGTGTTCAATATAGATTTAAATCCTTTCATGTGTGTTCAGTAAAAACGTTCCCCCTTGCATTGATTGTCATTGTAGGCGATACATTATTTGCCAGTGCTTACTGCTCCAGGAACCTCAGAAAGAACTCTAAGATTCCATTAAATACTGGTTGAAAATTGCTTTTCTAACCCATCCCTGCTCTAATGGAATAAACATATTTGGTTGGTGTTGTTTACATTCAAAATATTGCAAACATCAATAACATGCTACCAATGAATTACATTAGATCAGTGCAATAAAACCCTCTATGAAATAGAAACGTTATTTTTGATCTTAAAAATAAGAAAATATACATTCATGGAAATACTGCATACACATACAGCAAGCTTTCTTGAAAAAAAAACTTTTTTTCTAAGCATGAACGAAAAGTATTTTGGTTGTGTTGCTGTTCCTTTACTTGAAATGGATGTTAAGTGGGGTTTACTTCTCCCTTTTAAATGTCATATTAAGTCATGACATTTCCTAATCTATTTTTAAAGTTAAGTACTGCAGGCCAAATAAAGGTCTTCAGTTTAAAAGTGCACCACTTAGTAGTATACTGTAGCCTATAGCTTATAGTATACTATAATATAGTGTAATCTTAGCCAGTGTTCTGTTAATAAATTGAAAATTGTAATGAAGCACCACCATTCAGGCAAGGGAGTGAAGCTATTAGTAGCATGTTTATGCAGTGTTAGACAGCACAAGCAGTAGCAGCAGTTTACCTACCAAGCTGGCCCAAACTAACTTCCCTACACTAACATGTGAACCTGCTGGGCACGCTGTATAAACTGTATGTAGTCTACAGCAGGGAATTCCGGATGTGAGATGAGAACTTCCTGTCCGGAAGAACACCGGAACAAAATAGTGTCGGGCTGAGTGGATCTCAGCCACTCATAGGCAGCTTTGTATTCTATCAATTAAAACAAAGTCTTGGTTGTCTGAGTCAGAAAGGTGGGCCAATGATTTCATGATCAGGACTCAGCCAATCAGAAGATGTTTTGTTTTCATTCATAGAATACAAAGCTGCTTATGAATGGCTGAGCGCTGCTCAGACAACACTATTTTGTGCAGGGTGTTAGACAGGAAGGTCTACAAACAGTTATACAGCGTGCCCAGTGGGCACGCATGTTAGTGTAGGGAATAGTAACTATTTGAAGTGAAAAGACAGTAACGCTGGAGATTAGTTTTAATGAGCACAATGCAAGTGATAGAAAAAAAAAAAAAAAAATATATATATATATTGTATATACAGTATACATATATAATTGAAAACAATTTAAAGCAGCAGTGGCTTAAATGTATCTCTTACTTAGCAGCTACCTAAAGCAGAATGAAATCATCCTCTCCTTTACAGCCATCTTAGCCTCTATATGATCTACAGTTGGCATGGTGCTGCACATGTCATCTTGCGCTGGCCAATGAAGATGCCTGAAGACTGGCACTCAGGAAAAAGATGCTGTCACTGGCAAGGGACACCTCACAGACTTTGGGTGTTAGAGAGGAGGTGAGTACAATGACTTTAGTTCTGCTTTAAATTGGTGGGTTTGTTTCCATTTTAGGATTTTAGTTACTAGTAGCTAACCATGATGATGACCGTGATAAAAGTGTTTTTTTGCAATGGTGTCAGAGATGGGCAGCAGAATGTCATTGCTTTTTCAATCCATGTTCATTTTGATGAACATCAAGCTCTTGATACATTCTTGTCACAAGTTGTGCTAGCTACATTTTCAAAAAGAGGGAAGAAGAGCAAGTTGGAACATTCACTTTGATTGATCCAGTATGTGAACCCAACACTTTAATGATGGCTCAGCTATGTTTTAGGAACCATGGAGCATACAAGATAAGCCATTACCATCCAGTACATACACTATCTATGGCTCTAGACCAGCACCTGTGACCACAGCTTGAGGATATCACTTATAAATGAATGTTGCTGTTTTTTTCATGCTGGAGGAGCAGCAATGTTTCCAGGAAGGGGCAAGGGCAGTTCTACTTGCAACTAGAGGTGATAGGTGTAGAAAACAATGGGCCACACACCAAATGGGTCACCCATAATAGAAAACTTTATTTAGGCAAATAGCTATGCTGTGAGTACCTGTCTGAGATGGTTCTCATGTAAGGACTCACAGCATACCTCTTCGGTTTAATAAAGATTTCAAATTTAAGTGACATCATCAGTGTGTGGTGTTTCATTTTTACATTGACACAATCAGTGAGAATAAGATCCATCTTGGTTAAAAGCTGAAGAGAATTCTGGAATTTAGAGTGGTTGGCTTTCATAAAGTTCCAAAACTTCCCCAATTAGGCTTTTGAAGCAACAGTTTAAAAGTATAGCTTATCCACAAGGCATTTCCCTATTTAATTTTAATAGTGCACCTATCCCTCTACAAACACTCAAGTATGCAGCTTGCCATGCCTGGCCTCAATGGTCTCTCACTCTTTTTTGCAATATCAGGTGCACGTGAGACATCCTACTGACTAGGTTATGTTCATTGTGCTGATTTTATGTTTCTTATTTTGGCTGGACTTAGGTTTTAAGATTGTTTAAATGAATAAAAATATTTGTGTGGGTGGTCTACGGCATTAAACAAACACATGACAAACAAACAATGATGAATAAAGTATGAATTCTGCTTTGACCATCATTATTTCATTTTGTAACTGCGAAAGGACACTAAACATCACTTTTAATATAAAAAATGCCTCACTAGAAACTTGTGACCAATGGCATGAGTATGGCCTTTAAAAAAAAAGTCTGCCATATGATTTTGGTTAAGTAATGGACAGTACTATTATTATTATTTCAGGTACTTATATAGGGCTGTCAATTTACGCAGCGCTTTACATATACATTGCACATCCACATCAGTCCCTGCCCTCAAGGAGCTTACAATCTAAGGTCCCTAACTCACATTCATACATACATAGTAGGGCCAATTTTTTTTTTTTTTTGTACAGGATCCAATTAACCTACCAGCATGTCTTTGGAGTGTGGGAGGAAACCCACGCAGGCACAGGTAGAACATGCAAACTCCAGGCAGGTAGTGAGTGAGTGAGTGAGATTTGAACCAGCGACCCTCTTGCTGCTAGGTGAAAGTGCTAACCACTACACCACTGTGCCGCCCAGTACGTTGTCAAATACAGTAAATCTCCAAGGAACACAAATGTAGGCATTGTACATACAATGCACATAAAACAATTTCGCATTTTATTTGCATTCTTTAAATTTAGTAATAAAAAGAAAAAGAACAAGTAAAATTATATTTTTACCTGCACTCGTGTGACATGTAGGTACATAATACATGCCACTAGGAAGCATATGCAGAACACCAGAAGGACAAGGACAATAGTGCTCCTGAAAAAAGAAAAATGTAATCACTGTACAAATGCGTAAACATAAAGCTCACCTTATTTAGTTTGAAACACATGCTCATCAAGTTCTAGAAAAAAAAAAACACCTTGTATTCTAAGAACATTAAATCTGCAACTTTTTCTTAAAACTGTTTGAATTTGCTCCTCAAGTAGAAGGAATAAATATCCTTCTGGATCCTCAAAATTTAGACAAATGTAGACATGGGCTGAACACCTAATCTATACTGCTGGCTATTGAATTGAGACAACCACAGCACCCATGATTGCCTACATACCCGAACGGTGTCTGCATCTGATTGAATGCATTTACGGTCAAGTTGATCATTTTCCACCTGCGTCCTTCGATTTTGAAATCCACTTTTGCTGATCTTTGTGGGGTTGAAAGAGCAATCAATGCCTCAAATATTGGCTGATTCAGGACTCTGCATTTGTATCTTTATGCAACATCTATAGACATCACGTCAGCATTGTTAAGTAGCAGGTTGTTTTGAATGACAAGGATCTACATTGCTAAAGGATGTGATTTACACTGAAATCGGCCGAAATTTGAATTGTGCATGGCTAACTTAACCACTGCCCGCAAAATGATATACGCATACATCCTCAAGTTTAATTGATTATACCAGAAGGATGGCTGTAGCTGCAGCCATGATCCTGTTATCAAAATTTGTGCCAGAGATGATTTTTTCTGTAAAAGTGATTCTAGCAGCTATAAAGCCACCTGATTACTTTTACAAGGAGTAGAGGGAGGCCCTCCCCTTCTGCCACCAGTCCTGGGCTCTCCAATCTTACTGGGGAGCCCGGGCCACTGTGGGTGATCGGGTGGCATTTTTCACTTATGGTTTTGGTTGTTTGTTTACTAGTAAAGCAGTTGATGAAACTGATCTCGGTTTGATTGGCTGCTTTGGAGGGCAGAGGAGACATCTAATGTCTAATAGACCCCAGATCTCTCCATAAAGAGTCCCTGACACTGCCCATGGATGTTGTTCCTTCCTTGTGATAGCAATAATGCTGAATCAAAAACACTAATCATAAAATAAAAAACAGTGTAAAAATATATTTAAATAAAATAAATATTTAAATAAAAATTAAAAGTGCCCACTATGCTCACACACAAATGCTATGTAGTATGCATACATAAGGTCCTGCACGCACATTTAAACAGTGATCGCACCACACATGAGAGGCATCACTCGAATGTCAGAGTGAGAGCAATAGTTTTAGCACCAGACCTCCTGTTTAACTCTAAACTGGTAACCTGTAAATGCTTTTAAAGCGTTGCCTATAAATAATTTAATGTACTGTAGTTTGTGGCTTATCCACGGGTGTGTGCAACTTTAAAGTGTGACAAGTTAAGTATCTATACATTTATTCAGCGCAACATAACCTTTTATATTTTTAGCAAAAAATTGGGTATTATATTATGTTTGTGTGCGCTAAAATTAATTAGCCACTTGCTGGCCGCCCGCTGGCTTTTTTCTGCGGCAGGGCGACTCGGCTGCGTCCAGTCACGTAGTACTACGTGACTGGAGTGCATGTGATTCCGGTGAATATAAACAAAACAATATAATTAAAAAGCAATACAATGTGATGAGAAATTCAATATTGTAAACACAAGTGACAGTCCAACATATATTGGGGATGTGAGTCTTCAAACGTTAGAGAGTAGTACAAAGATAATACTGTGAATTGATATAGTATCCACCACAATTGGAGTAGCCTCCACCGCTAAAGTTAATCATCTGCTTACCAGAACAACCTGGCCTCAAGAGTCAATAGCGCTTGCAATTTGTATACATTTTTAAATAAATTTGACGGTTTTACAATATGGCGTCTCTTCTATTTTATTATAGCAGGAATCCATATCTTTCCACCAAGTGAGCTCTCGATGGATGTATATATATAGGCGCCCTGCGATCCCCATTGGAGTTGGATGTCCTGGTTTTGATTGTAACAAGCGCTATTGACCCTTGAGGTCAGGTTGTTCTGGTAAACGGATTAACTTTAGCGGTGGCGAATACTCCAATTGGTGGTGGATACTTTATCAATTCACGGATATTATCTTTGTGCTACTCTCTCACGTTTGAGGACTTACGTAAATCCCCAATATATGTTGGACTGTCACTGATGTTTACAATATTGAATTTTTCATCACATTATATTGCTTTTTAATTATATTGTTTCCTTTATATTCACCCAATTATTTCATGAATGTCATTTTTTCATGTCTCACATTTTTAGCACAACTTGTATTTTTATTGGTTTGTTTTGGTGTATATCTCACTTTATAGTTTCTGCTCCGGAACCTTTTTAGTTTAGCACAGTTTTTTTCTCAGATTAATATATTGTAATTTTACATACATCCAACAGGTGGAGTGCTTAGTTTATTTACACCCCACCCCCACACACTGTAAATAAACTGTATGTAGATATGAAACATTGTTTTAAACATACCATATTCTGAGATTATAAATTAGAATCTCAATTAGAATGTATAACTGGATCTATTCCTTAATTAAGGGTAACCTTTCAAGATCACTTGAAACTGCTTTATTCTACAAATTTGACAGGGAAATCCCTAAACATTCCCAAACCATCAGTTTAATATTACCAATTACCAGATTGGCAAAATAATTGTCTATAGAGTTTGTTGACCATAAATTAAACTGGGGTCTAAAAAAGTATTAACTGACAAGCCCGCTCCAAAACTTTCAAAGTCAATTTGACAAAACACGGGGTCCATAAAAGCAAATTTTGTGGTTCTACTTCTATTTATGCCTAGGTTTCTTTTTTCTTTCTCTTCTCCTCTTCCTTTTTTAAAGCTGACCCTTGTCTGGACTTAGAGGAGTATGGCATATCTATGATTGCTTGTGTCTTTTTATATTGGCTCATCTGGAGGTCATGTCCAATGGCCAATAACATGTCCATCTAGATATCTGGGCAAGCCTAGAACTGATACAGAAAATTCAGTGTAACATGCACATGTATTGTGTTATAAGGTGTTAAAATGCAATCTCATAAGAGAAACAATACTGCTTGGCATATCTCTGAATCTTTATTGTAAAAATGAAATACTTTTTTGACATGCAAATGTCATTTGGATGTAGTTGTCTTGTTATATGTGGAAACTAATAAAAATATTGCAATTAAAATGAATATATACTTGTATGCAATTATTCCCACTCACATCAGTCTTTATGTCAGAAAAGGTTTAAAAGCTAACCTGCAAACTTAGTAATTGGTAACCATTAAAACAATTTAGTATTTTTTTTTTTTTTTTTTTGCAAAGGTATGAGAAATGGTAATATTTTAAATAGCAGTGAATACTTACTGTGGGATTATTAAAAGGTAGACAAGGCCAAATAAGGCAGCTAAAAGTAATGAAAGTACCACTGCACTGGTGAAATATTCATCATGAAGCTGGTGATACTGTAGGAAGATAGAAAAGAAAACCAATTTATTAACCATGAGACTCACATATTCTGCTACAGCATGAGGGAAAAGGTACTGAAAAAAATGCAAAAACAAATATTCTTATCTTACCACTTTAGGATTGCAGCAAATATTGTGAATGTGATTCTTGGTTCCTTGATAAAACAGCTATAATCTTTAAATATAAAATAAATTATTGCTAGGTTTGATAGTCTTAGCAGTAATATGGGCTGTTGCAGTGACTATTTTTTGCAAGAATTTCGACACAGCTCCTCTCTTATGTTAAGAAAAACCTAGTCAACTGGGATATACTATAGATGGGTATCTCTAAATGTTATGTCACTATATACGTACATATAGCATGAATTTGGTCTCCAGGCAGTCCAATACTTTTTATCAAAGGACATGGACATTCACTACACAGGTGGGTTTTATACATGATTGTATTGAGCTCACCTTGAAATATAACTATTTTACCTTCCTGGGTGACTTTTACAGACAAATAAAAGGTAAAACAATGGGAGCCAGGTTTTCTCCTAGTTATGCTAACATCTCTGTGGGTTATTGGGATGAATTCCATATTTGGACCAATAACAAAGTAGAGACAGGTCCATTACGCGTGGGGGATGCAGATACTGCCAATATATAGACACTAGCAAATCAGTAGTACTTCCTAATGGTGAGAAATTTCGCCCTGTCACTTTTCATACTGCAAAACTAAAGGGGTAGTCTATCTACTTAGATGTGAGTGTTCCTCCTTCTATGTGGGTAAGACTAAATTAGAATTTTGGCAACGTGCATACAGACATATACTGTGCATGAAAACAAAACATTTGGATCTCCCACTGGGGAGACATGTGACCACAGTCCACCATGGAAAATTTCCAAAAATATTGTTCCTTATCATAGATCGGGTTCATCCAGGGATCCGTGGAGGAGACTGGAATAAGACCCTTTTACAAAAAGAACAACGGTGGATCTTTAGACTAAGGGCCACATTTCCACCCGGCTTGAACGACACAATCCCCTACAAGCCCTTTTTGGAGGGATTTGTGTCAGGCAACTCCGAATGGGAAAAGATATAAAAACATCTTGTCATACTCCCCTTTCCATCCCTCCTCCAGGATCCCTAAATTAATTTTTACATATCAGAACTTATTTTTGTTGATTCTTTTTATATTTATTTTTTTTATTTTTTGTTTTGCTATAATATCGTGCAATATGTATGTAGAAAAATATTTTTACACCCATTGTTTGGTTTCCATGTAACATCTTGTATCATGTACATAATGTATATTGTCACGGCAATATTAACATTCAGATCTGTCCATGTATGTCCCCGGGATAAATTGGCTGCGATACTTGCACATGCCAGATCATACCTCTAGGGGGCCTTTATCCCCTTTCTCCCTTCCTCTCTCTATCTCTTGGTATATCTACCACTGTTGCTACTAGTGGCTTATATGTACCGTCACTATCAGGAATAATGAATATATATTGGATTTCCATCTGCATTGTTTGCCTCTTCCCATCGTATATTTCATATCTTTGTATTTAATGGCTATTGTTCTGACTGATCCTTTTTTTCCTCAATGCCTTTTGCCTGTTTTCGCCTGAAGCGCATGGCGTAACTACCTATAAAATGATAAGTGGACTGATCCATATTTCATTTGTATATCTGTAAAGGAGTACATATGATTCGCATCATACAATGTTGCCAAAGTATGTACTCCTTTACTCTCCCAGAATTGGTACCGGTAAGAAGTCTCAAATGAGTAAACATAGGGTTCCACCATAATGGAAGATCTATGTTAATCCGCACACCTCCCTTAATATGCTTAGAGTCTCTCCATATCTTTCGTGCTAAAGTTAAAATTGGTAAATTTCTACATTTCAGCAGATTAGAAGGAGCTTCCAAGGCCACAAGCAAATTATCCACTTGAAAGATATGAGCCACCCATGACTCCACCATCAGAGACATTACCGGCCTTACCCAATGCCTAAGATGTTTAAGTTGCCCCGCTAAATAATACAGGTACATGTTAGGAAGCGCCATGCCCCTTAGGTCTCTGGAGTGTAGTCAACATAAGTCTGCGCCTTCCCGTACCCCATATAAATGTAGTAAATAATGCATCCAACGTTTTAAAGAAAGTGTTTGGTATAACAATGGGCACATGGGATATAACATATAGACATTTAAGTAACAAAACCATTTTAATTAAATTTATCCTTCCAGCTACTGAAAGCAGTAATTTAGCCCACATTCTTAATTTAATTCTAACCAATGACATCAGTGGATCTGCAAACCTGTAAAAAGTTAACCTGTAAAACTGCTAGAGGTTCCACTGTAACTATAATTCCCAAATATTTAAACAATATAACCACCTTTAATGGACCTGAGATGTTAGCCATATTAAACAATTGTGGCTGAAGTGGCATAAGAGCAGATTTCTGACAATTCATTTTCTCGTTTCAAAGATTTTATTGGAGTTAACAAATATAGTACAACGTTTAACATACACTGGAGAATTACAGAGATACAACTAATAACCCATAGGGTACAGAGAGCAAACAATAAAGTAACACACAGTCGTAACCTCAGGAAAACCTCAGTAAGTGACAACAAAGGCAATGAACCAATGGGGGATCTCGGGATGGAGAAAGGTAAAAGGAACCCATCCCCTAGGCCCCCCCCGTGAAGGGAACAAGCTGTGCCCAGGAGGAGAGGCGCGGCCAACAAGCACTCACCAAGTGATGAGGCAACTGCAAGAGGGTAATCAGATCCCGGAGGAGGGAAGCATGGGACAAATAGGGCTGTCCTGGACAGGGACCAAGACAGCTGGAGCATGAAGTTACGATTAGCAAACAGGGGAAAACATAGCTCTCCGTTACCACATGACCAGTGGTTGAACAATAGTAGTTGAACCAGACAAATACGTTGTCAAAAAAGAAAACGAAAAAGAGAAAAGAAAAAGAAAAGGGGTCAATAGATAGCAGTAATGGAAAAAAGAGAGGGGGGAAGGAGGGGAACAGAGCAGGGAAGGAAAGAGGAGGGTGAGAGAGGGGTGGGAGAGAGAGAGAGGGAGGGGTGGGGGGGGTAAGACAGGTCGCCGGGGGGGACACCAGAAATAAGCGGTGTGAGCTATGCAAAGCTTGGAAGCCGATCAAGGAAGCAGCAAGGCTTCGTCAAAGTTGGGGGGCAGATAATGGGTCACCCAGGGGTGCCAAAGTTTATCAAACTTCTCCACCTTGTCAGTTAAGATCGCTTCTATTTTTGCATGGATCATCGCGTTGGTGACTCTATGTTTGAGTTCTGGCAAAGGCAAATGGGACGTCTTCCAAGCTTTCGCTATAGTTTGTTTGGCCGCTGTGGTGACCTGCAGGAATAACTTATGTCGAAATTTAGAAACATTGTCTGGTTTCAGGTTCAACAGGGCCAGTGAGGGATCCGGGGAGATGGGTACTTCCATGAGGGTGGAGAGGATTCGAAAGACCGCTTGCCAAAACTTTTGAACTGTAGGGCAAGTCCACCAGAAGTGCATGTGCGTGCCTACAGCTGAGCAACCCCGGAAACATACGGAGGGGTACGTGGTCTGACAATTAATTTTGAGTCCTGAATAGGAGCCAAACATTTCTATAATATACATGGCCTTATCCAAGGAATCATAGGGATTATTCAAATACAGTATAAGGTCGTCTGCATATATCCGACCACATATGTTCTATCTGCCAAGGTAATACCTGCAAGAGAGGAACGTTGCCTTAACCTAAGAGCCAGGGCCTCAATGGATATCGCAAATAAAAGTGGAGACAATGGGCATCCCTGCCGGGTACCTCTATAAAGTTGAGAAGAAGGATTCGCATACAATATGGCGATCCAGGTACAACATTTTTCTCCAAAACCAAACGCCTTTAATGTCACCTGCAGAAATAACCATTCAATAGAATCAAAAGCTTTTGCGGTATCCAGTGAGGCCACTGTACACGAATCTGGTAAATGGTCTCTTAATTAAACTATAAATTGTGTCCAACGAAGACTTATAGAAGTGGATTTCCCTGGCATAAAGCCAGTTTGATCCGGGTGTATAATACTAAGGATTACTGTATTTAATCTACGGGCCAAAATTTTAGTAAGAATTTTATAATCAATATTTAGTAAAGATATTGGCCTATATGAGGAACAATCCGTTACATCTTTATCTGATTTTGGAATAAGTATTACTGTAGCTAAATACATTGATTCTGGAAGCCCCCTTTCTTGGAAAGCTGTTTCAAATACTTGAGTCGGTACTGGTGCAAGAATATCAATATATCTATTATACACCTCTAATGGAAGTCCATCAGGTCCTGATGCCTTCCCCACAGCCAAGCTCGCTATCGCCTCTCTCACTTCCTCTTTAGTTAGATTCCCCTTCAGCAGTTCAACCTGTTCAGCTGTCAATTTTGGAAACTGTAGGTCTCCGAGATAAGCAGATATCTCATTCATACATTCATTCATTCATAAGTGAGAGATGAAGCGTACATATTAGGGTAAAACTCCTGAAAACAGGACAAAATGCCCGCCGCGTCTCTCACCTCCAAACCGTCAGATTGTTTTATATTTGTAATTACTAGACTGGCATTTTGTTGCTTAGCCATATGGGCTAGTAAATGGCTCAAATTATTACCTTGCTCAAAATATTTTTGCTGCAATACAAAGTGGTTACGTTTAGCATTAGCTAATAGATGTTCAGTGTACAACCTATTTGCAATCTCCCAGTTAGCTCTAGTAGATTCTGATGGAGAAGTCAAAAATACTGTCTCGGCAGCTCTACATTTCCCCTCCAACTCCTCCGTCTCATGTCTAGCCGTTCGTTTAATATACAAAATAGTAGACCTAAGAGCCCCCCACAAATACGCCTTTAGGGTATCCCAAAAAATTAGATCCCGGTTGGGGCCATGTGCCTCTAAAAAAACCTGCAGTTGTTCTGGTATACGGTCGTGAAAGCCAAACTGGGACAACCAAAACGGTTGAAATTTCCAAGTTTGTTTCGAACCTGCCCCACCAAACGCAAGTGCAACCACCAATGGTGAATGGTCAGACACCCCTCTGGTTAGATACTCAACAGATATTACTCTGGAGACTATTTTGTCGTTTCCTAAAGCCAAGTCTATCCTTTACAGGCAGCCTCTACCCGGAATAGCCCAAGAGTACGCTTTCGTATAGGGATTAATCATACGCCACAAATCCTTTCATCCAAACTCTTCCAAAAGCATACGAAAAATAGGGGGTCACTAAGTCTGTAAAGGGGGACCCCATCTATCCAGATGTGGGTCTAATAAAAGATTAAAATCCCCTAAACACAAAAGTACAGCCTCTGGGTAGGAACTTACAAATAACATAGCCTCTTTAATAATATGCAGCTTGGCCGGGGGGATTATATATTCCCAAAATTACTAACGGGATATCAAACACTTGAGCCCTCACAAATACATATCGCCCCATCTGGATCAATTTTCTGACTAATACACTTCCATGGGACAGACCTGTGTACTAAAAGTGAAACCCCCCGAGAGTATGCAGAGTAGCTAGAATGTATTGCCCATTGAACCCTTGGTTTATTCAGCGGTGTGACGGTATAGGGAATCAAATGTGTCTACTGAAGGCATATAATTTGGGCTTTTGACTGAAGAACTACAGTAAATACTTGGGATCTTTTCTGTGGAGTTCCCAGGCCTCTAACATTCCATGTGATAAATTTACATTGAACACCCATCTAGTGAAAAATAGGGAGACTCTAAAGGGGAATCAATACCTATCTTAACTTCCCAATACTTTATCAAAAAGAGATCTCTATTGTTGTGTACCCATATAATGAATAAAATTAGCAAAATCAAATACACACACACCATGAAGCAATATAACTGTATATGTTTGGCCAATCTGTGGGGCATTGCCTGCATACAGCATTGTTGTATGTCAAGGCAATTCGTAAGTGCAACCGCCACACGTGCTCGTTTATATACTGGATATCAATATGAGCAGTCCATTCAGTTCTAATACCCAAAAAGCCAAAAAAAAGGAAACCATAAAAAACCAGGACTACTGAACATAATACTTCAGAAAATATCACCAGGAAGGAAAAATTTGCAGTTAGCATTTCAGTGTAAATATAAGCAAACATTTCTAGCCTCCACATTTAACTCTCGTTCAATGTAAGCATCTTTTAGTATGAAGCCAATCTTGTGCTGCATCAGGGGTATTAAAAAAAAATGTTTTTCCTTCATCAACAACACGCAGGGGTTGTGCAGGGTAAGCCATTGAGTATATAATATGATGCTCTTTTAGTTTCCTTTTAACTTCAATAAAAGTAGCTCTTAACTTTTGCAGTTCTACTGAAAAGTCAGGAAAAAAGGAAACGTGCATTTTCGTATTGAATAGGGCCCTTTTGCCTGGCTTTACGTAAGATAAGATCTCTATCTTTGCAATTTAACATGCAGGCCAAAAGAGGCCGTGGTGGCGCTCCTGAAACAGGGGGCCTTGCAGGTATTCTATGGGCCTGTTCCACCACAAAGGCTGAGGAAAAGATAGTATCTGGAAACCCTTTTTTTATCCAGGATTCCACAAAGTCACCACGATTTTGCCCCTCAACTTGCTCCGGTAAACCAACAAGTCTAATGTTATTGCATCTTAGTCTGTTCTCTAAATCGTCGGCTTTCTGATGCCAAAATGATGCTTGCTTTTCAAGCACTGTTATCCGGTTAGGGAGGGGGGAACAATCATCCTCTAAGGTGGACATTCTTTGCTCAGTCTCAGTGACCCGTTTTCTTATAGGCCGATCATCCTCCCACGGCAAACCAATATCCACTCTAATCTCTTCCATCTTACCGGTCAATGATATGCTACTAGCAGTGATAGCAGCCATGAGTTGAGTGTGCTTGTTCCAGTATCATCTTAGCCGGTTTATCTAGAGGTGTAGTAGACAGCGTGCCTCCGCTCCGCATGTGTGGCGGGCTACGGCCGCCATCCTGCTTTTCGGAGCGTGCAAACTCCTTCAGGCATTCCGATGCCGTTGAAGGATGGTCCTTGCTCATGTCCTTGGTCATAACGATAGACCGGCATCCAGGCTCCCTACGGGACCGTTCAGGGGATCCAAAATGTCAGTAGATAGACAAGATAGAGGAGGATTCTCATGGCGGCTGACGGAGCTCTGGTCAGATGCGACCAGCCATCTTGGTGGTAACCACGCCCCCCCGGTCATGTCTGTTATTAGTCACTAAGATTTTATTTTTGTGTCACATGAATGTGTACCTACCCTTTCGGAACTCCCCGTTCTTTATGTTATTTTGTACTCATAAAATTATATTCTTTTACATTTATCTCAGTGTGATGCCCGTTTAAAGTCCCAACAAGAGGGTTCTTTGTTGCATTTTGGATTGATGACATCCTCATAATCTGGGATGGTTCTGACTCTAGACTGCTTATTGCACACTGCCAGAATAATCATTAACACGTTGGGCTTACACATGTGGTGGGTAACTCTCATTTAGTATTTTTGGATTTGGAATTAGGGTACAACAGTGACCTGAATATAATATCAAGCCCCCATTTTAAAACAATGGCAGGCAATTCTTACCTGCATGAACAAAGAGGCCACCACCTTAGATGGATGTGTAATGCCCCTTTTGGGCAATGTTGTACACATGCACAAAACTTGAAGATAAGTTAAGTGCTAATGAAAACATTCTTAGAGAGGAGTTATGAGAATTCCCTTACAGAGGAGGCTTATGTTAAATTTAGGGTGCAGTATGAGTCTGGTGTCCCTGAAAATCCATTACAAGACAAAAGTATCTCTAACAGAAATCCATACATTTTTGTACTCAATTCAGTCATAGGGCTTATATGTATTTATAAAATATTGGCATATTCTTAAAAAGATTAATAATACGCTCAGTGTGGTTTCCAGAAAACCCAGAAATCTATTATCGCCCCTAATGGGTTTAAGATCTATATTAGAGCTATGCAAATTGGTCAATGTGATACATTCCTGGACCAAAAGGGCAGCTATAAGTGTGATGTGAGAAACTGCGGAGCTTGCAATTACACGTGTCATCGCAAGAAGAAAGTGCCAGAATCTGAACCATAGTATCAAGCAGTTTATAAACTGCAGTACTCAGTTTGCCATTGATGGCCTCATTTGCCCTTGGAGTTTGTAGGCCGGACCCTGCATGCTATTAAAGCCAGGTTTGGCAAACACAAGAGGAACATTCTAAAGGGAATTGGCAACCAACCATTTCTATGAGAAATGTCATTATGCAAAAAAATGCAATAAAGCATGATCCAATTTTCTCCAGCGGGAAAACAAATTCCTTTCTGATTTGACAATAGTCAATCAGATATTCCCTGGATCAACTTTTTTTTTTCTCAAAAGGAAGTTTATTGAGAGCAATAATGTATAAAACAGACATTACAGGTTCCAGACAATATACGGCAAACATAAACATGTCATAGTTTCAGATACCACCGCCGAGAGGTGCACACCCTCCCGCAGAGCCCAACATAAGTACCCTACCTCTAATTCAAGACATACATATATATGTTACCCAGTGCATCATGTTGATTCACCTTGAAAATAGCTTTACAACAGCAGTCTGTCTATAACCAAGTCTACTGGGGAAAGCCCTGGGATATCCAACCATGGGTCCCTTAATCTGTTGAATTCACTCGGGCACCCCCTATGTTGGAAGATATACCTTTCCAAACACAGGGTATCCCCCCTGGATCAAATATACCTATAAATATTAGTATTAAGTTATATTTTGTGCATTTAGAAAAGAATCCAGGCCATTTTTAAAACAATCTACCGAGCTAGCCCGAACCAGCTCTTGAGGGAGTCTTTTTCACATTTTAAAAGCTCTTACTGTGAAGTAGCCTTTCTGTGTTTGGAGATTAAACCTCTTTTCCTCCAGACTTAAAGAGAGTTCCCTTGTCCTCTGTGATAACCTTAAAAGGGAAAAATGAATTCAGTTCAGCTAATCTTTCCTCATAGCTGAGCTCCTCCATGCCTCTTATCAGTTTGGTTGCTCTTCTCTGCACTATCTTCAGTTGCCCGATATCATTGCCCTGATGCTCAAAACTGAACTGCATATTCCAGATGAGGTCTTACTAATGATTTGTACAGGGGAAAAGTGATATCTCTCTCATGTAATCCTCCTAGTGTGTATGATACGTGCATATTTTCAGCCCCCAAGTGGATAACTTTACATTTATCAACATTGAACCTTATTTGCCGCATAGTCACCCATTTAAACAGTGCATTGAGGTCGGCTTAAATTTTGGAGACATCCTGTAAGGATGTATTCCACAGCATAGCTTTGTCGAATCTCAGACTCTATATTATTATTAATATATTAACCGCTTGCCGGACGTATAACATACATATACGGTGGCAAGGCTGCTCTCCTGCACCAGATCACATACTAGGTACGTGATCAGGCACTTCCTGGGTAGGGGGCACGTACTCGGCCAATGGATTATCGCCGGCACCTGCTGATCGTCGGAAATTCACACAGGACAGAGCCCTGCCTATGTAAACAAGGCAGAGCCCTGTCCTGTCAGCGGGGAAGTAATAGATCAGTTAGTATCCGCCATTACTAGTAAAAAAATAAATAAAAAAAAAAAATGCCATTATACTGTATATCCTATAGTTTGTAGACGATATAACTTTTATGCAAACCAATCCAAATATGCTTATTGGGGTTTTTTTTATCAAAAATATGTAGCAGAATACATATTGGACTAAATTTATGAGGAAATTTGATTTTTAAAATTGTTTTTATTTGATTTGTTTTATAATAAAAAGTACAAAATCTTGTTTTTTTTTTTCAAAATTGTCAGTCTCTTCTTGTTTATAGCGCAGAAAAAAACCCTGCAGTGATGATCAAATACCACCAAAAGAAAGCTCTATTTGTGGGAAAAAAAGGACATCAATTTTATTTGGGTACAGTGTTGCATGACCGCGTAATTGTCAGTTAAACGCATTGCCGATTTGCAAAGAATGGCCTAGTCATTAAGGGGGGGGGGGGGTAAATCTTTTGGAGGTCAAGTAGTTAAAAAATAGGGGCCTCAACACTGAACCTTGGGGCACACCACTAAGAACCTTAGACCATTTCAGAGTACGAATCAATAACAGCTACTCCTTGAATACGGTCTTTTAGCCAGTTTTCTATCCATTTAGAAACTGATTTGTTTAAACCTGTAGACCTTACCTTACACATTAGCCATGTGTGGGGAATGTGATCAAAAGCTTTTGTAAAATCCAAGTGTACTATATCCATATCCACTCCTTTGTCTAAGGTATTGCTTACCTCCTCGTAAAAAGAAATCAGATCTGTTTGATAACTTCTGTCTCTCATGAATCCTTGCTAGCTATTGCTTAACCACTTGACCCCTGGAGGTTTTACCTCCAGAAGGTTTTACAAACAACCATTTCAATAGTTGTTTGTAACATGGAGACCTTCTTATTACATGCCATAGCCCTTCCCCCATTCCACCCACCATTAGGGGCTAAACCCAGCCTGACCCATTACAATCTAATTCACCCTGCCCCCTCAATCCTAGTTTAAATACACTATTAGCTTTCCCATAAACCTCTCCCCAGCACAGCAGACCCCATTCCATTTAGGTGCAAACCACCTTTAGCATATAGAGTCAGCCCAGTGCTCTCGAAACCTAAATCCTTCCCTCTTACACCAGGTCCTTAGCCATGCATTCAGTTCTATAAGCTCCCCCTTTTTTTCCTGTGTTGCACATGGCAATGTTTGAAAATCACCAGTTATTATTAGCAATGTGTGGTTTGCTATATCAGATGGTAGTCCACAGAGTCTACAAACTATGGTATCTATTTGAAAATCTATCAATCCTGATGTACTGACAGCTTATCTAATTTCTTGAGGACCTACAATGCCAGGATAGTACAAATAACCCCATATTATCCCTTTTTGGAAAATAGAGAGCCTAGAGAGTATTTTGTAAATGCGTGGCAAGTTTTAAGTTTTACTTTTCTGTCACAATTTTGAAGAAAAAATGTAACTTTATATTTTTATTTTATATTTTTTACATACTGTCACCATTGAAGTACAGTGTCATTATAATATTTTTTTCATTATATAATATTATTTCAATTTTTTTTAAATGCATTTATGTATTTTTTTTCTACATACTGTGATCAGAACAATACAGTGTTATCATAACGACCCTGTACTACTCTGGGGAGGTGATCAGGATTTTTTTTTTTCACACTGTGATGGCTTATAACAGTGAATATGAATGCAACAAGCAACCATTTTTTATGAATGACATCTATTCATCTGGTGTGTACTATTGTGAAGCTGTGAGTGGCTACAGGTCAAATGGTATAGATGCACTATGACTGAAACTGTCTGTACCATGTAATAACTGTGACCAATCACAGAGATCAACACAATATTACACAATGAATGGTTATAAATGGAAGCCATTAAATGGGTACAAATGCCATGTGATCTCTCTCGGATTGGTCACAGCGGTCACATGGTACCACCAGTGACCTGGAACACTGATCTGCCATCCACTGTGTCCAGTGGACACAGTGGGTGACAGATCGTGCTGCAGAGCAGCCCGTGGGGTGAGTGCGAGGCGTGATTCTGGGAGGACATAACATGATGTCCACCCAGGATAGCAGCACTCTCACTCGGCCGCCATATTACTGTAGGCCAGGCAGGATGGTTAATACAGACCTTTAAATGCTACATTGCAAACTACTGACTTCTGCACTGTGCATTACTTACTCAGGACCCCTGCACTCTGCATTACTTACTACTGACCCCTGCACTCTGCATTACTTACTACTAACCCATGCACTTATTATTAAGTATGCAGGGTTAAAAGGTCAGTAGTTAGTACCTTTTAACTTTGCATGCTTAGTAATGACCTCTATATTACAAACTAATGACTTCTGCATTTTGCGTTACTTACTACTAACCTCTGGACTGTGCATTACAAACTACTGACCACTAAGCTCTGCATTACAAATTACTGCAGAAATAAGTGTATAGGACACTTAGGCAGATGCGCACAGGGTATTATTGATCGGGTAAATAAATTGGTGTGCACATGATAAATTAATAGCTAAAATATTAGCTTATACATGTGTATATGTGATTCAAGCTGAAAATAAATCAATATTTCTTTTATGAGCTGCTTGTCCGGACAACAATAAAGTTGAATGATAGTACAATATGGTAGGGACCGTGCTCAATAATTTAGATGTGCAAATAAATAAATAATTATTTCATATAAATGCTTATTTCATATAAATACGTGGTGGGAATTTAAATAAACTCTATAATACACCAATATGTGACAAAAATAAAAAATAATAAAAATTCATGTGAATATTTTAAATGTGTGAACCATCAATAAATACATAAATAAAATATATCAATAATAGCCCCTCAAGCAACAAAGGCTACCTACAGCGCTTGCTATGAGAATGATTGCATAACCATAAATGTTCAGTGACTCAAATTAAAGCAGTAAGCTTCAAAATTGATCCGTGAAAAATGTTCAAATTAATAGTGCTAGGTGTATAAATAAATAAATATGCAATTTAAATCAATAAATATAAAGCAATTTCATCCATGAACTAAAATTTACAATTAAGAATGTGTCAATATTCCATATAATTCCATATAAAATAATTAAATGCATTCTCTGGTACAGATTTGCACTTGCTTTCCTGATGGCTGCCAACAGGAAGGCAAGTGCAAATCTGTCAAAAGCAGTGTGGGGCTCCCTGGAGAAGAGCGGTGCCCAGCTGTTTACCCACTCCTATGAGCTGGGAGTCCTCTTCCTGTCATCTGCTTTTCATTTATTTTTTATACCTTGGCCCTTACCTGATGCGGGGAGAGGAAAGGAGGGTTCCACCATCACCCTAGTACCAGAGCATCACGGGGGGAACCTACCCTGGCCTTGGAGGCCAACCAAGCGTGAGTGGTCTTAATGCTATAAGGCATATGAGACTCACAACATCTGGTAAGTCACCCAACTTTATCCATACCACGATGGAGAGGAACCTGTGTCATTCATACGTCACAAGGCGGATGGGTTAAGATCCATACTGAGCATCTGCACTTTGAACTGTATTGGATGAGCAATTTTGCACAAGGAAATTCTTTTGAACTTTGATCACCACAGTCACTATATATGGACTGGAACCAACCCATTTGGGACACTTGCACTTATAATTTGTAGTCAATTATCAGCACTGTATTATATGCATTTAATTATTTTATATGGAATTATATGGAATATTGACACATTCTTTATTGTACATTTCAGTTCACAGATGAAATTGCTTTATATTTATTGATTTAAATTGCATATTTATTTATTTATACACCTAGCACTATTGATTTGAACATTTTTCACGGATCAATTTTGAAGCTTACTGCTTTAATTTGAGTCACTGAACAGTTATGGTTATGCGATCATTCTCATAGCAAGCGCTGTAGGTAGCCTTTGTTGCTTTAGGGGTCAGATGTAAATACGATAGTCCCGCTCAGTATCCTCAGTAGAGAACGCGGTCTTAGATTAGGGGGTACAGATAGCCTTCAATAGTATTCTCTGGAGCCCATTCGTTGGTAGTATAAGGTTGGAGCCTCAGCATGTATGAAAGAGATTGAGGCTCATAGTAGTTTAGTATATCCGTATGTTTATTAAAAAAAAGTAGTTACTTACATTAAAATTGAAGAGAACCGGCCAAGAAAGGTCAGAACGCCGTTCCGCGTTCCAGATGCGCTTCAACGACCGGAAGTGACAATATGGCGTATCACGGGACCCGACGCGTTTCGTCAGTGTACATCTGACGTCATCAGGAGTCACGTTAAAATATTCACATGAATTTTTTCTTGTTCAAACATTTTTATCGAAGAATACAAGTAAATACAACGTACAATGTACAACATACAGAGGAGATATAACAGTCATAATACTGATAACAGAGTTGAACTGGTTACTGTAACTACGACAAACCATTTCAATGGACAAGTACAAGGGATAGTGGAATTGGTGACCCAGAAGGGTGCAGCCAACACCCAGGCACCCCTAAAAGGAAGCTGTGCCTGTGTGAGGAGGCGCAGCCGGCGGTCTTCATATCCCATAGAAAGGTAAAGTCATCAAAAGTAAAAAAACATAACCAGGATTACTGATGTAATAACGATAAGGTCAATGACCTAGGCAGTGGGATCAAAGAGATATTAATAGTAACCATGAGGAGGTAGGTTAACTCAGTAAATGTGAAGAGATGTAACAAAGGCATTAGAGAAATTATGAGATCCGGGACGTTGTATATACTACAGTATAGATATATAAGAAAGAAAGGTAAGAAGATGGAGGAAAGGAATAAGGAAAGAGGAGGGAAGAGCAAAGCAGAGGGGGAAGGAAGGGGAAGGGTACAGGGGGGAAAGAAGGAAGGGGGAGGGGGAAGGTAGGTCACCGGGAGGGGGCCAACAAGATGGGAGAGCTGGAGCTACTGATGTTTGAGAAGGACTTAGATTTTGTGGGGATAACAGAGACCTAGTTCGACAGCTCTCATGATTGGATGGCGACCATTCAGGGGTATTCCCTTTATCGCAGGGATAGAGAAGGTAAAAAAGGGGGAAGAGTATGTCTGTATATTGAGAACAGTGTACAGGTAAATATGAGGGATGATATTAATAATGGAGCTATGGACGAGGCAGAATCCCTATGGGTAGAACTTAAAAGGGAAGGCACTATAGGGAAGGTAATATTGGGCGTATGCTATAGGCCCCCCAACCAGAGGGAGGAGGGGGAGGCGGACCTCCTTTTAAAGATAGGATTGGCAGAAAGGATGGGAAATGTCATTATAATGGGGGACTTTAATTATCCAGATATAGACTGGGCAGAAGGAATCACGCATTCAGCCAAGGCTCGGCAGTTCCTAAATGTTTTGCAGGACAATTTTATGGGTCAGATGGTGAACGACCCGACAAGAAACAATGCGGTACTTGACCTACTGATTACCAACAATACAGACCTACTCACGGATATAGAAATACGGGGCAACTTAGGAAACAGTGACCATAGGTCAATTAGATTCAGTATATATCATAGTAATAGGAAGCACAAGGGTAATATAAGGACACTGAATTTCAAAAGAGCCAATTTCCCAAAACTGCGCTGTCTGCTAGAAAATATCAAATGGGATAGAACCCTGGGAAGAAAGAACACGGAGGAAAAATGTGAGTGCTTCAAGAGCATACTAAACAAAGGGATTGGCCAGTGCATTCCAAAGGGAAATACATTTAAAAGAGGTCAGAGAAAAACTCAGCGACCTGGGAGTCAGACGGGGGCTGTGGGGGAAGGAGGGGGGGTATTCGGTGCGTAGTAGGAAGGTAGTGTAACGTCCGTGTCTAACAATGAGCCAATGAGTATTAGGTACCTACCTTCGGGATCAACAATGGACGAGTGGAGTGTGAACGGAGCCGTTCGGTGAAACGCTATTAAGACCCCTCTCTTCTTAACATTAGCACAGGCTGTAAAAAACTGCGGGTAAGAGGCAGTTAGGTATTTAGGTGTATGCAAGTCAGAGAAATGGGCTCCTTTTAAGCAGGCAACATGTATATCAAGCGAAGCCAGGGAGCGGAAGGCTTTACAGCGTTTTTGTGGGGAGTTAAGGCCCTGGACATTAAGGGACAATACATTTAAGGAGGCCATCGAGTAGCAAGGGGAGAGAAGCCAAAAATGAAAAACTGAGGTGCATCAACTGAACCCTCCCGCGAGTAGGGGGGGGAGGATAGGGGGGAGAGGAGGGGAGAAGAGTACAGTAAAGGATGAAAAAGGGGGGTCAAAAGAGGTACTGGAGTATGTGGAGATAAGGAAGCAATCGTAAGAGCAAGTATCTTTCCGTCTGAGCAGAGGATGTCCATCTGCGCAGAGGGAGTGGTGTCACCTCGGGAAGTCTCCAAAGGGAGGGTTCCGGAGGCAAGTAAGGGGCAGCAGTGATGGCCGACAGGAGACAAGCCGCCTGTTGGAGTATTAGACAGTGAGAACCCAGGGTTGAGCCAATATTAGCCATAAAAAAAACTGTGGCAAAAGCAGTCCAAAAACAAAAAAAGGGAGGGGGGAAAAATAAAAACCCCCCTTTCATGTTAAAAATTAAAATTCTTTATGTTCCCTGCTTACTTTCCCCTTTTTCTTCTTCTTCTTTTCCTTCTTTTTTTAAGATGGGGGAAAATAATTAAGAGGGGGGGGGAATTATACAAAAAATATGTAGACCCGTTTGAGGTCAGTGCCTCAAGGATAAATAGAAAAAAAAAAGTTTTAGAGGAGAAAATATTAGTCAAAAATAAATCAAAGTCTGCGGTTCGGAGAAAGTTTTTTGCTAGAACACCATAGTTACCATCCTGGGAGGTACTTGCAAGTTTGTGACAGGTCCTTGTGCCGGTGAAGATCAACAGAATCTTGGGGTGCTCCTGCCACGGCAAGAACAGTTCATCTTGGGAGATCAACTATGCTTAAATAGGAGGCAAAACAGAAAAGAATTAACTGTTCAATGTAATCAGCGGCCTGAAGAAGTGCAACTGATCGAGTCGAACCAAAGAGAAAATCCAGGGTCCTGAGCTGCATGGAGTTCCAGTCCATGGAGTCCATGGATGCTGGCAGGGGGGAGATGAAACGACTCGGTTTTGGAGTAACTGATGTGGAGGCGGCAGGTTTCAGTGGAGAGCGTAATGCAGAGCGCCTGCGGTGCTGTTGAGAGGTGCGGGTTACTGGGGGAGATGTCAGATGTAACTCATGGAGGAGATGTTGGAGGTCTTCAGTCAATTTACAGGTGTGTTTGCGCCCCTGGTAGGTAAATCTCACTGAGAATGGGAAGCCCCAAGAATAAATGATCTGGTTTTGCTGTAGGATCTGTAATAGGGGTTTGAATGCTCTGCGTTTAGTGATCGTGGCTTTACAGAGGTCAGTGAAAAGCTGGTATGTGTAGCCTTGGAACAGGAGGGTGTCTTTTTGCCTAGCGGCTTGTAGAAGTTGCTCTTTTGTTCTGTAGTAATGTAATTTGGCTATGATGTTTCTGCGTGGTCCCTCAGGTTTTCCATCTCAAGGCGCTCAATGGGGATAGAGGGAGAGAGTTCTTGGAAGAGAGCAGTGACTGTAGATTGTAAATCTACCACGGTCTCAGAGATCCCCCTGATCCTGATGCTGGATCGCCTGGCTCTGTTTTCCTGGTCCTCTAATTGGGCTTGTAGGGCTACGTTTTCTTCTCTGAGGGTCTCAAGTTCCTCTGAGTGGTTGTTAATGCATACTTCAAGTTCATCAGCCCTGTTTTCAAGGTCTGAGGTGTGTTGGCCTAGTTCCCTGATCTCTTTTGTAAGCCTGTCAGTGATTTGTTCTGAGGTCTGTTGCAGGGCTTTGTGTAAGATGCGCACAAAATGCTGTATCAGATCTGCCAGTGTGGAGTCATAGGCTGTGGCCCCTTGAGAGAGTGGGGCATCAGTGTCCAACTTGCCTTCATCTGGGTGAGGTAGGTTGTTTCTGGGGGCCCTGGAGAAGCTGGTGCTGGCGTGCGAGGGGAGAGACGGTGCCATCTTGGAAAATGCTCTCACCAGCACATTGCGGATGTTGCGGCTCTTCAGATGGGATTTTGCTCCCCCAGACACCATGGTGGGGTGAGGAGGGATGTCGGAGGGTTGTGGATGGCAGGTAATCGTGCAGCTGGTCACCGGATAGGCGGCGGGATGTCTCGCTGTGGAGCGGAGCTCAGCTAGACATGTCCGCCTCGCCGAATCCCGCGCATGCGCCCCCCTCACATTAATTTTTATTATCTATTATTTTTTATTTTTGTCACATATTGGTGTATTATAGAGCTTATTTAAATTCCCATCACGTATTTATATGAAATAAGCATTTATATGAAATAATTATTTATTTGCACATAAATTATTGAGCGCAGTCCCTACCATATTGTACTATTACAAACTACTGACCACTGAACTCTGCGTTGAAAAAAATTACCAAAAGTGACTTGGGGCTGTGGACCAAGAGCTCTTTGTCTGCCTTTCTTCCATGTCTGCCAGAATACCCAGTTCTGTTCATTGTCCTAGGCTCAGATTTCCCCCTTATTATTAGTAGGTAAAATTTATGTTTTGTACAATTTACTCTGGGGTGCCATCACACTGTGCACAATTTTAAAGGGTGCTTTGACTAAAACAGTTGAGAAACAATGACCTATGCATTGGATTATAGCAGATGAGCAAGGTGGGCGTAGCTCCAGAGGGACATGCTACTGCTAGCTGGTGGATAATCAATCCAGCAAACTGAACAGTGATAATGAGCCTAAGGATTTACAGACAGTTGTTGGTAAACTGGCAGGGGTCAAAAACAAAATAGAAGAAACAAAAGCAATAGTGACGCCCCGTTCACATAGCAGCGACGCTACTTCCCGGGGCGACCTCCGAGGTCGCGGCGCGCTGCTCGCCCCGCGACCTCAGAGCGGCCGGCATGGACTTCATAACATTGAAGTCTATGACGGTCGCTCCGGGTCGCCCCAAAGAAGCTCCGGACCCTTTTTCTAAGTCGGAGCGACTTGTGTCGCTCCTATTAGAACGGGTCCGCAGCTTCCCTATGGCGACCTGTGAGTCGACCAGGTCGCCTCACAGGTTGCCCCAGTGTGAACGGGGACTTAACAGAAAAGCCAGAGGTAATTAGACAGTGGTTCCTCAAGTCAAATGTCAAAACCAAAAAGGAGAACGTATATAGAAGTTAAACGTCTTGTCAGGCCAAGTAAGGACAGCAAGAATATCAACTATGAAACCGCACAAGACAGCCTCAAACAAACATGTTATAACCACCTCGGCTCTCACACCTGTTAATCCCTTAGTGGACCAGACCACATTTTCGCATTTCTGCTATGTGTCTGTTCATGAGTCTATAACTTTGTAATTACTTATGATAAAGAATTGATACATATATTGTTTTTAGGGGGACAAACGGGGCTTTCTTGTGACCCTAAAGTCCCCTGAGAATTGTTTTAATTTATTTGAATGTTAAAGGGAAACATACATTATATACTGCTGCTTTTTTATGCATTTCATTTTTCTCATAATGCATCAGTAAGTTCCTTTTCTTAAAGTTCAGGGGAGGGAGGAGGAGGGGAGATCGAAGTCATCCCAGGCAGGACATCTGCCTCCTAAGGTAAAGATGCCATCTGTCTCCCGCTGGGGGGGTTGGTGTGTTCCCTGCACTCTTGTCTGTCTCCGGGGGGCGGGTGTCATTTGGTTTGGCGCCCCTACCCCCCCTTGAATTATCAAGCACCAGCTGCCATTGCTGTGTTTGCAAATTAGAAGTCCTTAGGACTCATAGAGTAGTGTTGGCAAACTCTCTCCTTGCTAATTATATTCAAAAGTGCAAGCTGTAGCTTTACTACACACAAGCCTTATCTTATTAAGTCAAATGGGTAATTCTTAATTGTATGCTGTCATAGGATATAAGGTTTAAAAATACTAAAGCTGGATTTAATTGTTATTATCAGTAACAGCGGGAAAAATCTTAGGTATTTAAAAACAAGATCAATAGTGTTTGTCTGATCAACCAATTAGCCTTTTCTATATCCTAATGAAGAGAATGGCTATATCAGGGGTGATTAAACAGTTTAAAACAATGAAAGGAATGATCTAAGGCATATGTGTCGAACACAAGGCCCGCGGGCCGAATCAGGCCCTCCGGGCCATTTGATGTGGCCCCCGCACCCCTCCTGCAGCTGCAGGAGAGCTCCAGCCCTCCTTTGGTCCTCCTCTAGACCCTGCACTTTCTGCTTCCCAGCAATGCCCCAACTTCTTCCCAGCAGCTGTGCAAAGTAAGGGAGTGTACTATGATGTAAGGGAGGGTGGGGAGCTTTTGACTTCTGATGGTGGGGGGTCTTTTGACATCTGATGTAGGAAGGGGGTGGGGTGCTCTTGATATCTAGTCTTACAGAGTAAATCGGCCCTTTAAGGGCAATCATAATGATGATGCGGCCTGCAAAGAAATTGAGTTTCACACCCCTGATCTAAGGTATAGAGTGCACAGTACAATATATAAGACACGTGGGTACATTTATAGATTGGACATACAGTTTATGCTGAATCAGTGGAGTGTCTATATCCTTGACAAATTCATGAAAACTAGAACTAAGGGGGTTTTTAATCATTACATTTTCTGGTATATCGTCTATTGGATACGTCGTCTGCTTTTGGGATCCAACAAACACTATTCTGACTGGAAAAGAACCAAGTTTGCCTGAAGGTCACACTCTACGCACATTCTTTTCCCATTATTATTATATACAGTATACTTTTATATTGTGACAACACACATTAACCTTAACTTATGCCTCTCCTATGAAATGTTGAACAGGGTTCTCACATAAAAGCAATATCAAAACTGATGCACCTGATGAACACATTACAAGGTCAACAGTAGAAAACAACAAAAATGATTTACATAGACTGACTTACTTTCTGCTCGCGTTCAGATTGCTTATATTTCAAACTTATAAAATTCAAATCTGACATCTCTGAATCAGTCTGTCGTGCTTCAATCAAACGGCTAATGTAACGATTCACACGGGTTCCTGGGGTGTTCTGTATGACATTTGTAGAAAAAGAGGATCGGTTCCTGAGTTTCTCGGAGGCTGTTCGTAAAGCTCTCCTCTAAGTCACATGCAAACAAAAGGAAATATTAATTTAGAAAAAGTAATGGAAATAATACAACAATTATACAATATAATTATTATGTTTTTATTTGTGAAAAGCCTTCAAAGACCTCAGCTTATGCAAGCAAAGTTTCAGTAGGGATGATAGAAAGTCTAGTCTCCTCCATTCTGCTCCTCATCCCCAGATTCTGAATGGAACATGTGTTCAGGATTGTGAACTTGTAATGAGTTTAAATTTTGATGACTACGTTTGATCAGATCACTACTCCGGATCAGTTACCCTTGCAACCATTTGGTTTGAATTTTGATTTCGGATCTGCAGTACACTTAGGTATTCTGCCTAGTTCAGTCTGAATAATCCGCTGTTGCCATTCCAAAGGGTTGCAGTCTGTAAGTTGTCCAGCAACACAATTCCAACCCCACTATCAAAGTATCTTGTAAAAGCCAGGCAGTTGCCTGTGCCTTGGTGAGAGCCTTCTCCCATCTACTGGTGGCACAGGTACACTCTGTGATACACAGTACAATAACAGGAATATTTATGTTCTGCATTGCTTTTGTTTTATAAAAATATTATTTTTTGATTTACTTATGAACAAAGATTAGAAATCTTGGTGCAAGAAGAAAAAAAAAAACATGGAATGTGTTGTGAAAATATCAAGAAATATATGGGTTAATAAAGTGTATATAAAAGCATGTTTTGTATATTGTGTATATTTATCGGTTGTTCTGCATAGGTTGTGGAGGCGTTAGACTCTGTCAGTGTGTGTCCCACTCCCCACTGGGAAGATTTACTCCTATTATTTGTCCTGGCAACCAATGTCTACAAGACACCAAGTAGGAGGAAATACAAAATTTCAGTGTTGCCACCACAGCAGCAGGTGAAGGTAAATTATTCAATGGTGATGAATGTTCTGGTGAATTTCCTTTTCTGGTGCTTTATTCCTTCCCCCACTATATCCAAAACTAAAAAAAAAAATCCAAAACTGTGCAATGCACTAGGCCCTAGGATTCATTTAAAGGGTTAGTTTACCTCTTTAGAAAAAAATGTAAAGGTAAACTAATACTATACAGCCTCCCCACACCCTTGATCCCTACTGTACTTATCTCCGTGTTTCTTCTTCCCCTTTCTGTAGGGCTTCAAGGACAGATCAGAGCAATGCTCTGTACCAGTGCGGACCAATCACAATTACTCTGATCTGTCCCTGCAATCCTGCAGAAAGAAGGTGGAGAAGAGCAGGATTTTAAATTCTCAGACCACAACATCGGCTGCAAGGGCACTGACAGCTCATCGACAGAGAAGTACAACAGGGACCATGGGCAGGAGGGTAAGGTAAATTAAATATATTTTTTAAAATTACACCCCCTTAAGGCTACATTTCCTTGGCCATGCTACCTTAGCTAGTAGCTCTATATGCTATAGCTCTAAACTTGAAGTTAGCAGGTTTCAGAAGCATAATAAATAAGTGATGAACTTTGTTTTGCTTATTACATTTTGCAGACAAAGTTTTTCTACATAGACTGGCGTTTGCAAGCTAAAATCAAAATATGCTTGTGTGTACTGGACCTTAAAGAGCCAAAGTACAACTGCAGTGCTTTGCAGAATACTGGGGTATGTACTGTTGTTTTTCAAAGTTCACATATATATTTGAATAATATTCTGCAAACAACTAACTCAGCAGCTAGTATTGCTGAATACAAATTTCAACTATTATGCTTTGTCAACACTTACAAATTGACTCTGATTTTAAGGAACAATCTCAGGCTGTAAAGATTTGCATATCTCTCAAAAAAGTGCCTGCCTATACCAATTTACAAATATTTGGCCTTGTAATGTCCATCATTTTAATGCTGACCAACTGTTTCATAACTATATAATATACATATTGCCCATTTTTTGCATCTTAATTCACACATCCTTGTTTTTCTATGTTAATACTAATTCAAAACATTTAACACATAAACAAATTATTTTATTTGTATTGAAGGGATTGAAGGGGTGCGTGTGACATATATATATATTTATACACACACAGTACCACCGTATGTATAGTTATTTACATTTGTGATTTTCAGACATATATTAAAAATGGTGATTTCCTTTACTTAAAAAGGCTTTGTGTCACAAAACATACCACTGGGAACACAAAAGTGAGGGCTACACTGACTATTGCTAGGCTGTTTGCATAGAGCATATGTGCCCCTATTTTAACTTTCTCCTTTCCACTAAAAATGAGCACACATTAGCTTGGAGAATACATTTGCATTTGTTCCTGTAATTCAGATTCCCTTTCCTGTAAAATATTGTGTAAAATATTGAAACTAGAAAGTAATTTATGACCAAAGAGCTACAAATACAGTAGATTATCATCCACAATTGACCCTAAGTTATTTGTGATATTGTAACGCCATCTAGAGCATCATAGGAAAATTGCAAACTTGTGCTGAAATACTTAAATAGTATTTGTCTCTATTTAACAGTAGTTTTGTGAAAAAAGACCAACACTATCATTGCGCCTAGAGGAAGACTAGATCTCTTTCCTACACACGTTAGCCCTGAGTCCTAGTCACAGAGTGAAATAAGAACCATGTTGACTATAGTTGACAATTATGAGCCCTTTTTTAATTTGCACTATTAGTACCTATATATATGTTCAATCTGTAGGTCAGATAAACTAGCACAGACTATGTGTAGTTTGTATTGCTATGCATTGAATTTTTTTATTTATATTGAAACAGTAAATGCATGTCTAGTAAAGTTATTTTAATTTCATCTGCCTGTTTTCCTGGAATTTCTGCAATCTATTAAGTGAAAATAATGTGTAGCATTGGACATTATTTTGTGTGAAAAACAATGTATGAAAAAAAGGTGGTATTGGTCATTTCACTACACAATGGTTGTGGATCACATGATGCTCAAACTTAACACTTTCCCTAAATCTAATTGATTTGAATTTAAACTCAGAGTTTGCACATTATTCTGTCAGAAAAAAATTATGAAAAAGTTATTAATACTTTGATTACAAGATGCCCAGGGCAGAACACTTTCCCTGAATCTCCTAATTGATTCAATTCACACTTACCTCTCTTACTAAGAGACTCTAACAAAATTATTGCCTGCATGTTCACTTCTGCGTCTAGCTAGCTTTGCTAGAGTTGATATAATAACTGCGTTGTGGAAGATTATAACAGCACTGTGATGGGTACACGGAAATTACAAACACTGTGCTCTGCAATGCTACTTGATAGGAGATTGGTGTGTGCGTGTGTGCATGTATATACAGAAAAAAATATATATATATTTATACTTTATATGATATATTTATATATCATACCTACTTGTGTATGTGCATATGATTATGCATGCACTCATTGGCTCCCAAACGTTTTAATTACTTTTGGACTGCAGGGTCAGAAACCTAGAGTGCCATATATGTAAAGACTTGAATTCATATAGTTAAAGTTTTGCACTAAGAGTCTGCAGATATTTTATGCAATTGGGACAAGCTCTCATATACTTTTACTGAAAGGAAACTAGCAGTCTGTTATTCTATTCACCTCATTTGTACATACATTTATATGGAAATACAAATAGTAAAGTTAATTACCTTATCATCATCCTCACAAGTCATTACATTTGAAAATGGGATTTCTGCTTTAAACATTTTACGACAATGCATGAGTTGAACTAAAAGATAGCAGACGGTCTTGAATTTCATCCTTTTGGCAGGCTTTATGTCAGACAGAATCAGTCCTGGAAATATCTAGAAAAATAAGACAGAAAAAAAAAAAAAAAAACAACATTAGCAATATACAATTTTATCAGAACTATGCAATTAGATGAGAGTAAAAGGGTACATTTTACTGTTTAAGTGAATTTTTGCTATTATTATTTTTTGGGAATTTGTATTTTAAAAATATTCATCATTAGATTGTACAACTGAACATAAAATTATAACAAGTTCAATTTACATTTCGGCTTGAATCTAACGTCAGACCTAAAATGATGCATTAAAGTGACTGTAAAGTAAAAATGACAAATATGGTATACTTACCTCCTCTGTGCAGTTGGTTTTGCACAGAGCGGCCCGAATCATCCACTTCTTGGGTCCCTCTTCTGTGCTCCTGGTCCCTCCCTCCTGTTGAGTGTCCCTACAGCAAGCAGCTTGCTGTGGGGGGCGCCCACACCAAATTACAGATCCCTGTGTCCATTAAGACACGGAGACGCAACCCGGCCCCACCCACTCTCTCTGATTGGCTGACTGTCTTTTATTGACAGAAATGGGAGCCAATTGCGCCACACTGCTGCCTTAGCAAATAAGGAGGGGATTCCCGGGCAGCTGAGAAACTCCTTCAACATTGATGGATAACGATGGGTACAGGTATAAGGGGGGTGAGGGGGCTGCTGCACACAGAAGGTTTTTTTTTTTTTTATTATTCTAATGCATAGAATGCATTAAGATAAAAAAAAAACTTTCTGCCTTCTGTGACTTCCTAAATGCTTTTCTGAAAACGATAATCCCTTTAAGGGGATAGACAAGCACTTTTAAAATGAAACCACGTCAATGGTTGGTTCAAATTTTCCTTTTTTGGGTTTTCATAAAATAGACCAGGCCAAATGCTACCTCAGATTTTGTATCATCTACACTTTTCTCCTATGGCTAGTGAACTTATGGTGATTCACATAATTATATATTATATATACACATATATATATATATATTATATATATATATACATATATATATATATTTATTTATATATGTATATTAGAGCTGCCAAAGATATGGGTTGGAATTGGATTGTGAAATGTGTAGTCAGCATAATCCCTTTGTAAACACAAAACATCAAATACTCGAAGGAGTCTGATGTGTCAGAGAGTTGTCAATATAAATCTAAACAAGCATAGAAAAAGAAGACAGCTGAGGAGATCAACATTTTAAATGTGTCCATTGGATTCTAGGAGTAGATGGCAGAGGGCACCAATAAAATTATCCAGGATATATTAAAAGCTGAACTTCTGCCAGAGTTTCAAGTGAGTTCTCAATGCATAGTGCTGAGCCCAGATCAGGAGCAATTGCTAAGACCAGCACACATTGATTCAAAGACATCCACCTGAATGTTAAAAAGAGAAATTGCAATTTTCTTTTTCACTGAAAAATTCAGCCCCAAGAAAAAAAGGAGCAAAAAAACCCTTCTGGGATTTGCCCTGCAATAGTGACAGATCCCTAGCACACACATGGCTCACTCAGCAGTGACCATAGGCTAAGAGAGACATAATTTTATCATTGTCAATACCCCAACTACACATTGAATATATGTTGCAAAACACTCTTGGTACCCCTGTGTTTAGGCTTACTACCTGGCCAAGCAAGGAAATCTACTGAAAACATAGAAGAAAATGATAAAGATTTCTCAATGATACAGTCTGAAAGGCTCCAGCAATTGTAAGTGGTGAAAGGTGTTTTTCCAGAAAAAAAAAGAAGGCACAGCCAGCAAGTCATGCTGTGCAAAAGCTGATGGTCCAGATGCAGGAGATAGATGCTATTGCCCGTGGCAACGCAGGTGAAATCTGTGCTGTTGACTTCATACAACCTATGCGGCCTATAGATAATATTCTGTTCTACTGATGAAGTTCCATGTGACTTACCATTTGATGGACTGAGGCTGGGATGATTATGACTTATGCAAAATGGAGATTTTGCTTAGAGAGGAGATAGATCATGGCTGGGAACACTGGCAAGGCTCCATTAAAGGAAGACCATCTCTCCTAGTAAATGGAGAAAGTACCTCTATAGGAGACCTAAGCTGTATCTGTGAGTGGGAGCCTGTTGTTTCTATATGTTCTGTGGCTCTAGATGCTGTACCAGGTAACCGGAAGGGGCCGAGGTCTAGGATTACCTGCCTTGATGTTTGTGCAAAAGTGTTTGCTCTCACTCTTGACAATGGAAAGGAAACATCTGTTCTGCATGTAGAGGTGCCAGAGAGCACAGGAAGCCTGTTGTATCACCATATGATCACTTGGGGGAAGTAACCAGACTCGACCCTTTGTAAGCCAAGGAAGTTGATGACACCTACTTTGGTGGTGGGTAAGACTACCTTTGCTGTGGTGAATGGTGGGACTGCTACTATATTATTAAATATAAATGGTTATGAGACTGTCAATTGTGGGGGTGACCCCAGTTGGTAGGCACACTCTTGATGTACAATTCGGGCTCCACAGCTATCACCAGACCTCGTCCACTGGGCCACTTTAACATATACCAGGTTCTCCCTCCTCAATAGCGGTCTAGAGGCATCCAACCCCATACACGTTTTAGCTCATAAAAAGCAACGATAACAGCCTCATGGAGTAGTTTTAAAAATTCAACTTTTTTTTAGATAGGGATATAATCTCACATAGTAATAGAAGAGACATGCATATGGAAAAAACACAACAAGACGGCTGCTGTTCTCAGCGTGATGACATCACACTTCACATAACTCCGCCCTATGCGTTTCATCATATGGTGACATTGTCATGGGCTAGTGAACATCATTACACTATAAATGGTGTCCTTCCAGAAGGGTGGCTCCATGCTCTGCCATATGCACTCCAAAGACCGGAACCAACATAACTTGCTGGAACCAGAAGTGGCTAAAAAACATATGCATTCCAAAGACTGGATGTGCAAATTAAATTGATCAACTTCCAGTTTGGCCTCCAATCTGCACAGTCCCACATTATCAGAGCTAATTAAAACTGGAAAACACCCCGGTTTTAAATATTCTAAAAAAAGGAAGCAATATAACTAATAAAAAATATAAAATAGTTACTCATAATCTCAACTCTATAAAATAAATACAAACAAAATTCGCACCACAAGTTAAATATTATTATCTTGAGGGCAATAAATTTAATACAAGATTCAAGTACTTAAAACTGTAGAACTGATAACATTTTATATAATGTACAATAATCTCTATAGTGTTTTAAACAATATGAAAATTTACATAAGGCAGAATCAAATTTTAGAAACTATGTCACACAGACATCTTGAAAATTATTCAAATATGAATCTTCTTGATGGGTGCAATTATGTTTTTCCTTATAAACTGGCTTTTATGTTCTAATCCTAACCATGTTAGATTTGGCAACTGTCCAGACTAATAAACCCTTTACAATTAGTGTTCTTGCCGACCACCCACAGTATATATATACAGTACGTCATTACTTTGACGATTAATACTGGGGTTATGGAAGCAGCTAGCTGCCATAACCGCAGTATCATTTTTTTCTGTGGCCAATTCAGCATCTGCTAGAAGTGATCCTGGAGGCAGATTCATCACGGGATCACTTTTAGGGGCGTCAGGAGAGGTGACTCCCCCCTCCCACCGCTTTACGTAAACCCGGAAGCGATCCGATCCAGCTAATGGCTAGGCAGGAAGACGAATGAGGGCAAGATGGCCCCCACTTGGCTTTATGCTCTTAGAGGACCAGAGCGATCTCTAACATCACTTTCGGTTCTCAGGCATGAAGAAATTATTATTTTTTTTTTTTTTTTTTAGTCAAAGTATCACTTTTCTTTTTGCTTTTGCTTTTAGGGGTAAATGAGAGATCTTTTTTTAACTCAAATCTCTCAATAAAGAGGACCGGTCATGCTTATTTCTATTACAAGGGATGTTTACATAAAAATAAAAAGTAGAACTAAAAAGTAAAAAAAAAAATAAGAAAAAAAATTTAAAGTGCCCCATCCCTCCCTGCTCACGCCATATGTAAACGGTGTTCAAACCACAAATGTGAGGTATCGATAGGAGATTTTTAAGTACCCTAGTTTGTTGCCATTACACTTTTAAAACATGACAGGTTAGCTATCTATTTCCTTGGCTTAACATCATCTTCCACATTATACAAAAAAAATTGGGGTTACTATTGTGTTTTTTTTTAAATTCATTAAAGTGTATTTGTTTCCAAAAAAAAAAAAATTACGATTGAAAGACGGCTGCGAAAATGCAGTGTCACATAAAATATTACAAAAATCGCCATATTTATTCTCCTAGGGCCTCTGCTAAAATATATATATATATATATATATATATATATATATATATATATATACCGTATTTATCAGCGTATAACACGCACAAGCGTATAACACGCACCTTCACTTTAAGAGGGAAGTTTCAGGAAAAAAACATTTTAAATATTTAAAAATAACAGTATACTGCCCCTTTCATTAAACAGCCCCCCTATACATTTCACAGATCCCCCCAATGCACAGTACATACCCCCTTTTATTTCAAAGCCCCCTTTACATTGCACAGCCCCCCTGCACTCACAGGAAACCCCCAGTCTCCCGGGACAGCCCTGCAAGCGTTCTCTAAAGTAAAAAAAAAATCACTACCAGACCCTTTTCATAGATGTTTCCTTTGTGTCACTGTTATTGTAAGCCGATGCCTTTAAATACCTCAGTAGCTCCGTTCGTACATGGCCGGTCATGTGACTGCTTTCCTCTGACGTGTAATGGACTGTCATGTGATCGCTCTCCTCCACCAATCTGAAATTACACTCAGAGGAGGAGGAGGGGCGGGAGGAGGAGAGCAGCCAGCACGAACAAAGCTAGCAAGGTATTTAGAGGCAGCATTTTTCAAAGACATAATGTCGGAACGATCTATAAAAAAGGGCATGATTTTTTCTTAACTGCAGAGTACGCTGGCAGGGCTGTCCCAGGGCCAGGAGAGGAGGGGCAGCCAGCCTGACACCACTCCAATGTGTGGATACCCGGGGAGGACTGCCCGATCCCCGCCCCCCCCCCTCCTGGAAAAAAAATATCGGTGTATAACACGCACCCACTGTTTGCACTATATTTTCAGGGGGAAAAAGTGCGTGTTATACGCCGATAAATATGGTATATATAATGTTTGGGGGTTCTAAGTAATTTTCTAGCAAAAAATACTAATTTTAACGTCTAATCAAAAAGTTCCTGAAAAAAAAAAGGCCTGGTCAGAAAGTGGTAAAAATATAGAATATAGTAGTATCATAATCCCTAAATCTAGAACATGTATCTCCTGTTTACTGGCTTCATTTTGTAGGATGATTCCCCTATCATTATTATTCAGATCTTGAATGAAGCTATTAAGCAACTTTAGATTGCCATTTCACAGGAAGTGGACATCATCTATACCTTCTCCACAGGATACGCTTAGATCTGCATTCTGTGAAGAGGATGTCCTCCTCCCATTTGGCCATGAATAAATTGCCCATACTAGGCAAAAATGTTTTGCCCATTCCGACGCCTCGGTTTTGTAGATAATAAAATCCTCCAAACCAAAAGTAGTTGTGTCTCATTGAAAAATCCAACAATTGAAGCACAAAGACCCTCTGGATAGAAGGAAGCACTTCATCTTGCCATAGAAAAAAAATGAACCACTTCAAACCAATGTTAATAGGATATAATGGCGTAAATGGGTGCCACATAAGCTGTGGCTAAAATGTAGCTATACTTCCTTCATACATTTTTTAATATGAAGAGAACCTAAGTTGTATCCTTTAAAATAAGATGGTGTTTGAATTACAAGTGGTTGAAGGAACTCATTTACTGTATATATCTTTCCCCACTAGAGGTAACAGCCTCAGTGTCACTAATTATTGGTCAACCTGGGGGATAGAATCCTTATGTACTTTAGGCAAATATACCTGCCTTCTTTTTAGATCTGATCAGCATCCCCCCTCAGGTGCCTCTTTTATTTTGATACTTCTTTTTACACTTTGCCTTTCTCGAGGAAAACAAGTGGGCCTGTAATCTCCTCTATAATTATGGGCAGAATAATTTCTCCCAATTTCCCACAGATCCTCTATGGCAGGGATCCTCAAACTACGGCCCTCCAGCTGTTGCAGAACTACACATCCCATGAGGCATTGTAAAACTCTGACATTCACAGACATGGCTAGGCAGAATGGGAATTGTAGTTCCTGAACAACTGGAGGGCCATAGTTTGAAGACCCCTGCTCTATGGGGTAGGGAGGATGTGTTCATAGGATGATGTGTAATATAATGTTCATTCCCTTCTAATAGTTCCTCCTCTCTTGCAAGGGGTGCGTACCTATTTTAAACAGCTAATTCATTTACCGTAATTTCTATAGCTATCTGATTGTTCCCTGAAGGCTTTTCTACATGTTTTCTAGTATCACCATTTCCATATACAGTACCCGTTTCACTAATCCCCTTCTGGGTGTCTCGACCCTTTTTTTTAATAAATGCTGTATTTTTAATACTATCTTATCTTGGTGTTTTATAACTTAAAACGTGTAGGGGAGTTGGATGCCTCTAGACTGCTATTGAGGAGGAAGAATCTGGTATATAGTAAAATGGCTCAGCTGAACCTGTGTGAGTGCAGGAGGTCTGGTTAAGATGTGGAGTCTGTTAGCTATACTAAACGAGGCTTCTGTGGGTAACCATGAGGGAGGGGGGGTCTGCAGAGCAGGCGGTAGTTAAATGCACATGGGCTTCTGCAGAGGTTAACCCTCTCAACACAGAAGGACCAAGTGGGGGCGAGTGCGCAGCAGGAGTTTTGCCCATGACCCATAAAATAAAGACATGGAACAGCTAATTGACCCAGAGCCTGAGAGGCTAATGGTGAATCCCTAATCTGGCAGCGCTCTGGGAGAACACCAGGTTATTGTATGGGGTGCCTCCAGCAGAGTGGAAGTGCCATTTAGAAACCACCTCTAGGACGTCAGTAAATTTGTCTCTCCACATTACCAACAACAAGGACCCTAGGAAGGTCTTAGATGTGAAATCAGGGGTACCTTTTTATGAGGGACATACTGGGAGAAATATTCAAACTCTGAAATGTACAGCCAGTGTATACCTTGCTGTCTCCTCCTCAGTTGGAAAAGTTAATACTGCAGAGTACTGCTACTTGCAGTAGGGTTATACAGGCTGTACTGCACAAAGATGGCCGATATGGGAATTCTGTGGTACAATGTTTGTCAGTAATGTTGAAAATTGCCTCACAGTGCATTGCCAGGTTGTTTCCTAGTAGTGTTGTGTATGAGTGGCACTGTGGAGGACAGGGTTATTGGTTAAAGTACTAAAGGACTCGGGAGTGTTTAAAGAGATTGGGGCCACCAATCTGAAAATAAGTTACATGGAAAAATTTCAGTTGCTTGTGGAGTGTAACAGGCAGCATGAAACTTTGTGATGGTCCCATGGGGAACCGCTTGTCTGTGTGTGGTCCCGCCTCAGACAGTGTCCTAACAAACACTGGGAAAAGAGGTGTTGATTACATTGACAATAATGAGGTGTGCAGTCACTTGTGGAATATTATGGTTGATGATATACAGAAAAATGTGTTGCTAATCTCTGATGCTTTGGTTATCAAGGACATCTGGGAAGGGGTTGCTAACCCTAAAAGACAGATTAAAGTGGTTGAGGTTGGTACCAGAAATAAAAGGGGTGGTCTATTTACAGATACAGGAGAAGAATGCCCTCCTCAGATTCATGACAGTAGTTTTGGGGTCAGAAAAGTTAGAAAAATTAGAATACATTAAGAAAGTGAAAGTATGCCCAGGACCCCAAGGCCAAAAGTTGAAGGGTTGGTAGATGGACCAGTAGGGCCCCGTTAAGATTGCAGAAAAAGTGCACACCATAAGACTTGGGAAAGTCCAATTAAACCCCATAGATCAGAGTTCCCCTTTAAAAGTAAAAAGGAAAGTGGTGAGAAGCAGAAAGGGACTGGATTAGGTGGTTTCTGGCACAGAGATGCCAAAGTAAGGGGATTGTGTGTTCTGCCCTCTTGTGCAAAACAAGAGTGTGTGTATGTGTGTGTATGGGGGGGGGGGAGGGGGTATGTAACAGTGTGAGACTCTGCCACTGTGAAGACAAAGGAAAAAATTAAAAAAGGGGTTCTCAAGGATACAATTTAGGGCCCTCCAGGGTGTCAGATCTGAGAAGAGAAAGGTGGTTTTTCATCTTTCTCTGGGTTCTGTAATTCCTGGATGATGATCTCAAGCTTTGAAGAGCTTTGGGTGGGAAGAAGCCCTCAATTCAATGCCCAGGTCTTGCTGAAGCAGGGTGGTTGGGCAGGTGTTCACAGACATAATAAGTTAGGACCTAACAATGGTTTGGGGCTCCACTCAAATGACTCCAACCTTCCTCAGAGGTCAATGAAGCTGCATGGGGGCAGCCAGAGCATGTATGTCTGTACAGTGCAGGTTCGGTCAGTGATAGAGCAGCAGGGAGCTGCAAGAGAGGGATTCTAAGGAGCGGTGTTAGCTGGTCTGGAGGACCAAGACAAAAAGAGAGAGCCAGGAGACAGAACATTCATGTTGATGGGGAAACCCCTACATCGACAACTGATTTCTGTGTTACCTTCTACATTCTTTTAAATAAGAGTGGGTCAGCAATCCCTGAAACAGCATTTCCGGAGCGGACTGAACTTACTGGCAGGAACTTGAACAGATGGGTTGGGGTGCTGCTATCCCACCTAAAAACACAACTTTGAGTAACATAGTAGTATAGAAGTCTCAGGATGCTGTAGTCCAAAACTTGACTATAACTCAATCCCAGATTTCTTGTATTCAAACAATTCTCTTTTCACAGTAATGTGAAGAATACAAATCTCACAGAGGATGAACTGTGACATAAATTTCAATTACAGCACATTCACCCTAGTCTGGTTTCACCTCTTTGGTCTGGCAACAATACATGAAGCAGTTCACAATTCAATAGTCCTAACACAGTCAATGCTGTTTTAGATTGGCTGGTACAGGAACTCTACACACATCAAGTCTTCACATAATCCAGTTAATTGGCCAATCAAAAGTTTTGGATTTTTTGCCTAATCCTATTTGGCATATTTTAGCAAGTCCATATCTGATAACAAACCCTGTAGATTATTGGTAGCAAGTCCTCATGCTACTCACCCAACTCCATTCTACTGTCCCACAATAAATTTGCCCATATCCGAGATTCACAATTCTACATTTTGGAGGGGATCTACTTAAACAGGAGCATTCAGAATCTGGTCCAGCTGCGCATGGTCGCCAATCAGCATCTAACTTCAGCTCCTTCAATTAACCACTTAAGCCCCGGAAGATTTTACCCCCTTCCTGACCAGGGGGTATTTTGCGATTCGGCACTGCGTGACTTTAACGGACAATTGCGCGGTCGTGCGACGCTGTACCTAAACGAATTTGACGTCCTTTTTTTCCCACAAACAGAGCTTTCTTGCTTTCTTTTGGTGGTATTTGATCACCTCTGCGATTTTTTGATCATGTGCTATAAACAAAAAAAAGCATCAATTTTGCAAAAATAACAATATTTTTCATATATTTTATATGAAGTCCCCCCCAAAAAAAAAGTAAAAATCTATTTTTTTTAACATTTTCGGCCAATTTGTTTTATGCTACATATGTTTGGTAAAAAAAAAATCGCAAAAAGCGTATTTTGATGGGTTTGCGCAAAAGTTATCACGTTTACTAACAAAGGGAAAGATTTTTGTCATTTTTGTTGGGTTTTTTTTTAACGCGTAATGGCGGCGATCTGCGATTTTTTTTGCGGGACTGCGACATTGGGGCGGACAGATCGGACCCTTGACTGACATTTTTGACACTTTTGGGGTTACCAGTGACATTACTACAGTAATCAGTGCTATACATATGCACTGTTACTGTAAAATGACACTGGTAGTGAAGGGGTTAACTTTTTTTGAGAGGGAGGGGTGGTGTGTGTTCCTAGGGGCGTGATTCTAACTGTGATTGGCTGTGGCTTGAGATGTATGAACAGTGATCAACGGTCCTACATAGTAGAACCGTATGATCACTATTCCTACACAGGGGAGAATGACAGGCAGCTTGTTTACATCAGCCACCTGCCTTTCTCCCGCTGTCACGGGCGATCGTGAGTGCCCGGCGGACATCGGGTCCGCCGGGCACACGCGCGGGGGGGTCCGTGACTGAGCGGGAGCTGGATTGCTCACCTTGGGATCCCCCTGGGTTACCATTAGCAACTGCAGCATGCACAATTTAACTCTTTACTCTCCAGGTCAGTCAATGAAAAGCCTAGGGGATGTCATTTTTTTTTTTTTTTTTGTGGTTTTATTTAAATTAGGGATGGGAGAAGGGAAGAGTGGGATACTCCAACTTTAACTATTAACAATAGGTGAGGACTCCTGTCTGAAGATGCAGCTAGGCTGCTGATTCACCTTGAATTTAGGATTACTTATTAGGATGAATTATCTTCGGGATACTCACCTAGTACCCACTTTCACTCGACCTGCTGACACCCATCCTCTGACTATCCTACACTGGGATGCCCCCCCCCTCAGGTCAGGCCCCTAGACACGGTCCCCTGTACTCATGATAGTGTTTTTCGAGGGTCTCCAGTGTCTCTACCCCCTCAGTCAACTCTCATGGACCTCTGGGTTCAGCTCCTTCCTTCCTGGTCCCCAGGCCGACTACCTGTGACCGCGTGCCACTGCTACAGAGGAGGAGGCAGCCGCCACCCTCCCTCCACGACTCTGCTCACCAGCCAAAGACCCCTCAGCACATGTGCTCCTGGATATTATACCACACCCCACAATGCACCGAGACAATCAGTCTGTGCCTATCACTGGGGCTGTATCAAAGTCTGTGTACCCATTGGTCATATTTCCTCCACTGTCCAATATTCCTCCCTATTGGACCAGTATGAAACACTCCCTAGACCAGATGAATCACACACTGAGAACCATGAGGAGACCTAACTCACAGATCCTGCTCTCTGGTAGGCAGAAAGCAATATAGATTTGCCTGCTCCTCTGATAGGCAGACAGAGCCAAAAACTATACTCTCTCACTAGCACCTACCTAGGAGGGTGCTACATATAGATACATTGTGGGTACAGTAAAAGGTATAGGATAAATGTCTTACCAGTTTATTGGTTTTTAGTTTTTAATTGCTAGCACAGTAGAACATTAATATCACGGCATTTGCTGCTGAGTACTGCTGCTATTTGTGTGAAAGTAGTGGTCTCTATGCAGTGGTCCAATGTGCACACTGCTGAGTCAAAGTTACAAAGTTGTAATCTGAGGGGAGCATGAGGTTTGCTGACTGGGAAACTCTAGATCTGACTCAATGGGTAGAGGCATCCAAATGCTAAAGAAATAACTCTGTTTCTACACAGATAGCAGCAGTCCTTTTCTTGAAGTTATGCTAAGACACCCACATTTTAATGGCCTTGGGAAACCACAAAAAACAATGAGACAAGGAGGACATTTATTAAATACATTTTCTGCACTTTCAGTGCCAGTTCACACCTCCTCATCAAAAATGCATGGATAGTAGATTATATGGTTTTCAATGGCATAGTTCACACCAGTGTGGTCAGTTCCAGTACCAGAAAACATAGAACATGCTGAATTGTTTCTGCACTGAACTGTACTGGAACGCGGTAAAATGCATCAAAATCGCACAGGAACACACCTAAATGCACCAAAAACCCACTAGAACACACATGTCCTTATTTAACCTCCAGTCCTCGTACCCGCGCTATAGCTGAAAGACAGCTACAGTGTGGGCCCTAACTGTCGGGACCGCGTCCATGTACGACCTTCCGAAAACCGGCTCCCAGCGCGTGCACATCGGGGAAAATCTGTGTTGGCCCTGTCCCTTGGACACAGCCAATCACAGATCGTGGTAAATGGCCAATCACAGCTGCCATTTACTACGTGATCAGCGTGTCCAATGAAAGATGATCTCAAATGAAAACATATGAGATCATTTCTCATTGACAGCTCTCCTTCCTCACACGGAAACCATGTGTGAGGAGGGAGAGCTTCTGTGCTGCAGAGTGAGTGATCTTCAGTCATTTACCTAGCAAATATAGTGCCCAAACAGTGCCCATCAGTGTCACAGTGCCAATCAGTGTCACAGTGCCCATTGGTGTCGCAGAGCCCATCGGTGTCACAGTGCCTATCTGTGACACAGTGCCATTAGTCATTAGTGCCACAGTGTTACCCTGCCATCAGTGCCACAGTGCCCATAAGTGCCATCAGTGCCCACGGTGCCATCAGCGCCACAGTGCCCATCAGTGCCCACAGTGTCATAAGGCATTAGTGCCACAGTGTCACTGTGTCATAAGTGCTATCAGTGTCATGTGTCAACAGTGTCACTGTGTCATCGGTGCCCACAGTGCCTACATGTAATCAGTGCTATCAGTGTTATCAGTGCTATCAGTTTTATCAGTGCTGCAGTGTCATCAGTGCCATCAGTGTCACTGTGCCATCATTGTCACCATGTAATCAGTGCCATCAGTGTCACTGTGCCAGTGCCCATCAGTGTCCACAGTGCCATCAGTTATCAGTGTCATCAGTGCCAGTGTCATAAGTGCCATCAGTGTCACTGTGTCATAAGTGCCATCAGTGTCACGTGAGATCAGTGTCACTGTGTCATCAGTGCCACAGTGTCATCAGTGCCATCAGTTTCACCGTGTCATCAATGCTATCAGTGTCATCAGTGTCGCAGTGTCATAAGTGCTGCCATCATGTGTCATCAGTGTCACTGTGTCATCAGTGCCATCAGTGTCATCGGGTCTTCAGTTGAACTGTGTCTCACCATGCCTCAGTGTCATTAGTGTCACAGTGCCATAATGTCATTAGTGTCACAGTGCCCATTGTGTCACAGGGCCCATAGTGTCATTGATGCCACCGTGCCATCAGTGTCACACAGTGCCACATATTAGTGCTGCTAGCTCCATCAGTGTTACAGTGCCATAAGTGCAATCAGTGCCGCATATCAGTGCTGCCAGTGCCATCAGTGTCACACAATGCTGCATATTAGTGTTGCCAGCACCATCAGGGTCACAGTTCCATAAGTGCCATCTGTGTCACATTGCCATCAGTGTCACACAGTGCTGCATATCAGTGCCGCTTAATCAGTTGAAGCTCAACAGCACCCATCAGTGTAGCTAATTAATGCTGCTTATCAGTGGACATCTGCACCGCCTCTATAGTGCCCATCAGTGCAGGCATATCAGCTCCGATCTGTGCTGCCTCATTAGTGCCCATCAGTGCATGCTTATTAGCATCTGTGCAGGCTCATCACCACCAACAATGTCTAAACAATATTTTTCAGCTAAGAATACAATATTCTTTTTTTTTCTTCCTTCTTGGAACACACAATCACTTGGGCATCAATTTGATTGTGTGTCACCTGTATTCCGAGTTCCTGGGCCTAGGACCTAGGTTGGATGTAGTTTGTTTACTATCACCAGTTATGTTAAGGGTATTAGGCCTCTACCTGGATCCCTCCTTGTTTTTGGTTTGGTTTCAGGTATGGGCAGGGTATGCACCTCGGTGCGCAATGAGTTTTTGTTTTTTGTTGGGCAATATGTTTTTTCCTCGTGGTGCTGGTTTGTACGGGGGATGCTGCTCCTGAGATGCCACTCTGATCTTCCCATGTTCCTGCTGCTGTTTCTCTTCCCTTCACCTGATCATAGCTAACAGTACTGATAATTCTTTCTTGGAACGTATGGGGGCTTAACTCAAAATTTAAACGGGCTTTGCTATTCCAATAAGGAAGGGGGGGGGGGGGGTTAGCCGCGCTTAGTTGTTAAAAGGCAGCCAGTACATTGGTAAATCAGACCAAGTAAAAATAGATAAAAAGTGTACAGCACCAAATGTAAATTGATAACATTTATGAAGAACTCAATAAAGACCAACGTCCATAAACAGGTGCATGAAGTCAGTAGTGAGTAAGAAGAGGAAATCCAACACCATACAGCTTAGATCTCAGATCTTGGAGAAACCATGTGTTCTAGTAAAAGATGTCTCCTTACCGTAATGTTTGACCCCCAGTCAAGAGAGGTCAAACTGGCATAGATCAAAGAACTGGAAACCCAGAGTATGCGGTATCTCCAATGATAGCTGGCACCAGGTCAATCACACTCGGTCCTTAAATGGTGTTAATGCCAAATGAATTCTCATCTCTTAAGTTCCTTCACATAGATGGTTAAGGATGCCCTCATTTATCTCATGTCTGCGCTCTTTACAGCTCCACGAGTAACTACCGCTGCATCAACATCAACGTTCCAAGAATCCACTCCGCACAATCCTCAATAAGCCTTCTTCGTGAGTCTGAGCCCATTCGTTCCAGCACTGTGCATGAGCCTAGGACGCGGAAGTGAGCCTGCAGGGCTTTCTGTGGGTGCACCCGATGAAGAGGAGGAGCCAGGAGCGCCACGAGGCACCCCAGAAGAGGAGGATCGGGGCTGCTTTGTGCAAAACCCTTACACAATGCAGGTAAGTATAAAGTGTTTGTTATTTTTATTTTAAAAAATCTGAACCTTTAAAACCCCTTTAAAGCTGACCTCTAGCCTTCTCCTCAGTTTTGCGCAGTTGTACAGGCTCCTGTCCTCCTGACTGTACAACTGCGCAAAACTGAGGAGAAGGCTAGAGGTCAGCTTAAAAGGAGTTGTAAAGGTTCAGATTTTTTTAAATAAAAATATCAAACACTTTATACTTACCTGCACTGTGTAAGGGTTTTGCACAAAGCAGCCCCGTTCCTCCTCTTCTGGGGTGCCTCGATGGCGCTCCTGGCTCCTCCTCTTCATTGGGTGCACCCACAGAAAGCCCTGCAGGCTCACTTCCGCGTCCTAGGCTCGTGCACGGTGCTGGAATGAATGGGCTCAGACTCACGTAGAAGACTTATTGAGGATTGTGTGGAGTGGATTCTTGGAACGTTGATGTCAATGCAGCAGCAGTTACTCGTGGAGCTGAAAAGAGCACCGACGTGAGATAAATGAGGGCATTCTTCACCATCTATGTGAAGGAACTTAGGAGATGTGAATTCATTTGGGATTAACACCATTTAAGGACCGAGTGTGATTGACCTGGTACCAGCTATCATTGGAGATACCGCGTACTCTGGGTTTCCAGCTCTTTGATCTCTGCCTGTTTGGCATAGCTCAAAGCTACGGAAAACGCAGTGATTGGATGGCGAAATGCGTTTAGCGAGTGGCTGAGCGTACCTTGACGTCACTTCCGGCCGGTGAAGCGCACGCTGTGGGAGCAGCGTACCACCGAGCCGCGCTCTATCTGCCCAGTTATTTCATTTATGTTGTAAGTAGATTTCTTTTATCAATAAATGGTTTCCATACATACTTCATCATGGATGGCTTCTCATTATTCTTTACGAGGGGACTCTGGATATAAGAAGGGCCATCTCCAAGGATCTCTCCCACTAAAGTGAACATCCAAAGCTGTGGCTGGAAAAAAAGCTGTGACTACACAAAAGGATTCTTACACAATGCCAGAATACTAACGTCTTGTGGTAAGTAGGCAACCATAGGGGGAACACCTCACACGTTATTTCAAGTGAAGCACAGAAGCACTTTTTTTCTGCACTGAATGGACACTTTATTGATTTATATATATTAATATATGGACATTTTTTATATATATTTTTTACATAATTTTTATATTGTATGAACTCACTGAATAGGTTGATGTTATATTGATTGCATTTTTTTGCACATTGGTGTATTTTGAACAATTTCAGCATATCATTAATAGCAGCGCTGTAATAATAATTTTTCAATTCCTCCACTCTTCCCTCCGATTTTCACCCTAAGGATATGCAGGGGCTCCTGGACTCCCTGGCACTTGGGTGGCTCTCAGATGGAGAACGTACGGTCTTAGTAGCACCTTTTACCACCCTGGAGGTCCTGAATGCTATCCAGTCCTTTCCCTCGGGGAAGGCCCCGGGACCTGATGGCCTACCAATTGACTTCTATAAATCCTAGGGGGAGTTGCTGGCCCTGTGGTTGGCCTCTCTGTATACCAAGTGCTTGGCAGAAGGGAAGTTACCCGTTTCCATGTATCAGGCTCATATCATCCTTACAATATCCAAACGCATTATCTATTTCGATACCTATGAATTTCCCATGTCTCCAAAGCTCTATTTCAGCACTCCTCAGATTGCATTGTGCAGCCTGCCTTTGGAGGGGGTGCTCCGCTTGGAGTGCGGGGCAAAGCCCTCCTCCCGTCTCTATTCCCACCTAGTCTTTGTGTCCTTGCCCCCCCTGGTTGGCTCTTGCTGGCAACTGGACATTCCGGAGCTTGACGACGAGGACCGGGATGATATCTAGGATCTTCCCTTCGAGACTTTGGTCTCCTTGCGAGACCACCTCAAAATAAATCATAGGGCCTATTTTACCCCCTACAGACCCCACAAAATGAATCCATCACATTCTCCTAATTGCTGGGGATGTGGCGGCACCCCGAGAGACTTCTCCCACGTTTTCTGGTCCTGCCCAAAGGTAGTCTGCTTCTGGAGTGAGGTCTGAGATTTAATTAATCTGGTCACGTCTCTTTTCATTAGGCCCACTATGGAAGTCTTTATACTGGGCTTGGTTGAACCCTTGGCACTGACTAGATTGGAACGCACTCTGATCAGCCTTCTTTTCTATGCCAAAAAGTCCATCACGATGCAGTAGAAACGACCCTCTCCGTCCTCCTTCACCTTTTGGAAACAGCTTGTAAAATAAAAATCTACCACCTTATAAGGACACGTACACTCACATGGGATGCCCAAAGAAATATGATAAAGTATGGCATAAGTGGCTAGCGGAACCCTCGACGGCTTCCTGCATGTCCTCAGATGGTTGAGTCTCTCGATGGTCTTTTTATCCCTCACACCTCCATTTATGGTACATAGGTTTATTTGTCATGGGAAAATGCATGTGAAATGGCATACCTCATGTCAGTTCTTTGATGATTTGCTCCCCCCCCCTTTCATTTGCTATGTTACCCTTCGGCTACACTAAGTCTCTTACTCCTTTTGTATTTGACTGTGCAGTGTCTGCAAAGTATAATCACAGGACCTAGTTTATTGCACTGTGACAGATTGCCCATGTTTTGTTTTTTGCAGTTTTTTTTTTTTTTTTTTGTATTTTTGTTTTGTTCTATTGATTACTACAGTATGTTTTCTATCAAAAAAAGATTTTTAAAAGAAAAAAAAAAATACAATATTCTTAGTGCGGCCGACGAGAGCAACGGATTCCTCTTTGGATTCTGACTCTGATGTAAATTACGAGCCAGTCCTAAGCAGTGAGACACTGACAAACTCAGAGGAAGAAGATAGTCTGCCCGCCAAACGAAGGCGTTCTGGTGAGGAGGAGGCATTGGCTTCCACCAGCACTGCAGTGCCATCCACCTGCACCGCAGTATCTTGGCAAGAAAGGCCAAGTAATAGTGCGGTGTCTCCTCAGCCCCAAAGAGTTAGGACCCATGCAAGTCTTTCCTATGCCCTTCAGAACCCTTTGTGGCTTCCTCCAAACTCAGGAGAAGCTATGATCCCCCCTTTCACTGTCCAGCCAAGGGTCCAGGTGAACACTGAGAATTTTTCCCCAGTAGATTTCAGTGATGCCCAGAACCAGATGTTTAATGATAATGAGGTTCCTACATTATAACAACAATACCCAGTGCCCTCCCCGAAATGACTCAAAATATGACAATCTTTATAAAATTCGGCCACTTCTAAAAAAATTTCGGAAATATTCCCCCAGTTATTTTCCCCTGGACCAACATATATGCGTGGATGATTCGCTTGTCAAATGTCAAGCAATTTGTCCCCAGCAAAATGGCCCGCTATGGGTTGAAAGTTTATATGCGATCAAGCCACGGGGTACACATATGCCTTCATGGTGTACGAAGGGAAGAACACCCAGCTGTTTACCCCTGAATGTCCAGACTACTTAGCATCAAGCGAGAAAGTTATTTGGGACCTCATATACCCACTCCTGGAAAAAGGCTATTATCTATATGTAGATAACTTCTACACAAGTTTTCCCCTGTTCTGCAACCTTCACAGGAAGAAGACTCCAGCATGTAGCATCGTAAGAAAGAACAGAGCTTTCCTCAAAGGCTCATTATTAAGAAGCCAAGAAGAGAGGAGTCGGTGAGTCTGCGGAACAAGGAAATTCTGTCTGTGAAGTGGAGGGATAGAAGGGAGGTCTATCCTGAGTGTCTGGGAGTACCTATTACTACCTGAGTGTCTGGGAGTACCTATTACTACCTGAGTGTCTGGGAGTACCTATTACTACCTGAGTGTCTGGGAGTACCTATTACTACCTGAGTGCGACTGACCGGGCTGTGTGTCGGCGAGTGTTGTGCGACTGACAGTGTTGTGCGACTGACAGTGTTGTGCGACTGACAGTGTTGTGCGACTGCCCGGGCTGTGCGACTGACAGGGCTGTGCGACTGACAGTGTTGTGCGACTGACAGTGTTGTGCGACTGACAGTGTTGTGCGACTGACCGGGCTGTGCGACTGACCGGGCTGTGCGACTGAGTGTTGGGCAACTGAGAGTGTTGTGCGACTGACCAGGCTGTGCGACTGAGTGTGGTGCGACTGAATTGGGCTGTGAGACTGTGAGTGTGGTGCGACTGAACCGGGCTGTGAGACTGGGAGTGTTGTGCGACTGACCGGGCTGTGAGATTGTGAGTGTTGTGCAAGTGAGTAAAGCGGAGTACCAGAGGGTGAGAAGGTAGCGTTAGGAAGCCAGGAAATAGCCACATAGGATAGACTTAAATTACTGAATCCCCATTAGATTAGATTAGTAGGTACAATGCCCGGCGGGTGTGGAGATGCGACTCGGTGTACATCTTGTAATATGTATGCGTTCCTCAGACATGTGATCGAGGGCGAATACAAATGCGCAAAATGTAAGCACGTTGCTTCCCTGGAAGCTCAGGTCCTGAATCTAGGGAAGCAGCTGGCAACACTGAGACGAATGTCCATACCGGAGGAGAGCCGGGATCGTACCAGTCAGGTGCAAACAGGGGTCTGCACAGAGGTGGGCGGAGTATTGGAGGTGCAGGCATCAGAGCAGAGTAGAGGGGTGACAGTTAGGAGGGGTAGAAGGGGACAAGGCAAGGAGGCTGATCCTGGGCTGGAGCACCCCAATAAATTCGCCCCGTTGCGTGATGTTGGGGAAACCAGTCAGGGACCAGCATTGCTGGAGCAGAGCGACGCCCCTAGCTGCCAGGGGAAGAACTCCTCCAGTGAGGATGGGAGAAAGGGAAAGAAAAGACAGGTTCTGGTGGTAGGGGACTCAATTATTAGAAGGACAGACAGTGTAATCTGTGACAAAGACCGTGTGTGCCGAACAGTCTGTTGTTTGCCGGGCGCTCGGGTTCGGCACATTGCGGATCGGGTGGACAGATTATTGGGTGGGGCTGGGGAAGACCCAGCTGTCATGGTACACGTGGGTACCAATGACATAGGCAGAGGAAGATGGAGAGTCCTAAACTATTTCAGGGACTTAGGCGCTAAGTTGAGGAGAAGGACCTCCAAGGTAGTATTTTCCGAAATACTACCTGTACCTTGAGCCACACCAGAGAGGCAGCGGGAGATTAGGGAAGTTAACGAGTGGCTGAGGAGCTGGTGTAGTAAGGAGGGTTTTGGGTTCCTGGAGAACTGGGCCGACTTCTCAGTCGGCCACCGGCTCTTTGGTAGGGACGGATTGCACCTAAATGGGGTGGGTGCAGCCGTACTGGGTGAGAGGATGGCCACAAAGTTAGAGGGGCTTTTAAACTAGGGAATGGGGGGGAGGGTACAGATGTAGAATTAGCCAGTGGAAAGCAAGATTCAGAGGGCAGAAATGAGGGCATTAGCGGTAGGGTGTTTGGAGCTCCTATACCCAGGGTGGGTATGGGGAAAAACCACAAGAGCAGCCTAAAAACATCAAATGAGGATATTTGTAACCGGTCAAAATTACGAGGTTTGTATACCAATGCCAGAAGCCTGGCCAACAAGATGGGAGAGCTGGAGCTGCTGATGTTTGCGGAGGACTTAGATTTTGTGGGGATAACTGAGACTTGGTTTGACAGCTCTCATGACTGGATGGCGACCATTCAGGGGTATTCCCTTTATCGCAGAGATAGAGAAGGTAAAAAAGGGGGAGGGGTATGTCTGTATATTAAGAACAGTATACAGGTAAATATGAGGGATGATATTAATAATGGAGCTAAGGACGAGGCAGAATACCTATGGGTAGAGCTTCAAAGGGAAGGCACGGTGGGGAAGGTAATATTGGGCGTATGCTATAGGCCCCCCCACCAGAGGGAGGAGGGGGAGGTGGACCTCATTTTACAGATAGGATTGGCAGCAAGGATGGGAAATGTCATTATAATGGGGGACTTTAATTATCCTGATATAGACTGGGCAGAAGGAACCGCACACTCAGCCAAGGCTCGGCAGTTCCTAAATGTTTTGCAGGACAATTTCATGGGTCAGATGGTGAATGCACCGACAAGAAACAATGCGGTACTTGACCTACTGATTACTAACAATGCAGACCTGCTCACGGATATAGAAATACAGGAGAACTTAGGAAACAGTGACCATAGGTCAATAAGTTTCAGTATTAATTACAGTAATAGGAAGCACAAGGGTAATATTAAGACGCTGAATTTCAAAAGAGCCAATTTCCCAAAACTGCGCTCACTGCTAGAAAATATCAATTGGGATAGAACCCTGGGAACAAAGAACACAGAGGAAAAATGGGAGTGCTTCAAGAGCATACTTAACAAAGGGATTGACCAGTGCATTCCAAAGGGAAATAAATTTAAAAGAGCAAAATGAAACCCTGGGTGGCTAAACTCCAACATAAAAATGTATATTAGTGCTAAAGAAAAGGCCTTCAAAAAATACAAGACTGAGGGGTCATTGGCAGCATTTAAGCATTACAAAGAGTGTAATAAGAAATGTAAAGATGAAATCAGGGCGGCTAAAATAGAACATGAGAGACATATAGCGGAGGAGAGTAAAAAGAACCCCAAGAAGTTTTTTAAGTATATAAACAGTAAGAAAGCGAGGCCAGAACACATTGGCCCCATAAAAGATGACAAAGGAAATATGGCCACTGAGGACAGAGAAAAGGCGGAAGTGTTAAATCATTTCTTCTCTTCAGTCTTCACAAAAGAATCGGGGGGCTACACAAACCTAGCTTGTAAGGCCGAACTAAACAACACACCTCAGGAAATACCGCCATGGCTAACAGAAGATAGATTTAAAACTAAACTAGAGAAACTTAACATAAATAAATCACCGGGACCGGATGGCTTGCACCCGAGGGTTCTGAAAGAGCTCAGCCAGGTGATTGCCAGACCATTATTCTTGATCTTTAAGGATAGTTTAAAGACGGGTATGGTGGCAGCTGATTGGAAAAAAGCCAACGTGGTACCAATATTTAAAAAGGGGCCGAGATGTATCCCGGGTAACTATAGGCCGGTCAGCCTAACATCTGTAGTCTGCAAGATTTTGGAGGGGATGTTAAGGGACCACATACAAGACTTTAGTAATGAAAATGGTATTATTAGTAGTAATCAGCATGGATTCATGAAAAATCGTTCTTGCCATACCAATCTATTAACCTTCTACGATGAAGTGAGCTGCCACCTAGATAAAGGTAAGCCGGTGGATGTGGTGTATCTGGACTTTGCAAAGGCCTTTGACACCGTTCCCCACAAACGCTTACTGTACAAACTAAGGAAGGTAGGTATGGACCATAAGGTGAGTACATGGATAGAGAACTGGCTCCAGGGGAGAGTCAAGAGGGTGGTGATTAATGGGGAGTACTCGGATTGGGCGGGTGTGGAAAGTGGGGTCCCCCAGGGTTCTGTCCTGGGACCAATCCTGTTTAATTTATTCATAAATGATCTAGAGGAGGGGATATCTAGTACAATCTCAGTATTTGCGGATGATACTAAACTAAGCATGCCAATATCTTCTATGCAGGATGTGGAAACCTTACAAGCGGAACAAAATAACGGGGTGGGCAACTACATGGCAGATGAGGTTTAATGTTGAAAAATGTAGAGTGATGCACTTGGGGGCCAGAAACCAGAAAGCAAGCTACTCACTAGGGGGGGGGGGGAACCTCTGGGTAAGTCTAGGATGGAAAGGGACCTTCGAGTTCAGCTCATGAGAAATGGGGGCAAAAACAAAAGTGTTGCGTTTATAATTTTGTTCAGTGTATGTATGTATATATATATATATATATATATATATATATATACAGTATCTCCCAAAAGTAAGTACACCCCTCACATTTTTGTAAATATTTTATTATATCTTATGTGACAGCACTGAAGAAATGACACTTTGCTAGACTGGGTGAGTCTAGGATGGAAAAGGACTTGGGGGTACTGGTAGACAACAGGCTTGGCAGTGGCATGCAATGCCAAGCCGCTGCAAGCAAAGCCAACAGAATACTGGGATGTATAAAAAAGGGGATTCACTCCAGAAATAAAGAGATTATTCTCCCACTCTACAAGACTCTGGTCCGGCCACATTTGGAGTATGCTGTCCAGTTCTGGGCACCGGTCCTCAGGAAGGATGTGCTGGAATTGGAAAGAGTCCAGAGAAGGGCAACAAAAATAATTAGGGGAATGGAGGACATCAGCTATGAGGAAAGACTACAAGCACTGAACTTATTCTCTCTGGAGAAGAGACGATTGAGGGGGGATATGATATCAATGTACAAATACTGTACTGGCGACCCTAGCATAAGGAACAAACTATTCAGAGAGAGGAGATACAATAAGACACGTGGCCATTCACTAAAACTAGAGGAAAGGCGGTTTAACCTTAAAGTGCGTAAGGGGTTCTTCACTGTAAGAGCGGTAAGGATGTGGAATTCTCTTCCACAAGCAGTCGTATCAGCTGGGAGCATTGATAGTTTCAAAAAACTATTAGATGGGCACCTTGGAGACCACAACATACAGGGGTACACAATGTACGGTTAAAAGCAAACAAACACACATCATAGGTTGAACTGGATGGACTGATGTCTTTTTTCAACCTCACTAACTATGTAACTATGTAAGGTCTACATGCTGTCTTCAATCCACAATAAGGCCCCATGCACACAGGGCATTTTTGCAGCTGCTGTTAGGAGCGTCAGGCGTTTTTTTTTTGCAGCTTCCTGATCCTGATCCGACTTGTGATGCGACTTCCATTCAAATCAATGGGCTGAAAGCCGTATCAATGACGGCTCCTAGGCAACCATTGATTTTGAATGGAGGCAGAAAAAACGCTGCCAAAAGCTGATGTGGCCAAACGTGCAATAACGCCAATGGAAAAAGCAACTAAAGCATGTTTTCTTGTCTTTTGCCTAGCGTTAGAAGTGGCTCTGCAGCTCGTTTTTTCTGACACCCTGTGTGCATGGGACCTAACACCTATGTGGAAATCCCCAGAAGGAATGGCCTAATCCAAAAGCCAACATGTGTCCACAAATACAATTTGTTCATGGGGGGGAGTGGACTTCAATGACCAAATGCTCGAACCCCATCTTTCCACAAGACGAACATACCATTGGTATAAAAAAGTCTCAATTTATTTTTTTAATTGGGCCATATACAACTCCTATATAATCTCCCGCAACTCCACTGAAAGCCCCCAACCCTTCCCTGGCTACCAGGAGGAAATCATCACTCTCCTTATTTTCCCGAATGACTCACCAGAAAACATTCGATCAGATGTGATAAGCAGACTCCCAGACCAACAGGCCAAAAACGTAAGAAAAAATGTAGGGTGTGTACCAGAAGAGGAGTTAGAAGAGATACCTCTTATTATTGTCCCCAGTGTCCTTCCCAACCAGGCCTCTGCATAGGTGACTGTTTCCGCCGTTACAATACTTCTCTACAATATTAGAAAAGTATGGTAAACGTAATTCTCAATTCCTGCCATTTATCTTCACACCCCTTATGCCACTATGCTCCTGAACTGACCCTGGCCTGTTATTCCTATACGCCTTTGCCTGCCACTTTTGTACATACCTCTGCCTGCTCCGGAACGGACCCTGGCCTGTTATTCCTGTACGCCTTTGCCTGCCGCTTTTGTACATACCTCTGCCTGCTCCGGAACTGACCCTGGCCTGTTATTCGACCATTCCTTTGCCTGCCACTTTTGTACATACCTCTGCCTGCTCCGGAACTGACACTGGCCTGTTATTCCTGTACGCCTTTGCCTGCCGCTTTTGTACATACCTCTGCCTGCTCCGGAACTGACCCTGGCCTGTTATTTGACCATTCCTTTGCCTGCCACTTTTGTACATACCTCTGCCTGCTCCGGAACTGACACTGGCTTGTTATTCGACCACGCTTCTGCCTACTGCTTATGTACAGTCCTCTGCCTGTCATGGAACTGACCCTAGACTGTTTGACCATGTTTTTTGCCTGCCTCTTGGACTGATCTTGTGCCTTGCTACTGGAGTAGTGGGATTCATAACACAGGCATCTCACATATGTGAGGGGCTCCATAACTGTTTTTCTGGATGAAAAATAATTTTTTTGTTTTCTTATTCCCAGATTAGGGTCTGGAGACCAGAGGCTTCAAAGAGATTTTGGTGGGAGAAGTTCTACCCCTGTCTCCATTCTGCCCTGACTGAGGCACTACTTCTGCCTGCTGCCTGTAGGACTAACTGCCATAATGCCTCTGACCGCCGCATGAACTGACCACACCTCTGCCGGCTACTTGTACTTTGGACCATGTTCCTGCCTACTACCAAGACCAATATTTTGGCACTGCTGACAATATCTCTGCCTGCACTGACCCTGGACTGTATATGGACAGTATCCCTGCCTGCTGCCTGTACTGACTATAAACAGTATTCCTGCCTGATGCCTGGACAATTGCGTTCGCTGTTGCTAACCAAGTCCCTGCCTGCTGCCTGGACCAGTGCTCTCCTCCTGTGGAATACTGCGCTACTAAAACCACAGGTAATGTTTTGTTTACCCTTTGCTCAGCAGAATGTGTTTTGGGGTGTAATTCTTGGTATGTGCATGCTATGTATTCCTAGAACACCTGGCAATGTTCCTTGTAATTTGGGCCACTGCATGTGACCAGGCTGTGTAAAAGTCTCAAGCATGTGGTATCGCCACACTCAAGAGGAGTAGAAGAATGTATTTTGGGGTGTCATTTTTGCTATGTACATGCTATGCGTTGGAAATATCTTATCAATTGACAACTTTGTGTAAAAAAAATGTGTTTTCATTTTTTTTTCACATTTTCCAAAAACTTCTGGAAAAAAATTACATGTTCAAAAGATTCACTATGCCTCATAGATTATACCTTGGGGTGTTTGCTTTCCAAAGTGGGGTCATTTTGTGGGTGTTTCCCTTGTCCTGGTGCTCCAGGGCCTTCAAAGGTGTACAGTAATAGGTAATCAACAAGATAGATGTGTAATTTATGCTCCTAGTACACCTGATGGTGCTCCATGCATGTTGGGCCTCTCTATGTCTAGGCTGTGAAAAAGTCCCACACGTGTGGTATCGCCATACTCAAAAGGAATAGCAGAATGTGTTTTGGAGTGTAGCTGCATGTATGCATATGCCATGTGAGAGACATAACCTCTTGTTAATGACAATTTTGTTAAAAAAAAAAAATGTAAAGATCTTTATTTTACAAAGAATTGTGGGAAAAAAATAACAACTTCACAAAACTCACCATGGCTCTTACTAAATACCTTGGAATGTCTACTTTCCAAAAAGGGGTAGTTTTGGGGGGGCATTTGTACTTTCCTGACTTGTTAATGTCTCAAGAAATGAGATGAGAGGCTATCAGTACATCAGGTTTAATCAATTTTCAATGATTAGCACCATAGCTTGTAGACTCTATAACCTTCACACAGACCAAATAATATACACTTATTTGGGTTATTTTTACCAAAGATATGTATCAGTATAAATTTTGGCCAAAATTTATGAATAAAATGTATTAATTTGCAAAATTTTATAACAGAAACTAAGAAACATTTTCGGCATTTTTTCATTTATAGCACAAAAAAAAAAAAAAAAAAAAACATTGGTGATTAAATACCACCAAAAGAAAGCTCTATTTGTATGAAAAAAAGGACCAAAAATTCATATGGGTTTAGTGTTGCATGACTAAGTAATTGTCATTCAAAGTGTGAGAGCAATGAAATTGGTCTGGGCAGGAGGGAGGTTTAAGTGCCCAGTAGGCAAGTGGATAAGGTAAAGAAAAAAGAGGGGGAAAAAATAGAACAGAACGCATCAAAAATGCACCAAAAATGCACCAGAAACACATGGGAATGCATTAAAAACACATAAAAAACGGGCATGCAAAAAAGCATCCAGAATGCATCCGGACTGCGTTTCTATGGTGTGACCTGGCCCTCAATCTGTATTTAATTTTTTTTAAGCAAACTACAATTGGGCTTAAATATAGTGTTCTATCCTACTAATCTTACTTTAACTAATAAATTCTGTACTGTCTGCAACATTCTCACACCCTATCCACAATTGTTCTTCTTGATAAATAAACAGTAGTAGCTATACGTGAACATTTCTGGCCATAACATAAAAACTGTAGTCACTTAATATAAGCTTGACAAAAAAAAAAAAAAGTTTTTACAAGTAGGAACAATCTCTGTAGGTAGACACAATGGATCCTGCAGAACTAGATCTACCCAACAGTTCCCATCTGCTCCTTTTACATTCTGGTTAACTCTCCTCCCAGTGATCAGTCCTAAACCAAGGCTAATTTCTGAATTCTTGCAATTTAACAGGATTTCTACTCAGACCCACATAGCGTGGGATACCCTTAAGGTCTTTCTCAGGGATAAAAAAAGATAACACAGTTATCCAAAACTCCACCAAATATGGAAAAAAGTTAAAATTATCGAACCTCCCCAAGTACACAGCTGAGATGTCTGAGGAGTCAGGATTTATTCAAAATCTCTCTCTCACATATATTTTTTTTTTAAACAAACATCTTCAACATCAAATAGACATACTTACCTCTACATCTGCTAGAGAGAATTTAAAACTTTTAATGAATCTCTATATGTCACCTAGATACCCATCAGAGTTGGATGCACAAACAACCTTTTTTAACAGCTCTTGCTCTCCCTCGTCCCTCAGGGGTAGATTGAAAATCGTTATATTTCCCTATTGCATTAGAAGAGATATATGAAGCACTGATGTCTTTACCCTGGAATAAAGCTTCAGGCCTGGATGGCCTACTATTCGCAATATAGGCTAAGCATAGACAGGAACTTCTTCCTGACCTTCAGGACTCTATGTCTTTAATGAGGTAGTGGAGATAACAGAACTCCCCTACTACTGAAAGTAGGCAATAATAGTAGTGATCCCTCATGGTGGTAAAGATCCTGCGTATCTAGATTCATAAAACCATATTTTCCTTCCAACCACTGACATTAAGATTATTGAAAAAAGTCATGTTGACAGATTTCTGAAGTTCATTAATGAACTTCCAGACACAGCAAAGCCATCTATATTAAGCACATACTTTTTACTGTATCTAAATTTTTAGATTCCCCCAGAGCTCAGAGACATTGGAGCTGTACTTTCTTTAGGCACTGCCAAGGCCTTTGACAGTATAGAATTCACCTATTACTTAGTGTATAATTGACCTTGGAGAAGTATGGCTTGGGCTCTAAATTTATATCCTAAATAAATCTCCTCTACTCTGCTCTGAAAGCCATGTCGGAACCTTTTAAATTTAGGCAGGGACACACGGGGTTGTCTCTTTTGCCACAGTTTTTGCAACTGCAACTGCAATATAGCCTTTGTTGTTGTTCAGTCATTTAGTTGTGTCCAAATCTTCGTGACCTCATGGACCATAGCGCGCCAGGCTTTTCCATCCTCCACTGCTATCTATCCATCTTGTTTTCTGACATCCCCATATCCTTTTTCCTTCCATGTTTCCCAGCATTAGGGTCTTTTCCAATGAGTCCTCTCTTCACATTAGGTGGCCAAAATATTCAAAATTTCAGCTTCAGGACCTGTGCTTCCAGTGAATATTCAGGGTTGATTTTCTTCAGGATTGACTGGTTTGATCTTCTTGCCATCCAAGGGACTTTGGGCTCTTTCACACGGTCCGCCTCCTTAGGCGGATCCGTGCTGCTCAGCAGGGATCGATCCGCCGATCCCCGCTGAGCCGGCGGATGACAGCTCCGTCTCCGCTTGCAGTGCGGAGAGGGAGGTGTCACAGCTCCCGCTGCCCTCTATGGGGGATCGTATGAGAGCGGACCGCCTGTCCGCTCTCATCCGATCCGATCCCTGAACGGATGAAAAAATAGGGGTTCCATCCGTCCAGATTTCACGGACAGGATCGGATACGGAAGGCAGCGGGTGTCAGCGGAGGTGTCTCCGCTGACATCCGCTGCCCCATAGAGCTGCATGGAGGATCCGATCAGATCCGCCTAAAAAACTGACAGGCGGATCTGATCGGATCGCCCGTGTGAAAGAGCCCTTTTAAGAGTCTTCTCCAACACCATAGTTCAAAAGCATCAATTCTTTGGAGTTCAGCCCTCCTTATGGTCCAATTTTCACAGCCAGGAGTAATAGGCTCTGTGAACGATCAGTTCAAATATACTGCCGCTAGCACTTATATTTAAACTGATCATTCATGGAGCCTATTACTCGCTTGTACAGACTGGTGCACTGTCGCACCAGAACCATGTTATTTTAATTTATTTCATTAAATATTTTTTACACCAATGTAACTTGCACCATGGATTCGTGTATCTATTCTCCTTGTGTCAATTGCTGAGTGTGACACTTGGTGATTGGGAGCTGATACTTTGGAAGAAAATATCCCGTGTGTCACGGTTGGAATCCAGGCTGGCATTAACTATACTTTCAACGTGAAACCTCATCCCAGTGATAGGCTGAGCGGGTTACCTGCTGATCATGAGCCTACACATCAGAGGAAACCATTCAGTGATCTATAGTGGAAATCAGGGCTGGAAGTGATTTAATCCAAGCGTGAGATTACATCAATTAAGGTGAGCACACACCCTTAGGGGGAGTCACAAGAGGAAAGGTAGAACACTACATACAACTAATCCACAGGATTGCAGCAGCAGAACATCCATTTAAGAGTTAATAGAACACTCATAATTGGAACTAATTAAAATCAAGGACTTTGATACACACTTGAAACATTTTTATCTATTGTTACAACTATATTATAACATCACTGTATATGGAAGTTAACAAAGAGATATTGTCGTGTAGTTATACTCCCTATTTTACTAGTTTTTATCTTTGATTTATTGAGAGTTTTATTGGATATATTTGCACGGTATACGGATCCTCACACAGAGAGGCTTTATGCATGTTGCATCACCATTTATTTCATATTATATTATTATATTTCATATTATTCTATTTCATATTATTCTATTGATCACACACAGTATTGCGGTATACGGATATCTACACAGTGAGGTTATATGTTTGGTATATTTTTTAAGATTCCACTACATATTTTTTTCTATATAAATTTACTGATCTCAGTATTGAAATATTTTATCTACATTAACATTTGAATGCGCAGCACTTTTAAACACATATTAGTACCTAAAGGGAACTGAGCAGTATGAGCAGCTTCACCTAATAGTTTTTCCACATAGTAGACCACGGGATTACACACATATTGCAATTGTATGGTAGTTTGAACATTCTTTGGCACTGCCCTACCATGGTATCAGAATGTAAACAGACCTCTTCCAGTCCTGTGGCCATTGTTAAGTTCCAAATTTGTTGGCATACTGATTGCAACACTTTAACAGCATCATCTTTTAGGATTTTAAATAACTCAGCTGGGATACCATCACTTCTGCTAGCTTTGTTATTAGTAATTCTTTCTAAGGCCCACTTGACTTCACTCTCCAGGATATCCGGTTCAAGGTAAGTCACTGCATCATCGTGGTTATATGGGACATTCAGATCTTTCTTGTATAGTCCTTCTATGTATTCTTGCTATCTCTTCTTTACCTCTTCTGCTCCTTTGTGGATCACTGCCTTGCAGTGGTTAACGGGCTTGTGTAATTCAGTGAAGCTACGAGACATGCCGTGTAGGCTTAGCCAAGACGAACAGGTCACAGCGGAGAATTCTGACAAAAAAGTGATCCACTGGAGAAGGAAATGGAAAATCACTCCAGTATCCTTGCCAAGAAAACCTCATGAACAGACTAGAGCCTTTAGCTGAGGTGATTACATAATGTACTGAAATGAAGGGTTTGCACTGAAAGAAGTGAGAAGAGAAGGTAGCTTTTTATACTAATGACACATTGCTATTTTGGGGGACACAGGATAATCTTTACCATCTTTGATACATTTTACTGAGTGTTTTGGTACGTTCTCAAGTTTGATCATTAACTGTAATTATTCAATTCTTCTTCCACTGAACCCCATGTAAACTTCACTCTCAAACTGTGCCCAGCCTATTAAAATTATCCACACCTTTAAATATCTAGGTATCATGTTTTTCACAAATGAAATACTTTATTCCTTTAACTCAAAGCCCCAGCTGTTTAAAAATGTGTGATATCAAATTGGGTGCTGCTTACCACTGTCACTGGTGGGTAGGGCAAATTTGATTATTATGATCTGAATGCCCCAACTACTTTACGTCTCCACAATTCCCTAATCTGAATTGCAAAGTAATAATTTAATCTGATAGACTCCTGGTTAGGTCTGTCTCCCATAGCAACGGGAGAGGATTTGCACTGCAATGGTTCCCCACCTTGTACAGAGGTATGGAAGTTCAAGAGTTAGGTGCACATATGGACCCTGGGCAGATTGCACAGAAGGACCCACTCCGCTACTGGGGATTCGTAGTGGAAAACGCTGGACAGATGGATGTGGACATTGGCTCAACATGTCCCCCCTAAATGCAGACTACAGAGAAGGTGTACATTGTTACTGGAAATCAAGATTTAACTGGAGAACAGTTGTAGTGCAAAGTACATGGTTTATGTTCATCTGTAAGAGTAGAGACCCACCTTAAGGTTGAGAATTCCCCAATGGCAGCCTTTGTCTTGTCCCAGGGCATTGATGAAGACAGCACAAAGCAAAGGTACCCCATGTGTGTAGCAAAGTGACCCTGTACAAGGTCCCCAGCATAGCCCAGAAGAACCCACCCCAGGGTAGGCACCTCATTTGACCCTCGCTTGGCGCCCAATGAGGAGGTAAAAATGGAGAACAAGACAAACAACCACCCCCTACTCCCCCCCCCCCCCCTATAAATGAAAAGAGTATAATGGCCAGCATGGCAGTAAGACAGGTATAGTAGGTATTCACATTTTTCTTCAAAAGGAGACCAGTTTTTAATTGTATTTGGTGACATAGCTACTTTACATTTGATTTCACATGTCATGTTTTATTTATTTGTAAAAAATCTTTAATTTACAAATAAACATTTAAAAAAGAAAAATCCATGACACTTGTAGTTTGCAGATGATGGTGGGCTTTCTTGCAGTGTCCTCTGCAATCTAAGTGTCATGGATAAATGCTTATTTATTTTTGTTGGCAGCCTGTATAATCTGGGTAATTAATGACATAAGAGAAAGAGGGAGGTTTGAGTCCCTCTTCTGACTACACTAGCTAATGAGTAATTTATTAGTTGTGTAAACAGCTATCTCCTGCTATTTAGCCTTGTTTTCCAACATAGCAGCTTTTTGATCCTGTTAAAAAAAAGCCTTGCTGCTTGGAGCTTACTTCTTGTTGGCTCAAAGTGACAAATATTAAATATTTATATGCAACATTTCATACATACTTAATCAAAAAAAACTTTATAGTAATAAACAATAATTATAAAAGCATTACACATTATATATTTAAGGCAAACGCTAAACATTAAACATGCTCATAATCTTTTATTTAATAGTTCTTAAGATTTCGTTAACTGTGTTATTGTAAAACATACCTTCCTTCTATGAGATGGCACAATGAAAAATGTTTCTATGTTATGCTTTTTCAAGAAACTGTTTCTTTCATGACCATAACCTGGTTCAACTTCATAATCCCCATTTAGGCACTCTAGGGTGGCCTTTGTTATGTGAACCTTCCTAGAAAAACAATTAGACAACAAGGCATATCAAAAAACTGTCTCTATAATTAATGCAAATGATTATTCTATCTCTATATCTAACATTGTGGAAATTGTATGGAGAATGGTAGGCTGGGCAATTACAGGCACCATCCCTGATATGTAAATGGGAGTTAAGTAGGGTCCAGGTATAGTAGTGAGAAGCAAGGGAAATGGGTAAGGGAAGGAGAAGGGATGAGTTATCTACCAGACCTGGGCAGTGGGGATTTGATTGTGCCACATATCCACTGGAAAAGTTTCATATAAAATTACAATATTTTATTTGTACAAAAAAGTTAGATCAATTAAAACACATACTTTCGGATTATTGATACATATGCAAGAAGGAATCAGATAATTGGAATATATACAGTGTAGTTCACTGATGGATCAACGTGTTTCACTGACATAGCTTCTTCAGGATCCAACAGTCATGTACATATTACAAAGAAAAGTATGAAGATATCCATCTCTTAAAATCAAACAGGCGTCTGTTGGATATGGTAAAGGAAGATGTTGTGAGACTCACTTCTCCCCTGTGGGATGTATGGGATGGATGTCTAGATAGGCGGTATTCATAACCTTGGCAGCTTGCGGACGTGTACTCTGACCATCTTGGAAGATTTGAGGGATTATTGGAACACAGGAGTCTTTTCTTTCATCTCTGGCTCCACCATATCTTGACCCCAGGCAGGGCGTATCCTCTCCCGCCTATCATCAAGCTTGCCATTGTGGAGAGTGTTCTCTTCATTAGGAGATACTTTTTGTCTTTCTCCCTTTTCTGCACCCCCAACACAGCGTGTTTGAAGGCAACATCTTCCTTTACCATATCCTACAGACGCCTGTTTGATTGTAAGAGATGGATATCTTGGTACTTTGCATTTCTTTGTGATATGTACATACCTGTTGGATCCTGAAGAAGCTATGTCAGCGAAATGCGTGGTTCCGTCAGTGAACCACACTGTATATATTCCAATTATCTGATTCTTTCTTGCATATGTATCAATAATCTGAATGTATGTGTTTAAATTGATCTAACTTTTTTGTACAAATAAAATATTTTAATTTTGTATGAAACTTTTTCCAGTGGATATGTGGAACACTCAAATCCCCACTGCCCAGGTCTGGTAGATAACTCTCTTCTCCTTCCCTTACCTTTTTCCCTTGCTTCTCACTACCAGACCTGGACCCTACTTAACTCCCATCTAAAATTATTATTCTGTACTGAACTTAGAGATCAAAAACTACTGAAATGCTCACCAGAGTCACCATATACATTACAATATTATCATTCAATCTTTGTTAATAAACTTTAGATTCACCAAAACTATGCAATGTGAGGACCTACCAAAACTATCCACTCAATTTGTATTCAATTAGGCAGGTCATTGCCCTACATGGTTATTGATGGATTTAATCTTCGCAGTCAGACTGTAATGCACACAGTGAGTTTAAGGCTGATGTCATATTTTGCAGGTGGCAGAATCATATGCTGGAGAGGCTTCCATTCACCTCTGAGGAATTACTCCCATGCTGAGTCAAATGCTGCTGAATTTTCCTTACCTGAGGGAACTCTACAACCTGTGCAAACACTGCCTGGCTGACCAAAGGATTTGTCTCTACTTTTCCTAGAGATGTAAATTGCTGCAAAAGTATCCACATGGTGCATTAACCTGCATATATTGGCAATGAAAGCATGTATGTTCACATCCTGGTCACTCCAAAAAAGTCGGTTTGTCAATCTTGTGAACATAGGTAATTAAAGGGTTGCAATGTAATTTATTTAGCTTTATTTACTTTTAAGGCCAAAGTGTCCAACTTCAGATCAGACTTACTATCTCACTGGTCTGCACTGCTGCTCACCATGGAAAAGACCTGATGGGTATATTCTCCTATGTGTGATTACTTTTTGTTTAAAACACAAAGATTTAGAGATGTCCATGAAAAATGAAATTAATTTGAATGAGGCCCTTCTGTGTATTAACAACAGTGGTTAAATTAGTAATTTCCTATATTTGTCCAGAGAGAATTTGGGAAGGCTACAATTGCCATGGTGATTCCTGCTGCTGTTTTTGATATGTATGAGTGGCTAGCTGTAGATGCCAAACCTGCTCTATGTATTCTGCAAAAAGAGATGAGTACATGGAAAAAGGTCTGGTGCAGACATGATGAGAAAGGTATTTGGCATCATAGGGATGGGAGACTTTGTGCCCCCTGCTCTATGTATTCTACTTTGTGCTCAATGGCACATCTCCCCTCTCATGTTGCCAAAGGAGGGATGGTGGATGCAATTTAAAAAATATGGCTTGCACCAGGTATTGAAACAATGGCAAAACAATTTTAACGATCATGTTTGATTTGTGCACAGTTTAACCTGGAGAAAAAGGTACAAACACCATTTTGTCATATTCTAAGACTGTTTTACTTATTTCAGAGACTGCAGAGAGACTACATACAGTTGCCAAAGGTGGGAATGTATTACGTTCTGACTTGTGCAGATTGTTTTAGTGGTTGGTTAGAAGCTTTCCCAGTGCAGAAGGCTACAGCAACAGCTAAGAAATTGATACAGGTAGTAGTATGTAGGTATGGAATTCCGAAAACAGTAGAAAGCGATAGGGGTATCATATATATACATTGTACTCTAAATTCCTCAACTCAGCCCAGATTCACACTTACAGTGCCTTGCGAAAGTATTCGGCCCCCTTGAACTTTGCGACCTTTTGCCACATTTCAGGCTTTAAACATAAAGATATAAAACTGTAATTTTTTGTGAAGAATCAACAAGTGGGACACAATCATTAAGTGGAATGAAATTTATTGGATATTTCAAACTTTGTTAACAACTAAAAAACTGAAAAATTGTGCGTGCAAAATTATTCAGCCCCTTTACTTTCAGTGCAGCAAACTCTCTCCAGAAGTCCAGTGAGGATCTCTGAATGATCCAATGTTGACCTAAATGACTAATGATGATAAATAGAATCCACCTGTGTGTAATCAAATCTCCGTATAAATGCACCTGCACTGTGATATTCTCAGAGGTCCGTTTAAAGCACAGAGAGCATCATCTTTTCTTCAGCAGGGACAGGGAAGATGGTTAAAATTGATGGGAAGATGGATGGAGCCAAATACACGCCCAATTTTTCAGTTTTTTATTTTTTTAAAAAGTTTGAAATATCCAATAAATTTCGTTCCACTTCATGATTGTGTCCCACTTGTTGTTGATTCTTCACAAAAAATTACAGTTTTATTTCTTTATGTTTGAAGCCTGAAATGTGGCAAAAGGTTGCAAAGTTCAAGGGGGCCGAATACTTTCGCAAGGCACTGTATATAAGAAATTTAAGATCACAGATAACAAACCCCCTTTGTCTATCCCTCCAAATTGTTAACACCACAATTAAAACAAATAAAAGGCAATAACATATAAAGACAGTGTCAATTATTACTCCCAATCTATCACATGTATTGTAGATTATTAGTCAAAGTCACACCTCTGGGTCACATTGGCTGGATTCATGGAACACGTTCCTAAATGCTACAATGCTACATATGCACAGCCAGCAATTACCTGCAGTGATCATTGCTGGACACTAACAAAGCAAAGTGTGTGCAAACAGCTGTGCACAACCTGTCATTGAAGTGTAAAAGCTCACACCTGCAAAAAACAGCAACAGGAATTAGCAGGTTTCTGCTCCTGCCATTTGCACCATGGCAGAACATCTGTGAGATTGTAGCCTTGATGGACCTATTACACAAAAGGTCCCAAACAGGTCAGTGACACCCAGCTTAGTAAAGAATCTAGCTTGTTATAATTAAACTATCAATAGAAATGTGGACATTATATTTGTTGGCCTAAGACTGATATTTCTACGGTTTTATTCTTTAATCTTAACTGGGAAATATGTTTATATTTAATACGAGTGTACTAGCCTACATCAACGGCTTGAGTAATGTTTCACCCTCTGTGAACCAAAACAGTCAATCTTTATATGCTTCTAAAGACTTTAAAGGAAACTCACTCAGGCCCCTTTCACACTTGTGCGACCTAAAAGTTGTGTCATTTTGCAGCTATTTGATGCAATTTTACCACGATTTTGACTGGACTTGAAGCAATGTAATATGAATAAAGCTGGCACACGAAAAGTCTTCTTCCAAGTAAAATGCTTTATTCCAACATGGATAGCGGTGACAACATGACAGATGCTGACGCGTTTCGGCTTTACGCCTTCCTCATATTACATTTGGTTTGGACGTTCAGCCTGAGCACCGACACTTAGCTCTTTATTTTCCCACAGTGCGGTGGAGCTAGGGTGAGTTACTGTTTAGGACTTGAAGCAATGCCTGTGTAATCTTGAGGTCTAAGGACCTCAAATTGCATCAAAGTTGGACCAAAGTAGTACAGGAACTACTTTGAAGTCCTTGCATCTTGAAGTCGGACAGATAGGAACAGTACTTATTGGAAATCATGGAGTACGACTTGTCATGCGCCTTTGCAGTCCCAAGTCGCAGGACAAGTGGCACACGTGTGAAAGGGGCCCAATCCTTACTTGTTATTGTGTCCTGGTCTAATTTTCCGAATTTAAATGTAACTGCTACAGTTTTTTATAATCAAGGCATAGTTTTATAAATGTATTTTTGTTTTCTTACTATAAATTTCTAAAGGAAGTGTCTGTTTCAGAAACCTCTAGAAAACAACTAACTGATCTTACTACAGAAAACTAAAGCTTCATAAAATTTAATACTCAAAAGCCACAGGACCCAAAATGTGAGCATGGACCTCTCATATTGCATAACAAACCCAATTTTTCTTTTTTCCATTTTGTAAATCGAATACGTCTACTTCCTAAAGCAACAGCGAACAGAATTATTCTAGGTTAATGAACAGAAACTATTGTTTTGTTCTGTACAGATGGTAAATAGGGGAAACAAATTGTGTTGGCTGCCCACACTTTCTGGTTCCACAAGGAATTGTGCCCACTATTATTATGCCAATGTATTAGCTCCATAAGTTATTGTCCAACATCATCGTTCATTGCACTGAAAAAAGCACTGAAAAAAGTACAGTATGTGTAAATGATAAAGAAACAGAAAAACATAAACATACCCAGGCAATCCTCCAGCTTCCATTACATTGGCCAATGTAACATCATTGGACCAGACATCATACTGCCATTTGCGAAGCCCCAAGACACCACAAAGAACACGGCCAGTATGCAGTCCAACTCTCATGTTGAGATCTACTTCAGTTGCCTCTGCAACAGATCTAAAAGCAAGGATATTACATCTTAGATATATTCTACACAGTATCAACTAAAACATAACAACAAATTCAAAAGACAGTTTATAAACTTAGCCACTACTAGATTGTAGTTTTAGGACTTGCTATGTGAAACCTTGAACAAATATTACAAATAGACCAAGGACAATATATCAAACAAAGCAAAAGCAAAATTTTTAAATTGCAGAAATATGTGCCCCAGATATTACTGTTATATAGGTGTGTGTGCAATACTGCCAGCTGTGCTGCTTGTAGCTCTGCAGGAACATCCATATAGCAGTGATTTCATTAGGTTTGACTGCAGATATAGAACAGTGCAGAGGAAAGCTCCCCTAGGCTCCTCCTTAGCTCTTATCACACAAATCCTAGAGAAAGATTAGGAGGACTTAGGGACACAAGGCCGTACATTATATATGCCTAAAACATTGCATTCTGTATACTGGGAGTGCAGTGGTCAGGCATATGCAACATAAAGAACAGTATGCAGAATTCAGTTGTCTGGAGTATTTAAAGTGACTGTACAGTCTTGTTTTTTTGGGGGTTTTCTTTTAACAACAAACATGTTATACTTACCTGCTCTGCGCAGTTGGTTTTGCACAGAGTGGCCCGGATCCTCCTCTTCTTGGGTCCCTCTTTGCCTCTCCTGGCCCTTTCCTCCTATTAAGTGCCCCCACAGCAAGCAGCTTGCTATGGGGGCACCTGAGCCGAGTCTCAGCTCCATTTAGTCCATTCCACAGTCCATTCAGGCATGGAGCCGCAACCCTGCCCAACCCCCTCTTTACTAATTGGCTGACTGACTTTGATTGACAGCAGCAGGAGACAATGGCACCGCACTGCTGTCTTAGCCAATGAGGAGGGGAGTCCCAGGCAGCTGAGAAATTCCTGCAACATCACTGAATAGAGATGGGCTCAGGTAAGTATTAGAGGGGCTGCTGCACACCGAAGGTTTTTATTCATCTTAATGCATAGAATGCATTAAGATAAAAGAAAGACTGCCTTTATAATCCCTTTAACTTTTGACCACCACATGCTGTATGTTACATACTTATGGCTGCTGAATTCCACAGCAAGTATTGTATATTGTATAGCCAGAACCACTCTACTTTGTACACTGGGCTGTATGTTACATCCCACTGGCCCCTGCATACTATACATTACATACTTCTGGCACCTGTACTCTGCATATTACACACTCCTCCCTGCATTCTTTATATGATACATACTTCTGGCACCTGCACTCTGTAGGTTACATACTTTGGCCCATGAAGCCCATACATTAGATAATTCTGACCCCTACACTTTTTATTTTACATATTTCTGAGCTCTGCTCTCTGTGCATTACATACTCCTACCCCCTGAACTCTTTACATTACATATTCTTGTCTCCTGCACACTGTTTATTACACTCTCCTTCTTCAGTCTGCAGGTTACATGGCCCCGACACTCTGTACCTTACATACACCTTTGCCCTGCTCTCTGTGCATTACATACTTTGAGCCATGAACCCTGTTTGTTACATACAGCTGATGCCTGCACTCATTTGTTACATATGTCTGGCTCTTGCATTCTTTATAGTACATATTTCTGAGCCCTAAACTCTGTATGTTACAAACACCTGACCTCTGTATGTTACTTACCTGCATATTCAGTCCCTTTACTTTGTATATTACATAATATGTTGCATGCATCTGACTTCTTCACTCTGTAGACTATGTACTTCTAAACTCTGAATTTTCTACATTACATGTGTCTGGCCCTTCACTCTATGTTATGTACTTTTGAGCCATGCACTTTGTACACTGAATATTTCTGCACTCTGCATAATTTGTGGGTAGAAGGATTATGGAAAATGTGGGCAGTTTATACATTAAATAGGCTTATGTTCTATTAGCATGCTTCTTTAGTCCATTCTCACTGTTCAGTACATTGTGGTCACAATCAATGCTTCAGTGTTCCAGTCTGTAGTATTATTATACTGTTATTGTTTAACCTTTAGACTCAGCATTTCTCAATATGGTATACCTTCAATATAACATGGGGTTTTGGAATGGGGGTTTACCTTCCTCACTTATACTCTTAGCACTAGCACATCACAGCTAAAAAAAATAGGCTTTACAACCATGACTGTAAACTATACAGAATAATAACAGTTTCCACAAGTAAAATATTTCATGTGGGTGAGCTACTAACAACATTCATAACTGTACATTTGAAAACCATACCTGCTCATGAATATGTAACAACTCTTTAAACCAACTTCTATGTTTATTGTTTATGGGCTCTGAAAAGGTGACTACAGACAAACTTATAATTCTGATACATAAAATACATAGAAGGGGTCTATGCCCTCCCTGGTGATGGATCGCTGCATCTGGCCATGCTTCTGGATAAATACACTATAGGCCTTGTCTAATATTTTTAAATTGCCCTTGGAATCTCTGCATTTAGAGTTGGTACCCGACCATCATGGGACCATACTGTTATGTCTACTATTTTTATCTATCGTTTGTAAGTGTTCAACTATAAATCTCTCTTTGAGTTTTTAGGCTCAACTTAAGCCCCTGATGAAGAGAAATTCTGGAAACCTGTCAGGCAGAATCAACATATATGACTAAGACTGTTGAACCTTAACTTAGGAGAGTATCTGGTATTTTGATGGTTTCCCCATGGTCTAAGCCTACATTTGATATTTTATCTTTAGTTTTATGTGTTGAAAAAAAAACATGAATTAAAGTGTCTTTGTATAAACTTCATGTTTTTGGATTATATTTGGTGCCAAGCAAAGGGTATAGGGAACTGCAGCTTTTCAACGAATACATGTACCAATGCTAAAAAAAAAAAAAGAAATGTAAAAAGAGAAGCTCTTTTAATAAGACTTTAAGGGGTCAATTCACTAAGTAAATTCACTAAGTTTAATTCACTAAGTAAATTCACTAAGTAGTAAATTCACTGAGTAGTAAATTAGTAAATTCGCTAAGTAAATACACTAAGTTCACTAGGTAAATTAAATTCACTAACGGCAAACAAAATGCGGTAATTTAGCGATTGCGTTAAATCTGTTTTTAAAGTGCAAGCCACAACAACAGATGACTCATCAGCTGTCAGCAGGTTCCCCACTGCCAGCTGAGTGTAAAAAAAATGCAGCCAATTTAAAATGATAAAAAAAAACAGTGTGGGGCCCCCCCAAAATCCATACCAGACGCTTATCTGAGCATACAGACTGGCAGGCTAGGAAAGGGGGGGTGAGTATGTGTCCCCCTCCTAAATCATACCAGGCCACATGCCCTCAACATGGGGGGGTGCGTTGGGGTGGGGGCTCTGTCCCCCTACCCAAAGCAACTTGTCCCCATGTTGATGGGGAAAGGGGCCTCTTGCCCACAACCCTGGGCTGTGGGTTTGCGAGTCTGCAGGCACAGGGCTTATCGGAATCTAGAAGCCCCCTTTAACAAGGGGGCCCCCAGATCCCACCCCCCATGTGAATGAGTAGGGGTCGCCCTATTTACCCCTACTCATTCACCAAAAAGTGTGTCACTTAAGTTATAAAAAATACAAACACAGTTTTTGACAATCCTTTATTAAAAATAAAATAAAATTTCCCTCGATGTAGATCCATCATCAATTATGCCACCCGCCGCCACCACCGCCACCGTCGCCACCGCTGGACCCAAAAAAAAAAGCTCCATCCATGACTAAGGCTAACCACTGAATGCCTGCTCTTATGATTGACAGTTCTTAAATAGGTTAGGGGCGGGGCCACCCGGCAATGTCACCTTGTGGTACTGCCCCCTTGTGGCTTCACTGACCCAGCATGCACCGGTCGGTGATGTCCCAAAAGGACGATGACACAAGGTGACATCGCCCCTTACCAGTTTAAGAAAACGTTTGTCAAGAGCGGAGCTTTTTTTTTCTTTTTTTAGGTCAGTGGTGGCGGGTGTTGTAATTGACAATGGATCTACACAGGGGGACATTGTTTTTTTTTTTTTTTTATTAGAGATTGTCAAAAACTATTGTACTGTCTTTATTAACTTTTACTTTTTTTGTACCCCATACTCATTCACATGGAAGGCCATCTGGGGGCCCAAGGTTGTGGTGAAGAGACTATTGTCCTCATCAACATGGGAACAAGGTGCTTTGGGGCTGGGGGGCAGAGCCCATCTGCCCCAAAACATCCCCCATGTTGAGGGCACGTGGCCTGGTATGATTCGGGGGGGGGGGCACTCGCTTGTCCTCCCCTTTTCTGGCTGCATGCTCGGATAAGGGTCTGGTATAGATTTTTGGGGAACTCCACTCCATTTTAATATTTAATTTGGCATGGGGTTCCCCTTAAAATCCATATGCATGGGGGGCCCCACACTGATGAGTCATTCATTGTATTCCCGGCCCACTCCTTAGCAACCAGCTATTGGAGGGGGGACCCCCATGCTGTTTCTTACACATACCGCCAGCAAAACCCTGGTGATAAATACTGCATGTTTTTTTACACTCTGTTCTGTCTTTGAACTGGACTTAAAACATGTTCTTTTCACAATATGTATTGGCACATTGGTAAATACCGCACAATCTTTATTTTTTTTGTCAATCTGGCTTTATTTACCGCATACGATAATTTATGCAAATTAGTCACGTAACCTTGTTATCGCATGCAGTAAACGTTGGTGAATTGACCCCTAAGTGATAAATTAAAAATGCAAAATTGTTTTTAAAAGTATGCCTTAAATATGCCTATGCAGTGGTGCTCCTGTAGGATGTATTAATACAAAACTGACATTTAAAAAAAAAAAAAATATATCATTGGCTGCAAAATGACATTTCTTGATCAGCTTCATTCTGTTTGCACACAAAGTCGTTCTTAGGGCAAATAGGCATAGGACAAACAAACAACAAAGGGTATGTGGGGCTGGACCCGGACCTAGGGTAAATGTATCAATGCAAAAAAAATTTAAAAAACGAAATACTGCTTACTGGGTAACAGCTAATTTATAAGACTTGAAGGGCAAATTGAAAATACATAATTCCTTTAAATATCATGCTTGGATCATGCATTAAAGATTTAAACACAATGAGTTTTGAAGTTGTCAATTGATTCTACTAGTCAGAAGTATAAAAGGGGTAAACCTATGCGCTAAAATAGGGTATAAGACGTGCCAGATATGAGGAAGGGGTTGATGAACACAGAAGACAGTGGAACACCGCGGATAGAGCAGCTGGTTTTAGTAGTGTCACCACATACCACAGTAATTTAAAAGATAAAAGAAAATCAGCGCTCCGCTCCTTTAAAAGCGATGGACCACTCAAAATAAAACAAGTTTGAAGAGAGTAAATAATCAATAGCAAATGTGAATCCAGGTGCTGATACAAAATGCACAAGCCAAGGAAGATAAAACACTAAATTTAAGATGATATGTATGCCGACGTTAAAAATCAATCAAGGGCATAATACTTCTAATATCCAAAAAAATATCTAAAAAGCCTGATAATAAGAGTGTAGAATAAATGTGGAAGTGATGATGAATGAATAAGTCACAATAATATTCTATAGGTAAACACATTGATGTTAAAACATAATAAAAAACAGTGATGCCAACTTCTTTAAAATGTCAATTTATGCATTTTGTCAAAGTGGGTTTTTTTTTTCCCATAAGTTCAACGTTTAGTTCATTGTGTTAGAAAAAAAAATTGTGTCTCCTTAGTATAAAACTGTGTTAAACAACTCCAAACACTGTAGATTTTAGCATATTTAGTTTGAATATCACCAGTTTCTAGATCTAAAACATTAATGAATATTGTCAAAGCAGTTTTTTACTAAAAGTACACCATTTAGTTCACTGTGTTTGGAAAAAACTGTTAACGCCTTAGTTCAAAAAACAATGTGGTTGTCAAAACAAATCTCTGTTTTTTCTTAAATAAGTGCAGCTTTTTGTACAAAGAATTGGAAAATAAACTCAGCTCCTAGGTTTAAAAATAGCTTTATTTTGCGAAATAATTACTTTTTCCTTAAGTGCATTATAATTCACTTTGGAAATAAACTGTCAGCTCTTCAGCCTCAAATATCAACATATTTTGTCAAAGCAAATCTCTCTTTTTTACGTAAACAAGCACAGTGATTGTTTGCGAAAAGGAGTCTGGTGGTTTTTGAATAGGTTGTCAACCCCTGGTACTAAAACAGGAAGGTATTTCGTCCAAACCGGCAGTAGCATATTCTGTAAACAGAAACTTATATTTTTTTTCTCTGTGGGCCCGCATTGCTCTTCTCCAGCCAAAACTGTTTAATCTGGATGGGCAAGCTACAGCTTGTTTTTCTATTTTATTGCCCTCTTTTCCCTACTGGGGGACAGAAAGTGATGGGAAACTTATTAATGAGGACAAAGACAAAAAAACACATTTAGCAGTGGAAGAAGCAGGGCTTTTTTTCAGCGAGAATATAGAGCAATGTAATTCCGGCACCTCCAATACTAAATGTATGTAATGGCAAGGGTTGCTGTGGTGTGCTGGAAGGTCTATTGTTGCTGACTGCGGGGAGATCTATTGTTGCTGGGGATCTATTGGTGTGGGGTCTATTGTTGCTGGGAGGGATCTACTGTTAAGAGAGGGGTCTAATGTTGCTGGCTGCTGGAGGCTCTATTAATGTTGGTCTCTGGAAAATCTATTGTTACAGGAGGGGGGTCTACTGTTGCTGGGGTGGATTTAATGTTGCTGAGGTGTATCTATTGTTGCTGGGGGAGTATTTTGTTGCAAGGGGGTATATTATTTCTGGGGAGGTCTATTGTTGCTGGCTGCAGGGGATCTATTTTACTTCTGTTCTAGTTAACATTAACAAGTTCCACAGAAATTATTGCTGGGAGGTGGGTGGGAGTGGAACCAAGGTACAGTTATTGAAGTTTGGCAGCGGCAGGAGCAGAGACAAAAGTTGACTTGGAAGGGTTAGAAAAAAACTTAAATAATTTTGGCAAAATAAGGTCACAAAACAATGCTGAACAGCTTTAACAACCTGCATATGGAAATCGTTTTTTCACAAGCTCTTTTTTGGCATTTTGGCAAATTCTAAAACAACAACAGGAATTTCAATTAAACTAACAGAGTGATAAAGCACACTGTACAAGTATGTGCTTGTAATTTCCACCTGTCTTCCTATTACATACTGCTCTCTTTAACTCCCTCTATTTTTCCACAGATGTAGCTTGAATGCTACAGATTGGGTAGATTGAATGCTATGATTTATGGAGAGAAACCAACATGCCAACAAATTGATCTGTTTTAAATATGACTGCAGTTGGGGATATAGAAATGGAAAGTGGAAATTGGCAACATGAGAACTCGGAACACCCTGTGAAAAAAGCTGATAAATATGTGTCGGGTCACATGTGACAAGTAAACAATAGGGTATGATGCCTTAAAATGATAGGGCCAACTTTGAGCCAGACATTGCTGAAGCTCTGGAAACCTTTAAAGTGGACTGGGATAAACAAACTTACAGCTTCCACTACATATGGCCAAACTTGAAAACTGAATCTGAGATAATATAGTCGAACTACAGAGCATTCCAAAAGCCATCGCTGATCCTGAAGTGAAATCTACAGTTACCACAACATTGCCACCTTGTGGAATCCTACTAGTTATAGGAAAAATGCCTATACTTAGGCACAACACAAACACTCAAACCCAGGTGGATATGAGCTCTAACCACTCTCATATACTAAGAACCCAATATATGGTTAACGATCTATATTAGAAATATCAGAAAAGTAAATATAAAATAAGGTGCCTTTTTCCCATCAGTATTTGGAAATAGTCATCATCTTTATTGAAAAATGCAAAATTAAAAACAAGACATATATATGCACATGAAAACGGATTAAAAACATACACTACACCCACTGCTCCCCATCAACCTCCCTCCAACTACATATGTGCACATGAAAACTAGCTAGCTAGCTATTTGTTCACAATGACACCTGTATGCAAAGTGCAGTTTGGATGAAAGGACCAATGGCTAAAAAAAAAAAAGTTGAAAAAAAAATATATTGTTGCACAGAAAAAATTTTGTGACTCTAGTTTCCTTAATATCCAGTTCTGTTGGATAAATATAGAATATGTGTGTATATATAGGCCACTTATAAGCTATATTTGAAGGCCCTTGAATAACGGGTTCCATCCTTTATAAGGATCATGGATGATGCACGCAGTCCCATAAATTATGATAATTTCTTCACTTGTGGTCTAGAGGAGGAGGTAAACAGAGATGTGAATTAAGTCTTTTACAAAACCAGATGGTAAAATCTTTGCCTCTCTCGCATGAGTGTATCAATCATAATTGATCATAAATGCGCATACATGAAACATCGTCCCCTTTTGAAGAACATGTCTTCCAAAAATTGAAATCTACAGTTACTGGGATTTTTAACACCCTGTTAGAAAAATCTTGAACTGAAACACTACAGATAGACCGGGTACATGGGACCTGAAAGAAGACCTGAAAGAAGACAATACACCAACAGATTTGTTATGCAGAATCCAGAAAGAGTTTAGTTAACCACTTAAGCCCCGGAAGATTTTACCCCCTTCCTGACCAGGGCCTATTTTGCGATTCGGCACTGTGTGATTTTAACGGACAATTGCGCGGTCGTGCGACGCTGTACCTAAACAAATTTGACGTCCTTTTTTTTCCACAAACAGAGCTTTCTTTTGGTGGTATTTGATCACCTGTGCGATTTTTTGATCATGCGCTATAAACAAAAAAAGTGAGACAATTTTGCAAAAATAATAATATTTTTCACATTTTTTTATATGAAATTCCCCCCCCCAAAAAAAGTAAAAATCAAAATTTTTTAACATTTTAGGCCAATTTTTTTTATGCTACATATGTTTGGTAAAAAAAATCACAAAAAGCGTATTTTGATTGGTTTGTGCAAAAGTTATTGCGTTTACTAACTAAGGGAAAGATTTTTGTTGTTTTTTTTTAACGAGTAATGGCGGCGATCTGCGATTTTTATTGCGGGACTTCGACATTGCGGCGGACAGATCGGACCCTTGACTGACATTTTTGACACTTTTGGGGTTACCAGTGACATTACTACAGTAATCAGTGCTATACATATGCACTGTTACTGTAAAAATGACACTGGCAGGGAAGGAGTTAACTTTATTTGAGAAGTAGGAGTTAAGTGTGTCCCTAGGGGTGTGCTTCTAACTGTGATTGGATGTGGCTACTGGTGTAAGAACAGAGATCAACAGTCCTACATAGCAGAACCGTATGATCTCCATTCTTACACAGGGAAGAATGACAGGCGGCTTTGTTTACATTAGCCGCCTGCCTTCCTCTCGCTGTAACGGACGATCGCGAGTGCCCGGCGGACATCGGGTCTGCCGGGCACACGCGCGGGGGGGGGTCCGTGAGCGAGTGGGAGCGCGCTCGCTTCCTAGAGCCTCACAGGCTAGCGACGTAGACCCACGTCGGTTTGCCTGTGAGGGGCTGACCGCCGCAGTAAATAGTCGTGCGGCAGTCGGCAAATAGTTAAAGAGGAGATCATGCAAAAGGCCTGGGATTTTGGATTGCTTAATTATGATAACATGAGATTTCAGGTCCTACCTGATCTTTCTCACTGTATATCTTCTGTTTCAATGTTTTTTTTATTGTTTTAAACATGAAGAAAAAGTTTTTACAAACAAGCCAACTTGAAAAGCTTCCAGTCAAAGAACAACGTATGAATCAGACTTATAAACATAAGTGCAAAGTTATATATCCAAAGTATTGCCAAACCCAAGGAAAAACCTCAAAAACATTTAAATTATCATTATTCCTGGGAGGTTCAGGATAGGTCCAGGCTATTTTGGATTCTCTATCTACCCAGGGTGTAGGTAATCAGGCCCAAAAATAAGCAGCCAATATACAGTATCTCACAAAAGTGAGTACACCCCTCAGATTTTTTTAAATATTTTATTATATCTTTTCATGTGACAACACTGAAGAAATTACACTTTGCTACAGTGTAAATGTCCAAAGTGCCAATATTTTGGGTGGCCACCATTATTTTCCAGCAGTGCCCTAACCCTCTTGGGCATGGAGTTCACCAGAGCTTCACAGGTTGCCACTGGAGTTCTCTTCCACTCCTCCATGACGACATCACAGAGCTGGGGGATGTTAAAGACCTTGCGCTCCTCCACCTTCCATTTGAGGATGCCCCACAGATGCTCAATAGGGTTTAGGTCTGAAAACATGCTTGGCCAGTCCATCACCTTTACCCTCAGCTTCATTAGCAAGGCAGTGGCCGTCTTGGAGGAGTGTTTATGGGTTGTTATCATGCTGGAATACTGCCCTGCGGCCCAGTCTCCAAAGGGAGGGAGTCATACTCTGCTTCAGTATGTCACAGTACATTTTGGCATGCATGGTTCCCTCAATGAACTGTAGCTCCTCAGTGCAGGCAGCACTCTTGCAGCCCCAGACCATTACACTCCCACCGCCATGCTTGACTGTAGGCAAGACACACTTGTCTTTGTAGACAAGTTGCTACCTGGTTGCTGCCACACACGCTTGACTCCATTTGAACCAAATAGGTTTATCTTGGTCTCATCAGGCCACAGGACATGGTTCCAGTAATCAATGTCCTTAAGCCCCGTACACGCAACGATTATCGGCCGACCTATCGTCCGACTTTTGTCCAGAGTGTTTTTTTGTTGGTTTTTTGTTGGTTGGAATGTGCTTAGACTGCACACGAATTTTCTCGCCCAACAAAAATCTACTTCAGAAGTGATGTCATGTGTTGGTTTGCTTTATTTGTGTTTTTTTCTTCTCTGAGCATGCCCAGACTTGCTCATCAGATTTTTCCCTGTCAAAATCTGTACTGACTGCACGAAAATCGGCCGTGTTTTGACGGCCAACAAAAATTTTATAGTCTGCACACCAGATTTATTTCAGCCGAAAAGTCGGAGTCGGTTATCGGAAGCATCATACTAACAAGCCGAAAATTGGCAGATCGGACACAGCCTTTGAGAATGTCACCGGATGTGACGAAACGCGTCAGACCGTGGTCCGCACAACGTAAGTCACGTGACCTTTGGAACGCAAGCCGGATTTATCTCCGCTCGCCACTCTGCAGTTTTTTGCATTGAATGTCACGGACACCAGCACATTGGCTCCTTGTCGGAACCTGCTAAACATTGTAAAACCTTTTGAATTCTTTGGATTAAACCTAAACCTTAACTATATTACACCATCTGGAGTTTTTTTTTTTCTTCCCAATGTCTACCGGAGCTGCCTTACGAAAAACGCTGAGGAGAGAGCCCACGGCACAGGAGGATTTAAAGGGGACTTACCACTAAGCATGTTTGGTCTCGATATTATAAGATATGTGAGATCCACTCCATCTGGTAAGTTACCCATCGTATAAATTACTGCACGGGAAGAAAGCTTGAAGCACCTGCACTTTTATCAGTCACTACATTATAATTAAGAGCATTTTGCACATTATTTCAAGGAAAAGTTATTTGCACAATATTTTTTGGACTTTTTTTGAATTTTCATATATATGTTATTGCACAAAGGAAACCCCTTATTGATTTATGCATGGACTTGAAATACTGAAAAATTGATTTGCTAAGTATTTGCACATTGGCACCTTATACTTTTACAACTATATATATATAATTTATTGAGATAAAAATATTGAGAAACTGTTTTGCACAAGTATTTGCACATTGGCACTTTTATTTTTAGTTTTACAACTATACATATATAATTTAGTTTGTCACACTTTTATACATTTTAGCAAGCGCTGTAGATAGCCCTAATATTAGGACTATTTGTTTCCATTTCTCCATTTTATACTACTGCTGCTGCTTTTTTTTACAATTTTATAATTTCATACACATATTTTCACATCTTTAAGGTAATTTATATATTTTAACAAACATCAACTCCTAGGCGCGGGGAGTATAACCTTTTAAAAAGGATACTTGCTTTTTAGAGATCGGACATTGGCCGAAAATTCCCTGCCAATTTTCAACGTGTGTGTATGTGGCTTTAGTCTGTTTGTCTTAGGCAAACTGTTTGCAGGCTTTCTTATGCATCATCTTTAGAAGAGGCTTCCTTCTGGGACGACAGCCATGTAGACTAATTTGATGCAGTGTGCAGCATATGGTCTGAGCACGTGCACTCAACTTCTTCGGTCGATCATGGTGAGGCCTGTTCTGAGTAGAACCTGTCCTGTTAAACCACTGTATGGTCTTGGCCACCATGCTGCATCTCAGTTTCAGGGTCTTGGCAATCTTCTTATAGCCTAGGCCATCTTTATGTAGAGCAACAATTCTTTTTTCAGATCCTTAGAGAGTTCTTTGCCATGAGGTGCCATGTTGAAATTCCATTGACCAGTATGAGAGAGTGAGAGCGATCACGCCAAATTTAAAACACCTGTTCCCCATTCACACCTAAGACCTTATAACAACACTAGCGAGTCACATGACACCAGGGAGGAAAAATGGCTAATTGGGCCCAATTTGGACTATTTCACTTAGGGGTGTACTCACTTTTGTTGCCAGCAGTTTAGACATTATTGGCTGTGTGTTGAGTTACTTTGGGGGGACAGTGTACTCACTTTTGTGAGATACTGTAGATTTAGGGCATGATGCCAACTGTCCAGACCTTTGTCATGAGAGTATTAAAAGCTGACTCTCACTGTATATTTTAATGTAAAACCTGCATCAAACTGGTATTGAAATTATCACTCATACATATGCCTCTTATAAATGGGGCCACCCATTTCACTTACTGGCTGGACATGAGCGATATAGTTTACCAGAGGGCTGCTTTTAGTGTGAATATCCACAAACTGTGGTCGCTTTGTGCTGTAGAGTCTATTCTTCATGAAAATACCAGATCTTCCCTCGTAGGGCTTAATGGAGTCAAGAAAAAATGTAAGCCTTGGTAACCTACCTACATACCAATATATACTGATGATGATGGTTGGACCATGTCACCTAAAGGTGAGATCTTTGGCTTTGAAGTCACACTGACCAACCCCTTTCTCGCTAATTTAGGCCAAACCCATCTCTTCAAATCTTGTCTCTTCTGCCTTGGGGAATTCTAAGTAGGAATCTTAATTATGCTATGGAACCTTCTCTTGATGTCCAAGGAGGTCTCACTGCTTGCCTTCTTTCAACTAAGATGCCTCAGGAAGAGTTCTTTCATTCACATAAATCATATATATCATGCCATTGTATTTTTTTATTTTTTTAATCCTCTAAGTACCTTGTTCCTGCAGCACTGTTGTGTGGTCACATGACCTTTCCCTGTTTTTTGGCATCTGTAGGGAAAGATCCTTGGGAAAGGCAATAGAAGGACACGGAGGAGGAGGGACAGAGGGGAGTGTCATTTACCACTGTGTATACACCTACATGTGTGACTCTATAGTCATGTGGGCTGAACGGAAAAGAAAAAGAAGCAAATGAAGAGCTTTGAAGGGAACTGAAATTTGAGCATGCACAGTAGAGGACACCAGCTGGTTTAAACAATCTCAGCCTGCAGTGTGGACACAGAGAAAATGGAAAGGACCGCTGGAGGCAGGAACAACCAGGTATATTGCACTCTACACAAAACAAATGCTTTAGTGGCTTTGTGAGTATGAACACTCCGTTATATACTTTAGCATGGAATATGAGTTTTGCATAGTCTTTAATGTCACTTTAACTAACTGATATGTGGAAGTTAATGCTTTCCAAATATAGGGACTACACAATCTTCCCCCGGACACATCAGACAAATTCAAGAATTGATTATATTTTCACGCAGGTGATCTCCTCACCTCTAGTGTCAAAAATCTCAGAAATATGATCATCCCTAAACCAAGATAACCATAATGTTAACTGACAGCAAAACTGATACGGTAGCCTAACCAAGTCCTTCTTACAGGACCCTACTATAAAAATAGAGTTTAGGAGAGAATAGGAGCTGTTCTTCACCATGAATGCAGGTCCATAACCAGCTGTCATTCTGGGAATCTCTGGAATGCTACTTATAAGAAAAGTTTTAATAAAACTTTGTCAAAAGCAAAAAAAAAAAATAGAGTTATAAGTAGAACAACAAGGTCAGGAAATCCATACTTAGGAATGTCTGGAGCCATCTGTGCACGCTGAACTTACTCAAGCATATTCCCATGTATAATCCCTTATCTTTAGATAATATTAGGGTTTACCTTGGCTGAGGTTGCTCTACCTTTTTTCTTTAGATATAACAACAAGCTGTGCAACATTTTGGCTAAACAATTGAATGTCTTACCCTGTGATTCCATCTCCAGACTTCTTGAGATTAGTAAATATTCGGAGAACTCTGACCTTCCTACTATTACACAAATAGGCAAGGTGACTCTGAAAGCACACATCAATAGGGTTGAAGTTTGACCAGGCCTTGGCCATAATCTGAATCTGACAATTCCATGGACCTAATTGCTTTTCTTACCTAAGATTTCTTAGTGAAAAAGTTATTGAAAGCATATAACTACCTGTTAATGGGGAAAACCTCTCACTCAAATTCACCTAAAGTCCACATGTTGATTATTTCCAAGGAGGAAGGACTAAAATTCCAAAAAATATACTAAGCCCTAAATGCAAAAAGTGGTGGTGGGGAAGTGACAACTTTTAGTCCACAGAGCTGGAGCTTCTCTTTTTGTGTTATCTATTCCACCTAATTATGGCTAATACCGTACTGTTGCTTTTTAAGATGCACAACAGGCTTTACTGAGCTAACTGGCAGTTTAAAGTTATACTAAAGTCTCCTTTTTTTTCTATTAAAATAACAAGCATGTCTTACTTACCTCCCCTGTGCAGTGGCTTTGCAGAAGGCAGCCCATATCCTCCTTTTTTCGGGTCCCTGGCCAGTGCTCCTGGCCCCTCCCTCCTGTTGAGTGCCCCCAGAGCAAGCAGCTTGCTATGGGGGAACCCGGGCCGAGCTGCAGCTCCGTATATAAATTTAGACACAGAGCTGCCATTCGTTCCCGCCCCCTCTCACTCCTTAGTGGCTAACTGTGTTTAATTGACAGCAGTGGGAGCCAATGGCACCACTGCTGTGTCTCAACCAATCAGGAGAGAGAGTCCAGTACAGCTTTGGCTGAAGTTTTGGCTGAAGTAGGTCTATAAATCTTATGTTGTATCTGAAACCAGTGAAAATTTGATATCCTCATCTTTAAGTATACTGAAGTACTAGGAAACATTATGGCTCCTTTATGCCTCATCAGAACCAAAAGGAACCTAATCCCACTAGATAATGAATAAGACAGAACAGACACATAATTACCATGAATGACTCAGTTTAAAAGCAATAACAGCAAAATTAATTGAAATATGAATCATAGCCTGCTTTTCCTGAAATTGATTGCTGTTGCTGTGGATTTTTTGTTGCTGTGGAACTAGTATTTTTCACCTAAATCATTAAGACAGAAGGAATCACATATATGGCACAGTCAAAATGAAATAATATTATCCTGCACATGCTTTACAGGCGTACATTTATTTTCATGGTTCAATTACTGGTTTCCCCTGCACTGTAATTGATACCATAAATAACATTTGCATTTAGGATTTTGTGCACTACATAGCAACTAATCTTCTTCAAAGTATTAACTGTATTATAACCAGATCTTTTTCATACCATGGTAACCACAGTAAATGCTGCCATGTAAAAGTATTAGGATTAAAGCTAACAATTGTTAACTGGTTTATGTAATTACACAAAAATTGCCCTGCATTTTTTATTGGAGGAGGAGCAGAAGGGGGCAATTTGCAATATTTTTATTTTAAGAATAAAGTAAAAACCAAGAGCACTGTCCAGATTGTACCATATAACCCAAAATCCACAAAACAAACTTCAAAGAGAAAAAATAAATGGAACTTCAAAAAGCAGCAGGGGAGCTTTAAGGTTGGCCATACATTATACAAATTATTTGTACGATTTTCGTTTAGATTTAAACAAATCATATAATCTGAAGTCAAACCTAAACACTTTCAATTTTAATGCAATCAGGCAGGTCCTTGCACTACATAGTTGAAGGCAAATCTAATGGAAATTTAATAGGAAAATTGTATAGTGTATCCCCAGCTTAACGCCTAGTTTAGAGATATTCCCAGAGGGTCAAAAACTTTTCTAGAAAGCCTGCAATTGTTTTACCTTCTATAAAATAGCAACTGCTAAAAGCATATGCTATTTTTGGTCCTTTATATACAGTATTTATTTAATAAATGCCTAAGATGGGAGATAGAGGCCTTTTAATTGTTTTTAATGTATGTTTTGGAGTAAAAAAATAAAAAATATATTTATTGGACAAATATCTCCAATTTTTAAGGGGTGGTATACTATTAAAGTATTTAAAATACAACATGTAATTTGTGCCTAATACACTGAAAAAAAAAAATAACATGTAAAAAAATCAAATAATATATACAAAAAACATATTTCATTTTTCCCTACAAAATCGTGTCGACAGTTGTATTGCCCAGATACATATTTAAACATGAACTCCTGTTTGCTCTGATTACATTTATCTGTAATTCACAAAATGTGTTGATTCCAAAATAGGCATGCATATTTTAAAATGTAATGCCTATCTTCGTTTCCAGCCTCTTTGGATAAATGAAAAGGCTTAAGGTTTCTAATACACCATAGCTCCTGCTAAAATAATTATTTCAATTTGTATACCTGCTTTTTTCTTTATTAAATGTATTGGTAAATATTTTGTATATGTCTGTATTTCAGTGTATTTTCTTTCTTCTTTTTTTTTGCTCTGGCATTGCTCGGCTGTACAAACACACTCTAAAATATAAGCCACTTTTGCTGCAATCTGGCATTCTGTCTGAATACTTTGGAATTTGGCTCCATACTGTTTTCTGAATGACACTGAAGTTTCAGGTGTAGCTGTTACACTGAGTTTAGGCCAGGCAGGGTTTATATTTTAATGGGGTGGTTGGCCCACTTTCATTCAAAACAAAAGACAGTTCAAACAAAAATAGTTGCCCTTGCAGGGGGTTGTCAGTAGTGCATCAGTTCTACAAAAATTATTTAGCCTCCTGGCTAACAAAGCATTATCATTTTGGAGTCGGTCTTTGCAAACTCATCATGCAGTCTCCTTTACCTTGCAAGCAAACAAAAAAAAATGGCCACTTGGATGTACAGGTTTCTGCTTTGAAACATCCCATCCCACGGAACCCAGGCTCTGTGATTCTCTCACAGATTTTTGGTTCTCTTAGCTCGATGTTGCAAAAAGCCCATGCCCTGACCTCTCAAAAGGAGCCCATCTGCCTTCTATGCTGAGACCTCCTGTCTCCTCGCTGGAGCATTGAGTTACTGACATGCCCTTACTTATAATGGCTGTGAGCACCTGCACACAGCCTGCAGGTAAGATCTGGACACAGGAGTTGGAGACTTGTCCCCTCTAAAAAAGCTCTTCGAAGTCAATGAGCTACAGGCCTTGATCCGGGGAATAAAAAAACCCGGAGAAAATTGAAAAGCCAGTATTCTCTGCTCAGAACTGACATTCTGGAGCTCCTTAAACTGTAATTTTGAGAAACCTGTCTCCCATTTGTCCTGTACTCACACAGTGGCAGAACCTAGCACTGTCACTAAAGTAAAAACTTTCCTTTTGATTACATTATTGGAATCAAATTTTAAAACAAAAAACAAGCTACATATAGAACTATTTCTGTTTTTGATTATCTATATTTTTTAGAATTGGTGTTGAACATTCCAAAATACTTTCATGATTTTCCTCTGTGTATCAAGACATTCTTGTTTTATTCATCTAATAAAGCCCAAAGCTGATAACACATATGTTTTGTTTTGAACGGAGTAGGTCTACACTGTGCATTGTGAGACCCTAAAATATTGATTATTCAAGCAATTACTACATTTGCAAAAGCAGATTGCCTAAAATGCTTATCAAGGTATAGTACAAGAAAGTGTAACCTTTCTTTTCTTTGTTAGAATTAAGTGATCTAAGTGCAATTACTAACATCTCATTGAAGCTTTAACCACTTCCCGCAAACCGTCAGGCATCACCCTGGTACTGTTTTTTTAGAGCTAGGCGGTCGGCTATCTGATGATAACAACCGATGCGGCTCAGCAGCCACTCGGGTATTATCTCAGGGAGCAAGAGGGGACCCCCCTTCCCGCCACCTTCCGCTGATCTGCCCAGGTCTCCTGTCCCATCGGGAGACTGAGCGACCAGCTGGCAAATCCACCAGCTGGTCAGGGTCCCGAAGGAAGCCGGATTTGGCTTCAATCGGGTCTCAGATGAAGTAGACTGGAAGCAACATTACAACCCCACTTCCTGTTTACTCGGCTGCCAATGGTGCTGATTTAAAAAAAATTGACAGTATTCAAAAATGCTGATTTTTAGACCCCAGATCCCTCCATAAAGAGTACCTTTTACATTCCTTGTGACAGCAATAAAACTGATCCCCCGTCCCCGTCCCCGTGTGCTCGCACACCAAAGAAAGTGCATAAGTAAGTCACGCTCACAAATGTATACAGTGTTCAGATCACACATGTGAGGTATCACCACGATCGTCAGAGCAAGAGCAATAATACCAGCAAAAGACTTCCTCTTGTTTCATAATATCAAAAGAAATGGGGCTAACTTTACTGTTTAGCTTTTTCTAAAATTCAGTGAAGTGCATTTTTTCCCAAACAATTGTGTTCGAAAGATAGCTGCGCAAATACCGTGTGACATAAAATATTGCAACAACCGCCATTTTGTTCTCCAGAGTGTTTGCTAAAAAAAATATATATATTTAATATGTAATCGGGGACGTTCTCTGTCTTCCAATTGCTCTCCTGCACTGTTACACAGGCTTTCTGGTGGATAGTTTTTTTTTTCCTAAAGGCAAATAGGCTACTCTACTTGATCAGAGACATTGGCACTGCCACAGCAGTGGTGATGTTTTACTGCCAGTATCTATAAATGTGATAGGCAGTCAGTGTAATTTATGTCCCTAGAATGCCTGAAGGTGCTCCTTGAATTTAAGCTTCAATTTGTAGTTAGACTGTGAAAAAGTCTCACACATGGTATCCCCATATTCAGGAGGAGTAGCAGAGTTTATATTAGGGTGTTTTTCTAACTATGCCAATGTTGTGTATGAGAAATATCGTATTACTTGACACCTTTGTGTAAAAAATAAATTTTCATTACACATTTTAAAATAATTTTTGGCAAAAAAATTAAGTCTTCAAAAGACTCACCATGGCTCTTAGAAAATACCTTGAGGTGTTTGTTTTCCAAAATGTGGTAATTTTGTAGGTGTTTCTACTGTCCTGGTGCTCCAGGGCAAAATGGGTGATAGGTAGTCAGGAAACTAGATTCATAACTTATGCCCCTTGAACTCCTAATGGTGGATTTTGTGCCATTCTATGTGGCTAGGCTGTGAAACAGCCTCACGTGTGGTATTGCTGAACTCGAAGAGTAGGAGGAAGAGTAGGAAAATATGTTTTGCGGTGTAATTATAAGTATGCCTATTCTGTGTGTTAGAACTACCCAATTAATTGACAACTTATGTTTTTTTTTTTTTTCCGCTGGGTTGAACTAGATGGACTTGTGTCAGTTTTCAACCAGACTATGTAAATATGTAACTATAATTTAAAAAATACATTTTTGTTTTCTTTCCTGCATTTTTCAAATACTGTGGCAAACAATGACATTTTCAAAAGACCCACTATGCCTTTCAGAAAAGACTGGGGAGTGTTTGTTTTCCAAAATGTGGTAATTTTGTGGGTGTTTCTTCTGTTCTGGTGCTTCAGGGACTCAAGAAATGTTTAAGAAAATCAGGAAATTAGATTCATAGTTTATTCTCCTTGAATTCCCAAAGGTGCTCCTCAAGTTTTGGTCCCCTCTTTGCATCTATGCTGTGAAAAAGACTCACACATGTGGTATCCCCATAGTTGGGAGGAGTAGCAGAATGCATTTGGGAGGTAACTGTAAGTATGCCTATCTTGGGTGTGATAAATAAATGTTGGGTGTGACTTGTTCAAATTTGTGAAAACACTGTTTATTACTTCATTTAAAAAAAAGAAAAGACAAAAAAAATTACAACTTCAAAAAACTTCCCATGCATCTTACTAAATACCTTTGACTGTCTACTTCCAAAAAGGGGTCATGCTTGGGGTATTTGTATTGACCTGGCATTTTCAGGCCTCAAGAAATGAGATAGGCAGTCAGTACATCAGAAATGATCGATTTTCAAAATTATACCATACTGTATTTTGTAGACTCTACAACTTTCCCACAGACTACATAATATACACTCATTTGCTTTTCTTTTACCAAAGAAATGCAGCAGAGTACAATTTGCTCTAAATTTATGAAGAAAAAATATTTATTTGCAAAGTTGTATAACAGACACTAAGAAAAAAACATTTTTTTCCAAAACGTTTGATATTTTTTTCTTTATGCAGCAAAACATAAAAGCTCAGTGGTGATTAAATACCACCAAAAGAAAGCTCTATTTGTTTGAAAAAAAATTATATAAAATAATTTTGATACAGTATTGCAGTATTGAGTATTTGTCATTCAAATGTGAAAGTGGGGGGTGTCATGGCGCTCTTCTAATATCCCAAGATGGTACAAGGAATGTGGGTGGATGGGGGGGGGGGGGTTATGGGGCTGCGTAGGGGGGGGGACAAAGTTTGGTACTGTAGGGAAGCTATAGTCCGCGGCAGCCGGCTGAAGCGTGGAGAAGCCCTGAGAGATGCAAGAAAGGAGAGAGCGGCGCCAGCTTAGTATAGTACAAGTTTATTTAACACTGTTAAAATTGGTGACTCACTGTCCGAGGTTGGGTGAGACCGGTACACAAAGACTGTTAGGGTCATCCATCTTCCTCTTCCATGATAGTGGTCATAGGAGAAGGTGGTGAGGTTCCAGAGGTATAGCCGAGCCGCTGTGGGGCTGCTAGTTGTCACTGGCCGCGGCGGAGCATGCACAACAGGGCTCCGGCTGCCGACTTCTGATCCCTGATGACATCACTTCCTGGCAGGAGAAAAATAGGGGTTGCACGCGTTCAGAGCATCCGTGCTCCTTCGTCAGGCGATGGGAGTGTCTCAGGTGGGGCAGGGAATTTATACCCTGTTGCCGGACTAATTGCAAAGACATCTGTCTGTGGGGGGGTGGAGCCAAAAGAAAGTCATCTCAGTAAAAACACAATTGGGGATACATGTCTCTAGGAAATCCATAAAAGTACATAAAAATACATAAAAATGCATGATGGTATTACATAAAAGAGGACTTATAAGAATAAATCCCATAAAAACAATACTGACATGGCCATGGGGAAAATAGATTGGTAATGTGTGTATACATCTACATGAAAAAACGGTATTGGAGGGAAAAAATAAAAATAGAAATAAATGTAAAGATAAAAAAAAAATAAACATAAAAATAAAAATATATAAATAAAAATAAAAATAAAACTAAATGTAAATAAAAATAAAAATAAACATAAAAATAAAAATGAAAATTCATGTTTATTTTTATGTTTATTTTTATTTACATTTAGTTTTATTTTTATTTATATATTTTTATTTTTATGTTTATTTTTTTTTTTATCTTTACATTTATTTCTATTTTTATTTTTTCCCTCCAATACCGTTTTTTCATGTAGATGTATACACACATTACCGATCTATTTTCCCCATGGCCATGTCAGTATTGTTTTTATGGGATTTATTCTTATAAGTCCTCTTTTATGTAATACCATCATGCATTTTTATGTATTTTTATGTACTTTTATGGATTTCCTAGAGACATGTATCCCCAATTGTGTTTTTACTGAGATGACTTTCTTAGAGTCTTTTGGCTCCGCCCCCCCCCAGACAGATGTCTTTGCAATTAGTCCGGCAACAGGGTATAAATTCCCTGCCCCACCTGAGACACTCCCATCGCCTGACGAAGGAGCACGGATGCTCTGAACGCGTGCAACCCCTATTTTTCTCCTGCCAGGAAGTGATGTCATCAGGGATCAGAAGTCGGCAGCCGGAGCCCTGTTGTGCATGCTCCGCCGCGGCCAGTGACAATTAGCAGCCCCACAGCGACTCGGCTATACCTCTGGAACCTCACCACCTTCTCCTATGACCACTATCCTGGAAGAGGAAGATGGATGACCCTAACAGTCTTTGTGTACCGGTCTCACCCAACCTCGGACAGTGAGTCACCAATTTTAACAGTGTTAAATAAACTTGTACTATACTAAGCTGGCGCCGCTCTCTCCTTTCTTGTCATTCAAATGTGACAGTGTTGAAAACTAAAAAATGGCCTGGACTGGAAAGGGGTGAAAAAGTCCGGTCTAGAAGTGGTTACAATACTCCAATCAGAGTACTTCAGCAAGACAATGGGCTTTTTAATTTGCCAATACCATTATTACTTATGATACAGTACAATAAAGCACATATTTTTTTTGAGACAAACAATGCTTTCTTTTGTCTTCCAGTGTGGTCAGAGAAGTACTTTTACCACACACACACACACCTAAAATATTTGGATTAGGTTTTCAGGGCATAAGTGGTATGCCTAAAGTCCAAAAGTGATAAAATGTTAATTTGCCCAAAAAAGACTATAAAAAATCTAGTAAAATAACAAGTAAAATAAAAGTGCAAGAATCTACAAATACAATAGTTTAACCACCTCCCTACTGGCCACTGTATATATACGTCCTGCATTTAAACATAAATACCGGTGTTATGGCAGCAGTTAGCTGCCATAACCCTGGTATTTTTTTAAACTGCAGGCGATCGGCTTTCCGGTAAGGGTGGTCCGCCGCGGGATCACCCTACCGGGATGGCGGAAGAGGTGCCCCCCCCCTCCCGCCGCGCCCCGGTCCTTTTCCCCGCTCACCGGACCCGTCGGCAGCGGGGAAAACGATCGGGTCCCGGATCCTCACAGACAGGATGTCGAGTGAGGGCAAGCTTGCCCTCACTCGACTCTATGCTCTTGGAGGACCGGAGCGACGGCAAACGTCGTTGCCTAGCAACCGGCTTAAAGGTCCCTTTTTTTTGTCATTTTTTTTTTCTTTCTATCTTTATTCGTGTACTTGTGAGATCTGAGGGCTTTTTGACCCCAGATCTCACAAAAAAGAGGTCCTGTCGTGCCTATTTCTATTACAAGGAATGGAAATAAAAATGATCAATTTTATTTTTTTTTTTTAAAAATGGTGTAAAAATAAAAAATAATAAAAAAAATAAATAGTAAAAAAAAAATAAAAAAATTAAAGCGCCCTGTCCCCGTTAGCTCGCACGCAGAAGCGAACGCATACGGAAACCCCGCCCACATATCTAAACAGTGTTCAAACCACACATGTGAGGTATCACCACGATCGATAGAGCAAGAGCAATAATTTGAGCCCTAGACCTCCTCTGTAACTCTAAGATGGCAACCTGTAGAAATTTTTAAAGTATCGCCTATGGGGATTTTTAAGTACCAAAGTTTGTCGCCATTCCGTGAGCGTGAGCAATTTTGAAGCATGACATGTTGGGTATCTATTTACTCGGCGTAACATTATCTTTCACATAATTGGGCTAACTTTACTGGATTCTTATTCTTGAATTCAAAAAAGTTAATTTTTTCCAAAAAAATTGCGTTTGGAAGACCGCTGCGCAAATACGGTGTGATAAAAAATATTGCAATAATCTCCATTTTATTCTCTAGGGTCTCTGCTAAAAATAAATATATAATGTTTGGGGGTTCTAAGTAGTTTTCTAGCAAAAACAACTGATTTTACCTTGTAAACACCAAATGTCAAAAATAGGCCTAGTAGGCAAGTGGTTAAAACTGACCAAAAAAACGTTTTTGATATTTTAAAGGCTAAGTTCACCTTTCGAACATGTTACATGTTCCACCCATATCATCAGCTTGATGGGGATACCTAGGTGGGAGGAGCCTTGTGACATTATCACATCGCTCCTCCATTGGGAGGGATCAAGCTTTCTGTCTGGTAACTGTTGTAACCTGGAGTGCTCTGCTTAAATACGTGCATACTCTACATATATGTGAGTGCATTGGGGGAAGTTTGGTTTGATTTTTAATACATTTTCAGTAACGTACTATGGAGTCTCTCTGTTTTTATTTAAAACATGGGACCTGGGGAATCCTGCAAAAGGGAACTGTGATTGCAAAGTAGCGTGAAGGAGATTGTGATATAACTCTGTTTATGATCTCATTTTAAGATTCAGGTCCACCTAAGGAGGGAAGGGCACATCTGATTGCACACCTGGGTGGAAGGTGATTGATGCAGTGAGAGACACTAAGGCTCCTTTCACACACTCCGTCCGTTGGACGGAGTCCGTTTTTCTCAGCGGGGGATCGAGCTGCCGATCCCCCGCTGAGCAGCAGGAGGACAGCTGTGTCTCCGCGCTGTGTGCGGAGACACAGCTGACAGTTCCCCATGCATCTCTATGGGGGAAATCGGATGTCAACGGACCGTCAGTCCGTTCTCACCCGATCCGATCTGCTGGATGGATGGAAAATAGGGTTTCCATCCGTCCAGATTTGACGGATCGGATCGGGTCGGATGTCAGCGGACTTGTCTCCGCTGACATCCGATGCCCCATAGGAATGCATGGGGGGACCGTTCAGATATGCCAAAAAAACGGACAGGCGGATCTGAACGGTCCGCCTGTGTGAAAGGGGTCTAAAGGATTTGGAAGATTGCACTTTTTTCACATTTTGTAATTAAGACATTGGGACTTTTTTGGACTGTGGATTTATGATTTATGTGCATACGGGCACTGTGCTTGGTAACTATTGATTATCTTTATTATTTTCACTTGTAAATGCACCTGATATGGAAGAAGTATGATTTTACTAGGATATGCATGATATTCTCTTCTGATACACATAGACTTTTTCTATATCTAAAAATTCAGAAGAGCGCGAACTATAGCATAAAGAAAAAAAATTCTGTGTTAGTGATTCAAAGGGGTGTTAGCTGCTCCTAGAGCACAGAGAATTAAAATATTTAAAGTGATAGACTGTGAATACTTATATTTATTAATTTAAATTAAAGGCCAGTTTTCCTTACATAAGTTTTATAGAACCTATATGCAGCAATTTTTAAAAAATTCCTAAAAAAAATGGTCTCTGCAAGAGAAGAAAATAAATACTTTCCTTTTCCACTGCCCTTGCTGCTGAACACCGCTCCATTGAAGAGAACTCACCACCTGAAGTCTGCAAACGAACACTTCCGTAAGTGACAAATTCTTACTCCTATGCTACACTAAGTGGTTTCCTTTACTGACCTCCACATCCATATTGTTTCCTGTAGTGACATGAAGATCAGCATAAGGAACCTCCTTAAAGTCCTTTCCCTGACATACAGCGCTTTTACTGCCCACCGAGGATCTGGCATTTGACAACTGAGTGTCAGGTATGGAGAGTATAGTGTGATGGCAAGTGTGCTTAATTTTGAATAATGTAGGGGAGGGCTTAAACCATGCAAGTTTACATTTTGCTGTATGTATCACGCAGAAGAGCTTTCTCTTTGAACACAGAGAAAGTATCTACAAAGTCAGGAGTATCTCTCTCTTAGAAAATTCTCACAGGAACAGGTGTCTCTATTGGAAAGTTTACCCTCATCTTTTCTTCTGCTGACAACGCTTAAATGCTGGACTTCCAATCACTTACTGTACCAGCAACAAAGGACAAAAAAAATAAAGAGAATAAATCTACCTAATGGGGCTAAGGCATCTGCCATGATCATTTATACCAAAGTGATAATTTCTAGATAAGTAATATAGCAGTTTAACATAACACCAGATCATGCATTCATCATATCATCCATCATCTGTTCTCTGCTCCTTCACAGGTACATTACAAAAGGTTACAAAGAGTACACCCCTCACATTTTTGTAAATATTTTATTATAACTTTTCATGTAACAACACTGAAGAAACGACACTTTGCTACAAGGTAAAGCAGTGAGTGTACAGCGTGTATACCAGGGTAAATTTGCTGTCCCCTCAAAATAACTCAACACACAGGCATTAATGTCCAAACCGCTGGCAACAATAGTGAGTACACACCTAAGTGGCCACCAACTGTCCAAATTGGGTCCAATTATCTATTTTTTCTCCCTGTTGTCATATGACTCATTAGTGTTACAGGGTCTCAGTTGTGAATGGGGAGCAGGTGTGTTAAATTTGGTGTTATCGCTCTCACTCTCTCATACTGGTCACTGGAAGTTCAACATGGCACTTAATGGCAAAGAACTCTCTGAAGATCTAAAAAAAAATATTGTTGCGCTACATAAAGATGGCCTAGGCTATAAGAAGACGGTGGCCAAGACCATACAGTGGTTTACCAGGACAGGTTCCACTCAGAACAGGCCTCACCATGGTCAACCAAAGAAGTTGAGTGCATGTGCCTAGCATCATATCCATTTGTTATCTTTGGGAAATAGACGTATGAGTGCTGAAAGCATTGCTGCAGACTGCATCAAATTGGTCTGCATGGCTGTCATCCCAAGAGGGAAGCCTCTTCTAAAGATGATGCACAAGAAAGCCCGCAAACTGTTTGCTGAAGACAAGCAAACTAAGGACATGGAATACTGGAACCATGTCCTGTGGTCTGATGAGACCAAGACTAACTTTTTTGATTCAGATGGTGTAAAGCGTGTGTGGCGGCAACCTGGTGAGGAGTCCAAAGACAAGTTTGTCTTGCCTACAGTCAAGCATGGTGGTGGGAGTGTCATGGTCTGGGGCTGCATGAGTGCTGCTGGCACTGAGGAGCTACAGTTCATTGAGGGAACCGTGAATACCAACATGTACTGTGACATACTGTGACATACTGAAGCAGATTGTGATCCCCTCCCTTTGAAGACTGGGCCGCAGGGCAGTATTCCAACATGATAAGGACCCCAAACACACTTCCAAGATGACCACTGCCTTGCTAAAGATGCTGAGGGTAAAGTTGATGGACTGGCCAAGCAGATTTCCAGACCTAAACCCTATTGAGCATCTGTGGGGCATCCTCAAACGGAAGGTGGATGAGCGCAAGGTCTCTAACATCCACCTGCTCCGTGATGTTGTCATAGAGGAGTGGAAGAGGACTCCAGTGGCAACCTGTGAAGCTCTGGTTTACTCCATGCCCAATAGGGGTTAGGCAGTGCTGGAAAATAATGGTGGCCACACAAAATATTGACACGTTGTGCCCAATTTGGACATTTTCACTTAGGGGTGTACTCACTCTTTTTTGCCAGAAGTTTGACATTAATGGCTGTGTGTTTGATTCAGTTCAACCTATGATGTGTGTGTGTGTTTGCTTTTAACCATACATTGTATAACCCTGTATGTTGTGGTCTCTAAGGTGCCCGTCTAATAGTTTTTTGAAACTATCAATGCTCCCTGCTGATACGACTGCTTGTGGAAGAGAATTCCACATCCTTACCGCTCTTACAGTGAAGAACCCCTTACGCACTTTAAGGTTAAACCGCCTTTCCTCTAGTTTTAGTGAGTGGCCACGTGTCTTATTGTATCTCCTTTCTCTGAATAGTTTGTTCCTTATGCTAGGGTCGCCAGTACAGTATTTGTACATTGATATCATATCCCCCCTCAATCGTCTCTTCTCCAGAGAGAATAGGTTCAGTGCTTGTAGCCTTTCCTCATAGCTGATGTCCTCCATTCCCCTAATCATTTTTGTTGCCCTTCTCTGGACTTTCTCCAGTTCCAGCACATCCTTCCTGAGGACCGGTGCCCAGAACTGGACAGCATACTCCAGATGTGGCCGGACCAGAGTCTTGTAGAGTGGGAGAATAATCTCTTTATTTCTGGAGTGAATCCCCTTTTTTATACATCCCAGTATTCTGTTGGCTTTGCTTGCGGCGGCTTGGCATTGCATGCCACTGCCAAGCCTGTTGTCTATCAGTACCCCCAAGTCCTTTTCCATCCTAGACTCACCCAGTCTAGCAAAGTGTCATTTCTTCAGTGCTGTCACATAAGATATAATAAAATATTTACAAAAATGTGAGGGGTGTACTTACTTTTGGGAGATACTGTATATATATATATATATATATATATATATATATATATATATATACATACACTGAACAAAATTATAAACGCAACACTTTTGTTTTTGCCCCCATTTCTCATGAGCTGAACTCGAAGATCTAGGACTTTTTCTATGTACACAAAAGGCCTATTTCTCTCAAATATTGTTCACAAATCTGTCTAAATCTGTGTTAGTGAGCACTTCCCCTTTGCCGAGATAATCCATCCACCTCACAGGTGTGGCATACAGCACAGGTGTGCCATAGGCTGGCCACAATAAAAGGCCATTCTAAAATGTGCAGTTTTATTACACAGCACAATGCCACAGATGTCGCAGGTTTTGAGGGAGCGTGCAATTGGCATGCTGACTGCCACCAGAGCTGTTTCCTGTGAATTGAATGTTCATTTCTATACCATAAGTCATCTCCAAAGGCGTTTCAGAGAATTTGGCAGTACATCCAACTGGCCTCCCAACTGCAGACCACGTGTAACCACACCAGGTTAGGACCTCCACATCCAGCATCTTCACCTCCAAGATTGTCTGAGACCAGCCACCCAGACAGTTGCTGTAACAATCGGTTTGCATAACCAAAGAATTTCTGCATAAACTGTCAGAAACCGTCTCAGGGAAGCTCATCTGCATGCTCGTCGTTCCTCAACGGGGTCTCGACCTGACTGCAGTTCATTGTCATAACCGACTTGAGTGGGCAAATGCTCACATGCGATGGCATCTGGCACTTTGGAGAGGTGTTCTCTTCACGGATGAATCCTGATTTTTACTGTACAGGGCAGATGGCATACAGCGTGTATAGCGTTGTGTGGGTGAGCGGTTTGCTGATGTCAACATTGTGGATCGAGTGGCCCTTGGTGGCGGTGGGGTTAAGGTGTGGACAGGCGTATGTTATGGCCAACACAGTTGCATTTTATTGATGTCATTTTGAATGCTCAGAGATACCGTGACAAGATCCTGAGGCCCATTGTTGTGCCATTCATCCATGACCATCACCTCATCTTGCAGCATGATAATGTATGGCCCCATGTTGCAAGTATCTGTAACAATTCTTAGAAGCTGAGAACATCCCAGTTCTTGCATGGCCAGCATACTCACCAGACATGTCACCCATTGAGCATGTTTGGAATGCTCTGCATCGGCGTATACGACAGCGTGTTTCAGGTCCTGCCAATTTCCAGCAACTTCGCATAGCCATTGAAAAGCAGTGGACCAACATTCCACAGGCCACAATCAACAACCTGATCAACTCTATGTGAAGGAGATGTGTTGCACTGCATGATGCAAATGATGGTCACACCAGATACTGACTGGTTTTTGGACTCCACCGGACCCCCCCCCCCCCCCAATACAGTAAAACTGCACATTTTAGAGTGGCCTTTATTGTGGCCAGCCTAAGGCACACCTGTGCAATATTCATGCTGTCTAATCAGCATCTTGATATGCCACACCTCTGAGGTGGATGGATTATCTTGACAAAGGAGAAGTGCTCACTAACACAGATTTAGACAGATTTGTGAAATATATTTGAGAGAAATAAGCCTTTTTGAGTTCAGCTCATGAAAAATGGGGGCAAAAACAAAAGTGTTGAGTTTATAATTTTGTTCAGTGTGTATATATACAGTATATATCCTGCCCTCTCCCTACTACAGAACTCCACTCCTACTAATGCTGAATCCACATTCTGCCAATCTACAGGACACCAAGGTATGTGCACAGTGCACTCATATAAATGTTACTTCTACTTACTTCCCTCACCCTTTTGCTTTTCCTAACTTTTGGGGATACTTCCAATAACTCTTGCCCTCTGCTATCCAACATTCACACTACACAGAGAATTAGGTCCCAACCACTATAACCCTGACAAACAGACCACAATAGAATTCTCAAAATACACAGCAGTGCACTTGCCCAAGTGCGGCATGAAACTAAATTTCTGCTAGACTTAACCCTGTATAATTCTGCCCTCTTAAAAAAAAAATTTCTTGCCATATAAACCTATTTCACCACTCAAACTAGCACCCACTCATCCAGTCCCTGTTAACTCTTTTCTTTCTTTAATTTGACCATTTTACCTCTACTCTTTTCTATCTTTAACTTTTTCCACTTCATTCGCCACTGCATCCACGCACTGACTGATTGAAGGCTAAAGACATTAGCTATCATTTTAAAAACAAGATAGATGCTATTTGTTATGAGATCCTCATTGTACAGATATTTCCCCTCTCTTCAACCATCTTGCTACAAAGGAAGTTGTAAAACTTTTATCTGACACCAACCTAATAACCTGCTGCTGGACATTATTCCCTTTCAATTACTCCAGCCACCTTCTTGCTCTATTCTATGTTCTCTAACTCACATTTTAATACCTCCCTTTTTTATTGGTATCCTCTCTTCCCCTGTAAAACATGCACTAGCCACCCCATACCTAAAAAGCCCATGCTGGACCCTACCAGTCTAAACAACTATAGATCCATCTTCTTACTCCTGTTTACCTCCAAACTTCTAGAACACCTAAACAACTGTCTGAGCTGCTAGCTCACTGATAAGAACTTTCTAGACCACCTATAGTCTGGCTTCCTCTGCAACACTTCAGAGACAATGCTCTACTAAAGCACACTAAGGACTTAATAACTATTAAAGCCAATGGCTGCTACTCCATAGTCATTAGTAGACCTTTCTGCTAACTTTAACACAGTTGACCACCCGCTCTTCCACTTTCTTGGCCTCCAAGATGCTATTCTTTCCTGTCTGTGTGCACCTTCAGTGTGACTTTTAGGAAAAATACACATTCCATCTGCTCTAAACATCATCAGGAAAAATACACATTTCACTCGCTCTAAACACCTGCACTAAAAAGGCTATTTCAGATGAGCTTTCTCATAGCAAGATAACACTTCTCACAAGCTAACTCACAGAAGGTTCATCTAATTTGCCCACCTGCTGCTGTCACCGTTTCAACCCTACTTCTATGCTCACTAAAGAGCCTGTGTCTGTGATAGTGTGATTTCCCCTGTGTATGACCTGACTCTGTGTGTAGAGATTCAAACTCAGATTACTACCTCTTTCTGTATGACCCATGCTGCCTGCTGTGGCTGCTGTGTATATTACCCCACATTGACCCTGCATCAGTAATACCACCTCTGCTCCTGTGTGCTCCTTTTATCAGCTGCTGTTCTATCATTGGGGAACTGCCTCACTACAAACTCCATAAATGCAGATCTGCATTTATTTCTTACTGACCATATTAACTGTAGGGTGATATTTACCTTGGTTATACTGGCATCACAGTAACCTACAACTCTATTTCTTCCTCACCTCTTCCTCTCTTTTTAAGGGTCCCCCAAGGCTCTGTTCTTTTTCTTAATTCACACTTCCTTCCTCAGGCCGTTGATAACCTCTAATAACACTTAAATCTATCTCTCTATCCCTCAGCTTAACCCTTCAGTTTCCTTGTGCATCACTAATTTACTATCTGGCAAATCTGTAAAAATGTAGAAAAAGCTATTTGAATGCCTAAAATAATAATGCATACAGTTACCGAGTAAATTAAATATGAAGAAGCTCCAGAAAGTGTTAAACCAAAAATGTTTACCTCGTTCAGACACCAGACCCCCCTAACGTCACTGCCTTGCAACTGGACTGGCATGACGCCGCGCGGTTGTGGCGGCATATTTTAAGGGCTCCCAACAACAGGCTGCTCATTATACTCAGCGGCAGTGGCGGCCGCCCCCCCCCCCAAAAAAAAGAAAAAGAAAAAAAAAAGATTTAAAAAAAAAAAAAAATTTTTTGCCCACAAGGGGCGCCCGTCTCATTGGTGCCTATGGGGGTGGGGTTTTCCACCCGCAGAGGCGCCGATAGACGGCCTTCTGGGGCGTAACTGTAGCGCAGAGCTCTGCGCTACACCACCCCCCTTTTGGCGTCCGCCGCATTGTTGCCGATGGGGGGTGGGGTTTTCCACCAGCAGAGGTGCCAATTGGCGGCCTTCTGGGGCGTAACTGTAGCGCAGAGCAATGCGCTACACCACCCCCTTTTGTGATGTCTTGGATCATGATTGGTCCAGACTCCAGCCTGGACCAATCATGATTCAGGACATCCATGGTGACCTCGTTGGGGGCGGTGCCGGTGCGTGCATCAGTCACTCACCGTCACCGCCCGGTCACTTTCCCGCCGCAGCCCGCCGCAGAAGAGGAGTCGCAAGGAGGGGAGAAGCCGCCGCCGGGAGCCGAGCAGAAGAGGACGGATGTCGGAGTCGCGAGGAGGGGAGAAGCCGCCACCGGGAGCCGAGCCATCGCCAGGTAAGTGCCTATTCCATCACCTGTGCCATGCCTGTGCCATGCCTATTCCACCACCTGCGCCATGCCTGTACCATCTGTGCCATGCCTATTCCATCACCTGTGCCATGCCTGTGCCATGCCTATTCCACCACCTGCTCCATGCCTGTACCATCTGTGCCATGCCTATTCCACCACCTGTGCCATGACCTTACCATCACCTGTGCCATGCCTGTACCATCTGTGCCATGCCTATTCCACCACCTGCGCCATGCCTATTCCACCACCTGTGCCATGACCTTACCATCACCTGTGCCATGCCTATTCCATCACCTGTGCCATGCCTATTCCATCACCTGCGCCATGCCTGTACCATCTGTGCCATGCCTATTCCACCACCTGTGCCATGACCTTACCATCACCTGTGCCATGCCTATTCCATCACCTGTGCCATGCCTATTCCACCACCTGTGCCATGACCTTACCATCACCTGTGCCATGCCTATTCCATCACCTGTGCCATGCCTATTCCATCACCTGCGCCATGCCTGTACCATCTGTGCCATGCCTATTCCACCACCTGTGCCATGACCTTACCATCACCTGTGCCATGCCTATTCCATCACCTGTGCCATGCCTATTCCATCACCTGTGCCATGCCTGTACCATCTGTGCCATGCCTATTCCACCACCTGCGCCATGCCTATTCCACCACCTGTGCCATGACCTTACCATCACCTGTGTCATGCCTATTCCATCACCTATGCCCTGCCTGTACCATCTGTGCCATGCCTATTCCATCACCTGCGCCATGCCTGTACCATCTGTGCCATGCCTATTCCACCACCTGTGCCATGCCTGTACCATCTGCGCCATGCCTATTCCATCACCTGTGCCATGCCTATACCATCTGTGCCATGCCTATTCCATCACCTGTGCCATGCCTGTACCATCTGTGCCCTGCCTATACCATCACCTGGGCCATGCCTGTACCATCACCTGTGCCATGCCTGTACCATCTGTGCCATGCCTATTCCATCACCTGTGCCATGTCTATACCATCTGTGCCATGCCTATTCCATCACCTGTGCCATGCCTGTACCATCATCTGTGCAATGCCTGCACCATCACCTGTGCCATGCCTATACCATCACCTGTTCCATGCCTATACCATCACCTGTGCCATGCCTATTCCATCACCTGTGCCATGCCATGCCTATTCCATCACCTGTGCCTCAAAATAACTCAACACACAGGCATTAATGTCCAAACCGCTGGCAACAATAGTGAGTACACCCCTAAGTGACCACCAACTGTCCAAATTGGGCCCAATTATCTATTTTCCCTCCCTGGTGTCATATGACTCATTAGTGTTACAGGGTCTCAGTTGTGAATGGGGAGCAGGTGTGTTAAATTTGGTGTTAGCGCTTTCACTCTCTCATACTGGTCACTGGAAGTTCAACATGGCACTTAATGGCAAAGAACTCTCTGAGGATCTAAAAAAAAATATTGTTGCGCTACATAAAGATGGCCTATGCTATAAGAAGACTGTGGCCAAGACCATACAGTGGTTTACCAGGACAGGTTCCACTTAGAACAGGCCTCACCATGGTCGACCAAAGAAGTTGAGTGCATGTGCCTAGCATCATATCCATTTGTTATCTTTGGGAAATAGACGTATGAGTGCTGAAAGCATTGCTGCAGACTGCATCAAATTGGTCTGCATGGCTGTCATCCCAAGAGGGAAGCCTCTTCTAAAGATGATGCACAAGAAAGCCCGCAAACTGTTTGCTGAAGACAAGCAAACTAAGGACATGGAATACTGGAACCATGTCCTGTGGTCTGATGAGACCAAGACTAACTTTTTTGATTCAGATGGTGTAAAGCGAGTGTGGCAGCAACCTGGTGAGGAGTCCAAAGGCAAGTTTGTCTTGCCTACAGTCAAGCATGGTGGTGGGAGTGTCATGGTCTGGGGCTGCATGAGTGCTGCTGGCACTGAGGAGCTACAGTTCATTGAGGGAACCGTGAATACCAACATGTACTGTGACATACTGTGAAATACTGAAGCAGATTGTGATCCCCTCCCTTTGAAGACTGGGCCGCAGGGAGGTATTCCAACATGATAAGCACCCCAAACACACTTCCAAGATGACCACTGCCTTGCTAAAGATGCTGAGGGTAAAGTTGATGGACTGGCCAAGCAGATTTCTAGACCTAAACCCTATTGAGCATCTGTGGGTCATCCTCAAACGGAAGGTGGATGAGCGCAAGGTCTCTAACATCCACCTGCTCCGTGATGTTGTCATAGAGGAGTGGAAGAGGACTCCAGTGGCAACCTGTGAAGCACTGGTTTACTCCATGCCCAATAGGGGTTAGGCAGTGCTGGAAAATAATGGTGGCCACACAAAATATTGACATGTTGTGCCCAATTTGGACATTTTCACTTAGGGGTGTACTCACTCTTTTTTGCCAGCAGTTTGACATTAATGGCTGTGTGTTAAGTTATTTTGAGGGGCCAGCAAATTTACACTGTTATACAAGCTGTACACTCACTACTTTACATTGTAGCAAAGTGTAATTTCTTCAGTGCTGTCACATGAAAAGATATAATAAAATATTTACAAAAATGTGAGGGGTGTACTTACTTTTGGGAGATACTGTATATATATATATATATACATATACTGAAAAAAATTATAAACGCAACACTTTTGTTTTTGCCCCCATTTCTCATGAGCTGAACTCGAAGATCTAGGACTTTTTCTATGTACACAAAAGGCCTATTTCTCTCAAATATTGTTCACAAATCTGTCTAAATCTGTGTTAGTGAGCACTTCCCCTTTGCCAAGATAATCCATCCACCTCGCAGGTGTGGCATATCAAGATGCTGATTAGACAGCACAGGTGTGCCTTAGGCTGGCCACAATAAAAGGCCATTCTAAAATGTGCAGTTTTATTACACAGCACAATGCCACAGATGTCGCAGGTTTTGAGGGAGCGTGCAATTGGCATGCTGACTGCCACCAGAGCTGTTGCCTGTGAATTGAATGTTCATTTCTCTACCATAAGTCATCTCCAAAGGCGTTTCAGAGAATTTGGCAGTACATCCAACTGGCCTCCCAACTGCAGACCACGTGTAACCACACCAGGTTAGGACCTCCACATCCAGCATCTTCACCTCCAAGATTGTCTGAGACCAGCCACCCAGACAGTTGCTGTAACAATCGGTTTGCATAACCAAAGAATTTCTGCATAAACTGTCAGAAACCGTCTCAGGGAAGCTCATCTGCATGCTCGTCGTTCCTCAACGGGGTCTCGACCTGACTGCATTTCATTGTCATAACCGACTTGAGTGGGCAAATGCTCACATTCGATGGCGTCTTGCACTTTGGAGAGGTGTTCTCTTCACGGATGAATTCTGATTTTCACTGTACAGGGCAGATGGCACACAGCATGTATAGCGTTGTGTGGGTGAGCGGTTTGCTGATGTCAACATTGTGGATCGAGTGGCCCTTGGTGGCGGTGGGGTTATAGTGTGGGCAGGCGTATGTTATGGCCAACACAGGTGCATTTTATTGATGTCATTTTGAATGCTCAGAGATACCGTGACAAGATCCTGAGGCCCATTGTTGTGCCATTCATCCATGACCATCACCTCATCTTGCAGCATGATAATGTATGGCCCCATGTTGCAAGTATCTGTAACAATTCTTAGAAGCTGAGAACATCCCAGTTCTTGCATGGCCAGCATACTCACCAGACATGTCACCCATTGAGCATGTTTGGGATGCTCTGCATCGGCGTATACGACAGCGTGTTTCAGGTCCTGCCAATTTCCAGCAACTTCGCATAGCCATTGAAAAGCAGTGGACCAACATTCCACAGGCCACAATCAACAACCTGATCAACTCTATGTGAAGGAGATGTGTTGCACTGCATGATGCAAATGATGGTCACACCAGATACTGACTGGTTTTCGGACTCCACCGGACCCCCACCCACCCCCAATACAGTAAAACTGCACATTTTAGAGTGGCCTTCATTGTGGCCAGCCTAAGGCACACCTGTGCAATAATCATGCTGTCTAATCAGCATCTTGATATGCCACACCTGTGAGGAGGATGGATTATCTCGACAAAGGAGAAGTGCTCACTAACACAGATTTAGACAGATTTGTGAAACACAATGCCTAAAATAATAATGCATACAGTTACCGAGTAAATTAAATATGAAGAAGCTCCAGAAAGTGTTAAACCAAAAATGTTTACCTCGTTCAGACACCAGACCCCCCCAACGTCACTGCCTTGCAACTGGACTGGCATGACGCTGCGCGGTTGTGGCGGCATATTTTAAGGGCTCCCAACAACAGGCTGCTCATTATACTCAGCGGCAGTGGCGGCCGGCCCATAGGGGGCGCAGGGGCGCCGCCCCCCCAAAAAAAAAGAAAAAGAAAAAGAAAAAAAAAGGTTTAAAAAAAAAAAAAAAAAATTTTTGCCCACAAGGGACGCCCGTCTCATTGGTGCCTATGGGGGTGGGGTTTTCCACCCGCAGAGGCGCCGATAGACGGCCTTCTGGGGCGTAACTGTAGCGCAGAGCTCTGCGCTACACCACCCCCCTTTTGGCGTCCGTCGCATTGGTGCCGATGGGGGGTGGGGTTTTCCACCAGCAGAGGCGCCAATTGGCGGCCTTCTGAGGCGTAGCTGTAGCGCAGAGCAATGCGCTACACCACCCCCTTTTGTGATGTCTTGGATCATGATTGGTCCAGACTCCAGCCTGGACCAATCATGATTCAGGACATCCATGGTGACCTCGTTGGGGGCGGTGCCGGTGCGTGCATCAGTCACTCACCGTCACCGCCCGGTCACTTTCCCGCCGCAGCCCGCCGCAGAAGAGGAGTCCCGAGGAGGGGAGAAGCCGCCGCCGGGAGCCGAGCAGAAGAGGACGGACGTTGGAGTCGCGAGGAGGGGAGAAGCCGCCACCGGGAGCCGAGCCGTCGCCAGGTAAGTGCCTATTCCATCACCTGTGCCATGCCTATTCCACCACCTGCGCCATGCCTGTGCCATGCCTATTCCACCACCTGCGCCATGCCTGTACCATCTGTGCCATGCCTATTCCATCACTTGTGCCATGCCTATTCCACCACCTGCGCCATGCCTGTACCATCTGTGCCATGCCTATTCCACCACCTGTGCCATGACCTTACCATCACCTGTGCCATGCCTGTACCATCTGTGCCATGCCTATTCCACCACCTGCGCCATGCCTATTCCACCACCTGTGCCATGACCTTACCATCACCTGTGCCATGCCTATTCCATCACCTGTGCCATGCCAATTCCATCACCTGCGCCATGCCTGTACCATCTGTGCCATGCCTATTCCACCACCTGTGCCATGACCTTACCATCACCTGTGCCATGCCTATTCCATCACCTGTGCCATGCCTATTCCATCACCTGCGCCATGCCTGTACCATCTGTGCCATGCCTATTCCACCACCTGTGCCATGACCTTACCATCACCTGTGCCATGCCTATTCCATCACCTGTGCCATGCCTGTACCATCTGTGCCATGCCTATTCCACCACCTGCGCCATGCCTATTCCACCACCTGTGCCATGACCTTACCATCACCTGTGTCATGCCTATTCCATCACCTGTGCCATGCCTGTACCATCTGTGCCATGCCTATTCCATCACCTGCGCCATGCCTGTACCATATGTGCCATGCCTATTCCACCACCTGTGCCATGACCTTACCATCACCTGTGCCATGCCTATTCCATCACCTGTGCCATGCCTGTACCATCTGTGCCATGCCTATTCCACCACCTGTGCCATGCCTATACCATCATCTGTGCCATGCCTATTCCATCACCTGTGCCATGCCTATACCATCTGTGCCATGCCTATTCCATCACCTGTGCCATGACCTTACCATCACCTGTGCCATGCCTGTACCATCTGTGCCATGCCTATACCATCTGTGCCATGCCTATTCCATCACCTGTGCCATGCCTATACCATCTGTGCCATGCCTATTCCATCACCTGTGCCATGCCTGTACCATCTGTGCCCTGCCTATACCATCACCTGTGCCATGCCTTTTCCATCACCTGTGCCATTCCTGTACCATCTGTGCCCTGCATATACCATCACCTGTGCCATGCCTGTACCATCACCTGTGCCATGCCTGTACCATTTGTGCCATGCCTATTCCATCACCTGTGCCATGCCTATACCATCTGTGCCATGCCTATTCCATCACCTGTGCCATGCCTGTACCATCACCTGTGCCATGACCTTACCATCACCTGTGCCATGCCTGTACCATCTGTGCCATGCCTATTCCATCACCTGTGCCATGCCTATACCATCTGTGCCATGCCTATTCCATCACCTGTGCCATGCCTGTACCATCTGTGCCCTGCCTATACCATCACCTGTGCCATGCCTGTACCATCACCTGTGCCATGCCTGTACCATTTGTGCCATGCCTATTCCATCACCTGTGCCATGCCTATACCATCTGTGCCATGCCTATTCCATCACCTGTGCCATGCCTGTACCATCACCTGTGCAATGCCTGTACCATCACCTGTGCAATGCCTATTCCATCACCTGTGCCATGCCTATACCATCACCTGTGCAATGCCTGTACCATCACCTGTGCCATGCCTGTACCATTTGTGCCATGCCTATTCCATCACCTGTGCCATGCCTATACCATCTGTTCCATGCCTATTCCATCACCTGTGCCATGCCTGTACCATCTGTGCCCTGCCTATACCATCACCTGTGCCATGCCTGTACCATCACCTGTGCCATGCCTGTACCATCTGTGCCATGCCTATTCCATCACCTGTGCCATGCCTATACCATCTGTGCCATGCCTGTACCATCACCTGTGCAATGCCTGCACCATCACCTGTGCCATGCCTATACCATCACCTGTGCCATGCCTATTCCATCACCTGTGCCATGCCTGTACTATCTGTGCCATGCCTATTCCATCACCTGCGCCATGCCTGTACCATCTGTGCCATGCCTATTCCATCACCTGTGCCATGCCTATACCATCTGTGCCATGCCTATTCCACCACCTGTGCCATGCCTATACCATCATCTGTGCCATGCCTATTCCATCACCTGTGCCATGCCTATACCATCTGTGCCATGCCTATTCCATCACCTGTGCCATGACCTTACCATCACCTGTGCCATGCCTGTACCATCTGTGCCATGCCTATACCATCTGTGCCATGCCTATTCCATCACCTGTGCCATGCCTATACCATCTGTGCCATGCCTATTCCATCACCTGTGCCATGCCTGTACCATCTGTGCCCTGCCTATACCATCACCTGTGCCATGCCTTTTCCATCACCTGTGCCATTCCTGTACCATCTGTGCCCTGCATATACCATCACCTGTGCCATGCCTGTACCATCACCTGTGCCATGCCTGTACCATTTGTGCCATGCCTATTCCATCACCTGTGCCATGCCTATACCATCTGTGCCATGCCTATTCCATCACCTGTGCCATGCCTGTACCATCACCTGTGCCATGACCTTACCATCACCTGTGCCATGCCTGTACCATCTGTGCCATGCCTATACCATCTGTGCCATGCCTATTCCATCACCTGTGCCATGCCTATACCATCTGTGCCATGCCTATTCCATCACCTGTGCCATGCCTGTACCATCTGTGCCCTGCCTATACCATCACCTGTGCCATGCCTGTACCATCACCTGTGCCATGCCTGTACCATTTGTGCCATGCCTATTCCATCACCTGTGCCATGCCTATACCATCTGTGCCATGCCTATTCCATCACCTGTGCCATGCCTGTACCATCACATGTGCAATGCCTGTACCATCACCTGTGCAATGCCTATTCCATCACCTGTGCCATGCCTATACCATCACCTGTGCAATGCCTGTACCATCACCTGTGCCATGCCTGTACCATTTGTGCCATGCCTATTCCATCACCTGTGCCATGCCTATACCATCTGTTCCATGCCTATTCCATCACCTGTGCCATGCCTGTACCATCTGTGCCCTGCCTATACCATCACCTGTGCCATGCCTGTACCATCACCTGTGCCATGCCTGTACCATCTGTGCCATGCCTATTCCATCACCTGTGCCATGCCTATACCATCTGTGCCATGCCTGTACCATCACCTGTGCAATGCCTGCACCATCACCTGTGCCATGCCTATACCATCACCTGTGCCATGCCTATTCCATCACCTGTGCCATGCCTGTACTATCTGTGCCATGCCTATTCCATCACCTGCGCCATGCCTGTACCATCTGTGCCATGCCTATTCCATCACCTGTGCCATGCCTATACCATCTGTGCCATGCCTATTCCACCACCTGTGCCATGCCTATACCATCTGTGCCATGCCTATTCCACCACCTGTGCCATGCCTATACCATCATCTGTGCCATGCCTATTCCATCACCTGTGCCATGCCTATACCATCTGTGCCATGCCTATTCCATCACCTGTGCCATGACCTTACCATCACCTGTGCCATGCCTGTACCATCTGTGCCATGCCTATACCATCTGCGCCATGCCTATTCCATCACCTGTGCCATGCCTATACCATCTGTGCCATGCCTATTCCATCACCTGTGCCATGCCTGTACCATCTGTGCCCTGCCTATACCATCACCTGTGCCATGCCTGTACCATCACCTGTGCCATGCCTGTACCATTTGTGCCATGCCTATTCCATCACCTGTGCCATGCCTATACCATCTGTGCCATGCCTATTCCATCACCTGTGCCATGCCTGTACCATCACCTGTGCAATGCCTGTACCATCACCTGTGCAATGCCTATTCCATCACCTGTGCCATGCCTATACCATCACCTGTGCAATGCCTGTACCATCACCTGTGCAATGCCTATTCCATCACCTGTGCCATGCCTGTACCATCACCTGTGCCATGCCTGTACCATCTGTGCCATGCCTATTCCATCACCTGTGCCATGCCTATACCATCTGTGCCATGCCTATTCCATCACCTGTGCCATGCCTGTACCATCACCTGTGCAATGCCTGTACCATCACCTGTGCAATGCCTATTCCATCACCTGTGCCATGCCTATACCATCACCTGTGCAATGCCTGTACCATCACCTGTGCAATGCCTATTCCATCACCTGTGCCATGCCTGTACCATCACCTGTGCCATGCCTGTACCATCTGTGCCATGCCTATTCCATCACCTGTGCCATGCCTATACCATCTGTGCCATGCCTATTCCATCACCTGTGCCATGCCTGTACCATCACCTGTGCAATGCCTGTACCATCACCTGTGCAATGCCTATTCCATCACCTGTGCCATGTCTATACCATCACCTGTGCCATGCCTATTCCATCACCTGTTCCATGCCTATACCATCTGCGCCATGCCTATTCCATCACCTGTGCCATGCCTGTACCATCTGTGCCATGCCTATACCATCACATGTGCCATGCCTATGCCATCACCTGTGCCATGCCTGTACCATGACCTCAAAGTCATGCAATTTTTTTACCACGTTTTTTGCCGCGAAGCAATACCTATTACATTTTTGTTTTTGCGCCCCCCCAAAAATTTTGAGCACCAGCCGCCACTGCTCAGCGGCAGATACCTGGCTGGTTGCTATATTAGGTAAACATTTTTGGTTTACCACTTTCTGGAGCTTCTTCTTCTAACACCGTCCACTGAGTTAGTAGTTTGCCTGCCTCATTGGATGGTAGGTGCAGTCTATATACATTTTTTGCTTCTCTAGTTTCTTACTTAACTTTTTTCCCCCTCCCCCTTTCACTGTCATTTCATGAACATGCATATATCATGCACCCCTACAGATCTTAAACTAGAATTCCTTTGGGAAACTTCTGTTGGCTGCCTACATGCCTGCCCGGGGGAGATTACACACCTTGATGCTTCTTTGGTCTCTAGTGAACTGGTGGTGACTGTTTTTATGAGGTAAGGGCTCCGTTGTTGCACAGTACAAATATACACATGTGTGATTTATATTTTTGCTAAGTGTACCATTTATATATCTATATTTTTTTGTCTTAAGCAATTATATATTTATCTTTGTTTTCTCTTTTTTCTTGTATTACAGTATATGTATGCTTTTTGCTACTACACATGTTGGGCATATATGGGATTTATGTGTAGACATTTAAACCTGGCCTATTTGTGAGCCAGGGATTCTATTATGAAGCTGTATGACCTTACATTGTTGTAGTTTATCAATCAACTGCATTGGACTGTGTTTTACACAATTCTGTACTAATGTACACATATACTCTTGTAGTGTTTTGTGTCATTTTTTCTTATACTTTTGTAATAAAACTTCAAAGAGTTTTTTAAAAAAAAGTTTTCAACTTAATTTCTATTTGTCTTAGTACGGTACCTTTAAAATCCCCATATGTTCCCCCAATTGCTTTTTCTACATACTATTTTGGGATGTGGGTACCTTTATTTAAAATATTTGCTGCTTGAGCATTCCAAAATCTGTAAAAATGTTACACCACTTTAAAAAAACTCAATCTTTCCAAAATAGTGCTGATATTACACCCCCCCCCCCCCACCCACACACACAACTTGTTTATTGATATAAATAGTACAACTATCAGTCCCTACCAGCATGCCAGGGTGCTAACTAATCCTGGACTTTGACTCCTTTCAACAATGTATACAAATATAATTGACCATCCAAGTACACATAAAGCATCCATTATAGGTCATGCTTGGACCCTAAGACGTGACCTCTAGTTTTGCTTTCCCTGATCTGGATGTGTGCCCAGGGTTTTTTGGCAATGCCCAGATATTTAACCTTTCATGTGTCTCTTAAAGGTCCTGGCACATTCCACACAAAGAAAGAGGATACCTACCATTCAAGACATATCCCTTTTGGCCAGTATTTATCTACTACCGGCAGCATCCCTTTTTGCCAGTACAATATATATTGTTAGTCAAATTTACCAGCTGGTATTCTGTTGTCTTCCTAGATAATTTCTGCAGTTTAGATTTTTGGTGATTCTAAAAAAGCTGGCATTTTTTGGGTTGTCTCAGACAATCATTTTTTTCTTTTACTTGGATCACTCTCTGTGCAAACTTGTGACACTGGACAAGAGCAATTCCCATTCAAAGTACTGTGACGATACTGCTCAACAGGAGGTAGACTACATACATTTTTTAGTTAAAGTCTTATACGCCACAAGATTTGCAATAATGTAATTTCTGACTAATACACTTCTGCCAAGACAGGCAGCACACTGGCTTAGTGGTTAGCACATATGTCTTACAGCATTGGGATCCCTGCATGGAGATTACATATTCCCCTTGTGCTTGTGTATATACAGTATATTATATTATATATATATATATATATATATATATATATATATATATATATATATACACACAATATCGCACAAAAGTGAGTACACCCTTCACATTTTTGTAAATATGTTATTATACCTTTTATGTGACAACACTGAAGAAATGACATTTTGCTACAATGTAAAGTAGTGAGTGTACAGCTTTGATAACAGTGTAAATTTGCTGTCCCCTCAAAATAGCTCAACACACAGCCATTATTGTCTAAACTGCTGGCAACAAAAGTGAGTACACCTCTAAGTAAAAATGTCCAAATTGGGCCCCAAGTGTCAATATTTTGTGTGACCACCATTATTTTCCAGCACTCCTTTAACCTTTTTGGGCATGGAGTTCACCAGAGCTTCACAGGTTGCCACTGGAGTCCTCTTCCACTTCTTTATGACGACATCACGGAGCTGGTGGATATTAGAGACCTTGTGCTCCTCCACCTTCCGTTTGAAGATGCCCCACAGATGCTCAATAGGGTTTAGGTCTGGAGACATGCTTGGCCATTCCATCACCTTTACCCTCAGCTTCTTTAGCAAAGCAGTGGTCACCTTGGAAGTGTGTTTGGGGTCATTATCATGTTGGAATTTTGCCCTGCAGCCCAGTCTCCAAAGGGAGGGGATCATGCTCTGCTTCAGAATGTCACAGTACATGTTGGCATTCATTATTCCCTCAATGAAATGTAGCTTCCCAGTGGCAGCAGCACTCATGCAGCCCCACACCGTGACACTCCCACCACCATTTTGATTCTAACAAAGAAAAGCCGCTTAGGTGAGGCAAAATATCCTGGTCCGCTATCCAGAAACTTCACAGTGAAAAAAGAATGACCGCACTCAGGATCTTGATGAAAACATCAAAGTATTTATTCCTCACCACAAATAAAATGTAGACAGTACATCACAGGGACATGCAAAAGGTTGACGCGTTTCACGATACTAAAGATCGCTTACTGATCACCACACACACTCCCACCAACATGCTTGACTGTAAGCAAGACACACTTATCTTTGTACTCCTCACCTGGTTGCTGCCACACACGCTTGACACCATCTGAACCAAATGAGTTTATCTTGGTCTCATCAGACCACAGGACATAGTTCCAGTAATCCATGTCCTTAGTCTGCTTGTCTTCAGCAAACAGTTTGCAGCTTTCTTGTGCAGCATCTTTAAAAGAGGCTTCCTTCTGGGATGACAGCCATGCAGAGCAATTTGATGCAGTGTGCGGCGTATGGTCTGAGCACCGACAGGCTGACCACCCACCTCTTCAACCTCTGCAGGAATGCTGGCAGTACTCATATGTCTTTTTCCCAAAGACAACCTTTGGATATGACGGTGAGCATGTGCACTCAACTTCTTTGGTCGATCATGGCGAGGCCTGTTCTGAGTGGAACCAGTCCTGTTAAACTGCTGTATGGTCTTGGCCATCGTGCTGCAACTCAGTTTCAGGGTCTTGGCAATCTTCGTATAGCCTAGGTCATCTTTATGTAGAGCAACAATTATTTTTTTTAGATCCTCAGAGAGTTCTTTGCCATGAGGTGCCATGCTGAACTTCCAGTGACCAGTATGGGAGAGTGAGAGCGATAACGCCAAATTTAAAACACCTGCTCCCCATTCACACCTGAGATCTTGTAACACTAAGAGACACATGACACTGAGGAGGGAAAATGGCTAATTGGTCCCAATTTGGACATTTTCATTTAAGGGTGTACTCACTTTTGTTGCCAGTGGTTTAGATATTAATGGCTGTTTGTTGAGTTATTTTGAGGGGACAGCAAATTTACACTGTTATACAAGCTGTACACTCACTACTTTACATGGTAGCAAAGAGTAATTTCTTCAGTGTTGTCACATGAAAAGATATAATAAAATGCTTACAAAAATGTGAGGGGTGTACTTAGTAGAGATTCTTCCTCCACCTAGGAATAAAGGCCTCCACCCTTTACTGAAAAAAGGTTGTTGAAAACACAGTTGCATCCACCTCCCCACATAAGCACACAATTAGGCTTACATGAAGGTGACAAAACACTTGTTTTTGTAATGAGCAATTAAACTCAGCAGTATCTTCTCTGCAGACACACTCTTTGATCCAAACTGCTTTCAATCAGCTTTATTTTTAAAGCAAAAACAAAACTCTATTCATGATCAATCAGGGAAGAACATGATAATAGTGCTATGACTAGACATGTTAATGGCAATCATCCTAGCAGTAATAATACCAGCAACACTCATTACCCTACCCCTAGAAGGCCAAAATATACAAATGAAAGTAACCCCAGGGCTGGTTACACTAATAATACCCTGTACTCCACTCCCAGAGGTCCAGTACGAGGGGGGAGGGCGGGGTCATTCCTTTAAATCACCAATATAATAATGGCAACGGAGCCAATTTTTGAGAAGGCTGGCCTTATTTATACAATACCCATTTAGAGTTAATTATGGTAAAATGAACACTACTAATATATCACTTTGTCTGATAATGATCATGATCCCTATGAGGAGTATAGGATTATAACCCAACATCCATTATACACACCCAGGGAGGATGATTATTAAGGGCAGGATTATGGCTATAATGACTCCCCAAGAGGTGAGAGGAATGGCGATGGACCACATTTTTTTCTAGGTTGTTCGGATATTTTTAACCTTAGTGGTACTCACCTCTCTAAAGAAGAGGAGTTAGTTCTAAAGGCTTCAAAGATACCCCATTCAAATCTTCTAATACATTTGAAACTTTTGTGGATATTCAAAAATACATTAGAAAAATTAACATAAAATTATATATAAAAAATAATAAAGATGTTGTGCACTGCCACTTATTCCTATATAAAATGCGAGACTGCTGTTATCACTAAATGTGTTCCCACATACAGTGCAATCAGTAATGAAAAAAGCTGTGATAGTGCTGCTCAATAGTGAACAATTATTCAATCAATTGAAAAAATAAAAAATAGTGACTTCCATAAATATTGGGTAACAATAAACTGCTGTAAATAAATAAAGTCATAGAAAACAAAAAACTCTACACAGTAGAGTCCTACAAGACAAATAGCAGAGGATAGTAAAAAGAACCCTAAGAAATTCTTTAAATATATCAACAGCAAAAAAACAAGGTCAGAGCATGTTGCACACATAATTAACGATGATGGGAGGATGGTTACAGAGGACACAGAGAAGGCAACCGTGCTTAATGCTTTCTTCTCTTCAGTCTTTACACAAGAAGGAGGGGTACACTGACCATGACTGTATGGTTAGCAGTACTTCACAGGACTTGCCGCTATGGCTAACAGAGGGTGAAATCAGGTAAAGGTTTGATAACATTAGCACAAATAAATCACCAGGACTGGATGGCGTACATCCGAGAGTACTCAAAGAAGTCAGTAAGGTTATATCTAGACCACTGTTCCTGATCTTTGCTGATAGTATTTTGATAGGAACTGTACCAGGTGACTGGAGGAAAGTCAATGTGATACCAATATTCAAAAAAGGGCAGAGACGTGTCCCGGGAAATTATAGGCCGGTCAGCCTGGCGTCAATAGTATGTAAACTTCTGGAGGGGATGATAAGGGTCTATATCCAAGAGTTTGCTAAAGAGAACAACATCATCAGAAGTAATCAGCACGGGTTTACAAAAGGGCGTTCTTGTCAAACCAATCTGTTAACATTTTATGAGGAGGTGAGCTGTGAGCTAGATAGGGGGAGACCAGTGGATGTGGTGTACCTGGATTTTGCGAAGGCGTTTGATACAGTTCCCCACAAACGCCTAATTTTTAAAATAAGGTCTGTAGGCATCGACCACAAGGTTTGCTCTTGGATACAAAACTGGTTAAAGGGGCGTGTCCAAAGGGTGGTAATAAATAACGCATACACAGACTGGTCTGGGGTGGTAAGTAGGGTCCCCCAAGGCTCAGTCCTGGGACCAATTTTGTTCAATTTATTCATAAATAGCATTGAGGACGGGATCATTAGCTCAATCTCAGTTTTTGCCGATGACACAAAATTAAGTAGGGCAATAACTTCACATCACGAGGCAGAAATCTTACAGAATGACCTGAACAAAATAACAGAGTGGGCAACTACATGGCAAATGAGGTTTAATGTGGAGAAGTGTAAGGTATTGCACTTGGGGACTAAAAACATAAACGCCCAATACACTTTGGGCGGGGGGGAACCCATGGGGGACTCAAAAATGGAAAATAGACTTGACAATAGCATGCAATGTCAAGCATGTCAAGCATTCTGCCAAAGCCGGCAGAATATTAGCATGCATAAGGAAGGGGATGTATTCCAGAGATAAATCTATAATCCTACCACTTTATAAAACTGTGGTCCAACCACATTCTGGAGTATTCTGTCCAGTTCTGGTCGCCAAGCCTCAGAAGGGATGTGAAGGAGCTGGAGAGAGTCCAGAGAAGAGCAACTAAACTGATTAGGGGATTGGAGGACCTTAATTATGAAGAGAGCTTACAAGCACTTGATTTATTCTCCCTGGAAAGGAGATGCCTGAGAGGGGAACGTGATAGCAATTTACAAGTACCTCAACAGTGATCTCAACATAGAAAAAAAAACTGTTCAGTCGCAATGAATGCAAGAGGACACGAGGCCATACAATGCGATTAGAGGAGAAGAGATTTAATCTTAGACTACATAGGGTTTTTTTTTTACAGTAAGGGCTACAAGATTGTGGAATTCTCTACCACAAGTGGAAGTAACTGCGGGGAGTATGACTACTGTTAAAAGCCTCTTGGACGTTCATCTCAAGGATCAAAAGATTCAGGGGTATGGGAAATAATTACGTCCACACACACCTACACAGGTTGAACTGGATGAACTATTGTTCTTATTCAACCTCAATTACTATGTAAGTATGTAACTATGTAACAAGGTTAGAACTACCCGCCCTTATGAAGAGGTGGGGGAGCTTAAATTAAATAAAGTCCCAACAGTCCACACTTAAAGTGCTCTAGTGCATCTTCATATCTTAATATGTGCTCCACCATATAAGAAGACTGCTCAGTCACCAGGTGAAATACTCCCTGACTTTAGGGGAAGACCCTCAAAAGGGCCAACACAGCATAATGGTAATCAATCTTTACACCAGATAGTGGGTCCTCTGCTCACTTCCTCATCTGATGATAGAACTTCCCCAGCTGGGATGACTTCAGAGAACTCCCAGAATAAAGAAAACAATCTCCTGTAGTGCAGTATCGTGGTTAAAATGCATAGGAATACCAGCCAAGCTTAAGGTAATGCACTGACATTTATTCAGTTAAAAACAAACAATATGATATAACAATACAACAGAGTAACAGGGTCTCACAGGATCCAGATTAAGTAATGATATAGGCCGCTTGGCTCCCCTTTTACGCATTACACCCCTCTTCCATGTGGCTTGCAAATTTTTCAATTGATTGCATGATTGATTGTTCACTATTGGGCTGCGCTATCACAAACTTATTAATTAAAAGATATAATGTATATTGTCTAACCCCATACAAAATACATTAAGATCGACTAATGACTTTAAACATACACAATTATCCAATGCATCTCTTTTCAATCCTCCTAAAAATATGGCCCTCTCTGTATCAGTTTTTCGTGATCTGGTCTGCAAAGATTTAGGCAAACTAGCATTGTTAAATCGGATAAAAATTGTGCAGTTTGAGGAGGGTCTGCATAGGCTACGTGAACGAGATGATATTGTTGTACACCCAGTGGATAAGGGGGAAGGCATAGTCATCCTGACTAAGGAAGCATATCATTTAGAAATGGATCTGACAGAGATACTTATGCTCCCCTCCATTATAATCTAACTAACACCTACAAGAAGGCTTTATTGACTATTGTTGAAAACGGTTTTAAAGATGATATAATGAACAAAAAAGAGAAAGCATTTCTGGTCCCATCAGCATCATGGGTTACCGGTTACGTATTATTTTCTTTAAATTCATAAGAGTCTCGCTAGTTGACTGGGGCGTCCTATTATTAGTGTAATTGACTCTATAACATCTCGTATTGGTAAATACATTGACACATTTTTTCAATCGTTAGTTTGTAGCACTTCATCATACCTGAGGGACATGTTAAACGTGATTATTGTCCTTAAAGATTTTGAGTGGAAACAGGGTTATGTACTAGCCACTGCTAACGTCACGTCAATAAATACAATTTTTTCACATGCTCATGGCCTGAGTGCTGTTAAGTATTTTCTCCAAAAGGATAGTATTTTGTGCCCTGAACAGACTAGTTTTATTTTGGATTTGTTGAATTTTGCCATGACACATAACTACTTTTGATTTGGCAACAACTATTATGTTCAAAAGCGTGTAGTTGCCATGGGCGCAAAGTTTGCACCAATTGGCAAATATATTTATAGCAAAGTAGGGGCAGGATGCTGTCTATGGGTGTAGATGCCCGAAGCTTGTGTTCTGGGGTACAGAACACATCCTCCTCATACGGGATCTTCCCCTGGAATCTTTGCATGATTTTATATCTGTCCTCAAAGCTAATAATTGTGGCATTGTGCTTCAGTGTGAAGCCAGCACTGATCAAGTGAATTTTCACCACCATCTATTTTAAGGGCACTGACAGAAATTCTTACATAGATCACACCAGCTGCCATCATCCATCATGGCTGAGAGCAATTCCCAAGGGCCAAATTTTGCACCTAAGGAGGAATTGCACTAAGATTGAAGCTTTTTATTTTCAGTCTCAGTGTATCGAAGTGAGATTCATTGAAAAAGGTTACAATAGTAACCTGGATAGGGTTATAGGGCAGGTGGCATCTAGAAATAGGAAGGATTTACTGATTACACGTAAAAGAGAGACATCTAACTCTGATAAGTTTAACTGGGCATTTGTTACATCTTATTCTGTTCAGCATGGGGCTATTAAAAAATGGGATTTTTGACTTACCGGAAAATCAATTTCTCTGATGTTCATTGACGGGCACAGCTCCTGATCCTACTAAACCTTTGTGTTATACTGCCCCCTACAGGAGTAGCACACTAGGCAGGAAAAAGCTTGACTAGGCCTATGGGCAGTCCCAGTGGGTATACACCCACACTCAGTTATAGGCACTCAGTTTTGTTACAAGCAGTGTTAGAAGAAAGCCAACTCCACAGAGGGGTGGGTGCTGTGTCTGTCGAACATCAGAGAAATGGATTTTACGCTAAGTCAAAAATCCAATTTTTGACTTTTTTCTCTTTCGTTCATTGACGAACACAGCTCCTGATTCTTCTTAACCATTGGGGCGTCCCAAAGCAGTGTTAAACATGAGGGGTGGGAAAACAGCAGAAAAAAATTCCCAAGGCTAACCATAACCAACCAGGTAATATGGATCTTACCCAAAACAATTGAAGCTCACCTGAAAAAAACAATACACCCTCAAAGAGGACAAAGTCCTCTAAACAGCAGCCTGCAAAAACTTGCGGCCAAAAGAAGCATTCGCAGATGCCAACACATCCACTTTATAAAACTTTGCAAAAGTGTGCGCAGACGACCAGATTGCCGCCTTGCAATCACTGATGCCTGATGATGGAAGGCCCAGGAGGCACTAAGCGCCCAAGTAGAGTGTGCCTTAATAGGGAAAGGAGGAACCTGACCCCTAATTGAATAGGCCTGAATCACTGTCTGTCAGATCCATCTGCAAATGGTCACAGCAGAAACGGCCAATTCTTTTTGAGGTCCAACCATGAGTACAAATAGTGGGTCTGACTTCTTAAAAGGCTTTGTAGCTGCCAGATACACCCTGATTGCCTGAACCACATCCAGGGAATGCAGAGCAATTTCCTGTTTAGGCCTGGGACTTACAGTAGGTAAGCAATACAATGTTTCCATGCAAATGGAAATCAGAAACGACCTTTGGAAGGAACAACGGACAGGGACGAAGAACCACCTTAGCTCTGTAAACCAACAGGTAAGGTGAATGACAAGACAACGCCACCAGCTCCGATACCCTGCACGCAGAAGTAATAGCCACCAAAAAGGCCACATTCTGGGACAATGTAAGCTGGGGAACCTACCCATAATTTCAAAGGGAGATTCCTGGATAACTGACAACACCAATTTGAGGACCTACGGTGGGAATGTAAACCGCACTGGAGGACCCAAGTGTCAAGCTCCCTGGATAAAGGTACGCACCAAGAAAAGCGTGGCCAATGGACGCTGAAAGAAAAACTGCCAAGGCCGAAACCTAGCGCTTGATGGTACTCAAGGCCAGGCGCTACTCAACCCCCCAATGGAGGAAAGCCAAGATCCGAGCCACCGAAAAGGAGCGAGGGAGAACCCCAAAAGACTCACACCATGCAACGTACGTCTTCCAAATACGATGGTAGATCTACATAGAGGTAGATTTTCTAACCTTTAACAGCGTAGGAATCACCGATTCAGACAAAATTCTATCCTTCAGCACCTGGCTTTCAACAGCCAAGCTATTAAAACCAGGGACTGTAAAGCAGGATGGAAGATGGGCCTTGAGACAGCAGATCTTCCCTGAGAGGAAGTCTCTAAGGAGCACCGCAAAAGACTCACACCATGCAACGTACGTCTTCCAAATACGATAGTAGATCTACCTAGAGGTAGATTTTCTAACCTTTAACAGCATAGGAATCACCGATTCAGACAAAATTCTATCCTTCAGCACCTGGCTTTCAACAGCCAAGCTATTAAAACCAGCGACTGTAAAGCAGGATGGAAGATTGGTCATTGAGACAGCAGATATTCCCTGAGAGGAAGTCTCCAAGGAGCATCCGCGACCAACCATACCAGATCGGCATACCAAGACCGGCAAGGCCAGTCTGGAGCCACCAGAAAGACCACAATCCCTTGCTGCTTTGATCCTGCACAGGAGTCTTGGCAGAAGTTTGAGAGGGGGAAAGGCATAAATCAGATGATACTGACGCCAAGGAGCCACTAATGCGTCGGTGGCATCAGCCAGAGGATCCTGAGACCATGTCACAAACCTCTGTACCTTCCATGAAATGTGTACAGCAGAAAGGGCTGGAACGATCGTTCTGCCCACATTAGAATGCCAGGTACTTCCCGATCCGCCAGGACACTTCTTGTGCCCCATGGTGATTGACAGACTACGGCCATGGCAATGTCCGATTGCATTCGTACCAGACACCCCTGAAGACGAATTGTCCAATGATCCAGACAAAGTCTGATCGCTCGGAGTTCCAGTACATTGATCAGCAGTCTGGACTCTTCCCAAGTCCAGACCCCATGAACACAAGCTGTGCCAAGGATGCCTCCCCACCCAGACAGGTTGGCATCAGTGGTGATAACCACCCAGTACAGGGGGAGAAGGCTTTCCCTGCTGAAGTGCCGGAGAATGTAACCACCTCTAGGGACTGTGGATTCTTGTCCCATTTCACCAGAATCTCTTTTTGCAGAGATCTCGTGTGGAACTGTACATATGGAACCGCCTCAAAGGTACACGCCATCTGGCCCAGCACCCGCATGCAAGCCCAGAGGGATGATCGTCTGCTGGACAACAAAAGCTGAATTGCCTCTTGCAATTTCTGAGTTTTTCCAGGGGAAGCAACACTCTGGCTGAGCAACACTCTGGTTCGGTCCAGTTTTGTGGATGGAACCAGAGCAGACTTCTGAAGATTCAGAATCCAACCGAACTCCCTCAAAGATAGCAGAGTAATCTCCAAGGTGTCCATCACAGCAGTTGGAGACTCTGCTCGCAGAAGAAGATCATCCAGGTGCCCCAGTACCGCGATCCCAAGCTGACGCAACAATGCTAGCAGTGTGGCCAACCCTTTGTGAAGACCCGAGGAGCAGAGGAGAGACCAAAAGTAAATGCCATAAACTTTTAACGCTCCTCTCACCCAGCGCTGGTGACCAGAATATATTGGAATGTGAAGTTAGGCGTCCTTGATGTTGATAGAAGCGGGAAAATCCCCCAGATGTAGGGATGCCACTACCGTGCGAATGGACTCCATTGGAAACTTCTGTACCCGCACAAAGCAGTTTAGCAGCTTGAGGACCAGAATTGGATGTGCCTTGCCTTCCTTTCAGGGAACTGTAAACAATCAGGGGAGGGATACCAACTGTGACCCCGCAAGGGGGATGCTGACCCAGGGTCCATGAATAGACCACTTACTAGACCCTGCGCCCCTCCATAGAGGAAATAGGAAATAGCCCCCTTAAAAGGGGGTGGCCTGCCGTGATGCAGACGTGCAGGCAGGGTATCCTGATGGTCCCGCAGTGCTAAAAGGGGAAGGTGCCCTCCACAATAATGGTGGCATGGTTGCCATCAAAAATTAAACCACCCCCACAGCACCGCTCCTTCCAAGGGAGGTGCCAATCTGGTCGCTACCTGTCGCCTCAATTTGTGTGGAGGCCCAGCCGCAGGTGCAAGCATCCCAACTAGGCTCACTGGGGCTGCCCCCCTCAATGGAGGCCGACTCACTAGTAGGCCACAAGCCGCAGCCTAGCAGGCAACAAGCCGCGGCCTAGAGTTTTGCGGATGCCCAGCCTGAAGACCCACAGTGACCACCCAATTTTTAGAGGACTGGGGGGAGGGGGGGAACCCGGGGGTCCCAGGGAGGGGCCAATGTCCATCCCAAATGAGAGCTGAATGCATGGTTAAAGACCTGGTGTAAGAAGCAGGGATTTGGGTACTTAGAGCACCGGGCTCACTTTTCATTGCTAAAGATGGTTTGCACCTAAATGAAAGGGCGTCTTTTGTGCTAGGAGAGAGCTTTATGGGAAGGATGGAGGAGTTTTAAAAACTAGGATTGAGGGGGGAGGGTGAATTAGGTTATAATGGGGAAGACAGGTCAGACAGGGGTCAGCCCCTATTGGTGGGTGGAATGGGGAAAGATGGGGGGGGGGGTTATGGCAGAGGATAAGAAGGCTCCCATGTTACAAACAACCATTGGAAATTATACTATTTGTACCAAAGTAAAAAATATACAAAATATGTGTGCAAAATGTGACAATGAATTAAAGTGTTTAATAGGTGAGTTGGAAGCTCTGGTGCACGAGAAGAACTATGATTTAATTGGTATTGCTGAATCTTGGCTTCATTCTTCATATGACTGGGCTATTAATATTCCTGGCTATGCTCTCTTTCGGAAAGACAGGGTAAAACGGAGGGGTAGTGGTGTCTGTCTCTATGTGAGAAGTGATCTCAAAGTGAGTGTGAAAGAGGACCTAGTTGATGGAGAGTGTGATGAGTCTGAAGCAGTATGGGGGGAAATGTACATGTGTGTGCGTAATACAAAGATTATCATTGGAGTTTGTTATAGACCTCCCAGTATTAATGAGGAGGTGGAGACTCAGCTCCTGGCACAGACAGAAAGGGCTGCAAGGGCTGGGACAGTGATAATAATGGGGGATTTTAACTACCCAGACATTGACTGGAGTAATGGCACTGCTGGAACAGTTAAAGGGCAAAATGTATAAACCTATTACAAGACCATTTAATGGTACAGTTTATTGAGGCCCCCACTAGAAATGATGCTCTGTTGGACCGGGTAATCTCAAACCATGCAGAGCTTATTAATAATGTTCATATAAAAGAACATCTGGGTAGCAGTGACCATAATATTTCATTTAATGTTAGCTGTAAGCAAAAAACGCATACAGGAAATATAAAAACACTTAACTTTAAGAGAGCAAATTTTCCAAGGATGAGGGCTGCTCTCCAGGATTTAGATCGGGAGGGAATATTGGCATCGATGAACACAGAACAGAAATGGGAATTTGTCAAAAAGACTCTATGCAAACTCACTGCAAAGTATATTCTCATAAGCAATACGTTTAAAAGGATAAAAATAAAACCTATGTGGCTCAGGGTCAAAGTTAAAAAAGCTATAAATAATAAGAAAAGAGCTTTTAAAAAATATAAAAATGAAGGAACACCATCATTGTTTAATTGTTATAAAGAATATAACAGAATATGTAAAAAGGAAATCAAAGACGCAAAAATTCAAAATGAACGACAGATTGCAAAAGATAGTAGGACAAACCCCAAAAAATTCTTCAAATATATTAATAAGGTCAGGTCTGAGCATGTAGGCCCTTTACAAAATAATCTGGAGTGGGTGACTGGGGGCAAATAGAAGACCAATTTATTAAATACTTTTTTCAGCTCTGTGTATACAAAGGAGCATGGGGGAGCTCATGACCATAATGAAGATGGTATTGACACAGCCCCAAATTATCCACAATAGCTCAAAAGTGATATGGTCCAGAAATATTTAGACAGAATAAAGGTGGATAAAGCACCTGGACCAGATGGCATCCACCCATGCATCCTAAAATAAGTGAGCACTGTAATTTCAAAGCCTTTATTTCTAATTTTTATGGACTCGTTAGGACTGGAATAGTACCACTGGATTGTCATAGGGCCAATGTGGTGCCTATATTTAAAAAGGGATCAAAGTCTTTGCCAAGTAACTATAGACCTGTTAGTTTAACTTTTATTGCCGGTAAAATACCGGAGAGTTTAATAAAAGACTACATAGTTAAGTTCTTCCTGGAAAAAAATTAGTATGGATTCATAAAAAAAGACAGAAGTTGCCAAACAAACCTGATTTCTTTTTATGAGGAGGTAAGTAAAACCTTGGACAGAGGGGTGGCTGTGGATGTAGTATGTTTGAATTTTGCAAAAGCTTTTGACACAGTTCCCCACACACGACTAATGTGTAATGTAAAGTCTACTGGCTTGGAAAGATCAGTTTGTAAATGGATAGAAAATTGGCTAAAGGATAGAATTCAGAGAGTAGTGGTTAATGATTCTTACTCTGAATGGTCTAAGGTTATCAGTGGTGTACCCCAAGGTTCAGTGTTGGGACCCTTACTTTTTAATATCTTTATAAATGATATAGGGTCTGCAATTAAAAGTAAAATTTCAGTCTTTGTAGATGACACCAAGCTTTGCAGTGGAATAACTTCCTTACAGGATGTCTCCAACTTACAAGCTGACCTCAATGCACTGTTTCATTGGGCAACTATGTGGCGAATGAGGTTTAATGTTGATAAATGTAAAGTTTTGCACTTGGGGACTAAGAATATGAATGCATCATATATACTAGGGAGAGTAGAACTGGGGGAATCCATAACGGAGAAGGATCTGGGTGTTCTGATAGATCCTAAGCTTAATAATAGCATGCAATGCCAAGCTGCGGTTTCAAAAGCAAGCAAAGTTCCTTCTTGTATAAACAGAGTCATGGACTCCAGAGAGAGAGATATCTTAGTGCCCCTGTACAAATCACTACTTAGACCTCATCTGGAATATGCAGTTCAGTTTTGGGCACCAGTTCTCAAAAAGGATGTAGAGAAACTGGAAATAAGTGCAGAGAAGGGCAACCAAAGAGGCGTGGAGGAGCTTAGCAATGAGGAAAAATTAGAGGAACTGAATTTATTCTCTCTTGAGAAGAGGAGATTAAGGGGGATATAATCAACATGTATAAATACATAAGGGATCCATATAGTGAATTTGGTGTTGAGTTATTCACTTTTAAGGTCAACACAGAGGACAAGGGGGCACTCTTTATGTCTAGAGGAAAACAGATTTCGTCTCCAAATATGGAAAGGTTTCTTCACCGTAAGAGCTGGGAAAGTGTGAAATAGACTCTCTCCAGAGGTGGTTCTGGCTAGCTCACCAGATTGCTTTAAAAAAGCCTGGATTCTTTCCTGGGTATACATACTATAAATGGGTACTAATATTTATAGGTAAAGTTGATCCAGGGAATATCTGATTGCCTCTCGGAGGGTTCAGGATGGAATATTTTCCCCCTGCTGTAGCAAATTGGATCATGCTTTGCTGGGGTTTTTTCGCCTTCCTCTTGATCAACTGCGGGTATAGTATTGTGTATATGGGATTGTATGTTTGGGTTTACTTTACTGTTTTTTTGTTTTTTAATGGTTAAGCCGGATGGACTTGTGTCTTTTTTCAACCTGACTAACTATGTACCCTTGTTGTAAATGTGAAGTTTGCAGGGTAATGCTTTTAAGGGTAGAAAGGTAGACACCCTTTCTTCAAACCAGACGAATAAAACATATGATAACACTTCTTTTATAACATGCAACACCAAGAATGTGGTATATGTTTATTTGTCCTTGTGGCTACCAGTATGTGGGTAGGGCAATTAGGAAATTGCAAATCAGGCTAAAGGAACATATTTCCAATATTAGGGTTGGGATACAGAACCACAGCGTACCAAAACATTAGAATAAATTCTATGGACGAGATATTAGGGGTACCACTTTTTTAGTCATTGATAAGTTCTCTCTCTCAATTAGAGGAGGAGTAATATCAAAAGGGAAATTTCCAGTTGGAGACCAAGTGGATACTCAGCCTTAAAAATGATGTTCCCTTCAGGATGAATGTTGATGGGACATAAATATTTTTTTTAAAAATAGCTAATTAACTGTGTGTGTGTAACTTACATTTTTTTTACCACAAGTGAATTTTCCTTAATATATTGGTTATATTATGCTGGCATATGATTATTTACTTTATTTTTTTGAAAGTATTAATATTGTAATCTAATATAGCAGGCTGAGGGCTTGTTATTTTTACATATTGGCAGAAAGTTTTTATGTTAAATTAATTTTTGTTGTAATATCCAATTTTCTCTACTAGATGGAGGTTTTCCTCTGCATTATGGTCGCAATGCACATTGGCAGGAGGTATTACATTTCTGCCTTATTGCAGGTTTATCTTGTTTAGAAAATGAGTATCCTGCTGGCAGTGGTGGTTGCTATGTTACATGCAGTGCATTAAAACCTGAAGCATGGTGTACAGCGTCTAGCTAATACCATGACAAAGTAATCTCTCTGACAAAACGCGTTGGATGTGGCTACTACACCACGTCATCAGGCTCGCCGACCGACGTGTGGAGTTTGGTGTGGCCATACAGCTCGTTGCTTTGGAGAAGTATTACTTTTTCATCCTCCCTATATGCGGCTTGTGTTATCTTTGCCCATTTGCTATGATGTATATTCTAATGTAAGTGTTGCAGCACTTTTTAAAATTTTTTAATAATTTTTTACAAAATACACTTTGGGCATATATACTTCTTTATTTATTAAAATATTCACGATATTGATAGAGCAATCCGGATGGCAGACGTATAATGAATATGAAATTAACCCCCCGCTAGAAGCTTATCTAAGCACCAACACTGGATATGCTGCTGATCATTACACTGTGACTAAATTAATAGATATGGCTAAGGGGTCCATAACATCTGGTAAGTGTTTTCATCTTAGGGGATGGGATCACTGGACATTGCACGAGCACTTTTAGAAAATCTTTCTTCACCATTTCAGCACTTTGGAGGAGTACTTAGGAATTTTTGTATTGGATACAAGCTTATCTATTTCATTGAACAGTGTCTGTATAAACATTTACTATCCTTTTTGGAGAATCAGAGTGGACTTCACTGGTCATGTGTTCATTTATCTATTTATTCAAAGGGGACTTCACTGGTCATGTGCTTATTTATTTATTTATTTATATACAAACTTGTTTTGCACTACTAGCACCTTATTTACAGGTATGTATGTTGCAGCACACATGGGTTTTCACTGGCCACATGAATTATGAACTTGTTTATGATGTTTTCGGTTTGCACTGGTTGTAAGATTTATATATTTTAAAATGATGTGCTTTCACTAGCCCCACAATTTATGACATTTTTCAATACACTAGTTTAGTGGAGAAGTTATATTGGCCACCTTTGTGGTAATATTACTTCACACTGCATGGTGACACATCAGAGTCAGTTTTGTTAGGTGATCCTATATACATTTTATATACTCTTTATATCTTTATAGTTTTTCACTATAGCACCTTTTTTTAATGTTGGTTTTGGGTGTTGTGCTGATGGGAGACGTGTCTGGTGCATCCTGTTTAAAGGGATTAAACAAGCGCTTTGACCATTTATTCTAATGGTCCACGTTATAGGATCTTTTATGGTGTCACTTGGTGATGGATGCACAGGAAATTGAAATGTGGGGACACCTATGAAATATATGGACTGTGAACTGATTAGGCCTTACTCATAGGATTCCTTCACTTCTCTAGGCTTTTGCAAGATGGTCTTTGCAGATTAACCACTTTAGGACCGGAGGATTTTCCTGCTTTACGTCCAGGCCACTTTTTGCAACTTGGCACTGTGCGACTTTAACTGACAATTGCGCGGACGTTCAACGCTGTACCCAAACAAAATTTATGTCCTTTTTTTCCCACAAACAGAGCTTTATTTTGGTGGTATTTGATCACCTCTGCGCTTTTCATTTTTTGCAATATTAATAAAAAAAGAGCGACAATTTTGAAAAAATAACAATATTTTTCTATTTTGACAGTTAAAAAATATCCAATATAATCAATTTTTGTCATATATTTAGGCCAAAATGTATTTAGCTACATGTCTTAGACAAAAAAATTCTCAATGAGTGTATTTTTAACCGCTTTAAGACCGGAAGATTTTACCCCATTCCTGACCAGGCCATATTTTGCGATTCAGCACTGTGTTACTTTACCGGACAATTGCGCTGTTGTGCGACGCTGCACCCAAATTAAATTTATGTAATTTTGTTCCCAAAAAATAGAGCTTTCTTTTGGTGGTATTTGATCACCTTTGCGATTTTTACTTTTTGTGCTATAAACAAAAAAAGAGCGACACTTTTGAAAAAATAACAATATTTTTCACATTTTTTTTATATGAAATTCCCCAAAAACAAAATGTAAAAATCAAAATTTTTTAACATTCTAGGCTAATTTGTTTTCTGCTACATATGTTTGGTAAAAAAAATCGCAACAAGCATATTTTGATTGGTTTGCGCAAAAGTTATCGCAGCTACTAACTACGGGAAAGATTTGTCATTTATGTAATTTTTATTGTTTTTTTTCAGTAATGGCGGCGATCTGCGATTTTTTTTGCGGTACTGCGACATTGCGGCGGACAGATCGGACCCTTGACTGACATTTTTGACACTTTTGGGGGGACCAGTGACATTACTACAGTAATCAGTGCTATAAATATGCACTGTTACTGTAATAATGTCACTGGCAGGGAAGGGGTTAAGTTTATTGGTGTTCAAGGGGTTAAATGTATGCCTGGTGCTTACTGACGTGTGTGGGGGGAGGGGACTGTGTGACACAGATCGCAGGTTCAGCTATGCTGAATCCTGTAATCTGTCCCTGCCTGTCACATAGGAGATCCGCCCGCTTTGTTTACACAAGCGGGCGGATTTCCTCACTCGATCCCCAACGATCGGGGAAGAGCGGCGGTGATCACCGCCTCTCCTTCCCTGGCCCGACTCCCACTGTGTCTGAATACAGCGGAAACGAGCCTCTGGCGGCACGCGCGCACTGCCCACAAGGGGAGGAGTCCAGCGACGTAGGTCTATGTCGCTGGACGGAATCGAGCCACTTTGCCGCACTTTTATATGGAAACATCTATCAAGCACTTCATTGAATTTTAAACCACGGTTATATTTATATTTTAGTGGACTTTTATGCACTTTACTTTGAATGCACTTTATGGACATTATATATTGCACCTAAGAGGAATATATATTGCACTGTAAGCGAGTTTATTGATTTATATGATGCACATTGTCACTTTAATTGATTTTATATAGCGCTGTATAAATATTTGTCTATAGTTCATTTCTCCCGTTAGTGAAGGAGGTTCTATATAGCTGCTGTATTTTCTTTATGTGACCCAAATTATTGGGTCTTAACACTACACCACTTTATATTTAATTGCGCTGATTTACCTTTTTGCACATATTATTCAAATACCCTTCACTATACCCTCCATTTACTATTTTTTAAATTCCTAATTAAAGCTCATGGTAGGGTTGGTATTCATTATACCATATGTCTCTTTGCCAGCAAGGAGTTTGTTCATCTCATTCACATGATCTTTATTTAAATCCACTCTGCTCTTGTCAGCCAGTCATATAACCAGATCTTTATTTTTTTGTGAGACATTTAATACCCTGCTCAAGTTTATGCTTGAAATTATTAATATTTTTGTTCTTAATATTCAACTTCTTCACTACCTCAATCACCATTTATTAAAAGTGGTGATTCATTTATTATCATTCACTGGATTCATGGTCAAGGCATTAGAAAACTGTGCACGATCAAAACCATTATTGGGGAGCTACCTCACGAGAGGATTAGTTAAAAATACTTCCTTGAATGTATTTTGCTAACATACTGTACATGTGTAGATCAATATACATTTCAATTTCATTAAGCATTCTTTTAGGGGCATATTTAAACCCTTCAGATAAGACTGTGAATGGACCGTATCACTAAGAGGTATTTTATACACCATCCCCAAATTTTTCTCTTTTGTTTCTCCTCCTGCCCCCTCTCTTCTCCATTTTGCATTTCCAAACTGCATTCTCTGCATAGCCTGGTTTAAAAAAGAAGGGTTATTTCTAGGAAAATGATTCCAATTTGCATATTATTTACCCCATCTCAATTATCACATAATTCCTTTTCTTGTATATCTCTCTCTAAAGTTTGATATATGTTGCAAGTACAAATGGGGTATTCTGATTTCCTTCCAAAGACATGCTTACAAGTTAATTTGCTCCTGTCTAAATTGGCCCTAGTATGTGTGTACTAGTCTAAAAATCCCAAATGTAGGCATACTCTGGTAACACCCAGTGGAGTGCCTAATGCAGCTCTGGTAATCATTTCAAACATTGAGCCAAATAAATAAAGTAAGATTTAAAGGTTTAAAGTACCTTCCACCTCGCTGTCATGACTGCAAGGCAGGCATGGCATTGGGACAGTATCTTTAACAGACAGTAAAACCAGCAGGGTGACGTTACTTATTGATAAAATTAGGGAATTAGATCTGAGGAAAGTGTGTGTTGTAGATGCAGTTTTAAAGCCTAATTCGGGCTCTATTAAACTCACTGACATTTTGCCCATGTTCACTGTGCACCTCATCTTTATCAGGGATGCCTCAGAAATTTTGGAATCTTAGCGACTTCCCAGACCTGCTATGAACTGCATGTTCCTTCTAAACTGAAGAGAGAGAGATGCTTTTCTGCAGGTCTTCTTGTGTCTCAAAGCAAGTGCGACATTAATACATTTAATTTTGCATGTAATGTACAGAATTTCATCTAACAGATATGGTGAACCATGAAAACTCAAACCAAAGAACACTATTCAGATCCTACAGGAGGTGGGAAACATTCAGTGGTACTCTTTCCACTCATTGGAAAATACTGAAAAATGAAAATTTTCTGCTGCCTGGGAGTATATTGCAAATAATCCAGAATTAGTCTAAATATTGGTTTTCTTCAATTATTTTAAAATTAAAAACCTCACCCCATAGCGAATACCTTCTTATCATGCAATTTCACTATATTCAACTAAGGTATTCTTTCACGGCCTAATACCTATGGTGTTTCAAATACTGTTCATATAAGTCACTAGTTATATTCTTGGAATGCACCTTAAATGACACATGCCTAAGAAAAGTACCAGGCAAGGCTATAAAGAATACTTTGAAAGAACACTGAATGGTAAAATCAAGGACAATACTTTTAAACTGGCCTCCAGCCTTACCTTTCCTCTTGCACTGTTATACAGGCTCCTCCCATGTACTGAAATTGCTTACTTTGATTTCACTGCACACTGTGAGCTTCTCAAAGTGTGAACTAGAATCTGCAGCAAGTCAGATAGCGCAGGACTTAATTCCAGGCTGGAAGATGTCTAACATCAACTAGCTCTTTTCCAAGCCTTACTGTCTCTGGTCCACCCTTTTCATTCATTGGATTTCAGTTCTTTGAATCATGGAGGCTCAGCATCACATATGGCTATTTCTAGAGCTCCCTGTTTTCAGGAAGCTATGTACAGTACCCTGCCATCCTGTCCCACCAACCATAATCTGCCTGCATTGCAAAGAGTTGCACAAAGGTCTAGTAATGATGTTCTAAAATAAGGTATGTAAAAAAAACTGATTTTATCTAATAACTTAATTATCATTCTAATTAGGGGGGGGGGGGGGGTAAGAAAAAGACAGGTAAGGCAAAATATGAGTACAAAAACAGTTTACAAAAATAGCAAACACTTGTAAAGAACATCACCATGGTCTAAGTGAATGAGTGAGTCAATTTTGGTGTCACTCATTTGCCATGTTCTATAATATGGTCCTGCTTTATAATAAGGAATTTTTGTAATAAGGATTTCCCTTGCCTGATTTTAATTTTTAACTTTTAAAATACATTTTTATAAAACATCTATTACATTTATTTTAAAATATAATTTTTAAGCACATATCAATTTTAATGATTTCTGGTATATCATTGAGGTTTAATATTTATTTTAAGACAGATTTAATAAAATTTATTTTAATTGTGGGTTATTTGATTGGGAGGATTATTTTAGAATTATTATTGTGTATTTAATATGTATTCATGCCAGATATTAAATGGTTTTAGATTGTATGATAGGAGGCATCTAATGAGTTAATGCTGGTATAGTGGAATCTCCTGGGAACTGACGTGAGTAGGCTCCCGGGATTTACTTATTTATTTATCTATATATGATTATTCATATATGCTCTTTATCCTTCATTAATGTGTGCAAAGTTTTCAACAGGCTATCGATTATATGCCGGTTGCTGTTCAATACCGCCGAGCAGTTTACTGATATCGCCGTGCGGTTCTGCAGAGTGCTATTAGGGATAAGGGCACATGGAATTAATGACTCCAGGAGTAGGACAGGTTCTTCCTCTTGCTGCACCATTTAGGCCGTACGTTCGATCCAGGCTCCACCCCGCTGACGAAGTCACATGACGTAACGCATACGGGGAGGAGCCTACTCATTGAACGTCAGACCCAGGGAGGTTCTGCTTCGTAGATACAATCAGCTGTTTGCAGCCCGCACTGTCTGAAGTGTCGGCATATGTAAGTGTATTTCCTTTTGATTTTACAAATAAAATATTTAAACTGAGAGCACTAGATCCTTCTTCCTTTTCTCTTGCTGAGTACCATCGCACTCTGAATACCGGCAAAGGGGAGGTGGAAGAGGTGGAGTGGAAGGGACAGGCTGACCAGTTTATTATCCCGATGCTTGTATGACTCCTAGGAGTCTAACCTTAAGGTGAGCTGCTAATCTAGCACCAGTCACTGTGAGCACTTGGTTGAAGGGTTTGGAGCACGTTTGCACTTTCCATACATTGGATCACTGTTGGAGATTTTCTAAAGACTCTCCCTTTGAATAGGATTTATTTTGGGACTTTTTGATTATTTGATTATAGCACCTTGTGGACATTTTTGTACTTGCACTTTTTTGTTGCATTTGCACTTTTTATCTACATTGGATTACTTTATTATACTTTATTATATTTTCATATGGATATTTAGTTTATATTTATGCACATTTTATTGATGTATATGATTCACATTACCGTTATTGATTTAACTTTATTGAATTAAGTCACTTGGCGCAGCAATATTGATTTATTTTTTTCACACAGATTGTATGGCTGAATTTGCATCGTATTCAGACCAAACTTGTGCAGGACCCTTTTCTTTGTCCGCACCAGAATCAGACAGCATAGATGTTCACACCTATGTGATCCGATTCCTGTCCGAATTGACAGTTTGCACTGCGATGTGCGAACCGATCTGGCGGTGTCATTAACTTTGTATTGACACTCCCAGCAGTTTGCATTGTGAACTGCCTGCAAGTAGGATGCGATGAAGGAATCCGCAATGGATTTGCAGGGTTTCCCGCATCGCATCAATGTGAACCGAGCCTTATTGAATAAAAAAAGAAGCCAGAAGAGACAATAAGAGGGAGCTACAAATGCAAATAGTAGTTTGATTTAAACATAGGATTTAATTAATGGCATTTTTACCCATATACAGTATTGTGGGCTTTTTTATAGCTTTCCTGGAGTTACGTAACCCTTGGGTTAGGGTTGCATATTGCCCTAATTTGAATGTATGAGAAACATGGGAATCGGATACTAGCAACTGGAAGCTAACTATGGGCTTGAGGAAAAGGTATGGCTTATGTATAACAAAATGGAGTATGGCAGACAAACGTTTTTTTATAACAACCAATACTGCTTTGTTTTCCAAATTTTAATACGAATGGCAGTTGGAACCTGATTGCTATAGAAAACACAAATATTTTTTGATTCCTCCATCTTTAATATATAGTGTGTCTATTGCCATATTGCCACTATTACAAAGCTTGTATGCCATCTGATACTATAAAATAAGATCTTAAAATGTGCTAATTGAATAAAGATTATTAAGGATTATTTAAAGAAGCAAACCGAAATGCGTCAAGTATGAGATAACCTATAGCAAACATTACTTCTCTGGGGTGTTACCTGAGGATGGCAACAAAGGCCAAGTAGCTGAGAAGACAGTGGCAAAAAATTGCCTCACAAAAAAAAAAGAGATTAAAAATAGCGTTGAGGCCTTTAATGAGATTTTGAGGCCTTATTTGTCTTTAGCGGGGAAGACTTTATTCTGAAGTCTCTGTTCAGGGTGCAAAAGCCAAGTCTATACATTAAAAGTTTCCACTGGTCTGTCCATAGTAAACTAAAATCTGTTTGCTATGGGAAAACTTTTATACTGTTTTTTCAATTAAAACAGTATTATTGTAGTGTTTAAGTTATTGTATAACAACACATTTTCTCAGCAGATGCCTTGGTAATAACCTCTGTGTACAAAATATTTCTGAAAGTATACAAAAGTACTATAATACAATAGTAAAATAGTATAGTAATATTTTACAGAGAGAAAAATAATAGCCATATGATAGACACAGACAGCATAGTAACTGTTGATGGTGGCACTTGTGAAACACATACATACAACAATAAATACTAAAATATGGTTTATACCTGAGATGCAAGAATATATATCTATGTGCATTGATCCTACATTGAACTACTGCATTTATTAGGGCTGATCAATGTCATCTCTTGCATAAAACTATATTATACTTCTAAATGACTTAATTCATGATTGCCTGCTACCTTTAGAAATACTGAAATTGTAGAGGGATCAAGGGCCTTAAATTAAAGCTGTTACCTTGAATGTAGAAGACCTGTTGTTATATTGGCAGTATTATTCTTTGTATGATTACATAATTATGCGTACAATGGTAATGCTATCATTCATGCTTATATGGGCTCAGAAGCTTTTGGTGACCCCTGTTCTCAGTTGGTCAGCAGGAGACACTTGAGCTTTTCCATGTCCAGTAATTATATGTAAAGGCAGCTGAACCTCCCCCTTGCACCCTATAGCTCAACCACAGGTGCAGACTTGGACAGAACTATCATTGTTATTATTGGTTATTTCTGGTCTATAAATTTACTAATCTCCAAGGCAGATGCTTTAAAGCAGAACTATATGAAAAACTTTTTCCGTTCATTTTGGATAGAGTAAGGGAGGCTTGTAACCCCTCTCAGATTTTTTTTTTGCCCATCTGTGTCCCATTGTGGAGTTTTCCCTTCACTTCCTGTCCCATAGCCAAACAGGAAGTGAGAAGAAATCCCTGTAAATCAAGGGAATTCCTTGGGGACCCCAGGTCATCAGAACTAGTGTCCCCATTGGAAGATTTCCCTGCTATTACTTTTCTGGGTACAACCCAAAATGTGGGTAATTTCTTTTACTTTCACTTTTAATGATAATGGAAAACAGGAGGTTGAATCTCCTTAACAGGGGCACAGACAGCAATAAAGACAATCAGGGGTGCTAATCTGTCACTACTCCGTCCAAAACTAAAAAAAAAATGCCTTTAGTTATACTTAAAATTAATATAACAACTGTCATAAATACAGCTTGTGATTAGAAACATCAGTTCAATTCACAGTTGCTGAACTCCAAGCAAACACCTAAATAAAATCTCAAAAAGACATATGCAAGCTATTTTGTGCTAAATTTTTAGAATTATGTTAGACCAGTCTTGTGATCTAGGCACTTCTTCTTCCAGATAGCACAGCTAGGTTTGTGTCCTTGTTTTTTTTTTTCCAAGTAATGCAGCTTGGTCAACAACCTTCCCCAGCCTGGTCATTAAACAAAGAAGCGGCATTACCACACTAATGAGGTCATCTCTATGCTTCCTCTTCCTGACAGCAATTGCCTAATGTTAGGACCGCCATACACGGTTCAAATCTCAGCTGGTTCAGCAGGAATCGGCCGAGATTTGAACGGTAATGGGCAGGCTGAATGTATCAAGTTGATTGATCCACTTGGGTACAACCAGCCTGCCAGATTCCCTCTTTGATTATCGCTAGCGGTTGCTATAGCCTCCAGTGATAATCACTGCCTTCTCCAGTTGGGTGTGGCTTCCCTCACCCTGCCCCCCCAACCCCCCACTGAAAGAAGACAATTGCTGATTCCTCTGTCAGCACTGTCTGTGTTGAGAATGGAATCAAGCAAATTTCTTTCCAGCAAGCCGTGTTTGCAGGAAAGAAATTTGAACCGTGTATGGCCAGCCATGAACCATTGGTAATGTAAGGCTTGGCTGCTCACATTGATTCTCGTCTGACATTTTGCTGTACATGGCAATAAAGAAAACCTTATGTAAATAGAGATTGAGGTACTTCTACTAGCTATATTTAAAATGTATTTTAATGAAGACATGGCTGTATTAAGAGCTTGTGCACACAGCCATAGAGCTGTACAACATCCGGTCTGCGTAAAAACTTTCCTGTGACTTGCGGCTGCTGCATACAGCCACCCATGGACACCAATTCGAAAATGTGGCTGTATGTAGTTATGCACAGGGGGTTGCATAAAGCTCCCTGTCCCACTCCAAGGTATGCTCCAAAGCTGACAGTTTGCTTTCAGAGCATATATTTGAGCGTGTGCAAGTGCTTTATGCAACTTCAGGTGCCTAATCGTTACATCTTCTAATTGATGTATATGGACAGCTGAACGCAGAAGATGTGGGCCCTGGGAAAGTGCTTATATAAGCTTTGGATGCTGTATGGCCCTTTTATTGCCATGTGCGTGAACCCTAAAAGGTAATCTTTTATTATCTGCCTGGAGTTTAATTTTAAAGCAATTCTCTAACAAACAAAAAAATACAGAAAACACAGTGAACATAAGTAATTTCTCAATATCTGACAATCTGGACCACTGCTGACGAACTGCTAGGGCTAAGGGGGGTGGCAAAGGAATTATTGCCCTTTAGTGGGTTTCGTAAATATTTTAGGAAATGGAAAACTACTTTGCATCTTACATCTCAGGTTGATACCATACTCACTGTAATGCTAAACTGCATCTCCATCATATACATTTATAAAGGAGAGTACATAGCAAAGCACTAATTTAACTAATGGATATCCAAAGCCAGCACAGTATTTTTCCATACACTGGTCTTACTAGTTGAATTTGGCAATATTATATCATGGAGTTGGTGTGTATATATGTAAATAGCTTGTTACAGTATAACGAGTATACATTAGTCAGTGTATGAAAAAAATATCTTTTAAATATATGAACATGCATAGCCTAATACTAAGAACTAAAATGACTGAAGGACAGTAAACAACTAGAAGAAATATACTAAATCACAAATGAATTATAAGCAGGACTAGCACACACTATTACAAAACATGGAATTTAATGAAACAATGGATTTAGGTACTGACACATTCAGGTCCAGAACGCGAGGCTTGAATCTGGATCAGGACACAAGTAGACATAAAGAAAGAAAATTAGTATGCACATATATGAGCTACAGTAAAAAATAATGAGATCACAGATGGTCAACAAGTTCCTCGTAACAAAAGTAAAAACATAACGACACACAATATTACAGAAGCATCAGTAGACTGGACCAGCCAAAGGACACAAGAGACAACAAAATTTCCAAGCAACAATTCAATAACCTTATTTCAACTGGCCTGTATAAACTGAGCGTGGTTCTATGCAGGGGAGTTGCTAGCTAGCCCCTGGCATCCAAGGTGCAAGCCCATTACTGTTGGGTGCCCTAAGTATGGAACCTCCATCTTACATTGCTACATATCAGGACTACTAATCATGGTTAGTTCCCAAAATCAACACTAGAAGTATCACCACACCTTTACAAAAGAATTCTCGCTCTTTGACCTATGAGGAGCGATGGAGGGTGGGGGAACAAGCATAAGAGGAAGTGCTGGCCAGGAGGTTGGTGTTGGATGTTGGTGCTTTTGTGTTTAAAATATAATCTGTATAAATATGAAAATTTCCACTTGTTTTTCCTTGACTTGTGTGAATTTTGCTCTAGTTTCGGGTATTTGATTGCTTAATTTGTTTTCTGAACCTTTATCTCTATGTTTTAGTCCCAATAATGGGATATAGGATCATATGTTTCATTATTTATTTTTTGGTTGTCCACATTTTCATGTACATTATAATGGTGGGAAAAAAGATGTTTATATTGCTACTTGTTGCATGGATGGATGCAGCAGCTGTAAATGACACTTGTATTGCAGGACTTTCAGTGTTTCTTGCAAGAGGCTGGGTGTCCATAGGAAAGTGTGCCTGCTGCAATTACCTTGCCTGTGAGTAAACATGAAGGAGAAGAAGCACACAGGTAAGCCCCTCCCTCTGCTTACTCTGCACTTTTTTCCTGTCAGAATGTTTACTGCACACCTAATTGGCACCCAGTGTTGCCTATCCAACCTAGAGAGGATTATTAAAGTTTAATACAAAGTCAGATTAATGTATTTACACTTGCTGTATTTAAAAATAACTGCTTTTTAAAAAAGTAACTGAATTAATTGGTGTTTATAATATTACATGGAAGACAGCTGTAATTCTGTAAAGCAATATTATCGCATGTCTCTGCTTTTCTTACATAGTTACTTAGTTGGTATAGTTGAAGACACCAGTCCATCTAGTTCAAGGTGTGTGTGTGTTTATCACAAAATGGAGTAAGGTCCAATAGTATTAAACCACTGTTACTCACTCACCCAGCACTATGGATTAAGGATAAACCAATAATAATGTATATGACACCCTGTTTGGGTTTAGCTGCTGCTATAAGGAAGACATATACTATACAACATGTGTGTTAAGCTACTCAGAATATTGGATCTAATCCTCCTGAAAAGCAAATCACATCAGCAGCGCTTATCAAAGTCTATTTGATCCCAGCTGGGATTCACAATCCTAAAATCAATATTTCAACAGGTGCACAGTCTCTTGGTGTAACCAGAATTTTCTGTCCTTTCACCACGGTGTTCAGTATTCAGGACATACACCTTCAATTTCCAAAGATCGGACTGATTCCACTCACTCTATCTTCTTCGCCACATTGGTGAATTAGGGGAAGCTCACGTGTAGATGAGGAGTGGAGTGACAGCTGGAGCGTGGGGGCAACATGAAGGAACAATTCAGGGAAACCGATGTGGCGAAGAAGATAGAGTTAGTGGAGTCAGTCCCATCTTTGGAAATTGGTGTATAGCGATTCCAGTGAATATATTAAAGGTACAGTACAAGAATCTAGTCACTGAGTGAGCACTGCCTAGGGAGTGGTACACAAGGTGTGGTGAAGGTGTATGTCCTGGATACTGAACACCGTGGTGAAAGGACAGAATATTCTGGTTACACCAAGAGACTGTGCACCTGTTGAAATATTGATTTTAGGACTGTGAATTCCAGTTGGGATCAAAAAGACTTTGAAAAGCGCTGCTAATGTGATTTGCTTTTCAGGAGGATTAGGTCCACTAACCTGAGTAGCTTAACACATATGTTGTATAGTAGTGTGTGTGTGTTTATGTCACTACCATTTCCCATATCTCTGTATATTACATTCGCTAAGATAACCAACTAAAAGTTTTCTTAAATTATCAACACTCCCCGCTGATACCACCAACTGTGGAAGGGAGTTCCCCAACCTTACTGCTGTAAAAGTAAATAACCCCTAATGCAGTTTAAAGTTAGCTTCAAACTGCACTTCTTTAAACTGGACGCTTCTTGTTTAACTTCATTGAGTGACCATGTGTTTTCTTAACAGGCCGAAGATTGTATAGTTTATCCCCTATACTAAAATCACCATTTAGATATTTATAAAATGCTTTCACATCTCCACTTAATAGAGGAGACATGACACCTACCCTGATTTCTGCTGGTCCCTGGATTACACTATTTCCTGCCACCTACCCGTCCTTGGAATACATTATTGTCTGTCACATGCCCTGATTTCTGCCTGCTCCTAAATTACGCTATTGTCTACTGTCTGCCCAGACTTCTGCCTCTCTTTGGATTATGCTACTGTCTGCTCCCTTCCTTTCTCTGGACTTAACTGCTGGTTACATACTTGCTGAATCATCAGTACATGCCTCACACCTCTGAGGACCACATATACTCTTTAATTATATCCTTGACCAGTCTCTTGTGTTACAGTGTCTATAGCGCTAAGTAAGAACAGCCGGGTGCAACCAAGTGCTGGAAATTGGCAGTGAGCTATTTCTCTATATACAGTATATCTTACATTCACCTAAATGTAAAGGTAGAGTACTGGTACTGTAATATCATCCTACCTATCTCTGAAGTTAACTGGCTTGGTGCCCTCTCCTACTGATTCCACCTTTGTATTATCATCAAAATATGTCGCCTCCTGTTTCAGGTCCACACTCATAGAAGAGACAATATTGTATTTGCATATATTGAAAATTTTCCATAAGAGGGACGTAGACAATTTCTCTGAGCCAGATATAAATACAACATAGAGCTTTGAGTAATAAAAGAGTAGGGAAACTGAAACTTGTTAGAGCTCCACAAGTCAAAGGAACTAGGTCATTACAAACTAAGTGTTAATTGCAAGTTCCCTGAAGTGGAAATAAGGTGTACGTGGAGATATGAAATTGCTATAATTTTAACTATCCCAAACCTTCAAACTGTTTAGCATTAAAGGGATAATGGATTGAGATCTTAACTGGGATGGGAGCCAAGGGGGAGAGCACAGAGGCTCACAGGGGCCAACAGTAATCTTTCAAATCCACCCAAAAGGGGGACAAACACACAGAAAATGGAAATGAGGGATCATAGCCTATCAGATTCACTAGTTATTAGTGAAGTCAAATTTCCCGTCCGGAAATCTAAAGCAAATATTGTGGCCAAGCCAGTTTGTAACCCAAGTCCAACAATTACAAAATCCTGTAATTACAGAAATGGCCTACAAATGAAGAGTATCTAATATTCTTGTTTGGGCAAAACATTAGTACACTGAGCAAGATTAAAATCTAGTACTAATATATTGTTATGCGTGGGCTGCACTGTGGCCACATTGTCCCACTGTAGCAGTAAATATCCAACTGGACATGGTGCAGGTTCTCTAAATTTTACAAACTTGGAGGAAAATGTGAATAAGATGGGGGGGTTGCCTTTGAAAAGCAAACACTAAGCAGCACTTAATGGAGCATTACATATTTCTCTCATTAGGCATTCTCCTGTGGACTTCCTTAGGAATTATAAATCTTCCAAAAAAGTACTAAAAGGTATCCCTGAACCCAAGAACATAAATTAAATATGTTGCAGCTTACTATTCCTCAGATTTGGTGGCTGCATTCACTCTATTTGTTTAGGCTAAGCAAATTTTCTGAAAGTTCAAGAAATACCTGTTGGTCTTGTTATAATTCAACAGAAAAATTATAGAAGAAGAAGCAATTTATTAAAGCTGGCCCTGCTTCAATAGAAGATGCATTGTTTCAATAGTAGTGGCAGCTTCGGATCTCTTACTGGTCACTTCTGTGGGCAGTCCTAAGTGACTGGCTACATACACTTTGGCTGCGGGCTTCAGTTCACACAGACCAGTGTTCAAACCCAGTGTAGTCCTTAATTTGAATTCACTTATTGATTTTTTTTTTAAATGTACTTGCTTTTGGCAGTCTCGAGTGACTTCTGTGTCAACACACACATATTTTTTATATATTACACAAATATTATTTATTTATTACAATTTTGTTTTTTAGCTTCAGTTATTTGTTTTAATTTCCGGTGGCTCTAGGTGCTTTGCTGCTCTCCGTGCTGACAGCTATGGTAATTAGTGCTTGAGAGGGTATGTGCTGGCTCCCTGGGACCTGCCGCTTCCTGATCATATAAATGCTGGTGGGCAGCCTATTTTTAGACAGGCTGAGGAAGAAGCAAGGGTGCTTTGAAATGCGTTCCTTTTCCAGCTCCAGCATTTTCCAACAACAGCCTTTTGTTCCATCCATGGCATTGGCTCTCCAGTGACAGTGGTTCCCTGCTTTCATTTCATCTCCACTTCCCTGCCAGATACAAAGGCAAGACATCCTGGTTGTCTGTCTAATCACTTTCCCAGACTGTAATGCTGTGCTGCATTTTAACTTTGTGAGTGCTTTTTTACATTTTCCATGGAAGTGACACTTTACACGCTGCACTATGGTTGTTGCACTTCCCTTCCCCTCTCCTACAGCCACACAGCACACCCCTGCTGGAACGCAGCAGCACTTCAGAGTTAGATTAGCAGTGTGTTGTATAGCACTCTGAGTTTCCCGCATCAACTAACTTACACAAACTCCATCTGTTAAATTGTTTCATATTGTATCATATGGTTATATATTGCTTCATGCTGTGGACTTACATCTAGTTAATCAGGGCACCAATTTCTAACCAGAACACACACACACATATTTATATACAGTATATATATATATATATATATATATATATATATACAGTATCTCACGAAAGTGAGCACACCCATTACATTTTTGTAAATATTTTATTATATCTTTTCATGTGACAACACTGAAGAAATTACACTTTGCTACAATGTAAAGTAGTGAGTGTACAGCTTGTAAAACAGTGTAAATTTGCTGTCCCCTCAAAAAAACTCAACACACAGCCATTCATGTCTAAGCCACTGGCAACAAAAGTGAGTATACCCCTAAGTGAAAATGTCCAAATTGGGCCCAAAGTGTCAATATTTTTGTGGCCACCATTATTTTCCAGCACTGCCTTAACCCTCTTGGGCATGGAGTTCACCAGAGCTTCACAGGTTGCCACTGTAGTCCTCTCTCACTCCTCCATGACGACATCATGGAGCTGGTGGATGTTAGAGACCTTGCACTCCTCAACCTTCCGTTTGAGGATGCCCCCCAGATGCTCAATAGGGTATAGGTCTGGAGACATGCTTGGCCAGTCCATCACCTTTACCCTCAGCTTCTTTAGCAAGGCAGTGGTCATCTTGGAGGTGTGTTTGGGGTCGTTATGTTGGAATACTGCCCTGCAGCCCAGTCTCCAAAGAGAGGGGTTCATGCTCTGCATCAGTATGTCACAGTACATGTTGGCATTCATGGTTCCCTCAATGAACTCTAGCTCCCCAGTGCCGGAAGCACTCATACAGCCCCAGATCATGACACTCCCACCACCATGCTTGACTGTAGGCAAGACACAGTTGTCTTTGTACTCCTCACCTGGTTGCCGCCACACACGCTTTACACCATCTGAACTAAATAAGTTTATCTTGGTCTTGTCAGACCACAGGACATGGTTCCAGTAATCCATGTCCTGAGTCTGCTTGTCTTCAGTAAATTGTTTGCAGGTTTTCTTGTGCATCATCTTTTGAAGAGGCTTCTTTCTGGGACGACAGCCATGCAGTCCAATTTGATGCAGTGTGCGGCGTATGGTCTGAGCACTGACAGGCTGACCCCCCACCCCTACAACCTCTGCAGCAATTCTGGCAGCACAAGACAACCTCTGGATATGACGCTGAGCACATGCACTCAACTTTTGGTCGAACCATGGTGAGGCCTGTTCTAAGTGGAACCTGTCCTGTTAAACCGCTGTATGGTCTTGGCCACCATGCTGCAGCTCAATTTTAGGGTCTTGGCAATCTTCCTATAGCCTAGGCCATCTTTATGTAGAGCAATTATTTTTTCAGATCCTCAGAGAGTTCTTTGCCATGAGGTGCCATGTTGAACTTCCAGTGACTAGTATGAGAGAGTGAGAGCGATAACACCTATTTTACCATACCTGCTCCCCATTCACAACTGACGCCTTGTAACACTAATGAGTCACATGACACCGGGGAGGGAAAACGGCTATATGAGCCTAAGTTGGACATTTTCACATATATATATATACATATAGTAGTTATATAGTTACACAAAGCCACAGATTAGGTGTTCTAACAACCAACGATGTTATTGATTGATAAGGAGAATGTTGGGCACCTGCACAGCACCCTTGTTTGCCCCTCCCCTGCACCTCTCCTTCAACACCAGGGTCACATTAGCTGAGTGAGGAAGAGAAACCGAGGTAGAAGAGAAACACTGGAATACTAATAAGTACCAGTGTAAAAAGGTGTATTTGCTTTGGAAGAATGAATCACCACTAATGTTGGGTGTCCTACACATGTGGATGTTGTTACACTATGCAAAACTATTAATTTAGATTTTTTTAATTTAGAAAGGGGTGCCTCGAAATTGTGTGGAGTTTTAAAGGGTACCTTGACTGAAAAAAGGCTGAGAAACACTGCATTGGGGGTGGGTGTTTTCACTCTATAGGGTTGGTGCACTGAGATTATTCTGGGTGTTCACACATTTGATCTTTTTCCACCCCATTTACTCTTGTGCACTGTGGTAAAGATATGCATGTTAGGACAGTGTTGTTTTGTTTATTTTGAATGTCACCTCAAGACACTTTCCTAAAGGACATTATTTGCTCTGCCAAAAATGCTGCATACATGATTTTTGGCATGTTGTGGTGATAGGCAGCCCTATAATTCATTCAAATGTGCAGCGATAGGGCCTCGAGCAAAGTAATGGTTAATTTAATATAGTGAAAAAGATGAATTTGTTAACATGGAATAACCTAAAAATGCATGATGGATATTCATTTGTTTTTGCTTGCACATGATGGGGTGATTGACGTAAACATATTACCCTTGTGCTAAGTAAATTTTCACGTTTCATATACACTTGACAAATAAACATTCATTTTGATAGATGAATAGTAACCAGTTTTGTACCATACCCCATTGTGTCCATAATTATATCATCAAGACCACATGACTGACAGTCAGAAACAACACAAGAAACATTACCATAAAGAATAAATGAAAGGAGCTGTAAAGTCAGGAAGGTTTTTTATTTTAATGCATTCTATGCATTAAGATAAAAAGCCTTCTGGGTGTAGCAGCCTCCCCAGCATCCCTAGTACTTACCTGTGCCTCCTCTCACTCCAACGATGTCCACAAGTCCCTCTTGATTGGCTGGGATACAGCCGTGGCGCCATTGGCTCCCGCGGCTGTCAATCACAGTCAGTGAGCCAATCAGAAGAGAGGGGACGGGGCCGAATGTCAACTCGTTGACTAAATGGACACACAGAGCTGCAGCTTGGCTCGGGTACCCCCATAGCAAGCTGCTTTCTGTGGGGGCGCTCACTAGGAGGGGGGGGGGGGGCAGGAGCAGGAACCATGGAACCCCAGATGAGGAGGATCTGGGCTGCCCTGTGCAAAACCAACTGCACAGAGGAGATAAGTATAACATGTTTGGTATTTTTTTTCTTTTAAAACGAGACTTTGCAATCACTTGAACTTCAACTGTTTCATGCTTACCCTTACTCTTTTCACCTTTAGGCCTCTTGCACACCACAGCTTGAAAAAGCTCAGTGTAGCGTGTTTTATTATTATGCCTGTGCACACATGTGCGTAAACAAGCACCGAGTATTCCTCAGTAAAAAAAAAAAAAAAGAAGGAAAATATGCATTCCCGGTCAGAAATCCATGTGTTGTATCAAAACCTTTTTTAATAGAGTGGGAAAAGTAGGTAGGTAGGTACCCTGTCTGTTTATTCTATTATATGTTTGTATTCGCACTACTTTTATACACTATTTTATGATTTACAAATCAGAATGACAGATAGCAGCTTGATCGAGGATATTATGGTGTGCACAGTGAGGAGTATTTTTCTTTTTTTTATGATTTATTAATTTCATTATTCTTTTTTATTAGAAGAATCTTCACAGATATAATCAAGGTAATAAAACATGGATGAACACAGATCAATTTATAATTACTTTTCAATACGTTTGGGCTTAAGTTTTTATAACCGTCCAAATGGCTAGAATGTCAAAATTCCTGAATTATCTAACTCTGCAATTGTTATTTCCAATTTTGCTCCAAAATCTAAAATGATCGAACAAACAATTGTAGCTGCTGTAGCCTAACAAATGATGCTCTATTGAGGATGGTAAGTGAGAATGAAAAGTATACTAACTAATGGAAAAAAAACCTGGGCAACACTGTAGCACTGAGATGGTACTTAGTTATGAGAACACAGAACATGATAAACATTTGATTCTGCTATGTTTAAAATGTGCTGTCCTGGACAAATGCTGGCTCCAACACACAGATCTCTTTGGAGATTTACATGGACAACTCTGCAGCACTGCTTCTGGTAGCCAGGGGAGATATCACACCTTTATCAACAATAACAGCTGGTGCTGATGCTGGTAACTGTATCTTCTTCTCTGGGCTGGCCAGTTCACACAAGCAGCCATAACATGAAACCACTGGTTTCTAAAACCAGTTGCAACAACAGACACTTTTACACAAACATCCTGGTGGGAAATCCAAAACTTCTGCTCTGCTTGATTACAAGGTGCAGCCACCCGAGACTACGTGGCATAAGCATACCCCATACACGGCACTGCACTTGACATCATTCCTTTTCAGAGATCCCCACATGATACTTTCCTTCACCTGAGACTTGCCACCATTTTCATTCATGCTTGATCTCTTCTGCATGCAAAATCTGCGCCTTGTACTCGCCATAATCATGCCAGCCTTGGCCCATCAAACTGTAAGTCACCTGGAACTCCATCAACAGCACAGGTTGCAACAGTTCTGATCAGTGGTTCCTAGTAGGGATGATCGAACAGTTCGGGTCGACCATTGGTTCGACCCGAACATTGACTGTTCGAAGTTCGGCTGAATTCCGAACTTTTTGCTGAAAAAGTTCGGAATTCGGCAACCAGAACCGACCAAAATGCAATGGGACAGGAACTGGACTTTAAAAGCCTGTGATTGGACCAGAAGCATCAGTAAAAGCCAATTGAGGGGGCAGGAGAATGCTAGGAATGTGATTGGAGTGACTAGGGGGTCCAGAGACCAATCATTAGTGAATACGCCCCCCAGAATATAACATAGCCCCGCCAAATCTCTACCATTTTAATACAGGGATGTGGAAGAGAGTGGAAGCAGTTCTGTTACTTCTGCTCTCAAAGTGTCATTTAGCAATTATTAGTGTGAGGAAAGGGATATCTAGTGTAGTTAGGGTACTATTTTCCACTATAGTTACATTTAATAATCTAGTTTCTGTAGGGAAAGTGTTAAGTGTAAGGGGACCGTAGTGTAGTGTAGGGTTAACTGACTCTGACTGCTATGGCAGGGTGACAAAACCCATGACCGCTATAGAGAAAAGATTGTTTCTCTTAGAACACTTACGGAACATGATGGTGGCTTCTCCCCTGTCACCCTGCTTTTTGTTGCAGGCGTTTATAGGGCTTTTTTGAGGACATGTTTGGAGTCAGGCATGACATCTGAACTTCTGTGTAGGGGTATATATACACACACATATGTATGTATATATACACATACACATATATAGGTGTGAAAGTAGCAGAAACCTATGCTTGCGCAAATGAAATAATTAACAGGTATATGTCTCCGCTCCTATCACACCTATATGTGTGTATGTGTATAAATCCATATAAGTGTGTGTGTATATATACCCCTATACAGAATTTCAGATGTTATGCCTGCCTCCAAAGACCCCCAAAAAATGCCCAAAAAAACGCCTGCTGCAAAAACATACCTGGGCGTTTTTGTAGCTGGCGTTTTTTTGGGCATTTTTTGGGCGTCTTTGGAGGCAGGCATAACATCAGTACTTCTGTGTAGGGGTACATATACACACACACATTTATGTATATATACACATACACATATATAGGTGTGAAAGTAGCAAAAACCTATGCTTGCGCTAATGAAATAATTAACAGGCATATGTCTCCGCTCCTATAACACCTATATGTGTGTATGTGTATAAATACATATAAGTGTGTGTGTATATATACCCCTATAAAGAATTTCAGATGTTATGCCTGCCTCCAAAGACCCCCAAAAAATGCCCAAAAAAACGCCTGCAACAACACACCTGGGCATTTTTTTTTTGGCACCTGGTAAAATCTGGACACTATATTGAAAGTTCCACCCAATACATTTTAGAACCTTCAAGCTCCATCCCCCGATTCGGGACCACAGAACCTGGTGAAAATAAAAATCAGCTCTCTCTGCTCAGGAACAATAGTCTGGAACTTCACAACCCTTATTGTGAATCATGTTTCAAATTTTCCTGGGCTTGCTATGTCATAAAAGGTATTACAGCAATTTATTGTCGAAGGATTTTTATTGAAAATACATTTTTGACAGACAATAAGGTTCTTAATAACACAGATTAGTACATTTTGGTCATTGCACAACTATACCATATCAAAGTTACTATCCACGATCCTCTATATTCTGAGAATAAGGTGAAGATTCATGAGATGCCCATAACTCACTGATTGAGGAAGACCATTGTGTGCATAACAATGTTACTATTAACACTTATTGCAATTCCAAGCTATTATGCTTATATGATTACAAAAAGCATTGTAGAGGAGGAGGGAGATAGAAAGAATCCCACGGAGGGACTCTTGTGCAATGGAACCAGATTTTCCAACATAAAGCTATAATAAAAACACATTACCAAGTATATAAAACAATTTCTAAGGCTCCAGACTTTAGCTAATACATTGCCAGAGCAATACAAACCTAACCAAGAAAGTTTAGAATAGGGATGATCTCAAAGGTCGATTCAAACATGGGTTTGGACTGAACTTTGGCTTTTTGGGGCATTTGTCCAAACACCAGACTTCTTACCCATTCATCAGTAGCTAAACATCATATATAGTAGTGGTATTTCTACTGATACCATCTATGACAGCTTCCTGTCAATGGTAATGCAGGCACTGCTATGTCCTTAGCAACCAGTGATGTTATGCAGCCGCAGTCATTTACCAGAGGGGAATCCCCAGCTTTAACATCATTGCCCAAATATGATCTTGTGGCCATATTTGGCAATGAATGGCCATTGCTATATTTATTTTTTACATGTACTTATTTGATCAATGACATCAATGAGAGACCCAAACATTTAGCTTTTTTTAACATCTAAATCAGACCCTCTCTATAAAAAAGTCCTAAATGATGAGACGCGCTAGGAGGAGAGGTTAGAACATGCACCGATTAGGTTTGGAAAAGTAATGAGGAGGAGCATTGTGCATCAGTTTGGATTTCATTATCAAAGCTTGGTAAGATACACTGGCAGCTGCAGCCTCTCTGATCCACAGCAGTGTTGAGTTTTTTTCTACAAACATGCAATTTCATCTGGTGCAGATGATAGCACTGGCATAATGCGAGTGGAATATTTTATTGTTTTAATAAACATTAGTATGTCTAGCAGTTTTAGTCCAGGTGGATATCTGTTTTATTTTTTATGCATAGCTTGAGACATAAAATACAAGGGCAGTAGTAAAGTACAAGGGGATACCTGTATGTTTGCAGAAAAGTGCTATTTGACCTGAAATCTGAGTAAGGTCTATGTGTTCTGGTGAATTCAATCTGACACCTGGTGTAAGAAAAGCACTGGATATCTGCATTTGGTTATTTATGCAAGTGAATGAAAAAAAAAAAAGATAGAATGTTACATTTAAGAAGACTTGTAAACTAATTGCACATATAAATATACCATTGTCTGAAAGACTAGATAAATAGCATTGCAGGTGGTTGAATGCAGAGGATTCATTTATAACAGACGTATTGGTAGCTGGGAATATTTGTTGGTGTATGCACTTATATGTTGTAATATGTATACATAATCTCTATTTAACAAATAGAAGTAAAGCAGCTGAAGCTGTCATTAGCTGGCAATTTAAACAGCATTTTTTTCTTTGTAAATGTCAGTTTTTCCGTAGTGGGTATTATATATCTTACAGATGTGCCTCTTCACAGACAGGTTAAGGGCATCTTCCAGGCATCTTATTAAAAGGAATTATGCATTTTTATGTTGCCCTTAAAGCATTATTAAAGGCTCTGCTCTTTGAATTTTCAAACGTTTATTTCTGCTTTGGTACCAGTTCTATAGGGCAGTGCCCAGCCCTGCATGACATTTGTTTCACAGTTCTTTGCCCATTAGCCTAGAAAATAGCTATTGCTGTTTTTTTAACATTTGGCTCCCATTTACTTCAATGAGTTTCATATCTGTTACCCGACCTTTAGAAATGTTCGCTGAACCTGCCTCGAACTGAACCCAGATAAATGTGTCCAGCTTGAAATCATGGCTGTATAGACATGTGTGTTCCTCTATGTCCTTCAGTGTAAATCTTCCCTAGTCTGAGAAGAAGCAGGAAATTACGTTTCTAGGTTTCAGAGAACAAAACACCTGCTTAAGTTGTCAAAAAGTCTATGTATAGATTTGTGAAGAAGAAGTGATGTGTGTGTGATCTTCCCTAGTCTGTGTGTCTGTGTGTCCTCCTCAGAGATCCCAATCTCCTGGCAATTTATCTTACATGTAGACGTCATAATCTCAACGCTCAAAACCTTGTATGGCATACCTAACTTCTGCTAACGTCAGTTATTTTATACAAGAGGAGGTACTAAACTCAAAGTCATATATGGACTTTGATTGACAAGCCCACATGTAACACTCTATTCTTGTAACATCTAATGTGGTTAATGTCATGTTACACCAAATAACCAAAAATCTATACAAAAGTAACACATATTACCAACTTATATAACTTGTATAACATTAAGTAAATACATACAAATACTATTAATTATGACTGGGATTACACTAATCCTAACTAACATTATTTAAACTAATATATGTATTTCCTAGTATTACATGGCTCCTATTCTTGACTTCCATGACATATAAGGTATCTGGTATAGTATATATACCAGATATATAAATAATATATATATATATATATATTTACATCGTATTGTTGATGCCGAGTGTGTTTGAATAAAATCACACTTTGTTTTTAAGTCAGCCTGGCTAGCAATGCTAATCGTCCGGAAACGCCTAAAGTTACGAAAATATTAGATATATTCTATATTTTACAGTATGTTTAGCTTATCTCTTTATAATGTATTCTTTTCTCCATTCCCTCAATGCTGTGGCAGACAGAGTCACCAAGGGGCACCTGTAAAAGAGCAAATTTGTCCTCCCTGCCAATTCAACTACTGGATTGACAACTAGATAGAAGTTAGAAATGTCCAAATATACAGGACAGTGGCAAGGGTCCCAGTTCTAATTTGACCCATATCTAGTAAAAATAAAACTAAATGAACTAATCAAATGCACCTGCCGTTTGGGTATTTTGACAGTTAATGGGGCTGGCCGTCAAAATAGGATAGCCACAGTGGGAGATTCTTTCATCAATGCTGTATAGCATGGATAAAGGAATCAGTTATTCCTTTTTTGATTTGGTCTATAGCCAACTATAAGTACCGGAGGTCCTTTATGTAGTTGCAAAGTCTGCACAAATGGTATGTCTCCCCACGATACTTCCCCTTCACTTGGATTAAAAATTGTCCTCAGTGTTTTTAAACAAAGCATTATTGTCTATAACATGATGTTCTTTCAAGGAAGATATAATCTTTTGGTGGTATTTGATCACCTGTGCGATTTTTACTTTTTGCGCTATAAGCAAAAAAAGAGCGACAATTTTTAAAAAATAACAATATTTTTCAAATTTTTTTATATGAAATTCTCAAAAAAAATTTAAAAATCAAAATTTTCTAACAATTTAGGCCAATTTGTATTCTGCTACATATTTTTGGTAAAAAAAATCGCAATAAGCGTATTTTGATTGGTTTGCGCAAAAGTTATTAACGACGGGAAAGATTTATGTCATTTTTATTGTTTTTTTTTTAACTAGTAATGGCGGTGATCTGCAATTTTTTTTGCGGGACTGCAACATTGCAGCGGACAGATTGGACCCCTGACTGACATTTTTGACACTTTTGGGGGTACCAGTGACATTACTACAGTAATCAGTGCTATAAATATGCACTGTTACTGTAAAAATGACACTGGCAGGGAAGGGGTTAACCTTATTAGAGATCCAGGGGTTAAGTGTGTCCCTAGGGGCGTGCTTCTAACTGTCAAGGGGCGTGGCTTTTGATGTAACCACAGAGACATACGATCCTACATAGCAGGATCGTATAGTCTCTGCTGTTACACCAGGGAGAATGACAGGCGGCTTTGTTTACATTAGCTTCCTGCCTTTCTCCCTCTCCAGCAGAAGATCGCGAAGTGACCAACAGACATTGGAGCCGCCGGTCACTTGCACGGGGATGTCAGGGAACGAGCGGGGGCGGGTGCGCGCCTCCGGCAGCGTGCGCTCGCCCCCTATTGGCTCTTGGGCGAGTAACGTACCGGTACGTCACTTTGCCCAGGAGGGGCTGATCGGCGCAGTATATGTACTTGCGGCGGTCGGCAAGTGGTTAAAGGGGCACTCTGACCGCAATATTAAAGGGGCACTCTGACGGGAATAATAAAGGGGCACTCTGACTGGAATAATAAAGGGAAACTCTGAGCGGGACACATAAAGGGGCACTCTGATGGGGACACACTGGATGTAAAGGGGCACTCTGATGGGGACATGGATGTAAAGGAGGGACTCTGACAGGGACACACTGAATGTAAAGGAGGACTCTGACGGGGACACGGACACAGGCTGAATGACGGCGGGGGACACGGGCTGAATGACGGGGGAATACAGGCTGGATGAGGGGGGACACAGGCTGACAGTGTGTCACTGTCAGAGTGCCCTTTTATATCCAGTGTGTCCCCGTCAGAGTGCCCCTTTACGTTGGCTAATTTTTGGGGCCTATACAGGCCGACACTTACTTCTGTATCCTGTGAATGCGTAATGTACCACCAGCCACCAAATACTACGTTCTTAGCTTTCAGGTAAACCCATGTGGGCTAATTTTTTGGGGCCTATACTGGCCGACACTTACTTCTTTATCCTGTGAATGCCTAATGTACCTTCAGCCTCAGAATACTACGTTCTTAGCTGTCAGGTAAACCCATGTGGGCTAATTTTTGGGGCCAATACTGGCCGACACCCACTTCTGTATCCTGTGAATGCCTAATGAACCTTAAGCCACAGATTACTACGTTCTTAGCTGTCAGGTAAACGCATGTGGGCTAATTTTTGGGGCCTGGAATGGCCGACACTTACTTCTTTATTCTATGAATGCCTAATTTTTCAGACTGGAATTGAAAATCAATGGGTCTGTAAAGGTTCCCCCAAATTGTGGAATGGACGCGGACCCATTTTTCAGATGTGTGAATGGACCCTATATGTATTAGAATTGTATTTACTGGCTGCTGTCAGTTCTGGCTGATTTATGAAAAAAAATACATTTTTTTTGCTGTAAAAAAACAATTTTAGGGCAACTTTTTATATATAACCACAACCAATTGTTTTAGCTATTACTTTTCTTTTCAATATGTTTATTGAATATCGTAACTAAAAGGATATACAGATTAAAACTTAGCCTGCAAGGCCCAAAGATGTAAATGAACAAGTACAACCCGATTCCAAAAACGTTGGGACACTGTATAAATTGTGAATAAAAACAGAATGCAAGGATGTGGAAGTTTCAAATTTCAATATTTTATTCAGAATACAACATAGATGGCATATCAAATGTTTAAACTGAGAAAATGTATAATTTTAGGGGAAAAATAAGTTGATTTTAAATTTCATGGCATCAACGCATCTCAAAAAAGTTGGGACAAGGCCATGTTTACCACTGTGTGGCACCCCCTCTTTATTTTATAACAGTCTGCAAATGTCTGGGGACTGAGGAGACAAGTTGATCAAGTTTAGGAATAGGAATGTTGTCCCATTCTTGTCTAATACAGGCTTCTAGTTGCTCAACTGTCTTAGGTTTTCTTTGTAGCATCTTCCTCTTTATGATGCGCCAAATGTGTTCTATGGGTGAAAGATCTGGACTGCAGGCTGGCCATTTCAGTACCCTGATCCTTCTTCTACGCAGCCATGATGTTGTAATTGATGCAGTATGTGGTCTGGCATTGTAATGTTGGAAAATGCAAGGTCTTCCCTGAAAGAGACAATGTCTGGATGAGAGCATATGTTGTTCTAGAACTTGGATATACCTTTCAGCATTGATGGTGCCTTTCCAGATGTGTAAGCTGCCCATGCCACACGCACTCAGGCAACCCCATACCATCAGAGATGCAGGCTTCTGAACGGAGCGCTGATAACAACTTGGGTTGTCCTTGTCCTCTTTAGTTTGGATGACGTGGTGTCCCAGTTTTCCAAAAAGAACTTCAAATTTTGATTCGTCTGACCACAGAATAGTTTTCCACTTTGCCACAGTCCATTTTAAATGAGCCTTGGCCCAGAGAAAACGCCTGTGCTTCTGGATCATGTTTAGATATAGCTTCTTTTTTGGCCTATAGAGTTATAGCCGGCAGCTACAAATGGCACGGTGGATTGTGTTCACCGTCAATATTTTCTGGAAGTACTCCTGAGCCCATGTTGTGATTTCCATTACAGTAGCATTCCTGTATGTGATGCAGTGCCGTCTAAGGGCCCAAAGATCATGGGCATCCAGTATGGTTTTCCGGCCTTGACCCTTACGCGCAGAGATTGTTCCAGATTCTCTGAATCTTTGGATGATATTATGCACTGTAGATGATGATCACTTCAAGCTCTTTGCAATTTTTCTCTGAGAAACTCCTTTCTGATATTGCTCCACTATTTTACGCCGCAGCATTGGGGAATTGGTGATCCTCTGCCCCTCTTGACTTCTGAGAGACACTGCCACCCTGAGAGGCTCTTTTTATACCCAATCATGTTGCCAATTAACCTAATGAGTTGCAAATTGGTCCTCCAGCTGTTTTTTATATGTACATTAACTTTTCCGGGCCTCTTATTGCTACCTGTCCCAACTTTTTTGGAATGTGTAGCTCTCATGAAACCCAAAATGAGCCAATATTTGGCATGACATTTCAAAATGTCTAACTTTCAACATTTGATATGTTATCTATATTATATTGTAAATAAAATATAAGTTTGAGATTTGTAAATTAGTCCATTCCTTTTTTACTCACAATTTGTACAGTGTCCCAACTTTTTTGGAATTGGGTTTGTACAATACAAATAATCAAAACCCTTTAGATAGGTTTGTGCAATTATATGGAGAGAGCATAATTAGCAAAATTTTCTTACACCCTCTAAGCCTCTTGTCATACAAGGCCCAGGAAATCCCGGGCTAGGGGAAGGGAGCATTGCCAGGGCTCCTCCAACCCGGTGGGAGTCAGGCACGCTACCCCCATGGGATAAAACTGTGGACATGGAGAACCCATCAAGGGTGTCAGGAGACCCGGAAGGCTTCCCCCCCCCCCGACCCTCGTCTAGAGCCCACTGGTTTAGTTAATGTCAAAGCCAGGGCTACTTGTATCCTACAGAGAGGGAGAAGAGAATTCAAAGAACCACTCTCGTGTCTAAAAAAAACATTGTGTTTGGCTATCAAAATATAAGAAAAATAGAGGGGAAAACAAAAAAAGTCCCCTTTGGAAACAAGTGTTCAACCTTCTAAACACTCCATATGGTAGCATGAGGAGCAGAAAAAGTATTTCACAATTGGAGGAAAAAGAATAGATGAAGAGTGAAGAGAGAGATGAAAGGCAGGAGAAGTCTAGTGGCTGTTAGAGAAAGAAAAGTCAAAGAGCAAGGGGAGGGGAAGTAGGTCTGCGGGGAGGGTCCATTTGGGGGAATGCCATGCCCAGGTAAAGGGGTATTTCAACATAAAGCGTCCAAGGTTCCCAGAATGCTTCAAATCTTTGCACTCTATCCTGAAGTTTAGCAACAAGTTGTTCCTGGGACAAGATCCAGGAGACTTTCCGCTTTGTTGCTGATATTGAAACAGAGGGCTTCTTTTAAGCTCCGGCTATCATAATTTTAGCTCCCAAAAACATAAAGAAAATCAAGGTCTGAGTATGTTTAGGGGTTTTATCTACCCTGTGGTTCAAGGGGGCTATAGTGGGATCCTGAGGAACAACAACTCCATACAATTGTGCAACATATTCATTCAATATTCCCCAAATGTGCGTCTGTGTTACAAAAGTCAATAAATGTGTGTTAAAATGAATAAATATCTTAAGGTGCCAAAAATTCAATATTCCACGATAAAAGTGCTTCAAAAGATGTATAAACATGCCAAAGAAGGTGCCAAAGTGCTTAGAGACGCAGCTGGTGCGAGATGCTCAACAACTTCCCTTTTGTGTCCCCACTCACCGGAAGTATTGGACCCCACGGCTGTTTTAGTCTGGGGTCAGAACGGCTTAAGGAGTAGTAGCTGTGTATCACCAATCCTCCTAGCAGGTATGGCACTCCATTCCCACCAGTGGTATAGTCTTTTGGAGGCTCAAAGACACAAATTAAAGGCTCAAAATAGAAAAAAATTTCACCCAGAGAAGACAGGTCGCACTGCCGAGCAGTGCATCAACAGCCTTTCAAATGTCTCAATCCTGCGAATAGATATGGGAGGGGTTCCAGGCAGACCATAGGAAAGAGAGAGCTTAGAGAAATAAAAAGAAAAGAGGTAGAGATGGGGAAGCAAAAGAATAAAGACAACAATTAGAGAAACAATGAAACCAAAAACTCAGTAACCCACCCAGGTGAGGAAGGGTCCAGCCACTTCCCACCAAAAAACCTGAGAATGGTGATATCTCCGAAAAATGGGGAACATCAATCTGCCACTGAGAGTAAAACATAAACGCATCAGCGGCAAATGGAGGCGCATTGTATCCACTTCAGTCCACCCGCCTAGAGATATAATAGATAACTTCAAATAAACAGTACTGTTCCTTAAAACATGGAGGGATAAGGGCCTGAACAATTGTCACCAAGCTGCTCCTTAACCCCTATCAAGCAATCAGACAGAAAAGGTTTCTTTGTTACCCGCCTGAAGCATCAAAGGGGCAACTGCACAGAGCAAATCATAATATTCTGTAGAGTAATGTATCCAGTGAGTATAGTGGGTCTGAGATTTCACCCAACCAAAGAGGAGAACCCTAGGAGACACCCTGGATGACATCCCAGCTGTATCTTAACAACAAATATGTCCAAGAAAAACTAAGGGAAGGTATAGAAAAAAACCTTCAAAACTTTAAGACAAATTAGACTTTGAACTCGTTAAATATTGGGGAATAGAAATTCCAGGCCCCTCTTCCCACCCTCACCCCCTAGGAGGAGTTGTTTGTACATAAACCCCCAGAACAATATATATTTTCTGAAAGCAGAGGCCCTATAGCATAAAAAGGGGATAGTTGCAAATTTTTGTTTCACGCGATGTTTGCGCAACTGTACTTAACATTCCATGTTTTAAAATTGCGTGCGCCCGCGATATTAAAAATGATAGTACCCAAAAATCACCATAGGTTACGCTATAAAAGCCGTCACAGCTCATCAATTTGGAGTTAACTAGGAGCTCTTGTGCTATAATTATTTTTCTCAATATGTCACATGTGTGGTGCGACCAAAGGTTTACATACACGTACGTGCCCTGGGCATGCCTCTCTGCAGGTGTGCGGGGCAACAGGGGTTTTGGCAATTTTTTTACATTTTTTTATATATTATATCATCATTTTATTTTTATTTTTTTTACTTTTTGCTTTTATTTTTTAATTTATTTGTACGCGATTGCTATCACAACTCCTATGTGATAGCATTGGGCAGGTGACAGGTACTCTTTTTGAAAACATTAGGGGTCTAATAAACCCCTATGCCAACACTATATCTAACCAAGCACAGATCAGCTTGGTTAGATGAGTCTCCTGGCTATACTGGCCAGGAAAGTGTGCTTATAAAACTGAAAGTAATTACTTCCGGTTTCATTGTTTGCATGTGAGATCAAGGCATGGATTTGCCTCGGTCTCACTGCAGTCTCTCTCCCACTGATGTGTTTCCGGGCATCAGTAAGCACTGGACAGCCCGAGAATGACGGGAGGAGGGCAAGCCACCGGTGGGAGGGGGCACTGCACAGACGGCTGTGTGAAAGTGGTTGGCAGTTATGGAGCTGCCGCATCACTTTCACTTTGAAGCCGGGCACCAGCTCTGCAAAACACACACAGGCTGATGGCTGCTATGGATCAAAGGTTCACACTTTGGACATACATAGTACGCTCAAAGAGCTGAACTGGCTAAACCATGTGCAGCAGATCTTCCTCTCCAGGGGCCTTATTATTAAGAAATTGACTCCAGTGCTATTTTTGATTCCTACAAAGTAAAATAAAAATTTAAATAATTTGTATCCCCCCCCCCCCCCTTCACAAACTGTTAATGTTATAAGATTTAGATATCCATCTAGTTGTTCATCTGAAAATGACCATGTAGAGTCATATAGATTAGTAAAAAATAAATACAATGGGTTTGATTTACTAAAACTGAAGAGTGCAGCGATGCAAGGCTTCTAACCTCAGCTTCTTTAGTTAAGTCTTGCCAGTTGATTTATTTGCAGATCTATACCAGATTTTGCACTCTACAGTTTTAGTAAATCAGCCCCAAGGCATTAACAATATCAGAAGTAGAGAAAATTATTAAAGCCATTTCATTTTCCATTGCCCCTATATATGCAGATTGCTGCTAAGCTCAAGCCATGCTTGCGTGTAGCCAACTTTATCTCCCTTTTCAAAAAAATGCTCAGCTTTCTTCAAAGCCATATTTCTTTTACCTAATTCTTTTGATGCTTTCCAATTTAAAAAAAAAACAGTAGAAGGATTAATAATATAATCTTCCTCTGTTCTATTCACTTGTGCTGTCAAAATCTTCACCCAGTCTTTCATGTTGACTTTATCTGACATTTTTACAAGAAGTCCCTGAAGGTACACTTTCAATACATCCTAAACTGCCACTGGGAATGCCATGGGATTATTCCACCTTTAAAAATAATCATATCTGGAAACAATCTCAACCAATAAGGATTTAAAATTCCAAAAAGATGGGGCATCCCTTTGATCATTTTGTAATTGTATTACCAATGAGGAATGAGCGGAGATTCCTCTAGCCTTATAATCAATCTTATGAATGAATGCTATAATATTAGAAGAACCAATTTCTAAATCTATCCTAGACAAAGTTTTGTGCATGTAAAAAAAAAGACTATTTTCTTTTTCCTCTAGAATGAATCTTATGCCATATGTCTAAAAACACACACATGAACTTTAATGGAATCCCAGTCTTAGTCCGTAGGGTTCCATATTGAGTTGGCCCACCCTTTTCAGCTATAACAGCTTCGACTCTTCTGGGAAGGCTGTCCACAAGGTTAAGGAGTGTGTCTATGGGAATGTTTGACCATTCTTTCAGAAGTGCACTTGTGAGGTCAAGCACTGATGTTGGAGAGAAGGCCTGGCTCACAGTCTTCACTCTGGATCATCCCAAAGGTGTTCCATCTGGTTGGGGTCAGGACTCTGTGCAGGCCAGTCTAGTTCCTCCACCCCAAGGTCATGTCTTTATTGACCTTGTTTGATGCACTGGTCCAAATAATTTGGTGGAAGGGGGATTATGGTGTGGGGTTGTTTTTCAGGGGTTGGGCTTGGCCCCTTAGTTCCAGTGAAGGGAACTCTTAAGGCGTCAGCACGCCAAGACATTTTTGACAATTTCATTCTCCCAACTTGGTGGGAACAGTTTGGGGATGGCCCCTTCCTGTTCCAACATGACTGTGCACCAATGCACAAACAAGGTCCATAAATACATGGATGAGCGAGTTTGGGGTGGAGGAACTTGACTGTCCTGACCTCAACCCAATAGAACACCTTTGAGATGAATTATAGCGCAGACTGCAAGCCAGGCCTTCTCTCCAACATCAGTGCCTGACCTCACAAATGCGCTTCTGGAATTATGGTCAAACATTCCCATAGACACACTCCTAAACCTTGTGGACAGCCTTCTCAGAAGAGTTGAAGCTGTTATAGCTGCAAAGGGTGGCCCACTTCAATATTGAACCCTACGGACTAAGACTGGAATGCCATTAACCACTTAAGCCCCGGAGGATTTGGCTGCTAAAGGACCAGGGGTTTTTTTGCGATTTTTTACTGCGTGACTTTAACGGACAATTGCGCGGTCGTGCGACGCTGTACCTAAACGAATTTGACATCCTTTTTTTCCCACAAACAGAGCTTTCTTTTGGTGGTATTTGATCACCTGTGCGATTTTTTGATCACGCGCTATAAACAAAAAAAGAGCGTAAATTTTGCAAAAATAACAATATTTTTCACATTTTTTTATATGAAATTCCCCAAAAAAAAAAGTAAAAATCAAAATTTTTTAACATTTTTCGGCCAATTTGTTTTATGCTACCTATGTTTGGTAAAAAAAAATCGCAAAAAGCGTATTTTGATTGGTTTGCGCAAAAGTTATTTTTGTCATTTTTGGTGTTTTTTTTTTTAACGCGTAATGGCGGCGATCTGCGATTTTTTTTTCGGTACTGCGACATTGCGGCGGACAGATCGGACCCTTGACTGACATTTTTGACACTTTTGGGGTTACCAGTGACATTACTGCAGTAATCAGTGCTATACATATGCACTGTTACTGCAAAAATGACACTGGCAGGGAAGGGGTTAACTTTATTGGACAGGGAGGGGTTAAGTGTGTCCTAGGGGCGTGCTTTCTACTGTGTAGGGACATTCCTATTGGTGTAAAAGCAAAGATCAACCGTTCTACATAGTAGAACGGTCAGATCTTTACTTTTACACAGGGAGAACTGACAGGCAGCTTGTTTACACAAGCTGCTCTGTCTTTCTCCCTTCACAGGAGCGATCGCAGTGTGACTGGCGGACATCGAGTCCGCCGGTCACACGCACTGACTTGCCTGTGAACGAGCCGCGGCGGGCGCGCGCCTCGGCGGGCGCGCGCCCGCCCGCGATAGGCTCGCAAGTCAGTGACAGGCGAGTGACGTACCGATACGTCACTCTGCCTGGCCGGGGCTGACCGCCGCAGTATATAGTCGTGCGGCGGTCGGCAACCGGTTAAAGTTCATGTGCGTGGAAACGCAGGTGTCCCAATACTTTTGGTAATATTGTATATATCTTCCTTTAGAATGCACTTCTTTCTTGACACAGGTAAATTGCATTTACCTGTGTATAAGTACACTAACAACTTGTGAATATAGAGAATAAAAAAATGCATACCCTGAGTGTAATTAAACTTTTATAGACATTTCACTATATCTGGTAAACCGTGTTGCCTGTAAACAAAGTATAGCACGGTTTCAATGAATGTGAAAAATTACACCCCATTTAGATTTAGTGACTTCCTTTCATCCATGACACAGCGCAAGAAACTACATTCACATCAGAGTTATTAAAGGTCAAAAAAAAAATGACGGCAGCAGGAAGTCTTTCTCGATCCGGGCAGCCGTCATATGACGTCCACCCGGTCTCACCGCTACTGCGCGCCCCCAGGGGCGCGCAGCGCAGCGATCGGGGGTGAGGCTCGTCCCTCGGACTGAGCCCAACCCCGATCAAGGTAAACAGCCAATGAAATTGGCTGTTTACCACGTGATCGGCTGTGTCAATCACAGGCGATCACATGAGCGGCTCCAGCGCGAGCCGCTCGTTCCCTCCCCAATGCGCGCCCCCCCGGGGGCACGCAGCGCGGTGATCGGGGACGAGGCTTGTCCCTCGTACAGAGCCCATCCCCGTTCTAGGTAAATAGCCAATGAAATTGGCTTTTTACCACGTGACCGGCTGTGTCCAATCACAGCCGGTCACAAATGTCAACAGAGAACAGGTAACTAGCTGTCACCGTGTTCTCCTCCTCACACACTGATCCTGTGTGAGGAGGAGATTGTGGTAACAGCTAGTTACCAATTACAGTGCACCACAATCACACTGATTTCCCCCCCCAATAAAGAGCACCTGTCACTAACCTATCAAAGTACCCGAGTACCTGTCACCAGCCCATCAGGTACTCTGATGACAGGTACTCGGGTACTCTGATGGGCTGGTGACAGGTACTCGGGTACTCTGATGACAGGTACTCGGGTACTCTGATGGGCTGGTGACAGGTACTCGGGTACTCTGGTGACGGGTACTTGGGTACTCTGATGACGGATACTCGGGTACTCTGATGACGGGTACCCGTCATCGGAGTACCCGAGTACCTGTCACCTACCCATCAGAGTACCCGAGTACCTTCCACCTGCTCATCAGAGTACCTGACACCTGAAGTACCCAAGTACTTGCCACCTGCTCATCACTACTCATCAGTACTCATCAGTACCCATCAGTACCTATCACCTATCAGTATCAGTACTTATCATCTGTACCCATCAGTACAGTATCAGTATCACCTATCAGTATCAGTACTACTCATCAGTACCCATCAGTACCTATCACCTGCCTGTCACCTGCCCATAAGAGTACCCGAGTACCTGTCACCTGCCTATTGGAGTACTCGAGTACCTGCCACTTGCTCATCAGTACCAGAGTACCTGTCACCTGCCCAGCAAAGTACCCGAGTACCTGTCACCCTTCATACAGCCACCATGTCTAAGTCCAAAAAGGTTTATATACGTCCTCCGTTTAAACCTAAATACCGGTGTTATGACAGCAGATAGCTGCCATAACCCTGGTATTTTTTTAAACGGTGGATGGTTGGCTTTCCGATAAGGGTGGTCCCAGCGGCGGATTTGCAGCGGGATCACCCTTCCGGGGTGGCAGAGTAGGTGCCCCCCCCCTTCCGCCGCATTCAGGTCCTTTTCCCCGCTTACCGGACCCGCCGGCAGCGGGGAAAACGATCCAGTCCCGGATCCTCACAGACAGGATGTCGAGTGAGGGCAAGCTTGCCCTCACTCGACTCTATGGTCTTGGAGGACCGGAGCTACGGCAAACGTCGTTGCCTAGCAACCGGTTTAAAGGTCCCTTTTTTTTTTTTCATTTTATTTTATTTTATTTTTTTTTTTTCTATCTTTTAGTGTACTTGTGAGATCTGAGGACTTTTTGACCCCAGATCTCACAAAAAAGAGTTCCTGTTGTGCCTTTTTCTATTACAAGGAATGTTTACATTCCTTGTAATAGAAATAAAAATGATCAATTTTTTTTTTAAAAACAGTGTAAAAATAAAAAATAATAAATAAAATCAATAGTAAAAAAAAAAAATTAAAGAGCCCTGTCCCCGTGAGCTCGCGCGCAGAAGCGAACACATACGGAAACCCCACCCACATATGTAAACAGTGTTCAAACTACACATGTGAGGTATCGCCGTGATCGTTAGAGCAAGAGCAATAATTTGAGCCCCAGACCTCCTCTGTAACTCTAAGATAGCAACCTGTAGAAATTTTTAAAGTGTCGCCTATGGGGATTTTTAAGTACCAAAGTTTGTCACCATTCCGTGAGCGTGCGCAATTTTGAAGCATGACATGTTGGGTATCTATTTACTCGGCGTAACATTATCTTTCACATTATGGAAAACAATTGGGCTAACTTTACTGGTTTCTTATTTTTTAATCCAAAAAAGTGAATTTTTTCCAAAAAAATTGCGTTTGGAAGACCGCTGCGCAAATACGGTGTGATAAAAAATATTGCCATAATCTCCATTTTATTCTCTAGGGTCTCTGCTAAAAAAATATATATAATGTTTGGGGGTTCTAAGTAGTTTTCTAGCAAAAACAACTGATTTTAGCTTGTAAACACCAAATGTAAAAAATAGGCCTAGGCAAGTGGCTAGGATGCATGATGGTGCTCCTTGGATGTTGGGCCCCTCTATATGGCTAGGCTGTGAAAAAGTTTCACACATGTGGTATTGCCATACTCAGGAGGAGTGGCAGAATGTATTTTGGGGTGTCGTTTTTGCTATGTACATGCTATGTGTTAGGAATATCCTATAAATTGGCAACTTTGTGTAAAAAAAAAAAGTTTTTATTTTTTTCCCACACATTCCAAAAACTTGTGGAAAAAAATGACATGTTCAAACGACCCACAATGCATAATAGAATATACGTTGGAGTGTTTGCTTTCCAAAATTGGGTCATTTTGTGGACTTTTCCATTGTATTGGTGCTCTAGGGCCTTGAAAAGTGTGATAGGTAGTAAGAAAGTTTTATGTGTATTTATTCTTCTAAAACGCCTGATGGTGCTACTTGGATGTGGAGGCTCTTTTTGTGGCCAGGCTGTGTAAAAGTCTCACACATGTGGTATCACCATACTCAGAAGGAGTAGCAGAATGAATTTTGGGGTGTCATTTTTGCTGTGTACATGCTATGTGTTAGAAATAGCTTATAAATTGACAACGTTTTGGGAAAAAAAAGAAAAAAACATTTTTTTCTTCATATTCCCAAGAATTATGGGAAAAAATTTTAACTTCAAAAAACTCACCATGACTCTTACTAAATACCTTGGACTGTCTACTTTACAAAAAGGAGTCATTTGGGGGGTATTTGTACTGTCCTGACATTTCAGGGCCTCGAGAAAGGAGATAGGCCGTCAGTACATCTGGTGTGATCAATTTTCAGTAATTGGTACCATAGCTTCTAGACTCAATAACTTTCACACAGACTAAATAATATACACTAATTTGGGTTAATTTTACCAGAGATATGTAGCAGTATAAATTTTGGCCCAAATGTATGAAGAAAAAAATTTTTTTGCAAAATTTTATAATAGAAACTAAAAAAAATTGTTTTTTTTTCAAAATTTTTGCTCTTTTTTTGCTTATATCACGAAAAAAAAAAAAACCCAGTTGTGATCAAATACCACCAAAAGAAAGCTCTATTTGTGTGAAAAAATGATAAAAAAATTTGTTTGGTTACAGTGTAGCATGACTGAGCAATTGTCATTCAAAGTGTGAGAGTGCTGAAAGCTGAAAATTGGTCTGGGCAGGAAGGGGGTCTAACTGCTCTGTATGGAAGCGGTTAAGAAGGAAGAAGAGAAAAAATAAAAATTACTCAATGTTCAACAATTTAATCAATTTTATCAGGAACATAAGTCCTAAAGAAAAAAGAAAATCCAAAGGAATAAGAAAAAGGAGTAGAAACCAAATTCTTCTAAAAACACCTGACGTAATATTCTTTTAGCCAAAGTCATCATACTTCCTTTTCACTCTTATTTATCCATGATTTTGCATCCACTGTATCAAAAACAACAGGTTTCTCCCATATCAACAATTAATTGTCCTGCTGGATAGACCAAAGCATATGACACTTTTAACTTTTGCAACCATCTTTAATTTCTAAGCCCTTTCCTTGGGATCTGGGTACGGTAAAATCCCTGCACCATTTTTTATAATGCCCTTGAGGACCCATATGCTTTGCAAAATAGTGTCTCTACCCTAATAGTTTTTGAATCTGGGTAAGATTGGCCTTGGCAATCCCCTGCATAGAAGTGGGTGGTTTGAAACTCAATGTTGCAAACACAGATTAAAAATTATTTTTCCCCAAACACAGAGAGAAGCCAATTCTCAACAGAGTTTAGAATAGGAGTGCACAGCAGGAAATTAGAGCCAAGATGCCACAAACGTCAAATTGCCATTTAGGGCACACCCCAGTGTCATATACTTTAATTTAAAACCCAGCAAAACAGCTAAGTTTGCAGATGAAATACATATGGTGTAAATATTTGTGAATGTTTTACCTGTTAAAATATTTGTAATCCTAGTTAGACAATCTTAAGACATAAGAACCTCTGGCACTATCTAGCCAGTCAGATGGCACCACATTTGGTTTCCATCTTTGCAGTTTCCTGTTGGTATCCCTATATGTTCACTGGGCAATAAATCATACACCTTCCCAGAGAGACTGCTCATTTTGTAAAAATTAACAAAGGGAAATACATCAGCAAACTAACATAAACATACGTATGTCTCTGTTTAGTAGATATAGCAGACATGTATGATTTTGTGTAAGTTTAATGATATAATCATACAGGTACATGAGTTAGAAGGCGCTCCTTGCAGTATTTGAGTGGCGTCACAGAGAACTGAAAAGTAACCGAGATCTAAGGCCAGTGATGCACCACCCTTGCCGGTACAGTACTTTAACATTAACACTATGCAAGTTCACTAAAGAAAAAAGGGCCTATAGGGATGTCAGCTGTGCAGTGATAAATTAGACAGGAAATTCTTTCCAGATTCTCTATCTCTCTGCTCATACTATTACCTTTGTTAACACTTGCTCCCAGCACTAGAACAAGGCCATCCAGTGCCCAGTGTGAGGATGAAAAGCTGCGTCACCTTCCTCTGTGTCATGCATGCCCAATCATCTTACCTACGCTCAACCTTTATGCCCAATTGTGATATCCATGTACAGAGTGCAGGGGTGAGGAGTGTGTAAAGTACAGAGTGCAGGGGTCAGGAGTGTGTAAAATACAGAGTGCAGGGGTCAGGAGTGTGTAAAATACAGAGTGCAGGTATCAGGAGTTTATAATATATAGAAAGCAAATGTCAGAAGTGTATAGTGTACAAAATGCAGGAGTCAGGAGTGTGTAATATTAGGAATGTAGGGGTCAGGTTTGTGTAACGTAGAGTGCAGAAGTCAAGAGTATATAATGTAGATGGTGCAGGAGTCAGGTGTACCAGTACTGTACAGCCCACCAGACAGACTGAAGGGGTTTGGAGTATGAAGCATACAGAGTGCAGGAGTCAAGAGCACCCTCATACAAAGCACCCCCTATAATTTATTCCACTCCCTCATAGCACAGTAATACTCCTCAAGAAGAAGTTTGACAGCACACATACAGTACAATCACATACACACATACAGTATCCACATGCACATACAGACATCCACAAACACCCATATATACACAAACATACATGTAGCCTCTTCAAAAAACACACATTCACTATACCTGCCTAACTTTCTCTTTAGGTGAAATGACTATCAGTGAAGAGCAGGTCTTACAGCACAGAATGGCAGAGATTGGGAGGAGGAGCAGGTTGGGACTCATGGGAATGAGCAGGTACAATCTTCCATCGACCCTCTAAACTCTTTATGTTGACCTGGTGAAAGCTGTGGAAACTGCTGGGAAGAAACAGTAATCAGTACTACAGCCTGCAGCCCATCTACTGACAGCTGGAGTGACACCCCTCATTCCCCAAGGAATAGACATTTCCATTTGAGCTGAGCCATAGATTATCTCCTGCAATCCCTGAAAACCTATGAAAAAATGTTTGCACTTTGATTAGCACAAGGCACTTTATATTTTTTCAGCTCAGATGGAAATGTCCTACAGTTAGACAAATCAAGGAGGTGAACTGAGGGTTACACACTAAGTTAATAAGTGTCGCGCAGTTGAAAGAAAGTTTAATACGTTAGCACCTCTTAAAAGGGATATGGACATTTATAGGGAAAGGGGAATGATATTGAGCCAGGGTGTTAGACTTCAGAGACCATCAATATGCATACATGACTTATATCTGTGTCAATCTGCTGCAGATAGCCCAGCTGTAAAAGGAGAATTAGGGGTCTTAAGATGAATTACCGTACATCTTTTTTAAAATTTTTATATACCCCCTCCCCAACCCTCCTGCCACCTTCCACAGTTTTCTTGGGCTCTCCTGTCCCACCGGGTAACCTGAGACTGAAGCCGGTGGTTTCCGTCAGCTGACCATAGAGCTGATTGGAGACCAGAATGGCTCCAGTCATCTCTATGGCCTAAGATACCAGAAGATACGTGCATTTCATGACTTTGGTTTTGCCAGATATAAACAGCGCCATTGGGAAATTAGGAAAGCATCTTATCACACCAATCTTTGTGTGGTCACATGCTCTAAGGGCAGAGGAGAACTCTAGAGTCAAATAGACCCCACATTTTTGAAAAAAAGAGTACCTGTCACTACTTATTGCACTCATAGGGGATATTTAAATTCCCTGTGATAACAATAAAATGATTAAAAAAAGAAAAAATGAAAGGGAAGGTGTCAAAATAAAATAAAAAAGCAAAATAAATAATAAAAAAAAACAATTCAAGCACCTCTGTCCCCCGCTTTTGCGCGCAAAAGCGAGCCCAAGCATCTGTCTGATGTCATATGTAAACAGCAATTGCAGCATGCATGTGAGGTATCATCGCGAACATCAGATCGAGGGCAGTAATTCTTGCAGTAGACCTCCTCTGTAAATCTAAAGTGGTAACCTGTAAAGGCTTTTAAATGCTTTTAAAAATGTACGTAGTTTGTTGCCACTGCCTGGGCGTACGCAATTTTAAAGCATGTCATGTTTGGTATCTATGTACTCGGCATAAGATCACCTTTTATATTTTACCAAACAATTGGGCAATATAGTGTGTATTTGTGCGTTAAATTTAAAAAAAAATAAAAAAATTCTCAGAAATTGCTTTTTGGAAAATTTCTGCACAAATACAGAGTGACAAAAAAAATGGCAACACCCACCATTTTATACTGTATGGCCTCTGCTTTAAAACATATATAATGTTTAGAGGTTTAAAGTAATTATCTAGTATTTTTTTTTTTATTATGTAAACAAAAAGTGTCATAAAAGGCTTGGTGTTCAAGTGGTTAGAAGAGTAGGTGATGTGTGGCATAAGCTTCTAATATTGGGAATAAAATGCCAGGACAGTTCAAACATCCCCCAAATGACCCCTTTTTGGAAAGTGGACACCCAAAGCTATTTGCTGAGGGGCATGTTGAGTCCATGGAATATTTTATATTCTGCCACAAGTTTCGGAAAAATGCCAATTTTTTTTTTTTTTTTTTACACAAAGTTGTCACTAAAAGAAATATTGCTCACACATGCCTTGGGAATATGTGGAATGACACCCTAAAATACATTCTGCTGCTTCTCCTGAGTACAGGGATACCACATGTGTGAGAATTTGTGAGAGCCTACCAGTGTACGGGACTCTGAAAACCAATCACCGCCTTCAGGTTTTCTAAGGGCAAAATGTGGCTAAACTGACAAAAAGTCTCACAAATGGGGCATCTCCATACTCAGGAGAAGCAGCAGAACGTATTTTGGGGTGTAATTTCACATATACCCATGGCATGTTTGAGCAATGTATAATTTAAGTGATAACTTTGTGTATAAAACAAAATAAATGTGGTAATTTTCCCAAAACTTGTGGAAAAATATTAAATATTCCATGTACTGAACATGCCTCTCAGCAAATAGTTTAGAGTATCTACTTTCTGAAAAGGAGTAATTTGGGGGGGGGGGGGGTTGTACTATCTTGGCATTTCATGGCCTCCAAAACTGTGATAGGTAGTGAGGAGTGACTTCAACAATTTATGCCCTTAGAAAGCCTGAAGGCGGTGATTGGTTTTTGGGGTCCTGTACGGGCTAGACTGCCAGAAATTCTCACACATGGGGTATCTCCGTATTCAGGAGAAGCAGATGAATGTATTTTGGGGTGTAATTCCACAAATACCTATGGCTTGTGTAAGCAATATATAATATCAATGACAACTTTGTGTAAAATATTTATTTATTTATTGTTTGTCATTTTTCAAACACCTGTGACAAAAAAATGTAATATTCAATGGGCTCATACTGCCCTGTCATTTTAGTACTTCAAGAAATGATTGTGGCCTAAATGTATGAGTTTATTGGATATTTTTATTAAGAAAAAGTAGAAAATATAATTTTTTCTCAAGATTTTTGTTTTTTCTCATTTATATGGCAAAAAAATTAAAAACACAGAGGAGATTAAATACCACCAAAACAAAGCTCTATTTGTGGGGAAACAAAGGACATAATTTTTTGTTTGGATACAGCATTGCATGACCACACAATTGTCAGTTAAGTTCACGCAGGCCAAATTGCAAAAAATGGCCTGGTCATTAAGGGGGTAAATCCTTCCGGTCCAAAAGTGGTGAAAGAATTAGTGATGACTTCTCTCCTGTAACCCTCTAAATTGCCTCATCAAAGATAATTTTGAAGAGCTTCTTGCCATCATAAGTACTGGATCAGAGCCATTTTGGAGAAATCTGCCACTCAGAGATGCAGACACAAAGCTCTTCTATCTGTAGTAGAAAGAAGCATTGCCAAAGAAAAAGTCTGAACCAGATTAAACAATGCTTCTGTGAGAAAGTCTGAGCAGAGCTTGTTTCCTGCCAGTGTTAAAATAATTTATGACTCAACATTAGAATTTTAGACTGTCAATATTATCCACCCATAACTTTAAGTCTCTGAAACTGATGTTAGGGCTATAGAGGGGCTGCCACTGGTGCCAATTAGATCTCTTTCAGGTCTGTGTCTGTTTGGTCACATGCTTGCATTCTTGAAGGTCGCCACATTGTCAATAGGCAAATAGGTAGGATCACTGTAGTATATACAGTATAAATACACACACATACAAATATATATATATATATATATATATATATATATACACACAAAACTGTATATATTCTGTATATATATATATTTATTTTTTCTCTAATTTGCATGCTAAGTTTTGGGCTGGAATTGGAAAAATGCTTTACCTTCATTTACACATTTAAAGGAAATTCTTCAGGTGGGATAGGATACAATTGGCATACCCTTTCTTTGATAATTCTAGTCAAAATGCAAGACTAAGTTATAGCCTCACAACAGTCAAAACTTATGTTAATAGGTTAAATGTGTAATTGTTTGTCATGGGAAACAAGGGTCTAAATAATACTGCTGGCCTTAATTATTATTAGCAATAACTGCAGGAAGGGTCTTATGCATCAGCTTCCTCTACATTTTAGTAAATGAGGAAAAATGAGTATATTAAGTAAAAGATTCAACTCCTAAGAAAAAAAAGGGGGAATGAAAGGAATGACCTAAGCTAAAGAATACACATGGATGCATGCACATGCATGAAAGACATATGTGCTTATATAGATGGGAAATTTATGCTGAATTTGCAGTGTTTCGATTCTTGCTATATTACTATTATTTTATATATAGGCTGCTGATAACATATTGGTGCCATGTAAGTGACCAGAAGATTTGTTGCCAGAAAATGGCAGTGATAGCAGTCTTCTAAGAAGACCTTTGGCTGAAGACCTGGGAGGGGACCTGTGATCTGTGACAGAAGTCCAGTGAGGACTCAATAGGGAGGTTTTGAACCCCAAGGCAAGGACCTAGAGAAGATTATAATCCTGTAAACCCAAGTGGTTGATAAGGGTCTATTGTTCTTTCTTCTCCTAACTGTATTTTTTTTCTGTGCAGTGGCTTTCGCCTGGTTGTGACAATAGAGAATGTTAATATGTGGCTGCTGAATCGGCTTGTCCTCTTCTCTGAGCTGCAGCAGCAACCGATCACCCATGCAATGAGTAAGAAGAGAAAAGAAAAGGACATGGCATTGGATTGAACCTCCCAAGATGGCATCGGCTCGCTTTCTCACCTATACCTAAAAGACATGGGCAAAGAAACAGCAGCTAAACTGTTCACCCGGACATCGTCCAGAGACACCTCTGCACAGCACAGATCTACACTGCATGCTCCCAGGACAACAACGAGCACCCTGACCCTGAAGCCAACACACCTGAGGTACAGGGGGGGGGGGGGATGGGGTGCAGAGAGGGAGAGCTACTGTACCAGGCAGAGAAGTAGAGGGAGACTGGGCAATAAGGAGGAAAATCATCCAGATCCTGGAGTTAACAAAACAAATCAAGGACTCTGCATACAGAGAAAAATGGCTTCTTAACATATTTGAGAAATAAAATTTTTCTGCCATTTATTGCTGTGGAATGGGTGCAAAGGATCCCCACTTGGCCCCTTCCTCCTGGTAAGTCTCCAAGGCCTTTTACTCTAAAAATGCTGCCCTACAGGGATAGAGATGGCATACTCACCATGGCCACAGAAGGAAATATTGAAATGAATAGTTTAAAAATCTCCTTCTTTCTAGGTTTCTCAAATAAGCACAGCATGAGCACAATATGCTCATGACAAAAAGAAACTACGCAACCTCCAAACACCGTATGCCATGTTGTATCTAGCCAAGTTATGAATCGTTGCTAGAGGTGAAACCCACTTTTTTGACAATCCCAGGTTGGACAGAAATGAGCAGCACTTGCTTCCCCCTAACAATGACTCTTGAAGATACTCACTCTACCTTGTCTATTTGTGCCTAGTCTCTCTGGGATGTCCTTCTAGATTTAGACATCAGCCCCAGAATGTATTCATGTCACCCTTTTGAACATGATAATCTATGCAACTATGTTGAGCCACTAGACTAGCCAGGCAGCCATCTCAAGGCCCACATGGTAACTTTCCACCCCAGTCTATTCCTGCAGGAAATGTTTACTTTTGTTCATGTTTGGTTGTTTTGAAAGGTTTCTATTATTGTTGTGCTGGGTGGAGTTCTACCATATGGATTTTTACCTGCACAGAATATGTCATTCTGCTCAATGTCTCCAGGATAAAGGGTCATTGTTGCTGATCTCCTGGCCCCCTGTTCCTATCATGATTCCTTCTCAGGAGCCCTCAACACAGCTCAATATTCTCTCCTATAAGGATCCTGGAACGTGTGGGGGATCAAAGATTCCAACAAAAAGAAAGCAATATTTACTATGCTTGATCATTATGGTTCGTTAGTAGTCTGCCTGCAGGAAACACATCTCAAAATGGATTCCATTCCCTTGTTACAGAATAAGGCATACCCAGTTCAGTACCATACTGTGTACTTTACATATGCAAGGAGTACCAGTATTCCAATCTCTTCTAAAGTACAATTTTCCTGCAGTTGGGCTCTGCAGGTGGTATTTTAATGTGCACTTTAGCCTACTTTCAATGTAAATTGGATATTGGCTGTTCTGTTGGCAGACTACCCCGGAGCTCCCTTCCTGGCTGCTGGGAACTTTAATCTCAGTATGGATCATTACCCTGCAGGAAAACAATCATAAACTCCCTTCTATCGTCAAATTGAGGAGTTGGAGTTAAATAATATTTGGAGATTATGTAACCCAGCTGCATGCCTTTATTCTTGCTGTTCTAGCGCCTACTAGTCTCTTTAATGAATTGATCTGTCGCTGGGCATTGACTACATACTTATCCAGATCTTTAAAATTACATATCATGCCAGAGACTTGTTTGACCATTCTCCCATGGAAATTACACTGTCCCTGACTGAATTATCCAGAAAATCTCCTCAGTGAGTTAATCCTTTCTGGTTAAAAGTGCTGCTATGGGGCAACCTCAAGCTGGTATCCCTACTAGGACGTTGGAAGATTTCTTGTCTGAGGAGGTGCAAAGAATGGAGTAACAGTATTTTTCTGATCCCACACCAACCCCCCGCCCCCCCGCAACCTTACAACCTGGTAAGATGCGCAGTTACCACACAGACAGTTGGTCCTTGCAAAGACTGAAAGCAAGCAATTCTTTACATGCTGTTGCTATTATGAGGAAGGAGAAAACACAGGCCATCTATTAGCTGTGAAAGCTAGTTTCCAAATCCAAATATGTTTCAGATTTTTATGAATGATGCCAGCATAAAAGTTCTTCTGAAACACAGAAAGGATAAATAATACCCATACCACCCAATTTCACTTTTCAATGTTAAAATCCTCGCTAGAGTGCTAGCTACCTGACTGAGTACAGTAATTCAGTAGTTGGTGTATCCAGACCAGTGTGATTTCATCCCTACTATGCCAATGGTGAATAACCTGAAGAGACTTTTTCTCAGTTTACAAAGCTCTTCAGACATAGGAGGGAGGGCCATTCTGTCGCTGGATGCCGTTAAGGCGTTTGACAGCACTGAATAACCCTTTATATGGGAGGTGCTGAAATAATTTGGACTAGGAGAATGCTTCCTTAGATGGATTAAACCAATATACTCTGCTCCTAGGGTCTGTATGCAAATGAATGGTTGAGCCTCTGAATTCTTCTCTCTTCATAGAGGGATATGTCAGGGGTGCTCAATCTCCCTTTACTTTTTGTAATGGCAATTGAGCCATTGCAGCATGCCATTAGACAGCCTGATTCCATCTCAGGATTTCTGAGAGAAGACAGGACTGATAAGGCATCCCTGTATGCAAATGATACTTTGTTAATTTTGGGAGATACTGATAAATCATTATCTTTGCTTATGTCACTAATACAGACATTTGGCTCTTTCTCAGGATTTGTTATAAAGTGGCAGAAATCCTTCTTCCTACCTCTAGATGCCTTGAACCTTACCACAGTGTGCCCATCAAATAAAGATTATGTCCTCCTTTAAATACTTAGGTTTTTTACCAATTTGTCAAAAGATGATTTGCCCATGATCACAGAGGACAGCAAAAGAAGTTCAGCTGGAAAATCTAGCCAGGGGAAACCAATTATCTCCTCAACCTCTTCTGCTCACAGAACCTCAAAGCAGACACAGTGGGTAACAGCAGACATGAAACAAAAAGAGGATGTATGCATGATCACAAGTGACAACAATGCATTTCTATTCCTCTGCAAAAATCTGTCCTGAGGAAAAAAATTCCAGGGGGAACCAAACAGCTTCCCCATGCTGAAATACAAACAGAGGTATACCCAGCCTATGGAAAAAGCAAAAGAGTTAAAACAGAAAGTCAGAAGCTACTGTTAAGGCAACACTAAAGCAGCAATTTATGCCAGGTGCCCAGGAAAGCAGTCATTTAGGATTAACGTCTAAGGTATTGCACTGGGGGAGTCTGAACCTGAGTGGGCATTGTGGGAGTTCCTCACAGGATCCAAGAATTAAGGAGACTAATTTGTGGTTTTCATGTCTTTAAACAGAAACACTGGTTGGGGAAAATATTATAGCTACTCAAAGATGCTGTGCTATGGGTCTCAGAGGCAACCCCATCATGGGACATAGCAAGGCAATAATATGCTGGTTTGCAACTATATACACTATCTCACAAAAGTGAGTACACTTCTCACATTTTTGTAAATATTTTACTATATCTCTTCATCTGACCACACTGAAGAAATGACACTTTGCTACAATGTAAAGTAGTGAGTGTACAGCTTGTATAACAGTGTCAATTTTCTATCCCCCTCAAAATAACTCAACATACAGCCATTAATATCTAAACTGCTGGCAACAAAAGTGAGTACACCCCTAAGTGACAATGTCCAAATTGCGCCCAAAGTGTCAATATTTTGTGTGACCACCATTATTTTCCAGCACTGCCTTAACCCTATTGGGCATGGAGTTCACCAGAGCTTCACAGGTTGCCACTGGAGTCCTCTTCCACTCCTCCATAATGACATCACAGAGCTGGTGGATGTTAGAGACCTTGTGCTCCTCCACCTTCTGTTTGAGGATGCCCCACAGATGCTGAATAGGGTTTAGGTCTGGAGACATGCTTGGAGAAAGTGATTTCAGACCAGCTCGGTGAGTGTCTTTTGGAGACATGCTTGGCCAGTCCATCACCTTTAGCCCTAGGTTCTTTAGCACGGCAGTGGTTGTCTTGGAGGTGTGTTTGGGGTCATTATCATGTTGGAATACTGCTCTGCAGCCCTGTCTCTGAAAGGAGGGGATCATGCTCTGCTTCAGTATGTCACAGTATATGTTGGCATTCATGGTTCCCTCAATGAACTGTAACTCCCCAGTGCCGGCAGCACTCATGCAGCCCCAGACCATGACACTCCCACCACCATGCTTGACTGCAGGCAAGACACACTTGTCTTTGTACTCCTCACCTGATTTCTGCCACACTTGACACCATCTGAACCAAATAAGTTTATCTTGGTCTCATCAGACCACAGGACATGGTTCCAGTAATCTATGTCCTTAGTCTGCTTGTCTTCAGTAAACTGTTTGCGGGCTTTCTTGTGCATCATCTTTAGAAGAGGCTTCTTTCTAGGACGACAGCCATGCAGACCAATTTGATGCAGTGTGCGACGTATGGTCTGAGCACTGACGGGCTGACCCCTCACCCCTTCAACCTCTGCAGCAATGCTGGCAGCACTTATACGTCTATTCCCCAAAGACAACCTCTAGACATGACACTGAGCATGTGCACTCAACTTCTTTGGTCGACCATGGCGAGGCTTGTTCTGAGTGGAACCTGTACTGGTAAACCGTTGTATGGTCTTGGCCACCAAGCTGCAGCTCAGTTTCAGGGTCTTGCCAATCTTCTTATAGCCTAAGCCATCTTTATGTAGAGCAATAATTCTTTTTTTCAGATCCTCAGAGAGTTATTTGCCATGAGGTGCCATGTTGAACTTCCAGTGACCAGTATGAAAGAGTGAGAGCGATAACACTAAATTTAACACCTGAGACCTTGTAACACTAACAAGTCACATGACACCGGGGAAGGCTAATTGGGCCCAATTTGAACATTGTCACTTGGGGGTGTACTCACTTTTGTTGCCAGCGGTTTACACATTCATGGCTGTGTGTTGAGTTATTTTGAGGGGACAGTAAATTTACTCTGTTATACAAGCTGTACACACTACTTTACATTGTAGCAACATGTAATTTCTTCAGTATTATCACATGAAAAGATATAGTAAAATATTTACAAAAATGTGAGGGGTATACTTACTTTTGTGAGATACTGTATATATATATATATATATATATATACACACACACACACACATATATACATATACAAATATACGTATAAATACACACAGTGTATATATATATATATATATATATATATATATATATATATATATATATATATATATATATATATAGTATATATATATATATTCCACTCCCATCCCCATGTCCCATTCCCTTCCACTTCCAATGAACAGCTTGATCTGCAGATCAATTCGGAAAAAATATAAATGAATGAATGTGAAAAAAAAAACTTATACTGAATAATATTATTACCCACAATAATTACATAAAACTATCAAAGAAAAAATTAAAAATACAATGCTATAGTGGTCCTTTAAAAAGACTCTGATATATTTAAAATGTATTTTTGCTCGTATATGCAAAATGTGAGCCCCATTTTACATCAAGCCTCATCTCTGTATGCAAAACAATGACACAATTTACAGTTTCTAGACTAAGGGAGTACTTCTGCTGTCTACAAGATGATACCCTACTTCAGTGTACAAATCTAACAGAATCGTTGGATATGGTGTTACTTACGTAATGGTGTCAATCATATCCAATCCCATTTCAACACAACAATGTGCATGATCTGTTTTAGGCTGTGTTAACCCAGATACACAGTAGTAACAGTCTCCCAGAATCTTAATTCTTCGACAGTGATTTTCCTGTAACAAATGACACTGGTAATTAACATTTATTAATATGTTTATTCATTGTGTTCAAATATAATGTTATCTAAATAATGATATGATATTATTGATAATACATTTTCCTATCACATCTATTTTTAGCTGTACATTTTTTGATTTTCAACTGTATGTATTTGTGTTTAGAAATATCTTATGTAAGTGCACTAAACTTTTTTAATACTCATATAGATTATAAAATAAATCTTATCATTATTATTCTTGTTCCTATTTTTATTGCTAAAAAAAGAACAAGCAAAAGAAGAAAGAATAAGAAAGAAGAAGAAAAAAAAACCCAAAAAATGAAAGGAGAAAATAGAAAAAGAAGAAGAAGAAAGAGGAAATAAGAACAAATAAGAAACAAAATGGCAGCTTGAAGTACCTCACATTAGCTGAGGCCTAAACACCAACCTAGTAGAACTTGAAGACCTGTGAACAGAAGACCAGGTGGCAGCCTTGTACACCTGGGAAGCAGATGCTTGATGTTAAAATGCACAACACCAACAGCCCTGGTGGAATAGGCTCTGAAATAAAAAGGAGGAACTCGGACCTTAAGGGCATGTTCCCTGGAACTAAGTTGCCTGATCCACCTAGTGATGGTAGAGCAGAAAGCAAGATGCACTCTACAAGGGCTCACAGGCAGGATAAAGCGAGACTCAGTCTTGTGGATAGAGGGTGTGGCTTTCAGGTAGATCCTGATAGCCCTGACCAATTCTAGGCAATGTAAGGTGATTTCTTAGGCATGTGTTGGGGAAGGAAAAAGAAATGGAAAAACAATGTACACATTGCAGTGGAAAGAAGAAGGTAGGCAGGTAGAAAAGAAGGCTTTGGTCTCAAAAACGCTATGTCTTTGTTTCTTTGTTTAAAAAAATAAAAACCTCTTTACAGGAAAAAGCTGTCAAATAACAAACATACATGGCACCTGCAATGGCTACAAGGATGGTGACCTTACAAGTGAAGTCATCCAATGGAATATCCATAATTTAGGGTCCTCTGAAGTACAGAAAGTACCAGAATGGTGTTTGAGGGCCCCTGGGCCAAGGAGAGGTTTGTCTGATTGGACAGAAGCATTGGGAGATCAGAGGATTGGATTTGCTTGTTCCACAATATGTTGGATTTTAGAGGTCTAGGGTGAAACAGTGCATAAGAAACTGCTTAAAGCGAGGGTACCATCAAGCCCAGACCCCTCGTGCAGAACTGAAGGAGAGCTTATGTGGGACCTTAAGGAAGTAACCCTCTCTTGGGGAAGGCAATATTTTGACTTGGGCTGTGTCCAAGATTAGACAAAGGTACTCCAGATGGTGTAAGGGCTGAAGAGCAGATTTTGGAAAGTTGATTATACAGCCTAAGGTCTAAAGAAACGGAATCGTCCTCTGAATGTCGACAAACCCTTTGTCTTAGAGAAACAAATATAGATCTTGTTGACTATCTGGAAGTATGGAAGAAATCTGTGTAGAGATTTTAGATCAAGGTTTGGTGTATATGCCCTATTATAGGACTGTAAATAGGTTTTAATAGAAACTTTGAAACCATTCTTTAAAAGAAACTGGTACAGCCACTACTTCTGCCTGAAGTTGCTGCAAAGTGGTCAATACATTTGCCTTCTTTTGGTCTGAAGTTGGCAGATTGGATGGCCCTCTAAGTGTATCTGTTTAATGAAAGTTATAAAAACAATTTAATGGATTGCACTCATAAGATCAGAGGGGTTAACAGGCACATCATCAAATCCAACTTGCTGGCAGGAATTATCTTGTAAAAGTCCTTCACTTTTATTTATTCTCTTTTTTTACATACCTAGCTAATAAAAGTACATCCATCTATACATACTTAGTAGCCTTACCCTGCCTTTTAGATCTCTGTACCCCTGTGCTGCCCATGGTGGTATCCCACTGGGTGGTGGCTGGGCCTGGTACCCCTGAGCCCACCCCCAGGCTTTGCTAATGAACGCCCTATGATCCGCCATATTGATATTGTCACACAATTATGGGGATTATTGTCATATATTAAGCTTTGTTTTTGATGTTTGAATTATTTTTTATACATAGTGCTGCCCTACTCTTATATTGGGTCCTGAGGAAGCCTAGAACTTGGAAATTGTTGACTTAGCAACCGGAAGCATACACACTCTACATCTACATTTACCACATTTCTGTATATGCTATCCATGCATAGACTTCAGGTATTCCTAGCAAGGCATTTTTTGTGTCAATATTTGGATACAGTTGAGGCTACTTATGCTGATGTTTTAAACCATGTACTTTAATGTTTAAAATAAACGTATTATGTTTTATACTTTTTTGTGTGGTCTCCCATATTGAGCCTATAAAGTTCGGTGTTTTCAGGTAGTGCTAAAGATAGTAAGTTTACATATTTTCGAACAGAGATAGAAACTCTTTTCTATTTATCTAAAAAGACAGACTTGCTGCAGAGGCCTGGGACATCTCTGATCCAGACTAGCGCAAATGCCAACAGACAACTCCCCCCCCCCCCCCACTCCTAGCGGTGGGATGCTCCTTGATATTGAGGAGGACTTTTGGGCAGGCTTTGTGGACCTGGCCTGCAAAGGAAGGGGGTCCTAAGCCTTAGTTTGGAAGAAGTCGTCTGGGGATAGTAAACATAACTCTTTCACTGAGAAGCAGCAGTCTTAGGAATGGGAGACTTGGGATTCTTCTTGAGAATTAAAAGAATATTTTCTCCAGTAACTTCCTTGATGAATTTATCAAGGGATTTCTCAAAACAGGTATTCACAATCAAAAGGCATACGTAGAAGACACCTTTTACAAGCAAGTTCAACAGACCAAGCTTGTAACCACAAAATCCTGCTCATATGCACACAGGATAAGGGAAAATCTAGAGACCTAACAAATTAGACTCCTCTAGAGCATCAACACAAAACAACAATGCTGATGGCATCAGGTGTAATTGTTCCTAAGAGAAAAGAATCCTCAAAGGCAGGTTCATGTTCCCAATTCATATGTCCTGTCCAGTATGCATGGAAAATCTTGGGATATACTGAAGGGTTTTTGTAGATGAAGAATAGAAGTAAGCATCACAGGTTCACAAAATAATCTCATCTGAAAATTCAGATAAACGTAAGCATGCAGTATGTACATCCTTCACGGAACATATTTACACTAGTAAGCCTTTTAAATATGATCCCTTTTGCAAGCCATTATGTCCAAAATGCCAGGGCGGCACAGGGACACTATGGCATATGCTTTGGGACTGTCTGATTATCCAGGTACACTGGAAACAAGTAGTTTAATTATTATGTTATGATGGGGCTGCCTGCCTCTCTTTATCTGAAACTATTATGTCCATTTACTAAAACAGGTGCACTCAGAATCTGGTGTAGCTGTGCAAGGTAGCTTGTAGCTGTGCAATTGGCTTCTAATCTCAGTTTGTTCAATTAAGCTTTGGCAATAAACCCTGGAAGCTGATTGCTTTTTTGCAGAAGTAAGCCTAATTTTCCACTCTCCAGCTTTAGTTAAAAAAAAACCCATGTCACTTGGGTAAAATAGGAAACTTTGTGAAATCATCCAGGAGACGTTGTTTACAACAAGAAAGGTAATTGCCAAAAAATGTCAGCACTGTCCCCAACAACAGCACAATGGGTGGCAGATGGTAATGCTAATATTCCATACAAAATGTCTCCATACCTATTGGGGCTACCCAGCTTCATAAAATCTAAGACAGATTAATAGATCACGGCTTTACATGTGCAGACCTTTCTTCATGAGATGGAGTTAATGCCCACTTCCTGCAGTTTTTATGTTTATATAATCAATGTTATCGACATATACTACTCAATAAGGGTGCTAATGTCAGATTAACATCTAGTGTACAGCAATGATGGTATCTGATGCTATACAAAATGAGATTATATGGGCATGTATATACTTGAGTTAGTTTTTCCTACCCCCTTACCCCATTTATTTTTGACCCTGTGTTCCCTTTATTGCTGGTAGTGTCATTTTTATCTAAGACTCTGGCTGAAAGCATAACAAAGACAAATTCAACTTTTCTTTTTAAATCAGAAACAAAGTTTATTAAAGAAAACAAGAAATTTCAGATTGCACACAGTTCACATCATTCCCAAATACAAATACATCCATAAAACTGAAACAACAACAATAGCAAAATGGACCCCCCAGCCAGAAACCACCCCCAGCTGAAAGGTAAAAGGTATATCAAGGTAATCCAGTTCAAGGCCCCCTCCCCCAAACTCCAGAAATCCCCCTCCTCATGTATGAAACAATCACTGCAGAAAGCGGTCTAAGACCAAATCCTTAGGAGCCAAGCCAGGAACTGCCAGCCACCCCCCCCCCATATCTTATCATATCTATTCGGGACTCCTCTGTGTTGGTAAATCAAGCGTTCACACCTCAAAGTATTACCCATTGCCTGTACCCACATCTCCAACGTAGGAGGAGACGGGGCAACCCAGTGCTGTAAGATAACCATCCTGGGACCTGGTAACTGCCCATCTAATATTAACATCTTGGGTGAAGTCCTCCACCATACCAAGAAGGCAGGGCTTTGGGTCCACCGGCACTGTAAGTTGATAGGCAGCGTTAATGGTCCGAACCACCACCGTCCAATACCTGTGAAGCTTAGGGCACCGCATAGTAGATGAATGAGGACACCGTTGTCCCTGTGGCATCGAGAAAACAGCGGGTCCGTCCGCAGACCCAACCTGTGCAATCGGGCTGGCGTGCGGTGCACCCGGAGAATTATGTACAATTGTGAAAGTCTATGCGTCACATTCAACGAGCAGTGTCGCACCGTCTCCAATGCCACCTCCCACTGGTCATCAGTAAGGTCGCCCACGTCAGCCTCCCACTGTGCCCTTGCCAGACTAGGAAACTGTTCCAGGTTGTTACCCAATAACATAGCATAACACTCAGAAATAAATCCTTTAGTGGAATCAAAATGTTTCATCATATAGAATACCGGTGTCGGGGACAGGTCCGGGGACTGCAGAGAAGGCTGGGCTCCAATGGCATGAATACATAGTTACATAGTTAGTGAGGTTGAAAAAAGACATCAGTCCATCAAGTTCAACCTATGATGTGTGTGTGTTAACTTTTAACCATACATTGTGTACCCCTGTATGTTGTGGTCTCCAAGGTGCCCATCTAATAGTTTTTTGAAACTATCAATGTTTCCAGCTGATACGACTGCTTGTGGAAGAGAATTCCACATCCTTACCGCTCTTACAGTGAAGAACCCCTTACGCATTTTAAGGTTAAACCGCCTTTCCTCTAGTTTTAGTGAATGGCCATGTGTCTTATTGTATCTCCTCTCTCTGAATAGTTTGTTCCTTATGCTAGGGTCGCCAGTACAGTATTTGTTCATTGATATCATATCCCCCCCTCAATCGTCTCTTCTCCAGAGAGAATAAGTTCAGTGATTGTAGTCTTTCCTCATAGCTGATGTCCTTCATTCCCCTAATTATTTTTGTTGCCCTTCTCTGGACTCTTTCCAATTCCAGCACATCCTTCCTGAGGACCGGTGCCCAGAACTGGACAGCATACTCCAAATGTGGCCGGACCAGAGTCTTGTAGAGCGGGAGAATAATCTCTTTATTTCTGGAGTGAATCCCCTTTTTTATACATCCCAGTATTCTGTTGGCTTTGCTTGCAGCGGCTTGGCATTGCATGCCACTGCCAAGCCTGTTGTCTACCAGTACCCCCAGGTCCCTTTCCATCCTAGACTCACCCAGAGGTTCCCCCCCTAGTGAGTAGCTTGCTTTCTGGTTTCTGGCCCCCAAGTGCATTACTTTACATTTTTCAACATTAAACCTCATCTGCCATGTAGTTGCCCACCCCGTTATTTTGTTCAGGTCCGCTTGTAAGGTTTCCACATCCTGCATAGAAGATATTGGCATGCTTAGTTTAGTATCATCCGCAAATACTGAGATTGTACTAGATATCCCCTCCTCTAGATCATTTATGAATAAATTAAACAGGATTGGTCCCAGAACAGAACCCTTTCAACTTTAAACAGTGTTAATTTTGGCAGCAAATTTTGATTTAGTTTTAGTCATAGTCCTTTGACTAAAAATCCATTTTAGTTTTAGTCGTATTTTAGCCTTTTGACTAAAATGCTATTTTAGTTTTAGTTGTATTTAAGTCATCTGAATTGTTTTAGTTTTAGTCAATCAAATGGGTTTAGGTAAATTGTAATGCATTATTCAAACATTTCTCTAGAATTTCCAAACTAATTATACACTGCTGGAGTAAAAATCAAATAATATGTTATTATTTATGGTTTTAAAGCGGAGATCCACCCAAAAATGGAACTTCCGCTTTAAGGACTCCTGGCCCCCTGACATGCCACTATTGGCATTGTATTTTGTGGGGGGGGGGGGGGGGCGCAGGTACTTAGATTTGACAGGTAGCCGCTCTTACTTCCACTGAGGCCGCCTAGGCGGCTGGAGCGGAAGTTCTCCTCTCCCCCTCCCTCCCTGCAATCTTCTGGGACACATCACAGGTCCCAGAAGATTGCCCGTCCAGTCAGGACACGCAGAGCTAATCGCGCATGCGCAGTGCGCACCCGGCTGTGAAGCCGCAAGCTGTCACAGCTGGGTGCCCACACTAAAGATGCCGATGCTGCGGGGAGAAGAGGGAGAGAACCGAGGCTCCCACTGGCAACATCACTGGACCGTGGGACAAGTTCAGCAGCTACACTTTTTTTAGCTTCCGACTTTTAATAAACACAAAATGTGGGTGGAACATGCACTACAGACACAGATATAGCCATTGTGATATCTAACGTCTTTATAAATTAAACCAAGTTTCATAATCAAACAAAAATATTGCTTTTTGACAAACAGAAGTGCAACTTTAAAATACAAAAACCCCCAAAAAACTGTAAACTCTATTGGCTGTAATGTCATTGCACATAATACCTAAATATATTACTAACATTAACCACTTGCCGACTGCTTGACGCATATATACTGCACGAATCGACGTACCTGTACCCTCCTGGGGCCGCGTCCGCCCCCACTAGGCAGTGGAGATGCCGATCCACGGGACCAACTGCACTGATTGCCCCTGGGCACCCGCGATCGCTCCCCGCTGATAGAGAACGATTGTCAGCTGTTGTAAACACAGCAGACCGTTGTTCTCTCTGAAATGATCACAGAGTGCCTGTAATCCACCTATTTAGGACCACAGGTCTCTGTGTTCATTTCACAAGTCCCTCCCCCATACAGTTAGAAATCACTCACCTAGGCTCACACTTAACCCTTTGATCACACCTGGGTTAACCCCTTCCCTGCCAGAGTCATTATTACAGTAACTTTTTAGCACTGATTACTATAGTAATGTCACTGGTCTCCCCAAAAGTATAAATGTCAGTTACCGGTCAGATCTTTCCGCCGCAATGTCGCATCCCCACTAAAAATTGCCACCATTACTAATAAAAAAATAAAAAATAAATAAAAATGACATAAATCTTTCCCCTAGTTTGTAGAAGTGATAACTTTTGCGCAGACCAAGCAAAATATGCTTATTGGGACTTTTTTTTTTACCAAAAAGATGCAGCAGAATACAAATTGGCCTAAAAGCCAGAAAAAATTAATTTTTAAATTTTTTTGGGGGAATGTAAAATAGCTGAATTGTCGCTTGGAGGTGTGGGACTTTGAGTGAGGCGCACAGTGGGAATTGCCATGCGTCTCCATCCCTCTTTTTTTGTTTATAGCGCAAAAAATAAAAAATCGCACAGGTGATCAAATACCACCAAAAGAAAGCTCTATTTGTGGGAAAAAAAGGACATCAATTTTATTTAGGTACAGTGTTGCACGACCCCGCAATTGTCTGTTAAAAAAACGCAGTGCTGAATCGCAAAAAATAGGCTGGTCATTAAGGGGGGCAAATCCTTCCGGTCCAGAAGTGGTTAAATATTTAAAAAAAAAATAGGAAAAGCCTTTTTCTTAATTTATTTCAGCAGCTTAGTAGATGCCTCTTACTTATGCTTATGCGGTAGTGCAATACATGTTTAAACTTTAATGTGCTATTTTTACAGGCTCTGGATGGATTTGGGTTGCCGATTTAGAAATGGCCAGCAGAGTAGTATTCATTTTGATTTCAGTTTTCTATTTCGTTTGAGTCATAGTCTTTTGACTAAAATGCAATTTTAGTTTTAGTCGTATTTTAGTAATCCGAATTGTTTTAGTTTTAGTCTACTAAAATAGTGGTAATTTAGTCGACAAAATTATTTTAGTTGACGAAATTAACACCGATTACAATGCCTTACAGTGTAGTCTTTTATGTATGGTGCACAGACATCATTGTGACGTGTAAATGATGAGGAGGTAATTCCACCCAAAGGGGAAACATAACACCAACACCACAAGGAACTTTATCAGCAGTCATAAATGAGAAATACATAATTAAAATCCAATCGTTTTATTATGAACAACATATTACCATTTTCTGCTGGGAGGCTGTAATATGACATCCTTAGGTTGAAGTGGTTATATCTGGATGATGCCTGCAGATATCTTTGTTTTCTGCCGGCGATTCCCTCTCTTATAAAACCCATCCTAGCAGCTGCTTTAGCTGCTGGATTGCTTTTTCAGGCACTGGGAGGGGACATGGGGACACCCCCACCTGCCGCCCAACAGTGCCTCTCTGGGCTCTCCCACGTGATCGGGGACCCAGAGACCCGATCCATCAGGTTTGTGGGATTAACATAGAGCTGGCCATAGGTCGGAAGGTCCCCAGCCTTCTCTATGATCCTGGGAGGCCAGAAGCGGCATCGTGATGTCCTTTCCGGCTCTGGCAGATGTAAACACTGACATTTTTTCCCATGGTAAGCAGAGATCTATGTTTTTTTTTTTTCTCATATCATACTTTTCAGGGTAGAGGACACATCTGGGGTCTTATTGACCTCAGATGTCTCCATAGGGAGGACCTGTCATGCCTTATTCCTATTACAACAGATTTTTACATTTCTTGCAATAGAAATAAAAGTGAAAAAAAAAATTTGTATAATAAAAAAAATGTTTAAAGCGCCCCATCCCATCTTGTGTTTGCACGCAGAAGCGAACTCATACATAGGTCATGTCCGCATATGTAAACTACTAGACTTCGTCTGTAACTCTAAACTGGTAACCTGTAAAGATTTTAAAGTGTGGTCTATGGAGATTTTTAAGTACCTCAACTCTAAAGCGTAACATGTTAGGTATCTATTTACTCTGAATAATATCTTTTATAATTCACCAAAAATTGGGTTAAATTTTGTGGGTTTTTTTGCATGGAAATTCAATAAAGTGTATTTTTTCCAAAAAACCTGCTTTTGAAAAATTGTGACATTATTATATAATATAATTATATAATGTTTGGGGGTTGTGAGTAATTTTTTAGGAAAAAAAAATATGAGTTTTACATATAGGATAGAAATGCCAGAATTGGCCCAAATGGGAAGTGGTAAAATGGTATACTTCATAAAATGCAAGTCTTTTGATCCCCTGGCTTGTTTGGACTATTGGAGTCTTTATCAGTGTTGGATTATACCATTTTTGAGCGATATTTTCCTAGGAAAATCTCTGATAGAACTGACCAGCCACTACCTCAAGGTTATTGTGACACATATGTCTGGGGTGTTTGCTGTGGAGATTATGGCCAGGATCTGGAACAATACCTTAGTTGGCTGACGTACTATAAAGTTGCTTTTGAATACAGTGAACAGTCTTTCCCCAAGGAAGAAATTCAAAATGCATCAGGATTGTCACATTCACATCTATTTGATGACAAGCGTCACAATATATTATGACATAGGACTGATGGGACAATAGAGACAGGCATTTATGTAGACATTGTCAGCAGATACCTTGCATTTAGGTCTTTAAAATAAGTTGTTGATAATATAAAATAATAAAACAACTGAATTTTAATTCTGTATTGCTCATGATTATGATCATTGTGACATGTGTCACATAAGACATTGTTGTCTCCTGTGTCTCCACTACTGTAATAGCACTTCTATCTATAAATGCTCTGATTGTTCATACAACCATATTAACCAGTTTCTGCCTAGCCTATAGACAGATGACAGCCGGGTGGCACCTCTCTAGATCCAGGGGAACGTCATATGATGTCCTTCCCAAGACGAGCCAAGTGTGGGCCCCATAGGCAGCTCTGTGGCATGATCTGCCACTCACCTTGTCCACCTGACACAGCCGATGACAAATCACTTTACCGGGCAACTGCAAATACCATGTGATTGATCTGATCAATCACAGCAGATCACATGACAATTGTACACAATAGATGGCTTCCATTTATGCCATTCATTGTGTACTATTGTGTTGCTCGTTGTGATCATCGTTGTGACCAGTAATCACAGACAGGGCCAATCACAGTCCATCTGTACCATGTGATTAGCTGTGGCCAATCACATGGTGATTAGCTAATCACAACAGTACACACTGAATAAATCAATTTAATTTCATAAAACAAAATGGTTGCTTATAACAGTGAAGATCACTGTTATAAGTGATCATAATGTGTTAAAAAAAATCCTGATCATCTCCCCGGTGTGTATTGCTCTGGTCACAGTTTGTTAAAAAAAAAAATCACAGAAACAATGGGGGCGTGCTCTGACTTCAGACACAAATAGACACCTAAGCCCAGAGCTCTGGCCGATAGCAGGACATCAGACGAGCTTCCCCAGGGACCCTGCATGAACCTAGCATAGGGAAAAATTCCCACAGCAACTTTGGCTCCCGCTCTCACTCCACGCGGGGTCAGAGCACACCAGGCATGCAGATGAGCCATCAGACCTCGAAGATTTACAAGACACAGGCATCCAACATGGCTGCATCTTAATATAGACCCCAAACACACCTCGAAGATGACCACTGCCTTGCTAAAGAAGCTGAGGGTAAAGGTGATGGACTGGCTAAGCATGTATTCAGACCTAAACCCTATTGAGCATCTGTGCGGCATCCTCAAATGGAAGGTGGAGGAGCGCAAGGTCTCTAACATCCACCAGCTCCTTGATGTCATCATGGAGGAGTGAAAGAGGACTTCAGTGGCAACCTGTGAAGCTCTGGTTAAGTCCATGCCCAAGAGGGTTAGGGCAGTGCTGGAAAATAATGGTAGCCACACAAAATATTGACACATGCTTGTCCAGTCCATCACCTTTACCCTCAGCTTCTTTAACAAGGCAGTGGTCGTCTTGGAGGTGTGTTTGGGGTCGTTATCATGTTGGAATACTGCCCTGTGGCCCAGTCTACGAAGGGAGGGGATCATGCTCTGCTTCAGGATGTCACAGTACATGTTGGCATTCATGGTTCCCTCAATGGATTGTAGTTCAACAGTGCCGGCTGCACTCAAACAGCTACAGACCATGACACTCCCACCCCCATGCTTGACTATAGGCAAGACAAACTTTCCTTTGTACTCCTCACCTGGTTGCCACCACACACGCTTGACACCATCTGAACCAAATAGGTTTATCTTGGTCTCATCAGGACATGGTTCCAGTAATCCATGTCCCTAGCCTGCTTGTCTTCAGAAAACTGTTTGTGGGCTTTCTTATGCATCATCTTTAGAAGAGGCTTCCTTCTGGGATGACAGCCATCCAGACCAATTTGATGCAGTGTGCGGCATATGGTCTGAGCACCGACAGGTTAATACCCTCCTCTTCAACCTCTGCAGAAATGCTGGAAGCACTCATAAGTCTATTTCCATAAGACAAACTCTGGATATGACGCTGAGCATATGCACTCAACTTCTTTGGTCGACCATGGCGAGGCCTGTTCTGAGTGGAACCTGTCCTGGTAAACTGCTGTATGGTCTTGGCCACTGTGCTGCAACTCAGTTTTAGGGTCTTAGCAATCTTCCTATAGCCTAGGCCATCTTCATGTAGAGTAACAATTCTTTTATTCAGATCCTCTGAGAGTTCTTTGCCATGAGGTGCCATGTTGAACTTCCAGTGACCAGTATGAGAGAGTGAGAGCGATAACACCAAATTTACCACACCTGCTCCCCATTCACACCTGAGACCATGTAACACTAACGAGTCAGATAAAACTGGGGAGGGAAAATGGCTAATTGGGTCAAATTTGGAATTTTCACTTAGGGGTGTACTCACTTTTGTTGCCAGCGGTTTAGACATTAATGGCTGCATGTTGAGTTATTTCGAGGGGGCAGCAAATTTCCACTGTTATACAAGCTGTACACTCACTACTTTACATTGTAGCAGAATCTAATTTCTTCAGTTTTGTCACATGAAAAGATATAATAAAATATTTACAAATATGTGAGGGGTGTACTCACTTTTGTGAGATACTGTACATGCTTTGTTGCAAACTATGTAATAAAATATTGGAAAAAAAATCTCTAAGGTTTTTTGTCTGTCACTGGCAACTCGAAGTTTCAGGTCCCTCCATAAATTTTCTATAGGATTATGGTCTGGACACTGGCTTGGCCACTCAATGACCTTAATGTGCTTCTTCTTTAGCCACTCTTTTGTTGCTTTGGTGGTATGTTTTGGGTCATTGTCATGCTGGAAGACCCATCCACAACCCATCTTCAGTGTTCTGGCTGAGGGAAGAAGGTTCTCATCCAAGATTTTACAATACATGGCCTGTCCATTGGCCCCTCAATGCGGCAAAGTTGGCCTGTACCTTTAGCAGAGAAACAGTGCCAAAGCATAATGTTTCCACCTCTGTGCTTGACTGTAGGGATGGTGTTCTTTGGGGCATAGTTAGCATTTTTCTCCTTCAAACATGGCATGTCGAATTAATGCCAAATAGTTTAATTTTGGTCTCATTTGACCACAGCACTTTCTCTGAATCCTTCTCTGAATCATTTAGATGTTCATTGGCAAACTTCAGATGGGCCTGTACATGTGTCTTCTTGAGGAGTGGAACTTTGCGGGATTGCAGGATGTTAATCTGTGGCAGCATCTATTGTGTTACCAATGGTTTGTTTTGATGACTGTTGTCCCAACTGCCTTGAGATCATTCACAAGCTCCTCCCGTGTAGTTCTCGGTTGATCCCTCACTTTTCTCATAAAAAGTTTTATTTTTTTTCACATGCAATATTATAAATGTTTGCTTTTGGGTTTAATACCACTTTATTTACCTCAAGTTGCATTTTCTAAGTGGAGGTAATACTTTTTTATTTAGTTCAGTCATAGTGCAATTTTACAAAAGTGGCGCTATTAAGAGCTACCTGAATTTGCCGCATATTTTGGCAAAGCTACTAAAACTGCCAGCAGGTATTTTTTTAACTAGCATCAGTCATTTCATAAGAAAAGTGTTGCAAGTGTTTGATTGAATTTTCCTGAATGTGTCTCCCTGATGCATATACAGAATGTTAACCTCCCTGGCGGTATGATTATGTCAGGAATTATGTACCAAAAGCGGTACAATTTTTTGCATGGAAATTTGGCGTTATGTATTGTAGGCCTACAATTCTTAGTAAATTCTTACTTAAACCTGACCAAAACAAGACTCTAGTAGACATTCCAGATGTGATAAATTTGAAACACAAACACATGAATTATAATCTAATTAATAATATAATTTTATTCAATAATGCAGTGAAAAATAATGAAATTTGTCAAACAAAGAAATTCAATACACATCCTGAGTGTAAAACAGTTTGAAGCATGGAACTAGACAAAGTCTGACGTTGCAATCAGGACAATAGTACCTTGTTTCCATTCTGACTTTTTTTCCATTGCCATCCTTCTTGGAACAGCAAACAACGCACATCCTGGTAGGCGCTAACTTTCTTGCGGTTGGCGGTACGAAGTCTACAAAATGACGGCCTGTCAGGTGTTCTGGATTGCCAACGTCAACAGTGCGTCGTCTGGGTCTGATGGCGTCGGGTGGTTGACAAAAATCTGCTCAGCCACCTTCCAGATAAAGTCAGAATGAACAAGAGGTATGTTAGTGTTTAGGGTTGAGCGGACACCTAGATGTCCGTGTTCGACGGGTTCGGCCGAACTTTAAAAAAAAGTCCGGGTCCGTGTCCCGGACTTTTACCGAACTTTTCCCGGACACTGAACCCCATTGAAGTCAATGGGGACCCGAACTTTAAGGCACTAAAATGGCTCTAAAACACCAATGGAAAGGGCTAGAGTGCTGCAAATGGCAGCAAAACGTAGTTAAGAGCATGGCAAGTGCTCTGCAAACAAATGTGGATAGGGAAATAACTTAAAACAACAAAAAAAAAACAGAAAAATAAAACAATGTTCTTCATCTCTGAAGGACGAGGCCCATATGGAGTAGGAGGGAGGTTGAGGTGGTGGTGGATGTGGCGGTGTCATAGGCGTGCGCACAGGGTGTGCCGGGTGTACCTGGGCACACCCTAATCACCTAGGGCACATAGCATTATCGCTCTGTTTGCCAGTGAGGAGATGGGAAAGATCTCCCTCGGACCTGCTCTGCTCTATTTCTCTTTGCCAGCAGGGAGAGTAATGTATCGGGGCCATGTACATGTAGGCAAACACATGCATGTGTATTTCAACTTTGGGGTGCACACCCTAATGCAATAGGCTGCGCACACCTATGGGCGGTGTAGGTGGAAGCGGCGGTGGAGGAGGACCAGGGCCGGATTAAGAGCATCATGGTCTTGGTGCTGAGGATTTTGAAGGGCCTTAAGGGCCGTGCCTTGGCATGCACCCAGAGGAGGAAGGGTGCAGCCATGCATGCCTAATTCAACATGGGATGCTGTCTCTGAAGCCCATAAACACATCCATGCATCGGCAACTGTCCCTCCTTGTCAGGCCTTCGCGCTGTGTGGGGAGGTTCTGAGGGTGCTGCCTGGGGAAGCGAGCATAGAAGCCAGACTTCTGTGTTTACAAGTGACAGAAGAGCGGTCACAGTGAATATGGCCAACCCGGGGCCTATAAAAAAGGTAGGGGCCTGGAGCTGCAGCTCCAATAGCCCCTACGTTAATCTGGCCCTGAGGAGGAGGACGAGGTAGCCAACACTGCTTCTTTTCACAAATTTTAAATGAGGGTACACCCCAAAAGAGAAAGAGCAAAAATGGAACAATGGGTGGGTAAGGTCGGTATCCATTGCTATTCTGCACAAGGTACGGAAAAGTCCCGTGGGATCCATGCCTGGTTCATTTTAATGAACGTGAGCTTGTCCACATTGTCTCTGGACAGGCGGCTGCGCTTGTCTGTTATAACGCCCCCAGCCGTGCTAAATACCCGTTCAGATAATACACTGCCTGCAGGGCACGCCAGCACCTCCAAGGCGTAAAGGGCAAGCTCAGGCCATGTGCCCAATTTGGAGACCCAGAAGTTGAAGGGGGCAGACCCCTCATTCACTACATGTAGGCGTGTGCACACATACTGCTCCACCATGTTGGTAAAATGCTGCCTCCTGCTAAGACGTTCCATCTGAGCTGCTGGTGCTGCTGTTTGTTGTGGCGTGCTGACAAAGCTTTTCCACATTTCGGCCATGCTAACCCTGCCTTCTGAGGTGCTGGCGGTGCCCTGGTTGCGTTGGCGACCTCCTCCTCCTCCTCCTCCTCCTCCTCTGCCTTGTGCTTCCACTGTGGCCCCGCTGTCAGATGGGAATGCCAGCAGCATCGCATCTACCAGCGTGCGCTTGTACTCGCGCATCTTGCGATCGCGCTCCAGTGAGTGAATTAAGGACGGTACATTGTCCTTGTAACGGGGATCCAGCAGCGTGGCCACCCAGTAATCAGCACAAGTTAGAATGTGGGCAACTCGGCGGTCGTTGTGGAGACACTGCAGCATGTAATCGCTCATGTGTGCCAGGCTGCCCAGAGGCGACGAAAGGCTGTCCTCTGTGGGAGGTGTATCGTCCGTGTCCTCTGTATCCCCCCAGCCACACACCAGTGATGGCCATGAGCTGGCCTGGGTGCCACCCTGCTGTGAACATGGTTCCATCTCCTCCTCCAGCTCCTCCTCCTCCTCATCCTCCAGAACTGTGCCCCTGCTGGACAATTGTGTCCCTGGCATTTGTGTGTGCAGGAACCCACCCTCGGAGCCCCTTGCGAATGACTGCCCTGAAAGCCTTTGAAATGTTACCTCTTCATCCTCCTCCTCCTCCTCCTCCTCCTCATCCTGTGCCACATCCTCTTCCATCATCGCCCGAATTGTTTTTTCAAGGAGGCATAGAAGTGGGATAGTTAAGCTGAGAACGGCGTCATTGCCACTGGCCATGTTGGTGGAGTGCTCAAAACAGCGTAACAAGGCACACAGGTCTCGCATGGAGGCCCAGTTATTGGTGGTGAAGTGGTGCTGTTCCGCAGAGCGACTCACGCGTGCGTGCTGCAGCTTAAACTCCACTATGGCCTGCTGCTGCTCGCACAGTCTTTGCAGCATGTGCAAGGTGGAGTTCCACCTTGTGGGCACGTCACATATGAGGCGGTGAGCGGGAAGGCCGAAGTTACGCTGCAGCGCTGCCAGGCGAGCAGCAGCAGGGTGAGAACGCCGAAAGTGCGCACAGACGGCCCGCACTTTCTGCAGCAGCTCTGACATATCGGGGTAGTTTTTAAGGAACCTCTGCACCACCAAATTCAGCACATGCGCCAGGCAAGGGATGTGCGTCAAACCGGCTAGGCCCAGAGCTGCTATGAGATTTCGCCCATTATCGCACACCACCAGGCCGGGCTTGAGGCTCGCTGGCAGCAACCACTCATTTGTCTGCTGTTCCATGCTCCTCCACAACTCCTGCGCGGTGTGTGGTTTTTCCCCCAAACAGGCAAGTTGTAAAACTGCCTGCTGTCGTTTGGCCCTGGCCGTGCTGAAGTTGGTGGTGAAGGTATTACGCTGTCCGGATGAGGAGGCGGTAGAGGATGAGGTAGCGGAGTAGGATGAGTTAGGAACAGGAGGCAAACTGAAGCGCCCTGCAATCCTCGGTGGTGGAAGGACATGCGCCAAATTGCTATCCGCCTCAGGCCCATCCGCCACTGCATTTACCCAGTGTGCCATTAGGGAGATATAACGCCCCTGACCGTGCTTACTGGTCCACGTATCGGTAGTTAGGTGGACCTTGGCACAGATGGCGTTGCGCAGTGCACACCTGATTTTTTCCCCCACTTGGTTGTGTAGGGAAGGGATGGCTTGCCTGGAAAAGTAGTGGCGGCTGGGCACGACGTACTGTGGGACAGCCACCGACATAAGCTTTTTAAAACTGGGCGTCTCCACCAGACGGAATGACAGCATTTCAAAGGCCAATAATTGTGAAATGCTGGCATTCAGGGCCAGGGATCGCGGGTGGGTAGGGGGGTACTTCCTCTTCCTCTCAAGTGTTTGGGAGACGGAAAGCTGAACACTTCCACGGGACATTGTGGAGATGGTTGTTGGTGACCCAGGTGGTGGTGTTGCTGACAGATCGTCTGTTTGCGGGGTGGCAGGTGCCGGTATGACTACAGAGGTGGCTGGAGCGGCCGAGACTGCAGCAGAAGAGGAAGCAGGATGAGCCAGAGACGTTTCTTGGTTTTGAAGGTGTGTACTCCACTGCAGCTCGTGCTTTGCACTTAGATGCCTGATCATGCAGGTTGTGCTCAGGTTGAGAAGGTTTATGCCTCGCTTCAGGCTCTGATTGCACAGGGTGCAAACCACTCGTGTCCTGTCATCAGCACATTTTCTAAAGAACTTCCACGCTAGAGAACTCTTTTAAGCTGACTTTGGTGCGCTCGTTCCCTTGCTGCGTTGGGCAGTAGCAGGCGTAGTGTCTAGGGCACGGCCGCTCCGCTTCTGCACCCTGCTCCCTCTTCTGCTGTGCTGGTGGCTCTGTGCAACCACCGCCTCTTCCTCCAAAATACTCAGGTCACCTGCATGACCTTCATTCCATGTGGGGTCGAGGACCTCATCGTCCTCCACATCATCTTCCACCCAGTCTTCACCCCTGCCCTCCCTGTCGGTCTCCACAATGCTGAACGCCGCAGCAGTTGGCACCTGCGTTTCGTCATCATCGGAGACGTGCTGTGATGGTCCTTCCATGTACTCATCTTGAGAAATAAGTGGTTGGGCATCGCTGCACTCAATCTCTTCCACTTCTGGGGCAGGGCTAGGTGGATGGCCCTGGGAAACCCTGCTGACAGAGTCCTCAAAAAGAAGAAGAGACTGCTGTATGGCTTGGGGCTCAGACTGCTTGCCTGATTTGCAAGGGGGTGAGGTGAAAGACGGTTGGACATTGGCTGCAGGTGCCAACTCTGACCTTTCTGCAGTAGACTGGGTGGGAGACAATGTGAAGGAACTGGAGGCACTGTCAGCAGCAAACCAATCTACTATCGCCTCTCTGTGTTCTGGCCTCATCACTTCTAGAGGCGTATGATGCCCTACCAAATACTGCTGCAGGTTCTGTCGCCTACTCACACTTGAGGAAGGTGTTTCACTTGAGCGTGTAGCTGGCACAGATCGACCACGTCCTCTCCTTGCAACAGGAGCTCTAGCAGCAGCACCACGACCCCGGCCACGGCCCCTATTTGACGCTCTCCTCATATTTCTGAAATTTAAGATCTTGCCCTAGAAAGGTCTTTATTGAATAGCAGAACAAAAGAACAACAGTATCGCACGGGTGTATCTCACTGTCAAATATGCAAACTATGCCGCAATTTAATGTTTTTTACACCAAAAGGGTGTGTATTGAATAGCGGAATAGGATAAAAAAACTGTGTATCTCACACGTACAAACACAGACTAGGCCCGATTAAATTTTTTCCTACCCTAAAGGGAGGATGAGGAAGAGGAGTATGGAACAGGCAGCACCCTCAAATCTTCAGAAGTATGAGATGAACCTCAAAAACTTGGAAAGGTGGATCTCACACGTACCGACACAGACTATTCCGCAATTTAATTGATCCCCAAAGGTTTTTATTGAATAGCGGAATAGGAAATATGATCAAAAAAAGTGTATGTATCTCACATGTACAGAAGCACACTAGGCCCCAATTACTATTGTTTGTACACCTAAAAGGATGGAGGAGGAGGAGGAGGAGTATGGAACAGGCAGCACCCTCAAAGCTTCAGAAGTATGAGATGAACCCCAAAAACTTGGAAAGGTGGATCTCACACGTACCGACACAGACTATTCCGCAATTTAATTGATCCCCAAAGGTTTTTATTGAATAGCGGAATAGGAAATATGATCAAAAAAAGTGTATGTATCTCACACGTACAGAAGCACACTAGGCCCCAATTACTATTGTTTGTACACCTAAAAGGATGGAGGAGGAGGAGGAGGAGTATGGAACAGGCAGCACCCTCAAAGCTTCAGAAGTATGAGATGAACCCCAAAAACTTGGAAAGGTGGATCTCACACGTACCGACACAGACTATTCCGCAATTTAATTGATCCCCAAAGGTTTTTATTGAATAGCGGAATAGGAAATATGATCAAAAAAAGTGTATGTATCTCACACGTACAGAAGCACACTAGGCCCCAATTACTATTGTTTGTACACCTAAAAGGATGGAGGAGGAGGAGGAGGAGTATGGAACAGGCAGCACCCTCAAAGCTTCAGAAGTATGAGATGAACCCCAAAAACTTGGAAAGGTGGATCTCACACGTACCGACACAGACTATCCCGCAATTTAATTGATCACCAAAGGTTTTTATTGAATAGCGGAATAGGAAATATGATCAAAAAAAAGTGTATGTTTTTCACACGTACAGAAGCACACTAGGCCCCAATTACTATTGTTTGTACCCCTAAAAGGATGGATGAGGAGGAGGAGGATGAAACAGGCAGCACCCTCAAATCTTCAGAAGTATGAGATTGTGTTCACTGTACCCCACAAAGATTGTGTTCACTGCACCCCAAAAGGATTGTGTTCACTGTAATCCACAAAGATTGTGTTCACTGTACCCCCCAAAGATTTTGTTCACTGCACCCCACAAAGATTGTGTTCACTGTACCCCACAAAGATTTTGTTCACTGCACCCCACAAGGATTGTCTTCACTGCACCCCACAAGGATTGTCTTCACTGCACCCCACAAAGATTGTGTTCACTGTACCCCACAAAGATTGTGTTCACTGCACCCCAAAAGGATTGTCTTCACTGCACCCCACAAAGATTGTGTTCACTGTACCCCACAAAGATTGTGCTCACTGTACCCCCCAAAGATTTTGTTCACTGCACCCCACAAGGATTGTCTTCACTGCACCCCACAAGGATTGTCTTCACTGCACCCCACAAAGATTGTGCTCACTGTACCCCACAAAGATTTTGTTCACTGCACCCCACAAAGATTGTGTTCACTGTACCCCACAACGATTGTGTTCACTGCACCCCAAAAGGATTGTCTTCACTGCACCCCACAAAGATTGTGTTCACTGTACCCCACAAAGATTGTGTTCACTGTACCCCACAAAGATTTTGTTCACTGCACCCCACAAAGATTGTGTTCACTGTACCCCACAAAGATTTTGTTCACTGCACCCCACAAGGATTGTCTTCACTGCACCCCACAAGGATTGTCTTCACTGCACCCCACAAAGATTGTGTTCACTGTACCCCACAAAGATTGTGTTCACTGCACCCCAAAAGGATTTTCTTCACTGCACCCCACAAAGATTGTGTTCACTGTACCCCACAAAGATTGTGTTCACTGTACCCCGCAAAGATTGTGTTCACTGTACCCCCCAAAGATTTTGTTCACTGCACCCCACAAGGATTGTCTTCACTGCACCCCACAAGGATTGTCTTCACTGCACCCCAAAAAGATTGTGTTCACTGTACCCCACAAAGATTTTGTTCACTGTACCCCACAAAGATTTTGTTCACTGCACCCCACAAAGATTGTGTTCACTGTACCCCACAAAGATTGTGTTCACTGTACCCCACAAAGATTTTGTTCACTGCACCCCACAAAGATTGTGTTCACTGTACCCCACAACGATTGTGTTCACTGCACCCCAAAAGGATTGTCTTCACTGCACCCCACAAAGATTGTGTTCACTGTACCCCACAAAGATTGTGTTCACTGTACCCCACAAAGATTTTGTTCACTGCACCCCACAAAGATTGTGTTCACTGTACCCCACAAAGATTGTGTTCACTGTACCCCACAAAGATTTTGATCACTGCACCCCACAAGGATTGTCTTCACTGCACCCCACAAGGATTGTCTTCACTGCACCCCACAAAGATTGTGTTCACTGTACCCCACAAAGATTGTGTTCACTGCACCCCAAAAGGATTGTCTTCACTGCACCCCACAAAGATTGTGTTCACTGTAATCCACAAAGATTGTGTTCACTGTACCCCACAAAGATTTTGTTCACTGCACCCCACAAGGATTGTCTTCACTGCACCCCACAAGGATTGTCTTCACTGCACCCCACAAAGATTGTGTTCACTGTACCCCATAAAGATTGTGTTCACTGCACCCCAAAAGGATTTTCTTCACTGCACCCCACAAAGATTGTGTTCACTGTACCCCACAAAGATTGTGTTCACTGTACCCCACAAAGATTGTGTTCACTGTACCCCCCAAAGATTTTGTTCACTGCACCCCACAAGGATTGTCTTCACTGCACCCCACAAGGATTGTCTTCACTGCACCCCACAAAGATTGTGTTCACTGTACCCCACAAAGATTTTGTTCACTGTACCCCACAAAGATTGTGTTCACTGCACCCCAAAATGATTGTCTTCACTGCACCCCACAAAGATTGTGTTCACTGTACCCCACAAGGATTGTCTTCACTGCACCCCACAAAGATTGTGTTCACTGTACCCCACAAAGATTGTGTTCACTGTACTCCCCAAAGATTTTGTTCACTGCACCCCACAAGGATTGTCTTCACTGCACCCCACAAGGATTGTGTTCACTGCACCCCACAAAGATTGTGTTCACTGTACCCCACAAAGATTGTGTTCACTGTACCCCACAAAGATTTTGTTCACTGCACCCCACAAGGATTGTCTTCACTGCACCCCACAAGGATTGTCTTCACTGCACCCCACAAAGATTGTGTTCACTGTACCCCACAAAGATTTTGTTCACTGTACCCCACAAAGATTGTGTTCACTGTACCCCCCAAAGATTTTGTTCACTGCACCCCACAAGGATTGTCTTCACTGCACCCCACAAGGATTGTCTTCACTGCACCCCACAAAGATTGTGTTCACTGTACCCCACAAAGATTTTGTTCACTGCACCCCACAAAGATTGTGTTCACTGCACCCCAAAAGGATTGTCTTCACTGCACCCCACAAAGATTGTGTTCACTGTACCCCACAAGGATTGTCTTCACTGCACCCCACAAGGATTGTGTTCACTGTACCCCACAAAGATTGTGTTCACTGTACCCCACAAAGATTGTGTTCACTGTACCCCCCAAAGATTTTGTTCACTGCACCCCACAAGGATTGTCTTCACTGCACCCCACAAAGATTTTGTTCACTGTACCCCACAAAGATTTTGTTCACTGCACCCCACAAAGATTGTGTTCACTGCACCCCAAAAGGATTGTCTTCACTGCACCCCACAAAGATTGTGTTCACTGTACCCCACAAGGATTGTCTTCACTGCACCCCACAAAGATTGTGTTCACTGTACCCCACAAAGATTGTGTTCACTGTACCCCCCAAAGATTTTGTTCACTGCACCCCACAAGGATTGTCTTCACTGCACCCCACAAGGATTGTCTTCACTGCACCCCACAAAGATTGTGTTCACTGTACCCCACAAAGTTTGTGTTCACTGTACCCCACAAAGATTGTGTTCACTGTACCCCCCAAAGATTTTGTTCACTGCACCCCACAAGGATTGTCTTCACTGCACCCCACAAAGATTGTGTTCACTGTACCCCACAAAGATTTTGTTCACTGTACCCCACAAAGATTGTGTTCACTGCACCCTACAAAGATTGTGTTCACTGCACCCCAAAAGGATTGTCTTCACTGCACCCCACAAAGATTGTGTTCACTGTACCCCACAAGGATTGTCTTCACTGCACCCCACAAAGATTGTGTTCACTGTACCCCACAAAGATTGTGCTCACTGTACCCCCCAAAGATTTTGTTCACTGCACCCCACAAGGATTGTCTTCACTGCACCCCACAAAGATTGTGTTCACTGTACCCCACAAAGATTGTGTTCACTGTACCCCACAAATATTTTGTTCACTGCAGCCCACAAAGATTGTGTTCACTGCACCCCAAAGGATTGTCTTCACTGCACCCCACAAAGATTGTGTTCACTGTACCCCACAAGGATTGTCTTCACTGCACCCCACAAGGATTGTCTTCACTGCACCCCACAAAGATTGTGTTCACTGTACCCCACAAAGATTGTGTTCACTGTACCCCCCAAAGATTTTGTTCACTGCACCCCACAAGGATTGTCTTCACTGCACCCCACAAAGATTGTGTTCACTGTACCCCACAAAGATTGTGTTCACTGCACCCAACAAAGATTGTGTTCACTGCACCCCAAAAGGATTGTCTTCACTGCACCCCACAAAGATTGTGTTCACTGTACCCCACAAGGATTGTCTTCACTGCACCCCACAAGGATTGTCTTCACTGCACCCCACAAAGATTGTGTTCACTGTACCCCACAAAGATTGTGTTCACTGCACCCCAAAAGGATTGTCTTCACTGCACCCCACAAAGATTGTGTTCACTGTACCCCACAAGGATTGTCTTCACTGCACCCCACAAGGATTGTCTTCACTGCACCCCACAAAGATTGTGTTCACTGTACCCCACAAAGATTGTGTTCACTGCACCCCAAAAGGATTGTCTTCACTGCACCCCACAAAGATTGTGTTCACTGTACCCCACAAGGATTGTCTTCACTGCACCCCACAAGGATTGTCTTCACTGCACCCCACAAAGATTGTGTTCACTGTACCCCACAAAGATTGTGTTCACTGCACCCCAAAAGGATTGTCTTCACTGCACCCCACAAAGATTGTGTTCACTGTACCCCACAAAGATTGTGTTCACTGTACCCCCCAAAGATTTTGTTCACTGCACCCCACAAGGATTGTCTTCACTGCACCCCACAAGGATTGTCTTCACTGCACCCCACAAAGATTGTGTTCACTGCACCCCACAAAGATTGTGTTCACTGCACCCCAAAAGGATTGTCTTCACTGCACCCCACAAAGATTGTGTTCACTGTACCCCACAAGGATTGTCTTCACTGCACCCCACAAGGATTGTCTTCACTGCACCCCACAAAGATTGTGTTCACTGTACCCCACAAAGATTGTGTTCACTGCACCCCAAAAGGATTGTCTTCACTGCACCCCACAAAGATTGTGTTCACTGTACCCCACAAAGATTGTGTTCACTGTACCCCCCAAAGATTTTGTTCACTGCACCCCACAAGGATTGTCTTCACTGCACCCCACAAGGATTGTCTTCACTGCACCCCACAAAGATTGTGTTCACTGTACCCCACAAAGATTGTGTTCACTGTACCCCCCAAAGATTTTGTTCACTGCACCCCACAAGGATTGTCTTCACTAAACCCCACAAGGATTGTCTTCACTGCACCCCACAAAGATTGTGTTCACTGTACCCCACAAAGATTTTGTTCACTGTACCCCACAAAGATTGTGTTCACTGTACCCCATAAAGATTTTGTTCACTGCACCCCACAAAGATTGTGTTCACTGCACCCCAAAAGGATTGTCTTCACTGCACCCCACAAAGATTGTGTTCACTGTACCCCACAAGGATTGTCTTCACTGCACCCCACAAGGATTGTCTTCACTGCACCCCACAAAGATTGTGTTCACTGTACCCCACAAAGATTTTGTTCACTGCACCCCAAAAGGATTGTGTTCACTGCACCCCAAAAAGATTGTGTTCACTGCAGCCCACACACAGAAAAATGGATGTGGATCACTGACACCTGCCTATCTCCTATCCCACACCACACAGCAATATCGATTGTAGTTTGTAGAACACACTGACCCTATAATTCAGCAGACTCTATCCCTAAAATGCCTACAACTCGCCCTGCCTAAACACTCCGACCTGACCCTAAATTCTATCCGGACACCAATTTGTTTTCCCTGCCTGTCTTTCCCTAATCAGCAGCCAGCACGTATGTGTGCTCTGTCCCTGAGCTAAGCAGCAGAATGACGCCGCTGCGGCTGCCTCGAACTTATAAAGACTTGGTCACATGCTTCAGACGGCCAATCACAGCTACTCATACATTTGCAGGCATGGCTGGGATAGCTTAAGGCACACCAGTTAAACGATTGTTGATTGGCTGTTGAAAGCCCGCCATGAAAAGAGCGCCAAAACATGCAAAACCCGGAAATAAAACGACCGAACACGGATTTTTTACCCGAACATACAGTAAAGTGTCCGTGTCCGTGTAACAAAAATCCAATTATTCGGTACGAACACGAATAATACAGTCCGTGTTCGCTCAACACTATTAGTGTTTGCTTTATAAAGGATATAGGCGTTCCAAAAGCATTGTTCAAGGAGATGCCTGAAAATTTTTTTGCAATACTTTTTCTGTTGCTTCCGCATCGCCGGGTAAAATGTCATTGCCTGATCGGCTCGGTCGACACCTCCCATTGTGTGATTATAGTCGATCACGACTTGCGGCTTCAGCACATCTGTTCTGTGTTTTGTGCGGACCATGGCAGTGGAGGTGCTGTGCACGGTGCTCATGAGACACACGTCCTTTTTGTCTCGCCACCGCATTGCCATCATTTTACCCTTTTGAAAGGCAACCATCTCTCCCTTTTTTAGTTTTTTTCCTACCAAACATTGATCGCATGTCACGCCGGTTTGGCCTAACAGTACCATACCCATCAGTTTTGTTTAGGAGCAAAACCTCATAAAGTTCCGGAGAGGTGTACAAATTGTCCGTTGTCATGCAATATCCCTGGTTCAGCAATGGGTCCAGCAGTGAAAGGACAGAGGATGTGGCCATCCCATAGCTGCTGTAACTGGGATTGAACTTGGTACCTTTTCCGGTGTAAATGACCGCATTCCAGATATATCCGGTGGATGATTCACAGAGCATATAAAATTTGATGCCAAACCGCGCTCTTTTGGATGCAATAAAATTGTATCCAGCTCAGGCGTCCCTTGTAGGCCATCAGACTTTTGTCCACACTGACATCCCTTTCTGGCACATAGGTGCGCTGGAAGTTGGTGACAATCATTTGGCACACCTCCCAGATTTTTTTGAGTTTGGGCGCAGGATGGGTGACCTCATCAAACTCTTCGTTGTTGGCGAAGTGTAAATTCTTCATGATCAATGAAAAACGATATTCGGACATCACTGTGCCAAAAAATGGAGTGGCCAGCATCTTATTTGTGGTCCAATACCATTTCTGGAGCGGTTTCCCCACCACCCCCTGAAGGATGATGAGTCCCAGAAACTGCCAGATGTCCTCTTTACTGACCGGTTCCCATTTTCTGGATCTGGAAAATCTGGCACGCAGCGTAGCGGATTGCTGCTCATGGTAGCGGTTGGTTTCTGTGACGATTTGTAAAATTACCTCCTCAGTAAGAAATAATTTCAGGTACGCCAGAGGGTTGTCACTCTCCATATCAACCTTCATCCCAGGAGATCCAGTGAATCGGAATCTCGGGGGCGCTGCCTGGTCCGCATCGCTGTTTAGAGGGCACCAAGTGCGCACATCGCTTAGGTCAGGTGCGGGATCATCGGCGTTGTCACTTTCTGGATCAGATGACAAATCTCCCCACAACTCACTGTCGCTCTGTTCTGCGAGCAGCTCCGTGTCGCTGCCGCAGTCGCTCAGCTGATCCAAAAGCGCATTTGTAGGACAACGCTTTTTTTATGCCATTTTCAAACGGTTTTATTTCTCAAAAATGACAATGGCAAGGGGCACTGAAAGGGCACTGTGTCTGATACTAAGGTGATACAGTGTAATCCTCTCAGATTACACTGTATCACCTCCTTTTTATGTGTTTGTGTTGGTGCAACTTTTGAATTTCCCTCCCAGTTTCGCTCCAATGCAGCATTGCTGCTGCAGGGAACGGAACCAGGAAGTCATCAGACCGACGAACGAGCGGCGGGGATCTAGGCGGCGATCACAGCAATGGGAGATCATCGCTGGATCGCCAGGAGAAGGTAAGGAACCCCGCTGCAGGCTCTGCACATCTACCCCGAGCGTGACTCGGGGATACCGATAATAGCATGAAAAATCCCCCCCGGATCACGCTCGGGAATACCGCTAAGGGGGTTAACCTATACTTGCTGTAGCAAGATCTAAACAGATATGAACCAGTATTGTGAAGTCGCATGCTTTTCTTTGGAAATTTTTTCCACACATTTGCTGTCTTCCTTGTATTTAATTTAGCTTTTTAAACTCTTTTTACTTCACAATAGATATTGAAAGTTGGTTTACATTTTAGTCCAACATTGTGTTTCATTATGTAAACAAAAATTAGTGTGTTTGTTTTGTTACAATAAAGAGCTTCTATAAACCCAGTATTTCATTAGTCTTGGCACTTCAGGCACATGCCCCAGGTGTCCTGACAGGTTGGGCTTGTAGTTCACACATACAGAAAAATACTTGTTGATCCTGCCAGAAATCTAGTGACCTAACTTCCCTCTTGAGTTGACAACATAGTGCCTGTGCCACCAAAGCATTGCTATAGGTACTGCCTAGTTTTCCGCTTGGACATTAGCAAATTTCATAAGGGTGAGGAGAGGTTTGCAGTCCAGCAAAAGAGAAACTGGCAGGGCTGGCAACATTGCTTTGTATTTTGAGTGCAGCAGGGGGGGGGGGGTAGTTAGGATTATTTACAAAATTATATGTGCAAATATGTGCATATTTAAATTGAAATCAAAACTGCCAATACACCAAGCCATTCTTTGTAGTTTTATCAATTAAGCTGTGTAGTATAAAGGCCAGGCATCTTTGTTCTAGTAGTGCTGGGACTAGGCAGAAATTAAAACATTTAAATGGTGTCTGTGCCTATAGACCTCCCAGCTAAGCCAGCTTCTTCTCTTGTTGATGCTTGCTGGAGACCATTTTAAAATTAAGTAAACTAATCTGTCAGCAAAGTAAAAGGATTTTTTTCTCCATTTTCCATGAAAGCTAGCATAATTCCCTTTAACAACTGCTTACCTCATAATTGGATAGAGCACCCCCTTGTGTATTTAAAACATTTACTAGGATTTGTAGAAATATAATAGTAGCTAGGCAGCTTTCTTTTCTCCCAACGCAATTGAAACCTTTGGACATTCTACACGAGAAGCCAAACATGTTTTTCCTTCCATAGCAATGTTTAAAAGTAGGATTTAGTGAGATTTAGTTAGAGTAGTGTTGATGTTTTCCTAATATCTTGCTAATTAAGCTGCATAAGAAAAACAAACAATGATAATACTAAGGTCCTTACCAAAACCCTAGTTGTCACTATCATTCTGGACATCAACCCTGGCAATGGCTCTTGGACAATATATGGCAGCATTACTTCTTCACAGAGCAGAACCTGCTTTGGGGAAGATGAGTAAGCCACATCTCCCTTAATGGCCTATAAACCCAGTGTCTCCTCTGGGGGCAAGTGAATTTATCCACATGCTTTATTGGAAGAGCCCCCAATCAGTGGCACTGCTGCTTGAGACTGTAATGTTTGGTTAACCCCTTGAGGAGCCTGAGGGGCCCTGGATGTCTGGTTTTGGCTAGTTTGCTGTCCCTGGTGCCACAGGTCCCTTTTTGATGGGAGTGGAGTTTACTCTTTTTTGTGTTTGTCTATTTCTGGCCCTCAGTGGACCTATTCTACTTGACATTTTAGATCTGTATTTTTTGGGGATCTTGGTCTTCTAACTAGGTAAGCAGAAAAGTATGCTTGCACAATGTGTTATTTTAGAGCATCCTAGCTAGTTTCCTCATTATTCATGCAACCAAAACACCATAAAGAAACTGCTCCTCACACTAGACATATGGGCTGCTTTTCTTAATAATGCAGTCCCGCTGGAACTATCTCATATGTCCTTAGCTCGAAGAATGCTTTAAAATGTAGGACCTGTAGGACCGTAAAAAAAGGGACCCTACTTTCAAAGTTGTAACCAGGCATTTATGAGTACTCTGTACTGCACATTTAGGGTGGCTTCACACTGCCCTGCTGCTCTTTTGCAAAAATGCAGCTAACCAATAGTTTTTGTATGGGTGAGCTGTGCTTTCCTTTAGACTTCTAAGATGTCCTGTGGTTTTTGTGCGGTTTCTGAAACTGCTCCAAAACCACAGGACCTCATAGAAGTCTATAGAAAAGCGCAGCTAATCTGTGCATAAACCATGGGTTAACTGCACTTTAGCAAAAGTGCAGTGGGTAGTGTGGAGCCATGCTTCGCGTCTAAGAAATTTTTGTGGTAAGGGGGTTTATGTGCATTTTACTGCCACCATGAGTTTGGGGTTAGTTACAGCTGTGTGCTAATTAGTTAGATTATTAGTTACAGCTGTGTGCTAAACTGATAAAAATAAACTATTGTAATCTTGCATGATCCTTAGGTCCAAATAGTACACAAATTTTTACTATGTGTGTCCTCATTCTGATTATAGTCATTGGCTTGTTCAAAGTACCTCAATATAGACGTGAGGCAGTGCTGCTCCCCAAATTTAGCCAATTTGCAACTTTTCAATAACAAGAAGAGTCAGAATTGGACAGAACAAAGGAAAAGGTTTACTTTATTGTGCTCCTTTGTAGCCCAGCGTGCTTACCTTTACTTCCCTCCCTCACCGCTCAATTCAGTTTGAATCGAAGAAAGGCAGCCCTTTTAATTTAAGCTTACAGAGAATTGAGAACTTTCGAACCCTATGTGACAGTGCTGGGTCAGTGCTGTCAGACTGAATCAAAGGATGCTTGTTACCTGAAAGCACAACATTCCGTCTCAACATCTGAACAAAGTGGTGGGCAAATGAAGGAAAGATGAGTATATGCTGCTGGGAAGAGGGGCATAAAAAAACCTATTATTTGCCCAATCATTTCGCTGTTGGATCAATGTCTCTATATTTTTTTACACACATGCTAAAATGCGCATTTTGGGCTTGAAGAATAAAACATTATGTATTTTCTGAAACTATAACAATAAGATGGTAGCAGTCACAAATTAATTGGCAGAAAGTTGGTCATTATTTTATGTTGGTATACACAAAAATGTATTTTAGTCTCTACCAACACAATATAATTCTCAACATTTTTGATGTCAAGTGAACATATCCATGCATACGTACATACATACATACCCTGGACTGTTTGGCCTTGGTACAGACACAAAAGGTGGCAAACACAGGTTAAAATGGCATTTAAAGGTTAATTTCCCACATCTGTGGCTTTTTAAATTGCAGTTAGTGTCTATGTATAAATAGTCCATGAGTTTGTTAGCTCTCACATAGATGCACTGAGCAGGCTAGATACTGAGCTATGAGGAGCAGAAAAGAACTGTCAAAAGGACCCGTCTAACAAAGTAATGGAACTTTAAAAAGATGGAAAAAGATAAAAAAGATTTCCAATGACTTGAATACGCCAGTCAGTACTGTTCAATCACTTATTAAGAATTTAAAAAGTCAGGGCTCTCTTGATACCAAACCAAGGTCAGGTAGACCAAGACAAATTGCAGCAACAACTGTCAGAGGAATTGTTCAGGATACAAAGAAAAAACCCACAGGTAACCTCAGGAGAAACAAAGACTGCTCTGGAAAAAGCACAGTACGACAATACTTAAACAAAAATGAGCCGCAAGGTTAAGTTGCCAGAAAGAAGCCCTTACTACGCTAGTGCCACACAAAAAACCTGGTTACAATATGCCTTAAAACACTTTGACATGCCTCACTGAGTTTTTTTGTGGCATTACTGTAGCTCAAATTGCTGAAAAATGAAATGCTGGTTCTGATAAAAAGGTTTTAGAACACACAGTACATCAAAGTTTGTTGCGTATAGGGCAGTGTAGCCGCTAACCAGTCAGGGTGCCCAAGCTGACCAGTGTCCACAACCAAAAGAACCTATAATAGGCACAACAGCATCAGAACTGGACCACAGAGCAAAGGCAGAAGGTGGCCTGGTCTGATAAATTCAAGAATAGTTTAAAGAACACAGTGAGTTGGATTTTTTGACTTGGCCTTCAAATTCTCCAGATTGCAGTCCAATCGAGCATCTGTGGATTGTGCTGGAAAAACAAATCTGATCCATGGAGGTCCCACCTTGCAGCTTACAGGACTTAAAGAATATTCTACTGATCTTGGTACCAGATACCACAGCATCTTGAGAGGTCTAGTGGAGTCCATGCCTCAAAAGGATATTGTGGGTGGTCATGATGTTATGGCTAATTGGTGGGTGTGTGTGATTTATATATATAAATATATACACACACACACATACAGTATATACACATACACTGTACATACATATACATACACTTACACACACACATACATATAGCGGGTAAAATAAGTATTGAACAGGTCCCCTTTTTTCTAGGTAAATATATTTCTAAAGTTGCTATTGACATGAAAGTTTCACCACATGTCAGTAACAACCCATGCAATCCATACATACAAAGAAACCAAAACAAATGGTTTAATAAATTAAGTTATGTGCAATAAATTTGAATGGCACAGGGAAAAAAGTATTAAACACGTGAAGAAAGGGAGGTGCAAAAAGACATGAAAAGCAAAGACACCACCTGAAATCTATCAGTAATTAAAAGGCAATACTGCCCCTTGTCAGTGCAAATTAATATCAGCTGGTTTAGTCTCAACTGATGGCCTATAAAAAGGTGTCTCATTACCAAGGTGTCACACAAGAACCATCTCATGATGGATAAAAGCAAGGAGCTCTCTCAAGACCTTTGAAACCTTATTGTTACAAAACATTCTGATGGCATTGGTAACAGAAGGATTTCTAAACTTCTGAACGTTCCAGTCAGCATTGTTGGGGTCAGAATCTGGAAGTGGAAAGAACATCATTTAACCATAAACTGAACAGGACAGGTGCTGCTCACAAGATTTCTGACAGAGGAGTGAAAAGAATTATCAAAAGAGTTGTCCAAGAGCCAAGGACCACTTGAGGAGAGCTTCAGGAAGATCTGGAATTAGCAGGTACAATTGTTTCAAAGAAAAGAAAAAGTAATGAATTCAACCATGGCCTGTATGCATGATCACCACACAAGACTCCATTGCTGAAGAAAAAGCATGCTGAAGTTTGTTTAAAGTTTGCTGCACAACATTTAGACAAGCCTGTGAAATACTGGGAGAATATAGTCTGGTCAGATAAGATCAAAATTTAACTCTTTGATCGCCATAATACACACCATGTTTGGAGGTTAAATGGCACTGCACACCACCCCAAAAACACCATACGAGCAGTAAAGTACCATACGGTACTGGCAAACTTCATGTCATTGAAGGAAACATGAATGCAAAAATGTACCAAGACATTCTTAATAAAAATCTGCTGCCATCTACCAGGATGTTGAAGATGAAACAAGGGTGGACATTTCAGCAAGGCAATGATCCCAAACACAAAGCCAAGGAAACTCTCAAGTGCTTTTAAAATAAAAATATAATATAAAATATAAATAAAAATATATTTATTGCTAGAATGGCCCAGCCGATCACCTGACTTGAATCCAATAGAATATCTATGGAAAGAACTAAAGATCAGAGTTCATAAAAGAGGCCCACGGAACCTTTAAGATGTGAGGACTGTTTGTGTGGAAGAATGGGCCAAAATCATACCTGAACAATGCATGTGACTAGTTTCTCTATACAGGAGGCGTCTTAAAGCTGTAATTACCAACAAAGGATTTTGTCCAAAATTTTGAATATATTTAATTTAGCATGTTCAATACTTTTCTCCTGTGTCATAATTTCTTTACATATAACTTTATTTCTGAACTCATTTGTTTTGGATTATTTATCCAAAAACAAAAATCCAATTTATGGATTGCATGGGTTGTTACTGACGTGGTGAAAACTTCATGTCAATAGCACTTTTAGGAATATACTTACCTAGAAAATGGTGACATGTTCAATACTTATTTTAGCACAATATATATATATATATATATATATATATATATATATATATATATATATATATACATTCAGTATCTCACAAAAGTGAGTACACCCCTCACATTTTTGTAAATATTTTATTATATCTTTTCATGTGACACCACTGAAGAAATTACTCTTTGCTACAATGTAAAGTAGTGAGCGTTCAGCTTGTATAACAGTGTAAATTTGCTGTCCCCTCAAAATAACTCAACACACAGCCATTAATGTCTAAACCACTGCCAACAAAACTGAGTACACCCCCAAGTAGCAATATCCAAAAGGAGTTCAATTAGCCATTTTCTCTCACCGATGTCATGTGACTCGTTAGTGTTATAAGGTCTCAGGTGTGAATGGGGAGCAGGTGTGTTAAATTTGGTGTTATCGCTCTGATTTTCTCATACTGGTCACTGGAAGTTCAACATGGCACCTCATTGCAAAGAACTCCCAGAGGATCTGAAAAAAGATTTGTTGATGTACATAAAGATGGCCTAGGCTATAAGAAGATTGCCAAGACCATGAAACTGAGCTTCAGCACGGTGGCCAGAACCATACAGCAGTTTAACAGGACAGGTTCCACTCAGAACAGGCCTCGTGATTGTTGATCAAAGGAGTTGAGTACACGTGCTCAGGGTCATATCCAGAGGTTGTCTTTGGGAAATAGACGTATGATTGCTGCCAGCACTGCTACAGAGGTTGAAATGGGTGGGGGGGTCAGCCTGTCAGTGCTGAGACCATACGCCACACACTGCATCAAATTGGTCTACATGGCTGTCGTCCCAGAAGAAGCCTCTTCTAAAGATGATGCACAAGAAAGCCTGCAAACAGTTTGCTGAAGACAAGCAGACTAAGGACATGGATTACTGGAACCATGTCCTGTGGTCTGACGAGGCCAAGATAAACGTATTTGGTTTAGATGGGGTCAAGCGTGTGTGGCAGCAACCAGGTGAGGAGTACAAAGACCATTGTGTCTTGCCTACAGTCAAGCATGGTGGTGGGAGTGTTATGGTCTGGGGCTGCATGAGTGCTGCTGGAACTGGGGAGCTACAGTTTATTGAGGGAACCATGAATGCCAAAATGTACTGTGACATACTGAAGCAGAGCATGATCACCTCCATTTGGAGACTGGTCCGCAGGGCAGCATTCCAACAGGATAACAACCCCAAACACACCTCCAAGATGTCTACTGCATTGCTAAAGAAGCTGAAGGTAAAGGCGATGGACTGGCCAAGCATGTATCCAGACCTAAACCCTATTAAGCATCTGTAGGGCATCCTCAAACAGAAGTTGGAGGAATGCAAGGTCTCTAACATCCAACAGCTCTGTGATGTCATCATGGAGGCGTGGAAGAGGACTCTAGTGGCAGCCTGTGAAGCTCTGGTGAACTCCATGCTCAAGAGGGTTAAGGCAGTTTTTAAACATATCTCTATCCTCTTCTGATTTACAACAAAGGCAAGCATCCATCCCTTTTTCATGGTTCTCCTCTCACCTGCCCTGCCTAGGTGTTGCACTTACAATTAACTTCTCTGGACTTTATGCTGCTAATTTTCTACAGGTATTACGCCAAATTAATAACCTATTATCCCAGTGGTCTTCTCTTCCCTTATCTTGGATGGGTAAGATTAATGTTATTAGGATGGGGATTTGACCTAAAATACTTTATCTCTTCTGAGTTCTACCTATTCCAGTCCCAGCATACTTTTAAGGATAATACAGTTCAAAGCAACCACTTTTGTCTGGGGCTCTTCAAACCCTGACTGCCAAAACACACCCTATACCTTCCTAAGATGAGAGGTGTCTTTGGATTTCCCAATTTTGCTACCTACTACCATGCGGCCCAACTACCCAAATATTATGCAACCTCTGAAGTCCCACTTTGGGTACTGTTAGAATCCGTAGATTGCGATCCATTGTCTCTGGCTAACCTTTAATGGTTGCGCCCGTCTGACCGCAAAAAACTTACTAATCCAATCACCAAGCATCTTATTGCTCTTTGGGACAAATTCAAATTAACACACGGCTTACAATCCCCACATATACCACTTCAATAATTTCTTTAAAACCATTTTTTTTTATCCTGCCTGAATCTCCCCTACATCCTTTCGAGCATGGTCTGCTTCTGATTTAACTAGATTTTGCAAATTGATGTCTCCCACCTCAATCAAATCATTCCCCATTTTATGCGAAAATCATCTACTTCTGAAATCAGAACTCTTTCAATACCTTCAATTAAAAAATATTTTCATACCATATATTCAAGACGGAGTTAGAGTCGATAATCTATCTAGTTTTGAAGACATATTTAAACGTGATCCCCACACAAAAGGACTGGTTTTGACTCTCTATGCCCAGCCTTTTGCCAAACCTGATGTTGAACCACCTACCTATGGGAGACTGACTTTGGGCCTAAGTTGGAAACAACTGATTTGAATGAGATATGGGATGCAACAAAAACATCCTCACAAAATACAGTTGCATTAGAAACAAATTACAAAAGTACTCACACAATGGTATTTGGTCCCTGCCAAGATTGCAAAATTGACTCCCAGTTACCCTGCATCTTGCTTCCAAGGTTGTACTGCCCTTGTGTCGCATTCACATATTTGGTGGGAATGCCCAGTAGTTAAAAAAGTTCTGGAAGGAAATATTCCATATGCTTTCTACTGTACATTATTTGAGGAGCCCATCCCTCCTGACCCCTTACATAGTTACATAGTTACATAGTTAGTGAGGCTGAAAAAAGACACAAGTCCATCCAGTTCAACCTATGTGTGTGTGTTTGCTTTTAACCGTACATTGTATACCCCTGTATGTTGTGGTCTTTAAGGTGTCCATCCAATAGTTTTTTGAAACTATCAATGCTCCCCGCTGATACGACTGCTTGCGGAAGAGAATTCCACATCCTTACCGCTCTTACAGTGAAGAACCCCTTACGCACTTTAAGGTTAAACCGCCTTTCCTCTAGTTTTAGTGAGTGGCCACGTGTCTTATTGTATTCCCTTACTCTAAATAGTTTGTTCCTTATGCTCGGGTCGCCAGTACAGTATTTGTACATTGATATCATATCCCCCCTCAAGCGTCTCTTCTCCAGAGAGAATAGGTTCAGTGCTTGTAGTCTTTCCTCATAGCCGATGTCCTCCATTCCCCTAATTATTTTTGTTGCCCTTCTCTGGACTTTCTCCAGTTCCAGCACATCCTTCCTGAGGACCGATGCCCAGAACTGGACAGCATACTCCAGATGTGGCCGGACCAGAGTCTTGTAGAGTGGAAGAATAATCTCTTTATTTCTGGAGTGAATCCCCTTTTTTATACAACCCAGTATTCTGTTGGCTTTGCTTGCAGCGGCTTGGCATTGCATGCCACTTCCAAGCCTGTTGTCTACCAGTACCCCCAGGTCCCTTTCCATCCTAGACTCACCCAGAGGTTCCCCCCCTAGTGAGTAGCTTGCTTTCTGGTTTCTGGCCCCCAAGTGCATTACTTTACATTTTTCTACATTAAATCTCATCTGCCATGTAGTTGCCCACCCCGTTATTTTGTTCAGGTCTGCTTGCAAGATTTCCACATCCTGCATAGAAGATATTGGCATGCCTAATTTAGTATCATCTGCAAATACTGAGATTGTACTAGATATCCCCTCCTCTAGATCATTTATGAATAAATTAAACAGGATTGGTCCCAGGACAGAACCCTGGGGGACCCCACTTTCCACACCCGCCCAATCCGAGTACTCCCCATTAATCACCACCCTCTGTACTCTCCCCTGGAGCCAGTTCTCTATCCAGGTACTCACCTTATGGTCCATACCTATCTTCCTTAGTTTGTACAGTAAGCGTTTGTGGGGAACGGTGTCAAAGGCCTTTGCAAAGTCCAGATACACCACATCCACGGGCTTACCTTTATCTAAGTGGCAGCTCACTTCATCGTAGAAGGTTAATAGATTGGTTTGGCATGAACGATTTTTCATGAATCCATGCTGATTACTACTTATAATACCGTTTTCATTACTAAAGTCTTGTATGTGGTCCCTTATCATCCCCTCCAAAATTTTGCAGACTACTGATGTTAGGCTGACCGGCCTATAGTTACCCGGGATATATCTCGGCCCCTTCTTAAATATTGGTACCACGTTGGCTTTTTTCCAATCAGCTGGCACCATACCTGTCTGTAAACTATCCTTAAAGATCAAGAATAATGGTCTGGCAATCACCTGACTGAGCTCATTTAGAACCCTTGGGTGCAAGCCATCCGGTCCCGGGGATTTATTTATGTTAAGTTTCTCTAGTTTAGCTCTAAGTCTATCCTCTGTTAGCCATGGCGGCACTTCCTGAGGTGTATTATTTAGTTCGGCCTTACAAGCGGGGTTCATGTAGCCCCCCGATTCCTTTGTGAAGACTGAAGAAAAGAAATTATTTAACACTTCCGCCTTTTCTCTGTCCTCAGTGGCCATTTTTCCTTTATCATCTTTTATGGGGCCAATGTGTTCTGGCCTTGCTTTCTTACTGTTTATATACTTAAAGAATTTCTTGGGGTTCTTTTTACTCTCCTCCGCTATATGTCTCTCGTGTTCTATTTTAGCCGCCCTGATTTCATCTTTACATTTCTTATTGCACTCTTTGTAATGCTTAAATGCTGCCAATGACCCCTCAGTCTTGTATTTTTTGAAGGCCTTTTCTTTATCTCTAATATACATTTTTATGTTGGAGTTTAGCCACCCAGGGTTTAGTTTTGCTCTTTTAAATTTATTTCCCAGTGGAATGCACTGGCCCACCCCCTTGTTAAGTATGCTCTTGAAGCACTCCCATTTTTCCTCCGTGTTCTTTGTTCCCAGGGTTCTATCCCATTTGATATTTTCTAGCAGTGAGCGCAGTTTAGGGAAATTGGCTCTTTTGAAATTCAGTGTCCTTATATTACCCTTGTGTTTCCTATTACTGTAATTAATACTGAAACCAATTGACCTATGGTCACTGTTCCCTAAGTTGTCCCGTATTTCTATATCCGTGAGCAGGTCTGTATTGTTGGTAATCAGTAGGTCAAGTACCGCATTGTTTCTTGTCGGTGCATTCACCATCTGACCCATGAAATTGTCCTGCAAAACATTTAGGAACTGCCGAGCCTTGGCTGAATGCGCGGTTCCTTCTGCCCAGTCTATATCTGGATAATTAAAGTCCCCCATTATAATGACATTTCCCATCCTTGCTGCCAATCCTATCTGTAACATGAGGTCTGCCTCACCCTCCTCCCTCTGGTTTGGGGGCCTATAGCATACGCCCAATATTACCTTCCCCACCGTGCCTTTCCTTTGAAGCTCTACCCATAGGGATTCTGCCTCGTCCATAGCTCCATTATTAATATCATCCCTCATATTTACCTGTATACTGTTCTTAATATACAAACATACCCCTCCCCCTTTTTTACCCTCTCTATCTCTGCGATAAAGGGAATACCCCTGAATGGTCGCCATCCAGTCATGAGAGCTGTCAAACCAAGTCTCAGTTATCCCCACAAAATCTAAGTCCTCCTCAAACATCAGCAGCTCCAGCTCTCCCATCTTGTTGGCCAGGCTTCTGGCATTGGTATATAAGCCTCGTAATTTTGATGTTTTTAGGCTGCTCTCTTGATTTTTCCCCGTACCCACCCTGGGTATAGGGGCTCCGAACACCCTACCGCTAATGCCCCCATTTCTGCCCTCTGAAACTTGCTTTCCACTGGCTAATTCTACATCTGTACCCTCCCCCCCATTCCCTAGTTTAAAAGCCCCTCTAACTTTTTGGCCATCCTCTCACCCAGTACGGCTGCACCCACCCCATTTAGGTGCAATCCGTCCCTACCAAAGAGCCGGTGACCGACTGAGAAGTCGGCCCAGTTCTCCAGGAACCCGAAACCCTCCTTACTACACAAGCTCCTCAGCCACTCGTTAACTTCCCTAATCTCCCGCTGCCTCTCTGGTGTGGCTCGAGGTACAGGTAGTATTTCGGAAAATACTACCTTGGAGGTCCTAGTCCTCAACTTAGCGCCTAAGTCCCTGAAATCGTTTAGGACTCTCCGTCTTCCTCTGCCTATGTCATTGGTACCCACGTGTACCATGACAGCTGGGTCTTCCCCAGCCCCACCCAATAATCTGTTCACCCGATCCGCGATGTGCCGAACCCGAGCGCCCGGCAAACAACAGACTGTTCGGCGCACACGGTCTATGTCACAGATTACACTGTCTGCCCTTCTAATAATTGAGTCCCCTACCACCAGCACCTGTCTTTCCTTTCCCTTTCTCCCGGCCTCACTGGAGGAGTTCTTCCCCTGGCAGCTAGGGGCGTCACTCTGCTCCAGCAATGCTGGTCCCTGACTGGTTTCCCCAACATCACACAACGGGGCGTATCTATTGGGGTGCTCCAGCCCAGGATCAGCCTCCTTGACTTGTCCCCTTCTACCCCTCCTAACTGTCACCCCTCTGCTCTGCTCTGATGCCTGCACCTCCGATACTCCGCCCACCTCTGTGCAGGCCCCTGTCTGCACCTGATTGGTACAATCCTGGCTCTCCTCCGGTATGGACATTCGTCTCAGTGTTGCCAGCTGCTTCCCTAGATTCAGGACCTGAGCTTCCAGGGAAGCAACGTGCTCACATTTTGCGCATTTGTATTCGCCCTCGATCGCATGACCGAGGAACGCATACATATCACAAGATGTACACCGAGTCGCATCTCCACACCCGCCGGGCATTGTACCTACTAATCTAATCTAATGGGGATTCAGCGATCTAAGTCTATCCTATGTGGCTATTTCCTGACTTCCTAACGCTACCTTCTCACCCTCTGGTATTCCGCTCCACTCACTTGACACCGGTCAGTCACCCAACACTCACAATCTCACAGCAATCTCACAGCTTCGTAGCACTTCTAAATTTAAGACCGGCTAATCTCACCCGATCCCACTTTAAACTCCTTCTGCAAGTCTCTACGGCTGCGAAACAGACCATCACAAAAGCCAGAAAATTCCCGACGCTGATAATAGCTTAAACCAAACATAGATTTAACCAAGTTGTGATCCGTGTCAAAATAGAAGCCATTAATCGCGACAAAATTTGCAACTTTGAGAAATTTTGGCACCCTTGGGTCACACATTTTTTACCCTCCAACTTTGATGGATCCTTATTGATGCCTTGGTGATGTATTTTTACATTCAAGCTTCTTGTATGTATATTAAATGCTTGAAGTCGCACATTACCCCGGAGATTATCTTTAACCTTATCCCTATGCTTATTCTTTCATTCTTCCCATGTGGTTCAAAAAGCAATATTTATACTAGTGACCGACCGATATCGTTTTTTTGTTGCCGATACCAATGTTTTGGCCATTGCATATCAGTATAGGCCGATATTTTAGTACATTTAAATTTTTGCTAAATAAACACAAATTTGACACATACCTGTTACTAAACATATCAAACTTTATTTATTAACAATTTTAACATTAAGGGCTTGTTCTTCACACCTTAACTGCATGAGAACTGATAGGAAAACTTCAATTGCAGGGACATTTAGTTTCACATCATTCTGATTGTGCAATAATGCATAATAAACTGCTGCAGTAGTGCACTCAATCACTGCAATAATTTTAGATCACTACTGCAGTGCAGTCAGTGCAAAACTGCTAGAAAAAAGCTAGGCAACACAACAGCTACACAGTGGATTGGACTGGAGTCAGTGGACTACCTCTGCAGTATGGCACTCATTGCAACTACTGCAGTCAGTGCTAAACTGCTAGAAAAAAGCCAGGCAACAGCTACACAGTGGATTGGAGTCAGTGGACTACCTCTGCAGTAGGACACTCATTGCAACTTCTGCAGTCAGTGCAAAACTGCTAGAAAAAAAGCTAGGCAACATAACAGCTACACAGTGGATTGGATTGGAGTCAGTGAACTACCTCTGCAGTATGGCACTCACTGCAACTCCTGCAGTCAGTGCTAAACTGCTAGAAAAAAACTAGGCAACAGCTACACAGTGGATTGGAGTCAGAGGACTACCTCTGCAGTAGGGCACTCACTGCAACTACTGCAGTCAGTGCAAAACTGCTAGAAAAAAAGCTAGATAACAGCAAGGCAGTGGACTGGAGTTATCGGACTACTGCTGCAGTAGTGCACTCACTGCAATGATTTACTGAAGTCAGTGCAAAACTGCTAGAAAAAAAGCTAGGCAACAGCTACACAGTGGATTTGAGTGGACACTACTCTTTTCAATACTACCAGTTAAGTAGAACAATATTATACTGCAGAGAACAGAACATGTCAGCATGTCCATCAGGGCCACCTGTTAAAGGGCTTCTGTTTTGTTCATATAATGCTGCCACTTCATAAACATGCGCTAATCTGAAGGAGAACAACTGAAATATCTCAACTGTGAATACTCAAAAAGAATACATGTGACCAAATATAGCAAATAATTAAAAAAAAATCACAAAAATTATAATAAAGAAATTGGTAACAAAAATTGTGAACAGATATTGAAACCAATAAAGTGTGTCTCTCATATGCACGTTGCAAGTCTTTTGAATCCTCAATACAAGAACAATGCTTTCTCTTTTGATGATGTATGGGCAAAGGCAAAACAATGGCTGACAGAAGATATTCAACAGGAGGTGCAGGAGGTTCCTGCCGAAAAGACAAGTCCAGATCTCTATTTTGATAATATGAAAGAGCAGCATGCTGCAAAAACAGAAAAATGTCCAAAAATATGTCAATGAACAGAAGAGAATCTTCTTCATCATGGTGGAATTGATCAGGACATTTTCAGTGTTTTATTGGGGCCTCATGCGGAGGATTCAATTTCTTTTGAATCTGCAATAATGAGCCTGGATGATGAACTTCAACTCTATTTGAAGGAACCAGAAATTGACAGAAGAAGTGATCCTCTTCAGTGGTGGAAAGAAAATGAGGCACGCTACAAAATACTTGCTTCCCATGCTAGAATATACCTCTCTCTCTCTCTCTGCTCCTCTGTCCTCCTCTCCTCCTTAGCATGTTTATGAAGTAAATAACAAGTGTGTAACCGCGCTAGTAAATCTAAAAATCAACAGCTGCTGCTTTGGAGTGAGATAACACCAAACATAAAGAAAAGGAAAAAGAAGCTGCACTAATCTGAAGGAGAACAACTGAAATATCTCAAATGTGAATACTCAAAAAGAATAAATGTGACCAAATATAGCAAATAAACACAATAAAAATCACAAAAATTATAATAAAGAAATTGGTAACAAAAATTGTGAACAGATATTGAAATCAATAAAGTGTGTCTCTCATATACGTGTACAAAGTCCCAAATAATGAAAGTCCCAAGGTAGTAAATGGTTATAAAAGTAAAGTTGAAGTGAAGGTAAATAGCAACGATGCTGACTTCCACCACGGTGCTCTAATCAACAAACCATGCATATGAGCTTACCAGAAAACAGAATGAGATAGGCTTGTATGGAGCAGTATGCTCATAACACCATTTCTCGACAGATCCAATGTAACCAAAGATGGTATAAGACCCAAGACAGCGATATTCCAAAAGAATGTTGGAATGGTTTGAATGTAGACCTAGACGTTAACGCTTTTATTAACAATTCATAAGATGTATCAGTCAAGACGCCTGTCAGGAAGGTCCTGCCAGAAGACAAGTTGGCAACCGCAGGCAAGGTCCTGCCCCTCGAATTTCCCAAGGCTAATTGGCTAATTGGCAAATGTGAAAGCGCCAGTATGTGAATTTGAGTGCGTATGCGCACGCTAATGTGCGCTGCGCACCTGATGACAGTTTAAGCATCAAAGGGCTATTTAAGCTGGATTTGCTCCCAGGATCAGTGCTGTCTTGTCTACAGCGTTCCGTGCCAGTCCTGCTTCCTGTTACCTGTGTTGTTCCTGAAATCATGACCTGGCTTGCCTCTGACTACTCCAGTTCTCTGCCTGCACCGACCCCAGCTAGTTCTTTGACCATTCTCCAGTCTCTCCACTTGTACCTGATCTGACCGCTCTGTGCATGACCCGGCTTGTCTGACTCTGCTTACCTTCCAGTATTCCCCGAGGCTCCCTAGTTGCTGCATTGATCCAACTACTCCCAGGACACTTGCCTCCTTCTGGAACTCTACGCTACCAGCAGTCCTGCAGCCTGCACGTCCACCGGCACTCGTGCGACTCTGCACTCTGTGCTTCCTGTTTACTCTATCAGGGGCTCTGAGTCAGTGTAAGAGAGGCCTTCCTCCGCACATTCAGGCTCTACCTACCAGGTACGTGACAAGGCATGTGAACTCAGTCTAAGCTGTGGGGTCCTTACCTTTTTTTTTTTTTATGGTCCTTACCTTCTATTGATTCAAGACAATTAACGATCTGTTGCGGTTTCCAGTAATTCAAATTATTACGTCTATTAAATAGGTATAGTTAAAATAATATATTTTTTGTTGCCATATGTTTGGATTGGCCATTAGAATTGGGGTTATGTCCATTTGGCCATACCATTATTAGTCTTTACTATGAACCATTTCCCCCGATTGATTTATTGATGGTTTGGGGCTTTCACCTGGACTGCTGTGACTTCCCCTGTTGGCATGTAGAGGTAATTTATTTTGACCATTTTCACCTAGTCTCTAATGTTTCATAATTTTGAGATGTTGGAGATAGATGGCGCAGTAGTGGTTAATAATTTAGCACTGTACATGAGTTTGAATTTTTTTGTAACACAATATGTGTTTATGTTTATTCATTTGAGGAGTCTAATTGATTTCATTAGCTATTATGGAGGCTATGGAGCTCTTCCTGCTTTAACCCCCTTTTTTAATTTATGCTGCAGCCGTGGGACACTATGAATGAATCTCCCATTTTTTAGTTTAGTTTTTTTAATTTTTTACCTGTTCATTCTGCAAATTTATGTCATTGTGATCGTTTATGGCAGCCCAAATCTGCAGTCTTCTTAATTCTCTCTATAGTATATTGGCAGCCGATCCCATATTCAACATGGCGGCCGTGACATGACCCGCACCGTTGAGACTGAGGCAGAGCTTTGTTCTGTATTGTGTATATAACTGGTGGAGTCAGCGTCACCACGCAACCCGGAAGGACGAGCTATACTACGAGCCGGCCGGCTTTTTGTTTTTATGCGGTTAATCTCCTGCTTAATGTGAGTGTAATTTTTATATATACAATAAATGTGTTTTACGTTATTACACTATGGAGGATATTCTATTTTTCCATGGTGACATCAGAGGCAATATCAGTGAATAGTTATTTGGAATATCGCTGTCTTTGTGTCTTATGCCATCTGTGGTTACATTGGATCTGTCGACAAACGTGATCTCTCAGGAGAATTGGTGTTGTGAGCATACTGCTCCATACAAGCTTATCTCATTCTGTTTTCTGGTAAGCTCATATACATGGTTTGTTGATTGGAGCACCGTCGTGGAAGTCAGCATCGATGCTTTTATAACCATTTACTACCTTGGGACTTTCATTATTTGGGACTTTGTACACGTATATGAGAGACACATTTATTGATTTCAATATCTGTTCACAATTTTTGTTACCAATTTCTTTATTATAATTTTTGTGATTTTTATTGTATTTATTTGCTATATTTGGTCACATTTATTCTTTTTGAGTATTCACATTTGAGATATTTCAGTTGTTCTCCTTCAGATTAGTTCAGCTTCTTTTTCCTTTTCTTTATGTTTCGTGTTATCTCACTCCAAAGCTGCAGCTGTTGATTTTTAGATTTACTAGTGCAGTTACACACTTGTCATTTACTTCATAAACATGCTAAGGAGGAGAGGAGAACAGAGGAGCAGAGAGAGAGAGGTATCTTCTAGCATGGGAAGAAAGTCTTTTGTAGTGGGCCTCATTTTCTTTCCACCACTGAAGAGGATCACTTCTTCTGTCAATTTCTGGTTCCTTCAAATAGAGATGAAGTTCATCATCCAGGCTCATTATTGTAGATTCAAAAGAAATTGAATCCTCCGCATGAGGCCCCATTAGTCAGTCACAGAGCACTGTCAGTCAGTCGCAGAGCACAGTCAGTCAGTCACAGAGCAGTCAGTCAGTCGCAGAGCAGTTTTAGAGTGAGCAGAGCAGATAGATCAGCCCAAAGCAGATCGATCCACAGCTACCCCTCTTAGTCTATAGTAGCCCCTTAGTAACCTGTATTGCTTGTAGTTTTGTACTTGTAGTCCCCCACCAGCCCACCCCCCTAACAGCTGATCAGCTGTTTCCTACTTACGTCCCCTGTCTCTGGGTCCTGTCTCTGGGTCCTGTCAGGTCAGGTCTTTTTCTCCGCCGCCGCTGCTCTGTCCCCGGTCTCCTCGGTCACCCTCCGAGGCTCCTGCACCCGGCCCCCGGCTTCCTAGTGCGGCTTCCCCCCACGTGCAGCTCGTGGCTCCTCCTCCACTCCTCCTCCACACACACACACACACACACACAGCTCCCCTAGCTGTGCTCGGATCACACGCAGCTTCCAGCTCCTCCTCCTTCCTTATGTTATATCTGTAACTATCTTAATACCCATACTTCATGATGTTACTTTTTTATTGTTGCATCTGAACCTCCTTGTATAAAATGTAAAACACAATAAAACAAATTTGACAGGAAATGTATAGTGGATTTGTACTGTATATATATATATATATATGTTTTTTCATCTTATTGTGAGGACAAACAAATAAAAAATATTTCCTAGGAAAATATTGGGTATTATATATAGTTACTTAGTATTTTCATATTCAGCCAGAAGGTAGAGCTCTCTGCTCCTTTTTTAGCATGCTTTTCAGACTAGCCTTTCTTGCTTTAGTGCAATAGCCAAAATTCAAACTGCACACACAAGTGAATGTGTCATACCTCAATTCCTAATCTGCATACTTGTTTTGCATCAGTAATGAAAAAAGTGTTTGAAGGCTTATCAAAGCCTTTGGATCAACATTGCAGCCAGGGAACTAATCCCATACTTTTCAGTCTCCATAATTTCTCACTGCTTTAATATAGATCAATGACTGATGTAAACTTTTTGAAAAGCTGAAACCATAATTTAAAATATACCCATATATGTAATGAGATTGTTGTTAATTTACCACCCATGCAGCAATAATCATGTATTCATACCGGGCAAACAAATCTTATGAATAAAACAAAGGATGCATGACCTGGCAGTTACATTTTAGTTGATGCTTGCCTTTTATTGTGTATACTGAGGTATTTTGTTTCTGTTTGCATTATGCATAATAAAACATTAGAAAATAAAACAAAATATAGAATTACACACAAAAGATACTGTATATTGTGATTAATCCTTAAATCTAAAGCAGATGGCGTCTATAGAGTATTACCCAACTCCCACAGAGAATATTTGTAATGATAAACTGAATATTCACACATCATAACATTATTTACTGTACTGGGATTGACCTAACAGTATAAACTGTACAATATTTCCATAAAAGGGCTATTCTTAATTGTAGTAGGTTATGAAGCAAATAGTAGTCAATGGCAGTGGTGACAACTATGACTACTTATTTACCAAATGGCAAAGCCCATGTTTTGCAGAGGCTGGCACTGTAATGAGACACCAATACATATCTCACAGATAATAACTGGAACATTGGGTGTCATTCCATATATCCTATTCAATAGTTATCTAACTGTAAAGTATTTGATTGAATAGTAGATAAAAAAAGCTTTATGATATCCCTAAGGTATACAAGTAGCTCTCAAATGCAAGCTTATTCCTATGGCTGAAGACTAAGTTTCTTAAAATGGGCACAAATTCTAAAACCATCTAAACCTAAATTGTTTGAACGGACTTTACTGGTACAAATGGGAGAGACAAATGAATAAATATAACAAAAAAAGGAGTGGGGGGTACTGAGCTTCTGGGAAATATTAAGATAAGTCGATCAATAAATAAATAAAACTCAAATATGTGATAAAAGAATGTGTATAGGTATAGAGAAAGATCCCTCACAGAAGTGGGGAAACTAAATTAATGTATAAGTTAGTAAAGTATATTCAGTGTAATCAGTCCATATAAAGATAATAAAAATAAGCAATCAAAACATCATAAAAAACATTAGTTGTAAAGTGAATCGGTGTAGTTCATAATTTAAATAAATAATGTAATACTCTAATCTTAAAATTTAAATAAATCAAGTGACAGGTAAAAGTGCTCGGTGCTTAAAAGCAAATTGTGCATAGGATCACTCAGTTCATTAAAAACATCACTGGTGACCAAAGAAATTCACAAACTCAAAATTAATAGTCCAGTGGTGTATCCAAATCAACAAAATATCAAAAAATGGTGTTGACCCTCCACCTAACACCGTGAACAAATCGTGGGGTGCTTCTTCTCTCTCGTGTACCCCTCTGGGTGTGCTAATCGCTCACCTCAATCTCTCAGAACATGCGCCTTGTCAGAAATACCAAGGGCTTCTCTCCACTCCTACTCTGTTAGTGAGTGACGGTATTCATACTGCCTAGGATGGCTCAGCCTCCTGTCCTCCCACGGTGGCCAGCGAATCTCGAAATTAAAAGGCTCAAGATAGTGCAATATTGTCGTATACAATCGACTTTATTTCAACAAAGATTAAAAGAACTCACATTTGTTGTTCAAATCGTGCGCATACAATAAGAGGGAAGATCGCGGTCCTCACTTCCGCGTACCTGCGTCACTTCCGGTCTAGCGTCCCTACGCGTTACGCCACTTCCGCTCACGTGGCTTCTTCAGGGTTTTGCCCCTGAACAGCGCGTGACTCACCCCATATATTTTATGTAACTGTTTGTGAACCAAATACCGAGCCCCGCAGCAGTCATGGAAGTTTTTATCTTCCTGGAGGAAAAAAAAAAAGGCAATCCCCTGAAAAAAACCCTAAACCTCATGGACAGCCTTCCCAGAAGAGTTGAAGCTGTAATAGCTGCAAAGAGTGGGCCAAATCAAAACTGAACCCTACATACAAAGACTGGGATGCCATTAAAGATCATGTGCATGTAAAGGCAGGTGTCCCAATACTTTTGATAATATAGTGTATTTTCCATTTATTTTAGATTAGAACTTTTGTCCAGGTGGTATAGGGCCCCAGCATTGTTACACAAGTTTGACCCATCTCACTTCAATCGATGCTGGAGATGTCAGCAGGAGGTGGGACAGCTTCTGCACATGTGGTGGGACTGCCCGCACTTCCATTCTTTTTGGCCTCAAGTACACTTAATCATCCTCCAAGTGACATCCGATACCTTAGATTACTCTCTGGCACAATACTTTTTGCACCACACTTCACTTTGTCCCACAATGTATCATAAATCATTGCAATACACTTGGTAAATGCAGCCAGGTCATGCATACCAGTGCACTGGAGCCCCCCCCGCCATACCTCCCAGAATGGTTTACAGGCATCAACATAATAGCAGAGATAAAAGAACTGAGTCATATAGCCAAGGAATCCCCATCCATATAAAGTACAACTTGTGCCAGATGCCTTAAATAATCACTGCTGCTTCCCATTCAGTGCACATTTTTATCCTTATACAGCTTTGTCTTCAGCTTACTTGATATAACTGATATTATTTGCACGGCTCAGGCATGTTAAAGGTACAGGAAAGGAAGCTGAAGGGCAATTCTGTGGGAGAACCCTCTATCTACTCTTATGTCCATCGGAATTCTTTCCCTTTGGATCTGGGAATGGGTTCTCCTTCCTCATTCTCTCTCTATCTAGTATACTACCCTTGTTCTTACTTGACTGCCCCCCACCTCCACACCCCCTTCCCTTTCACTCTCCCTTCCTTCCTCCCTGATACCTGTTAGAGATTTAGAGTTTAATATTATTTTAAATGATAAAAGTCTCTGAAATAAAAATTAATGTTATAATGTAATATGTTAGTTTTGAAGGTTGCTTCAATATATCTTTGTGAAGGACAGAGAAGCCATTTTTCTATGTATGTATTTCTATTCTGAGTTTCTATGTAAGTATGTTGGGTGGAGTTATGGGTCTTACTATAAACTCAAACCATATATGCAACAGTGGGTGTTACTTTTATATTTAGAATTACTACCTTCTTGGGACACACTTTTTGCTGACATCGTCTTTACATATGGTATAAAAGACAACTATATCTACAGATCAAGCAGAGATGAGAAAAGAACATCCTTCACTCTGAAGACACGTAACATCTCTCTCTCCTTTAGATGCATGGAGTCTTTCTGTTTTGTTCTGTTCTCATATTTTTTGCTTTACTTAAAGAAAATAAACAATTTTCCTGAAGTATCGTGACAGCTGAGAAGTCTATTTTAAACAATACCCCCCTCCTCTTTTTTTTCTTCTCCTCTTTCTCTCCCTTACCCTGGGAGCTTTTCAAATCCAGGGAATTCTATAGGACGATATTGGCCAGAGGGAATTTAGTATTTTGAACGCCTTATTGCAGTAGATACCTCTGTTGGCGACAATAGGTATTTTCCCAATCCTGGAACAAGAAGCTGTCAGCCCTGTGTGCCTATTATATATTCCCCCTTTTTTATATATAAATATATCAGTTGTTTTAAGATAAGAGACATATGCTCCAAAAGAACATTCCTGTATGTTATTATACTTCTTAAAGCGTTTGTATATATATATATATATATATATATATATATATATATATATATATATATATATATATATATATATATATATATAGTCAGGTCCATAAATATTGGGACATCGACACAATTCTAATCTTTTTGGCACACCACCACAATGGATTTGAAATGAAACAAACAAGATGTGCTTTAACTGCAGACTTTCGGCTTTCATTTGAGGGTATTTACATCCAAATCAGGTGAAAGGTGTAGGAATAACAACAGTTTGTATATGTGCCTCCCACTTTTTAAGGGATAAATAGTAATGGGACAATAGGCTGCTCAGCTGTTTCATGGCCAGGTGTGTGTTATTCCCTAATTATCCCATTTACAAGGAGCAGATAAAAGGTTCAGAGTTCATTTCAAGTGTGCTATTTGCATTTGGAATCTGTTGCTGTCAACTCTCAGTATGAGATCCAAAGAGCTGTCACTTCTCAGTGAAGCAAGCCATCATTAGACTGAAAAAACAAAACAAACCCATCAGAGAGATAGCAAAAACATTAGGGGTGGCCAAATCAACTGTTTGCAACATCCGTAAAAAGAAAGGATGCACCAGTGAGCTCAGAAACCCCAAAAGAACAGGAAGACCACGGAAAACAACTGTGGTGGATGACAGAAGAATTCTTTCCCTGGTGAAGAAAACACCCTTCACAACAGTTGGCCAGATCAAGAACACTCTCCAGGAGGTAGGTGTATGTGTGTCAAAGTCAACAATCAAGAGAAGACTTCACCAGAGTGAATACAGAGGGTTCACCACAAGATTTTACATAGTCACATAGTTACATAGTTAGTGAGGTTGAAAAAAGACATCAGTCCATCCAGTTCAACCTATGATGCGTGTGTGTGTGTTTGCTTTTAACCGTACATTGTATACCCCTGTATGTTGTGGTCTTTAAGGTGTCCATCTAATAGTTTTTTGAAACTACCAATGCTCCCTGCTGATACGACTGCTTGTGGAAGAGAATTCCACATCCTTACCGCTCTTACAGTGAAGAACCCCTTACGCACTTTAAGGTTAAACCGCCTTTCCTCTAGTTTTAGTGAGTGGCCACGTGTCTTATTGTATCTCCTTTCTCTGAATAGTTTGTTCCTTATGCTCGGGTCACCAGTACAGTATTTGTACATTGATATCACATCCCCCCTCAATCGTCTTTTCTCCAGAGAGAAAAGGTTCAGTGCTTGTAGTCTTTCCTCATAGCTGATGTCCTCCATTCCCCTAATTATTTTTGTTGCCCTTCTCTGGACTTTCTCCAGTTCCAGCACATCCTTCCTGAGGACCGGTGCCCAGAACTGGACAGCATACTCCAGATGTGGCCGTACCAGAGTCTTGTAGAGTGGGAGAATAATCTCTTTATTTCTGGAGTGAATCCCCTTTTTTATACATCCCAGTATTGTGTTGGCTTTGCTTGCGGCGGCTTGGCATTGCATGCCACTGCCAAGCTTGTTGTCTACCAGTACCCCCAAGTCCTTTTCCATCCTAGACTCACCCACAGGTCCCCCCCCCCCTAGTGAGTAGCTTGCTTTCTGGTTTCTGGCCCCCATGTGCATTACTTTACATTGTTCAACATTAAACCTCATCTGCCATGTAGTTGCCCACCCCGTTATTTTGTTTAGGTCTGCATAGAAGATATTGGCATGCCTAGTTTAGTATCATCTGCAAATACTGAGATTGTACTAGATATCCCCTCCTCTAGATCATTTATGAATAAATTAAACAGGATTGGTCCCAGGACAGAACCCTGGGGGACCCCACTTTCCACACCCGCCCAATCAGAGTACTCCCCATTAATCACCACCCTCTGTACTCTCCCCTGGAGCCAGTTCTCTATCCAGGTACTCACCTTATGGTCCATACCTACCTTCCTTAGTTTGTACAGTAATCGTTTGTGGGGAACGGTGTCAAAGGCCTTTGCAAAGTCCAGATACACCACATCCACAGGCTTTCCTTTATCTAGGTGGCAGCTCACTTCATCGTAGAAGGTTAATAGATTGGTTTGGCACGAACGATTTTTCATGAATCCATGCTGATTACTACTTATAATACTGTTTTCATTACTAAAGTCTTGTATGTGGTCCCTTAACATCCCCTCCAAAAATTTGCAGACTACTGATGTTAGGCTGACCGGCCTATAGTTACCCATTGGTGAGCCTCAAAAACAGGAAGGCCAGATTAGAGTTTACCAAACAACATCTAAAAAAGCCTTCACAGTTCTGGAACAACATCCTATAGACAGATGAGACCAAGATCAACTTGTACCAGAGTGATGGGAAGAGAAGAGTACGGAGAAGGAAAGGAACTGCTCATGATCCAAAGCAAACCACCTCATCAGTGAAGCATGGTGGTGGAGGTTTCATGGCGTGGACATTTATGGCTGCCAATGGAACTGGTTCTCTTGTATTTATTGATGATATGACTGCTGACAAAAGCAGCAGGATAAATTCTGAAGTATTTCGGGCAATATTATCTGCTCATATTCAGACAAATGCTTCAGAACTCATTGGATGGTGCTTCACAGTGCAGATGGACAATGCCCCGAAGCATACTGCGAAAGCAACCAAAGAGTTTTTTAAGGGAAAGAAGTGGAATGTTATGCAATGGCCATGTCAATCACCTGACCTGAATCTGATTGAGCATGCATTTCACTTGCTGAAGACAAAACTGAAGGGAAAATGCCCCAAGAACAAGCAGGAACTTAAGACAGTTGTAGTAGAGACCTGGCAAAGCATCACCAGGGATGAAACTCAGCATCTGGTGATGTCTATGCATTCCAGACTTTAGGCTGTAATTGACTACAAAGAATTTGCAACCAAGTATTTTAAAAGTGAAAGTTTGATTTATGATTGTTAATCTGTCCCATTACTTTTGGTTCCTTAAAAAGTGGGAGGCACATATACAAACTGTTGTAATTCCTATACCGTTCACCTGATTTGGATGTAAATACCCTCAAATTTAAGCTGAAAGTCTGCAGTTAAAGCACATCTTGTTTGTTTCATTTTTAAATCCATTGTGGTGGTGTATAGAGCCAAAAATATTAGAATTGTGTTGATGTCCCTATATTTATAGACCTGACTGTATATATATATATATATATATATATATATATCCAGTTCCTTTAAAGCATGCTAAACAGCACAGTGCATGTGCTGTGTAATTTGTCCCATTCCACTGCTGGCTGGCTAATGTCAGAGGGTTATCTTAGCCTCTTCCTCCATATTCCTTACATTGGGGAAGGAGATGTCACATGACTGCAAGTCATTACTGTGAGATAATGTATTTATGATTTTTAAAAAAACAGACACATAGTACTGTAGATCTAATCAAAACAGAGCAGATGGCAATGTTTTATCATTCTGACTTTACAATCACTTTAAGGTCTGGTTCACACTTATGCGATGCGGGAAGGCTGCGAATCCGCAGCCTATTCCCGCATCGCACACGCACCCCCGGCAGTTCACACTGCCATATGCGATACGCTGGGGGTGTCAATGTAATCTTAACGACACCCCCAGTTTGATCGCATATCGCAGTGCGATCTTGCAGTTCGCACAGGATCAGATCGCACAAGTGTGAACCGCTGTGCGATCCGATCCTGATGCGGCTGCCAAAAAGGGTCCTGTGCGAGTTTGCTGCGGGTGCGTATTTAGCCATACAAAGTGTATGGCTAAACTCGCACCGCACAGCCGATCGCATGTAATGAACATTACATGCGAACCCCGCACTCGCACAAGTGTGAACCGGGGCTAAGTTAGAGACCTTCAACTCATTGTTTTGGTTTCTCTATTCCTGTTCTATCATTATATACACCTTATGTAAATGTAACTCATATGTTTGAGATGAAAGGTTATTGGGGCGAACGCTCACAGTTTACCCGATGTAGCCTTCTCTGACTACTGGATGATGGTAAAATTGATTCTGTAGTTGCTGTTTATTCTCAATAAAAATGTGTTCGGATTAAAAAAAAAGAAAAATGTCAGCAGATTTTTCCTGGTCTTATTTACACTTGTTTGTGTTGTTTCTCTGTGCCATTTCAAAGCTAAGGAATAAAGAAATGCAGAAAGATGGGATGGTAAAAAAAAAAAAAAAAGGTTGTATACTTAGGTTAAAAAGGATAAGCCTATTGAAAAAGAAAATATACCTAATACAAATATAATATACATATCAAATTATACAAATATACAATACATATCTGAAAGTTGCCCTTGTTTGGCCACATGCAAGGGGCCATAAATTCATATTTAACAGAATCACTGAAAATAAAAAAGAAGGAGAAAAAGATGTGAACCTTACTGTTGCCAATTCATCAAACTTCCCAAACAGTTCATTTAACAGCTTTACCAGCTCTTGTGCTGTACACTGGGATGCCAAGCTTGTGAAACCAACAATATCTGCAAATAAAATGCTGGAATAAAAAAAAAAAGTATTTAGAAAGTCTAAATCATATGCTTATAAACTATTGAATTTTTATATTTAATCTTTAAATGTTTATTTAGACATACAGTAATAATAATATAAATATAATATATATAAATATAAGGTACAAAGTAAGCATTTATAAATTTCAGATTTAAATTCAAACCTTGAGCAATGTCATCAACAAATTCTCAATTACATTTATAAATTATACATACCAGACCAGAAAGCAGGATTGTGAAAGCATTGATGATTGAGCATTAGGAAAATATTTTGCCATTTTGTTTTAGTTCTATGTATTTAATGTATAATCTCATAACTGTTCTGAATATAGAATGTTTTTTTTATTGGTCTTTAAATGATGAGTCCCTGAGATATTGCCAGCTGAGTAGAACAACAGGTAAGCAATTATGCCCACAAACAACCTGTGTTAATTAGAAGCAGAATCCCATATACTGTATGTTGAGATTTTTGTAGAATGATAACCCCATACATGTTACGATTTTAGTGCAATGTTAACATAAAAGGTTGTATAGTTTATTTTCATTGTGTAAATGGCCTGAAATGGAACTCTAGGATTGTGACAGACAACAATCTCTGATCCACACCTGATGATTTAATTGATAAACTATTATTCCATGACTCCCAACTGGTGGAAATTCCATACAACACTGGTTGGTGGAAGGGTCTCACATGTTGCTTATGTCACAAGACTGTGATGTGGACATAATGCTTAATGCTGGGTGCACATGAGCTGAAAATCAGCCAAAAATGGTTAGTTCAGTAGGAACGGGTCGACTTTCGCCCCATGTGCACAGCTCCTTGTCCGATAGAAGCCGGTCTCACAATTGGCTTCTGTCAAACAAGCATGCTGGAAAACCAGAATAAAATCAGTGCTCACAGCCAATGACTGCAAGCCCCGATCACTGTGTTCTGGCAGGAGGGGCAGTCCCCCTGTCAGAACACAGTACCTCAGCGGGGAAGACCGCTGCACTAACATCGGATGTGTTAGTACTGCAATCTTTACGTTTTTTTTTTCTTTCGCTCAGCCCACAGGGTTGAACAGAAAAAAAAAAAAAAACTTCCCTTGTGTACGCAGCTTGAGATTAAGGTTTCCTAAATTTCCCATAATCAATCAAATTTGTGTTAATGAAAAAGACCACCTTCAGGTAGGAGACAAAGAAGTATCAAACAATCTTCCCCAGGTGGATCTAAAACAAATCCACTATGGCTGGGTGCTGGTCAAGTTTGTCTTAGTGGCAGATAAGTACAGTACCAAAAATATGAAAGTTTCACCACACAACCAGAGCCTTTGAAAAATAAACTTCAAAAAGTGTTTGTAAGCAGGAACAGCATAAAACCTGTATCTTGTGCAGTTTGATGAACTAAGAAAGAAGTTGTTGAAAGCATACATATTTGTTTTGTTTCAGTTAGGTAATGCACACCACATTTTATTTCAATTGATAGAATTAAACTTTGGGATGTCAATTTGAAGTAAAAAAATAAAATAAAATAAACCATAGAAAAACATGAAGACTAAAAATTAAGAAAAGCAAAAAAAAAAAAAAAACTAGCTTGTGTTAGTTTGCTACATAAGGGGTCAATTCACTAAGAGTTAAATAACACCTCATGAAATGGGGTAAAATACTGCATGCGGTAACAATTGTGCAAGTATTTAATTCAATGCGGTGTTTGTTCGATTTAGCGGTAATTACCGCATTATTTAAAGCGGTAATTTACCGCATTAAGCTGGTTGCTAAGAAGCAGGCCAGGAAGCTGGTCGCTGAATCCTTCACAACGGATGACTCATTAGCTATCAGCGGGTTCCCCACTGACAGTTGAATGAAAAAAATAAAATTCAAACAATTAAAAATGATTAAAAAAAAACACGGTGTGGGACACCCCCCCCCCACGCCAAAATGTAAAAATAAATGGCGTGGGGTGCCCCCCCAAAACCCATACCAGACCTTTCTCTGCGCATTCTGCGCATGCAGCTTGGCAGGTCAGGATATGACAGTGTATTCTGGGTCAGTGATGTCACAAGGGGGTGGGACCACCAGGTGACGTAGACAGGTTTCCCCGCCCCTTGTCAAGCGGCCTGCAGTAGGCGACCAGCCTTCATAGATGACGGGAGCATTTTTTTTTTCTTTTTTGGATCAGCGGTGCATAGGCGGTATGATTGATGATAAATTTACATCGGGGGACATGTTTTTTTTTATTTTTTAAATAAATAATTGTCAAAAATTATTAAATTATTAGAATTACCTTTTGACACTTTTTTGATGAATGGGTATGGGTACTATGTACCCTATACTCATTTACTTAAGGGGGACCCCCTTGTTAAAGGGGGCTTCCAGATTCCAAAGAGCTTCCTGCCCACAGACCCCAACAACTACAGTTGTGGGATGAGGCCCTTGCCCCCCAGCAACATGGAGACAAAGTGCAGAGCCACCCCCCATGTTTGAGGGCATGTGGCCTGGTATGGTTCAGAAGGGAGGGGACGCTCGTTCTCCCCCCCCCCTTCCTGACCTGCCAGATAGAAGTCTGGTATGAATTTTGAGGGGGATCCAACACTGTCTTTTTTTTTTTAATCTTGGCGTGGGGTTTCCCTAAAAATCCATATTAAACCCGAAGGGCCTTGTATTGATGGGGAGGGGGGGGGGGGACCCTATGCTTTTTTTCTCCATCATTTTAAGCTGTCAGCTGATGAGTCATCCATTGTTAAGGACGCGGCAGCCAGCTTCCTGACCCCACGCTGTTTTTTGACAAATACCGCCAGCAAAATCCAGGTGGTAAATATCGCATGGTTTTTACTTTCTGATCCATTTGTGAATTGGACTTAAAAGCCTTTTTAATATTTACAAGCAAATTATTTTGCTTTTGCAGTAAATATCCTATAGTTGTTATTTTAACTTTTTTTTTATGAATTGGACTTAATTTACCGCATGCAATAATTTATACAAATTATTCAAATGACCATGTTATCGCATGCGGTAAATGTTAGTGCATTGACCCCATTATCTGGTGTAAAGGGAATTAAATTATTGGCAGCATTCTCCGTAAATGTTCTGATTAAATTGGCAAAGTTGTTTGAAAAATAGTTTTTATAGGGCAACACCAGCAGTTGAAAAATAGCAAAAAGATTAGAAGAATAGCCAAAACCTACAACATAAATAAGTAAATGTGTTAAAAGTATATTTGATTGAAAAATGGTAAAACAACAATTTTGACCCCCATTATCAAATAAATCATTTTCATTTACATTTAAAATGAAAGAAAAATCACCTATTCTCTCTATATGAGGAATTTGGACATTCCATCCCAAGACATATACACTGGACCCTACTAACTTCAAGCTGACTTGCAACATGCCAGGTACAGATACAAAATGTTCATTCAGAGATCAACTTGCCACTATGTAGTGCCAGAGAAAAAAGATTCTTCTTTGTCAATAATTTGTATTAAACATTTACTCAAACATGCCATAATAGAACAATAAAGATGATTACATAAACATGATTTATTGTATTTTATGGGGGGGTGGGGGGGAATACTGCCCTTCAGGGGTGATAGGTGCGATTCAGTATAGTTCAAAAGTATATATTGCAGATTCAGAAGCTTATAGGCGTTAAATAAATTAATAAATAAATAAATAGATATTAAACGGAGGAAAAAGAAAATGTGCAATATTAGACCTTCAGTGTAAACAACTCTTCCAAGTGCAGATGCAATCCAATTGCATTGGAAGATTCGCAATATTGCACAATCTCACTACTCATTGATAATATATGCACTTTATATTTAATATTTATGTTGTATCACACTAAAGTCACTTTTAATTTTATATCAATTGCTGAATAGTTATTTAAACTTGCACATTACTGATTTCCGTTAATTTTTAATGATTTAATGTGTTCACTGAAGGTCTAATATTGCACATTTTTTTTCCTCTGTTTAATATCAATTTATTTATTTATTAATTTATTTAACACATATAAGCCTCTGAATTGGCAATATATATACTTTTGAACTATACTGAATCGCACCTATCACCCCTGAAGCACTGTATCCCCCCCATCAATTACTAAGCAAAATGTTTAAGGTAACAGTTATTATACGAGCAGCATCAGGGGTAGAATTATATTTAATTTTCCCACAACAGAGCAAGAATCATTCTAGCAAAATTTTTCTATCATACATCAATATACAATCTTAGATTATCACTGTCTTGATATAGGTATTATAACATCAGAGGCACCCTGGATATCAAAACCAGCTTGTGAGTATATATTAGAGAGTTATATGAGGGGAAAAACAATAAAAGAAAGAAGAATGAAGAGAAAATAAAAGCAATTTTAGGTCGGGTTGACCACCCCACAATTTTTCCTGCCAAGCAAACATATATAATAATCACAGTGTCTCTTACAGAGCTTTTGCCTAAAAAGCAAAAATTCTGGAAAATGTATCATTAACCCTTACTCACAAATATTGGTTTATCACTTCCTAGTATAATTTCTATTCAATAGTAATTAAAGAGGTTTTCCATGAAAGACCTACTGTAACTAAATAAACAAGCGTTTGCATTTTGTTTACTTTGTACTTTTGGACCTTGGTCCGTAAAAACCTTAAAAAAAATTAAAGTAAAATAAAAAAATAAATAAGCTCAGAGTCCACTTCAGGGATGTTTAGGATTTGCTTAATAGTTATTTGCGGGGATTGAGGGATGGTTTTTTTATGCGATTGTGCTTTTACAGAAAAATATTATAATTTAGAACTATGATGCCACCAGACAAAAATAAGGTAAGAGCAGTTAATGGAAGTTAGCCATTCTGGAATCAAGTAACAGTGAGAAAATGCTTTGATGTTTTATTCACTAAGCCCCCCTCTCAGTACAGACCCTTCAGTAAGCCCCCCTCCCAGTACAGACCCCTCAGTAAGCCCCCTCCCAGTACAGACCCCTCAGTAAGCCCCCCTCCCAGTACAGACCCCTCAGTAAGCCCTCCTCCCAGTACAGACCCCTCAGTAAGCCCCCCTCTCAGTACAGACCCCTCAGTAAGCCCCCCTCTCAGTACAGACCCCTCAGTAAGCCCCCTCCCAGTACAGACCCCTCAGTAAGCCCCCTCCCAGTACAGACCCCTCAGTAAGCCCCCCTCCCAGTACAGACCCCTCAGTAAGCCCCCCTCCCAGGACAGACCCCTCAGTAAGCCCCCTCCCAGTACAGACCCCTCAGTAAGCCCTCCCACCTAGTACAGACCACTTAGTAAGCCCCCCTCCCAGTGCAGACCCCTCAGGCTCACCTGCGATCACATGCTGCTGCTGGAGTGGCACGTGACATCTCGTCTGTGTGGGACAGTGGGAGGGATCATCGGCGTCGGCGACAGTCTGCAGCCACAGAGAGTCAGCTCAGTTGAAGCACCGCCGTGCAGGCGCAGCCGCAGCCGCAGACACCCCGGGAGGTCATGCCGCTCACAGCGGCTGACATAGAAGAGACGGACACTCTGGACTGGAGCGCAGCGGGGAGCGGGGCATGGGGCAGTGCAGCCTGCAGCGGCCCCAATCAATGCAGCGGCCAGGCCGGCAATGCTTACAGCGGCGCTGCGGGCCAGCCGTATCTTAAAGCGGCCCCAGGGCCAGCAGCCCACCGGGAAATTTCCCAGTAGGCCAGTCCGGCCCTGCGAGCAGGGGGCGTGTAACGTCATGTGTGACGCGTCGACGCCTTTCACGCACGTCGACGTATTTCTGTAGTCGACGTAATCGATTACGTCGACGCATTGTTGCAGCACTACGATATTTACCACAAACTGCAGCCGCATTTTATTGTAGATTGTCTTCAGTGGTGCATATTGGAAGGCTGAATATTGTATAACTGTAATGCACCAGTATTGTGCACATTTCATCTTTTATAAAATAAATGTATAGTTTTACAGAAAGCACTAAAATGGTTTTAAAATGTATTTGTCTTTGAGTACTGTCTTGTGAATTTGTGAGATTTTCATAGATAGTCTAATGGAACCATGAAGAGCTGCTAGTGGTGATGGTGTGTGAATCATGTAGTGTTATACATAGAAGATAAACTGTGAAGCACAGACTTGGAAGTATTTTGGACTGATTAATACACATGGGACATTTATTTACTTTACTATTACATTTTATTTAGCATTTCTTGATGTATGATTTAAAAAGGATCTCTATGCAAGAATTAATCATTTTGTTAAAAATGGGATTTTTGACTTACCGTAAAATCTATTTCTGAGTTCATTGATGGACACAGCTCTCCAGGATTCTGAACCATTGGGTTATTTTGCCCCCCACAGGAGTAGGACACTAGGCAGAAAAAAAAATTGTCTTTGTCTATTGGCAGTCCTAGGTGGTATACTCCCCCTCTCTGCTATAGGTTTTCAGTTTTGTAACAAGTAGTGTCAGAAGTAATAAAACTCCATAGATGGGTGGGTGCTGTGTCCATTAATGAACTCAGAGAAATGGATTTTACGATCAAAAAATCAAAAATCCAATTTTCTCTTTCATTTATTGACAGACACAGCTCTCCAGGATTCTGAACCATTGGGACATCCCCAAGCAGTGCCAAACATGAGGGGTGGGACAACAAAAAAATCCCAAGGCTAACTCAATACTTTAAAAATATAAAATATTCAGCGCTCAACGTTATAGTGGGAAAAATTTGGCTGACTAGCAGCTGGACACTCAATGGCAATTACATAAAACCTCCTAAAGACATATATAAATCCTGAGTTTTAAACATTACATAGTAATGGATATATACATGGTAACATATGAGTCTATTATACTGCAAAGTCCTGAAAAGTGCAAGATGATATAGCCAAGGGAAGAAAAAGTCCTTCTTTATAGGTGATGGAAATCGAGATCCCAACAAGGTGGCATATACTCCACAATGGTGTGTAATTAGGTGCTCATATCATCCCACCACCTGACATTCTCTGCCTCTCACCTCATATCATAGACCCTACAGGGCCAATCAGCATAAAGTACCCAGACCAATCAGCAATATGCATCCAGACCACTTTCCACAGATAACATACGCGGGGCCAGCTAGCAGTATCCAGACCTCAGTTTATTTATAGACTCCTCACCCGATGCAGATGGTCATTCTGGGGATCAATAGAGATAGTTTACTCAACAAAGTGAAATCTGAAGGAGGGGACACTGAATTCTGTATAATTTTAGATTATAACATCCAAAATAGTGAGTAGCGAGTGTGGCCTTCAGTACATCGGACGAACATCTCAACTTCATGTACGTGTAGGAGAGCATGTTAATAATATCAGAAAGGGTTTAGTGACCCATAGTGTCTCCAGGCATTTTAGGAACCACCACCAGAGAAATCCGAGCAGATTAAAATTTTGGGGCATAGAGAAGGTGAACCATCATTGGAGGGGCGGAAACTTTATTCACCAACTTAGTAGCAGAGAGTCCTTTTGGATTTATGAGGCTAAAGTAATGGTTCCATTAGGACTCAATGTAGACTTTGACCTGAATTGCTTCATTTCAGATAGATAATTATCATCATATTTTTTTTTTTTTGTGTATAATCAATTTTTATTGAAAATAAAAGTGCAATAACAATCGACAAAAATACAAGAACAAAAGTATACAGGATGGATGGGCAGAGCACTGGCACAAGCATATAGAAAAAAAAAGGACACAACATAACATCGAGGCGACTCGCCTCAAACCCCAGCTCACATCAGAGGAGCTGCTGAGTGGGATCGAAGACCCTCGGCCGGGGTCCGGCCGCTAAGTAACCAAAAAACTGACGGGGCCGGGGCTCTCCCAGGCCTGGGCATTCGGCCCCAGGTGGCCCAACCCCAAACCCCGGAGGGGGCAGGGGAAGAGAGAGCCCGGACCACCAAACCAATCTACACACTATGGCCCACCACTCCAGCATCGAGGAACCCCATCCAGAGCATCAGAGAAGGGGGGGGAGGAGGCTTCGCCAGTCAGAAACAAAGAAAAAAGAAAGAGAGAGAAGAAAAAAGGAAGGAGAGAAAAGAAAGGAGAAAAAAAAAAAAAAAAGGGGGGGAAGGGGGGGAGAGGGAGGGGGAGAAAGGGAACAGGGAGGTCCACGCCTGGCGCCCACAACTCACACCACCGTCAGGGTGAGAAATGTAGCTAGGTAGTAGGAACCTTCGAGGCCTGTTGGACTCGTCGGCGGGAACTCAGGATCGGCCAGCGCCAAGAGGGCCACGTCCAGACTGGAGGACACAGGAAAAGAATTCGGGGCGTAAAAACGCCACTGGGACCAGGCAGCATCAAATTGTTCCTTAGCACCCCTACAAGTCGCCAGCCACTCCTCAGCCTCCATAATCTCCTTCACCTTACGAAGCCAGTCTGCTTCACTAGGGACCCTGGAGGTCTTCCAATGGATCGGGATAAGGCGCTTAGCCGCATTGAGCAAATGTGGAAGAGCGCTTCGTTTGTATTTCGGAATGGGCACCAGAGGGGCATGCAGGAGAAAAAGACCCGGGGAGTCCGGCAGGTCCACACCGGTGCCAGCCCGAATGTGTTGCCGAACCATATCCCAGAACGGGCGGAGCAAGGGGCACGACCACCAAACGTGGAGGAGCGTCCCCCTCTGCCCACAGCCCCTCCAGCAGCCATCCGAAACCCCTGGGCAAAACCTGGCCAGAGTGGCTGGGACCCTATACCACCTAGTAAGCAGTTTGTAGTTATTCTCTTGCGTTTTTGAGTCTACCGAGCTAGAATGGGTCATGCGGTACATTCTATGGAGTTGTTCGGGGGAGAGCTCCAGGTCCAAGTCCCTCTCCCATGCCCGGATGAAGTAAGGCTTTGAGGGGGGCCTGGCCGACTCCAACAACTTATACAGAAAGGAAATTAGATGCGGCTGGGGGTCACGGGCCGCCCATAGACGCTCAAAGCCAGTAAGCTCGGTCCTGATCTGCGCCCGCTGACAAAGCGAGGCCACAAAATGGGACAGCTGTCGGTGCCTCCAGAAATCAAATGGAAAGCTCCCATAGCGATCACGCAGTGTCCCCAGGGGGACCAACTGCCCATCCGACCAGAAACGAGCCAAGCTGACCTCACCGTCGCTGGCCCAGGAGCCCAGAAACGATAGCCGCTCACCCGGGGAGAACCAAGGAAATCCCCCCACCGGAGCCAGCGGAGAAGTGGAAGGGGCCAGAGCCAAGGCCCCATTCAACCTATCCCACACCCGAAGCGAGTGGGTCGTCAGGGGGGATGCCCAATGCGACAATCCCCTGTCCTCCGCTGGCACCCACGGGGCGTATGCCAAGTTTCTGCAGGCCACCGTTTTCTCTAAGGAGACCCACAGTTTAGTGGAGGTCTGAAACCGCCAATCCAACAGGCGTTGGAGAGCCACAGCTCTATAATATTGCAAAATGTTAGGCAGGCCGAGGCCCCCCTCTCTTTTGGTCCTCTGCAACAAAGCAACAGCTATCCGAGGTCTCTTGCCCCCCCAAACAAAGTTAATAAACAAGCTCTTCAATTCGGCGAAGAAGCGCCGGGGAAGCGGCACAGGGAGCATCTGCAGGAGAAATAACACTCTAGGGAGAACCGCCATCTTAAGGATATTAGTGCGGCCGACCCACGTAAAGAAGGATTTATTCCAGGACTCGAGATCTCCACGAATCCGCCGTAACAAGGGGACGTAGTTAGAAGCGTATAGGGAGTCCAGGGAGGGGGTGAGATGGACACCCAAATATTTCATGGTGGATACCGTCCACGAAAACGGGAAGGAGGACCGTAACGCCGACGCCATAGACGGGGGCATAGAGATGGGTAGGATCTCTGACTTAGAATAGTTTACCTGAAAGTTGGACACTTTACCATACTCCGAGAGTTCCGCCATCAGATTGGGCAGCGAGGTGACCGGGTCCGTCACGTGGAACAGGACATCGTCCGCGTAAGCGGAAAGCTTATGCTCCGAAGAGCCCACCGTGACCCCCTTAATGTTCACATTCGCCCGCACCCTGCAAAGCAAAGGCTCCAGGGCCAGGGCAAATAGCAGGGGCGACAAGGGGCAGCCCTGTCGCGTGCCATTTCGGATGGGGAACGGCTCGGAGAGGTTGCCATTGACCCTAACCTGGGCCACTGGGGATTGATACAAGGCAGAGATCCAACTCAGCATACGGGGACCTATATCCAATCGCTGTAGGACGGCCGTGAGAAAGCTCCAATCCACTCGATCGAAAGCCTTCTCCGCATCCGTCGACAGCAGTAGATAGGGGGGCTGGGGAGACCGGGTGCGGACCCAGTGAATAAGATGGAGGGCGCGGACAGAGTTGTCCCTCGCCTCCCGCCCCAGCACAAACCCTGTTTGATCCGGGTGCACGATGTCGGGAATCAGAGACTTCATCCTATTCGCCAGGACCTTGGCAAAAAGCTTCAGGTCCGTGTTCAAAAGCGAGATGGGGCGGTAATTTTGGGGTACAGTGTGATCCCGGCCGTCCTTGGGTAAGACCGTAATGTGCGCCAAGGACATGTCCCGAGGAAGGCTACCCCCCTCAGCCAGTTTGTTGAAAAAGGCGCACATGTGCTTGTGGAGTAGGGGGAAATATCTGATATAATACGCTTTGGTGAAGCCGTCCGGACCGGGAGCCTTCCCGTCCGGAAGAGACCGCACCGTGGTTAGTAACTCGTCTACCGTGATGGGGGCCTCCAAGACCTCACGTTGGGCCGAGGAAACACCCGGCAAACCCACGGACGACAGGTATTCATCTATCTTCCGGCGCCTACGCGCCAAAGATGACGCATCCCCGCCAGGAGAGAGGTCATACAGGGCCGCATAGTAGTCCCGAAACATCGACGCCATTCTAGAGCTGTGAAAGACCGGGGTGCCCGTCGGTGTGTGCAGCTTGGCGACATGGACCGAGAGCCGGCGCTTCCGGAGCGCTCTGGCCAACATCCTGCCGCATTTGTTACCGAACTCGTAGTACCGATGTGCCATGTACCTAAGCCGACGGGTAATCTGGCGATCCAACAGTTTTGCAAAAGTGGCACGGAGCTCAGTCAGTTCCGCCAGAGCTGCAGGGTCAGAGGTGCGCTTGTGGGACAGTTCCGCACGCTGCAAAGCAGAGAGGACCCGCTGAAAGTCCAGCTGCCTTTCCTTCTTAAGCTTGGAACCCCAGGCAATGAGGGAACCCCGGACCACGGCCTTGTGCCCTTCCCACACCATGCCTTTGCTAACTTCCCCTAATGCGTTTTCGGAAAAATAGTGGGCGAGCGTCTCCTCGACCCCCGAGGAGACCCGAGGGTCATCCAGTAGGTTCTCATTGAGTTTCCAGGACCAGGGCTTCGCGGATACCGGGGCCAGAGCTATGCGCAAGGTAATGGGGGCGTGGTCAGAGATCGTGATCTGCTCAACCGTGGAGTCCAGGAGCGAGTCTAAGGCACCCTGATCGACAAACAGCAAGTCGATCCGGGTGTAGACGTCGTGGACAGTGGAATAGTAGCTATAATCGCGAGCGGAGGCGTTGAGCACACGCCAGCTATCGACCAATGCGTGCTCCTGGAAGGATTTGCGAAAGTGCCGTAAGAAAGCGTAGGAATGCGCCGAGCGGCCCGCCGACACGTCCAACGACGGGTCCGGGGACACGTTAAAGTCCCCCCCAAGGACCAGACGACCCTCGCGAAAACCAGACAATAGCTCCAGCACCCTATCAATAAAGGAAATATGCTGGGTGTTAGGGGCATACAACGTAGCAAAGGTGTAAGTCTGGCCCCCGATGGTTCCCTTAAGAAACACAAAACGGCCCTGTGGGTCGGTCAGGTGAGCGGTCGGCTGAAAGGGGCAGGTCTTGTGGATTGCAATAGCCGTACCCCGAGATTTAGGTACCGGGGAGTGGCTCAAGAACCACTGGGGGTACAGGTGGGTCGGGAGTTTGGGGGCAGATGCGGCCGTGAAATGAGTCTCCTGCAGAAAAACCACCTGCGCCTTTAGTCGCTTCAGTTCCAGCCACAGACGGCTGCGTTTGTTGGGGGAGCAGAGACCACGAACATTGTAGGACACTACCTTAACCTCAGCCATGATGTCAGACGCATGATCACCAGGGGCGCTGCTGCAGACACAGGGAGCCAGGCGCGGAAAAACCGGAACCTAGGGGAGAGGAAGAAAAAAAAGGGGGAGGGGGATGGAGAGGAAAAAAGGGAGAGGAAAGGGAAGCTGAGAGAGACAGTTATAGAACCAAAAAAAGGAAAAAACCATGAACAAATAAACATACATTCAATGAACAACAAGGCCATGAAAAACACGGCCACCTGGGCAGTACGCCAGGCGATGGGGTCGGAGGAGGGCGCGGAGCCCACCCCCAGGCCCATGTCCAGTAACATGGCTGCCCCCTGCGGACCCCCCACTGGGGGGGGGGGGCGCCGGAGCCAGCCATGGTGCCCAAAATAGGGCACACTCCCATGGCCCCATAGGGACAGGGATATGGCCTACAGGAGAAGTGCAGTCAGACACGAGGAGCAGGAGCCTGTACAGCCCCCGCAAAAACAGTGCAAAAAATAAACCGGGAATCAAGAAACGAATAACGAACCCCACAATGGAAAATAAACCCCCCCACCCCCTCCCCCAAGAAAACCAATTCCAGCAGCAGTCACAGGAAAGCCTCAGGAGGAGGCCCACCCAAACGAGAGGCAGAGAGGGGAGCGGGGGCAGACAGTCACTAGGATGGGGGAAATTGCTTGGTGCCTCGGGCCAAGAAGTGGGGTGGGACTTTTACGGGCAAGTGAGTTTACACACAATTTATAAAAGATAATCAAAAATATTTATTTATGTACAATGTTAGGATACAATTATTTATACTTATATCCAGTGCATAGGTGTTTGGGTTATAGACCCAAAGTGTGTTTAGAGGAAGGTAAAGTTTTGGAAAATATCCGTGACATAGGTGAAAAGGGTGACTTTTGTTTTTGGACGTTGTTCTCTGTTTTTTCCAGGCTTGTTGCTTGGAAAAATCTGTTCACAGAGATCCAACTATAGGTCCAAAGCGTGTTTATCCAACGCGTTTTGGCTACTGGGTAGCCTTTTTCAAGGATTTTGTGGTTATCTGTGGAGATAGTGATAAATATTATTTTTGTCTTTTATGTATATTTATTGGTATATTTATTGTTTATTTGTTAGTATATACATACTTTCTCTGTCTATTCTTGCGAGCCTCTTTGTGTCTGGACGAGTTCGCAGCAGGAACCACTATGGTGCAGCCTGAGGAATATATATATGTATACATTATGTATAATGTATTTAGTAAGTTTCTAGGTTTGTATAGGTTTGAATTATGTGTCTGACAACTTACTATTTGGTTGTCTTCCAATGTTCTTACGGTTATTGAGTGCAGGGATTGGTATCCTATTCTTTTGCTGAATGGATCTAAGGATACATGTATATAATATCAATGATTGTGTCGGGTATAGGAGTAGGTTTTAGTTGGTTTCTAAGGTGAGGTACTTACAATCAAAATAGCCTGTTTCACCTTAATATGGATATTCTGGATGTTTTTTCTTTGGTGTAAGGTACTGAAAAATATTCCCAGATCTTTTGTAAGAATACTTGTATATATATACATACGTATTTGTACATGCATATATACAGGCATAAGCATATAGGCTTACTCTTATGTAGTAGATACGTAATCAAGGGGCGAAAAAGCCTTTGTCCTCCCGCACAATCATTGAAAAAATAGTAGTCATAGGTATTCAGTCTTGATAGACTTTCTGTTATAAATAGAGTACATAAGGTCCGGTGAGCTTGTAAGTGCAAGTTTATTTATGGGTGACTTGTGATATTTACAGTGGATGGTGTATCATCCTTTGGAAAACTTACTGTTTTAGGTGGTTTGTTCCTCGTGCTGCCGTTCTGTCTTCTCCAGTCCCTTCAGTGTGAAGGAGTAGTGGAGAGACGCTGGTTCCCCGGCCTTATAAAGCCTGTCGCGCAGGCGCCGTAGGTCCCGCACGTACTAGGCTTCTTACGCAATAGACGCGATCTCCGGTTGCTGCGCATGCGCCCGAGGGTGCGCGCGCATCCGGTGGTCTGTCTTCGCGTATTGGCCGCCGACACGGAGGGGAGGAACCAAGATCTCCGGAGGGTGGGATCTTGTTGAGGGAGATGGTTTGTCCCAGAGTTCCATCTTAACCCCTGGCTATCCAGGGGTTTACCGTGCCGGGTGCGATTTGACCAGGCAGGTGGGAGGCTCAAAGTGGTGACAGAGTACAATTATATGGTCAAGAAGGAATCATAAATAATCATATTTATACAAAAATAATAATAGATAATATAGTCAAACGATCTTCAGTTTAGTTTTAACAGCAGTTTCAAAAATATATTCATAATCTGGTTTGTATGGGGGGCGATCAGACTTGGGGTGTATTCTGGGAAGAGAATGAGAGGGGTAGGGGGAGGGGGAAGGGGGGGGAAGAAAAAGGAGAGGGGGTTTGTTGTTATTGTATTTTAGCGACAATTAAAAGTTCAATATTCCTATCTATATTTCCTTTGGTTTATGGGGGGATAAAAACGTTTGCAATTATGGTATCCTGTAAGGTGGATATCACATTGTTTTTTCATTAGGGGAGCTATATACAAGAATTTTTGTGAGTGGATGAAAAAATAATGAGATGAATGAAAAAATGGTTTTCATTTGGGTTGTAAAGTTTTTGGTGAATAGATGGTTGTAATATCCTGTAGGGTAGATATCACATTTGTTTTCTCATCCGGGGAGCTATGTACAAGGATTTTTATGAATGGATGGAAGTGATTTCTGTTTTTTATATAAGATATTACATTCAATCTGTTTTTCCCAATGAGAAACCTTCCAGGAAGGGACGGAAGCTTTCAATCTCGTTAAGGCCTGGTGGTTTAGTTGCCTTTAGGCGTTGTATCCATCTTGTTTCCATTTGGAGGAGTCTTTTGTTCCAGTCTCCCCCTCTGTGTGGAATGTGTATCCTCTCGAGTGCAATAAATGTCACTTTTGGCATTTTGTAGCCATGTTGGTATACCACATGTCTCCCCAGGGGGAGGTAAGGATTACATAACTCCATACTGTTTATGTGTTTATTTATTCTCTTCCCCATCTCTTGTTTAGTTTTCCCTATGTAGTACGATCCACATTCGCAGCGCATGAGGTATACTACTCCTCTAGTTCTACAGTTTACAAAGTGTTTAGGCTTGAATTCTTCACCGTTAGGGAGTATTGTGTCAATACATTTTTGAATCACATTACACTGGGCACAACTTCCACAAGGGAATGTTCCTTTGGCTTTGCAAGGGTCTTTCCTGCTTCCCTCTTTGTATTCACTATGTGTGAAGTTCTGTTGTAGAGAACCTGCTTTTCGGTATGTGATTTTTGGAGTATCAGGGATGAGATGTTTTAGATGTTTTAGTGTTGGGTCTTCTTTAAGTATGGACCAGTGTTTTTGTAATATTCTTTTGATCTTTGGATATTCGTTAGTATATCTCATTATGATCCGTGTGTTATCACTTTCCTTCGTGGTATCTCTTTTTTTCTTTTTGAATAGAATTTGTTGTCTTGGTAGTATGTTGGCTTTGTTATAGGCTTTTCTGAGGCCACTTTTTGTGTATCCCCTTTCAATGAGTCTTTCAGTTAGGAGTCTTGCTTCGTGTTGAAAGTCTTTGTCCACAGTACAATTTCTTTTAAGTCTAAGATATTGGCTATATGGGATAGCTCTTTTGAGTGGGGTAGGGTGAAAGCTGGAGGCGTGTAAGATCGTATTTCCTGCAGTATCTTTCCTGTAAAGTGTTGTCTGTATTTGGCCAATTTCATCCTTCATTATCCAAGTGTCAAGAAATGCTACTTTTGTGTTACTGTAATTTAATGTAAAGAACATATTATGACTGTTGGTATTCATCTTTTTTAGGCATCCTTCTATTAGTTCTTCTGGTCCATCCCAGGCGATCAGAATATCGTCCAGATATCTTTGCCATAATATTATATGGTCAGTGTACATGTAGTTTTCTTCGTTGTTTAGGAATTCCCTTTCCCAGTCTCCTAAGTAGATATTGGCGTAGGATGGGGGACAACTTGTGCCCATCGCTACGCCACATGTCTGCAGGTAGTAGTTACCATCAAAGGTGAAGAAATTGTGGTTGAGGATATATTCCAGCATCTGAATGATGAAGTCATTGAACTTGGATTCGTGGTCGCTTCTTTGGCTGAGTGTTCTTTTGATGATATCTATTCCTTTTTTGTGCGGGATATTATTATACAGCGATTCTACGTCGACTGTAATAAGGAATGCTGTTTCGGGTATGGTCATATCTTCCAAGATTTGAAGGAGGTGTATCGTGTCTTTTGTATAGGAGGGTAGGTTGGTGACGTATGGTTTTAGGTGTGTGTCTATTACCTGGCTTGTAGTCTCGGTGATGTTTCCATTTCCTGAGACTATGGGTCTGCCAGGTGGATTTAGTTTGTCTTTGTGCACCTTTGGGAGTGTCCATATCTTCTTATGGTCTTTTCTTTTTGGTGGTAATACCCTGGTTTCATTGGAGTTATTCGTATTGGAGTCACTTGCCCTGGAGTTCACTGCAGGTTCCGTGAAGCTCATCATCCCTATAGGCTCATTTACCATCCCCTTAGGGTAAGAGGCAAATTCTACTGGTGAAGGCTGGCGTCCTGTCATACTTGACTCTCTTGCTCTATTTGGCTCAATCTGATTTCTATCTGGTAAGAGGCGAGTGTTATTGGTGGTGGTTATCTACATAGAAGACACCCATAGGATTTTCTATTCACATTGGCAAACATATCTTTACACTGTGGTAAGAGGCGACTCCGGCTGTCACAGGATTGCACTTATATGATTGCATGTTTTTCAGTTATCTTTGGTAAGGGGTACCTTAGGTGTCCCTATCAGAGCATTCTTCTTTTTCTTTTTTCCATACACTGGTGGAGTTCACACTATTCATCCAGTTGTTAGTCACCCATTTTGGTGTATTATTTTTTTCATCTGTTTTTGTTGGGTTTTATGCTATTGAGTTTTTATTTTTCCTCCAATTTTTTGAGTCTACGCGAGAGATTGGTTCCAGTCTACTATCAAAGAGACGAGATTAGCTTCTGAGAACCTGCCTTTTGATTTACCAGCTCTGGTAAGCGTATACCCATAGGGAGCCTGTTTGGATACTATGTTCCTGATTTATATGGACTTTATGGACTTTATTTTCCATTATTCAAGTTAGCGCGACTTTTTATAGAAATATTGCTTGGGGTGTGGTCACACTTGAAGTTGCTGCTGTTCTCCTGTACCATTAGCGCGGTTATTACTTTTTATCTACTGATGAAGTCATTGAACTTGGATTCGTGGTCGCTTCTTTGGCTGAGTGTTCTTTTGATGATATCTATTCCTTTTTTGTGCGGGATATTATTATACAGCGATTCTACGTCGACTGTAATAAGGAATGCTGTTTCGGGTATGGTCATATCTTCCAAGATTTGAAGGAGGTGTATCGTGTCTTTTGTATAGGAGGGTAGGTTGGTGACGTATGGTTTTAGGTGTGTGTCTATTACCTGGCTTGTAGTCTCGGTGATGTTTCCATTTCCTGAGACTATGGGTCTGCCAGGTGGATTTAGTTTGTCTTTGTGCACCTTTGGGAGTGCGTAGAAAGTCGGTGTTCGTGGATGTTGGATCTTCATGAAGTTCCATAGGGACAATTACGGAAACTCTATGGAACTTCATGAAGATCCAACATCCACGAACACCGACTTTCTAACGGCAGCACGAGGAACAAACCACCTAAAACAGTAAGTTTTCCAAAGGATGATACCCCATCCACTGTAAATATCACAAGTCACCCATAAATAAACTTGCACTTACAAGCTAACCGGACCTTATGTACTCTATTTATAACAGAAAGTCTATCAAGACTGAATACCTATGACTACTATTTTTTCAAAGATTGTGCGGGAGGACAAAGGCTTTTTCGCCCCTTGATTACGTATCTACTACATAAGAGTAAGCCTATATGCTTATGCCTGTATATATGCATGTACAAATACGTATGTATATATATACAAGTATTCTTACAAAAGATCTGGGAATATTTTTCAGTACCTTACACCAAAGAAAAAAGAAAAAACATCCAGAATATCCATATTAAGGTGAAACAGGCTATTTTGATTGTAAGTACCTCACCTTAGAAACAAACTAAAACCTACTCCTATACCCGACACAATCATTGATATTATATACATGTATCCTTAGATCCATTCAGCAAAAGAATAGGATACCAATCCCTGCACTCAATAACCGTAAGAACATTGGAAGACAACCATATAGTAAGTTGTCAGACACATAATTCAAACCTATACAAACCTAGAAACTTACTAAATACATTATACATAATGTATACATATATATATTCCTCAGGCTGCACCATAGTGGTTCCTGCTGCGAACTCGTCCAGACACAAAGAGGCTCGCAAGAATAGACAGAGAAAGTATGTATATACTAACAAATAAACAATAAATATACCAATAAATATACATAAAAGACAAAAATAATATTTATCACTATCTCCACAGAATTGGTGATAACCACAAAATCCTTGAAAAAGGCTACCCAGTAGCCGAAACGCGTTGGATAAACACGCTTTGGACCTATAGTTGGATCTCTGTGAACAGATTTTTCCAAGCAACAAGCCTGGAAAAAACAGAGAACAACGTCCAAAAACAAAAGTCACCCTTTTCACCTATGTCACGGATATTTTCCAAAACTTTACCTTCCTCTAAACACACTTTGGGTCTATAACCCAAACACCTATGCACTGGATATAAGTATAAATAATTGTATCCTAACATTGTACATAAATAAATATTTTTGATTATCTTTTATAAATTGTGTGTAAACTCACTTGCCCGTAAAAGTCCCACCCCACTTCTTGGCCCGAGGCACCAAGCAATTTCCCCCATTTTAGATATACAGGGACGGAGGCAAAAAACTACTGCTCTGCTACAGGATCAAAACAAACCCCCTCTTGACAGTCACTAGGATAGGAGTTTAGGCCTGGTCAGCCCGGGGAGCCGGGCCAGGGGAAGCCCCGCCCGATCGGCGCTTGCGACCCCAAGAGCCCCTCCGAGCCCGAGCAGGGAGCCAGGGACCATTCTGCTGCGGGACAGCCACATTGAGGTCTTGACGCCAGTCCACAAAGTCCACAGGGCCCAAATTCAGGCGGGATAGAAAGCCAGGGAGATCATCTTTTGTGCGCAGTATTGCAGATTTGCCATCGTGCTCCGCTTGGAGGCTAAAAGGAAAGCCCCAACGTTACGTAGCTCCTGCGGCCCTCAGGGATTCCAATAGAGGCTGGAGAGAGCGTCTTTGCATAAGGGTGCGTCTAGAGAGATCCTGATAGAAAAACAAGCGGGCTCCATCAAATTCAAAGAAAGGGCGTCTGCGCATCTTCTGCATGATCTGCTCCTTAATAACATAACGGTGGAGTTTACAAATGATGTCCCTGGGATTGTCAGCGTCTTGCGATGGCGGACGGAGCACCCGGTGGGCCCTGTCGATCTCCATAGGGGCCGCCGCAGGCAAATCCAGGATCTCCCGGAAGATATCCTGTAAGGTGGAAACAATGTCTTTGGCAGCAGTCGCCTCCGGCATCCCTCTGATCCTGATATTAGATCTGCGGCTGCGGTTCTCCTGATCATCCATTTGGCAAAAGAGAGCCTCAATGCGCTGATCCTGTGCCCTAAACCGCTCCTGGAACTGTGTCAGCACAGGAAGGGAGTCTTCAACCTTCTGCTCCAGGGATTCCAGCCGGGAACCCAAATGGGCTGCGTCGGTCTTCAGCTGCTCAATGTCCTGCTTGAAGGCCGTCTCCACCCGGCTAGCAAAGCGGTCAAGATCAGCCTTAGTCGGGAGGGCCCAAATGTGCTGGCGCAGATCCCTATCCCCAAGGAGGTCTGGAACGTCAGAGCCCCGGTCAGGGGAAGCGGAGGATCCCGGGGAGGGTGGGGGTGCAGTGTCACTCACCAGCACGGGCGAAGGAATAGGAGACGCTTCGGGTTGGGAGCAGCCGTCAGCCGTAGGAGCAGTGGCTTCCCGCGAGTCGCGGTCCGGCGCCATCTTGGAGGGGCCTGCACGCTGGCCCCGATCCTCCATAAAAAAGGAGCTGATGGAGGTCTTGGACGATCTCGTCGAGCCCCGAGGCTGGGACCGGGCCCTCCTGCGTTGTGACATGGGGGTTCAGGAGAAGTTGGAGCAGGCTGTTCGTCCGGTTTAAGGCTATAAAAGCGGCGGGCTGCGGGAGCCGAAGAGCAGTGCGTCCTCACTCGGTCATGTCCAAGCCACGCCCCCAATTATCATCATATTGATTGTTTGTGGTTGTATATGTTTGCGGTTCTTTTTTAATAATTTCTTTTAAAGATTGATATTATGTTTAAAAATCGAATACCTTTTAGTGGATAATTTAATATGTTTTATGACTGAATTTATTTAATTCTTTGTCATACATTTCTTTGTAATTTTACCTTTTTTTCTATATAGAGTGCTTTGCGTATTTCAGGTACTTATATAGCGCTGTCAATTTACGCAGCGCTTTACATATACATTGTACATTCACATCAGTCCCTGCCCTCAAGGAGCTTACAATCTAAGGTCCCTAACTCACATACATACACAGTAGGGCCAATTTTTTTTTATACAGGATCCAATTAACCTACCAGCATGTCTTTGGAGTGTGGGAGGAAACCGGAGTACCCGGAGGAAACCCACGCAGGCATAGGGAGAACATGCAAACTCCAGGCAGGTAGTGTCGTGGCTGGGATTCGAACCAGCGACCCTCTTGCTGCTAGGTGAAAGTCCTAACCACTACACCACTGTGCCACCCATAGGCTTTAAATGTATTTACATGGGGCTGTTGATTGCATAGTACCATACATCCTAAGTCTGTGCGGGTCACTTTCAGCAATGTTGTTTTTTGTATTCTCCGCCCCTGACTGCTGTCCGACCCTTCCGGTGTATGGGGAAGCGTATGTTACCTAGGCGATGGTGAATGTCTTAGTCAGATGACAGGCGGAGTCTTGGTATTAAAAGCAGGGTCCGTGACGAGTATGGCTATCCCTGCTGATAAAGTCCCGCCCTTTTGAAGGACGTAACGCGTAGGGGGGGGGGGGGTCACGTGACTCGTGGCCATCTTGGAACACAACAGGAAGTTTACAGAGACACGCTGCATGCTTGCAAGCTCTACAATTTGGATTTTATCTCTACTTTTATATGTGAGTGCAATTTTGAATTTATAATAAATGAATATTGAGCAACAGAGAGCACTAGATCTCTTCCTTATCATTTTATATTCCACGGAGGTGATCTCCAGAATGACCATCTGCATCGGGTGAGGAGTCTATAATTAAGCTGAGGTCTGGATACTGCTAGCTGGCCCTGTGTATGTTATCTGTGGAAAGTGGTCTGGATGCGTATTGCTGATTGGTCTGGATACTTTATGCTGATTGGCCCTGTAGGGTCTATGATATGAGGTGAGAGGCAGAGAATGACAGGTGGTGGGATGATATGAGCACCTAATTACACACCATTGTGGAGTATATGCCACCTTGTTGGGATCTCGATTTCCATCACCTATAAAGAAGGACTTTTTCTTCCCTTGCCTATCACCTTGCACTTTTCAGGACTTTACAGTATAATAGACTCATATGTTACCATGTATATATCCATTACTATATAATGTTTAAAACTCAGGATTGTGCTGCACTGTATTTATATATAACACAATACTGTAGCCAATCAGGGAAACAGGGGCTCAACAAAAAACAACTGGAGCCCAACCTGAACAATACATCTCCAAAGAGGGAACAGACCCTCCAAACAGCAGCCTGCAAAACCTTGGGGCCAAAAGAAGCATCCGCAGATGCCAACACATCCACTTTATAGAATTTAGTGAAATTGTGCACCGACCACCAAGTGGCTGCCTTGCAAACCTGCTCCACTGATGCCTGGCCCAAGAAGCACTGGACCATCCATGATTGCAAACAGTGAGTCTAAGCTCTGAAAAGACTCCGTAGCTGCCATATACACCTGAATCGCCCGAACCACATCCAGGGCATGCAACGCAAATTCTTTATTTAGAATTGTTTGGGCCTGGAATACAGGGAAGGCAACACAATTTCCTAATTCAAATGGAAATCAGAGACTACCTTAGGAGGGAACGACAGACATGGGCGAAGAACCACCTTATCTTTATGGACCACCAAGTAAAGGGTACAACAAGATAACACTGCCAGTTCCGATACCCTGCGAACAGATGTAATAGCCACCAAAAATAGACACCAGAGCATTCGCTGTGGTGTCCTGAGACTTTGCCAGGATGTGCCCAGTGTTTTCACCTTCCTCATAATGGGCCTGCTTCAAATAAAATCGTCTATTCTCTGCTTTCTTTAACAATACTGTTCGATTGATCTGTTGTGCCTCTGACCATTTACCTAAGTTATCTGGTGATGGATCTTCTACATATAATTTCTCTGTTTCCGTCACTTCCCTCATTACTTTTAGCTCCCAATCCTTATTAATTTGTTTTCTTTTAGAAATTTGCTGGATTAAAACTCCCCTTAAATAAGCTTTGAGCGTATCCCATATTATACCCTGCGTTGCTGATTTTTTATTACTCTCTAAGAATTCCCAAAGATTACCCATCGTACTTTCCTTGGGGGTTATCAGTTGTAACCAAAATGGGTTGACTCTCAAGTCTCCTCTTTCCCATCGCTTACCCAATCTTACTGTCAAGACTATAGGGGAATGATCCGAAAGACCTCTAGCCTTATATCTAATATCTATTACCTTTGGACTAAAAGCATCATTACCTATTGCCATACCTATTCTAGAGAGCGTTAGATGCGTGAATAGCATGAGAATACCTGTGCTGTTGGATGTCGTTCACGCACAAATATCCCTCAGATCTGTATCTCTAAATGTCTTATGAAACAGTGTGAATGAATTCTGTTCATGTCTATTTCCTAACGGGAATTTATCCACTTGAGTATTAATCACCATATTAAAATCCCCCACTATCAGAACTGGAACCCTTGGTTTATCTGCCATAAATTCCAATAAATGCTTAATTACTTCTAATTTAAATGGAGGAGGGACATACACATTCATTACTATGTATAGCGTTTCTGCCAGCATACAGTATAAGAATGTGTATCTTCCCTCATTATCTATCTTTACTTGTCTACAGGAGAACCTCTTTGATTTGTGTATTAGGATGCTCATTCCTCTTGAGTATGATATATATATATATATATACTGAATGTTATTGGAGCGGGAATACCGTTTCTTTTGTTAAGTGTGTCTTCTGTAGGCAAAGGGCAGATACTCCAAACGTTGAGACAAACTTAAATAGAGCTATTTTCTTTAGTGGATCGCCTACTCCTCTCACATTCCACGAGCAAATCGTGACTCCATTCATTGTTACTCAAAAATAGAGGGACCGCAAATTTACACAAGCTGTTCACTCACTACTTTACATCGTAGCAACGTGTCATTTCTTCAGTGTTGTCACATAAAAAGATATACTAAAATATTTACAAAAATGTGAGGGGATTAATCACTTTTGTGAGATACCGTATATATATATATATATATATATATACACACACACACAGTAAATATTTATTATTATATATTTATTAGTGAGAACTAGCATCAAAGGTTGAGTGCTCAAAGGAGTTGTAAAGGCAAGAAGGTTTTTAATCTTCTAGGCATTAAGATAAAAAGCCATCTGTGTGTAGCAGCCCCCCTAGCACCCCTAATACTTACCTGTGCCCTCTCTCTTTCCACGTGTCTCTTGGCAGTTCTGGGACTATTTGTCCTGACTGGCTGAGATAGAGCCGTGGCCCCATTGGCTCCCACGGCTGTCAAAGTCAGTGAGCCAATTGGGAGAGAGAGAGGGGGAGGGGCCAAATGGCAGCTCCGTGCCTGAATGGACACATGGAGCTGAAGCTCTGCTTGGGTGCCCCCATAGCAAGCTGCTTGCTGTGGTGGCACTCAATAGGAGGGAGGGGCCAGGAGCAGCAATGAGGGACCCGAGAAGAGCAGGATCCAGGCTGCGCTGTGCAAAACCAACTGCACAGAGCGGGTAAGTATAACAAGTTTGTTATTTAAAAAAAAAAACAAAAACAGACAATTACTTTAAGGACACTGCTACACGCTTGTCTTTTTTAAGGGCTTTTCTTGCCCATTTTTATTAAAAGACAGTTCAGAAAAACACACACATAGGTATCCCTCGAAGGGGTTTTCAGCATTTCTTCTCCTTCATGTACTTGCAGCACTGCCGCTCTGGCCTTACAGGCCCTTGTCTGTCTCCTACAGACTGTTCACCAACCAACTTGCTGCACTGGCTCCTACGTGGAGCCCTCCTGACTCCTGTCCTGGGCCAGACCTCCTGTCTTGCCAGGGTAGAGCCCAGAACCATGGTCAGGTCACTACTAAAAGTCCAGCAAACACCTGACCAATTATTTTGCTGGCTGTTCTGAATACCTGGAGGACCCAGGATTGGAGATTTCATCCCACCCGGATCACTTAGAAATCTCCAGGCTCCAGGCCCCCAACTTGACTTTTTAAAACACTGAGGAAATTGAAAAGCCAGTTTCTTCTTCATGTCACAAGCTCCCTTGAACCCCTCAACCCATCCGGTTGAGATTTCTGGGTCACAACCTCTTTTTAGACCCTGGCAGGGCAACGCTCTGCCACCTTTCCCCCCCCCCCCCCATTTTTGATCCAGGAAGGGGTAGAACATACAAGCCTAAACTTCAGCTGTGCACATCTGTGCTATCACCCACATGAGCCCATTCCCAACCAACATCACTTTTAAAGGGTGTTCCACTGCTATACTGGCTTGGCTTCTACACAGACATCCCCATGTACGGGTACGCTTCCAAAAGCAAAAACCTTTTCTTTGGGTTCACACTGGTGATTTTATTATCAGGGAACTTACCAAGGACTTGTTCAGTTTTTTCCAACCCTTTTCTATTTTCCTTTAAAGGGGTCACTTTTCTAAACACCTTTTTAGCAATAAGTGTGGCCTCTTTTATCGGGGTTATGCTAGTCCCTTTCCGTATTCTATGTATTGGCACTTTGTTACATTCTGACATTAGCCTCGCTTGTTTCCCCATGTACTCTGCATGCTTTATTTCATCAGTTTCATTACTAACATTCCCATATGACTACAGCAAGTTCCTATTCTCTTTCTAAAGAGCAGACCAATCCCCTTGTCATTGAGAGGAATTTAAGTCAGGTGCCACCTTTAAGGATCCCAGCTCTTTATCCAAGTTTTCCTTCAAAGCAGGTAAGCTTTTTAAAGTTTTATTTCCCTGGCTCTGAAAAAAGAATTGTGGAAAATATTTCCAAAAATTGCCTTCCTGAACATGCAGGGGGCCAACTTTTATTGCACCTTTTACCTCTGCTGTGTCTGTTGGGCCATTACCCATCTCATTACATTTTTTAAGATTAGCAGCAACCATGGCAACTTGACCCCCAGGTCTACCATTATTCTCATTGTCACTAATGGTAACTACATCATCAACATTTACCAGTGTCATGCACTTTTCCACATTGCCAGAACCATCAACAAATTTATCACAACTAATTTCAGTGTTTGGCAGGGCAATGTCTGGAGAGCAATCACACAGAGCAGAGTGATGGTTTCCTACAGCGACATCACTATCCACCAACTCCACTGGTACATGACCCTTTTCCAGCAACTGTCCTGAAAACTGACCAGCATTACATAATTCCATATTCGGTTTGGTGAACCCAATCACTTCATTTGTACTTTTGCCATCAGGCAGTTCCTCCAACACGATTGTTTGGCAGCATGCCACTCATTACCACATCTTTAGGCCCTTTGTGGACCATGGACATGACCTCTGCAGCAGCTTTGCACCCTTGCATATAAGTTGCTCTGCAGGTCCTTCATCTGGTACCGCAGAAATCATGTCCGCTCCACTGTTATCAACAGAGGCCCTTTCCAATAAATTGAACAGGCTTTTTGCTCATCTGTCTCTGCTCTACCATCAGAGGTACCATGCAGTACCACTCCAACAGCCCAAGGAGACCCAGAGGGACAGAGTGACTCAGCAACAGACACATTGCACATGTCCATTTTGTTCAAAGTAGACTGTGGCAATACATTTTTTACTATAGCAGGCTCCAAAACCACACCCTCACCACTTTGCTCTGGTGGCGCTTCCTTAAACGCAAGGCTACTTTCATACCTGTCGTCATTGCCAGACTGCAATAACTCATTTCCACCATGAGTATTTTCAAACATTTCAGTTTTAGCATTTAACAGCTTATTATCACCAGGTTCAAGTACCCTCTTTATCCATCAGAGCAGCACCATCTTTGTCCCGGGCAACCCCTGGCTCAAACACATAGAGCTTCCTGGAGGTTTCCAGGGTCACCTCTGCAGCCTAACATATTGTTTCTAGGGGGGGGAAAGCATATCCTGCTTAGCAACCACTTCTACCTCAGAATCTTGTTCAGCTGACACAGTAACAATGTTTTTATCTCTAGTGATCTGCACTAGCCCATTAGCAACTGGACCATCAACTTTAGCCAACACAATATTAGCAGTTTTAACACTTGCCTCCCCACTAGACAGGGCACTGGAACGAGACAAGTCCTTTTCCACACAGACAGTGGATCTCCCATTTGGGGTCACTTCCACTCCAGTGTGCACAGTCACATAGTCAGTCTTTTCCATGACTTTACAAGCAACAGTCCTACCCATCAGTGTAACAGGTCTTGCCATGTTAACTTGAGTATGTTGACTTTCTTCTGCTGCACTTCTACTGGCCAACTCACTCTTGTGGCCACAGGATGAAACTACAGCAGGTCTCTCCAGCTGTTTAGCACCACCTGCCGCCACAACAGAAATTTCCTCTTTGTCGCCAGGGGTGACTGCAAACATTTTTAAACAGGAATCTGGCCTTGTAGATAACGACTTTTTCCAAGCAACATTATCTCCAACAGTATTCCAGATTGTGGGACAAGAAAAAATGAAATTACCAAGTTGACCACATTCCAGGCATGGTACTTGGTGACTTTCTCCTGTTACTAAGGGAGATGGCACGCTCCCAATATGCAGAAACCCACTGGCAACTCTTTAGGGATGGTGGGCCCCCTCTCCTCTGTAGCCCCTCCTTCCTAATGTTACATTTTCTCCGGTTGCTATGGGAAACAGCGCTCTCTCAGCTGCACTTGGCTGGCTCTCCTGGCATGATGACTCCTCTCTCCATGAAGCATCGTTGTTTTCAACTTGCCATAATCTTCTGTAGGCAATCCCTTTCCCATGCAGTCTACTCTGCAGCCTTGACATCACAGGCGTTGCTATGGGCAACTGCACTCCTCTAAAACTTCTGGTAAGCCTGTTTCTCACTCCTGGAACTCAGAGCAGCCTTCCCAAACACAGATGAAGACCTTTGCTTTGCTAGGTAGCTTTGCACTGGAGGCTGAGACAAAGGGCACTTGGAGACAGCATGCCCCCACTTGGCTCAGTGTTTTGTCCAGGCTACCCACACTGCATCCTCTTGCAAGCTTAGGACTCTGCACATTAATGGCTGGTCTCCTTGCATTAGTGTTTCTAGGGGCAACAGCAGCTATATCCTGCCTTGGTAAACTCTGTTCAGATATGTATGGAGCTCTTTCTGGTGGAAACAATCCCTCCAGCCACTGAGCTCTTTCTATCATCTCAGCCATCCTTGCTTCTTTTTTTAGTTTTGACTGCCCCGTCTTCACAGTTACTCCACAACACTTTTGCACAGTTCAGCAACAAAATGGAGCACTGCCTCTTTAAGGCTAGTTTCTTTCTTCTTGCAGGTTCTCCTCACCTGCACACACAGATTGTGCAGTCTCATGAACCAAACACAGTTCATATAACAGATAAACTTACTGTATTGCAGGGATCTCCAGTTTTGCAGCTGCATCAGCCACCATATGTGAGAACTAGCATCAAAGGTAGAGCGCTTAAGGACACCGCTACTCGCTTGTCTTCTTTTTAAGAACTTTTCTTGCCCATTTTTATTAAAAGAAAGTTCAGAAAAACACAAACATAAGTTTCCCTCGCAGGGGTTTTTAGCATTTCTTCTCCTTCAACATGAACAACATTCAGCCCTTCTTGCTTGTACTTGCAGCACTGACACTCTGACCCTACACTCCAGGCCCTTGTCTGTCACCTACAGACTGTTCACCGACTATCTGGCTCCCACGTGAAGCCCTCCTGACTCCTGGGCCAGAATTCCTGTCTGCCAGGGTGGATTTTTTAAAACACTGAAGAAACTGAAAAGCCAGTTTTCTCTTCATGTCACAAGCTCCCTGGAGCCCCTCAACCCGTCTGGTGGAGAATTCCAGGTCATAACCTAATTTTAGACCCTGGCAGGGCAATGCTTTGCCACAACTCACATATATATATATATATATATATATATATATATATATATATATATATATATATATATATATATATATATATATATCTATATCTATATCTATAGATATCTATATCTATATATATATTTAGATATAGATATCTATATCTATATATATATTTAGGCCTGTCAGTTTGACATCAGTAGTATGTAAACTTCTGGAGGGGATGATAAGGGACTATATCGTAGAGTTTGCTAAGGACAACAACATCATCAGCAGTAATCAGCACGGGTTTACAAATGGGCGTTCTTGTCAAACCAATCTCCTAACATTCTACGAGGAGGTGAGCTGTGAGCTAGATAGGGGGAGACCAGTGGATGTGGTGTACTTGGATTTCGCTAAGGCGTTTGATACAGTTCCCCACAAGCGCTTCATTTATAAAATAAGGTCTGCAGGTATCGATAGCAGGGTTTGCTCTTGGATACGGAACTGGCTAAAAAGGCGTGTCCAAAGGGTAGTAATAAACAGCGCATACTCAGACTGGTCTGAGGTGGTAAGCGGGGTCCCCCAAGGCTCAGTCTTGGGACCAACCTTGTTCAATATATTCATAAACAACATTGAGGTCGGGATCAGTAGTTCGATATCAGTTTTTGCAGATGACACAAAATTGGGCAGGGCAATAACTTCACAACATGAAGCAGATATCCTACAGAATGACCTGGACAAAATAACAGAGTGGGCAACGACATGGCAAATGAGGTTTAACGTGGAGAAGTGTAAGGTTTTGCACTTGGGGACTAAAAACATAAAAACACAATACACGTTAGGAGGGGAGCCCTTGGGGGAATCAAAAATGGAGAAGGATCTGGGAGTCTTGGTTGATGATAGATTAGTAAACAGCATGCAATGTCAAGCGGCAGCTTCCAAAGCCAACAGAATATTAGCATGCATAAAGAAAGGGATTCATTCCAGAGATAAGACTATAATCCTTCCACTTTATAAAACTCTGGTCCGACCGCATCTGGAGTATTCCGTCCAGTTCTGGTCGCCAGTCCTCAGGAGGGATGTGTTGGAGCTGGAGAGAGTCCAGAGAAGGGCAACTAAACTAATTAGGGGATTGGAGGACCTTGACTATGAAGAGCGTCTACAATCGCTCGATTTATTCTCCCTGGAGAAGAGACGTCTGAGGGGGGACATGATAGCAATTTATAAATATCTTAATGGGGATCCCAGCTTAGAAAAAAAGCTGTTCATTCGAAGTGATTGCATGAGGACTCGAGGGCATACAATGCGATTAGAGGAGAAGCGTTTTAACCTCAGGCAACGCGGGGGGTTCTTTACTGTTAGGGCAACAAGATTGTGGAATTCTCTACCACAAGAGGTGGTTTCTGCGGGTAGTATGGTGGCTTTCAAAAGACTCTTAGACTTACATCTCAAGGATCAGAACATTCAGGGGTATGGGAGATGATTACAGCCACACATACCTACACAGGTTGAACTAGATGGACTATTGTCTTTATTCAACCTCACCTACTATGTAACTATGTAATATATATATACAGTGCCTTGCAAAAGTATTTGGCCCCTTTGAACTTTGCAACCTTTTGCCACATTTCAGGCTTCAAACATAAAGATATAAAACTGTAATTTTTTGTGAAGAATCAACAACAAGTGGGACACAATCATGAAGTGGAACAAAATTTATTGAATATTTCAAACTTTGTTAACAAATAAAAAACTGAAAAATTGGGCGTGCAAAATTATTCAGCTCCTTTACTTTCAGTGCAGCAAACTCTCTCCAGAAGTTCAGTGAGGATCTCTGAATGATCCAATGTTGACCTAAATGACTAATGATGATGAATAGAATCCACCTGTGTGTAATCAAGTCTCCATATAAATGCACCTGCACTGTGATAGTCTCAGAGGTCCGTTTAAAGCGCAGAGAGCATTATGAAGAACAAGGAACACACCAGGCAGGTCCGAGATACTGTTGTGGAGAAGTTTAAAGCCGGATTTGGATACAAAAAGATCTCCCAAGCTTTAAACATCCCAAGGAGCACTGTGCAAGCGATAATATTGAAATGGAAGGAGTATCAGACCACTGCAAATCTACGAAGACCTGGCCGTCCCTCTAAACTTTCAGCTCATACAAGGAGAAGACTGATCAGAGATGCAGCCAAGAGGCCCATGATCACTCTGGATGAACTGCAGAGATCTACAGCTGAGGTGGGAGATTCTGTCCATAGGACAACAATCAGTCGTATACTGCACAAATCTGGCCTTTATGGAAGAGTGGCAATAAAAAAGCCATTTCTTAAAGATATCCATAAAAAGTGTTGTTTAAAGTTTGCCACAAGCCTGGGAGACACGCCAAACATTTGGAAGAAGGTGCTCTGGTCAGATGAAACCAAAATCAAACTTTTTGGCAATAATGCAAAACGTTATGTTTGGCGTAAAAGCAACACAGCTCATCACCGTGAACACACCACCCCCACTGTCAAACACGGTGGTGGCATCATCATGGTTTGGGCCTGCTTTTCTTCATTAGGGACAGGGAAGATGGTTAAAATTGATGGGAAGATGGATGGAGCCAAATACAGGACCATTCTGGAAGAAAACCTGATGGAGTCTGCATGAGACTGGGACGGAGATTTGTCTTCCAACAAGACAATGATCCAAAACATAATGCAAAATCTACAATGGAATGGTTCACAAATAAACATATCCAGGTGTTAGAATGGCCAAGTCAAAGTCCAGACCTGAATCCAATCGAGGTGGGATGAAAAAGTTTCGAGACTAGTTTTGTAACACACCAACAGATGGCTGTGCAACTGGTGCTATTCTGATCACGTGCATTACCACATCTGCTATTTCATCATGGACAGCAAGTTAGAACAAAGAGCAAATGTGAAATTCTGCGTGAAGCAAATCTGCCACAGGGACATTTGACATGATTCAGCAAGTTTACTCAGATGCTGCAATGAGTCGTTTGAGTTTTGAGTGGCACGCGCACTTCAAGAGTGGAAGAACATCACTGGAAGATGTAGAGAGATCAGGAAGACCTTCAACGAGATCAACCCCTGAAAATGTCAAAGCCATTCGACAACTGCACCTGCCACTCAAAACACCTTGAACTACTCATTGCAGCATCACCGTAAACTTGCTAAATCATGTCAAACATCTCTGTGGCAGATTTGCCCAGTTTCACACAGACTTTCACATTTGCTCTTTGCTCTAACTTACTGTTCATAATGAAATAGCAGGTGTGGTAACGGACGTGATAAGAATAGCACCCGATGTACATAGGACGATACTGTATATTTTGGGACACTGAGTTATGAAGGTTGGTGCTCCCTGTTACTGTGTGTGCTATCTGTTGGAGTGTTACAAAACTTGTCTTGAAACTTTTTGATACCACCTTGTACCATTTCTACCATCGTAAGATCTTATCCTATCTATTGATTCTAGTGTAAGAAATGTTCAGACAAAAAATATATGCTGACTTGCTGATTTCGTTTTACCTGGCTAGCTGCTGATGCCGCTATCCCCACGTTGGTGCTTCAAATATATTTTTTACATCCGTGTCAGTTAACTTAACAATTTAGGATTGCAAATAAAGGCATACAGTGCAATGGGACATAAAATAAAAATATTACAAGCAAAGCAACTTCTAGTGCCAATCATAATCTGTAACAAACTGTTCATGAGTCAAGTAAGAAGGCTGGGGTTGCACAGCTATCCATCTGTTCACCATCTGCTACAATAAAAGAGCTGATGTTAATTATTTAGTTATACCATAAAAGTAATTGAATATCTACCCTCAGGTTAAGTGCCAAGTAAACCAGATGTAGACACATTACATGATGATTAGCAATTTGAGGTAAGTATGGCACATATTATGCCTCCTACATGTCTTCTGGAGATGTAAATGTATATGTATAAATAGTATACTGTATTTCAAAGCTGACATTCTCTGGTAAAGATTTTATGATACTAATATTCAAAATAATGACATTTTCGCCTTCTGGACCCCATATATTACAACCTTATAAATAAATAAAAGCAATAGTAGCAAAGCTCTTACTAAACGTTTATGATTTTTGTTTCCATGGCTTATCAAACCTATTGCAAGTAAGTGTGAAGCAAATTAGGAAGTGTTACTATATGCATATAAACACAAAAAGTGCAGCGCAATCAAATATTTAGACAAAATTAATAAAATGCTAAAATAGTGACCCATATATATATAAGCATAGTAATATCTTGTCAATATAAGCATTAGGCCAATAAATCAAGTCCAATGTAAACTCCAAAGTGTACAGTTCATATAAATAATAAGTAAGTTCCAACGTTTCTGAAGCCAACGAAATAGGAGTGTAGAGGGAATCCACCGTGGATGAAAAGAAAGTGCTGACAATATTGCATAAAAGGTGACTTCTTAACCACTTGCCGACCGCCGCAAGTACATATACTGCGGCGGTCAGCCCCCCCTGGGCAAAGTGACGTATCGGTACGTCACTCGCCCGCGAGCCAATAGGGGGCGAGCGTGCGCTGCCGGAGTCGCGCTCCCGCCCCCGCTCGTTCACTGTCATCCCCGCGCGAGTGACCAGCGGCTTCGATGTCCGCCGGCCACTCGCGATCTGGAGAGGGAGAAAGGCAGGTGGCTAATGTAAATGTAATGTATCAAACACACGGTCAAATGCATATCATGTCTCGATGATGCTAGCCTCCTTGCCTGCAAGCAATATACACCAGATCATAGAACTTTGTCCCATTCCCTTTTTTTGTATTTCTGGTGAAGTTTGGTCCCTCATCCAGAGTCTCGAGGTGGTCGGATGGTCCGATATCGTCCTGTTAACGGCAGTATTCTGGGCTTATATTTATCGTTTATCTGGTGAGTTCACAACCAAGGGGTGAGCACCGTGGTGAGGTGGAGGGTCCTCTTGTCCTTTGTGTGATGATCTTTTGAGGATCCAAACTGTTTGGACTGTCATCTTTATAGGATATTGGGACTTAGTGCATGAACTTTATCTATGGACTTGTTTTCCCATTTACAGTTTGTTCTTATCCCTATTTATATGAGTTATATGTTTGGACATATGATTTAGCGCTGCTAGTGTGTCATTGATGGTGTAGCTATAAGCTTTTTCACCTAGTATATACACCTATATTTATTAGGCAAAGATATACGTTTCCTCTATTTTATTAATATTTTTTCCTCCAATTTATTAATATTTTCTATATATTTGATTGTTTACGCTGCACTTTTTGTATTTATATTTTTAGTAGAGGCTTTTATGTGATTGTTCTTTAGTGTTCAGCTGTCAATCGCAGTAGATTTAATAGTTTGGTTTGTTCAGCGCTGAATATTACCCTATTTTTCAGCGTTACTGTATGCAACCTAATGCCTCGTACACACGCATCGATTATTGGCCGGGAATTTTCGGCCAACGTCCCATCGGCCGATTTTCGGCTTGTTAGTATGATGCTTCCGACAACTGACTCCAACTTTTCGGCCGAATAAAATCTGGTGTGCAGGCTATACAATTTCTGTTGGCCGTCAACACAACGGCCGATTTTCCGTCAGTCAGTACAGATTTCGGCATGAGCAATCTGATGAGCAAGACTGGGCATGCTCAGAGAAGAAAAAACACGCGGAAAGTAAACCAGCACATGACATCACTTCTAAAGTAGATTTTTGTTGGCCGAGAAAATTCGTGTGCAGTCTAGGCACATTCCAACCAACAAAACACAACTCTGGGCAAAAGTCGGACGATCGGTCGGCCGATAATCGTTGAGTGTGTATGAGGCATTAGTCCCATTTACTAAAATACATTACATTTAGGCAGGTCTAAATGTTTTGTGCAGTGTATGATTTTTGATCATACATGATCTAGGGTTTTATTGGTTTGATAGCATTTCAAACTATCTATTTTCAATCAGTACAATTAAAGAAGCAGCCAGATGGTCTATTTAACTATTAATAAAAAATTAAAATAAAAAACATTTGAGGTGGGACAGTTTAAAATCACAGAAAATAAAGGCATTAGAAAAACGATGGTAATATATACGCATAGAACTGAACATTGTAAAGTTTTCTTTTCGTTTTAGCAGTACTGTTTCCTAAACTATTTTCCTGTGTTGTAAAGTGAATCTCCCACACTGTTTGCCCCTGAAATTAAGTGAATCCCATACACTATTTCCCACTGTAGCACAGTAAATTCGCCAAGCGTTCCCTGTAGTACAATGATTCCCCCACTTTCACCAAAACACAATTCAAAAAGTCTCTCTAACTGTACCTCCAATAGCAGAATCTGTCCCTATCTAACTGCAAGTAAGCTTTTTGCCTATAACTATCCCTATCAGCACGTGTCCTTACAGGGAGCAAGCTTTCCAGCATCAAGTATAAATAGGCAGCACTTGCAGCATAAAACAACTAGGCAGAATTTAAATTCCTGTCTTAACACTTGCTACACAGTTCAAGTCCATCATTACCAAGGAACTGGATCTTTTGTCCAGCTCCACCAATTAACAGCTTGTACTTACAAGGCTGCCATCACACAGTCACTCTAATGGATAGCTAAATTAGGCCTAAGCTTTTCAAATCCAGTATTACACACTTTCAGCTGGCTTGCTCTGGAGTTTTAACACACATATGAGAGTAATCTGGGAAGTAAACCCTATTCTATTTGTAAACCAATGCTTCTGTTGCACATAAAATCTAAGCAGGCATTCTGCGACTTACGTGCAGAAAAAACTATGTCAAAACCAATAGTATTTTGTGTCATTTCCAAGTCATTACACAGAAGATAAAGGGTGTTAAGTTTTATGAACCTAACTTGTGGAGTGTACCCTAGAGATATGACTTTAGAAACCACTGTAACTACAGGAAACCAGTTGACATGTTCATTCTTGTATTCAGAGAATACAATAGTTTCCTGAATTTATATTTCATGATCACTATCTTTTTATGACTTAAAGTCCTTTTAAAGCGATTGTAAATTTTCTTTTTTTGCTTTTTTTTTTTTGCTTTTTTGTATTTATGTATGAAATCCAGTGTTTCATCACTGTCCCTAAGCCAATGTGGTCCAGGGTGGGTTGCCAAGCCACCCTGTCAAACACTTTCTCCACATCACCAGAGAGAAGCACTAAGGGCACGTGATGCATTTAAGAGTAGTGTATTCCATTCAGAACACGTTGTGTATTGTCCATGCATTCTGTGTCAGAGGTGAACCCTGACTGGTTCAGGTGTACCAGAGATGGAAGTGTTGTAATATTCTAATAATCAAAACCTGCATAAACATTTTTAGATCAAAGATCAGCAATTATATGGGACAATAACTAGGGCAAAGGGAAGGATCTTTGCCTCGTGATCCTTTGGGGATGTGAGCCTGCAAAGTGACCTCTGGGATTTCATGACCATCTCTAAGGCTCGGTTCACACTAGTGCAGGTCATGCAACTGGCGTTTGCTTGGGCACAGCAGCCCTCTCATTAGAATGGGCTGCTGTGCCCACGTTTCTAGCAAGAAACAGGTGCATGCACTTGCGGCACATGGTCTTTTTGACCAAACAGTCTGCGGGCTGACATAGGTGTGGGTGCCGTTCAGAATAAATAGCAGCCCTGCGATTCTCATAAAATCAAGGCGATTTGGCTGTGGGTGGTTTCCTGCACCCACAACCAGCCTGTAGTCTGTGGGCAAGTGTGAACCGACACTAAGGGAATTACAGTATATGCTGTGGTGAACCTGTGGGCTAATTTATCTGAGAAAGTCTTGTAATACCTAAGTGTATGCCCATCAGGCCCGGGCGCTTTGCCAGGTTTCATAGATGACAGGACCCCTAAAAATGTCATCAGTGGGGCTTCTAGGTCTGAGACTACTTCTGGAGATAGGGAGTGCTTCACCGACACCACTATATACTGTCGAGCGGCCTCACGTTTGTTGCTCTGAATAGATATAGGGGTACGCTCTGCCAAGTTGTACAGGGAAGTGCAGTAGTTCCAGAAGGCTTGCACATTTACAGGAGATGAGGAGGCCAGAGAATTCTCCTTGGTTTTAATATGGGAGTCTTCAAGCTGCTGGCCAAAATTCCACTGGGTTTATTCCAACATTGGTAAAAATCTCTCCTACCCTGAACAAGTTTTGCCTTAGCCTTATCTATGAGTAAGGAATTTAAATAATCTGTTAGACTTTTAAGCATCGGGGGGGGGGGGGGGAGAGATGTAGACCGAAGACCTTAAGACATTCGTTTCCTAGTCAGGAATAAGGATAGAGGGAGCTGCACCTCCGTATCTCCTCCAAAGAATAATACATGTTTGGGTTACCATGTATAGTGCCTACTGTATATCCTGGGAGATCACAAAACAATGAAACAAACCGCAAAACTATATAGAAACATTTTTCTTGCTGGGCAGCACAAACCTATCTTAGATGATGTAAAGAGTAACCCAGAGAAATCAAACCCAGGGGGTAGATTGGGGTCTATGCCCAATCTGAAGTTCTGAGACACACTGGAAATAACATTGGCAGAGAACAACATTCCAGCCTAAACTATCATGTCATTGCGGGAGGAGCCCCCTTAGAGTACGGAATATTAAAAGTAATTGTATCTGGGTACCGGTCACAGAGACTCAAGTTTTGATGCAGGTGAGAAAGGGGAGACGGCTTGGTAGTAAGCAGATAATGGAAAAGAAGGACTTTTGTGAGGTCAATCTTTTTTGGCTCCCCAGTCAGGGCAAAAGGTAGAGGACAGTGGACGTCTGGAGCAAGAAGACTTTCTTCTCTGAGTTCTTGGCCTGGACAAAGCTGGTGTCCCGAAGCTCTGGCAGAGCCAGCCAGTCAGAAACCACCACAGCTTTGCAGTCCAGAAAATGAAACAACTGTACCAGCTGTGCAGGGCTTAGTAGTGAGATTTGTGATTATTCTTTGAGTTGGTGAGGGAAAAGGGGGAATTTCAAACAGTATCTCACTCGTAGGGCCTGCAGATGGTTAGGTAGTAGCTTTGGCAGGCAGCGCCAGTATAGCATTTTTTCACAATTGTGAAGGGTTAGGGATAGGCAAAACCCTATGTACTCGAGCTATTTCAGTGTGGGTGTCGGGGACATGACCCAAAAGCATGTCCATTTTTCTGAGATTAGATCTAATGGTAACCTCCAGGATGCCTCTGGTCCTGATATTATTTTGTCTTCTCCCATTCCTGGAATTCCCCATCTGTAGCTGCATTGAGATTAGGCGTTGATGCTGGTATGGAGCCACTCCTCAATGGAGGAAGTGCGAGATGCCGATTCTGTCTGCTGAGCTTCCAGGGCCCCTAGTCTGTTATACTTTGATGCAGATGTCTTCTATTTTTTTCATGTAGGACTCCAGTAAGCTACCCAATCATTTGCTGAATATCGGTCTTGGTAGGGAGGGCTTGAGGCAGCTGGCGGATGTTCTTGTCTCCCATTGAGGTGGCACTGAAAGGACTACAGGACCTGGGAGATGGGATTAGTGAACCCTTGGTTGATATCACCGGGGCGGGATCAGAGAGTCTGCATGAGCCACTCCCAGTGAGTGAATCGGCACTGTGATGAGACTGAAGCCAGAGACGGGGGTTCAGGTAGACTAAAAGGGGTCCGACAGCTGCTGCTGGGATGGTGCCTTGTTGGAAATTGTGTCAGGGCACAAAGCTCCTCTTAACAAGAGATAATGGGTGATGTAAAGATGGTTTAGGGTGCCAGATTCTCCAGAGGGTTTACCCCATTTCAGCTTGGGTGGACTGAGCTTGCAGGACAGGTGATCTTATGCTAAATTCCCCATTGTTGAACACAGCTCCCCATAACTGGATACTGACACTTATAGGTAATAACACCAGGGACTTTTGATCCAGAGAATATCTGATTTCCTCCTGGGAGATCAGGAAGGATTTTTTTTTCCCACTTAAGCAAATTTGATTATACTTTATAGGGGTTTGTGTTGCCTTCCTCTGGATCAAATGTGGGTATAGGATTCTGTATATGGAGGTTTTCTATTTATTTTTTTATTTTTTCTATTTTTTTTGTGCACCAAGGTTATGGTTCATTGTTAGCACTTTTCACCCATTGTTTCTTTCTGTCCGTAGTTACCATTGGTTATAGGTCTTATCTATCTATGTTAACAACTACATTCAACCTTATAGTTACATATCATTTATTACTGTTATAGAATTATTTGGAGACCTTATTTTGTGCCATATTACAACATGGAGACCCCTACCCCTTTGGGGCTATGCGTATGTTTATATGCGCCTTTTTTCGAGGGTTTGCATGACCACAGCTCCCGGGACAGACACCATCGGCGGCCCCCATTTTTCATTACCGCATGTTTGAACTTGAAGCCATGTTTGTAAGTATGTAGGGAGGGATATTCCCTTCCTTTCCTTCTCTCATACTCTCATACTGCTTCCCCACAACGCCATTTGGGGTTATCATTATACCATGTTGGTATTTTTACATATATATTTTTAGCAGAATGTATCATGCATTTGCTCCAGAGGAAGTGGAGCGAATCCGCGAAACGTGTCGAGGTTTTTGGATGCAGCTGTTTTTTACATCTACATTTTGTTACATTTTCTATTTTAAGATTCTGTTATGATTATTATGATGTATTAATTGCAATTTACTATTTTATCTGTTAGTTACTCAAATAAATATATCATCATCCGTGAAAAAGTCCTTACAAAGGAACGATTCCCCACATCCGGTTTTTCCATGCAGACACCGGAAGGGAATGTTGTTTCCTTCTTGCATAAAAAGGCGGATGTGACGGCGCGCGATCATCTCCTATCTCTGTCGAAGTCCTATTGGAGGAAACGCGTCAGCAAGGAGTTGTGCCGTCACTACGTCACTCGCGGTCCACGCTGCAGCCAGACGCGAGTACAACTACATCTCCTCAGCTTTAATGACCGATCATAAGCCTTGATATTGCTACATTTATGTAAGTGCAACTTTCTTTTATTAATAAATCTGCTAAAGGATAATGCACTATTAGCCTCCATTCATTTGCATGTTCCTGCGGAGAGTTACAAACATCTTTGCTGAAGTAACTGCGAGAGCCGCTCACCCCATCTAGAGGAGAAGGGATCAGCGCCATCTTTACACCTGGTTTTATAAACGCATATGGTTCCTTATTTTTGGTAAGAGGCCAATACCTTATATTCACGGGTGTTTCATCACAAGATTGGAGGTGGATATCACATGATAAGCATATTGAGATATAATTTGGATCCACTTATTGCTCTTACCTTTTTTCCGCCGGGTAAGGAGGAAATTCACCAGGTGGTGGGATATCACAGTCACTATTGATTTGGTTGGATTCCCCACATCTGCATTTTGCATCACCAATATCACCATTGGAAGAATTTTTCTATAAAGTGGACTGATTGTATCACATATTGCTTGGGTGCTGTCCTAAATATAATTCGATTTTTATTTCGATATTGTTGTATATCATCCACTGATTGTATATATAATTTTCATATATCTCATCACGAATTAGCGCACTTTTATATTATTTTCGTTTATCTATTCACATTTTCAGTAGCAGCTTTTTCACAGATCAGCACACCCCCTTCCCATACACAAATATATCATCATGTTTAATCATGTTTTGGTCATGTGTCATATGCTTCATAAAAAAATTCCCAATTCCCTCTCTTTCTGTAATAGATTTAGGGATGGAGGTGCATGACTACTTTGTCATGCACTTCATTTAAAGTCCCAAAACACCCCTTCTTTATCCAATTTGTTAAAGTTTATTTTGAAGTCAAGTGGGTATCCCATAATCGCCCATCCATATCCAAGTTATTAACCCCTTAATATAACAAAAACAACAAAGTCACGGACTGTTCACTGACTCAAGTGTGCCTGTCAAGATTCGGTGTGACTGGCTGTGCAGGGTGTGGCTCCTCAGGGTTACATATATTAAAAAAAATTAATGTTGATATATATTTGCAAAACTAGCTTAGAATGTACAAAATATATGGTTTGGGAAAACCTTAAGCCTGTACTAAAAATCAGCAAAATTGGTTTGGTGATCTGAGATGCAAAATCAAGGGTAATATCTGTAACAGGAGGGTAAAATGTTTGTATTATTAACACATGAATTTGACATTACTCAAACATTTATTGCAATAGAATCTTCCAGGTGCATATGTTTTAAATGATAGTGATTGATTTACTACCAGTGAATGACTGGTGAAAGTCATACCAACTGCTATATAGTGTATGTAAAGCCAAGATTTTTTTTGGCTATCTGTTTTCATTTAGGAAGATTTCCCTTCTCTTTCTGTCTCAGAGACAAAGCAGAAAGTAAAAGGGGATCACTTCATGATGTATGAACATCTCCTCTTAGACAGTGGTCATCAGTACAGGTGTCCCCATTGGAAGATTTACCCTTTCCTCTTGTTCCTGTGACAACTCACACATTTTGGATTTCCCAACACTTTCTGTGCCAAAACTAGTGATCAGCAGAACCTAGCCTCCCCAGCAAGGACATTAAAAAGCAATAAAAAGGTTAAAAAGTCAGTAATCCTTCCTATGCTATGCAAAGTTGAGAAAAGTTTTTGACTTTGCATATATTTTAACCAAAAACGCGATACATCTATATAAGGATTTAAAATGTAATATCTATGTTACTGTTACCTTGGCTGAAAAGTGATTTGCAACATCAGTATGAAATTATGAAGTATGAAGTTTTATGAGTTTGTTAGCTTTTAGACCCGGTTCACACTTCTGCGTGTGCCGGGTTCGCATGTCATGTCGGAGCGCACTGCTCCGACATGACATGCGATCAGCTGTGCGGTGCGAGTTTAGCCATACAGTTTGTATGGCTAAATTCGCACCGCACCCGCAGCAAAGACGCACAGGAGGCCTTTTTGCTGCCGCATCAGGATCGGATCGCACAGCGGTTCACACTTGTGCGATCCGATCCTGTGCGAACTGCACGATCGCACTGCGATATGCGATCAAACTGGGGGTGTCGTTAAGATTACATTGACACCCCCAGCGGATCGCATATGGCAGTGTGAACTGCCGGGGGTGCGTGTGCGATGCGGGAACAGGCTGCGAGTTCGCAGCCTTCCCGCATCGCAATAGTGTGACCCGAGCCTTAAAGATGTAAAATATGTTTTTGCTCAGAATTGAAAGACAGGTATCAAATGTCTTAATACTATATTGGATTGATGTATTGAGCTGTATTTCCTTGTTCAGTAGTGTATGTAGTTTCCTGGTTTTGTTTTTTATTTCTTTAAACTTCTAAGCTTGGTCAGTGGGTTAGTACTAGAGGTAGCCAGTTGTTTTGGTATTCAGGAATTACTGGTTACTAACTGTTACTTCCTATTAGGTTTAATTTAAAGTGATTGTAAAGTCTTGTTTTTTTTTTTCTATTAAAATAACAAACATATACTTAACTGCTCTGTGCAGTTGGTTTTGCACAGAACAGCCCCGGTCCTCCTCTTCTCGGGTCCCTGGTTGAGGTTCCTGGCCCCTCCCTCCTGTTGAGTGCCTCCACAACAAGCTGCTTGCTATGGGGACACCCGAGACGAGCTGCAGCTCCGTGTGTCCATTTAGACATGGAGCTGCCATTCGGCCCCACGCCCTCTCTCTCCTGAGGCAATGGCGCCGCTGATGTGTTTCAGCAAATCAGGAGAGAGAGTCCCAGATGGCTGAGGCACTCGTGGATATCAATGGATAGAGAGGTGGCTCAGGTAAATATTAGAGGACCAGAGGGAGGCTGCTACACACAGAAGGCTTTTTATCCTAATGCATAAAATGCATTAAGATAAAAAACAAAAAAAAACCTTCTGCCTTTACAATCCCTTTAAAAATGTTTCCTTGCATTTTGTGATTGCTCATGCTGTGGTTCCCTGCACTCCCAGTGTGGCGAAACAATGGGGTTTATTTACTAAAGGCAAATCCACTGTGCACTTGGAAGTGCAGTCGCTGTAGATCTGAGGGGAAGATCTGAAATGAGGGGAAGCTCTGCTGATTTCTATCATCCAATCATGTGCAAGCAAAAATGCTGTTTTTTAATTTTCCTTGCATGTCCCCTTCCGATCTAAATTGACTGCACTTCCAAGTGCATTTGTAGTGCACAGTGGATTTGCCTTTAATAAATAAACCCCTATGTCTTTTAACCACTTCAATAGAGGGCACTTTGACCCCCTTCCTGCCCAGGCCAATTTGCAGCTTTCAGCGCTGTCACACTTTAAATGACAATTGCGCGGTCATGCAATGCTATACCCAAATGACATTTTTATAATTTTTTTCACACAAATACAGCTTTCTTTTGGTGGTATCTAATCACTGCTGTGTTTTTTTATTTTTTACTAAAATAAGAAAAAATGGCAGAACATTTTGAAAAAAAAAAAGTTTTTCTTAATTTCTGTCAGTAAATATTGCAGATAAGTAATTTTTCTCATTCACTGATGTGCGCTGATGAGGCGGCACTGATAGGCTGTACTGATGGGCACAGATGAGGTTGCACTTATGGGCACTGATGAGGAGGCAGTAATATGCCACACTAATAGGTGGCACTGATATGCAGCACTGATGAGCACTGATAGGTGGCACTAATAGGCGGCACTGGTGGGCACTAATAAGCAGCACTGGTGGGCGGCACTGATGGACTGCACTGATGGACACTGACGGATGGCATTGATGGGCACTGATAGATGACACTGATGGGCACTGACAGATGACACTGATGGGCATTGACAGATGACACTGATGGGCGCTGATGGGCAGCACAGATGAGCAAGCACTGATGGGCACAGACTGGCATCACTAATGGGCACTGTTTGATGTCACTGATGGGCATTGATTGGGCACTGTTTTGTGTCACTGATGGGCATTGATCGGGCACTGTTTGGGCACTTTTTGGGCACTATTGTAGTTTATTGTAATCAGGGCACTGATGATCAGTGCCCTGATTACCTTTCCTGAACTGTCTCTGAGGAGGAGCCGCTGATCCGCTCTCCTCGCCACACACTCTGACAGTGTGAGGCGAGGAGAGCCAGTAAACAGCACTTCCTCATTTGTATGTGGCCAGCTGTGATTGGACACAGCCGATCACATGGGTAAAGAGCCACCTCATTGGCTCTTTACCATGATAGTGATAACCTCTTTTTATAAAAATGCTAGTTACCTAGCTGCAGAGTTGTATAAAGTACTCGAAACCCATACTTGAGTAAAAGTACACGTGCTCGATCAAAAAGTGACTAGAGTAGAAGTGGAAGTGCTCGATCAAAAAGTGACTTGAGTAGAAGTACTAAAGTATTCAACATTTTTTGTACTTAAGTATTGCAAGTAGTTTATTTTTAAATTTTGCTACTCAAGTACTGAAAGTAAAAGTACCAGTAGTTTTTAAAAAAAAAATGCTACTCAAGTACTGAAAGTAAAAGTACAAGTACTGTGTTGTATAGTTATTAAAGAAAGAGTCAAAAGTTTGAACATCATATTGTTTTTTATTATTTCAAATGATTAACCTAAAGGACAATCACAATTTGTTTGTTTCATATTTTCTTTTTAGTGGAAAGATTTGGCATAGCAGCTTTTATTTATACATACAGTAGCATTTATTTTCGTATGCGCTGATAATACACATTTTTTGAGCTTCGTGAAACCTGCCATCTACTGTTCTGGCAGTGGTAATTTTTATAATTGTAACGAGTAACTATGCAGCACAAAAAAAAATATTGGAGTAGAAGTATTGAAATCATCGAAAAAATGTAGTGAAGTAAAAGTGGAAGTAGGAGAAAAAAATTCTACTCCAGGAAAGTACAGATACCGCCTTTCGGTACTTAAGTACAGTAGTGAAGTAGTTCTACTTAGTTACAATACATCTCTGCCTAGCTGGCATGCTGATCCAATTGATTCAACATTAAGTCACTGGGATCAGGTCTGGGTTTGGATCAAACATGAGTTTGACACAAACTCAATTCCTTTGCAGTCCCTGCACAGCTAGCAACCAAATATCAATCACGCACTTCTTTAAACTCCTGTCAGGTGACTTAGAAGTGCCCATAATGGGGGTTGCTCACTTTTTTGCCAGTGTGTGGGGAGATCTGGAGTAGACAGAGAGAGCTGACAGAATGTTGGAAGGGAGAGACAGTTGCTGTTGTACAGTGTTAGATACAGTACCATAACAAGTGCTGTACAGTGCTACATTAAAGTGGTTGTAAACCTCAGACATGAGATTTTAACAAAGCATATCCTTCTGTAGTGTGTACTTGCCTCTCTAAAAAGCACTAAGTGTAATTTATCTCTACTGCTTCACTCCTCTGCTACCATCAGGATTTACTTCTGACAAGTTTTCCTGACACCAAGAGAAAACTGGTGACAGGGGAGGTATCTCCAGCTAATTGACAGCCTCAACTCTGTTCCTGTGTGCTGTGTGGAGGGGTCCCTTTCCTTCATTTAGCCTCCCCCCCCCCAACCATCTCTCAGAGCTCTTGTACACAGTATAATTGCAGCTCCCCCTGGGATGCGAGCCTGAGAAATTTTTTTTTTCATCTCTAAGTTTTACAACGATGTTCAGGACATCCATGCTAATAAAAAGGGAAAACTTATGTAGGAGGATCTGTTTCATCTCCGTGTATCACCTGAGGCCAGTCACTTCATTGGGTATAGGTAAGGGTTTCCAATCACTTTAAAGTGAATTGCAGTGTGGTGAATCATAGTGTGTCATATCCCAACCCTTGTGTTCAATGTTCTGTATTGTGCTTCATTACTGGGAATTGCAGGGTGGTGGGTTACATAGTATTGTGTATCCCCATTTATTTTCAAAGTGTATAGACACGACAGACCTTTTTAGAACTACCTTTTGTCTTCAGTTTTATTTTAATTCAGTTAGGTTACAAAAACATTATAAAATAAGATTGCTGCTTAGGGGTTGATTTACTAAAGGCTCTAGAGCTTAGTAAATGAGCAGAAGCTCTGTTGACTTCCATCATCTGATCATGTACAAGCAAAATTGCTGTTTTCTTTATTTTAGTTGCACGTGATTGGGTATTCTTTTCAAAGTTAAGCTTTCCTCCTTTACTAAGGCTGGATTCACATATGTATGTGAATTGGATGCGTCTCAATAGTACCGGTGCACACATGTCCGGGAGAGGGGGAGGGGGCAGCGTGGTGCAGTGCACCTGAACCAGTGAACACACACGCACCGGACTCCGGACTGTAAACCGCAGCCGGACATGTGTGAAACCAGCTTGAGTCCTGGAGCAACTGCACTTGCATTTAGTAAATCAACCCCGTAGTGTTTTGGGTCTAGAGTTATTGTTTTAGATGTATTTTTTTTTAGGAAAGTATATTTTATTGTAATAAAATTTTGTTTGGAATATCTTTTTTGGTATTTAGGGGGTCAGCAACATAATCTTCTTCTGGGCACAGGCAAAGTTGTCCTTTGTTTGAAGCACATACCAGTGCGGTACAGTTCCTTCCTGCGATCAACTGATGCTGCCTGCGATCGACCAATCGATCCTTCCTGCGATCGACCAACCGATCCTTCCTGTGATCGACTGTCCAAGTCTTCCTGCGATTGACCGACCAATCCTTTCTGCGAATGACCGACTTGTTCCTTCCTGCAAAAGACCAATCAATTCCTCCTGCGATCGACTGATCGTTCCTTCATGTGATTGACTGACCAATCCTTCTTGGTTCAGCGATCGATTCTTTGATCCTTCTTTCGATCAACCTTTGCTTCCTGTGATCGATTGATCCTTTCTGCGGTCGATTGACCAATACTTCTTGCGATCAACCAACCTTACTGTGATTGACTGACCGATCCCTGCTTACTTTGAGCTTTCCTGCAATCAACCAACCCTTCCTGGGATCTACTGACCGATTCTTCCTGCGATTAATCGAGGGATCCTTCCTTCTTTCATCTGATGCTTTCTGTGATCGATTGATCCTTCTTTAGATCTACCAATATTTTGATCCTTATTTTTATCGACCAATGCTTCCTTCCATCGATCCTTCCTGTGATCGATCAATCTATCTTTCCTTACTTGGTCCATCCTGCGATCGACAGGCTGATTCTTCCTTTGACAAATCCGTCCTTTTTTCGATCGATCCTTCCTTCCTTCCTTATTTTCATGCTAATATTTTTTTGCAATGTTATTTATCCTTTTCCAGGATAAGGATCAACCAGGTATTATACTTTACTAGACTTTAATATCACTTTAAGACTTTTCATCCCAAAGTACTAATAAAATAACAGAGGATCTGTCTTTTAATATTATCTTCATCTCCAAATAACCTGAGATCTCATGATGGTTTTTTTATGCCCACCCCAGCCCCCCCAAAGCCAGCATTAGGCCATCCTTTAAGTTCCCTCATGCAGGCATAAATTTGAACAAATTACTTGGATTGGAGCGATAGAAATTTGTCTCACAGCAAAACTATTCTGTACAAGATCATATCTAATGTCAGCTCCAGGCAAGGCCGGTGCTACTGCGAGACAAACTAGGCAGCCGCCTAGGGTACACTGCTGTCTAGGGCGCAGCCATGGCCACTGGTGTCCCTACCCTCCGCCAGCTTCCTAAAACTCAGCTGGCTACCCCACACAGTCCACCACTGTTCCCCACACACTGCACGGACGTTCCGCATACCGCTGCAGTATTGGATGATGTTATCTGCAAACTTTAGCCAATCTGTAAAGAAAAAGTGTGCAACATCACTTCCTCCCAGCTCCCCAGTCAGTCTCCACAGGGAGCTAACATTGCCAAGAAGATGTGAAAGCATTCCTGCACATCCCCAGCATTTGCCAATTTGTCAAGAAATGTAACAGTATTTGGACTTGGACTGCACATCATATGCTTTTTTAATGGTATCATCATGTTAATATCATAACATAACATCTTATGGCACTTATTTTTGCAAATAAAAATTTAAAGGGGGAAACCAGCAAGTAGCTGGTCTTGTCTAGGGTACAAAATAGTCTAGCACTGGCCCTGGATATGAGGATCCATCCAAATCTCTGCAGAGTCTGTATTGACTGCTGGACATTGGCTGACAGGTATAGAGAGGACTGATACTTTAACAGGAGATTAGTCAGTTAAACCAAAACATTCTATCAGAGCAAAGCTAGGACTGGGACTAGAACTTTGGTGAGAACATGGAAAAGGGTCCTGGAGAGGCAAGATGGAGAGCCAACAAATAAGTAATGCTGAATGCCCCAGAAAAATACAAATACTGTTGATGGAGGAAGAGAAATGTAAATATGTAAGTATCCCAAATACTAAAGTTGTATGCGCTACCAGATAGCAGTATACTGAGCGCACGTGGGAGTAATTGAGTGCCACATCCTAATTAAATTGGAAATAGGTTGTTGGAGAAACATGGACTTTAATGGCACTGGGTGTGTTAAAATATAACAAATTTATTAATTCACAAGTACATTAAAGACAAATGACTCGCCTCAAAAAAGGCCTTTTTTGAGGCGAGTCATTTATATCTTTAACCACTTGCCTACAGTGCACTTTCACCCCCTTCCTGCCCAGACTGATTTTCAGATTTCAGCGCTCTCACATTTTGAATGACAATTACTCAGTCATACCCATAAAAAATGTGTGTCCTTTTTTTCACACAAATAGAGCTTTCTTTTGATGGTATTTAATCACTACTGGGTTTTTTATTTTTTGTGCTATAAATAAAAAAAGACTGAAAATATTGTGAAAAAACACATTTTTCTTTGTTTCTGTCATAAAATTTAGCAAATGAGTAATTTTTCTTCACAAATTTTGGCCAAAATTTATACTGCTACTTATCTTTGGTAAAAATAACCCAAATAAGTATATATTATTTGGTCTTTGGGAAAGTTATAGAGTCCACAAGTTATGGTGCTAATCATTGAAAATTGATCACACTTGACCACACCTGATGTACTGAAGGCCTATCTCATTTCTTGAGACACTAAAAAGTCAGGAAAGTACAAATACCCCCCAAATGACCCCTTTTTGGAAAGTAGACATTCCAAGGTATTTAATAAGGGGCATGGTGAGTTTTTGAAGTTGTCATTTTTTCCCACAACTCTTTGCAAAATGAAGATTTTTTTTTTTTTACAAATTGACGTATTAACAGGTTATTTCTCTCACACAGCATATGTATACTTGCAACTACACCCAAAAACACATTCTACTACTCCTCCTGAGTATGGCGATACCACATGTGTGAGACTTTTTCACAGCCTGGCCACATACAGAGGCCTAACATCCAAGTAGTACCGTCCGGCATTCTAGGAGCACAAATTACACATATAATTTCCTGACAACCTATCGCACTTTTGAAGGCCCTGGAGCACCAGGACAATGGAAACCCCCATAAAATGACCCCATTTTGGAAAGCAAACAGCCCAACGTATAATTTTTGAGGCATAATGAGTCTTTTGAATATGTCATTTTTTTCCACACGTTTTTGGAAAATGTGGAAAGAAAATGAAAACACATTTTTTTTACACAAAGCTGTCCATTTATGCAATATTTCTAACACATAGCATGTACATAGCAAAAATTGCACCCCAAAATACATTCTTCTATTCCTCCTGAGTATGGCGATACCACATGTGTAACACTTTTTCACAGCCTGGCCACATACATAGGCCTAACATCCAAGTAGCGCTTTACACAAAGTTGTCCATTTATCCACTTTAAGACTGGGCCTATTTTTGACACTTGGTGTTTACAAGCTAAAATCATTTTTTTTGCTAGAAAACTACTTGGAACCCCCAAACATTATATATTTTTTTTTAGCAGAGACCCTAGAGAATAAAATGGAGATCGTTGCAATATTTTTTATCACACCATATTTACGCAGCAGTCTTCCAAATGCGATTTTTTTGAAAAAAATTCACTTTTTTGAACTAAAAAATAAGAAATCAGTAAATTTAGCCCAATTATTTTCCATAATGTGAAAGATAATGTTACGCCGAGTAATTAGATACCCAACATGTCATGCTTCAAAATTGCGCATGCTCACAGAATGGCGCCAAACATTGGTACTTAAAAATCCCCATAGGCAACAATTTAAAAATTTCTGCAGGTTACTAGCTTAGAGTTACAGAGGAGGTCTAGGGCTCAAATTATTGCTCTCGCTCTAACGATCGCGGCGATACCTCACATGTATGGTTTGAATACCGTTTACATATGTGGGCGGGACTTGCGTATGGGTTTGCTTCTGCGCGCGAGCTAACGGGGACAGGGCGCTTTAATTTTTTTTTTTTTCCTATTTATTTTATTTATTATTTTTTTCTTTTTACACAGTTAAAAAAAAAAAAATGTTTTGATCATTTTTATTCCTATTACAAGGAATGTAAACATCCCTTGTAATAGAAATAGGCATGACAGGTCCTCTTTATTGTGAGATCTGGGGTCAAAAAGACCTCACACCTCACAACTACACTAAAAAAGAAAAAAAAAAAAAAAATTGTTGAAAGAGGAAAAAAAAAAAAGAAAAAAAAAAAATCGGCCCTTTAAACCGGTTGCTAGGCAACGTCTTTTGACGTAGCTCCGGTCCTCTAAGACCATAGAGTCGAGTGAGGGCCATCTTGCCCTCACTCGACTTCCTGTCTCTGAGGATCCGGGACCGGATAGTTTTCCCCGCTGCCGGCGGGTCCGGTAAGCTGGGAAAACGTCTGGGACGCGGCAGGAGGTGGGGGGGGGGGCGGCACCTTGTCCCCTGCACCGTAAGGGTAATTCCGCGGTGAATCCGCCACTGGGACCACCCTTATCTGAAAGCCGACCGCCCGCCGTTTCAAAAAATACCGGAGTTATGGGGGCTATCTGTTGCCATAACCCCAGTATTTAGCTTTTAATGGCCGACACATATAGTCGTTAGGCGGTCAGTAAGTGATTGCATGTATATGGCAAACAGGTGACGATGACTGATGGGGTGACGATGACTGATGGGGTGACAGGTGACGATGACTGATGGGGTGACAGGTGACTATGACTGATGGGGTGACAGGTGACGATGATTGATGAGGTGACAGGTGATAATGATTGATGAGGTGACAGGTGACGATGATTGATGAGGTGACAAGTGACGATGATTGATGGGGTGACAGATGACAATCACTGACTGGGTGACATGTGACGATGATTGATGGGGTGACAAGTGACGATCACTGATGGGGTGTCAAGTGACGATGATTGATAGGGTGACAGATGACGATGACTGATGGGGTGACAGGTGACGGTGATTGATGGGGTGACAGGTGACGGGCGATGGTGCACGGCGGTACTGATGGCAGTCTCTGGTGACCGGTGAACTTTAGGCTACGTTCACATGTGAGCGTATCGATCATGGGCAGAATCACTGCGATTCTGCCCGCGGTCCAGAAATCATTGCAAATTGCGGGACGCCTGTGCGTTGCCCGTGATTTGCAATAGCACCCCAAATGCTGTGCGATGTTGCTGCAATTTCCGCCTGTCGAATCGAGGTAACATCACGCAAACAACGCGTGACGCCCCAAAGAAGCTCTTGTACCTTTTTTGGGCGTCATGCGTTGTTTGCGCGATGTTACCGCGATTGGGCAGGCGGAAATGGTGGCAACATCGCACAGCGTTTGGGGTGCTATTGCAAAAAACGGGCAACGCACAGGCGTCCCGCAATTTGCAATGATTTCCGGATCGCGGGCAGAATCGCGGTGATTCTGCCCGCAATCGCTGCGCTCACATGTGAACGTTATGGGTGTCAATTTCTGGGCACTGATGAGGTGACTGTTGGGTGACAGGTGACATTGGGGGGGGGGGCTGAGCACTGTTTTTGGGGACCTTTATTAGTGTGATTTTACTTTTTACAGGTAGACAGAGCAGTAACTCACTGTTTCTAGCTCTTCTCCCCTCACACTGGAAACTGTATGAGGGGAGAAGAGCTAGTAACAGTGAGTTACTGCTCTTTGTTTACATTTTGTGATCGGCTGTGAATGTCAGTGACTGTTTACTACCGCCGGTGACAGCTGTGTTCCTACGGAACACAGTGCCACCGACATGACCGCGCTGCGCGCTCCCGATCGCGCATGCGCGGTCATCTCCCGGGCGCCTCCATTGTGATCGGCTGTGTCATTGGAACACAGCTGATCACGTGGGAAACAGCCACGCCCATTGGCTGTTTCCCCCCTGCCGGTGACGGGGGGGTGTCCCGGGGACACCCCGACACCGGCAGTGCAGGGCGGCGCGCACGCGATCGCGCGCCTGCCCTGTTTCCTGGGATCACGTCATATGTCGTCTTCCCAGGATAATGGTCGCACCGCTCCGCCGTCAATTGACGGCGGGCGGGCGGCAAGTAGTTAATGTATATTTAGTTGTGAATTAATAAAATTGTTATATTTTAACACACCCATTACCGTTAAAGTCAATGTTTCTCCAACAACCTATTTCCTAATGCCTCGTACACACGCATCGATTATGGGCCGGGAATTTTCGGGCCAACGTCCGATCGGCCGATTTTCGGCTTGTTAGTATGATACTTTCGACAACCGACTCCGAGTTTTCGGCCAAAAAAAATCTGGTGTGCAGGCTATAAAATTTGAGTTGGCCGTCAACACAACGGCCGATTTTTCGTCAGTCAGTACAGATTTCGGCGGACAAAAATCTGATGAGCAAGACTGGGCATGCTCAGAGAAGAAAAAACACACGGAAAGTAAATCAGCACATGACATCACTTCTGAAGTTGATTTTTGTTGGCCGAGAAAATTTGTGTGCAGTCTAGGCACATTCCAACCAACAAAACACAACTCTGGACAAAAGTCGGCCGATCGGTCGGCCGATAATCGTTGCGTGTGTACGAGGCATAAGTATCCCAAATGTCCATTGAGGCAAAAGGGGAGAGGCAATTACCATTCATGTGGAACTTGTGATCAACAAGTTGAGAGTTTTCAGATCAAAAATGAGCCCAATGCCTCCATTTGGCTTGGGAACTGTGAGCAGTTTGGAGTAGGCGCCCTGAAAGTATTCCAGCAACAAGCAGCTGATTCTTCCGTCTTTGCAGGGAATGAGACAAATCTGAGAGCATGAAGCGGGGAGGAAGCAGAGTCTAAAACTCCAGTTTTAGTCAATAGAAATTACATTCTGGACCCAAATATTGAATAATTATTTGGATCAGAAGGTCAAAAAGGCCAAAACAAATCATACTACTCATATGGGGGGGGGGGGGGGTGTACAGAGCTTTTCCTAGTACCAGGAATAGCTCTACTGGCAAAAGCGCAAGCCTTCTTCTTCTGTGCGAGGAGAGTACTCTTACCCCCAGCACAATCCTTGACGTGCTTATTCAAGGAGGGATTAAACAGGTGTTTTCAAAGGCAGTTACTTAAGTTTATTTTGAGAGAGTTCTGCTGACAAGCATTTAAATCAAAAGATCCTTTCGATATGGATGGAGAGGAGGTCCATTCTTGATAACTGGCAAAGTGTACACTCTACACCAGGCATGTCCAACCTGCGGCCCGGGGGCCGCATGCGGCCCAGAACCGCAGGCAATGCGGCCCACTGTCCCCTGACAATTTATATTTATTTTTTGCTGGGGAGGAAGGAAGTTGGGTCGGGGCATGGCCACAGCGGCTTCCAACTAACTGTAGGCAGAGGCTGCCTCGGAAGGGATCATCCTCTAGTTGTGTTAAATTAGTGCTGAGGGGGGGGGGGGGGGGTGGCGGCAGCGCGGGAAGGGCGCGGAGGCGTTTTATTACTTATATACCTTAACTATAGTATATATTTTATATGCGGCCCGAGACAATTTCTCTATACTCAATGTGGCCCAGAGAAGCCAAAAGGTTGGACACCCATGCTCTACACCATTCATGCAGTAGCATTAGCCTACAGGTAAAAGTTATAGGTGATGGTGAACAGATGACCTATTAACTTGGAGCTAGGACCTCAGGCTATGCAAGTAAGTAGTCCCCAGATAATAAGGGTCTGGCCATGGAAGCATCAGCTGATTGCATGCAGACCTCACCAAGGAAAATAAGGCTAAAAGATGACCTCTGACCTTTTGTCCACTGGGTCATTGAACATGGGATTATCTTTTAACAGGATGTTGGTATCTTGTTAAGACAAGAAGTGGCTGGGTCCACCACAGGGACCAACAATTTCTGCAGGGAACCCTCCTCAATAGAATTTTCCTGAGCAAGACATTTTGGAAGAGTAAAGAGATTTCAGGATTAGTCCAGTCACCATACAAGACTAAAGCCCCGTACACACGTACCGATTGTCGGCCGAAAAGATTCGTCCGACGACCGATCGGCCGATTGTAGGCTTGTTAGTATGATGCTTCCGACAGCGCACTTTCGGCTGAACAGAATCTGTCGTGCAAGCATTAAAATTTTTGTATGCCGACACCAGAACGGCCGATTGTTCGCCAGTCAGTACAGATTTCGGCTGACAGACAGCAGATTTGCAAGACTGGGCATGCTCAGAAAAGAAAAAACACAGGGAAAGTTAACCATCACATGACATCACTTCTGCAGTCGGCGGACAAAATTCGTGTGCAGTCTTTTGCACTTTTCAGCTTTGCAGCCCGGGGACAAAAGACGGGCGATCGGTCGGCCGAACGATCGGTACGTGTGTACGGGGCTTAACAGTTTTGACTGCTATCATGTGTTTCGGCATATATCAACAAGATCACTCTACAGTGTTCGAGAAGCTCTGTAATTTTAGGTTCTGTGCATATTAGATACTGCATACATGTAAGGTAGAATTGTCAAGAATATTTCCTTGGGGATTACATTTACCTTCTAACATTATGAAGTGTTTTCCACAGCAAATATTTTAGTTTCATCTGTGTGCTCTGTGCTACAATTATGCATCATGCTGCACTAGGCCTTCCTGAACAATGATGCCCTTTTGTACAAGCATCCCCTCTTTTTGTAATGTGATTACTTTAGCAAATTATGATAATTCATTACTGTAGGCAGCTGGAGTAATATGAAGGACTACTTTTCAACTGTAAAAAAAACAAACATAAGAAAAGAAAGATAATTTCACTTTTCTAGTACTATAAGGAGCCTTTTCACTTACTGGCTACTCTCTCACGCCTTCCTCCCTTTTAATCCTATGTTTCATTTACTGACCTGTCTCTGCATATTATACCCTAAAAACCCCCCAAAAAAAGACGACGCCTAGCCCATGTTTATTATCAAGAGCACACAAGAAGTAACTAATATGGAAAATGTACTCTATATTGAGTAAAACAATGAATTTGTCTGAGGAAGGTGAATAAATGCTAACACTTGTTCTCGGGTCAATTAGACAATCAAACTTTCTTTCCAAACAGAGGGAAAGAGAGAAAGATGATAATGCACAGAAAGAAAAGTCTTTAGTCATCTTTATCACTTTTGTTATACAGTGTCTCACAAAAGTGAGTACACCCCTCACATTTTTGTAAAAATTTTAATATATCTTTTCATCTGACAACACTGAAGAAATGACATGACAATTTACAATGCAAAGTAGTTAGTGTACAGCTTGTATAACAGTGTAAATTTGCTATCCCCTCCAAATAACTCAACACACATGTCTCAACTGATGGCATCAAATTGAGTACACCCCTAAGTGAAAATGTCCAAATTGAGCTCAAAGTGTCAATAGTTTGTGTGGCCACCATTATTTTCCAGCACTGCCTTAACCTTCTTGGGCATGGAGTTCACCAGAGCTTTACAGGCTGCCACTGGAGCCCTCTTCCACTCCTCCATGACGACATCACAGAACCGATGGATGTTAGAGACCTTGAGCTTCTCCACCTTATGTTTAAGGATGCCCCACAGATGCTAAATAGGATTTAGGTCTGGAGATATGCTTGGATAGTCCATCACCTTTACCCTCAGCTTCTTTAGCAAGGCAGTGGTCATCTTGGAGGTGTGTTTGGGGCCGTTATCATGTTAGAATACTGCCCTGTGGCCCAGTCTCCAAATTGAGGGGATGTTCTGCTTCAGTCACAGTACATGTTAGCATTCATGGTTCCCTCAATGAACTGTAGCTCCCCAGTGCCGGCAGCACTCATGCAGCCCCAGACCATTACACTTACGCCACCATGCTTCACTGTAAGCAAGATACACTTGTCTTTGTACTCCTCACCTGGTTGCTGCCACACGCTTGACACAATCTGAACCAAATAAGTTTATCTTGGTCTCATCAGACCACAGGACATGGTTCCACTAATCAATGTCCTTAGTCTGCTTGTCTTCAGCAAACTGTTTGCGGGCTTTCTTTTGCTTAATCTTTAGAAGAGGCTTTCTTTTGGAACAACAGCCATGCAGACCAATTTGATGAAGTATGCGACATATGGTCTGAGAACTGACAGGCTGACCCCCCACCCCATAAATCTCTGCAGCAATGCTGGTAGCACTCATATGTCTATTTCCCAAAGACAACCTCTGGATATGACGTTGAGCACGTGCACTAAACTTCTTTGGTCGACCATGGCGAGGCCTGTTCTGAGTGGAACCTATCCTGTTAAACCGCTGTATGGTCTTTGCCACCGTGCTGCAGCTCAGTCTCAGGGTCTTGGAAATCTTCCTATAGTCTAGGCCAGCTTTATGCAGAGCAACAATTCTTTTTTTCAGATCCTCAGAGAGTTCTTTGCCATTAGGTGCCATGTTGAACTTCCAGTGACCAGTATGAGAGAGTGAGAGTGACAACACCAAATTTAACACACCTGCTCCCTATTCACACCTGATACCTTGTAACACTAACGAGTCACATGACACCGGGGAGGGAAAATGGCTTATTGGGTCCAATTTGGATATTTTCACTTAGGCTGCATTCACACTTGAGCGTTGCGTTTTCACACGTTTTTTACCGCGATTTTTACCGCGTTTTTCAGGCGTTTTTTTCAGGCGTTTTTGGAGGCAGGCATTGACATCTAACAAAAACGCTGGTAATCAGCCCAAAAAGAAGCTCCTGTACTTTTTTCAGCTACAGGCGTTTTGCTTCAGGGGACAAAACACTCAGATGTGAACAGGAGCCATTGAAATGAATGGGATTTTGATTGTTGGGAGTTTTGGATTTTCACAGATGAGAGTTTTATGAGCTGAAAAACGCTCAGTTGTGAACAGGGCCTTAGGGGTGTACTCACTTTTGTTGCCAGCAGTTTAGACAATAATGGCTGTGTGTTCAATTATTTTGAGGGGACAGCAAATTCACACTGTTATACAACCTGTACACTCACTACGTTACATTGTAGAAAAGTGTAATTTCTTCAGTGATGTCACATGAAAAGATATGATAAAATATTTACAAAAATGTGAGGGGTATACTCACTTTTGTGAGATACTGTATGTTTATATCTAAATGTCGATTAATGTCACTATATTTGTAAGAATGTTTTACACTTAAATGTCAATCTTACCTAACATTGTCATGTCTTTGAATGTAAATTTTATGAAAAATTCTCTCAGGTGGCTTCAGAAAATCTTCTTTCATTTCCATGGCAACATTTCTGGGTAAAAGGCTCATTAAAAGACGTTCCTACAAAAAAAAAAAAAAAAAAGTAAATGTTTCTGATTTTTATTTCATACAAACTAAAATACAAATAGAGAAAATAAAGTATTATCACTACCAATAACATCTCACACGAAAAAAACATTTTTTGTCATGAATACTATTACTACATATAAACCTCCATTCACTATGCTGTTGAATTACTAAAGCAGTATACTGTAGACTGTTCAGTTGGCAAAGTGAATTCTTCCTTTTGCAAGGCAGTTTTCACTAAGCTTAGTGAATGTGGTGAAAATTCCTGGCAAAGAATACTCAATCGTGTTAAGGGGAATTTAAAGAACTGGATTTTTCCTTGCAGATGACTGGATAAGGTTAGCACAGCTAATATACTGATCTAAGGGCTAATAACCTTGCAAAGCTAAAATCCAGTTTGCTTTGTGAACAGGATGTACTTCTTTAGTCAATTAAGCACAATATTTACATATCATGGTCTCAAGAGGCACTGGTGTCAGCCAGGTTTCCCACCCATGCAGGGTGATGGGCTCCAGAATGTTTGCTAGGAAAGCGCACACCGGAAGTGACGTACGGGACATTCAAACTAGTCCCGCAGCGGATACCACACTGCAGATTGCTACGATTCTAAACTGTAAGTTACTATGTTCTTTTCAATAACATTTTAAAACTTACTACACCATGATGGCCCATATGTTTCTCTGAGACCACAGTATAACTGCAAGCGCAGTGAGATACAGGAACCCCTGACAGCACCCTGCAGTATTCCAGAGGAATGGATAGATGTACCCACAAGCCACACTAAGGAAGGAGTGACAGCACTGGAAAGAATACTTAAAGCGTATTATTTGCAGCAGTGAGGTGAGCGGTTAGCACACCTAGAAGTGGTCACACACTGAAGAGCACCAGCACTTTAAAAGGTGGTTGAGAGGATACAGGATTGTCTATTGGGACACTACCACATATTTAGCACTGAAGCACTGAAGCTCTTTAATAGTTGATTTAATTTTGGAAGATTATATGGACTTTTTCAGCTCACTACTTGTCAAACTGGTTTAAGAGCCGGTTCACGCTATTACGACTTGCCAGGCGACTTGGTCAGCCTGGCAAGTCGCGCACCGTCGGGTCCATTGAGTAGTACAGGACCGGTTCTAATAGGAGCGACACAAGTCGCTCCGACTTCGAAAAAGGTTCCTGTACTACTTTGGGGCGACCTGGAGGCGACTTGCATAGACATTCATGTTATGAAGTCCGTGCAAGTCGCGCCGAAGTCGCGCTGCACGCGAATTCACAGGTCGCCCCCAAAGTCGGAGCGACCTAATGTGAACGGGGGCTTAATGTGAATAACACCGGCACTTTGATATATTTGCACCATTTTATATATTATATTTTTTTGTACTGTATAATTAACCTCACATAATGGCATAGCATTGGAATTTTCTATACACATATAATATGCACTTTATCTCCATGTGGAATATTCATTATTTTATGATTGCACCATATTTGATTTGCACCTTGGATGATTATTTATCACTTTATTGATTATTTATGTGTATTTTTTTATCAAGTTTATATTAAGGATTTTGGTCCATAATATTTATCTATAATTTGAATAATTTTTCAACTCATATATAAGTATATTGTTGAATATATCCCTGAAGCGCAGTATCCCCCCCCTTAAATACTATTGTAAGAGGCTGTTATAGCCACTAGCAATCATCACTGTAGATTTGGCACAAAAATAATGGGTTCACTTTTATTGAAATGGCAGCAAAGTCATCCTCTTTTTTGGCCATGGCAAATGCGCCTCAAAATTAACCACTTTACCACCGGAGGATTTTGCTGTCTTACGTCCAGGCCACTTTTTGCGATTCGGCGCTGTGCGAATTTAACTGACAATTGCGTGGTCGTGCGACGCTGTACCCAAACAAAATTTATGTCCTTTTTTTCCCACAAACAGAGCTTTCTTTTGGTGGTATTTGATTTCTGTGAGACCTGTGAGATTTTTACTTTTTGCGCTATAAACAAAAAAAGAGCGTTTATTTTGAAAAAATAACAATATTTTTAACATTTTTTTATATGAAATTCCCCCCCAAAAAAAAGTAAAAATCAAAATTTTTTTTAATTTTTGGCCAATTTGTTTTCTGCTACCTATGTTTGGTAAAAAAAATCACAATAAGCATATTTTGATTGGTTTGTGCAAAAGTTATTGCGTTTACTAACTAAGGGAAGGATTTCTGTCATTTTTGGTGTTTTTTTTTTTAAACGAGTAATGTTGACGATCTGCGTTTTTTTTTGCGGGACTGCGACATTGCGGCGGAAAGATCGGACCCTTGACTGACATTTTTGACACTTTTGGGGTTACCAGTGATATTACTGCAGTAATCAGTGCTATATATATGCACTGTTACTGTAAAAATGACACTGGCAGGGAAGGGGTTAATTTTATTGGAGAAGGAGGGGTTAATGTATGCCTGGTGCTTACTGACGTGTGTGGGGGGAGGTGACTGAGTGAGTCAGGGACAAATCGCATGTTCAGCTATGCTGAACACTGCAATCTGTCACTCCCTGTCACTTAGGAGATCCGCCCGCTCTGTTTACACAAGCGGGCGGATCTCCAAACTAGATTCCCCGACGATCGGGGAAGAGCAGCGGCGATCGCCGCTGCTCCTCCCCTGGCCCGACTCCCGCTGTGAATGAAAACAGCGGGAGCGCGCCTCCGGCGGCACGCGATCGCCGCCTACAGGGGGAGGAGTCCAGCGACGTAGTACTACGTCGCTGGACGATAACGAACCACTTTGCCGCAGTACGGTAAACGTGACCGGTCGGCAAGTGGTTAAAAAAAAGCAGATAATAGAAGGCATACATGGATAAGTTAGTGAAAAAATTATTTCACTAGTATACAAATGGTGGGAATTTTTTTCAAAAGTGACAGCTGCATTTAAAATATTGCATATCAAAAAAATAAATATATAGAAAAACTGTTGCACTGCCTACAAAATATGTTAGATATGTTCCATACCACAATTAATAAAGTGCAAATGTGCTTCAAACCATATAAACAGGCATATTGCATATAATCCAAAAAAGATAAGTGCTGGACAGCACTCCCTTTTCCTGCGCTCGGAACCTGGTCCTCAGGCTGTTACAATCCTGGAACTCGTACTGGTATTAGGCATCCATGATGGCTAGGCTTTGCTGCCCCTTACGACCAGGGTGGTCGACCAGACACTGAAAATACAAAGCAAAAAAGGGCGCACCAGCCTAGCGCATTATCCTTGGCAAGTTTATTTGGATAAAATTGTTTAAAATCAAATACTCACAAACAAACAAGAAGTTTCAGGCACATCAATTCCATACACCTGCCTCCTACCAGAGGATCAACGTCTTTACTGGAAGCAGAGGGCTGACGCGTTTCGAGGCTGTGCCTCTTCCTCAGAGCCTGGAGGCCATGGTCAAGACCATAGTTTAAATATAGTATGTAGGGCCAGGCCTCCACATGACCCCTGGGAGATGTGGGAGGAGATATCGCCCAAATGGGCGTTGCTACACAGCCATTTACCCAAAAGCTATTGCAAGTCACAAGTGTAGTTACATTTACATTTTAGTTGGCAAAGCCCCACGTGACCATTTGTTCCATTGGTGAGCTATCCAAAACACTTCCCGGCTCATCGTGGACTCCATTTCACATAAGAATAATAATCATAATCATATAAAATAATAATAGTAATATAAGAATAATAACTGATATGGTGGACTAACCTGTACGTGTCGTGGTCCTGAACCAAGTAGGGCATCGAGCTGGGACCATCGTGTTGGTTGATAGTCCACTAACTCATACTGGGCATATTGGGCATATTCCCTGGTGGTCCAATGGTGTTCACTGTAAGATAGGTTGCCAGGATTTCGGTGATGCGCGCGCCAGTTCCGGGTCGAGCGGCGTGCGTTCCACCGCTGTCCCGCCGCCCACGTATATGGAAACCGGAAGCTGTCACGACCTAGATGGGCGGAAGTGACGCTATGCGGTGGTGCGCACGCTAGTTCCGGGGTGAGCGGCGTGCGTTCCACCGCCACCCTGCTGCCATGTTTTACCATCCCAAATATCCTGGCAACCTATCTTACAGTGAACACCATTGGACCACCAGGGAATATGCCCAATATGCCCAGTATGAGTTAGTGGACTATCAACCAACACGATGGTCCCAGCTCGATGCCCTACTTGGTTCAGGACCACGACACGTACAGGTTAGTCCACCATATCAGTTATTATTCTTATATTACTATTATTATTTTATATGATTATGATTATTATTCTTATGTGAAATGGAGTCCACGATGAGCCGGGAAGTGTTTTGGATAGCTCACCAATGGAACAAATGGTCACGTGGGGCTTTGCCAACTAAAATGTAAATGTAACTACACTTGTGACTTGCAATAGCTTTTGGGTAAATGGCTGTGTAGCAACGCCCATTTGGGCGATATCTCCTCCCACATCTCCCAGGGGTCATGTGGAGGCCTGGCCCTACATACTATATTTAAACTATGGTCTTGACCATGGCCTCCAGGCTCTGAGGAAGAGGCACAGCCTCGAAACGCGTCAGCCCTCTGCTTCCAGTAAAGACGTTGATCCTCTGGTAGGAGGCAGGTGTATGGAATTGATGTGCCTGAAACTTCTTGTTTGTTTGTGAGTATTTGATTTTAAACAATTTTATCCAAATAAACTTGCCAAGGATAATGCGCTAGGCTGGTGCGCCCTTTTTTGCTTTGTATATTGCATATAATCATCAGCTGTGATAGTCCATAATATTAGATAAATATTAGGGTTTGACAGAAGGAGGAGATTTGCGATGTGGGGATAACTTTGCACCTCCTGCATTTTTATTATTGCACAATGCACCCTTATTTTGCTTTTATTGCACTATAACCCTGTTTTAGGCAAAACATGTAGGATTTTCTTTTTGGGGAGTACTTTTTTTGTGGGGCTACATGGCTTTTGTGGGGGAATAGAACCTGGGATCAATGGGAGATGAACGGTGGTCGGTCAGATGGGCAACAGAAATCCATATAAAGTGGCTGTATTAGGCCTATAGAATTGACAGCAAGTTTACCTAGAGCCAGAATATAAGACTACCGGCACAGGCAGTGTGACCGCATTCATTGAAAGCAAGCTGCAGAATTGTCAATATAGGCCGAGCAATTTATTATACAGGCAGTGTGATTTCAATGATATATTATCTGTCCGGAACTTTATAGAATTGGCAGTAAAACTACCATAATTCTGGTTAGCCCAGTGACGATGTCTCTTATGACGAAGTGTACATTGGGCGGAGGAAATAGCGGTGACGTACACCGGGTTGCCACACAATGTTGGGTGTACTGAATGCCTGTTTTTAACTTTGTAAGTATATGTATTCTTTTAATAAATTATCACCTATATGGACGTAGCGCAATGAAGTGTTTCTCTTCGTGCGCTTTGCTCCTCTTGCCTTTGTGGGACTAAATATTGGCCACATGATGTCGGACTGAGGAGGTCGGGAGAGTGCATCCCAGTATCTGATAATTGTACAGACCTGCTGGTTTAGGGTCATTTTCTATACCTAGGAGGCTCATTTATTAAGGTGGTTTCTGACCTACAAGGGTCAGACTTTCCCGTAAGAGGCTAATTCATTTGCCTTGTTGTGGAGCACATTTGGGTGTCCAGTTCACAGCACCGTTTCAGTGGAAGTGTACCTGTAGATAACTATCTTTTTATCTAATTGGTTTCTGGAAATTATGTTAATACTGTATTAACCCTATTATTTATGTAATATTATGGAGTATTACAGCTGATGATTATATGCAATATACCTGTTTATATGGTTTGAAGCAAAGTTGCACTTTATTAATTGTGGTATGGAACATATCTAACATATATTTGTAGACAGCGCAACAGTTTTTCTATCTATGCAGGTACATAGATCAGTCATGACACAACACATTATTTTCAGACATACCCCCCCCCCCCAATCACTCTGCAACCTTGTCAAGCCAACAATGGTTTCCTACTCCCCGAAGCTTGTTACCCTATGAATAGCTTTGTTTTATCAACAAGTTCTATTCAGTGATTAAAATGATACTAAGCACACATTGTTTAACTGTCATTATTTTAATAACAAAAATCTAAGTTACATAGTTACACAGTAGTTGAGGTTGAATAAGGACAATAGTCCATCCAGTTCAACCTGTGTAGGTGTGTGTGGCCGTAATCATCTCTCATACCCCTGAATGTTCTGATCATTGAGATGCACGTCCAAGAGTCTTTTGAAAGCAACCATACTTCCCGCAGAAACCACCTCTTGTGGTAGAGAATTCCACAATCCTGTAACCCTAACAGTAAAGAACCCCCTGCGTTGCCTGAGGTTAAAACGATTCCCTTCTAATCGCATTGTATGCCCTCGAGTCCTCATGCAATCCTTTCGACTGAATAGCTTTTTTTCTATGCTGAGATCACCATTGAGGTATTTATGAATTGCTATCATGTCCCCTCTCAGGCGTCTCTTCTCCAGGGAGAATAAAATTAAGCAATTGCAGACGCTCTTCATAATTGCCCTTCTCTGGACTCTTTCCAGCTCCAACACATCCCTCCTGAGGACTGGTGACCAGAACTGGACAGAATACTCCAGATGCGGTCGGACCAGAGTTTTATAAAGTGGAAGGATTATAGTTTTATCTCTGGAATACATCCCTTTCTTTATGTATGCTAATATTCTGCTGGCATTGGCAGCTGCCGCTTGACATTGCATGCTATTGCTTAGTCTATCCTCTACCAAGACTCCCAGATCTTTTTCCTTTTTTGATTCCCCCAAAGGTTCCCCCCCTAGAGTGTATTGTGCTTTTATGTTTTTAGTCCCCAAGTGCAAAACCTTACACTTCTCCACATTAAACCTCATTTGCCATGTCGTTGCCCACTCTGTTATTTTGTCCAGGTCATTCTGTAGGATATCTGCTTCATGCCGTGCAGTTATTGCCCTGCCCAATTTTGTGTCATCTGCAAAAACTGATATCGAACTACTGATCCCATCCTCAATGCTGTTTATGAATAAATTGAACAGGGTTGGTCCCAGGACTGAGCCTTGGGGGACCCCACTTACAACCTTAGACCAGTCTGATTATGCGCTATTTATTACCACCCTTTGGACACGCCCTTTTAAAGATTTTGTTTTTCCAAGGTTCCCTAATTGACAACATTTTGCATTTGTCATAGCCTAGCTATGTAAAATATAATTAACATCCCTTAATAACATTATTAAAAAGGTGCAGTTACACAACTATCAGATCACCCCCCTCAAAGTCTTAAACTCATCTGTCTCTATTTCAGGCCCCTTGCCACAAATGTTCCCAACTGGGCCCACACAAGCGCTTTACAATCAATACCTGGGACTTTGCCCTGGTGATGTTGACTTTTTGGTTCAACGACTGACTCTGATTCACATTGTAAATTGTCTGACCTGCAATGTTTGTAAACTAACTGAGGCCACTCCTTCACGTATGTCATGCTGTAAATGCCAACAGTGTCACTACGGAGCAGAGAGCCGCTGCTGGGTGTAGAAGTGTATAACAGCGAGGAGGTGTGGGCAGGGCTGGTTGGGGTGTACTGGGTGCACTCCTCAACAGGACTGGAGGAGGATCTGGATGGTGCAGATTATGTCTGACACCTGTACTCTGTGCATTATGTACTCCTGGCCACAGCATTATGCAGTAAGCATTGCTGGCCAGCTGCAATCTGTGCATTACAGATTTTTGACCCTTGTACTGTGTGCAATATGCACCCCTAACCCATGCACTCTGTGTATTATGCACCTCTGACCCTTGCACTCTGTGTTATACACTCCAGGCACCTGCACTCTGTACATTACAAACTCCTCACCCAGAGCAAAGTAGTCTCAGGTTTCATTTAAAGTGATACTAAAGTCGCATTTTTTTAAAATTAAAAATAAACATGGTATACTAACCTGCTCTGTGCAGTGGTTTTGCACAGAGCAGTCCCGATCCTCCTCTTCTCGGGTCCATCACTGGCACTCATAGTTACATAGTTACATAGTAGGTGAGGTTGAATAAAGACAATAGTCCATCTAGTTCAACCTGTGTAGGTGTGTGTGGCTGTAATCATCTCACATAGCCCTTAATGTCCTGATCCTTGAGATGTAAGTCTAAGAGTCTTTTGAAAGCCACCATACTACCCGCAGAAACCACCTTTTGTGGTAGAGAATTCCACAATCTTGTAGCCCTAACAGTAAAGAACCCCCCTCGTTGCCTGAGGTTAAAACACTTCTCCTCTAATCGCATGGTATGCCCTCTTGTCCTCATGCAATCCCTTCGAATGAACAGCTTTTTTTCTAAGCTGAAATCCCCATTGAGAAATTTATAAATTGCTATCATGTCCCCCCTCAGGCGTCTCTTCTCCAGGGAGAATAAATCGAGCGATTGCAGCCACTCTTCATAGTTAAGGTCCTCCAATCCCCTAATCAGTTTAGCTGCCCTTCTCTGGACTCTCTCCAGCTCCAACACATCCCTCCTGAGGACTGGCGACCAGAACTGGACAGAATACTCCAGATGCGGTCGGACCAGAGTTTTATAAAGTGGAAGGATTATAGTCTTATCTCTGGAATACATCCCTTTCTTTACGCATGCTAATATTCTGCTGGCTTTGGTAGCTGCCGCTTGACATTGCATGCTGTTGCCTAATCTATCATCAACCAAGACTCCCAGATCCTTCTCCATTTTTGATTCCCCCAAGGATTCCCCTCCTAACGGGTATTGTGTTTTTATGTTTTTAGTCCCCAAGTGCAAAACCTTACACTTCTCCACATTAAACCTCATTTGCCATGTCGTTGCCCACTCCGTTATTTTGTCCAGGTCATTCTGTAGGATATCTGCTTCATGCTGTGCAGTTATTGCCCTGGCCAATTTTGTGTCATCTGCAAAAACTGATAACGAACTACTGATCCCGTCCTCAATGCTGTTTATGAATAAATTGAACAAGGTTGGTCCCAGGACTGAGCCCTGGGGCACCCCGCTTACTACCTCAGACCAGTCTGAGTATGCGCTGTTTATTACCACCCTTTGGACACGCCCTTTTAGCCAGTTCCGTATCCAAGAGCAAACCCTGCTGTCGATACCTGCAGACCTTATTTTATAAATTAAGCGCTTGTGGGGAACTGTATCAAACGCCTTAGCGAAATCCAAGTACACCACATCTACTGGTCTGCCCCTATCTAGCTCACAGCTCACCTCCTCGTAGAATGTTAAGAGATTGGTTTTACCTAGTGTTTTTGCTGTTGATATATTTAAAGAATTTCTTTGGGTTTTTTTTACTATCCTACGCTATTTGTCTCTCAAAGTTGATTTTAGCCATCTTGATTTCTTGTTTACTTTTCTTATTTGCCTCCTTGTGTTGCTCGAAAGCCGATACTGTGCCCTCTGATTTATATTTCTTGAAGGCCAATTTTTTTCCCCTGATAAGTTTTTTAACGCTACGGTTTAACCAGCCAGGTTTGGCTTTGTCTCTTCTAAATTTATTTCCCATAGGAATGCACTGCAAGATGCCTTTGCTTAATATGTTCCTAAAGCATTCCCATTTTTCCTCTGTGGTCAGTGATCCCAAGGTTTGGTCCCAGTTTACCCTTTCCATCAATGAGTACAATTCTGGAAAGTTTGCCCTTCTGAAATTTAGGGTTCTTATGTTCCCCACTTGCCTTGTTATATTGTTATTTATACTAAATGTGATCATCCTGTGATCGCTAGAGCCCAGGTAGTCCTGGACTCCTACCTCCGAGATTATGTCTGGGTCATTAGTGATCAATAGATCCAGGACTGCGTTTTCTCTGGTAGGGGAATCCACCAACTGTGACATGTAATTATCCAGTAAGATTTCCGTGAATAGACAGGCCTTATGTGAGTGTGCAGTCCCCTCATCCCAGTCAATGTCGGGATAATTGAAGTCCCCCAATATGATGACTGATCCTAATTTTGCCACTTTACCCATTAGTGCTAAAAATTCCAGCTCTACCTCCTCCCCTTGGTTAGGTGGCCTATAGCAAACCCCCACAATTACTTTTCCCTTTTCTCCTTCCCTATGGAGTTCTACCCACACCGATTCCAAATCCATGCTCATCCCATCCGTAATGTCACTCCTCTCTATCACCTTTATATTGTTCTTGACATAGAGACATACCCCTCCCCCTCTTTTTCCTACCCTGTCCTTCCGGTACACCGACTACCCTTGGATATTGGCCAGCCAGTCATGTGAGGGGTCGAACCAAGTCTCTGTTATTCCCGCAAGGTCTATGTCATCCTCATGTACTAACATTTCCAATTCATCCATTTTATTAGCTAGGCTTCTGGCATTAGCATATACCCCTCTTAGTTTTACAGAAGTTAAACGTGATTGGCGATTATATTTATTCCTGTTTGGTCTGAGGTTTTCCCGCACAGACCTTCCAATTGACGTTGTGGACCTACTGCCGCTGCTGACCCTACAACTGCCTTCAGTCCTTTGCTCCCTCCTGTCTGACTCTACTTCTGAGCCCTCCCCCCCGTCTCCTAGTTTAAAAGCCCCTCCAACTTGGTGGCCATCTTTCTCCCCAAAAGAGCTGTACCGTCCCCATTAAGGTGCAGCCCATCCTTACTAAAGAGCCGGTAGCCGACTGAGAAGTCAGCCCAGTTCTCCAGGAACCCAAACCCCTCCTTCCTACACCAATTCCTCAGCCACTTGTTAAGTTCCCTAATCTCCTTCTGCCTCTCTTGTGTGGCTCGAGGTACAGGCAGTATTTCAGAGAAAACCACCTTGGAGGTCCTATTCCTCAATCTATTACCTAAGTCCCTGTAATCGTTCTTTAGGATCCTCCACCTTCCTTTTACTTTGTCATTAGTGCCCACATGCACCATGACCCACATGCACTCCTGCCCCTCCCTCCTGCTTGGTGCCCCCATAGTAAGTATCTTGCTATGGGGCACCCGAGCCAAGCCCCAACTCTTTGTGTCCATTCAGACATGAAGCCGAGGCTCACCCCATCCACTCTCTCTCCTCATTGGCTGACTGACTTTTATTGACAGCAGAGTGAGCCAATGGTGCCCGCTGCTGTCCCAGCCAATGAGGACAGAAAGTACAAGACACCCAAGTCTCTTATGCACATCGCTGGATCAAGATGGGCTCAGGTACGTATTAGGGGGGCTGAGGGGGGCTGTTGTGTATAGAGGTTTTTTTTTTTATCTTAACGCATAGAATGCATTAAGATAAAAAAAACTACCATGTACCTGGTGAAGACTGGAATGTTGTGAAGGCCTCTCTTGCACCTCCCGCCTAACACTCCTGAAGGTGGGGACAGAGACTGTAAAGGCAAGGAGTGGCACGAGTGCTGTAGCAGCTAGCTGGTGATGTCCACTCTGCCAGGCCAGGCAATGCGGTACAAAGTCAGCAGGCAGATTAGATCCGGTAAAGAAGCCAAGGTCGAAATAGAAGGTAACAGAGCTAGACCACGAGCAGAGGAAATGTCCAAAGGCAAGCCGGGTCATGCACAAGTAAGCAGGAACAGCAGATCAGGTCTTGGGAATCCAGGAATAAGCTGAAGACCATTCAGCAACTTCTCACAGTGATAGATCAGTTTAAAAAGGCCACTGGGCACCAAGTGCTAATTGGCATGTGTGCCGCATGTGTTCGTGCACGAATTTGCACATGCGCACAAGTATGCGTGCGATGAACTGGCACCGCAGAAGTGACATTGGTCTTTCGTTTATAAGTATTAGCACATGTGCAATGTGCACGAGCATGAGCATAAATCCGCACTGGCCTTTTGCTGGTAGAGATATGGTTTAAATACAAAAACCTTCTACCTTTAGAACCACTTTAACCATCCCACTGACCCTCCTACTATTAGCACAATTTGAACACACCCACCATTTCCCAAGGCATGTGCGCTGCTAATAACCCCACCCCTACTCCCCTCAATCTTAGGCCAACTGATTTTCAAATGTTCACAGGATTGCTGCAAACCCAATCATTCTTTTGGACTTCTGAGTACAAACTAGCAATCACTTGAAGGGTTTAGATCCTGTTCATACCTATGCAATGCAGTAACTGCCAACTCACCATGGACACATTAGTGCCTAGCAGTGCCACTTATTTTTAATGGAACCCCAACCCCAATGAAATGCACTAAAGAAATGTATCTGTATTACAGCGCACTGCAATTCATGGTAAAACAATACTATGCATTGCAGTGTGATGCATATCTGATTTTCAGTCCATTGTGGAGCAACCTATTCACATGAATGGAATCTCTTGTTGCAAACTAATGCAGCACAAGGGAACAGATAGATCTGAATGAGGCCTTAGGACCACTTGTAAGGGACAGAAACGAATGGCACATTAAATGGTTTACTTTTACGCATCATAGTTTACATAGTTTACATAGTTAGTGAGGCTGAAAAAAGACACAAGTCCATCCAGTTCAACCTATGATGTGTGTGTGTGTTTGCTTTTAACCGTACATTGTATACCCCTGTATGTTGTGGTCTTTAAGGTGTCCATCCAATAGTTTTTTGAAACTATCAATGCTCCTCGCTGATACGACTGCTTGTGGAAGAGAATTCCACATCCTTACCGCTCTTACAGTGAAGAACCCCTTACGCACTTTAAGGTTAAACCGCCTTTCCTCAAGTTTTAGTGAGTGGCCACGTGTCTTATTGTATCTCCTTTCTCTGAATAGTTTGTTCCTTATGCTAGGGTCGCCAGTACAGTATTTGTACATTGATATCATATCCCCCCTCAATCGTCTCTTCTCCAGAGAGAATAGGTTCAGTGCTTGTAGTCTTTCCTCATAGCTGATGTCCTCCATTCCCCTAATTATTTTTGTTGCCCTTCTCTGGACTTTCTCCAGTTCCAGCACATCCTTCCTGAGGACCGGTGCCCAGAACTGGACAGCATACTCCAGATGTGGCCGGACCAGAGTCTTGTGTAGAGTGGAAGAATAATCTCTTTATTTCTGGAGTGAATCCCCTTTTTTATACAACCCAGTATTCTGTTGGCTTTGCTTGCGGCGGCTTGGCATTGCATGCCACTGCCAAGCCTGTTGTCTACCAGTACCCCCAGGTCCCTTTCCATCCTAGACTCACCCAGAGGTTCCCCCCCCTAGTGAGTAGCTTGCTTTCTGGTTTCTGGCCCCCAAGTGCATTACTTTACATTTTTCTACATTAAATCTCATCTGCCATGTAGTTGCCCACCCCGTTATTTTGTTCAGGTCTGCTTGCAAGATTTCCACATCCTGCATAGAAGATATTGGCATGCCTAATTTAGTATTATCTACAAATACTGAGATTGTACTAGATATCCCCTCCTCTAGATCATTTATGAATAAATTAAACAGGATTGGTCCCAGGACAGAACCCTGGGGGACCCCACTTTCCACACCCACCCAATCCGAGTACTCCTCATTAATCACCACCCTCTGTACTCTCCCCTGGAGCCAGTTCTCTATCCAGGTACTCACCTTATGGTCCATACCTACCTTCCTTAGTTTGTACAGTAAGCGTTTGTGGGGAACGGTGTCAAAGGCCTTTGCAAAGTCCAGATACACCACATCCACAGGCTTACCTTTATCTAAGTGGCAGCTCACTTCATCGTAGAAGGTTAATAGATTGGTTTGGCATGAACGATTTTTCATGAATCCATGCTGATTACTACTTATAATACCGTTTTCATTACTAAAGTCTTGTATGTGGTCCCTTATCATCCCCTCCAAAATTTTGCAGACTACTGATGTTAGGCTGACCGGCCTATAGTTACCCGGGATATATCTCGGCCCCTTTTTAAATATTGGTACCACGTTGGCTTTTTTCCAATCAGCTGGCACCATACCCGTCTGTAAACTATCCTTAAAGATCAAGAATAATGATCTGGCAATCACCTGGCTGAGCTCATTAAGAACCCTTGGGTGCAAGCCATCCGGTCCCGGGGATTTATTTATGTTAAGTTTCTCTAGTTTAGCTCTAAGTCTATCCTCTGTTAGCCATGGCGGCACTTCCTGAGGTGTATTATTTAATTTGGCCTTACAAGCGGGGTTCGTGTAGCCCCCCGATTCCTTTGTGAAGACTGAAGAAAAGAAATTATTTAACACTTCCGCCTTTTCTCTGTCCTCTGTGGCCATTTTTCCTTTATCATCTTTTATGGGGCCAATGTGCTCTGGCCTCGCTTTCCTACTGTTTATATACTTAAAGAACTTCTTGGGGTTCTTTTTACTCTCCTCCGCTATATGTCTCTCGTGTTCTATTTTACCCGCCCTGATTTCATCTTTACATTTCTTATTACACTCTTTGTAGTGCTTAAATGCTGCCAATGACCCCTCAGTCTTGTATTTTTTGAAGGCCTTTTCTTTAGCTCTAATATACATTTTTATGTTGGAGTTTAGCCACCCAGGGTTTAGTTTTGCTCTTTTAAATTTATTTCCCTGTGGAATAGCGCATCCACATTCACCTAAATATATGAACCTAACCCTATTCTATATAATTAAAGCGAAGTTTATTAAAATAAATGTCTAAAATTAATTGATTCACCAAATGTAATCCACCTACCTGTAGCTTACCTGTGGATTGATCAATGGTGATTAAGAGCTGGGGAAATGAGTTTTTTTGCTTTTATTATTTATTTATTTATTTTTTTACAGTATAAAAGAGCACTGCCTTACTCTCTCCACAAATAAAACTGCTGTAATGGGAGTGCAGCAAAAACAAAATACAACAGGCAGTGGGGAAGTTTCCTACTGTAAAGGAAAGGGAAATGGTAGTTGCTGAGTCTTAGCTTATTCAGTCAGGGAAATATTGCCTCAATAAAAAAGGAGAAATAGCTTAAACAGCCATACATAGCATGTGAAGGTTTTCTGGCTAACATAATAAAAGCAGACATCTTGTTAGCTTTTAGTTAGAACTTTGCTTTTAGATGTTTAAAATTGATGACATATTCAATTTAATAGACTGTAAATGGAAGAATATTGTATTCTCTGGAATTCTGCTTCACCCATTCTCAACACAGGAAAGACAATGGGAACTTAAATATATGGCTTAAATCTTGATTAAAAAGGCATTGATTGGGCTTTATAATTCTCTAGTCTGACTTTTCATGGAATATAACTTTTATGTTAGAGACAATTTATTTTACTTACATATAACTGGAAGGGAAAAAGCACCTGGAATAGTTAAAAAAGTAATGACTATAAACTAGGTTTAATTTTACATCCTGTGATGTACTGTTTGCTAGGAGATACTAGGATTATGTTGGTATACGTTGGATCCAAATGGACGTCCTTATACACTGCTCAAAAAAATTAAAGTAACAATTTTTATTAGAAAGTATAGCATAAAGTCAATCAAACTCCTACGATATTGATCAGGTCAGTTAGGTAGCAGAGGGGGTTGTTAATCAGTTTCAGCTGCTTTGGTTAACCACTTGCCGACTGCCTAACGACGATTTACGTCGGCAGTCAGCCCCTCACAGGCAAAGTGACGTAGGTAGGAAGGGACCAGTAGACAAAAAGAGAGCCTTTGAACATGTATGGCCAGCCTTATGCATCTTATTGTACTGTACTGTTTGATTCATTGCAATCTATATGTAAACTTATACATCTCACACTGTATCGTATTGTTAATCACATGACTCGATCATTTTTACCACCTCTCACTACATTGGTTACACCACAAGTGTTATTCTATATACACCCTTATTTGCACTATCCACACCTCTGTACTCCTTTGCTTGAACCATAATCTAAAACTGTGTATTATTTACACCAATAAAACATATTCTATTTGACCAACTCGTGACCCTGTGGTTTCATTATCCATCCCTTCAAAAGGCTCTCTTTTTGTCTACTGGTCCCTTCCAGTATAGCTTTTTTTCTGCCCACGTCCTAGAGACAGGGGAAGGACCGCTATACTTACGGTGTCACCAGGGATATCACACCCAACTATTTCAGCTAGACCATTCCCCCCCCCCTCCTTTTTTTTGTATGGGATAACGATTGGTAGCATTTGAAATCTATACAATATTTGGGGCAGTATTACCATCTTGATTATGCTTATTCTCCCCAACCATGAGAGTGGGCGACTCAATATTTTTCTAATGTCTGCTTTTATCTCATTTATCATAGGTATATAATTAGTGTGGTACAGGATTTCTAATGATGGAGTTTTTAATTTTGACTTCGCTCAGGTAAATGGGAATTCCCTCTGTAATGCCTGCTCTTCTTAAAGTTTGATAATTTGCCATATTTATTTACCTTATTAATGACATTTGGAAGAGTTTTTCTAGGGTTAGTAATGTAAAATAGAACATCATCTGCATATACAAAAGAAGAGACCGTTAATACAACCTTAGTTGCACAGCAATTATTAGGTGGGATGCAGGCGGAGACACATTCTGAACGGCAAGAGTCTCTCTGAAGCAAATATGGGATGTGGATTTACCCTCCCCCTTCCCTGCTTCTTAGGATAGATGTACTCCTTGAATACCGCCGCTTCACACTACCATGCTTAAAGCTATAAGCTCTCCCTATGTACACACATAGCTTACTATATAAGAAAACCAGTGGATCTTTCTATCTTAAAATCTCGGGTGTGTACACCCTTTATTGCATTAGAGAAATAGAACAACCCTTTGAGCTGTGAATCTCAATTTTGACAGCCCACAAGCCAGGCGATAAACTTTTGTCTATCGTGTCATCCGCTGCGCTGCCGTCCTTCATTCAAGACTAATTTGGAACCATAGGTGGGCTGGGCTTCCCCCCCCCCCTTCCTCATAGCTCCTATTGGTCGCTGATTTGCCATGGACTATACAGTGTTTTACATCACAGGAGGTTGATGAATGCATTTAATACTTTGAAGCTGTTATATGAACAAATGTAAAAATATAAATATCTGATGAATGTATACTGGTTGCTAATTATATATTTTGTTTATTTTGCTAAGGGAGTATTTAAACGTCTGAGGTCCAGAAGAAGCGCAAAGCGAAACGCGTCGACCTTCCCAGACTAATACAACAATACTTACCTTTTGCAATGAACTACGCACAATGTCTGTATATCCAATTTAAATTTATATGGAGGTTTTTTCTCCATGTATAGTTTGGATTTTAATATTCTGAATATGTACATATATTTTCTTTTTTCCTTTGATTAATTTTAAATATGTTCTCAATAAAATATGCATGTTTTTAACTTAATGATGTTGCCTGTCCAGTATGTGCCTCTAAAGTCCGCCTAATATTTGCTGTGCAACTAAGGTTGTATTAGCGGTCTCTTCTTTTGTTCACAAATTAGGATTATGGCACACAAGGGTTAGCTCAATCCCTTTCCTCTTTTAATCATCTGCATATACTGCAACATTATGTTCCTCCTGTCTGAATTTAATTCCCCCTATGTCTATTTTGTTCCTTATAGTTGCTAATAATGGTTCTAACGACAGAACAAACAACAGGGGCGAGAGAGGACATCCCTGTCTTGTCCCATTGTGCATTTCAAACTGAGGTGATCCATTGCCATTCACCTTTACCAATGCTGTTGGATTCCTATACAGTGCTCTTATCCATTGGGTCATCCTTGGGCCAATACCCAGGTCCTTTATTGTTTCGACCATAAACTCCCAGTCCACCCTGTCAAAAGTTTTCTCAGCATCTATTGACAGCAAGAGGGCTGGGGTATTAAGATCTCTAGCATTGTGTAGTAACAATAATGTTCTAATCCCATTTTCTTTTTTCTCTCTTCCTGGGATAAATCCTGTCTGGTCTGCATCGATCTACCCAGCCATTAAGTCATTTAATCGGGTTGCTAACACTTTTGCGTATAATTTTGTATCAGCATTTAACAGTGCTATTGGCATATAACTGGAGCATAGGGTTGTGTCTTTCCCATCCTTAGGTAGTACCATTATATGTGCCTGCAGTGATTCTACTCTCATCTTCCCACTTTCTCCTATCCCATTCATATATGTGCAACGTTTTGGGACTAATATTTCCTTGAACCCCTATAGTAGCGGTTAGTATACCCATCCAGTCCTGGACTTTTCCCAGTCGAGATTTTTTTAGTGCCTCCAGTATCTCCTTTTGAGAGATTGGCATCTCTAGTACTGCTGGTTTGTCGTTGCTAGTTTAGGTAGTTTTGATTCCTAGATGTATTTTTGTATTTTTTGTTTTCTATATTGTTCTGCTTCATGTGATACTTTTTGCCTTACATTGTATAGAGTGTTGTAGTAGCTTTGAAATGCTTTAGCCATTTCTGTTGTTAAATGAACCATTTCCCCTTATTATTATTTTTTTTTTTCTATGTAGTTATTTGATTTTTTGCTCTTAATGTTCTTGCTAAATATTTTCCTGGTTTCTTTTCCCATTTATATATTTCCCTAGCAACTCTGTTGAAACTATGTCTTGTCTCTTCCTCCAACAACTCCCTCAGTTTATCTCTTGTTGAGACTAGGACTTTTTTTTCATAAATGTTTTTATTGAATAATAAAGAAAAAGTGCATTTTACAGAGATGAATAGCACAGACAAGAAAAAAAAAAAAAAAACAACCAATAATCTTTAACAATGTTATCAAGCAACAGTGAAATGGCATGGAATTGATCCTTAAATGCAAGAGTACACTCATTACCTATGCAAGTTATTGACAAATATCCTAGTGTATAGGAAAGAAGAACTGGGGAGGAAGATAGACATATTTAAAGGGGGTGGGATGTAGCATTGTAATTCTTATGAGATAAATAGTGGAAGTACCAATATAAGTCAAATAAACATATTTGCGTATTTGAATCAATGCAGAAAAGAAAGGGAAAAAAAAAAGAAGAAAAATATATGCTTCAATTTCCGCTTGCAAAATATAATCAGACATAGAGCATAAACATTAACAGAGGTTAGGTGAACCACGTTGGGGGAATCTCCTCACAACCCTTGTTTAGGGGGGAGAAAACCCTCATATATTCCTTTGGGATCTAGAAAGAATAATCTCTATTTTCCTACTTATTGGAGTGTCTGGTCATCATTATTATTATTTATACTAGGACTTTTTGTATCCTGTCCTCCATGCTCTTTTTTGTTTCTGTTTTAGCTCATGTATCTCTGTTATTAAACTATTTATAAGTGTAGTTCTTTCCATTTTTTTCCTAGATCCTATTGAGACAAGTATTCATCTAATGTATGTTTTATCGGCCTCCCGTGTCTTAGCTATGGAGATATCTGTGGTTACATTCTCTAAGAAATATTGTTCTAGTTTTTTCTCTATCCGTTTTCCTACTTCTTCATCCTGTATCAGATCTTCATTTATTCTCCATATATTTCTTTTTCTCTGAGACCCTGAAAGTTTTATTTCCAAAATAATTGGGGCATGGTCAGATATGGTCCTTATCCCTATTGATGTACTAACTACTGCTTCTATCAACCTGTGTTCTATCATTATATAATCTAGTCTTGAGTACACATAGTGCACTGAGGAATGGAAGGAGTATTCTCTCTCCCCAGGGTGTTAAATTATCCAAGCACCTTCCAATTGACATTGAAAAAGCTTGTTCCCTACCATCCTGAGTTGATGTCCTCCCATCACTCGTGCACTCGACGTACAATCCAGAGTTGGGTCCATGCAGAAATTAAAATCTCTTGCTAGAAACAAGTTACCTTTTTAAAGGAAGTCAGCTTGTCTAATATTTTTCTCAAGTACCCTCCCAGATTTTTATTTGGGCAAATTATGTTTGCCAAAGTACAATCCATTCCCTGTAGTTGTCCCTTCCGGAAAATGTATCGGCCCTCTGGGTCAGCCAATCTTTCCTCAGGGAAAAACCTCACGTCGTTACCTAGACCGATTGCTACCCACTTTGTGGGTATTTTGAATACATTTGTATCTTGTGCATTGTATGTCTCCTGTAGAAATACTATACTGGCAAAATTAGGTCTAAGCTCTTCTAATACTTTATGTCTTTTAGTTGGCATATTTATTCCTCTGACATTTTACGTCAGTAATTTTAGAGAATTCATGTCACCTCTACTTCCCTTCTCACCTCCTGCAGTTTATTGCCTCCCCTTCCCCCACTCAGCCTAAGCCGAGTGGGGGAATGGAGGCATCCTCTAAGAGACTTCTGCAATGGTTTAAAATTGAGTTCAGTAGGGGAGGCGACATCAGCAAATATTACCGTAGAGTTGACAAAACAATGTTTTCCCCTCCCGCCTAACCTCTCCCTTCCTCTTCCCTCCTCCCCCCACCCACAAAATATCTCCCCCCCCCTCACTTCCTCTGTTCTTGACATGATGTTGATCTGACCATCGTATGGTCCTGAAGTAGTTGGAAAATGTACCCATGGACCCTCCCTGCCTACTAAGAAATAGGTAGGGGAGGCGACATCAGCAAATATTACCGTGGAGTTGACACAACAATGTTTCCCCTACCGCCTAACCTCTCCCTTCCTCTTCCCCCCTCCCCCACCCACAAAATCTCTCTCCTTCCCTCCTCCCCTCGCCCCCACCCTCACTTCCTCTGCCCTTGGCATGATGTTGATCTGACCATCGTATGGCCCTGAAGTAGTTGGAAAATTTACCCATGGGCCCTACCTGCCTACTACTTCTTTACCTCAGGGTGGTGTTCTACCTGCCCACTCATGAGACTCCTTCTCCCCTTCTCAGAAAAAATATATCAGAGCCCAGGAGGGTTACCATCCTTTTTTTTCTAACATCCTCCTGCTCCCTCCCGCCTGACCTTCCCCCCGCAGCCCGTCGCTTCAACGACCCTCCCCCGCTCACTTTTGGTCTACTTAATAGTTCAGTTTCTTTTCTTTGAGGCCAGTCGCCACTGTTCTTCTTTCTGTGTTAACTCTTCCATTATAGAATCATCAGATCAGCTTGGCAATTTTGGTATGGTAATTTCCAGTTTTCCAAAAAAAATCCTGTATTTCCTCTAGGAATCTTAATCTTGCCGTACGACAGTCCCTCCTGCCTATTAGGCCAGCTGGGAAGCCCCAGTCATACTATATTCCTTGTTTTTGCATCAAATCCACTAGTGGTTTCAGTAATCTCCTTGTTCTTAATGTGGCCTGTGATAGATCTATGAAGATCTGAATATTTGTATTTTCATAATTTATAGGTGACTTTCTTTTCAGACTCTCCCAGATCTGGGCCTTCTCTGAATAGCTCTGGAATCTTATGATTACATCTCTAGGGGTATCCACAGGTATGCTTTTTGGTCTTCTGATCCAATGTACTCTCTTAATCGTTATCTGGTCTGCTTCTCCTCTGCCCAACAACGGGTTAAAAGGTTTTTCTCATTTTGTCTGTTAAATCCTCGCCATGTGTTGATCTGGCAAGCCACCTATTCTCAAGTTCTTACTCCTACGCTTTATTTCTTGATCTTCCATATTTTAAGTCAGTCTTCTGTGTTCCATTTTTAGCTTTTTCATCTCTCTTTTTAGATCTTCTATTGTCTGTTTGTAGCTGTATTTTCTCTTTTCTAAGTCTTTGATTCGTGTTAGTAGATGGCCCAAGTCATTGTTGATTGTTGTTAGTTCTGTTTTTAAAGATTTTTCTAAAGCTGCGAGCATGACAGCCATTTCCCCCTTTGTGGGTAGTTGATCGCTCTCTATTTGCTCTGCGTTGCGATCCAGCCCAACATCATCATCTGAGACTTGTTCTCCTCTACTTTGCTCTGTGGTTATCAGACCCAGTGATGTCCTATTTAGGCCACTCTTTTCCTTTGCTTCCTTTTCTTTTAAACTAGTACCTTGTGGTTTCTCTAGGATCAGCTTTTCCGTGGCGTCTTCATGCACCATAGATTTCTTGATTGTGCCAGGACTGGCACTCACTTTGGGTGACTTAGCCGTTGCGCTGCCTCTCGCTGACTTGCCTCTCATAATTTCCAACCTATGTTTTCCGCCCCCTCCCCTAGAGGATTCCAGCCCTCGCAACAAATCATGTAGTTAATAAAGAATAACTACAACAGATAATCGTTTAACTCCGGCAGTGTTGGGCGGGTCCGTGAACATAATTCACAAGAGCACAGCGATAACAAAAGAACAGAAAAAAAAAAACGAACAAAATAGGTCTCACCCCGTTGTTGTTAGAGTCGGCGGGGAAATGGATGTCAGTCAGGATGTGTTCAATTTGGATTTTTAGTGGCTCTCTTGATTTTCCCCATGGGGTCCTCCAGGCTGCTGCTCAGCCCTTCTCTGTCCCTGTGGTTCTCACCACAGCCTCCAGGGTTCATGATCCAAGGCTGCCCGCACCTCCTTCCCTCCTGTCCTAGGCTGAAGTCTTGCACTGCTGTGACGTGGCACTGCTGCTCCTGATCAGATTCCCAATGCTCATGGCAGCAGGGAGGGTGGCACAGGGTTCTGGTGGCGGAGTTTCTCCTCCAGCATGGTGCCCGGGGGCTCTCATCCATGTTACTCTGCTATGCTTGATCCGGCAGTGAGGCTCCTGACGAGAGCAGGCTAATAGAACGGTGGCCTTGGCCGGGGTGGGGGGGGGATGATCGCTCTCTCCTAGATTGCCCGGCATAGCCGAGTCCAACTGACTGCTAGCCGTGGCCACGGCGGGGGAGCAGGTGGAGGTAGGAGAGGAGGAAGGCAGGTTAAAGTATGGAGCTCAGTCACCTCATAGATGGATGGCACCGCTGCTGCTGCTCCCTGCACTCGTTTAAGTGCCATGTTAGCTCCTCCCCCTGCTGTACAGACACGTTTTGCTATCAGCAGGACTGGTATCTGCTCCTTTGTGCAAGGACTAAAGAGGACAAGGACAACTCAAGTTGTTATCAGCGCTCAGTTCAGAAGTCTGCATCTCTGATGGTATGGGGTTGCATGAGTGCATGTGGCATGGGCAGCTTACACAATGCTGAAAGGTATATCCAAGTTCTAGAACAACATATGCTCCCATCCAGACGTCGTTTCTTTCAGGAAAGACCTTGCATTTTCCAACATGACAATGTCAGACCACATACTGCATCAATTACAACATCATGGCTGCGTAGAAGAAGGATCCAGGTACTGAAATGGCCAGCCTGCAGTCCAGATCTTTCACCCATAGAAAACATTTGGCGCATCAGAAAGAGGAAGATTCAACAAAGAAGACCTAAGACAGTTGAGCAACTAGAAGCCTGTATTAGACCAGGACAACATTCCTATTCCTAAACTTGATCAACTTGTCTCCTCAGTCCCCAGACATTTGCAGACTGTTATAAAATAAAGAGGGGATGCCAGACAGTGGTAAACATGGCCTTATCCCAAATTTTTTGAGATGTGTTGATGCCATGAAATTTAAAATCAACTTATTTTTCCCTTAAAATGATACATTTTCCCAGTTTAACTTCTTCCCATCCGCGCTATAGCCGAAGTACGGCTGCAGCGTGGACTCACATTTTCGGGAGGCCGTTTTTAAACGGCCTCCCAGAAACAGTCTCCCCGCGCGCTCCCGCGAGCGCGCATCGGGGAAAATCTGTGTCGGCCGTGTCCCTTGGACACAGCCGATCACAGATCGTGGTGAATGGCCAATCACAGCGGCCATTCACCACATGATCGGACCGTCCAATGAGAGATGATCTCATGTAAACATATGAGATCATCTCTCATCGCCAGCGCTCCTTCCTCACACGGAGACTGCAGTGTGAGGAAGGAGAAGAGCCGTTCAGCCGCCGGGGACACAGAAGAATGTAATCAGGGCACTGATCACCAGTGCCCTGATTACAAAAGGTAAAAAACATACACAAATTGCCCACCATCAGTACCCACAGTGCCCGCCATCAGTGCCCCCCATCAGTGCCAACAATCAGTGCCCATAGTGCTGCCAGTCAGTGCCCATCAGTGCCTGCTCATCTAGGCACTGATGAGCACTGACTGGCAGCACTATGGGCACTGAGTGTGGGCACTGATGGTGCTGCCCATCAGTGCTCATCAGTGCCGCCCATCAGTGCTCATCAGTGCCACCCGTCAGTGTCCATCAGTGCCATCCGCCAGTGCCCATCAGTGCCGCCTACCAGTGCCCATCAGTGCCGCCCGTCAGTGCCGCCTCTCAGTGCCCAGCAGTGCCACCTCTCAGTGCCACCTCTCAGTGCCCAGCAGTGCCACCTCTCAGTGCCCAGCAGTGCCGCCTACCAGTGCTCATCAGTGCCGCCTATCAGTGCTCATCAGTGCCGCCTATCAGTGCCGCCTATCAGTGCTCATCAGTGCGGCATATTAGTACCTCCTCATCAGTGCCCATAAGTGCCACCTCATCAGTGCCCATAAGTGCCGCCTCATCAGCGCACATCAGTGAAGGAGAAAAATTTCTTTATTTTCAAAATTTACTCGCAGAAAAAAAGAAAAACTTTTTTTTTCAAAATTTTCTGTCTTTTTTCTTTTTTTTTGTAAAAAATAAAAAACCCAGAGATGATTAAATACCACCAAAAGAAAGCTCTATTTGTGTGAAAAAAAATGATAAAAATTTCATATGGGTACAGTGTAGCATGACTGCGCAATTGTCAGTCAAAGTGTGAGAGCGCTGAAAGCTAAAAATTGGTCTGGATGGGAAGGGGGTTTAAGTGCACAGTAGGCAAGTGGTTAAACATTTGATATGTTTGTATTCTGAATAAAATATTGATATTTGAAACTTCCACATCATTGCATTCTGTTTTTATTCAAAATTTGTACAGTGTCTCAACTGTACTGTTAAACCCCTATCCCATACAGGGGTTTAACAGTGCAGGTTCCACTCAGAACAGGCCTCGCCATGGTCGACCAAAGAAGCTGAGTGCACCTGCTCAGTGTCATATACAGAGGTTGTCTTTGGGAAATAGGCAAATGAGTGCTGCCAGCATTTCTGCAGAGGTTGAAGGGGTGGGGTCAGCCTGTTAGTGCTCAGATCATACGCCGCAAACTGCATCAAATTGGTCTGCATAGCTGTCGTCCCAGAAGGCAGCCTCTTCTAAAAATGATGCACAAGAACAGTTTGCTGAAGAAAAGCAGACTAAGGACATGGATTACTGGAATCATGTCCTATGGTCTGATGAGACCAAGATAAACTTATTTGATTCAGATGTTGTCAAGCGTGAGTGGCGGCAACCAGGTGAGGAGTACAAAGACAAGTGTGTCTTGCCTACAGTCAAGCATGGTGATAGGAGTGTCATTGTCTGGGTCTGCATGAGTGCTGCCAGCACTGGGGAGTTACAGTTCGTTGAGGGAACCATGAATGCCAACATGTACTGTGTGTCAGGGTGCCAAGAAACCAGACCACACAAAGATGCAAGTAAAATAAAGCGATTTATTTAGGCAACAATAATAATCACACAGCAAGAGAGAGGAGCAAAATCAAGAACAGCCAGGGTCAAGTTCGGAAGTGGATAGTCATCCAAGCCGGGATAGAGTCCAGAATCGGGTAGTCTGCCAAAGCCGGGATAGAGTCCAGAATCGGGTAGTCTGCCAAAGCCGGGTCGTCTTCTGATGTGGGGTCGTCTGCCAATACGGAATCCAGAGCCAGGATGGTCATCAGCCAAGCCAAGTCATGCACGGAGAAACTACAGAGGACTGCTAGCAGTAATGCACCTTGGAGCACAAATGCAAGGGCAAGGTCTGAAAGCCATCAGGTGATATATATAGTCAGGTGTGAGTAATAATCACTGAGCAATGCCCAGACAGCAGACAAGTGATGATGCAAACAGAGTTTATTAGAGACAGCAGTCTGCACATGTCGAAGATGGCTGTCAACAGGAAGGCAAGGTAAGAACTTGCCAATACCCTCCCCTCAACGGCCCCTCCTCTGCAGAGCAAAAAAACGGTTTCTGAGGAAAACAAGCATGGAAAGCACAGAGGAGGGGGGAGAGTCTGAACATCAGTGGAGGGAACCCAGGAGCACTCCTCAGGACCATAACATTTCCAGTGAACCAGGTATTGAACCTGACCTCAGAACAGACAAGAATCCCAGATGTTGCTAACCTCATACTCCTCATAATTGCCCTCAGGAATGGGACGAGAGCGAGGAAGTGAAGAAGTATAGCGATTGCAAACCAGTGGCTTCAAAAGTGACACATGAAAGTCATTGGAGATACGCATGCCAGGAGGTAGATCAAGGGCATCGGCCACCGGGTTCACCTTACGGAGGGTGCGAAAAGGGCCAACAAAATTAGGTGCCAATTTTGGAGTGGGCACCTTGAGGTTGAGATTATGGGCTCACAACCACACCCTCTCCCCGACCTCGTATGAAGTAGCTGATAAACGTCTCCGGTCTGCCTGGAGCTTCTGATGCTGTGCAGAGATCCTTAAAGACTCTTGAATCTGCACTAAAGAGGAACGGAGGGCACAAAGGTGATCCTCTACAGCCAGAATGTCCTGTGGTGGGAACGACTCGGGCAACACAGCCAGTTGGAACCCATAATTGGCCATGAATGGAGACATTTCGGAGGACAAGTTGACAGCAGAGTTCCTGGCAAACTCTGCCCAGGGTAGCAAATCAACCCAATTGTCCTGATAGAGATATAGCAGCGGAAAAATTGCTCCAGAGCTTGGTTGGAACGTTCAGCGGCACCATTGGACTGGGGATGGTAGGCCAAGGAGAAGCAGTCAAATACCCAACTGGGAGCAAAAGGCGCGCCAGAACCTAAAGACAAACTGACTCCCACGGTCGGAGACAATCTTCTTGGGCAACCCGTGTAAGCGAAAAACCTCCCTGGCAAACACAGAGGCAAGCTCCTGAGCGGTAGGCAGCTGCTTAAAATTAACACAGTGGCACATTTTGGAAAACCGGTTGACCACCATGAGGATAACCATGTAACCTCGAGATGCGGGAAGTTCCACAATAAAATCCATGGCCAGGTGAGACCAGGGACGCTTCCCATTGGGAATGGGATGCAGTAGGCCCAAGAGAAGGTGACGCTGAGATTTGTTCTGGGCACAGATCAAACAAGTAGCCACGCACGTAGCAACATCAGTGCAGAGAGATGGCCACCAGAACTGACGGGAAATAGCCCAGGACATCTGGTTTTTGCCAGGATGACCGGCAGTCTTGGAACTGTGGTACGTGCGCAACAGTCTGATGTGCAACCCCTCAAAACATTTGCCAGCAGATCTTTCAGTGGGACCAACAGGTTGGGCAGCCAAGATGTTTCCCAAGAGGAGAGGTTAAGTTGGTGCGGATGGCAGCCAGGATGTGATCTGAAGGTATGACCAGTGTCGGCACAGAGTCCTGCCTGGACAACTCAGAATACTGGCGAGACAAGGCATCAGCTTTAACATTCTTGGAGCCGGGCAAATAGGAGACCACATAGTTAAAACAGACAAGAATAAGACCCATCTGGCCTGACGGGGTGTGAGCCTCTTGGCCTTCGAGAGATACGTCAGATTCTTATGATCTGTTTCCCAAGAGGAGAGGTTAAGTTGGTGCGGATGGCAGCCAGGATATGATCTGAAGGTATGACCGGTGTCGGCACCGAGTCCTCCATGGACAACTCAGAATACTGGCGAGACAAGGCATCAGCTACGTCAGATTCTTATGATCGGTGAGAATGAGAACTGGACCAACAGAACCTTCAAGCAAGTGTCTCCACTCCTTGAGAGCCAGGATAATGGCCAAGAGCTCTCTGTATCCAATCTCTTAATTGCATTCAGCTGTGGACAGCTTCCTGGAGTAGAACCCACAACGAAGTAAGGGTTCATCAGATGTCTGACACTGAGACAGGAGGGCACCTCTAGGACAAAGGGCAAACCAGGATTGAGATGAGACAGAATGGGAGCCAAAGCGAAAGCAGACTTGAGGGCCTTGAAAGCTTGGATAGCAGCAGGCATCCAATTGTGGGGATCGCTGCCCCTCTTGGTCAGATCTGAGATAGGTTTGGCCAAAGAGGAAACGTTCCTGATAAATTTCCAATAGTAGTTGACAAACCCAAGGAAACGCTGAATGGAACGGAGACCACTAGGGCGAGGCCACTGTAGAACAGCCGAAACCTTCTGAGGGTTCATAGAGAACCCCTCAGCAGAAATGATGTAGCCCAAGAAGGCAACCTGAGACAGGTGGAATTCACATTTCTCAAGCTTACAGAAAAGCCCATTCTCGCATAACCGTCATCCAGGTAGTGTGATTCAGTTGAGTCTGAGTAAATCAAGATGTCGTCTAAATAGACTACCACGCATTGCTGCAACATATCATGAAAGACATCATTGATGAACTCCTGGAAGACAGTGGGCGCATTGCACAACCCAAAGGGCATTACTAAATATTCATAATGAACGGTTCTGGTATTAATGGTGGTCTTCCACTCATCGTCCTCCTTGATCCTTACAAGGTTATACGCGGCCCTTAGGTCAAGCTTTGTAAAGTTGCTCCCTTGAGGCGGTCGAACAATTCAGTAATCAGCAGAATTGGGTATGCATTCTTGACCGTGATGGTATTGAGACCCCTATAATCAATGCAAGGTCTCAACTCACCTCCCTTCTTCTTTACGAAGAAAAATCCAGCACCCGCTGGAGAAATGGACTTGCGAATGTGCCCTCGGGCAAGCGCATCCACCAGGTACTCCTCCATGGCTTTATTCTCTGCGACTGAGAGAGGATAAACCCTGCCATAAGGGGGAATGGCACCAGGTTGCAAGTCTATGGCACAATCGTACAGATGATGAGGAGGAAGAGTACCAGCGTGCACCTTGTCAAATACATCTTGATACTCATGATACAGGCCCATTGATACAAACAGCGTCACACTGTGGAGACCAAGAGAGGATCTCAACCGACTGCCAATCAAAGGTCGGATTATGTTTCTGAAGCCAAGGATACCCTAAAACAACAGAGTAGTGTGGGGACGATGTAACCTGGAAACAGGCTAACTCCCTGTGAACTGCCACTATAGCCATGTCAACTGGAACAGTTTCGTGAGTAACCTGTGCTGGTTGCAGGGGTCTGCCATCAATCGCCTCAATGACCAGTGGAGCAACACGGGGCTGCAAGGGTATGGAATTCGCAGAAGCAAACGTACTGTCAATAAACTAACTGCCAGCACCGGAGTCTAACAACACCTGGAAAACCACCAAGCCTGCTGCCCTGTGATTAGCGGTTTATCTTTATGGGAAACGGGGGATGAGGAAATTCCACCTAAGATCTGCCCCCGACAGGATCTTAGGTGCGAGCGTTTCTCGGATGGGTAGGACAAGATTTCAGGAAATGTCCACCAAGGCTACAATACAGACACCGCCCTCCCTCCTCTGAAAGGCCCACTCAGCCTCAGAAAGGCGAGTGAACCCTAGCTGCATGGGTTCACAGCCAGACGCACCATCCCCAGGAGGCATGGGAGGTGTGGGAGGAAAGGGTGGGAAAGAAAACGTAGGAGCCACTCTGATAGGATGCCTCCGCAGGCGCTCCTTAAATGATAGTCTCTCCCTGAGCCTGATATCGATCAAAATCAGGAAGGAAATGAGAGCCTCAAGCTCATCAGGGAGGTCCTTGGCCGCAATCTCATCCTTCAATGCATTGGGGAGACCATGAAAGAAGACCGCCACCAGAGCCTCATTATTCCAGCCCACCTCTGCTGCCAGGGTACGAAATTCGAGGGCATACTCGGCAATCGGGGGATTTGTGCTAAGAGGGGACATTTTTTGGGAAAGGGGGATTTGTGCTAGTAGAGATAATTGTGGGGCATTTGTGCTAGGAGGTGAAGTTGGGGGGGGGGGGATTTGTGCTAGGATGGGGGGTTGGGGAGGGGAATTTGTTCTGGGAGGGGAATTTGGAGCAGGGGGGAGAGGATTTTTGCTCGGAGGGGAAATTTGAGGGGGTAGAGGGTTTATGCTAGGGACAGGGAATTTTTTTAAAATATTTTTGTAGGGGGGGGGGGTTTGGGGGTTGGATGTGCCGGATTTGAGCTAAGCATGCAGATTAGAGCTTTCTTTTTTTGGGGGGGGGGAGGGGATTTATGCTGACACATAATGCTTATACATTTTGGGGGGGTTGGGGGCGCAATTTGGTATGTTCGCCCTGGGCTCTAGACGACCTTGTCTCTGCACTGATTGTACCCACTCTTTTTCCCTGCTGAGAATGGTTGGGAATTCTTGGCCAAATAACAAATGCATATTGTGGGCACCACAACCAACAGAAGATTGTTTTCATGTAGTTTGATTTTCTTACTGGGAACCAGAATGATAATGATGGAGGAAGAACTTTTTTTAGCAACTACTATTCTCTCAAAGGATGGTGTGATGGTGTTTCATATGCTGTGTGACAGCTAAAATTCCCAAATGTGTGCCTGGAAGGCCTTGGCTTAGCCTTTGCTTAAATATGTGGTACACAGAGAAGGATAGACAATGAACAATTTTGAAAAAACTGCCATACTGTAAATCTCTGTTCACTGTCAGAACTGCTCCCTGAAGTCTGAGTTTGACTTTGAAAGAGTAAAAGATGAAAACAGCATTACCAATCTGACAGCATCGCCGATGTGTTTAGCGCACTGCACCTTGTACCACAATGCACTGAATATTTTCCAGCAAGCACCATGGTACATTCATCTCACCACAGCACACATGCCAAATAGACTAAGGACACCATGCCACACACACTGTTATACTTAGCACTCTCCATCATGCACCCTACTTAGGACACCCAAAAAATACCTATAAACCATTTAGTACACCTCAGAATAATATGTGTGCAAATGTTTCGTATTTCATTTTGAGTCCATTAGGTGGAGCTCTAGTTTCTTTTCACAAGTTTTTCAGACTACCCTTACCTGCTTTGCTTATAAAAAAAAATGATTTTTACAAGGATCAGGCGCTCAAACTAAAATCTAAAGAAATAACTAAATGTGTAAAAGCAATAATTCATCCTTCTCTCCTGCTGTTCTAAATTCAAAGTTTCAGTTAGAGAGACCATTAAAAACAGAAAACTGCTCTGGAAGTGCTCTCTTTAGGATTCCCATAATGCTGCTTGAATACAGTGTCATACACCACGTAAAAGCTAAATGATTATTTTTTGTTGGGGGGGGGGGGGGTTCCTGAGCTACTCAGTAATGTCAACAGGGCTGGATTTCTCTTTTGGGCACAATAGCCCTGCTGTGCCTATAGATGGCAATGGCATAGAGGCGGCTTCGTTAAAAAGAAAAAATGTATATTTGTATTTCATAAAAACTGTAAAAGACATAAAAACAGTAATAGATAAAAGTAAAGTAAAAGTGAATCAAAACTCTTATAATTTCAATTTAAAAAGTAAAGTAAAATGTAATCATAACAATTATAATTTCAATTTAAAAAGGACCTTAATGCTAGCCTTAAAAAAACAAACTTATAAAGACTGCCGTTGTTAATACAGTTACATTGTGCACACCTACATAACCACTTTTTACATTTTTTTTTGTCAGACCTCTGGTATCCAGTCGATTTCTGGTTACAGCCAAAATGCACAATAAAATGTGTACACTGTGTGGATGCATCTTTTATTAATTATTTTTTTCTAGTGTTTAAAAGTTCTTTTAAAATAATATAAATTAGGAAATGTTAAAAAGACCTGAGGAATGACTTTAATTACTTGTTCTTTTTTTATTCCACAGCTAGCAACCAATTCTAATGATGTACGAATTTCATATTTAATTAGTATTTCTCTTGTGATTTAATACCTTTTACACTTCAAACTAATATCTGCCCCTTTAGCAGTAATTAATCCTTTCTAAAGGAAAACGAAAGTTATTATTAAAGTGTTACTAAACCCACAACAGTAAAATCAGTCTGTACACAGTATGCAGTAAAGCATGCTTGTTATACTCACTGTGGAACAGGGGTTAATCCCCTGCATTGTGTAAAAAGGCTGATTGATCCTGTCTTCTCTGATCCTCCTATTCTTCCATTGTCCCCAATCCATCTCCTGATAGTACAGAGCCATTGAAGTCCATCTGCACATGCTCAGTTTAGTCTGTTTTTTTTTTTTTTCTAGAAAGGGTGCAAGTGATCAGCACAGGATCAATCAGGACTGTCCAGACAGAGGGTCAGGGGCCCTGCAGCCTCAAGGGACAGTCAGAGAAAAATTACAACTCCTCCTACAATCTTTAACCAGCCACTAATATTAGCAGCAAGACTGCTCTGCTGCTAATGAAAAAAGGTATTAGTTTATATTTACTAAAATAATAGCATTTTCATGTTCTGTGTACTGTGGGAGACCAGATATAGTGAATGCAGGCTCCTGGGTTTAGCACCACTTTAAGTTAAAAAAAAAAAACTTTACAAAAAAGTAATTATGACTTCTTTTGTGTTTTGTTGAGTTATGTTGTGTTAATGGAGACTTATGATAAGCTCCCGTTTACACCGAATCTTACTTTGAAATGGTGCGACTTCACTTGAAATCACATGATTTCAAAGCTTCATGCACAAATGTCTAAGCAAGTCACACCTGAAAACTACAAAAATAATGCAGGAACTTTTTTTTTTCAAATCGGTGGGGCACCGGCAAAGTTGGCATTGCACAAATTTGAACAGTTCCATTGCCGACAACAAGGTGCAGCTTGTCATGTGATTTGGACAATCACATGACAAGTCGCACCAGTGTGAACAGGAATTAAACCAAGTTTCCACAATAATCAAGTTTAGCTGGCTATCAGGGATATAGCAAGTGATCTGATCCACATGAATCAGGGTTTTCAGTAGATCAAAGGTACTCCTCTGAAAGTTACACTTTCATGAACAATGATTAATACATGTACGTGTTTGTGTAAACCATGTGTATACTTGTACGCCCCGCTGGGCTCCCGCTGTGTGTGATCACAGTGGGAATGGGTTACCGGCGGCATAAGCCCCAGACCAGGAAGTGCCAAATCTGGCACTAGGTACGTCATCTGGCGCACAGCGGCCACCCTGTCACAGTAAATGTACATGGGGGGGGTGCTAAATGGGTAATAGACAGAAAGAGAGGTAATAAAAATGTTAATGCACTGAGTTTCATCCCTGGTGATGCTCTGCCAGGCTTCTACTGCAACTGTCTTCAGTTGCTGCTTGTTCTTGGGGCATTTTGCCTTCAGTTTTGTCTTCAGCAAGTGAAATACATGCTCAATCCGATTCAGGTCAGGTGATTGACTTGGTCACTGCATAACATTCCACTTCTTTCCCTTAAAAAAACTCTTTGGTTGCTTTCACAGTATGCTTCGGGTCATTGTCCATCTGCACTGTGAAGTGCCGTCCAATGAATTCTGAAGCATTTGGCTGAATATGAGCAGATAATATTGCACGAAACACTTCAGAATTCATCCTGCTGCTTTTGTCAGCAGTCACATCATTAATGAATACAAGAGAACCAGTTCCATTGGCAGCCATACATGCCCACGCCATGACACTACCACCACCATGCTTCACTGATGAGGTGGTATGCTTTGGATCATGAGCAGTTCCTTTCCTTCTCCATACTCTCCTCTTCTCATCACTCTCCTATCCATACTCTTCTCTTCCCATCACTCTGGTACAAGTTGATCTTGGTCTCATCTGTCCATAGGATGTTGTTCCAGAACTGTGAAGGCTTTTTTAGATGTTGTTTGGCAAACTCTAATCTGGCCTTCCTGTTTTTTGAGGCTCACCAATGGTTTACATTTTGTGGTGAACCCTCTGTATTCACTCTGGTGAAGTCTTCTCTTGATTGTTGACTTTGACACACATACACTTACCTCCTGGAGAGTGTTCTTGATGTGGCCAACTGTTGTGAAGGGTGTTTTCTTCACCAGGGAAAGAATTCTTCGGTCATCCACCACAGTTGTTTTCCGTGGTCTTCCGGGTCTTTTGGTGTTGCTGAGCTCACCGGTGCATTCTTTCTTTTTAAGGATGTTCCAAACAGTTGATTTGGCCACACCTAATGTTTTTGCTATCTCTCCGATGGGTTTGTTTTGTTTTTTCAGCCTAATGATGGCTTGCTTCACTGATAGTGACAGCTCTTTGGATCTCATATTGAGAGTTGACAGCAACAGATTCCAAATGTAAATAGCACACTTGAAATGAACTCTGAACCTTTTATCTGCTCCTTGTAAATGGGATAATGAGGGAATAACACACACCTGGCCATGGAACAGCTGAGCAGCCAATTGTCCCATTACTTTTGGTCCCTTAAAAAGTGGGAGGCACATATACAAACGGTTGTAATTCCTACACCTTTCACCTGATGTGGTTGTAAATACCCTCAAATTAAAGCTGAAAGCCTGCAGTTAACCTCCCTGGCGGTATGATTCTTTCGGATTTTAGGTGCTGAAAGCGGTACCATTATTTTGCATGTAATTCTTAAGAATGAGCAGCCCAAACCAACTATTTACATATGATTTTTTTTTTTACTGTGCGTTCTTCTTTATAACATCTCGGGTATGATAATGTTTGAAACACAAAATCATAAATTATAATATAATAAATAACTATAAATAAGTTAAAGTATGTATGTATGTATGTATGTATATACTGTATATATACATATATATTATATATATATATATATATATATATATATATATATATATATATATATACATACATATACATATATTATATATATATACGTATACATACCGTATATAGTTCATATTAAATGAACTCTGGACCTTTTATCTGCTCCTTGTAAATGGGATAATGAGGGAATAACACACACCTGGCTATGGAACAGCTGAGCAGCCAATTGTCCCATTACTTTTGGTCCCTTAAAAAGCGGGAGGCACATATACAAACGGTTGTAATTCCTACACCTTTCACCTGATGTGGTTGTAAATACCCTCAAATTAAAGCTGAAAGTCTGCAGTTAACCTCCCTGGCGGTATTATTCTTTTGGATTTTAGGTGCTGAAGGTGCTGAAAGCGGTACCATTATTTTGCATGTAATTCTTAAGAATGAGCAGCCCAAACCAACTATTTACATATGATTTTTTTTTTACTGTTCGTTCTTCTTTATAACATCTCGGGTATGATAATGTTTGAAACACAAAATCATAAATTATAATATAATAAATAACTATAAATAGGTTAAAGTATGTATGTATGTATACTGTATATATACATATATATATTTTATATATATATATATATATATATATATATATATATATATATATATATATATACGTATACATATATTATATATATATACATATACATATATTATATATATATATATATATATATATATATATATATACGTGTGTATATATATATATATATATATATATATGCACGTATATATATATATATATATATATATATATATATATATATATATACGTATATACATAAAAAGTACAGTAAAACTGCAGGAAAGGGCACTGGGGGGCAAACTAATGTGATTTTTTTTATTTTGCAATGTATCAGTGTGTTTGGTGTGTTTTACTTTTGAATTTTCCGCCGGTTCCACCCCCCTGCGAAAGTCACGTCGCAGGAGACGGAAGCCGGGGCACACAGAGCATCGGGAGGTAGATCCGCCGCCACACACCGCCGCGATATATCGCTGGATCCCGGTGACAAGGTAAGTAACCCCTCTACCAGGATCCAGCGATCTTCCTAGCGGTACCCCGAGTGTGGCTCGGGTTTACCGCTTTTGGCACTGAAATTTAACCCCGAGCAACACTCGAGAATACCGCTAGGAAGGTTAAAGCACATCTTGTTTGTTTCATTTCAAATCCATTGTGGTGGTGTATAGCCAAAAAGATTAGAATTGTGTAGATGTACCAATATTTATGGACCTGACTGTAAAAGGATCACAGGAGCTCTCTGATCATTCCAGAGAGAAGAATGGTCAGCTGTGTTTACAACAGCAGACCGTTCTTCTCTCTCAGCGGGGAGCGATTGCGGGTGCCCAGCAATCGTGTCCGCCAGCCCCATGCATCAGCACCCCCGCTGTCTAGTGGCCCCAGCACCACGCGTGCGACTGACGTAGGGCTACGTCGGTTCGCGCAGGAGTGGCAGCCTGCCGCAGTAAATGTGCGGCGGGCAGTCTTAATATGGTTAATTGTGTTTCCCAAATACACAACAGGAAATGAGAGGAAGTGAGTGAGGAGGTTTCCCCTCCTAGATAGTTGTCACCTTCTATTCCTGTGACAACTCAAAAATTTAGAATTGGCCGTAACACTTTCTGTACTACAAACAATAATCACTAGAACTAATCGCAAGAGCGTATCTCTACAGTGTTGACACAGACAGCAATAAAAAACTGGGGAAATTAAGAAAGGTGTGTGGGGATGTGGATCTTATAAAGCAGTAGGTGTTTTCAGTCAGGTCTGAAACAGAGTGGAGAGAATGATTATGCATAGGCAAGTCTCCTGGGACTTGCTGGCTCTGAACTCAATTAGGGACTGGGTATGGGAGAAGGAAAGTATCAAAAGCGTAGTGTGTAAAGTTCAGATTTCATTTTTTTTTCTTCAGATTTTTGTGTCATAAAAAGTCAATGTGTTTTAGGGGTTTGAAGGGTCCCCCTTCATTAGGTTAACAGAAAAAAAAAGCATGTTGATTAGTGAGAAATGCACTCAGCACATTTCCTACTGTGGGCTGTCAACACAGAGAATTTTTGTGGACTGTGGTGTTAGCACTGCCCATCTCCTTTTGCTAATCTACTCCACTAGTCCCACTGTCTTCTTCCTCACAAATACTAGACATAAACTGACTTGTAGTTCTAAGACAAAGACCCGGAAGACTAGATATATTCTTTGACATAACCCATGTAAAAAAGCAGAGCACAGCTCTACATTCCAGACAAAATCAACAGGTTTTTTGTTGCACTAATAAAAAAGAAATACAGTATCTCACAAAAGTGAGTACACCCCTCACATTTTTGTAAATCTTTTTTTTTATCTTTTCATGTGACAACACTGAAGAAAGGACACTTTGCTACAATGTAAAGTAGTGAGTTTACAGCTTGTATAACAGCGTACATTTGCTGTCCCCTCAAAATAACTCAACACACAGCCATTAATGTCTAAACCGCTGGCAACAAAAGTAAGTACACCCCTATGTGAAAATGTCCAAATCGGGCCCAAAGTGTCAATATTTTCTAGCACTGCCTTAACCCTCTTGGGCATGGAGTTCACCAGAGCTTCACAGGTTGCCACTGGAGTCCTCCACTCTTCCACTCCGTGATGACATCACGGAGCTGGTGGATGTTAGAGACCTTGCGCTCCTCCACCTTCCATTTGAGGATGCCCCACAGATGCTTAATAGGGTTTATGTCTGGAGACATGCTTGGCCAGTCCATCACCTTTACCCTCAGCTTCATTAGCAAGGCAGTGGTCGTCTTGGAGGTGTGTTTCGGGCTGTTATCCTGTTGAAATACTCCCTTGCGGCCCAGTCTCAGAAAGGAGGGGATCATGCTCTGCTTCAGAATGTCACAGTGCCGGCAGCACTCATGCAGCCCCAGACCATAACGCTTCCACCACCATGCTTGACTGTAGGCAAGACACACTTGTCTTTGAACTCCTCACCTGGTTGCCACCACACACGCTTGACACCATCTGAACCAAATAAGTTTATCTTGGTCTCATCAGACCACAAGACATGGTTCCAGTAATCCATGTCCTTAGTTTGGTTGTCTTCAGGAAACTGTTTGCGAGCTTTCTTGTGCATCATCTGTAGAAGAGGCTTCCTTCTGGGACGACAGCCATGCAGACCAATTTGATGCAGTGTGTGGCGTATGGCCTGAGCACTGACAGACTGACCCCCCACCCGTTTAACCTCTGCAGCAATGCTGGCAGCACTCATATGTCTATTTCCCAAAGACAACCTCTGGATATGACACTGAGCACGTGCACTCAACTTCTTTGCTCGACCATGGCGAGGTCTGTTCTGAGTGGAACCTGCCCTGTTAAACTGCTGTATGGTCTTGGCCACCATGCTGCAGCTCAGTATCAGGGTTGTGGCAATCTTCTTATAGCATAGGCCATCTTTATGTAGAGCAACAACTCTTTTTTTCAGATCCTCAGAGAGTTCTTTGCCATGAGGTGCCATGTTGAACTTCCAGTGACCAGTATGAGAGAGTGAGAGCGATAACACCAAATTTAACACACCTGCTCCTCATTCACACCTTAGACCTTGTAACACTAGCAAATCACATGACACCGGGGAGGGAAAATGGCTAATTGGGCCCAACTTAGACATTTTCACTTAGGGGTGTACTCACTTTTGTTTTCAGTGGTTTAGACCTTAATGGCTGTGTGTTTAGTTATTTTGAGGGGACAGAAAATTTACACAGTGTTTTGCAAGCTGTACACTTACAGATTTACATTGTAGCAAAATGTCATTTCTTCAGTGTTGTCACATGAAAAGATATAATAAAATATTTACAAAAATGTGAGGGGTGTACTCATTTTTGTGAGATACTGTATATATATATATATATATATATATATATATATATATACACAATTATCTTGGAATTATGTACAGGGATTAAGTTTTTCTCCTCTTATAGACATTATAATGATGCTTTATGTGCTGTGGGGCATACTCCCTCTGCTGGTGTAATACGGTCACCACAGCCCTATACGATATTTTTATCTCATATATATCGATTCCTGTGTGTATCTATCTGTTTGGAACCATGCACCTGTGATCGATATTCATATTTCTTTTAGCTTTAAGATATGATATTGTATAGGGACATATCTTATGTGTAGATTTAAGGGCAGCCGTTCCAATACCTAAAATGGTGGCCACTGCGCTTCCGGCACAATTCAGATTGAGGCTGGTTCCTGATTGGTTGTTTGATATATATATAGGGTGAAGTCAGCACGCCGCCCACATCCCCATTAGAAGTCTTTGCAGATGAGCACGTAGGGTACGGCGTGCTGACGTCACTACGCTGCCCCGAGGCTGGGCTACATGAGAGCCGGCCGGCTTCTTTACATGCGATTCTTTTCATCTACCATGTGAGTGTTATTTTACAATTTATTTAATAAAGGCTGTACGGTATCGCACTATCCAGTCCCCTTCTTTTCTTTATGGCACATTGAGCCCCATCTTGTGGTCAGCACCGGTAATACCATCCACTTGGCTGTGACCTGGAGGTTTGTTGCTGCTGTGATCCTTTCTGAGTGGCGCTGTGATGAATCAACTACTAGATGCTCATTTATACCAGAATCTGGTAAGGAGACATGCATGTCACTTGTGTGGGAGCAACGTGGTGATTAGCCTTACTGGATTTTTCCTTTCACTCCACTGATTTTGGAATTCACTTCTGGGACTTTATGAAGATATATTATGAACTGATTTACTTTATGTGTTTGTGATTTCTGGTCACAATCAATTTACAATGTATTGTGTTGCATTCATCCATGCTTAGGTCTACCCTTCAAGGTTTATTACTTAGTAGACACCTGTTATTTATTTATCCAGTGCCTTGGTTGCCCACCGGGCACCTCATGGTTTTACTGTCTTTTTTAGGTGATTTCCATTTTTTGATTGGTGTAGGACATATACCCATCAGTTCTCATTAGCGCAGATTTTTTCTATTTATTACACAGGATTTGTGCAGCGGTTTTTCAAACGCAATTTTGTTTGGAAAAAATACAGCGGGAGGCACATATACAAACGGTTGTAATTCCTACACCTTTCACCTGATGTGGTTGTAAATACCCTCAAATTAAAGCTGAAAGTCTGCAGTTAACCTCCCTGGCGGTATTATTCTTTTGGATTTTAGGTGCTGAAGGTGCTGAAAGCGGTACCATTATTTTGCATGTAATTCTTAAGAATGAGCAGCCCAAACCAACTATTTACATATGATTTTTTTTTTACTGTTCGTTCTTCTTTATAACATCTCGGGTATGATAATGTTTGAAACACAAAATCATAAATTATAATATAATAAATAACTATAAATAGGTTAAAGTATGTATGTATGTATACTGTATATATACATATATATATTTTATATATATATATATATATATATATATATATATATATATATATATATATATATATATATATATATACGTATACATATATTATATATATATATACATATACATATATTATATATATATATATATATATATATATATATATATATATATATATATATATACGTGTGTATATATATATATATATATATATATATATATATATGCACGTATATATATATATATATATATATATATATATATATATATACGTATATACATAAAAAGTACAGTAAAACTGCAGGAAAGGGCACTGGGGGGCAAACTAATGTGATTTTTTTTATTTTGCAATGTATCAGTGTGTTTGGTGTGTTTTACTTTTGAATTTTCCGCCGGTTCCACCCCCCTGCGAAAGTCACGTCGCAGGAGACGGAAGCCGGGGCACACAGAGCATCGGGAGGTAGATCCGCCGCCACACACCGCCGCGATATATCGCTGGATCCCGGTGACAAGGTAAGTAACCCCTCTACCAGGATCCAGCGATCTTCCTAGCGGTACCCCGAGTGTGGCTCGGGTTTACCGCTTTTGGCACTGAAATTTAACCCCGAGCAACACTCGAGAATACCGCTAGGAAGGTTAAAGCACATCTTGTTTGTTTCATTTCAAATCCATTGTGGTGGTGTATAGCCAAAAAGATTAGAATTGTGTAGATGTACCAATATTTATGGACCTGACTGTAAAAGGATCACAGGAGCTCTCTGATCATTCCAGAGAGAAGAACGGTCAGCTGTGTTTACAACAGCAGACCGTTCTTCTCTCTCAGCGGGGAGCGATTGCGGGTGCCCAGCAATCGTGTCCGCCAGCCCCATGCATCAGCACCCCCGCTGTCTAGTGGCCCCAGCACCACGCGTGCGACTGACGTAGGGCTACGTCGGTTCGCGCAGGAGTGGCAGCCTGCCGCAGTAAATGTGCGGCGGGCAGTCTTAATATGGTTAATTGTGTTTCCCAAATACACAACAGGAAATGAGAGGAAGTGAGTGAGGAGGTTTCCCCTCCTAGATAGTTGTCACCTTCTATTCCTGTGACAACTCAAAAATTTAGAATTGGCCGTAACACTTTCTGTACTACAAACAATAATCACTAGAACTAATCGCAAGAGCGTATCTCTACAGTGTTGACACAGACAGCAATAAAAAACTGGGGAAATTAAGAAAGGTGTGTGGGGATGTGGATCTTATAAAGCAGTAGGTGTTTTCAGTCAGGTCTGAAACAGAGTGGAGAGAATGATTATGCATAGGCAAGTCTCCTGGGACTTGCTGGCTCTGAACTCAATTAGGGACTGGGTATGGGAGAAGGAAAGTATCAAAAGCGTAGTGTGTAAAGTTCAGATTTCATTTTTTTTTCTTCAGATTTTTGTGTCATAAAAAGTCAATGTGTTTTAGGGGTTTGAAGGGTCCCCCTTCATTAGGTTAACAGAAAAAAAAAGCATGTTGATTAGTGAGAAATGCACTCAGCACATTTCCTACTGTGGGCTGTCAACACAGAGAATTTTTGTGGACTGTGGTGTCAGCACTGCCCATCTCCTTTTGCTAATCTACTCCACTAGTCCCACTGTCTTCTTCCTCACAAATACTAGACATAAACTGACTTGTAGTTCTAAGACAAAGACCCGGAAGACTAGATATATTCTTTGACATAACCCATGTAAAAAAGCAGAGCACAGCTCTACATTCCAGACAAAATCAACAGGTTTTTTGTTGCACTAATAAAAAAGAAATACAGTATTTCTTTTTATTTATTTACAGTATTATTTATTTACAGTAAATAATTATTAAAAAAAATACCTTATAAGGCTGGGTTCACATATATGCGGTGCGGGACACCCAATGTGATTCGGATAGGAATCACACCGCATTCCTATTCAAATCACATGCAATTATTTTCAATTTGAGCCCATTTATTATTATTCTTTGACCAGATGAATTGGTTTTTACAAAAAGTATTGAACATTTTAGAAAAACAGAGAGACTTAAACAGGAGTGGTTGAATCCCCAAAGGAGAACCAAGCACACAGTAAGGGTCATCTAAAGATATAGTAAAGTTTATGTTTGTCTAAATCTGGTGTTTTATCCAAAAAATTAGGACAAGGGCAGAAAAGACTATAGGTTGGCATGAGTAGGAAATGTACAGTAAGTAAAGATGTATAGAACAACAAAGCTTTGAGAATGTAGTAAAGCTTTGCTGATTCCCATCATCCAATCATGTCCAAGCAAAAATGCAGTTTTTTTTTCTTGCACCTGATTGGGTATCCTTTACAAAGTGAAGCTTCACCACATTCAATAAACTCTGGGGAAAATTAGAGCAACTGCACTTGCAAAGTGCACAGTCTATTTAGTATATCCACCCCATTAGGTACCATTGGTTTTCCCTTAACCTGAAGGTGAGGCATAGAGAAATGAAAGGACTTTTGCCATTTTTCTATAGTTTGCTGCCTATAATGATCTCTGAATCATCATTGCACTGCCCTGGCCCTTCTATTCCAGTTCTCAAGTGGAATGCAGAATACTTGTGGAGGGGCACAGACGTATGTGACACTGTTTACCTGCCAGACATGGAAAGAGCAAGAGTCATGTAAATATTGGATAGAACTCCAACACATTGGTTTCTAGCTGTGAAGTTGGGGGAAACTATTACACAGAGCCGTTGCAGGAGAGTACAGGCAATAAGCATTGTGTAGCTCTCTACATTTTACATCCCTGAATGCAATCTTAAAGTGCTTATAAACTTTTAGTGCCAGAGGAAAGGATCACAGGATGAAGGAGTTCTTGAAGATGCTGTGTTACACCAGGATGCTGGGGCTGATATCTAAGGAAATGCAAAAAGGCAACTCTGGGAAAGTCACTATTTGCATGGGGCAAATGGTGGCACGTGAAAAACATGCACACAAAAGGTAAAGTTAAGGGTTTACATTGTCTTCTACAAGCTATACTTGTTAGTTACTTTAAAAGGATCTTAAAATATTGGCAAAATGTTATTGTTCTTGGATAAATCATTATGCAGACACATTGAATTTGAATCTCCCATAATGGTCTCCTGAAGTTCTAGTTAAACTCTTGTAGGGGTTCATAGCTAAAGCCAGACAAACACCTTTATCGCACGTGGAAGCATAACAACAGATTTATGGTTTATACATGCACACACATTTCACAGATTGGGACCATACCCATTTATTATTTTCTTAGGGCTTTTGAAGTAGTGTTACAAAGCTAACCCCAGAACAATGATAGCAGAGATTACATGAATGCATAGGCTTATGGTTACATAAATAGCCCTAGAGGGGTCCTAAGGCAACATATTCTGAAGAAGAGGTCAACATTTGACTCCCTCAAACACTCTGTGGGGTTGATTTACTAAAACTGGAAAGTGCAAATCTAATGCAGCTCTGCCTTTAAACCAATCAGCTTCCATTTTTTTTTTAATTAAACAAGCTGAAGTTAGAAGCTGATTGGCTACCATGCACCAGGTTTTGCATCACCCAGTTTCAATAAATGTATCCCTATATGTATGTATACATTTACGCAAAACTTTTCACTAAATATTAAACTATTCATTAAAAATACTTTTTTCCTTCCGAGCCCGGGGGGGGGGGGTGTTGAAAATGCGAGCTTCTTCTTTCTGGAAATGCGCCATTTCCATATGTACACTAGTACAAGCATGAGCAGCCATTAATAGATGGTTGTACATGCCACCTGTGGCTCCCCAAGCTTACAAAACGACGCTAGAGCACCTTTGCGCCTTGCATTGTGTGTGTGCATGCATCCTAAAATGTAACATAAAATCAAACACATTGCCAGTTGTAGTCACTTCACACATTGACGAAGATCTGCCTGGGTGCACTGCAGTCATGTACTCAGTAGATAAACAAGGAAAGCCCCATATGCACAAGTCCAATGTCAGGTGACATCGGGCCGTTCAGTATAAACCGGCCGACATTTGACCCATGTGTGTAGCAGCCAGTTCAACGGAAGCTGGCAGTTTGGCTGGCTTCTGTCAGGCAAACATGCCGGAAAACCAGCAGCTGAGAGGCTCCCAATCAGCGCTCTCAGCTCTCAGATCACAAAAGATCACAAAAGAACAGCAGGGCTGATCACAGTGCTAATGTCAGATCATTAGTACAGCAGCTCCAACTGGAGCTGTTTTTTTTTTCCGTTCAACCTAGTGGTGTGTACCAGACTTAAAGCGTTAGTATACTCCGCCATTAAACTTTTACCTTCAGGTAAGCCTATAATAAGGCTTACCTACAGGTAAAATGAATATCTTCTAAACCTGCACGGTTTAGGAGATATTCGCCCTGCATGCAGCTGCTGACCCCAGCGGCGCATGCGCTCTCAAGGTCCGGCGGACCTTCGGAGCTCTTTGCCGGAAAGTAAACTCCCACACGCATGCGTGACGTCATCGCGGCTCCTGCCACTCACAGCACCAGAGCTGCTGAACCCAGAAGAGACGTTACAGCTCCCTCAGCGCTGTCTGGGGCGACCGTGTCGGGGCTTCGTTTTAAGGTAAGTATTTCATAATGAGCTAGTATGTGATGCATACTAGCTCATTATGTCTTTGTTCTGCAGGGTTCTTTTTCTTTTCTTTTTTTTTGTTGTGAAGATACAACCGCTTTAAGAATTGAGGAAATCTGGTCTTGCAGCATTAGAATTAAAACAAACAGCAAATGTTTTATTGTTTCTTGCTGTTTGCTTTAATTCTGATGCAAGACCAGAGTTCCTCAACCGCTACTTGGTTACATATATAGTATTTCATATATACATAATAATTTCACTTGTGTACCTAATCTTTTAAAATAGACTACATATTAATGATATATTGTAAATAAAATATACATTTATCAAACACACACATGCACACAAATATAATTACTGTATAAGTGAAACAAACCATAAAAACCTCAACACTAATGTGTAATACTATACAAGCTGACAGAAATTTTTAATTGACCTGTTTTTCATTTTCGTCCTCTAGCCTGAGTCTGTCCTCAATGCAGTTTCTGGCCTGAAGGAATGCTTTTCTCTGGGCCCTTTCTGTCAAAATCCGCACGAAGACCCCGGACAAATTCACACTGACAAAAAAAATAGCATTGGCCACAAGCTGTAAAAGAAAAAAAAAAAAATATTGTTAGTCATGGGTATTATTAGATATGTTGTTATATTTTGTAACCAGGAAATGTTGCTAACTACACACTTTAAAATTACTACAGAAAATAAACAATAACAAGATAAATAAACCACGAGGGTGCAGTTGGATAGCCCCTCATATGGTCTCACCCAAGACTGTGATCCATGAAGCTATCAAACTGATCTTACACTGATGTAATATATGAAGCGTAGGGTGTAGTCTCACTTTGGCATGGGTATTAAACATCCACATAATGTTGTTTTTTTGCCTCCTATTCTTTTGAGGTGCACCACAGAATGCGCACAGCTAACATTACGGTCATGCACAATTAATGTGGTTTTATTTCTACATGTCATGTGCATTCGAAAATCATAGGAAAAGAGGAAGGCAGTTTCTATCTATGCCCCCTTTTCTTCATGGGAGAGTGGCGGGAACAAGAGTTTTAAGTTTCCCCTGGGGCAGTCAGAGGCAGGCAGTTTTATTCCCACCTTTTCCTCATGGGAGAGTGGCGGGAAGAAGAGTTTCAAGTTCCCCCTGGAGCAGTCAGAGACAGGCATTTCTATTCCCGCCTTTTCCTCATGGGAGAGTGGCGGGAAGAAGAGTTTCAAATTCCCCCTGGAGCAGTCAGAGACAGGCAGTTCTATTCCCGCCTTTTCCTCATGGGAGAGTGGTGGGAAGAAAAGTTTCAAGTTCCCCCTGGGGCAGTCAGAGGCAGGCAGTTCTATTCCCGCATTTTCCTCGTGGGCGTTTTCAAGCTTCCCCTGAGTTAGTCAGGTGTAGAATAGGAGGTCACGTGGCTTGGCAGGTGACAAGGCTCATCTGCATGGACATATGACTACAAGGGAAGCTTCTAGAACAGCCTGGGAGGCCTATATAAAGAGGGTTTCATCGAAGTGGGGCTCATTCGCCTCAGAAGGCACAGTTGTGGTGTTCCCCATCCCTCCCTCCCCTTATGTCACAGCTGTTATTATGTGGTGGGGTCACCTTTGTTTGCATACAAAGGGGAACAGGTTTTTAGAACACTTTGAATAACTTTGTTATGACATGTCTTTTAAGTGGGAGTGATGATATTCCTTTTAAATATGTATTTATAGAACCTGAGCCATAGTGGCTAGGTTGTTAAAGTGTTTTTGATGCTGATGTCTTGTGATAATAAAATTTTAAAACCAACAATAAACAGCCGCGGCCAATTATTTTCCATAACTATGTGTCTGCATTACTTATTTTTAGATATAAAGTAAGATTAAGGCCCCTTTCACACAGGGGAGTCCATAGGCGGACTCAGTTTTTCTCAGCGGGGGATTGATCCGCCGATCCCTCACTGAGCAGGCGGATGGCAGCTCTGTCTCTGCTCTGTGTGCGGAAACAGAGCTGTCAGGTCCCCGCTGTTCTTTATGGGGGAATCAGATGAGAACAGAATGTCTGTCCGTTCTCATCCGATCCCATCCGAACCGCTGTATGGATGGAAAATAGGGTTTCCATCCGTCCAGATTTGACGGATCGGATGTCAGCAGACATGTCTCCACTGACATCCGATGCCCCATAGAGATGCATGGGGCATCCGTTCAGATCGGCCAAAAAAAAAGACAGGCGGATCTGAATGGTCCGCCTGTGTGAAAGGGGCCTTAGGGTCAATGACAGAATTCCTTCCTACTGTCCCATGATAGCAGCACTTAGGTAGTCTCAAAAACGGTACAGTCAAAGCTGCATAAGTACCCAACATTTGGTAAGGTAGTGCTTGGGTATTGTTTTGGAGGAGATAGCTTTGCCATTGGTCATTTTTAGATCTGTATAAGCTGCATAACCCAATCTTAACAAAAAGGCAACAGTATTAACAAAGATTAAAGAAAATCTAAGCGTAGACCTACATGTATTAGTTAAATACAGCTAATATGGTATCACTTATCTTGTAATTGGTTGTGATATGCAGATGCCCAGAACAGCAAACAAGCAACAGAAAAAACGCAATGATGTTTGGTGAATAGTTGTGGGCTGAAACAGCTGATGAGTTTTCTTATTCCTTCATTTTAACGCATTTCATCAGGAAAGCGTAGTAACGTGTAGAAAACATACCATTTGTGTTCCAAGCATGTTGCTATGCTTTCCTGATAAAGGATACAAGCCTTTTTCTGAAACACATTAAAAAAGCATTAGGAAAACCCACCAGCCACTTTAGCCCTCAACTATCCACTTGTTGACAACAACCTTGTGCTTTAAGAAGTCCTAAAACATTGATGTATGCATGACTTCCTAGCAGTACAAGGTAAGCAATGCCATATTAGCAGTATTTCATTGATGCATGTAAGTCTTCACTTTGAAGCACTCTTCCCTTTGTTTGTATGTAATAAAAATCATATTTCTATTTTAAGCTGGATACACACTATACAATTATCTTTAGATTTTTTTTTTCCTTAAAATTTACCAAAACCATATAATGTGAGGTCAAACCTAAACATTTTCAATTTGTATGCAATCAGACAGGCCCTTGCACTACATGGTTGACGGTAAATCTGAAGGAAATCAAACAACAAAAGTTGTATAGTGTGTATCCAGCCCTAGGCACACCACAGTTTAGCTGGTGTACCTTCAAATACTGGAGTGTACATCCCATAACAAACCACCCTTAAGGCCTGGATCACATTAGTGAGAATTCTGATGCAACTTGAATCGCACAGAACCCCATGACAATGACAATAACATTGTTTTCAATGGTGGGTGTTCATATTAATGCAATGCAAGTGCAATGCAAGTTTTAGGAAGGGTCCTTTGCTGCTCTGGTGCCATGCAGTGTGATTTTGTGGGCCATAGACTTTAATGGAAACGTATCAAAAAAGCACATACAGTATATACATTTTTTATGCAATTTGGGGCATTTTTTTCTTCTCCTCCTTTCCAAGGTTGTAGTAGTTGTAGTAGTTGTAGTAGTAGTCCAAGCCATAATTTGCATTCAAAACCCACAGCTGTTAAATTTAATCAAAACTGCACTTGAATCACATTAACTTCGCAAAGCACTGGCAATTTAGAATCACACCTGAAATCGCATTCAAAACTCATCACACTAGTGTGAACGGGGCCTAGTAATACATTTCTTTTATATGTTCTGTAGCTGATACATGAACATCCTAAACACTCATCTGGAAGTAAATCAGGTCCAACATTTCATACAAGGTACCCCCATATGCAAATACGGTACAATATTAAAGTGATCGTAAAGTCTAAAATATGTATATATTTTAATATCAAACATGTTATACTTAACTGCTCTGTGCAATATTATTGCACAGAGCGGCCCCAAAACTTCCTCTTCTGGGGTCCCCCTGTCAGCTCTCTTGGTTCTTGCTCTTCTTTGTTTGCCACCATAGGGAATTTATCCATATCTCAGTGTGTAACTCTTTGTCTTTGTACAATGTTATAATGTTACAATTTTGCCAAATTTTTAGACAAAGAGTCCCACGCTGACATATTGGTAAATTCCCAGTTGTGCACTTTTTGATCCTTAAGCACAGGTGGAAATTTAATTCCTTGAGACCTAACTGTTTGCCCACTGATCAGCAATGTAAGGGACATTATTCAGACTGACCACCGATGTAAGGGACAGTCTTCCCACTGGCCAACAATATAAGGAGCATTCTTCCCACTGACCACCACACTTATGTACAGAGAGCTGTAGATATAATAATTAATAGCAGGCTTTTCCTGAGACAGGAAAATTATTTCAAGAGTTCCTTCATTTTAAAAAAGCAGAGAAAGGCGTGTCTATAATGTTCTAAAGCAGTGATGGCGAAACTTGGCACCCCAGATGTTTTGGAACTACATTTCCCATGATGCTCATGCACTCTGCAGTGTAGTCGAGCATCATGGGAAATGTAGTTCCAAAACATCTGGGGTGCCAAGGTTCGCCATCACTGTTCTAAAGGAATAATGGCTGTGTGTTCTAATTGTTGGAGAGGTTAGAACAGAGCTGAAGTACAGAGTGGCTTAAGTTATGCCAATCAGTACTTGATTTGACTAAGATATCAGGGTAATAAAGAAGCTCCAGTGCACATGACACACACTCTGGTCCTGAAGTGGTGTAATGTTCCGGTACCTTTGGTACCCTAAATTACACTTTCCACAAGTGTATGCGCCCTACCATTTACTTTTGGAAAGGTGCGCATACACCTTTAAGACTGGAGCTGTCATCACTCAGCGCCGGACTAGATGGCTATTTAAGGCGTCGGTTCTCACTCACATGTGTTCGTTCAAACACCCTTATCTGGATGCTAACCTTGCTTGAAGCTTCCATGCTTGCAAGCTTACTTCGCTGACGGAACCTCGCTGCGCTGATCCCTGTATCCCGCTACTGGATCATCCGCCTCTCCTGAACCACCCTTCGGCTGTATCGCTAATAGTGCTAAGTACCCCGCAGGGGAATTCTCTATAAACTTATACTAAGCTTACACTATCTAGCTCTGCATAGTAGAGACTGTTTATCACATCTGCATAAACTAGATTGCTAGCTCTTGAGACTACTGCTACTTTTCTGCACTGGGTTGATCTCTTTTGTATGTCCACCTGCTATTCTATCATCTGCTACCATACAACATTGCTAAACCTTCCTGCATCCATCTGCTACTGTCTCACCTTCAAGTGTCTATCACCTACCACCTCCACTCAACCTATCCTCAACCTTCATCATTGTGTTACCACATGCATAAAGTCACTCTAAGAACCAGCTTGCTAATTGTGTGTATTTACTGGCTGAAATAAGACCTTCCACACATGATGAGTCATTGAGGTTGGGAATGGTATCTCAGCATATCTCTTACATGACTACTGACGTGGAACTATTTCTGCAGCTGAAAATCCACACCATATAAAAACGCAGGAGTGTTACAAGTGGTAAACAAGATTTTGTGTCCGTGGAGCCCCTGAAGACGTGCATGTGCACGAAACACGTCAGTTGGAGCTCTATTCGCTGATGCCACACCGCCGACTGCATGTGCATGGAGCGGCGGCCATTGGAGTAAGTGTTTTTATACTCATTAGATTTTTTTATGTGATATTAAAATAAATAGTACACTATATGCTACATCTTTGGTTTTGTGGTGGTGAGCTATATTTCCATTAGGACAAAAGCTGGATATATGTTTACATCTAGAGCATGGATGTCCAACCTTTTGGCTTCTCTGGGCCACATTAAGTGTAGAGAAATTTTCTTGGGCCGCATATAAAATATATACTATAGTTAAGGTATACAAGTAATAAAATGCCGCCGCACCCTTCCCGCACCGGCGCACCCCCCCCGCACTAATTTAACACAACTAGAGGATGATCAAATGAAATGGAATCAGTATACAGAGGTTTACTTCCTCTGAGAGATATTAAAAGGAACACTCTAACCACTATGACCACTTCAGTGATTTGAAGTGGTCATGGTGGTAGGAGTCAGAAACACTGCACATGCTCGTCTCCCCCCCCCCTCCCCTCCCCTCCGAGGCAGCCTTTGCCTACCGTTAGTTGGAAGCCACTGTGGCCATGCCCCCGAACCGACTTCCTTCCTCCCCAGCAAAACAAAATTGTCAGGGGGCAGTGGGCCGCATTGCCTGGGGTTCCGGGCCGCATGTGGCACCCAGGCCGCAGGTTGGACATGCCTGATCTAGAGGAAAGGACATCCTATATCCTCTGAGATGGTGGATTATTTATACAAGCTGATTGAAACTGGTCTTATGGGGAGTGCAATGTGGTGGAGGATATACACTGTGGAGTGAACTTGAACTTTTGCTTTGTGTGGAAGCACCTTCAATTGGGAGCTGGGAACACATAAGGACTTTATTATTCCTCTACAAGTGGAATGCTTTAGTGGACTTATATCTGGATGTTTACATTTAGCACTGTTGCACTTTCTATATATATATACTGTATATATATATGCACAATATGTTTTTTTTTTGTGAATTAATTATCAGATCCTATGCATGTTTTCACAATTAATTTGATTTGCATATTTTGTAGTGCTGCACTATATTCTTGATTTTACAGATTTGTAGCCAGTCCTGCTTTTCCTTTGTGGATGTAGTAGGCCATTCTCTGGAAAATGATCCTGAGCAAGTGATGATGATGAGTCTCTTTCCAGTGCTTCTTCAGGAATTAGGGCTTCTCTATTGCACAGTTGCTTTGTGTTTGTCCCTGGCTTTGGCAAAGTGAGAGGCACCTAGAATAGCAATCTGGAAAATGTTCATTACCTTAGAAATCCCTGCTGCGATTATGTCACATTTCAACATTTCAGGACTTTAGGTTTTAAATACAGCAATTCAAAAAGAATCTAAGGCTAAGTTCACACTTGCAAAAAATTTGAATATTGAGATTACCGCAAACCTATGCATTTTTAATGGCTTAAACGCGCATTTATGGTACATTAAAAAACACACCCTATCCGATTACCACTGCCAGGTCCTTCTTCCTCTGCACTTTGATATACTCGTTCTCGAGCCCCCCACTCCCTCCCGACATTTTGCCTCAGACCTACCCCTACAGAGTGTGGGGGTTCTTTGGAAGCAAGGCACTATACAGATGAGGTGTTGCTGTCTTTTCATTGTACTACTATTTACAGATTTGACCATGCACCCTTATTTTGTTTCTGGGCAATGCTTCTGTCCCACAATGGTTTATTATGTTTGTAAGACGCCATGTTACGTTCTTGTTATGGATGGATTCATATGTTTTTTATGACTGTTCTTTGTTTTTCAAATACTTAATAAAATTCTATGGAATTAAAAAACACACCCTAGACACCCCCCAAGTGATTATTCCGGAAGTGTTTTTTTTTTTTCCATCTCAATGATTACATAGTTACATAGTTAGTCAGGTTGAAATAGACACAAGTCCATCTGGCTCAACCAGAAAAAAAACAAAAAACAGTAAAGAAAACCCAACCATACAATCCCATATACACAATCCTACACCCCCAGTTGATCCAAAGGAAGGCGAAAAACCCCAGCAAAGCATGATCCAATTTGCTACGGAAGGGGAAAAAATTATTTCATGATCCCGAGAGGCAATTGGATTTTCCCTGGATCAACTTTACCTATAAATATTAGTACCCATATGATACCCAATGATAAATAATAAATGCTTGTCAAACATGCTGTAAACACTAGAGGCACATTTACTGTGCATTACAATAGACTTGAATTGAACTAACTTGCGATGGGAGCAGTTGGAGAAGAGGAGGAGCGGCAGGGGGGGCCCCCAGAAGAGGAGATTTTGGAATGCTTTGTGCAAAACCATTACACAGAGAAGATGAGTATAACATGGTTTTCATTTAAAGAGGTTGTAAACACAAAACATTTTTTTTTTTTTAACCTGAAAGAGAAAGACATAATGAGCTAGTATGCATCGCATACTAGCTCATTATGAAATACTTACCTTAGAACGAGCCCCCGTCGTGCCGCCCGCTTACCTCTATGACGGGCGACATGTTCAGTCGCCCGTCTTCCGGGATCGCGGTATCCGGCCAACTGATTGGCCGGAGCCGAGGTGACGTCACTCCCGCGCACGCGCGCGGGAGCCGACGATCAAGGCACGGGGCTCTGAAGGAACGGCACCAGCGGCCGTTCCTTCAGAGCGCATGCACCAGTGATGTCACTGGCTGCATGTAAGGTTAATATCTCCTAAACGGTACATGTTTAGGAGATATGTACAGTACCTATAGGTAAGCCTTATCATAGGCTTACCTATAGGTAAAAGTTGCAGAGGAGGGTTTACTTCCTCTTTAACAAATAAGAAAAAAGGTTAAGAACTGCTTTAAAGTGGAAGCAAAGCCTAACAATATCTATTTTTAAAAATGCTACATCTCCCCACAGAAAAGATGTGTGTACTTACCTTTTTTTTTAATCTGCTCTGTCCGGTCATGTGAACCTGGACCCTGCACCTCTGGCTTCCCTGTGTCAGTGAGTGTCTGCTGCAGAGGAGAAGAGGTAGCGCCAACAACGGTTAGCCCATGGGATCCTATGAATTAGGACACAGCTCATGGAATTTCCAGCTGTTGTCAAGCCAGAACTGAAGGATCAAAAAAATATAAAAATAGGTACTGTACGTATACAGATCTTTTTTATACAGGTTAGGCAGGATAGGTAGGAGGAGCGGGGAAACAACATTCTTAGGAATAAACTTACTTAGGCTTTTTTTCCACTTTAAAAACTCTGCAATTTTTCTAGAAACAAAAGTGCTAAAGTGAGTGATTTTGTAGCTACTAGCAATTACTTTTATAAAAATGTTCCATAACATTATATAATAGTATTTTGTTTACGCAGTTATGAGCTAGAGTGTCTCCAGGTCTGATGACATTTACAGTTTATTGTCAGACCATGATTCTGCTTAAGCTCATCTGGCAGCATGTTGGTGAATTTATGGCATTGCAATTTACAATGTTTAAAAAAAAAAATAAAATGCAATCAGTTTGAAAACTCCCTATAATATTGCATTATGTAAAATTCCCACTTAAAGGCATGGCCTTTCCACAAGTCCGCACATATTTTTAGATTTTTCATGATAGCCCTCCTAGCCTTTGTTTTGTGTCTAGACATCTACACTTTGCAAGATATATGACTTTTCCTTAGACAATATTAAATATAATTCTACTGTGATCAGGAGCTGTACAGAAATGCATGGACTATCTTGTTATGCATTTATATGTCTTACAATTTACAGTTATTGAAAGAGGTAATAAAGCAATATCTCTGTCTTTTATAAAATTAGTAGTGTGCTAACAACTTGAGCTGCTGAACCGTTTTGACAAGTGAAATGCATACACATCTAACAGGGTTGGACAATTTAACCAAGTAAAATTAATTTGACAAAAGTGTTTTCGTTAGTAGCACACATTCAGTTATGTCTGCAGAATTTATGACAAACGGGGAAAGCATGGCAGCTCAGTTCAGGGAGCTACTGCACACCCATTCTGACAGGCTCTCGCTTCACGCTGAAGGGATCAAACAGAATCAATCACTTTAGAAGAGATAATCTATGCAATTATGATATATTTCTAATCTATTTTCACCGAACATGTCAAATGCCAGGATTAGAACTGGCTGATTCAGGGTTCTGTCCATTCGTAATGATGGCTATACTATGTATAGAAGACACTACAGTAGAAATGTTAAAAAACAAAATTTACTCCTTAATAATATAGTGTAATTTAGCATTATGAAGTCTAATTTAAATTTTTATATATTAAAGTATATGTGAACCCTCACCTTGTAAAACAACCCATTCAGTTTAGCCACCTGCCGTCCGGTAACAGTATATTTACTGCTAGCGGGCGATACAGTCAGGCACCATGATGTACCCGTACCTCGTGGTGTACTTCCCGATTTAGAGGCACGCATGCCTATGCCCCCTGCTGACCTGTGCTGTGATTGGACACTGCACAAGTTTGTCAGCAGGTTACAGTCAATCAATTTGGCTGTATACCTACTGATAGGCTGTGACCAATCACAGCACAGATCTGTGCATTTGTAAACACAGGCTCTGGCTGGATTTCTCCTTGCTGTTCAGAACTTAAAGCAAGGAGAGAAATCCAGACAGATCAGTGAGTAAAAGCAGCACACACTTGTATACACTTGTTAGGCACACAGTTAACCCCTCCATTGCCCTCCTGATCACCCCTGTCGCCCAGCTAGTGCCATTTGTACAGTTTCAATGTACAGTATTATCAATGATCACTGTATTAGTGTCACTGTCAGTTAGTGTCCCTCCCAGCCAGTGTCAGTTAGTGCTAGACACTAACAGACACAGACACTAACACTACAGATGAAGGACCACAAGTTGAGAACCCGTGTGCTAATCTTTTCTCATAGCTGAGCTCCTCCTCTTATCAGTTTGGTTGCCCTTCTCTGCACTTTCTCCAGTTCCCTAATATCCTTTTTTTGTGAACTTGTGCCCAACACTGAACTACATATTCCAGATGAGGTCTTACTAATGATTTGTACAGGGGAAAAAACGGAATTTTTGTAAAATCTTACCTGTAAAATTCCTTTCTCTGAGTCCTCCGACAGTCGCCGCCTCTTCATATTCGTCACATATGGGGTATTAGACTTTGCTCCGAAGGAGTAGCTAGGCAACAGAATATGTTAATAAAGCTTTTAACATATCCAACATATCCCACCCTCAAGGGGTGGTCCCCTCAGTCAATACCCTCCTACTTCCTGCAACCATATCTCAGTTTTAGTGGAATAGCAGTAGAGTATACAACCAAACCCCAAAAGAGGGGCGGGGGCGGCGACTGTCGGAGGACTCAGAGAAAGGAATTTTACAGGTAAGATTTTACAAAAATTCCGTTTTCTCTTACGTCCTCCGACAGTCGCCGCCTCTTCATATTCGTCACATATGGGGACGTCCCAAAGCAGTGCAAACATGAGGGGTGGGAAACACATCCGCGCCGAAAGGCAACGCAGTTTCCACATCAAGAAAGGAACCTTACCAAAGGAAGGAAACCAGCTGGGCAACAGCAAAAAACAAGTGCTCAACAGGAGCAACAACCCAGGAAAAGGCAAAAACCAGGGGATACAAAACTTATCCCAACAGCCAGGAGTCCCCAACAAGGGACCCTAGGGAACAGCCGCACTAAGAACCTTGCGGCCAAAGGAAGCATCCGCCGATGCCCGAACATCTACTTTGTAGAATTTTGTGAAAGTGTGCACGGTCGACCAAGTCGCCGCCTTACACACCTGGGCTACAGAAGCCCCATGACGACAGGCCCAAGACGTACTCAGAGATCTAGTAGAGTGCGCCTTCACAGGCACAGGGGGAACCTTCCCCTGCAAGGCATAGGCCTGTTCAATGGTCTGTCTGATCCATTTAGCGATGGTAGAGGCCGAAGCCGCCATGCCCTTCCGAGGACCCTCTGGAAGAACAAACAAGGAGTCCGTTTTACGAAAAGACTCAGTCGATCGAAGGTAAACCCTGATCGCCCGAACAACATCCAAAGAGTGCAATCTCACCTCCTGTGGATGTTTAGGCTTCGTGCACAACGAAGGCAAAACAATGTCCTCATTAAGATGGAATTCCGAAACACGTTTCGGAAGAAAGGAAGGATTAGGTCGCAAGACCACCTTATCCAAATGAATAACCAAGTACGGAGACTTGCAGGACAAAGCCGCCAGTTCCGACACTCTGCGAGCCGAAGTGATCGCCACCAAAAAGGCGACCTTTTTGGATAACATAGACAACGAGATCTCCCTGATCTGTTCAAAAGGAGCACGTTGTAACACAGATAGCACGAGATTCAAGTCCCAAGGGGGCAGAGGATCCCTCCTAGGAGGAACCAGATGCCGCACACCCTGAATAAAGGTGCCAACCAAAAGGTTGGATGCCACGGGACGTTGAAACAGAACGGCCAGAGCAGACACCTGACCTTTTATCGTAGCCAGCGCCAAGCGCTGATCAACACCCGCTTGAAGGAAAGACAGCACACGGGACACCGAGTACGTGCGGGGTGAAAACCCCCTGGACTCACACCAGGCAAAATAGGCCTTCCAAGTACGGTAGTAAACCTTCCCAGAGGAAGACTTCCTCGCGTTGATTAAAGTATGAACGACCTCCGGAGAGAGACCCCTCTCCTTCAGGACCTCGGTTTCAACAGCCAGGCCGTCAAAGCCAGCGACTGTAAAGCAGGATGGTATATCGGTCCTTGAGACAGTAGATCGTCTCGAAGAGGCAGACGCCACGGGGCGTCGACCGCCAGATTCACGAGGTCTGCGTACCAGGACCGGCGAGGCCAGTCCGGTGCCACAAGAATCACCGTGTTGCGTTCCGATTGAAACCTGCGAAGGAACCTGGACAGCAACTGGATCGGTGGAAACGCATACATCAGTCTGTACTGATGCCACGGGGCCACTAACGCGTCCGACGCGTCTGCCCGAGGGTCGCGCGTCCGTGCCACGAACCTCCTCACCTTGTTGTTGAGACGAGACGCGAACAGGTCCACATCTGGAAGACCCCACTTCGCGCACAACATCTGGAAGACAGCCGGGTGGAGAGACCATTCCCCCTGATCCAGGGTCTGGCGACTCAGATAGTCCGCCTGCCAGTTCTCCACCCCCGGAATGTGAACCGCCGTTATCGCCGGGACATGAGTCTCGGCCCAAGATAGAATGTCGGCCACTTCCCGAGCCGCTCGGGCACTCCTGGTGCCCCCTTGGTGGTTGATGTAGGCCACCGCCGTGGCATTGTCCGTCTGCACCCGAACCGGGCAGCCCTGCAGCCGGTCCGTCCAGCGACGAAGACAGAGACTTATCGCACGCAATTCCAGAATGATGATCGGAAGGGAGGACTCCCCCTCCGACCAAGTTCCCTGGGCGGACAGAACGCCCAGAACACCACCCCAGCCCGACAGGCTGGCATCCGTGGCGATTACCGTCCACGAGATAGGACGAAACGACTTGCCCCCGGACACCATCGGGGACTGGAGCCACCACAGAAGGTCTTTTCTGGTGCGATGACTCAACGAGATCTGAAGATCCAGAGATTGAGGTCGCCCGTCCCACTTGGACAGGATCTCCGCTTGGAGACCCCGCGTGTGAAACTGGGCGAAGGGAATCGCCTCGAAGGCCGAGACCATCAATCCCAGACATCTCATGCACGTCCGTAGAGACGATTGCGGAACATCCCGGAGGGACCTGACTTCCTCCTGAAGAGTACTGAGTTTGTCTTCCGGCAGGAAGACCTTCGCCTGCACCGAGTCCAAAATCATTCCCAGGTAGGGAAGACGAACAGACGGACTCAGTGCCGACTTTGGAAAATTTATCGTCCAACCAAACTCCTGCAGAGTTTGCATCGTGACAGACAGGTCCTGCTCCAGACCCTGGCTGGTCGCAGACCGAACCAGAATGTCGTCCAGATACCCCAGGACAGAAATGCCCTGGGCCCTCAATAACGCCAGAACCGGTGCAAGCACCTTGGTGAAGACCCGCGGAGCCGAGGCAAGGCCAAAAGGCAACGCCACGAACTGGTAGTGATCCTCCGCAATGGCAAATCGATGGTACCTCTGATGACCCTCGAAGATGGGGATGTGAAGATACGCATCCTTCAAATCGATGGAGGCCATGAATTCCCCCGGAACCAGGGCAGCCACCACCGACCGCAGGGATTCCATGCGGAACTTGCGAACCCGCACAGAGCAGTTCAGAGCCTTCAAGTCCAGAATCGGACGAACCTTGCCCTCCTTCCTGGGCACGGTGAACAGGTTTGAATAAAACCCCCGAAATCTGTCCCGATGAGGCACCGGAACCACCACTCCCTGAGCCCTCAGGTCCTGCACCGCCAGGTGTAGGTCCCGCAGGCGCTCCGGAGACAGTTGAAGATTTGAAGGAAAAAATCTGCTCTCCGGCCGAGAGAGAAACTCGATCTTGTAACCAGACCGAACGATTTCCTGAACCCATCTGTCCCGCACACGGGCCAACCAGGGCTGAAGAAAACCGAGCGAGCGTCCCCCCACCCCAAAACTGGGTGAGGGCGCCCCTTCAGGCCGAACTGTTATGGGCTGCAGGTCCGGATTGGCCGGACTTCTGCTTACCAGACCAGGGCTTCTTCTGAGAGCCTTGACCTTTGAACGGCTTGCCCTTGTAGTGCGGCCGAAAGGCACGAAAGGACCCCTGAGGGGGCCGAAAATTAGCATGCTTCTTCCCAGAAGCCCCCTTAGCCTTGGGGAAATGGGGCAAGAGAGTGCTCTTACCCCCGGTGATTCCCTTAATCAACACATCCAGGGACTCCCCAAAAAGGCGAGACCCATCATAAGGCAGATTGGCTAAGGTCTTACGCGAAGATTGGTCCACCGACCAACATTTTAACCAAACCAGGCAGCGAGACAACACCGCCACACTGTGCACCCGTGCAGCCAACGGAATCAGGTCCAGGTCCGCATCACACAGATACATGACACCCTGGTGGATCTGATCCACCATATCCAGGGTCGCCGGCGAGGCCGAGTCGGCCACCAAGACGCGCCTAAGCATCTGCGTCCAACTTGCGATCGCCTGGGCCGCCATGAGAGAAGCAAACAGAGCTTTAAGCATAGAACCCGTAACAGAATACGTATGACGGGCCAGAGACTCCAGTCTCCTATCTGTGGCATCACGGAAAATGGGTGAACCCTCTGCAGGAATCGCAGTGGCCTTGTTCAAAACCGCAATCGCATGATCCACTGGTGGAGGCACGCACCACCTTTCATCAGTGGCAGGTGAAAAAGGATAACGCAGCTTGAATCTACTCGGTACCGCAAAAGGTTTGCGCAGATCGCGCCATTGATCCTTAACCGCGCGCTGAAAATCAGCATTGCAGGGGAAAACCTGTGGCGTCCTGCGTTTTCTCTGCGTCCCATAAGCCGCCAAGGCAGCGGGGGGACACACTTCGTCCTGCAAACGCAGCGTTTGCTTAATAGAAGCAATCAACTCATCCATGATTGCAAGCTCTTCAGGCGAGCCAGGGGGAGAATTATCAACCCCCTCAACTTCAGCCTCCACCTCAGACCCCACTAGATCAAGAGAGGAGCGGGACCCCGATAGGGAAGCCCCTGCTAGAACAGCCCCATCACCTTCACCCTCAGAATCAGAGGAGAGCACAACTCTGGGCCTTTTGGTAGATTGAGCAGCCACCAGCATTTGCACCTGAGCAGCAAGGCCAGCCACAATAGTGGCTAAATCCCCCCCTGGGGGGGAAGCAGCGGTCCCCTGGCTTTCCACCAATACAGTAGGAAATTTGCCCTCCTGAGAATCCATTGCCCCTGTAATGCCAGACAACCAAGGGTTAACTGCCCCTTTCAGCAAGCGCGGCAAGCGCAGCCCACCGCGTCACACTAAGCACAATGAGACCCCCACAGGGATATGTAAACTGAACACAGGCAATGGATAGCAAGAAACAGAAGGATAAAACCTGAGGAGACCCTCGCCGCTGCTGCTGCCTCGATCGGTGTTCCTGGGAAGAGGAAGTGATGCTGCTAGGGCGCTCTATGTAAACCTATGGAGGCTACAAGAAAATGGCCGCCATGCATGTAAAACATGCGGCCGGAGCGAGGGCAGGCAAAATGGCGTCTTTTGGCGCCGAAACCGTTGCTCCACAGTGCAGTAATGCACACATGTCTGTATGTAAAAAAACAGAACCGATCGCTGCAGCGAGCGCTGTAAGTGCCCAAACATGCCAGAAAACATGCCCCACAGCACACAGCTTTCCACACTGATCATGCTGACACCCATAGTGCCACACAACTCCCCCCCCCCCCCCCCTGCAGCCCACAGCATGCAGCCGAGAGATAGGGAGACAAACAGTATGAATAGAGGCAGGTTACACAGTCCCAGACTGACACCCCTCCAGACAGACAGGTCCCCACATAAATACACTTACCTCACATGGCGTGGGGGACCCGCACAGGCGAACAAGCCGCTACACATGAGGCAGGGAGAGTCGCATACAAGACGCTCCGAACGTGGGTTAAGAAACCGCACAGCGTCCAGTGAGGTAGCCACCTCACCAAGCATCCCTGCACCGAACAGGGATGGGTCGTTCACTATGCCAGGAGCGTTACCTGGCTGAACGCTCGATGGCAGACTGGGAAGCCACTGACCCACGACCTGCGACCAGGGGGATCAGCCCGAGACCCAGTCCGCATGATCCTCTTCGTCCGAAGAACTAACTAACGCTGAAAAAACAACAGCTAAGTAAAGGTAGAGAGAAAAACTCAAACAAAATATTAAAAAGAAGAAAGAGTCTGGGACATAAAGTCCCAGCACAGAGAGAGCCAGCCACTCCTGACAAGCTAGACATTAAAACTGAGATATGGTTGCAGGAAGTAGGAGGGTATTGACTGAGGGGACCACCCCTTGAGGGTGGGATATGTTGGATATGTTAAAAGCTTTATTAACATATTCTGTTGCCTAGCTACTCCTTCGGAGCAAAGTCTAATACCCCATATGTGACGAATATGAAGAGGCGGCGACTGTCGGAGGACGTAAGAGAAATTATATCTTTCTCTCCATACTCCAAGTCCATACCTCTCTTAATACAAGAAAGAATATTGCTTTGGAAACAGCAGCTAGACATTGCATGCTATCATTAAGCTTATGATCTACCAGAACACCCGTATCCTTCTCCACCATTCATTCCCCCAGTTGTACTCCCCCTAGGATGTACTTTGTATGATGCATGCATATCCTTAACCCCCAAGTGCATCACTTTACTTGTATTAATACAGTGCATTGAGGTCGGCTTGAAAGTTGGAGACACCCTTTAAAGGACATTATTCCACTGCATAGTTTATTAGCTTGATGTCATCTGCAAAGACTGAGATTGTACTTTTAATCCCAGACCCTTAATCATTTATAACTATATTAAAAAGTAAGGGACCCTACACTGACCCTTGGGTTACACCACTAACAAACCTAGACTATTCAGATTAAGAATCATTAAAGTAATTGTAAAGTCAAATTTTTTTCCCCCTATAAAATTAACAAACATGTTATTCTTACCTACTGTATTGCAGTGGATTTGCACAGAGCAGCCCGGATCCTCCTCTTCTCGGGTCCCTCTTCGGTGCTCCTGGCCCCTCCATCCTGTTGAGTGCCCCCACAGCAAGCAGCTTGCTTATACAGGCACGCTGAGTCACAGCTCCCTGTGTTCATTTGGACAAGGAGTCCCGTATGGCCCTGTCCCCTCTCTCTCCTGATTGGCTAGCTGACTCTGATTGACAGCAGCGGCAGCCAGTGGCGTTGCTGCTGTGTCTCAGCCAATCAGGAGGGAGAATCTCGGATGGCTGAGACATCGTGGACATCGCTGGACAGAGAGAGACCTCAGGTAAGTATTAGGGGGGCTGAGGGGGGCTTCTGCACACAGAAGGTTTTTTATCTTAATGCTAAAAATGCATTAAGATAAAAGACCTTCTGACTTTACAACCCCTTTAACCACTACTCTCTGAATACGGTCTTTTAGCCAGTTTTATATCCATTTCCAAACTGATTTTTTCAGGCTTGTAGACCTTACATTACCTTACACATTAGCCATGTGTGGGGAATGTTATCAAATGCTTTTACAAAATCCAAGTATACTACATCCACAGCCACTCCTTTGTCTAAAGTTTTACTTCCCTCCTCATAAAAAGAAATCAGATTTGTCTGACAACTTTTGTTGAACTCTATTTTTTCATTTAACTCTTCAGTATCTTCCCAACCATAAAAGTTAAACCAACATGTCTATAGCTACTTGGTAAATACTTTTTTAAATATAGGAACCATATTGGCCTTACGCCAATCCAGCGGTACTATTCCAGTCATTAAAGAGTCCCTAAAAAAAAGTTCAATTATTTAAGGGTCTGTGGGTGGATTCCATCTGGTCCAGGTGCTTTATTAATCTATATGCTATAATACGGCAGTAATGAAGCTGTAATGTTGGAACAGGAAGGGGCCATCCCCAAACTGTTCCCACAAAGTTGGGAGCATACAATTGTCCAAAATGTCTTGGTATGCTGACGCCTTAAGTGTTCCCTTCACTGGAACTAAGGGGTCAAGCCAAACCCCTGAAAAAAAACTTCACAACATAATCCCCCCTCTACCAAATGATTTGGACCACTGCACAAAGCAAGGTCCATAAGGACATGGATCACCGAGTTTGGGGTGGAGGAACTTGACTGGCCTGCACAGTCAAGTCCTGACCTCAACCCGTTAGAACACCTTTGGGATGAATTTGAGCGGACTGCGAACCAGGCCTTCTCGTCCACTTTAGTGCCTGACCTCACAAATACATTTCTGAAAGAATAGTCAAACATTCCCATAGACACACTCCTAAACCTTGTAGACAGCCTTGCCAGAAGAGTTGAAGCTGTTATAGCTGCAAAGGGTGGGCCAACTCAAAATTGAACCCTATGAATTAGAACTGGGATGGAATTAAAGTTTATGTGCGTGTAAAGGCAGGTGTCCCAATACTTTTGGTAATACAGTGTACCGGGGCTCTACTGTTAGAAAAAAAAAAAGCTCAGCACACAGATAATTAGGATCCAACATTTATTATTTAGTGAGCTGGCAGGTCCCATAAAAGAAATTGTTCATGATGTAAAAATTGTATTTTTATATAGATCAAATATACTACATTTCTGTCATTTTGGAATCAAGCTGACCCTAACTATCTAACAATGGCAAATGATCAAACAGTTTAAATATCCTTATATATAGTTACATGCACTTCTACTCAGAGAACAAAAGACCTGGGTTAACTGTCTCTTTCAAGGGAATCAGAGACAGGCTTAAATGGACTATACACTGAAAGTTTGTTAACAGACTGCAACAATGCTATACAGCATGGATGTACTAATCTGCCAATGCAGCTATTGTATGTTGACCTGCCAGCTTTAAAAATACCCAAACAGTGGCTGCATTTAATTGAATGCAGCTGCTGTACAGCTGAAAATTTTGCAGCAGGCTCCTTCGAAACAAGTCTTTCAAATCAACTTCTGTCCAATGGAGCAGGTCAAAAAAAAAAAAAAAAAATCATCTAAATAAAATGTTTGTTTTGTTAGCAATGTTTACATAAAAAGGTCTCAGGAAGTATTGTCATTATGACGTCACATGCCATTGATTCTCACATTTTGCTATATCCTATATAAATATCTTGAGGTAAGGTGTCTGAACTTTGATGCTTATACTTTGAAAAACAGCCCTAAAACTATGGGATCCATTTTCATTCATACCTTGAATATTAGTGTGCTGGAATTTTGTATGTTATTTGATTTGACAGAGCCACTCATCTTTTTTCTGTGATAATTAGCTACAGTGCCTAAAAAACGTATACATACCCCTTAAAATTTTTCACATTTTGTCATGTTACAACCAAAAACGTAAATGTATTTTATTGGGATTTTATGTGATAGACCAACACAAAGTGACACATAATTGTGAAGTGGAAGAAAAATAATAAATGGTTTTCAAAATGTTTTACAAATAAATGTCTGAAAAGTGTGGCGTGCATTTGTATTCAACCCCCTTTACTCTGATACCCCTAAGATCTAGTGGAACCAATTGCCTTCAGAAGTCACCTAATTAATAGAGTCCACCTGTGTGTAATATAATCTCAGTATAAATACAGCTGTTCTGTGAAGACCTCAGAGGTTTGTTAGAGAACCTTAGTGAACAAACAGCATCATGAAGGCCAGGGAACATACCAGACAGGTTGGGGATAACGTTGTGGAGATGCTTAAAGCAGGGTTAGGTTACAAAAAAAAAATATCCCAAGCTTTGAACATCTCACAGAGCACTGTTCAATCCATCATCCAGGTTCAACAACAAGTGTAGAAAGTTTGTGTTCAGGACCAGGGATCCACTCGCAGTCGCAGTGGATGACTTGGTGACTCCTTGGGAGGAGTTTTCCCTGATCTATGCCTTTCCTCAAGTTCAGCTGTTGCCACGTCTTCGACGCAGGATCCAGGTAGAGGGGAAATCAGTAATCTCGGTGGCTCCAGCATGGCCCAGAAGGTTTTGGTATGCACAAATTCTAAAGTTGGTAGTGGCAAGGCCTTGGGTTCTTCCACTGCGTCTGGACCCGCTCTCTCAGGGTCTAATTATCCACCCTGCTTTACAGTCTCTAAATTTGACGGCTTGGCTATTGAAGTCTGGATCTTGAAGGATCAGGGTATATCTGGCCCTTCAGTCTCTACCCTGATAAACATTACAAAACCAGTCTCTAGAGGCATTTATTACAGAGTTTGGAAGTCTTACATTTCCTGGTGTGAGGCCAAGAAACGGCTTCCCCCTAAATATATCATCTGGAGAGTTCTAGCCTTCTTGCAAGTAGGGGTAAATATGAAGTTAGCCTTAGGCACTATTAAGGGTCAAATTTCAGCCTTGTCGGTTTTTTCCAGAGATCGATTGCTTCGCATTCCTTAGTTCGAACCTTTGTTCAAGGGGTGCTACATATGCTTCCGCCAGTGAGGCCACGATTGTGTCCTTGGGATCTAAATTTGGTGCTGGCAGTTTTACAGAAACAGCCTTTTGAGCCCATGCAGCATATTCCTCAGGTTCTTTTGACCAGAAAGTTAGTCTTTTAGGTAGGGCTGCAACTAACGATTATTTTAATAATCGATTAGTTGCCGATTATTTTTTCGATTAATCGATTAATTGGATAAAATCATAAAAAAACTCAATATGCCTTTTTTTTCATTTATTTAAAATAATAATGAACAGACAGAGTGTTAGTGCCGGTTCACACTTGTGCGGTTTGCGAAATCGCATGTAATTCAGAGCGCACTGCTCCTAAATTACATGCGATCTCATGAGGCTTTTTTTGAGCCGCCTCAGAATCGGATCGCACAGTGGTTCACACTTGTGCGATCTGATTCTGTGCAAACTTGCAGATCGCACTGCAATATGCAATTGCAACTGGGGGTGTCGTTAACTTTTAATTTGCACCCCCTGTGTATCGCATATGGCAGTGTGAACTGCCAGATGTGCGGATGCGATGCGGGAACACGCTGCATATTCGCAGCGTTCCCGCATCGCACAAATGTGAACCGGCATTAAGGCCATCGCATCCGCACATCTGGCAGTTCACACTGCCATATGCAATACGCAGGGGGTGCAAATTAAAAGTTAACGACACCCCCAGTTGCGATCGCATATTGCAGTGCGATCTGCAAGTTCACACAGAATCAGATCGCACAAATGTGAACCACTTACCACTGTGCGATCCGATTCTGAGGCGGCTCAAAAAAAGCCTCATGTATGGCTGAACTTGCATCCGCACATGAGATCGCATGTAATTTAGGAGCAGTGCGCTCCGAATTACATGCAATCTCGCAAACCACACAAGTGTGAACCGGCTCTTATACCAAAACTTTTTTTTTAAAATTAAGCTGCTATATACTGTAAATAATATAATAAATGCTCATCTAGATAAGAGTTAATATTCCTTATAAGGTGCAATATTATAATAGAAAAATAAGTGAATAAAAACGTCCATGTCAGCCATAGATATGAAATAGGGAGCAAAGAAAGACCACCTATATGTGTTATATGGACGTTTTTTAATCACTTATTTTTCTATTATAATATTGCACTTCATAAGGAATATTAACTCTTTTATCTGGATAAGCTTTTATTCTGTTTTTTGGCGGGCTGCATTGCATGGAATGGACACTGTAACTAGTACTAAGCTCGGCACACTCACGTTTTGCTGCTTCTCCCTCAGCTCGATATGACTCACTCCCTCACTGACTCAGCAAGAAGGCAGAGAGGAAAGGAGGGAGGAGGGGGGAGGGGGGAGGAGGGAGGAGGGGGGAGGAGGGAGGAGGGAGGAGGGAGGAGGGGGGAGGAGGGAGGTCACGGAAGCCGTACTGTGAGAGAGAGACAGTGAGTGCACACTGCAGCTTCACAGAGCAGACGGAGCTCGCTGACAGTCGGGGAATGTCAAGAATGCAGCACAACTAATCGACGGAGCAACTAATCGATAATGACAATCGTTGACAACGATTGTAATTATCGATTATTATCGATTTAGTCGATTAGTCGTTTCAGCCCTACTTTTAGGTTGCAGTAACTTCAGCCAGAAAGGTATCAGAATTGGCGGCTCTTTCTTGTAAAGAGACATTCTTGATTTTACATCAAGATAGGGTGATTCTACGTCCACACCCAGGTTTTTTGCCCAAGGTGGTGAATGCTTTTCATTTAAATCAGGACATTATACTGCCTTCCTTCTTTCCAAATCTTCAAGCAGCCGAGGAAAGGTTGTTACTTTCTGTAGTACGTGCATTTAAGATTTATTTGAAGAGGTCAGCTCAGATTTTGTAAGACTGACCTTTTTGTTCGTGCTGCCAGAAGGGCCCAGGAAAGGGGAGGCAGCATCTAAGTCTACAATTTCTCAATGGATTTGCCAGGTTATTATCCAGCCATATGGTTTAAAAAGAAGGTTCCACCTTTTCCAGTAAAGGCTCATTCTACCAGAAAAATAGGTGCCTCTTGGGCAGTTCGCCATCAAGCTTCTATGGCTCAGATTTGCAAGGCTGCTACTTGGTCTTCGGTACATACATTCACTAGATTCTTTCAAGCGGATATTAGGACCCAGGGGGAGTCTGCATTTGGCCACAGTGTTCTGATGGCAGCTCTGTAGATCTTTTGCAGCCTGTTGGCGGTGTTTTTATAGTGTCCCCCTTCCCTCAAGTTCATTGCTTTGGGATTTCCAAGATGGCAATGAAATTGGCTGCTCTGTGTGTGATGAATGATAAAGAAATATGGATTTTCCTACAACTTACCTGTAAAATCCATTTCTTGGAGTACATCATGGGACACAGAGGTCCTTCCCCTTTTGTCTGGGATGTTTATTGCTTGCTACAAAACTGAGGTACTTCCTGTATGGGAAGGGTTATATAGAGGGGGACTTCCTGTCTTAATTGATTGCCAGTGTCCATTCACCTATAGGTGGCGTATAACCCATATAGTAATGAATATGGCTGCTCTGTGTTCCGTGATTTACAATGGATTTTACAGGTAAGTTGTAGGAAAAATCCATATATGTATGTCCGCCTTAGTTCTCTATTTGATTTCTTCAGGTTCAAAGATGGTCATGTGAATTGTTGGCCATTGGTTTTTTTTCTGGGCACGTAGGAGAGCATCTCAGTGTTGCTATACGGAAAACCTTTCACTTCCCAATGACTCATTTTCAATCTTTTGGAAAGGTATTAGAGGTTTGCGTTGAAGCCAATTATCTTTTCTTCTTTCTCAGCTCTGTATACACTGCCTCCTTAGGTAATTGTAGTCCATGCTGGTGGTAATGATATTGGACGTATGAAATCCCTAGACTTATTATTTATGATCAAACGTGATTTTCAAAGTTTTAATCTTTCTTTCCCAGTTTGTACTTTTGTTTTTTGGAGATAATTCCCCGCCTTCTTTGGTTCTCCTCACCTCAGTTGAAGCTCTTGGAGAAGGTGGATCAATAGATCTATTGAAAAATTCATGCCATCTATTAGTGGCTTGTCTAATCACCACATTGACCTAGAGGGTGGTCTCCCTGATTTGTAAAGAAATTACTCCATTCATTTATCTGACGTGGGTCTTCATCTATTCAATCTGGGTCTTCAATCTGGTGTGGAGATGGCCGCGGCTGTTGGGTAGGCCAATACTGTTTGCAACATGATTGGCTGGTGGGAGACTTTAGGTTTAAGTTTGATAATTGCTCGAGTCCTATGACTGAGCTGGATTTCCTGAAAAGTTATTCATTATTTTATGTATGGTTAAATTCGATGATCAAATTATCTGTAATTCAGTCATAACAATAAAAGTGCTGCGGCCATTATTCAAGCCATATTTGGTTTATAGTTTTTTTCTGTTGGGGTAAGTTGAGGGGAGGAGGGGTATGCAGCATGCAATCCCATGCAACTGCACTTTGCAAACTTCACAGTTACATAGTTACATAGTTAGTGAGGTTGAAAAAAGACATCAGTCCATCCAGTTCAACCCATAATGTGTGTGTGTGTGTGTTCACAGTCAATTTGCCTTTAGTAAATCAACCCTTATGTGCACACGTACATTTTTGTGTACAAAAAATTAAGTTTGATATTTCTATGATTTCTCCTATGTTAGTCCCCCATTAGAAGTCCTAAATTTCCCACCTATTTTGTCACACACCAATAAATCATTAAAGTGTTACTAAACCCACAACAGTAAAATCAGTCTGTATATGCAGTAAAGCATGCTTGTTATACTTACATAGTTACATAGTTAGTGAGGTTGAAAAAAGACATCAGTCTATCCAGTTCAACCTATGATGTGTGTGTTTGCTTTTAACCGTACATTGTATACCCCTGTATGTTGTGGTCTCTAAGGTGCCCATCTAATTGTTTTTTGAAACTATCAATGCTCCCTTCTGATACGACTGCTTGTGGAAGAGAATTCCACATCCTTACCGCTCTTACAGTGAAGAACCCCTTACGCACTTTAAGGTTAAACCGCCTTTCCTCTAGTTTTAGTGAGTGGCCTCGTGTCTTGTTGTATCTCCTTTCTCTGAATAGTTTGTTCCTTATGCTAGGGTCGACAGTACAGTATTTGTACTTTGATATCATATCCCCCCTCAATCGTCTCTTCTCCAGAGAGAATAGGTTCAGTGCTTGTAGTCTTTCCTCATAGCTGATGTCCTCCATTCCCCTAATTATTTTTGTTGCCCTTCTCTGGACTCTTTCCAGTTCCAGCACATCCTTCCTGAGGATCGGTGCCCAGAACTGGACAGCATACTCCAGATGTGGCCGGACCAGAGTCTTGTAGAGCGGGAGAATAATCTCTTTATTTCTGGAGTGAATCCCCTTTTTTATACATCCCAGTATTCTGTTGGCTTTGCTTGCAGCGGCTTGGCATTGCATGCCACTGCCAAGCCTGTTGTCTACCAGTATCCCCAAGTCCTTTTCCATCCTAGACTCCCCCAGAGGTTCCCCCCCTAGTGAGTAGCTTGCTTTCTGGTTTCTGGCCCCCAAGTGCATTACTTTACATTTTTCAACATTAAACCTCATCTGCCATGTAGTTGCCCACCCCGTTATTTTGTTCAGGTCCACTTGCAAGGTTTCCACATCCTGCATAGAAGATATTGGCATGCCTAGTTTAGTATCATCTGCAAATACTGAGATTGTACTAGATATCCCCTCCTCTAGATCATTTATGAATAAATTAAACAGGATTGGTCCCAGGACAGAACCCTGGGGGACCCCACTTTCCACACCCGCCCAATCCGAGTACTCCCCATTAATCATCACCCTCTGGACTCTCCCCTGGAGCCAGTTCTCTATCCAGGTACTCACCTTATGGTCCATACCTACCTTCCTTAGTTTGTACAGTAAGCGTTTGTGGGGAACGGTGTCAAAGGCCTTTGCAAAGTCCAGGTACACCACATCCACAGGCTTTCCTTTATCTAGGTGGCAGCTCACTTCATCGTAGAAGGTTAATAGATTGGTTTGGCAAGAACGATTTTTCATGAATCCATGCTGATTACTACTAATAATACTGTTTTCATTACTAAAGTCTTGTATGTGGTCCCTTAACATCCCCTCCAAAATCTTGCAGACTACAGATGTTAGGCTGACCAGCCTATAGTTACCCGGGATACATCTTGGCCCCTTTTTAAATATTGGTACCACGTTGGCTTTTTTCCAATCAGCTGGCACCATACCCGTCTGTAAATTATCCTTAAAGATCAAGAGTAATGGTCTAGCAATCACCTGGCTGAGCTCTTTAAGAACCCTCGGGTGCAAGCCATCCGGTCCCGGGGATTTATTTATGTTAAGTTTCTCTAGTTTAGTTTTAAGTCTATCTTCTGTTAGCCATGGCGGTACTTCCTGAGGTGTGTTGTTTAGTTCGGCCTTACAAGCTAGGTTCGTGTAGCCCCCCGATTCTTTTGTGAAGACTGAAGAGAAGAAATTATTTAACACTTCCGCCTTTTCTCTGTCCTCAGTGGCCATATTTCCTTTGACATCTTTTATGGGGCCAATGTGTTCTGGCCTCGCTTTCTTACTGTTTATATACTTAAAGAATTTCTTGGGGTTCTTTTTACTCTCCTCCGCTATATGTCTCTCGTGTTCTATTTTAGCCACCCTGATTTCATCTTTACATTTCTTATTACACTCTTTGTAATGCTTAAATGCTGCCAATGACCCCTCAGTCTTGTATTTTTTGAAGGCCATTTCTTTAGCACAAATATGCATTTTTATGTTGGAATTTAGCCACCCAGGGTTTAGTTTTGCTCTTTTAAATTTATTTCCCTTTGGAATGCACTGGCCAATCCCCTTGTTAAGCATGCTCTTGAAGCACTCCCATTTTTCCTCTGTGTTCTTTGTTCCCAGGGTTCTATCCCATTTGATATTTTCTAGCAGCGAGCGCAGTTTAGGGAAATTGGCTCTTTTGAAATTCAGTGTCCTTATATTACCCTTGTGTTTCCTATTACTGTAATTAATACTGAAACTTTTTGACCTATGGTCACTGTTTCCTAAGTTGTCCCGTATTTCTATATCCGTGAGCAGGTCTGTATTGTTGGTAATCAGTAGGTCAAGTACCGCATTGTTTCTTGTCGGTGCATTCACCATCTGACCCATGAAATTGTCCTGCAAAACATTTAGGACCTGCCTAGCCTTGGCTGAGTGTGCGGTTCCTTCTGCCCAGTCTATATCAGGATAATTAAAGTCCCCCATTATGACATTTCCCATCCTTGCTGCCAATCCTATCTGTAAAATGAGGTCCGCCTCCCCCTCCTCCCTCTGGTTGGGGGGCCTATAGCATACGCCCAATATTACCTTCCCCACCTATACTCACTGTGGAACCTAAGGGGTTAATCCTCCACATTATGTAAAAAGGCTGATTGATCCTTTCCTCTCTGATCCTCCCTTTCTTCTACTGTCCTCAATCCATCTGCTGATAGTACAGAGCCTTGGAGGTACTCTGCACATGCTCAGTTTGGTGTGTATTACTAGAGAGTTTTTTGTCTTATTTTTGGGAGGGTGTATGTGATCAGCACAGGCCAATCAGTACTGTTCAGACAGAAAGACAGGGGTCATGAAGCCTAATAGGACAGTCAGAGAAGAATGAAAACTCATCCTACAAGCTTTAACCGGTGCTGGTCCGGAAACTGATAGAAGTCACAAGACTGCAACATACTGTTCATGAGAAAAGGCATTTATCAGTTTATATTTACTAAAAAATTAGAATTTCCATGTTCTGTGTACTGTGGGAGACCAGATATAGTGAATTCAGGGTCCTGGGTGTAGTAACACTTATATTGTTGAGCTTTTCTTGTTATGTAAACTTACCAAGGTTAGGTCCCTTATGCCAGCTTTACAGGAAACAATAAAACTGTCTTGACAAAGATAAAGTATATTTTTAGGACTCAATTGCACTCAATGAATACCTCAATCAATAAACTACCATTTTCATGAATAATGAATGATCAGCCCTTGTGAAAAACTGAATTGAATTAAATGTGAGCTGTTTTGTTGTGTTAAACAATCATATTCATTGGATAAAGACTGGAAACAATGAAATATACCATACCATATGATAGATCAACCAATAACTTATTGTTATTGTAAATGTGTATGACCAGCATTAGAAAATGTGTACATAGTTCCCTGCTATGCAGCCTAGCTTACAAAGTGTATTAAAAAAAAAAAAAAAAATAGAGTTTCACCAACTCAACTACAGAAGGTTGCTGCTTATATTTTCTTTCACAAGAAATCTCAGATCTTTAGAAGGCTGCATGTTATATTCTGCAATTTAAAGCTTTTTTTGGATAAACACACAGAGAATATTTTTAGAGCAAAGATTGTATATCGACATTTTTCAGCATGGTGGGCAAGTTACATGACCTAAACATTAGACTTCTTATTTGTAAGAAGTACACTTTTTCTTGGTGGTTGGTTTCCCTGCCATAGTAGCAATGTTTGAAGTGGAGCTACATTCCCTCCCCCCCCCCCCCCCAAAAAAAAAAAAATGTAAGGTCAGCAGGCTACAAGTACAGTAGATTAACCACTTGCCCACTAGGGCTACGTTGCTTGCTTGTGAGGGTCTAGGGAGCGAGCGCGCGCCGCCGGAGGCGCGCTCCCGCTCCCGCGTGGTCACGGACCCCCCCGCGCATGTGACCAGCGGACCCGATGTCTGCCGGCCACTCGGCGATCGGCGGGGGAGAGGGAGAATGTCAGGCAGCTTGTGTAAACAAGCGACCTGTCATTCTCCTCGCTGTAAAGACACTGATCACATGGATCTACTATGTAGATCCGTTGATCAGTGTCCTTACAGCTCAAGCCACAGCCAATCACAGTAGAAAGCACGCCCCTAGGGACACACACAGCCCCTCCCTCCCAAATAAAGTTAACCCCTTCACTACCAGTGTATTTTTACAGTAACAGTGCATATATATAGCACTGATTACTGTAGAAATGTCACTGGTAACCCCAAAAGTGTCAAAAATGTCAGTCAAGGGTCCGATCTGTCCGCCGCAATGTCGCAGTACTGCAAAAAAAAATCGCAGATCGCCGCCATTACGCGTTAAAAAAAAACAACAAAAATGACAAAAATCTTTCCCTTTGTTAGTAAACACGATAACTTTTGCGCAAACCAATCAAAATACGCTTTTTGCGATTTTTTTTACCAAACACAGGTAGCATAAAACAAATTGGCCGAAAATGTTAAAAAATTTTGATTTTTACATTTTTTTGGGGGGAATTTCATATAAAAAAATGTGAAAAATATTGCTATTTTTGCAAAATTGACGCTCTTTTTTTGTTTATAGCGCGTGATCAAAAAATCGCACAGGTGATCAAATACCACCAAAAGAAAGCTCTGTTTGTGGGAAAAAAAGGACGCCAAATTCGTTTAGGTACAGTGTCGTACGACCGCGCAATTGTCCGTTAAAGTCACGCAGTGCCGAATCGCAAAATACCCCCTGGTTGGAATGGGGGTAAAATCTTCCGGGGCTTAAGTGGTTAATAAATTTACTTGTCCAGGGATCCAGCGATGTCCTCACCAGGGCAACTCTTCAATTGGCTTCAGGTTCAGGCACAGGCATCTTAACTAAGGGAAACCTTGCAGCTTCACAGCTGGTTTCCTTCTGCGCAAATGCGAGCCACACTGCACTTTCTGAATAGTCCTACAGTCTTCTGGGACCTGTGATGTGTCCCCAAAGGCTTCGGGGAGAAGGAGGGGGGACAAACTTTCGCTCAGAAAGCCTTCGACAAACTGACTGGAGGTGGGAGCGGGTACCTGTCAAAAACAGGTACCCGCACCTCCCTCCCCCCAAAAAAGTTACAAATGTGTCAGTGGAGGGGGGGGGGGGGGGATACATTTGGGTGAAGTTCTGCTTTAACGTACCAATACCATCCAGATATTTATATAATCCTACATTTTTTAAACAGCACAAATATGGCCACTGACTCAGACAGCGTTCAAGCCAACTAATATTCTCAAATGGAGTGTTTAGCAATGGCAGTCTCTATTATTCTCTCCTGACTGAGTTTTATACCTTCAAAGAAGAACTCCATCTTTCCACAGACTTTACACTTTACAGTTTGTGTGGGCCAAGCTGGCCCAAAATAACTATGTCCCTCGCTAACCTGTGAGGCCACTGGATGTGCGGTAAAATCTGTATGTAGCTGCAGCTACACCCAGCATACCGCACAGGGTTTCGGGTGCTAACTGAGACTTCATGTCTCATACTTGAAACTGAAGACTCTACGGAAGCGGCGCTCAGCAGCTCAGAGCAAGCAATGTATTCTAGCAATCAATACAAAGCTTCCTCTGATTGGCTGAGTCAGAGAGGCAGCTGTTGTTATCACAACCTCTGATTCAGCCAATCAGAGGAAGCTTTGTATTCATTGCTAGAATATAAATGAAAATTTTCCTATCTGACAATGCCTGACTTAGCTGACTACTGTATGCTCAACATGCAGAAGACCATTCTATCGAATTGCTCCTGTTCACACTTGTATGGTCAGTCACCCTACACTATAGGGTGCTAATAGTACGAGCACTAATACCAAAAACTGGTATCCGTGCCGATATCAAGCGTTTGCACGAGTACTCGCCCAAATGCTCCCTATGCCGAAACCGATACTTTGTGGTGTGATTTGCGTCAATACAAAATAACTAGGTGCAAATTGCACTGCAAATAATTACATGCGATTTGAACAAGAATGCGGTGCGACTCCAAATCACATCTGATTTCCCCCACCGCTCCTGTGTGTGTGTGTAAAGAAAGAGAAAAGCCCTATAGTCAGCAGTATAAAAAAATGTTAGAACTCAAAGTACAGTGGGTACGGAAAGTATTCAGACCCCCTTAAATTTTTCACTCTTTGTTATATTGCAGCCATTTGCTAAAATCATTTAGGTTCATTCTTCTTCCTCATGAATGTACACATAGCACCCCATACTGACAGAAAAACACAGAATTGTTGACATTGTTGCAGATTTATTAAAAAAGAAAAACTGAAATATCACATGGTCCTAAGTATTCAGACCCTTTGCTCAGTATTTAGTAGAAGCCTCCTTTTGATCTAATACAGCCAGGAGTCTTTTTGGGAAAGATACAACAAGTCTTTCACACCTGGATTTGGGGATCCTCTGCCATTCCTCCTTGCAGATCCTCTCCCGTTCTGTCAGGTTGGATGGTAAACGTTGGTGGACAGCCATTTTTAGGTCTCTCCAGAGATGCTCAATTGGGTTTAAGTCAGGGCTCTGGCTGGGCCATTCAAGAACAGTCACGGAGTTGTTGTGAAGCCACTCCTTCATTATTTTAGCTGTGTGCTTAGGGTCATTGTCTTGTTGGAAGGTAAACCTTCGGCCCAGTCTGAGGTCCAGAGCACTCTGGAGAAGGTTTTTGTCCAGGATATCCCTGTACTTGGCCGCATTCATCTTTTGCTCGATTGCAACCAGTCGTCCTGTCCCTGCAGCTGAAAAACACCCCCACAGCATGATGCTGCCACCACCATGCTTCACTGTTGGGACTGTATTGGATAGGTGATGAGCAGTGCCTGGTTTTCTCCACACATACCGCTTAGAATTAAGGCCAAAAAGTTCTATTTTGGTCTCATCAGACCAGAGAATCTTATTTCTCACCATCTTGGAGTCCTTCAGGTGTTTTTTAGCAAACTCCATGCGGGCTTTCATGTGTCTTACACTGAGGAGAGGCTTCTGTCGGGCCACTCTGCCATAAAGCCCCGACTGGTGGAGGGCTGCAGTGATGGTTGACTTTCTACAACTTTCTCCCATCTCCTGACTGCATCTCTGGAGCTCAGCCACAGTGATCTTTGGGTTCTTCTTTACCTCTCTCACCAAGGCTCTTCTCCCCCGATAGCTCAGTTTGGCTGGACGGCCAGCTCTAGGAAGGGTTCTGGTCGTCCCAAACGTCTTCCATTTGAGGATTATGGAGGCCACTGTGCTCTTAGGAACCTTAAGTGCAGCAGAAATCTTTTTGTAACCTTGGCCAGATCTGTGCCTTGCCACAATTCTGTCTCTGAGCTGTTCAGGCAGTTCCTTTGACCTCATGATTCTCATTTGCTCTGACATGCATTGTGATCTGGAAGGTCTTATATAGACAGGTGTGTGGCTTTCCTAATCAAGTCCAATCAGTATAATCAAACACAGCTGGACTCAAATGAAGGTGTAGAACCATCTCAAGGATGATCAGAAGAAATGGAAAGCACCTGAGTTTAATATATATGTGTCACAGCATAGGGTCTGAATACTTAGGACCATGTGATATTTCAGTTTTTCTTTTTTAATAAATCTGCAACAATGTCAACAATTCTGTGTTTTTCTGTCAGTATGGGGTGCTATGTGTACATTCATGAGGAAGAAGAATGAACTTAAATGATTTTAGCAAATGGCTGCAATATAACAAAGAGTGAAAAATTTAAGGGGGTCTGAATACTTTCCGTACCCACTGTACATATCTGGCCACATGCAAAATACATAGGTGTCTTGGTCTGCCAATGACAGCAAATCCTGGCCGCTGGAGGTGCTCACAAGGCTGGAGGAGATGTAAAAGGGGTCCACCCCCAATCTAACATTACTTGCGCCCTATACCCACGGGGTCCCAGGACTTCTCTTTCGCCCTGTGAGCAACTCCAGCAGCCTTCATTGGCGGACCGGGACACCTATGTAGATTATTTTGCATGTGGCCAGATATGTACTGTGAGTTCTAACATTTTTTTTAACTGCCCGCTAGATGGCTTTCTTTCCTTTCTTTACACACACACACACAGCAGCCGTGGGGGAGATTGCATGCAATTTGAACAGTAATCGCACCACATTCCTGCTCAAATTGCATGGGATTCTTTGCAGTGCGATGTGATATGTGCCAAATTTATTTGGATAGATGCAAATCCCACAGCAAAGTATCGGTACTCGATATCAGTGAGTACTTGACCGAAAGTATCAGTATTTGTACTCGCCAATAAAAAAATGGTATCAGTGCAACCCTACTTTTTTCCCCCACAGATTTCAAAATGTGGGCCCATAAACGCACAAAGCACGTATTTCTGCATGTTTTTTGTGCCTGAAAACTGCTCTCCTCTATTTGCCTAGCCCAGGAAACACACACCTGAAGTTTGATAGAACAGCAAAAACACTTGATTTGTAATTCCCCATACACACGTGCAGATTATCTGCAGACTTTTGTCTGCAGACTTACCAAAACCATATAATATGAGGTCAAACCTAAACACTTTCAATTTGTATGCAATCCGGCAGGCCCTTGCACTACATAGAAAAGGTAAGTCTGCAGACAAAAGTCTGCAGATAATCTGCACGTGTGTATGGGGCATAAGTCTCCATTCACACTAATATGACTTGTCAGGCGACTTGGTCAGCCTGACAAGTCGTGCACCGTCGCGGTCCCATTGTGTGGTACAGGAGCCGTTCTAATAGGAGCGACACAAGTCGCTCCGACTTAAGGCCCGTACACACGTACGGATCGTCGTCATACAAACGTCGGCGGACGAAAGATCTGCCGATTGTACGCGTGTTAGTATGGTGCCTCCGACAGCTGTCTGCGCACAATCCGCGGACAAGAGTCTTTCTTGCAAACATGAAAATTTTTGTCTGCGGACACCAGAACGGACGATTGTTCGCCTGTCAGTACAGAAATCAGCCGACAGACCGCAGATTTGCAAGACTGGGCATGCTCAGAAAATAAAAAACACAGGGAAAGTTAACTATTACATGACATCACTTCTGCAGTCAGCTGAAGTCTGCGGACAAAATTCTTGTGCTGTCCTTGTGCTGTCTTTGCACTTTTCAACAGACACCGACATCCCGGGGAGAAAAGACGAACGTTTGTATGACGACGATCCGTACGTGTGTACGGGGCTTCAGAAAAAGGGTCCTGTACTACTTCGGGGCGACCTGGAGCGACTTGCATAGACATTCATTTTATGAAGTCCGTGCAAGTCATGCCGAAGTCGCGCTGCACGCGACTTCACAGGTCGCCCCCTAAGTCGCGCCGCTTCAGTGTGAATGCAGTGTGAAACAGCCAGAAAAAAACACTTCAAAATCACTAGGAATATGCTCAGGTGTGAATGCACACTCGAACACATAATGAAAATAAAAAAGAAAGACGGCTAAACAGCTATCACATAATGGGGGTTGAAAGAATAAATAAAGATTATCTTTACTACAATGTAAATGTTAAAGGGCAAATGGTATACAGTATCACCTTAACATGAAATGATGCATTTTCCTTGTTTTGAGGATGATCCCTTTAACAACACAGAATAGTATAACACAATTCCAGGCTGGAAAGAGAAATACCATGGAAACGGTCTTTCTATTCAAGACAAAAATCCCTGCTTTCTCAGCTTCCTAATCATGCAGGAAATCTAAATATAGATATTTTGTAAATACCCTGAGAGGAAATTCAAAGACATATTTGTAGCAAACAAAAGAAATAAATCATCGGAGTTATTTTACTGCACACCATACTATAGTAGTATCACCCTGGAAAAAAAAAACATTAAACTGATTACCCAATGATGTGCACAGCATGCTTTTAATTCAAACTGCTCTCATATTCATTTTTATCATGGATATTAAGCGACACCGTTTAGGTAGAGCATGCTGACATTGTAGCCCAAACCTTTGTGTAGCTAATGTTTTCTAATACAGTACACTAGAATGTACTATCAATAAAATCTTACAACCCATACAAATGAACACAATCATTTTCCAGCACTGCCTTAACCCTCTTGGGCATGGAGTTCACCAGAGCTTCACGGGTTGTCTCTGGAGTCCTCTTCCACTCCTCCATGATGACATCACAGAGCTGGTGGATATTAGAGACCTTGCGCTCCTCCGCCTTCCATTTTAAATGCCTCACAGATGCTCAATAGGGTTTAGGTCTGGAGACATGCTTGGCCGGTCCATTACCTTTACCCTTAGCTTGTTTAGCAAGGCAGTGGTTGTCTTGGAGGTGTTTGGGGTCATTATCATGTTGGAATACTGCTCTGCGGCCCAGTCTTGAAGGGAGGGGATCATGCTCTGCTTCAGTATTCAGTACATGTTGGCATTCATGGTTCCCTCAATGAACTGTAGCTCCCCAGTGCCGGCAGCACTCATGCAGCCCCAGACCATGATACTCCCACCACCAGGCTTGAGTGTAGACAAGACACACTTGTCTTTGTACTCCTCACCTGGTTGCCGCTACACACTCTTGGCACCATGAACCAAATACGTTTATCTTGGTCTCATTAGACCACAGGACATGGTTTCGGTAATCCTTGTCCTTAGTCTGCTTGTCTTCAGCAAACTGTTTGCAGGCTTTTTTCTGGGACGACTGCCATGCAGACCAATTTGATGCAGTGTGTGGCATATGGTCTGAGCACTGACAGGCTGACCCCACCCCTTCAACCTCTGCAGCAATGTTTGCAGCACTTATACGTCTATTTCCCAAAGACAACCTCTGGATATGACGCTGAGCACGTGCACAAAACTTCCTTGGTCGACCACGGCGAGGCCTGTTCTGAGTGGAACCTGTCCTGTTAAACCGCTGTATGGTCTTGGCCACCGTGCTGCAGCTCAGTTTCAGGGTCTTGGGAATCTTTTTATAGACTAGGCCATCTTTATGTAGCGCCAAAATTCTTTTTTTCAGATCCTCAGAGTTCTTTGCCATGAGGCAACTTCCAGTGGCCAGTATGAGAGATTGAGAGTGATATCACCCTATTTAACACACCTGCTCCCCATTAACATCTGAGACCTTGTAACACTAATGAATCACATGACACCAGGGAGGGAAAATGGCTAATTGGGCCCAACTTGGACATTTTTACTTAGGGGTGTACTCGTTTTTGTTGCCAGTGGTTTAGACATTAATGGCCGTGTGTTGAGTTATTTTGAGGGGACAGCAAATGTACACTGTTATACAAGCTGTATAGTCACTACTTTACGTTGTAGCAAAGTGTAATTTCTTCAGGGTTGTCACATGAAAAGATATAATAAAATATTTACAAAAATGTGAGGGGTGTACTCACTTTTGTGAGATACTGTATATATATATATATGTATATATATATATATATATATATATATATATATATATATATATATATATATATGTGTATATATATGTATATATATATATATATATACAGTATTTCACAAAAGTGAGTACACCCCTCACATTTTTTTAAATTGTTTATTGTCAAAACACAGTGCTATAGTGTCAGATTTCACAAAGAATAAACAAATGTAGTAAGAAAGGGCACCTATAATATTGGGGCTAATGCGACAAGAGGCAGTAGCTGGTAGTGAAATCCAGGGACAGTCCAATGTCAGGGCAAGCAGTGAGTAAGCCTAATCCAGTTAACAATTCAAAGGTCAAGGGAGGTAGTGAGCAGGCATAATCCAGTAAACAGTTCCAAGATCAGTGCAGGTAGAGGACAAACATAATTCAGTATACTATCTGAGGTTACCAGGCATTGAATAATATCTGTTATCTTGTTTCGTATTTTATTTGGGATCTTGTTATTTCAAAAGAGTGACACTCCCAGGAACAGAAAACTGTGTCAAGTGTTGGAAACAGAGTTTGTGCAGAGTGGAAGAAGATTCTTACAGGCCTGTACTTAATGAAGGAAGAAACTTATCTCTTTAAAATATAGCCACCATATTGACCTTGTGCCAATCTTTTGTTACCGAGTCAGTCCTTAACCACTTCAATACAGTGCACTTTCACCCCCTTCCTTTATCAGGAATATCACCATCAAGAGACATTTTTTTGGCTTGTGAGGAAAATGTTCAGGAGTGTCCAGACTCTGATGCTATGCAGGAAGATAGACCGGAATGTTTTTCCTTTCGGAAACACTGTTCAATTAACCACTTTACCGCTGCTCACTAGAGCTCTACTGCTGCAAAATGGTTCGATAACGTCTGGCGACGTAGACCTACGTCGCCAGACATTCCCCTCTCTCGGCGGCGCATGCGCTGTCGGAGGCTCGCTCCCGCTGTATTCAGTCACAGTGGGAGTCGGGCCAGGGGAGGAGCGGCGGCGATCGCTGCTGCTCTTCCCTGAACGTCGGGGAATCGAGTCTGGAGATCCGCTCGCTTGTGTAAACAGAGCGGGCAGATCTCCTAAGTGACAGGCAGTGTCAGATTGCAGGGTTCAGCATAGGATCTGTCCCTGTGTCACTCAGTCACCTCCCCCCACACACGTTAGTAAGCACCAGGCATACATTAACCCCTCCCTCTCCAATAAAAATTAACCCCTTCCCTGCCAATGTCATTTTTACAGTAACAGTGCATATTTATAGCACTGATTACTGTAGTAATGTCACTGGTCCCCCCAAAAGTGTCAAAAATGTCAGTCAAGGGTCCGATCTGTCCGCCGCAAAAAAAAATCGCAGATCGCCGCCATTACTCGTTAAAAAAAAAACCACCAAAAACGATCAGAAATCTTTCCCTTAGTTAGTAAACGCAATACCTTTTGCGCAAACCAATCAAAATAGACTTATAGCGATTTTTTTTACCAAAAAGATGCAGCAGAAAACAAATTGGCCTAAAATGATAAAAAATTGTAATTTTTAAATTTTTTGGGGGGGGGAATTTCATATAAAAAAAATGTGAAAAATATTGTTATTTTTTCAAAATTGTCGCTCTTTTTTTGTTTATAGCACAAAAAGTAAAAATCGTACAGGTGATCAAATACCACCAAAAGAAAGCTCTATTTGTGGGAAAAAAAGGACGTACATTTCGTTTGGGTACAGCGTTGCATGACCGCGCAATTGTCAGTTAAAGTCGCACAGTGCCGAATCGCAAAAAGTGGCCCAGACGTAAGACAGCAAAATCCTCCGGTGGTAAAGTGGTTAAAGATCTTACGGATCTAGCAGTTGAATGTGATGACAGTGGTTCAATGGGGTATGTGGTGAATAAGAGCATACAAAGGGTTAATATTAAAAACAAATCAAATTTTTACCCCATTAATGCACACACAAAAGGAATGGCTGTATTCCAAAAATGCGTGGAAAGAGATTTGACACATTTAACCACTGCCGTCCTTAACACTGGTGGAAGATCTGATAATCTCACCATGGATGAAAAATCTGCTTTACGTGATTTACAGGAGCATGTCTCTATAGTAATTAGGAATTCCGACAAGGGAGGAATGGTAGTCGTCATGGATGCCAGTGTATAGCGGGACGAGGCAATTAGACAGCTTTCTGATCAGGATATTTATATGAAACTATGGGGTGATCCCACTATGACATATAGGGGTATTTTGTATAATCTGATTCAAAAAGGTATTTATTTAGAAGTCTTCAGTATAACGAAGCAGAATCTCTAATTCCAGAATGCCCAATTATACCTATATTTCACCTTCTCCCTAAAACGCATAAGGGTTTAGATCTTTGCATGGCAGACCTATTGTAGCCGGGATCGGTTCACTAAATCAGAGATTGGGACAGTGGTTAGATGGTCAGCTACAACCCATAGTGAGCTCCTTACCCAGTTTCTTGAAGGATACCAATCATTTGTTGAACGCCATGAGTGAGGTGGTGTGGAGGCAGGAATATGTGTGGGTGACATACAATGTCACCAGCTTGTATTTGAATATTCCGCACCACCTGGCAAGACAAGCTGTTTCTTACTATTTAGAACATTACACGGCTTTACCTCTAACTCAACGTGCATTAATTTCAGATGTTTTAGATGATCTTTTTTCTTTTTAACGGCACTTTCTATCTCCAGCGCTGTGGGGCTGTGATGGGGGCTAAGTTTTCGCCCTCTCTCGCCAACCTTTTTATGGGTTGGTAGGAGTGATCCCATATCTATGGACCTATATAGACGATTTATTGTTTATCTGCGATAGGCAAATTGGAGATTTACAATCTTTTTTGGCCTATTTGAATTCCAACGATAAGAATTTGTCATTTACAGGTTCTATGGGAGTAGGTGAAATTTGTTTTTTGTACATACTATTGGTTGCCTCTGGGGAGCGTGTTATTACACGCCTCTATAGGAAACCCTTGGCTGTCAACAGCCTCCTTATGGCTCAGTCTAATCACCCCATTCATACGATCAAAGGGATCCCGGTGGGACAATTTATCCGTCTATGTCACATATGCAGTGAGGATGCAGACTTTGAGAAGGAAGCAGAGGCACTGTACAATAGGTTTAGACAACAGGGTTATCCTGTTTGGATGCTAAACCGTGCATTGAACATTGCTAGAAATAAAAATAGGGGTGACCTTCTTTTTAAACAAAAACGGCCTTTGAATAGATACAATGATAAACCCACCGTAGTTACACCTTTTAGTCAGGAATTCTATCAGATTAGAGATGTTGTCAATAAGTATCTGCCCCTCTTGTTTGAGGATGAGCCTTTGATGAAGGGGGATTAACTTTATACCTAGCAAGGCACGGTCCCTAGGTTCTTCTCTGTCTCGTAGCTTCTTTTTCTCTACACCCAAACAATCAACCACATGGCTACACTTTAAAGGCAATTTTAGGTGTGGGAGCAGGGACTGTTCTTTTTGCCCTTGTATTCTTGGAGTTCAGGAGTTGATGTCAAGTAGTAATGGCAGGATTTTTCATTTAAAACATTTTTTTAATTGCAACACTACATATGCAATTTATGTCATCACTTGTAAATCATGTAATATTCAATGTGTGGGACGCACCACTCGTAAATTAAGTGACCGCCTCCATGAACATTTAAGCGACATTAGGACAGTAAAATCCACTAATGTAGCGAGACACTTCAACAACCATCATGATGGAAACATTGGTCTGATACAATTTCAAGTAGTGGAAAGGGTGCATCTTTCAGCTAGAGGGGGCAATTTATTTAGACTTCTATGTAGGAGAGAGGTTTATTGGATTATTTATTTGAATACCCATATTCCCTCTGGCTTGAACTACGAATGGGATGTTTTCTACTATTTTGAATGAACCTGACATCCTTAAGTATTTTTTGTTCATTTTTTGTCTATTTTTGCCCGTTTTTTGATCATTTCTTGCCCATTTTTTGCTCGTTTCTTCCTCCATGTGCTCCAACCTTCATAAAGGTTATATTGATATTCTCTCTGTTTGAGGGCCATTTCGTCCTTGTTATGTGTAAATATATGTAGCTTTTCTACATATATATGGGTGTTTCTTGATTTTAATGGTGTCTGGTGAGTGGTGTCTTTATGTGACCATTTATTTACTTTGGTACCTTCGGCTATATATGCAATTGTATACGGGTTAACAACAGACATAATTGTATATACAAGTGTTTATATATTTGAGTATTCGATATATTAGGATACCAGTAATTGATAGTCTGGTTGGGGCTTTCTCATGAGTGTTTCTACCATATGTATATTTAATACATGAGATTCCTCCTACTATGATCTTATTATGATTTTTTGTTGGTTGATGTGTGTATTTCCCTCCGAGTATACATATATATGTGAAAGAAATCTTTATCTTTTTTCTTTATATATCTTTTATGTATACTTTAACATTTTTATACATGTTTTTCAAATGTTTATATTAGTTACATTGTTATGTGTTTTAATTTTTTTTGATAGTTTAATATTGGCATTGTATATGCTTGTATAGATGTTTTTGTCTCAAGTGAATATTTCTCCTTTGACGGATCATTCCATTTGCATTTGGTGTGTGGGCTAATTGATTGAATGATAATCTCTTTTCATTGGTTTTGGGCCAAACACCCTGATCTATAAAGGAGTTTACACACTTGGTGATAGTTAGCAATGATTATGCACTTTGTGTTAAATGCGCCTGCTGTACTGTGTGGATCCTTCGTGTGTCATGTCTCACGGCCTGTGATTCTACAATAAACTATGATTTCTTCATGTCTGGATGTGCCGCCTTTCGTTCTCCTGTTGCTTGGATTTTTTAGGTTGCGGACCTAGGCAGGCACCCAGTCTTGTTGCCACAGAAGTATTGGGAGACCTTTAATTTGCAGACAGCCTTGGAGCGGTGTACATTCCTTTTCCCTTTTTCACTCCCCTCCAGCCCAGGCCAATTTTCAGTGCTGTCACACTTTGAGTGACAATTGCGTGGTCATGCTACACTGTACCCATATGAAATTTTTTCACACAAATAGAGCTTTCTTTTGGTGGTATTTTATCATCGCTGGGTTTTTTATTTCTTACAAAAAAGAAAAAAGACAGAAAATTAAAAAAAAAAAAAGTTTTTCTTATTTTCTGTGAGTAAATTTTTAAAATAAGAAATTTTTCTCCTTCACTGATGTGCGCTGATGAGGCGGCACTTATGGGCACTGATATGCCGCACTGATGGGCACTGATGAGGTGGCACTTATGGGCACTGATGAGGTGGCACTTATGGGCACTGATGAGGGGGGTACTAATATGCCACACTGATGGGCACTAATAGGTGGCACTGATGGGCACTGGGAAGCGGCACTGATGGGCGGCACTGATGGACACCTACAGGTGGCACTGATGGGCACTGACGGGCGGCACTGATGAGCACTGATGGGAGGCACTGATGGACACTGATGGGCAGCACAGATGAGCAGGCACTGATGGGCACTGACTGGCATCACTATGAGCGCTGATTGTGGGAACTGTTGGCACTAAAGGTGGGCACTGATAATGGGCACTGAATGGCACTGTTTTTACACCTTTCTGTAATCAGTGCCCTGATTACCTGTCCTAGTCTCCCCTTTGAGGAGAAGCCGCTGATTGGCTCTCCTCACCACACACTCTGACAGTGTGAGGCAAGGGGAGCCGATAAACGGCACTTCCTCATTTACATGTGACTTGCTGTGATTGGACACAGCCGATCACATGGGTAAAGAGCCATGTCATTGGCTCTTTACCAAGATCGGGGTCAACCCGTGTCCTAGCAACACGTTCTGGTGCGCTGTCATATGACAGTGTCCCTGAACGAGAGCTGCACCACTCCGCCGTCATTTGACGGTGGTCGGGCAGTAAGTGGTTAAAGGATAAGTCCACCCTAACACTAAAATCTCTAAATCTACATGAATCCACGCTGTAAGACTAACCTATCTAACCCTGCAAAGAAGAAATCGCTATACATACCTTTTTTACAGCCGATACAGTCCGGTTTGATGCTGAGCTGTCAGCTGACGCTTCACTGTGGAGGCGGGGGCAGAAGAGGCAGCCGACAATGGATGCCCCATAGTAACTCTATGGATGACGTCACTTCCCATTCATTTCCCAGCAGACTGTCTCCTCTGCAGAGCTTCCGCCGCTGGAGACCAGACCAGAGCGGCTTTAATAATGGTATGTATAGAGATTTATTCTTTACAGGGCTAGATAGGTTAGTCTTTGATCGTGGATGCCAGTAGATTTCGAGATTTTAGTGTTAGGGTAGATTTCCGCATTAAGAGTTCTCAAAAAGTTAGAAACAATGGCTTTGAAATAACAGAGCTTAATTCTTTGAAGACACATGCATGTAAGCTATCTGGTCCAGTTGTTTTATTCAAGTCCTGTTTCTGGTCTTTATGAATTTTAATACCCTCCTCATTTTGGACATGAACTCCACCACTTTCCTTTGCACACACAGCTGAGGAAAGTATTTGGTAGATTTGTTTGTCTCTGTCCCCAGTGACCAACTATGTGTTTTTTTTGTAAAGGACCTGCTAAGGCCTAATTTTTTAATCCTAAAATAATTTAAGAACTTTGGGGGCTTGTCTCACAGTCGATTGTTTTGAATTTTTGCAATCCTAATATACTTTTTTACAGCTTTTGGTTTTTTTTTTTGTAATTTCAAAATGATGAAAGTGTTCCTATCACAAATTTTTTAAATGCCCTTTTCTTACTTGTAATGGCTTTTTTCACTGGAATTGAGCCATGTTTTATCCTTTGAAACATATTGTTCATGGGAATACAGTTGTCCTTTGTTGTCAATATTTCCTTCCAGTCTAAGTATTAGGGTCCTTTCACACGGGTTTTCCGCCCAGCGGATTCCGTTGGAGAGATGGAGCTGTCAGATCAGCGCTCTCCTCTATGACAGATTGGATGAAAAAGGACCGCCTGTCCGTTTTCATCCGATTCTATCCAATCCGATCCTCCAGACGGATGGAAAATAGGGTTTCTATCCGTCTGGATTTCAAGGACCACAACTACCCAGACCCACCCCCTTTTTCAGGCAACCAGTGTATAAGGAAAAAGCGCTGGGACCAAGTTGCAAAGGGTCAGGATCAGTTGTCTATTTCCCTCCTCAGGGGTTTTTCCAGCATCAGTTAGCCTTGCACTTCACTAGTTGAAAATGAAAGTAACATCTCTCTCACGACTCTTTCATCAGCTTCCCTGCTCTGCACTCGAGTCGGGACAAGTGCTGGACTGGCTGACTGCAGCGTGTTCAAGGGGAGGAGGGGGGTGAGCTACACCCTAATCCTTATCTCCTACCTGCTGGAGGAATTCAGGAGCCAAAAATGAGTGTGTACTGAAAGGGTAAAGGAAGCTGTGGCTGCAGTGGATAGAAGAGTCAGTTAAAGAAAGGTGATGAGGGCACAGGAGAGAGGGCTGTGTGTATGGGGGGGCTCAGAAGTTATAGCTGAGGTATGCCTAGCACTCTCCTGTACTCTGTACATACCAGAACCCTGTACTCTGTACATAGCGCGTCGTCCAGTGGTGGCCCCCCCCATCCATGCTTTCGGCCCCCTAATCTACATGCGGGGCGCTGGTTTTTTTTTCTGAATCACCTGATTAGAGCCAGAGGATCTAATAGGCTTCAGAAAAGGGTGGACCCGGGGCGCAGAGCACTGCGCCCTAGCCCACCCATTTGTGTGACAATAGCGGGGACTGAGGAGAAGCCGCTGCTGCAGGTAAGTGCACTGGTTTCTCTGCATTGAAGGGGAGACGCGGGGGACTAAGGAGACGCGGGGGACTGAGGAGAAGCCGCCGCTGCAGGTAAGTGCACTGGTCTCTCTGCATTGAAGGGGGCACGCTGTGGTCACTCTGCAATGAAGGGGGCACACTGTGGTCACTCTGCATTGAAGGGGGCATGCTGTGGTCACTCTGCATTGAAAGGGGGCACGCTGTGGTCACTCTGCATTGAAAGGGGGCACGCTGTGGTCACTCTGCATTGATGGGGCATGCTGTGGTCACTCTGCATTGAAGGGGGCACGCTGTGGTCACTCTGCATTGAAGGGAGCACGCTGTGGTCACTCTGCATTGAAAGGGGGCACGCTGTGGTCACTCTGGATTGAAAGGGGGCACGCTGTGGTCACTCTGCATTGAAAGGGGGCACGCTGTGGTCACTCTGCATTGAAAGGGGGCACGCTGTGGTCACTCTGCATTGAAAGGGGGCACGCTGTGGTCACTCTGCATTGAAAGGGGGCACGCTGGTCATTCTGCATTGAAAGGGGGCACACTGGTCACTCTGCGTTGAAGGGGGCACACTATACCTTGATTACTGAAGGCCCCTTTCACACTTTTGTGACCTCAAAGTCACGCAATTTTTTACAGCGATTTTTGCCGCAAAGCAATGCCTATTACATTTTTCTGTTTGTGCCCCCCAAAAATTTTGAGCATCGTCGGTCACTTTCTCCCTCATTCTGAAGTTCAAAAGTTGGGAGGTATGTGTTTGGCTAGAACAGTCTCTCCCAGGTGAGCCACACATTAAATAAAAAAAAAAAACATGGCTGTAATATAGAAACAAATGTCAATACTTCAGCTGTCAGCCAGCTGTCATCCCACCCCCCAAGAAAAGGAAGTGTTATCTTTTTCAGACTGCAATTTGCAAATACCCGTTGGCGGTATGGGATGCCTTTATTGTTGTCCGATGGAGTAAGTTCCATGCAGAGAATTGCACTAATACCCTTATAACTACATTCTTTTAGCCATGATGACATTTTCAGATGTGTACGATTCTTTCAAATACTGTATTTCCAAAACTAAGCTTTTACAAAGTTACCCTTATGCAAAGCCAGGTATATTTAGGATACCAGTTACTTTCTTATCTAAAGGTAGCCATACACAGCTTGATTTTCTCTTGCTCAGTCCACGAGAGAAAATCAATCAATCTAATAGCTTGGGTGGGCACTGCTATTGTATTTAAACAGTGGTGGAATCTACGGCTGCCTGTATATTCAGTGGCAGTGACTGCATCCAATGTGAGGCATAAAAGTCTATTCATTTGGACAGTTTTGGAAGTGTGATTAAACACATTTCACAGAAACTTCACACAACTGTCTTCCTTATCATCAACCCTATCTTAATGATCATATCGATCTACAAATACAAGACATCAGAATACTAGTTTCCTTTAGAAAACTAAGAAGCTTGCTAGTAGCTAAGAACTATTATCCCAAATGCCACAAAAACAGCCTAGCAAAAATATGACACGTATGGAAAACAACTAGGAGAGAAATATTCCTATGTAAATCAGAGGATACGAGCACCGTTTTCTTATTTTGTTTACAGATTTAATTCAAATGCTAAATTCACATTTCAGATTTTTTCAGGAAAAATCTACTGGGAAAACAAAAAAAAAAAAACAGCGTGCAAAATGGAATCCGTTTGAAATTAGTAAATTCATGGCAGTCATCATTGGAAGGAGCTTCTGAAAACTGAGCCATTGTATCGACTGTGAAAGTACTCAGACTAAGCCTGGATACACACTGTCCAAATGTTGTTGTTTGATTTCCTTTAGATTTACCTTTAACTATGTAGTCTAAATTGAAAGTGTTTAGGTTTGACCTCATATTATATGTTTTTGGTAAATCTAAATAAAAAAATCTAAAGACCATTGTATAGTCCCTCGGAAGCTCGGCCCCCTCCTCCGCCGCCGAGTCAGTAGGAATGCGCAGCGTGCTTCATGCATGCGCAGTGGGGACCCGCCCGTGAAGCCACAAGGCTTCACTGCCGGATTCCCTTACCGGCAATGGCGGCGGCAGCACCCGCCAGCCGATGGAAACATCGGCTTCGGTGCCGACATCGCTGGACTCCAGGACAGGTAAGTGTCCTAATATTAAAAGTCAGCAGCTACAGTATGTGTACCTGTGTACCTGTGGAAAACACAAGATAAGGTCCCTGAACCTTTTAAAAAATTGCAGCCACTGGGAAATTTGCATAGTTCTATGGGTTTCACAGCACAAGAAAACATACCTTGGTTACCAATGCATAAGGGTGCCATTAAAGTAGAACTATAGGCAACACTTTTTTTCATTTTAGATAGAGCAGAGGAGGGTTATAACCCCTGTCAGATTTTTTTTCCCTATCTGTGTCACATTGGGGAGATTTCTCTTCACTTTCTGTCCAATAGCTAAACAGAAAGTAAGAGGAAATCCCTGAAATTAAAATAATTCTGTGGGGACCTCCAGGTCACCAGAGCACGTTTCCACATTGGAAGATTTCCCCTCTGTTACTTTTCTGGGGAGAACCCAAAATGTGGGATTTTATTTTACTGTAACTTTAACCACTTCCCGCCTGCCACCGTCAAATGATGGCGGAGTGGTGCGGCTATTGTTCTGGGACACCGTCATATCAAGGCGCACTAGAACAGCCTCTCCCACGCGCCCGCGGGGGCAGGCAGTGCGGCGACCGTGGCCGCGCCGTATTGCTAGGACACGGCGCGACCCCGATCTTGGAAAAGAGCCAATGACTTGGCTCTTTACCCATGTGATCTGCTGTTTCCAATCATAGCCGGTCACATGTAAATGAGGAAGTGCCATTTATCGGCTCTCCTCGCCTCACACTGCCAGAGTGTGTGGCGAGGAGAGCCGATCAGTGGCTCCTCCTCAAAGGGGAACCTAGAAAAGGTAATCAGGGCACTGATCATCAGTGTCCTGATTACAGAAAAGCTCAAGAACAGTGCCCACCATCAGTGCCCACAGTGCCCACCATCAGTGTCCATAGTGTTGCCAGTCAGTGCCTGCTCATCTGTGCTGTCCATCAGTGCCGCCTGACAGTGCCGCCTGTCAGTGCTCATCAGTGCTGCCCGTCAGAGCCCATCAGTGCCGTCTGTCAGTGCCCATTAGTGCCGCCCCTCAGTGCCCATTAGTGCCACCTCCCAGTGCCCATAAGTGCCACCTCTCAGTGCCCATCAGTGCCCCCTATCAGTGATCATCAGTGCCACCTCATCAGTGCCCATAAGTGCCACCACATCAGTGCCCATAAGTGCCACCTCATCAGTGCCCATCAGTGCAGCCTATCCGTGCCCATCAGTGCTACCTCATCAGTGCACATGAGTGAAGAAGAAAAATTACTTATTTTTAAAATGTACTTACAGAAAATAAGAAAAACTTTTTTTTTTCAAAATGTTCTGTCTTTTTTTGTAAGAAATAAAACACTCAGCGGTGATTAAATACCACCAAAAGAAAGCTCTATTTGTGTGAAAAAAATGATAAAAACTTCATATGGGTACAGTGTAGCATGACTGCGCAATTGTCATTCAAGGTGTGACAGCGCTTAAAGTTGAAAATTGGCCTGGGCAGGAAGAGGGTGAAAGTGCCCTGTATTGAAGTAGTTAAATGATAACAGTAAACAGGGAAAATAGAGAGGGTGAATCTCCCAAACAGAAGCACAGACAGCAAAGAAAACCTGACTGGTTTTCTAATTCCTCTCCACTCTTTAAGTTTTCCACGTCTTAAGTTTTAGGTAAAGAATTAATGCCCCCCCCCCCCTGCGTGGTCTGCTCAGCAGCTCAATACATCAAAATTGAGGAAGTGAAGAAAATCTATGATCATAAACGAATTATTGTTTAACCACTTCCATACCGAGTCATGTAAAATGACGTCGGCAAAGTGGTTGTCTAGATCCGGGCCGCCGTCATATGACGTCGGCCCGTTCTAGCTGCTACTGCGCGCCCCCGGCGGCGCGCAGCGGCGCGATCAGGGATGAGGCTCGTCCCTCGGACATAGCCCATCACTGATCAAGGTAAACAGCCAATAGAAATTGGCTGTTTACCACGTGATCGGCTGTGTCAATCACAGCCGATCACATGAGCGGCTCCAGCACGAGCCGCTCGTTCTCTCTGCAATGCGCGCCCCCGGGGGCGCGCAGAGCAGCGATCGGGGACGAGGCTCGTCCCTCGGACAGAGTCGATCCCCGATCTAGGTAAAGAGCCAATGAAATTGGCTCTTTGCCACGTGACCGGCTGTGTCCAATCACAGCCGATCACAAATGTCAACAGAGAACACGGTAACTAGCTGTCACCGTGTTCTCCTCCTCGCACACTGATCCTGTGTGAGGAGGAGATTGTGGTAACAGCTAGTTACCAATCATAGTGCACCCCAAACACACTGATTGCCCCCCCCCAATAAAGAGCACCTGTCACTAGCCCATCAAAGTACCCGAGTACCTGTCATCAGGTACTCAGATGACAGGTACTCGGGTACTCTGATGGGCTGGTGACAGGTATTCGGGTACTCTGATGACGGATACTCTGATGACAGGTACTCGGGTACTCTGATGACAGGTACTCGGGTACTCTGACGGGTACTCGGGTACTCTGATGACGGGTACTCGGGTACTCTGATGACAGGTACTCGGGTACTCTGATGACGGTTACTCGGGTACTCTGATGACAGGTACTCGGGTACTCTGATGACAGGTACTCGGGTACTCTGATGACGGGTACTCGGGTACTCTGATGACGGGTACTCGGGTACTCTGATGACAGGTACTCGAGTACTCTGATGACGGGTACTCGGGTACTCTGATGATGGGTACTCGGGTACTCTGACAGGTACTCGGGTACTCTGATGACAGGTACTCGGGTACTCTGATGACGGGTACTCGGGTACTCTGATCACAGGTACTCGGGTACTCTGATGACAGGTACTCGGGTACTTTGAGTACCTGTCAACGGAGTACCCGTCATCAGAGTACCTGAGTACCTGTCACCTACCCATCAGAGTACCCGAGTACCTTCCACCTGCTCATCAGAGTACCTGACGCCTGAAGTACCCAAGTACTTGCCGCCTGCTCATCAGTACCCATCACTACTCATCAGTACTCATCAGTACCTATCACGTATCAGTACTGATCATCAGTACCCATCAGTACAGTATCACCTATCACCTATCAGTCAGTGAGTACTACTCATCAGTACCTATCACCTGCCTGTCACCTGCCCATCAGAGTACCCGAGTACCTGTCACCTGCCTATCGGAGTACCCGAGTACCTGCCACCTGCTCATCAGTACCAGAGTACCTGTCACCTGCCCAACAAAGTACCCGAGTACCTGTCACCCTTCATACAGCCACCATGTCCAAGTCCAAAAAGGTTTATATACGTCGTCCGTTTAAACCTAAATACCGGTGTTATGGCAGCAGATAGCTGCCATAACCCTGGTATTTTTTTAAACGGTGGACGGTTGGCTTTCCGATAAGGGTGGTCCCAGCGGCGGATTCGCCGTGGGATCACCCTTCCGGGGTGGCGGAAGAGGCGCCCCCCCCCTCCCGACGCGTTCCGGTCCTTTTCCCCGCTTACCGGACCCGCCGGCAGCGGGGAAAACTATCCGGTCCCGAATCCTCACAGACAGGATGTCGAGTGAGGGCAAGCTTGCCCTCACTTGACTCTATGGTCTTGGAGGACCGGAGCTACGGAAAATGTTGTTGCCTAGCAACCGGTTTAAAGGTCCTTTTTTTTTTTTTTTTTCATTTTATATTATAATTATTTTTTATTTTTTTTTTTTCTATCTTTTAGTGTACTTGTGAGATCTGAGGACTTTTTGACCCCACATCTCACAAAAAAGAGGTCCTGTCGTGCCTATTTCTATTACGAGGAATATTTACATTTCTTTTAATAGAAATAAAAATGATCAATTTTTTTTTTTTTTTTTAAACGGTGTAAAAATAAAAAATAATAAATAAAATAAATAGTAAAAAAAAAAAAAAAAAAAAAATTAAAGTGCCCTGTCCCCGTTAGCTCGCGCGCAGAAGCGAATGCATACAGAAACCCCGCCCACATATGTAAACGGTGTTCAAACCACACATGTGAGGTATCGCCGCGATCGTTAGAGCAAGGGGAATAATTTGAGCCCTAGACCTCCTCTGTAACTCAAAGATGGCAACCTGTAGAAATTTTTAAATTGTCGCCTATGGGGATTTTTAAGTACCAAAGTTTGTCACCATTCCGTGAGCGTGCGCAATTTTGAAACATGACATGTTGGGTATCTATTTACTCGGCGTAACATTATCTTTCACATTATGGAAAAAAATTGGGCTAACTTTACTGGTTTCTTATTTTTTAATTAAAAAAAGTGAATTTTTTCCAAAAAAATTGCGTTTGGAAGACCGCTACGCAAATACGGTGTGATAAAAAATATTGCAATAATCTCCATTTTATTCTCTAGGGTCTCTGCTAAAAAAAAATATATAATGTTTGGGGGTTCTAAGCAGTTTTCTAGCAAAACAACTGATTTTAGCTTGTAAACACCAAATGTCAAAAATAGGCCTAGGCAAGTGGCTAGGATGCATGATGATGCTCCTTGGATGTTCGGCCCCTCTATATGGCTAGGCTGTGAAAAAGTCTCACACATGTGGTATTGCCATACTCAGGAGGAGTGGCAGAATGTATTTTGGGTTGTCATTTTTGCTGTGTACATGCTATGTGTTAGGAATATCCTATAAATTGACAACTTTGTGTAAAAAAAAAAGTTTTCATTTTTTTCCCACATTTTCCAAAAACCTGTGGAAAAAAATGATATGTTCAAACGACCCATAATGCCTCATAGAATATACGTTGGAGTGTTTGCTTTCCAAAATGGGGTCATTTTGTGGACTTTTCCATTGTATTGGTGCTCTAGGGCCTTGAAAAGTGTGATAGGTAGTAAGAAAGTTTTATGTGTATTTATGCTCCTAGAACTCCTGAATGTGCTTCTTGGACGTGGAGTCTCTTTTTGTGGCCAGGCTGTGTAAAAGTCTCACACATGTGGTATCGCCATACTCGGAAGGAGTAGCAGAATGTATTTTTGGGTGTAATTTTTGCTGTGTACATGCTATGTGTTAGAAATAGCTTATAAATTGACAACTTTGTGGGAAAAAAAAGAAAAAAAAATTTTTTTCTTCATTTTCCCAAGAATTGTGGGAAAAAATTACAACTTCAAAAAACTCACCATGCCTCTTACTAAATACCTTGGACTGTCTACTTTACAAAAAGGGGTCATTTGGTCGGTATTTGTACTGTCCTTACATTTCAGGGCCTCAAGAAAGGAGATAGGCAGTCAGTACATCTGGTGTGATCAATTTTCAGTAATTGGTACCATAGCTTCTAGACTCAATAACTTTCACACAGACTAAATAATATACACTAATTTGCATTAATTTTACCAGAGACATGTAGCAGTATACATTTTGGCCCAAATGTATGAAGAAAAATTTATTTTTTGCAAAATTTCATAATTGAAACTAAAAAAAAGTGTTTTTTTTTTCAAAATTTTTGCTCTTTTTTTGCATATATCACGAAAAAAAAAAACCCCAGTTGTGATCAAATACCACCAAAAGAAAGCTCTATTTGTGTGAAAAAAATGATAAAAATTTTGTTTGGTTATAGTGTAGCATGACTGAGCAATTGTCATTCAAAGTGTGAGAGTGCTGAAAGCTGAAAATTGGTCTGGGCAGGAAGGGTGTCTAACTGCTCTGTATGGAAGCGGTTAATACACCTAAAAATAATTAAAGTTGGGGATAGGATTTATAGCACATGTAACTAACCTACTTGTGTAAAGACAAAATGTAAAAAAAATATGTACAGTATTACCCACTTGCTGCCCCCGTAGGATGTCCATGGATGTCCACTGGTTTCAGTGGTTATTATACCGGAATGATGCTTGCACCTACAGGCATCATCCCGGTATCAATCTTTTTATCCGGCGATTCCCAGTAATGCAGAAGTGATCCGAGTGGCTAAATAGCCACATGATCAATTCTGCGGGTGGCCAACGCCTAAGTTATTCCTGCACGCATATGTAAACAGTGATCGCACCACACATGTGAGGTATTGTCGCAAATGTCAGAGCAAGAGCAATAATTCTACTACCAGACCTCCGGTGCAACTCTAAACTGGTAACCTGTAAAGGATTTTAAAGCGCCGTCTATGGAGAATTTTAAGCACCGTAGTTTGCTGCCATTCCATTTTAAAGTGTGATATGTTAGGTATCTATTTACTCAGCGTTACATCATCTTTCACATATTACAAAAAACTTGGCTAACTTTAGTGTTTTGTTTTTTATTTTTAGTTCATAAAAGTGTTTTGTTTCTCAAAAAAATTGCGTTTGAAAAACCACTGCGCTAATACTGTGCGACGTACAAAATTGCAACACCTACCATTTTATTCTATAAGGTCTCTGCAAAAAAAACAAGGTAAAAAAAAAAAAAAAAAAAAGGTTGGGACATGATTTAATTGAGGAGAGAGAGGTTTGAAGGTAATAATGTAAGGCTGAATACACACCAAATATCAGCCGGTATCAGCTGGTTCAACAAAAACTGACATTCAGTCAGTGTTTATAGAGGCCTGTCCGACAGAAGCCGGTCTACCAACTGGCTTTTTTTGAAGGGACATGCTTGAAAACCAGCAGCCAATGGCTGCGAGAGCTGATCAGTGTGTTCTGCCAGGGGGGCAGTCCTCCTATCAGAACACAAAGGCACAGCGGGGGAGATTGCCGCACTCACATCACTTGTGTTAGTATGGCGATCTGCCAGTTTTTTTTTCATTTAGCCCACTGGGTTGAACAGAAAAAAATGTATTGTGTGTAACAGGCCTAAAATATAATCAAATCCAGTAGCTGTAGTTCTGGATAGAGTGGAGAGGGTTAAGAGCTTCTATCAGGTTGATATTGCTGTCTATGCCCCTGTTAAGAAAATTCACCCTCTCTGTGTCCTGTTTACTATTATCATTGAAAGTGAAAGTAAAAGAAAACCTCACATTTTGGGTTGTGCCCAGAAAATTAATAGATGGGGACACTAGTTCTGGTGACCTGGGGATCCCCAAGAAATTGCCTTAACCACTTGCGGACCAGCCGCCATAGTTATACAGTGACAGGTCGGCTCTGTTACGCAAAACGATGTACATGTACGTCGTTTCATGTAGCAATTAGTGGGGGCGCGCAGGCACCGATTGGCCAGAGGGGGAGCCAATCAGTGGGTCCGGCAGAAATGATGTCCGTCGGGCACCCGCGATCGCTCCCCGTGGAGAAAGAACGGCAGTGATGAACACAGGGATTCTGTGTTTCTCCTATTTAGGAACACAGGTCTCTGTGTTCATCCAGTGAAAACATCCCCCCACAGTTAGAAAGCATCCCCTAGGCACACATTTAACCCTTTGATCGCCCCTGGTGTTAACCCCTTCCATGCCAGTGTCATTAGTACAGTAACAGTGCATATTTGTAGCACTGATTACTGTAGTAATGTCACTGGTCCCCCCAAAAGTCAAAAATGCCAGTTAGGGGTCTGATCTGTCCGCCGCAATGTCCCAGTCCCGCTAAAAATTGCAGATCGCCGTCATTACTAGTAAAAAAAATTATAAATAAAAATGACATAAATCTTTCTACTAGTTTGTATACGTGGTAACTTTTGCACAAACCAATCAATATATACTTATTGGGGTTTTTTTTTACCAAAAATATGTAGCAGAATACATATTGGCATAAAATAATAAAAACATTTGATTTTTAATTTTTTTTTTATTGGGAATGTTTTAAAGTAGAATGTAAAAAATATTGTTTTTTTTTTTTTCCAGAATGATTGATCTTTTATTTTTTATTTATAGTGCAAAAAATAAAAATCGCAGAGGTGAGCAAATACCACAAAAAGAAAGCTCTGTGGGAAAAAAAGGACATTAATTTTATTTGGGTACAACGTCACATGACCGCACGAATGTCAGTTAAAGTAACGCAGTGCTGTATCTCAAAAAATGGCCTGGTCATTAACAGAGTAAAACCTTCTGGTCCTTAACCACTTAAGCCCCAGAGGATTTGGCTGCTAAAAGACCAGAGGGTATTTTGCGATTTGGCACTGCGTGACTTTAACGGACAATTGCACGGTCATGCGACGCTGTACCAAAACAAATTTGACGTCCTTTTTTTCCCACAAACAGAGCTTTCTTTTGGTGGTATTTGATCACCTGTGCGATTTTTTGATCATGCGCTATAAACAAAAAAAGAGCATCAATTGTGCAAAAATAACAATATTTTTAAAAAAATTTTATATGAAATTCCCCCCAAAAAAGTAAAAATCAAAATTTTTTAACATTTTCGGCCAATTTGTTTTATGCTACATATGTTTGGTAAAAAAAATTGCAAAAAGCGTATTTTGATTGGTTTGCGCAAAAGTTATCGCGTTTACTATCAAAGGGAAAGATTTTTGTCATTTTTGGTGTTTTTTTTTTAACGCGTAATGGCGGCGATCTGCGATTTTTTTTGCGGTACTGCGACATTGCGGCGGACAGATCGGACCCTTGACTGACATTTTTGACACTTTTGGGGGTACCAGTGACATTTCTACAGTAATCAGTGCTATACATATGCACTGTTACTATAAAATTACACTGGCAGTGAAGGGGTTAACTTTTTTGAGAGGGACGGGCTATGTGTGTCCCTAGGGGCGTGATTCTAACTGTGATTGGCTGTGGCTTGAGATGTATGAACAGTGATCAACGGTTCTACATAGTAGAACGGTATGATCATCATTCATACACCGGGGAGAATGACAGGCGGCTTGTTTACATCAGCCGCCTGCCTTTCTCCCTCTCCCCCGCCGATCGCCGAGTGACCGGCAGACATCGGATCCGCCGGTCACACGCGCGGGGGGTCCGTGACCACTCGGGAGCGGGAGCGTGCCTCCGGCGGCGCGCGCTCGCTCCCTAGACCCTCACAGGCTAGCGACATAGACCTACGTCACTCTGCCTGTGAGGGGCTGACCGCCGCAGTAAATAGTCGTGCGGCGGTCGGCAAGTGGTTAAGTGGTTCATTTGCAGGGATTTCCTCTCACTTCCTGTTTGGCTATGGGACAGGAAGTGAAGGGAAATCTCTGCAATGGGACACAGATGGCAAAAACAAAAAATTTGACAGGGGTTATAACCCTCCCTTACTCTATCCAAAATGGGGAAAAAAATAAATACATTTTGTCCATAGTTCTACTTTAAGTCATGCTGGAGCGCCCACTTTACAGTGACCACCTGTGGCTGAACTTGTAGGATTTTCAGACAGAAATCCTAATGAACATATAATGCCTTTTAGGACAGCCATTTTTAATTTTGATAGTTATTACCAGTGCATGTTGTATCTCTTTAGAATTTGAACAGTATATATTATTTTTTCAATTCAGGCACCTTTTATTTGGTTACATTGCTTACAACTAGTGCTCATAAAAGGTTTTTATAATTACATGCGGTTCCTCCAACTATTCCATTATAGCAGGCGTGCAGGGATTCCCTGACAAACAAGGAGATGTCATCGCTCCAAACTCTCAGATGTCACTCAGTGCAACCATAAAAAAGGAGCCACACACAGATTATGTAAAAGCTTTTTTCAGACTTGATCTGGAAGCAGGGACAGCAACATGCTTGTTCTTGGAGTGTGAATAAAGCTTTTACTGGAGTGGTGTCAGCAGTGTGCGGCTCCATTGTATGGTTGCAATGTGTGCGGGGATTATTCATATTTTGATATTTGCCTGCAGTTAAACACGTTGCATGGCATGTTTTCATACTGGCAAACAGAAATGCGATATTCTAAAATCTAGCTGTAAAACTTGTAGGGGAAAATTTTGCAAGCTTAAAAATCATATTAAAACCAGTTTAACCGAGAAATGAAAAAAAAAAATAATTAAAAAAATATTGTTACTTCTATGGTTGTCTAACCCTGTGTAAATTCATGGATGTCATTTACTGTGCTATACAGTATATTTATAAAGTATGTTTGATATGTATTTGACCTCATGCTTATTTTACTAATGCTATGTGACACTTCACCAAACTTTTTTCTGTTTAAAATGTAATTTTTGGTATGACACAATGGCTCAAAAGGGATATGGTCCAGAAATATTTAGACATAATAAGGGTGGATAAAGCGGCTGAATCAGATGGCATTCACCCACGCATCCTAAAAGAATTGAGCGCTGTAATTTCAAAGCCTTTGTTTCTAATTTTTAGGAACTCGTTAAGGACAGGAATAGTACCACTGGATTGGTGTAGGGCCAATGTGGTGCCTATATTTAAAAAGGGATCAAAGTCTTTGCCAAGTAACTATAGACCTGTTAGTTTAACTTCTATAGTTGGGAATATACTGGAGAATTTAATAAAAGACCACATAGATGAGTTCTTGCTGGAAAAAAATATTTTAAGCAACAGACAGCATGGATTCATGAAAGACAGAAGTTGTCAAACAAACCTGATTTCTTTTTATGAGGAGGTAAGTAAAACCTTGGACAGAGGGGTGGCTATGGATGTAATATACTTGGATTTAGCAAAAGCGTTTGACACAGTTCCCCACTCACGGCAAATGTGTAAGGTAAAGTCTACAGGCTTGGAAAGATTGGTTTGGAATTGGATAGAAATTGGCTATAAGATATAATTCAGAGAGTAGGGGGTTAATGATTCTTACTCTAATTGGTCTAAGGTTATCAGCGGTGTACCCCAAGGTTCAGTGTTGGGACCCTTACTTTTTATCACCTTTATAAATGATATAGGGTCTGGGATTAAAAGTACCATTTCAGTCTTTGCAGATGACACCAAGCTTTGCAGTGGAATAACTTCCTTACAGGATGTCTCCAACTTACAAGCTGACCTCAATGCACTGTTTCATTGGGCAACTACAGTACGTGGCAAATTAGGTTTTATGTTGATAAATGAAAAGTTTTGCACTTGGTGGCTAAGAATATGCATGCATCATACATACTAGGAAGAGTAGAACTGGGAGAATCCATAGGATCTGGGTGTTCTGGTAGATCCTAAGCTTAATAATAGGATGCAATGCCAAGCTGCGGTTTCCAAAGTAAGCAAAGTATTTTCTTATATTAACAGAGGCATGGACTCCAGAGAGAGAGAGAGATATCATTTTTCCCCTGTACAAATCATTATTAAGACCTCATCTAGAATATGCAGTTATGTTTTGGGCACCAGTTCTCAAAAAGGATATCAGGGAACTGGAGAAAGTGCAGAGAAGGGCAGCCAAACTGATAAGAGGCATGGAGGAGCTCAGCTATGAGAAAAGATTAGAGGAACTGAATTTATTCTCTCTTGAGAAGAGGAGATTAAGAAGGATATGATCAACATGTATAAATACATAAGGGGTCCATATAGTGAACTTGGTATTGAGTTATTCACACATCGCAGAGGACAAGAGGGCACTCTTTACGTCTAGAGCAAAACAGATTTTGTCTCCAAATACGGAAAGTTTTCTTCACCATAAGAGCTGTGAAAATGTGGAATAGACTCCCTCCAGAGGTGGTTCTGGCTAGCTCACTAGATTACTTTAAAAAAGTCCTGGATTCTTTCCTAAGTGTACATAATATAAATGGGTACTAATATTGTTAAGTAAAGTTGATCCAGGAAATACCGAATTACCTCTCGGGGGATCAGGAAGGATTTTTTTTCCCCTGCTGTAGCAAATTGGATCATGCTTTGCTGGGGCTTTTTCGCCTTCCTCTGGATCAACTGCGGGTATAGGATTGTGTATATGGTATTGTATGGTTGGGTATTCCTTTTTTTTTTATTCCAAGGGTATTCTTAACTGTTTTTAGTTTTTTATTGGTTGAGCCAGATGGACTTGTGTCTTTTTTCAACCTGACTTACTATGTAACTATGACATGCAATCCTTTTTATGCATGTCTAGGCCTATGAGAGTAAAGTAACGAGCAGGGCCCTCTGATTCCTCCTGTATTGAATTGTATTGTAACTGTACTGTCTGCCCTCATGTTGAAAAGTGTTGGGCAAACTATTGGTGCTTTATAAAACCTGTATAATAATAATGTATCTTTTCATTTTCAACATTAAAGTGCAGTGGTGCAGTTTTTTTTACCCACATTATTTTCTATTTGATTTTCATTTTTGCTCTGTCACATATGAATTCCAAAGCCATGCATATAAGGGGTGTGTCATACCTGGTATGCAAAAATTATAATGAAAAATCCTGGGTACAGAATAAAAGAAATATTCAGAAATATATAATAAAAAACTTCTATAATTATACAATGTAATTATTGATTATTTTTGTACGTCATGTACTGTTATTCAGTATGATATTATTCAATTAACAATTTGTGAAAAAAAAAAAAGTTAAAAAAAATCCAATCTCAGTTTGGGAAATATTTTGTTCATCCACACTTTGACTTAAAGTGGTTATTACCCTAGAAAAAAAAAATATGCTCCTGTCCCTTTAATGTGCAAGCTGTAGTATAGTGCTTTCACTTTTTTAATTACCCCTTTGTATCTCCTACAATACCTGTTTGATCCTGCCTGGTCCTGACTTCCCCCTTGAGAGCAGACCACATTTATCATGGATGCTGAGCTATGGGATCGTGGTCAGGATATGTGTCTCCCCCTCCGCCTATGATCTTTGTGTGTGTGCTGGTGTGAGCTGCTCCTCCCCTCCCCTCCCCTCCTGTCACTATTAGTATTGATTTAAACATTTAAAAAACATACTGCCAGCCCGTCTCTTGTATTCAGCTATAACACACTATGTAAGTGTATGTGGAAAACAAAGCTTCTAAATACCATTTTTGCAACATCAGCGGGAGATATCGGCTCCTCCTGCTGTAGCCCTGGATCGGAGTAGAAGAGCGGCCGGGAGTTACGTGCTCAGCCTGAAGATATCTGCAAAAATGGTATTTAGAAGCTTTGTTTTCCGCATACACTTACATAGCGTGTTATAGCTGAATACAAGAGAGGGGCTGTCAGCATATGCCAACCCAAGGTTACAAACACTTTAAGTAGCTAATAATGATTCTTGTAAATTAAGCCATAAGCTAGTTAAGTTAATGTAATGTTACTAAAAGCTTTGATTGACAGGGTAATGGACTTCTATATACAATGTACACCAACTGTGGATGGTGAATGATTATGTATTATAGCAGGGTTATGTTACTTTTTCTTTCATTTTCTTGTTTTGTATTTTATTTTATTTTATTCTTGTTACAGGCGGTCCCCGGGTTACAAACAAGATAGGGTCTGAAGGTTTGTTCTTAAGTCGAATTTGTTTGTAAATCAGAACAGGTAAATTTTTGTAAGTGTAGCTCCAGAAAATTGTATCATACTTACCATAATTTTCCTTTGCTGGTGCCTATGGCAGCATACCTGTGATAGAGCTCCGCCTCCACTCCACCTTCAGGACTAGTGAATAGCTTAAAAGAAAGACGTCCCCTACTCCCAGCATTTTCCTGTGATCTAGAATACCGAGTGAGGGAGCGTATGCTGCCATGGATAGGCACCAGGAAAGGAAAATTACGGTAAGTATGATACAATTTTCCGTTTTCCTGGTGCCTCCATGGCAGCATACCTGTGATAAATAACTGACAAAAGGGTGGGTAGATGCTAAAACACAAAGAAATGTTTTTTTTTTATTTAGATGAAGAAAGGGCTTCCTGCATTGCCCTTCTTTCAAATTTTACAGTGGTGAGCGTTCCACAGTCAACTCTATAATGTTTTATAAATGTGTGCTGAGACGACCATGTGGCAGCCCTGCAGATGGTATCCAGGAAGACTTTCGCTCTGGCTGCCAATGAGGCAGAAATTGATCTCGTTGAATGAACCTTCACCTGCTCCGGAGGAACCATGCCTTAAGCCCTGTACACTTTATGTGTTAGTTTGACAATCCAGGATGCAAGCGTCCTGCTAGAGGCTTTCTTCCCTCTGTTTTTTCCCCATGGAACAATGAACAGCCTGTTAGATGTTCTACATTTTTCTGTAGCCTCAAGATACTTCTTGAGGACTTTTGCTACGTCCAAGCTTGGGTCTATTTCTGACTGGGAAAAAAAACTGACAAGGCCCATGGTTCCCTGAGGTGACTTGCGGTAGCGACTTTACGGGTGAAACCTTGAATAGGTCACAGTTCCACTCTGTCTGGAAAGAAAGAAACGTGATCCTCTCAGATTCCCAGGACTTGCAAGTCCGATATTCTATATAGGGCTTTTTTAAGGATAAGTTCCAAATCAATATTTGTTCCATAGAAGCAAAAGGATGTTCCTCCAAGGCTTCCAGGATTAGAGTTAGGTACCATTTTGGAAAGGTGCATCTGGCCGGAGGGCGTGACTTTAACACCCCTCTAAGGAACATAATTACGGGATGCGGCCACCTGGACCTTCATTGAACAGAGACCTAGGCATATGTCAAGTCCGGTCTGTAGGAACCCCAAAATATTAAAGACTGAAGGTGAGAATCGATCAAAACATTTTTCCCGCCGCAAAGGTTTGGAACTTTTCCCAGACTCTTGAGTAGATGGAGTTTGTGGATGATTTCCTTGGCTTCAAACCTCCACCACTCAATTTCCACACCCATAGATTCAGTCTGTGCGGGTTTGGATGAGAGACTCTGCCCTGCTGTAGAAGTTGAGGGAACAGGGGAAGTGTCAGAGGTGTGCTCACAGACAGCCGCATGGCTAGTGGAAACCAAGGTCTCTTGGGCCATTAAGGGAGAATTGCTAGGATGTGTACTGGTTCCTTCAGGAGCCTCAGGAAGAAATTTTAGAATAAGGGGGCGAGGTGGGAAGGTATACCCTGTGTCTAAGTCCCAGGTGCATGTCAGAGCGTCCACTGCTTCCACCTGGGGGTGTGGAAACAGGAGATAAATCTGGGAAGCTTGGTGTAGCGAACAGATCCACCTGAGGATATTTCCAGTGATTGGCGATCTGGTGAAATACGTGCAGGTGCAGGGCCCATTCGTTGTTGTCCAGAGCATGATCGGTTCTACTTCTGACAGAAGCGACCTGCTGCGAGTCCCACCCTGTTTTTGAATATAGGAGACTGCTGCCCAGTTGTCCAGTCGTAGAAGCACTCTCTTGCCTCTCATGTGGGGAGCTAGAGAGGTTAAGGATAGGAATGCTCCTCTCAACTCCAGGATGTTTGATACTAGGCTCTCGGCTTGAAAGGACCCCAATTTCCTCGCAATGGGCTCCCCACCCTTTTTCGATGGCATCTAAAGTAATTGTGGTCCAGGAGAGGGAACCCAACTATCGCCATCTGCAGAGGTTCTGAAGCTTCGTCCACCAATGAAGACTTCTGCGCATGCATGGGGTTAAGAGGATGGGCTGTGAAAGACGTTGTTTCTTCCACTGTTTTAGGAAGCCGGTCTGAAAGTACCTCAGATGCCAACGTGACCATGGCACTATCGGAATGCATGCTGACATTGAACCTATGAGGCTCAAACAGAAAGAAGCTGTCAGGTGGGGGTTGCACAAATGTTTGAACCTGGCTCCCACCAGGAGTGTTTGGGCCTGCCCTATGTCAAAAGGGTTTTGTTTTATCCTGGGGGGCGGAGAAAGGTTTACTTTTTCTTGTCCCCAGAAAGGAAGACTGGGTACCCCTCCAGGTTTTCCGGCCATCTCTATTTTGGCGAGACTGTCTGAAATTTCTTGACCTGGATTTTTGAAATCTAGAAGAGATGTTTCTGGATCTCCTGACCCGTCTGTTTTGTGGAAGTAAGCCTGACTTGCCACCAGTCACTCTGGAGATTTCTTTGTCCAATCTTTCCCCAAACAGTGCCTTCCAATCAAAGGGAATCCTGCACCAGTTCTGTTTTGAAGCAATATCCGCTGCCCACGGCTTTAGCTATAAGGCCCTTTTGGCCATGACTGAATTGCTCTGGCTGAGCAGTGAATGGTGTCAATTGCTGCTTCTCCGACGAAATCGGCCAACATCTTCAGCTCATCCAGCGCCTTTATGATGTTTTGCTTTGGCACATCTGGTCTAATAGCTAACTCTTATGTTTTCTGTCTAGGCTTTTATTGCTGTGGACACTGATGTAAGATCGATTGCTGGCTTACATGCTGCACCTGAAACTAGATAGCTCCTTTTGAGATCCAGATCCATACACCTCTCTAAAGGATCTTTAAAGGATGCTGAATCTTCCATAAGAAGAGTAACATTCCTTGCTAGTTGGGTCACTGCTTCTTCCACCACTGGCATCGAATCCAGGGGCTCTGAATCAGCTGGAACTAGAGGGCAAAGTTTTCCAGACTTTACGAGTGATAACTTATTTTCCGTCTTCTTCCACTCCTTCTCAATCACCTCCTTTTCCTGAGAAGGGGTTCTGGCTCTGTGCCCTTAAGGGGGAATTGGCATGCTGGTCATAGAGGGGCCTGCCACCTATGGATCAACGTCCATTTGCCTGCGGGTTCTGAGGTATTGCCTGAGCAGGCATCATGGCAGCCAGTCCAGAAAGAGAATCTTTCTTTCAAAAGCTTGGCTACTTGTAGACTTTCTTGGTCTTGGTCAGCTGCGTATTCCTTAAAGCAGGGCTTGACAAATTTTCCTGAAATCTAGGAGCCAGCTAAAAAAGTTAGGAGCCAGTTTTTTTTAAACAAACAACCAAGCTTTATTTCCAAAAATAAATAACATACTAAATTTACACATAAAGACGACTAGAACCCCACTCTCCTCTATCGCGCAATCGGATGGAAACAGACTGTCTGTCTGTTTCCATCCGATGCCATCTGATCCGATCCACGGGATGGATAGAAAATAGAACCACCATCCGTCTGTTTTTGGCAGACAGGATCAGATGGCGGCAGATTACTGCTCCGTAGAGGAGACTGAAGGTCCGCCTGAAAAACTGACAGGCGGACCTGATCAGACAGCCCGTGTGAAAGGGGCCTTCGGCTGTGGCATGGCGATGAGGAAAAAAAAATTATATATTATATAATATATCATTTTTTTTTATAATAATTGAAAAAGAATAGAAAAATAAATTATTTTTTTTAATTGAAAAAAGAAAAATATTTTTTTAATAATAATTAAAAAAAGAAAAGAAAAATTATTATTTTTTTTTAATAATTTAAAAAAAATAAATTAATAATAATTAATAATAATAATAACCACACTCCCTGTCCACTTACCTTTTAAGCAAAGGTAAGTGGACAGGGAAATGAAGCCTGCAAAAACTTCCCTCTCATCTCCTCTTGGGGAAGGAGATGGACAGGCATTGAGGACAGGCAGGGGAAACAGCCATTAGTTACTGCTTGTCAAACTCCCGGCCACCACAAGAGGGCGCCAGTTCCCCGTTCTCTCACTGAAGAAGGCCGAAAAGCCGCGGCCTCAATTTTCGGACGGCGCGGTAGTCTGTGCACTCGGTGAGTGGTTGGGGGGGCGCAAAAGAGACAGGACACCTTTTGCAGTGCACCCCAGGCGCCAGGTCACTAATTCTAGTCGCCTGAGACCTGGCGACCGGGGTTTGTCGAGCCCTGCCTTAAAGCAGCTCTGAAAGACCAGCTTGTTAGGTAGGGCGCCACAGGCCCAGCATTTTTTCCTCACCAAACACGTATGAGGAGAGGGAGAGTGATAGCTCCTATGCGATCTAGATCGACCAGAAGATCTATGTGTAGATGAATGCGACCCATGGCCCGGACTGCGTTCACGAGGATAAGCATAATGTCCGGATGACTTTCTCGATCTCTTCGAGTAAACAGGGGTTTTTTTTAAAAAAAAAAAAAACACATTTGTCAGTGCGCTCTTTTGATACTGAGGCAAGGGTGGTCTCATACCTAATAGACATTTGCGGATCTTGATCATGAGGTGAATAGCTCATGTTGGCTATAGCAAGAGGATCAGCTGAAAATAGGGAGGAGGAAGAAAGCTTCAAAATCGTGGCAAAAGAAAAAAAAAAAAAGGATATTCTAATGCTCTCTTTTTTTTTTTTTAAGAAATTCCAGAAAAAGACGTACGTGGTCAACGACACGACCTGACGAGGCTGCGCACAGTTTGCCAGCACGCCTCAGACTGATTAATCAGAATTTATAGGGAAGGGGAGGGAATTAAATCCCTGGGACCTGCTCTTACCAGAAAAAAGGAAATATTTGTTTGTTGTTTTTTTTGTTTTTTTATAAACTCAAAATGGGAAGGCTTGTTTCATTTATATATATATATATATATATATATACACACACACATATACACACTGCATACATATATATATATATACACATACACACACATACATTGTGACGGTATGCGAAGTGAGGTAGTCGATAATCGGTATATCTCACCTCGCATACGTTCTGTAGTAAGAGACTAAACCGGAATCCGGCCCGGGTCTTTCCAGCCTCTGTGACAGGCTAGGTTCCGGAGATTGTGGGTCACCTGAGTCCATGCTCAGCTGGACTTTAAATGAACAGGAAGAGAGCACAGGAATGCTCTGGCCTGAGACTCAGAAGGGAATCTGAGAGAGGAGCTCTTTTTGGACTTTAAAAGAAAAGGTTTGCTTTCCCATGTGTTTTTGTGGGTGATGGGGACCAGCCCCACACCGTATATTGAGAAAAAACTGCTGTTTCGTTTAGCGCCAGACGGCAAGGATTTATTTTACTGTTTTGTTGTTTTTTTTCATATTTGCAAACCTCTGCTAAATAAAGCTGGCAACCCACCAGACTTTAAAGAAATAACCTGCCTGCTGGCCTTACTTTCCTGGAAAAGGTGATCCCTGTGAGCTAATCTCCCACAACACATACATATCTATATCCACATATATATATATATATATATATATATATATACATACATACACACACACACACACACACACACACACATATATACACACATACACACACACACACACACACACACACACAGCACATACTGTACATATATATATATCTGTATATATATATATATATATATATATATATATATATATATATATATATATATATATATTTTTTTTTAAATAAATGGAAAATTAAGCAGATGGAGGGGAAGGAGGGATACAACAAAATGGAACAAACTCACCTGGAGAGGAGGGAAAATAAATGTAGATACTTGAAGAAAGATAGCAGGGGGGAGTAAAAGACTGCTGATCCTGCTGCTGCTGCTATCAATGCCAATCACAAAAAAGCTCTTTATGCAAAAGAGTTATGGCAGACTGCGTTCCTCATTAGGAAACTCTGCATACCCCAAAAGATCCACAGAAGGGGTTCCCAGACTTTTTAGCGCTAAGAGCGGCCCGATTACAGGGACTGCGCCTGGGAGAGGCTTAACTCAGCGGAAGCTGCACAGAGGCAGAGGTAGGGACATACTGCTACTCTTTACCAGTCAAGTAGGTATGAGCAAAAAAAGGAGAATGCTAGGAGTAGGGGGCGTCTTTCTTTTAAGCTATTCACTAGTCCTGAAGTCGGAGTAGAGGCAGAGCTCTATCACAGGCATGCTGCCATGGAGGCACCAGGAAAATCAACACATGAATATAACCAAAAGTCTGTTTATCAATATTTTGTCCCACAAGTGATACAAACTGTGAAAATAGCCAAAACCCCTGCCGGGATGTGAAAACTTAACACAAATAAAAATAGTGTCCAATTAATATGTCCAACACAACTGCGGTTGATCAGGAAAAACCCTTAAAAGGGTAGTGAAGGTGATATGAATCCAAGTGGTGAAAACAATCCCAATGTGAGTGTCCAAACAAAGATTGACCAAATGATGTGTAGTGAATCCCACCACCTACAGGACTGGCTCCTTACCAAAGAATTTTGATAATAGGCAGTGATCTCCACAAGAAAGTCCTGGATACTCGTGCTAAGGAAGTGATAGCTTCCTGTCACCTTGTGAAAGAGACAAAATTAATAGCCTCTTACCAGATGAACCTTGTAACGGAGCATGTATATGTCCCTTTAAATGGACCTTCCTATCAGCAGCAGCGGTGGGTATAAGCCTTGGTGTCTCAATAATGGTCTTTATGGCTCCTATGTGCCTTTAAATCCTCCTCCGCAGATGCTCCTTTGTTTTGGCATACTGTGCTTGACAAAACTGTTCAGCCAGTGGGGAATTCTCCAGTTTCATTAATTTTTCCCTACAGACATTCATGTATGAAACTTTTCCTGCCGGATACCCAATCATTCTGGCAAACGCAATTTTAGGAAATGCACCAAATCTTGTAGATGTCGTAAGGATTCATCTGTACCAACAGCTCTCAGAATGACTCTGCCTTATGGCTCTGGCCTCTTCTTCAGTAAGGACATGCTATTCTGCATGCCAGGCTGGCTGTATTCTTTCTGCAGGAAATGAGTGCAGAATAGTTTCATACATAAATGTCTGTAGAGAAAAAATAATAAAACTGGAGAATTCCCCACGTTAAGGGTTTTTCCTGATCAACCCCAGTTGTGTTGGACATATTAATTGGACACTATTTTTATTTGTGTTAAGTTTTCACACCCTGGCAGGGGTTTCGGTTATTTTCACAGTGTGTATCACTTGGACAAAATATTGATGAACAGACTTTTGGTTATATTCATGTGTTGATATGAGTATATGCGCAAGGATCATTTGGTTTATGTTAATTTCTGTTTAGCGCACCATACATTACTTTTTTATTTTTCACTAATTCCAAATCTGGAATTTGGATCTTTGGTTGCTGCTTTAGGTATTCTTCACATCAGTGCACCTTTTTTATTTTTATTTTTTTTTTTTTTAAGATGCTGATCCAGACCAGACTGGAGAAAGGACAGAATACATTCATCTAGGTACTTCCTAGGATGAAAGTTTCTCGACTTTCAGCAGGTGCTCCAGGTGCAATGATACACTTTGGGGGAAGTAAATTTCCTAGACTTTAAAAGGGTAATGATGACAAGTCTGATAGGCCCCTGTTTCTCAGAACTGTGGTTTCCACAGCCATATTGTTAAGTCTGTCAGCTAAGAAGCAGGATAAAGCACTGGTCCTTGGGACAGAAGATACAGACAATTCAGAAGATCCCATGAAGGGTCTACCAGGAGCCTTAGAATGTCGGAGTATCACATCCTCTTGGGACATCGCCCAATGGCTCCAAACAAGACATGAAGGAAAACAGAAAGCTCCACTAGTGTAATACTGTCTCATAAACTTTGTTTATTCAAAAGATCTATTTAAAATGCACTCACATGGAATACATATTTAACAGTGCTACAACATCTAAAACAGGAGGGTCAGAATGCTCCCCGAGTCCTCACCACCTCCACGCAGGGTTTAAGGTCTCACGGGAGCCATCCTCTGCTCTTCTGACTGACAATCCGGTTTGCCGTGCAGCCACGCCCAGCGCGTTTTGTCACTTCCGACTTCATCACAGGTGTGTGGCTGCATGGCCGGGCAGACCGGCTTATCAGCTCTCTGTGTGAACTCTTAACCCATTCCAAGCTCACCAAACCACCTCAAAGGGATATGGGCAATGTTTTAGCATCTCAAACTGTCAATCAATGATTGTCCTTCTGTTCATTTAACCCCTCATTGGTAAAAAAAAACTTCAATAGAGCCGTCATTTCTTCAAACACAGTCTAGCAGAATCTCCTTAGTGTGGTTCTAATTATATATTGTTTAGCAAGCCTGGTAAGGGTTTTACAAAAAGATAAAATAGCAATAATAATGGCATAAATCGCTCAGTGACATGGTCATTATTGATAATACTGGCATGAATCATACCCCCAATGAGAATGCCCCTAATACACCCAAAAATGTAGCCGTAAATAGGCATCCTGCAACATTAGGAACACCACATCGGTCCCAAATTTACAAACATCAAGTAGAAAGAAAAATGGATGTGGTAGACAGAGACAAAGAAGAGGATGTAGGGCAGGCCAAAGGATCCAATATAAGAAAATGCAAGGGGGAATATTAAATCAGGGTATTTTCAACCAAAGTAAAGTGGAAGTAAAGAAGAAAGAATTACATATTTTGAATCAAGTTCTTAAATGTGCACCTAAAAGACCCATTAACAAATTTAATGTATATATTGACACACATAAATACATTAGAAGTACTATTTGAATAACCCTATAACTTCCATTAGTAATCCTGGACAAGGTGGAGATTTGATTGATAGTGGTTTATGTAATAAATCGCTATTTAACCCCCCTGTAAGTAATAATCATCAAGTTGAAATCTTTAAACAACTGGTACTTAAAGATTTAGAATTGATCCATCCTGAGACCGGTCATAAAAATAGACATATTAAAGAAGGACTAGAAAGTTTGGAAAAAAGAAAGGAGATCATTATTAGACCGGCGGGTAATGGGGGAGGAGTGGTAATTCTTATAGAGAATTTTAACATAACCAATTAATGGAGATGGTTGACTGATACTAATACATACCGTATTTTCTGGCGTATAAGACGACCCCCTAATTTTCAAGTTAAAACATAGGTTTTGGGCTATACTCGCCGTATAATACTACACCCCTTCCGAAGCAAGGCAACACCATTGAAAAACATAAGATTTCTCATAGATCTCCAAGGTACCCCAAGCACTGTAATACATGTAATCTCTCATAATATCTCCAAGGTACCCTAAGTATAAGTATTACCAGTAGATGTAATCTCAAGACGCTGGCTGTGTGGGAATCCTGTACCGGTATACCGTATGTACCGTAGCTTCAGCTACATACAGTATACCGCGCTGAGCCAATCACAGTGAGCGATGTATTCTATTATTGAATGCAAAGCCTGCTCCGATTGGCAGAGTTAGAGAGGCGGGCTGATGTTACTTCGCCAATCCGAGCAGGCTTTGCATTCAATAATAGAATACATGGCTCTCCCTGTTTGGCTCAGCGCGGTACACTGTATGTAGCCGAAGCTACGGTACATACGGTATACCGATACAGGATTCCCACACAGCCAGCGTCTTGAGAGATTACATCTACCGGTAATACTTATATTTAGGTTACCTTGGAGATATTATACTCGGGGTATAAGACGACCCCCCATTTTTGGGGGATTTTTTTGAGGTTCAAAAGTAGTCTTATACGCCAGAAAATACAGTACATTAGATTAAGAAAGGACCCGACTATAGGATTTAAAGTAGAACTTAAAGCTCTGATAGATGAGGGTTGTGGATCCCACGCTTTAAATACAAAGGAAAAGAGATATCTCATCCCTTGTGCTTGCAGAATCCCAGTTATCTACACTCTCCTGAAGATACATAAAAATGACTAATGTCCACCAGCACTACCTATTGTCAATGGTATAGGGTCTGTAACAGTAAGATTTGGAGAGTATTTGGATAAATTTCTCCAACCTAGTGTGGTAGCCACAAGGGCCTTTCTGAAGGACACTGAGGACTTAATAAGTTCTGTTGAGACCATCAAGGTGACAGGGAACACACCTGCTTTTTTTGGTGACAGCTGATGTGTCATCTCTTTATACTATCATTCAACATGACGATGCTTTGCTGTAACTAAATTGGGCGTTAAGCAAGAGAGATGACATTCCTTATGCATAAAAATGTTTTTACGAAAAGCAATGGACTTTTGCTTAACCCACAATTACTTTTGGTATCAGGAAAATTTCTATAGCCAAGTCAGGGGAGTTGCAATGGGAGCTAAATTTGCTCCCAGTTTAGCTAATTTATTTATGGCGGAATGGGAAGAAAAATAAGTCTCTGATTCCTTTAAACCAGAATTGATATATTACAAAAGATTCATTGATGATAGCCTCTTTATTTGGGAAGGATCTGAAAGTAGTCTGATTAAGTTTATGGCACAGCTAAACAATAATATAAATAATATTAAACTGGACTTTCAATGGCATGACCGAAATATACATTTTTTGGATGTACTGATTTTTAGACAGAAGGATAATTTTGCTAATAAAGTATATTTTAAGCCAACAGATAGAAACAGTTATCTATCTATTAATAGTGGCCATCATCCAGCTTGGCTTAAAAGTATACCATGAGGTCAATTAATGCGTGTGAGAAGGAACTGTACATTTGATCAAGACTTTATCAAACAATCTAAAACAATCAAGAATAGATTTGTAGAGAAATTATATAATGAAAAACATCTGGATCAAGAGGCCCAGAATGTTTTACAAATTCCTAGACATCAATGTTTATTTAATAAGGAAAGAGTCCCAGAAGACAAAAAACAATTTAGCTTCTTTTCAGATTTCCACAGTCAATATAGGGAAAGAGAAAATATTTATCGCAAACATTGGCACATATTACTTATGGATAGAACACTGGGATCTGTTTTACCTAACATTCCTTCTTTTGTATATAGACGAACCCCAAATTTCGGGGAGAAAGTAGTAAAAAAGATACTGAACCCACCAGTTTCTACGTTTTTTCCAGGTAGAAAAGGATTTGTAGCATGTGGAAAATGTAAGGTCTGCCATCATGAAAAAAACAACAACAGAAAAAATATGTATTTTCAAGCACTACAGGGTGGTAGAGAGTATGTGATTTATCAATTGATCACGTGATATACCCCCCATGTAGTGTATGCTCTTACATGCCCCTATAACTTAATGTATATAGGTCGCACTAAACCCACTTTAAAAACCAGAGTGTGAGAACATATCTAAAACATTAAAAAGGGTTTTAAATATCATAGTGTCTCTGAGCATTTCAGACTCGTCCAACATAGGGATCCTAGTGGTTTATAGTTTTGGGGTGTTGAAAGGGTTCCACCTTCTTGGAGGGGATCTAACTGGGTCTGAAATCTCTCCAAGTGTGAAACGAAATGGATTTCTTTTTTACATACTTTGAAACCAATAGGTTTAAATATTGAATTGGATTTGAACTGTTTTATCAGTGACTATTAAAGCGGTAGTATCCCGCTTTTTGACACTTTTACCTACAGGTAAGCCTATAATAAGGCTTTCAGAAGTAAGCAGGAGCATGCAACATCAATAAGGGCAGCTATGGTATCTTTAAGCTTGGATCTAATCCTGGTTCGATTCCTCAGAGAGAGGGATCATCTTCAACTACTACCTCATCCGCTGGCTAAAAGTGGGTCCAAATCCAAAAGGTTTTTAGCATAGTACCAAAACTAAGCATTTGCACGAGTACTTGTACTCGTGCAAATGCTCCTATACTAAAAAAAATACCTTCAGACTAGGGATCGATTGGTTTTTCGTTGCTGATACCGATATTTTGGCCATTGCAGGGATCATGGCAGCGCCCGCAGCGATGTCCGTGGGTCCGTGTCGGGGCTTCGTTCTAAGGTAAGTAATACATAATGAGCTAGTATGCGATGCATACTAGCTCATTATGCCTTTGTCTTGCAGGTTTTTTTTTTTTGTTTGGGTGTACAACCGCTTTAAATGCATTTTATCAGTGATTATTAAATGTATTTTTAGTCCGTTGTATTTTAGTTTGTTCTATTTTTAATGGTTCTTTTTTTGGCCAATCCTATGTAAGGCAATTCATTAATTCTATGTATTAGATTCCATAATTTTAATGTAATTTATTGTCAATTAATTGTTTCTGAGTTGATCTGAATATTTTTTTAACCAAATTAATTTATTACTAGGTTATTGAATTCCATGCGATATTAATGTCATTTTATTTAATTGTATTTTTTTAACCATATGTTTTAATTATACTTTATATGGGTAGTCATTGTTCTGATGTAGGCTACATGCATGTATATCAATAAGGATCATGTCACTGAGTGATTTATGCCATTGTTATTGCTATTTTATCTTTGTAAAACCCTTACTAGGCTCCACGGCCGGCCTTAGGTGATCAGGCGCCCTGTGCGAGCTAATCCCGTGGCGCCCCCCCCCCCGCGCAAATTTTCTTGCACCTTTTTTGCACTTTATTTGACTTTTCTTTTTTATGATCACTAATAACTTAGCCCCCCTTACATCAGAGACCCCCCACACAAAGCCCCCCTTAAATCAGAGACCCCACACAGAGCCCCCTTACATCAGAGACCCCACACACAGAGCCCCCTTACATCAGAGACCCCCAACACAAAGCCCCCCGACACAAAGCCCCCCTTACATCAGAGACCCCCCACACAGAGCCCCCCTCACATCAGAGACCCCCCACACAGAGCCCCCCTTACATGAGAGACCCCCGACCCAAAGCCCCCCTCACATCAGAGACCCCCCACACAAAGCCCCCCTCACATCAGAGACCCCCGACACAAAGCCCCCCTCACATCAGAGACCCCCGACACAAAGCCCCCCTCACATCAGAGACTCCCCACACAGAGCCCCCCTCACATCAGAGACCCCCGACACAAAGCCCCCCTCACATCAGAGACCCCCAACACAAAGCCCCCCTTACATCCGAGACCCCCGACACAAAGCCCCCCTTACATTAGACCCCCCCTCCCCACGGAGCCCCCCACATCAGAGAGCCCCCCGCACATCAGAGACCCCCTACACAAAGCCCCCCTAACATCAGAGACCCCCTACACACACACACACACACAAAGCCCCCCTCACATCCTCACATCAGAGACCCCCCCCACAAAAAGCCCCCCTTACATCAGACCCCCCCTCCCCACAGAGCCCCCCACATCAGAGAGCCCCCCCTTACATCACAGACCCCCCACAAAAAGCCCCCCCACACAGAGCCCCCCCCACACATAGCCCCCCACATCAGAGAGCCCCCCCTTACATCACAGACCCCCACACATAGCCCCCCTCACACAGAGTCCCCCCCACACACATAGAGCCCCCCCTTACATCACAGACCCCCCCTTACATTTTTTGAAGGAGAGAGATGTCACTTACTTTACTTTGTCTGCAGCTTTTTTTTTTTCTTTAAACTTCCCGCCCACACATCCCCGGGAGTGTGGGCGGGCGGGAGGAGGAGAAGGGGCGGGGCGAGGAGGAGCTGACGATCTTTCCTCCCTCCCTGCACTGACGCCAGAGGAGAGATCGTCAGCTCCTCCTCGCCCCGCCCCTTCTCCTCCTCCCGCCTGCCCACACTCCCGGGGATGTGTGGGCACTGGGCAGGAAGTCAGCGTGGATTCCGTGGAAGGATCGGAGGCTGAGCTGTGTGAGAGATACACAGCTCGCCTCACTGCAGCAATAGGTGATCGAGGCACGGCTGCACAGCGGGAGGTAAGCGGCGGCCGCGGCCTGTGTTTGCCCTGTCCAGGCCGCAGTCGCCGCTCACCTCCCGCTGTGCAGCCGTGCCTCGATCACCTATTGTTGCAGTGAGGCGAGCTGTGTATCTCTCACACAGCTCAGCCTGATCCTCTGCGAGCTGTGATGGCCGCACGGCGCCCTTGTTGCCCATGGCGCCCTGTGCGGCCGCACAGCTCGCACACCCCAAAGGCCGGCCCTGCTAGGCTCACTAAACAATATATAATTAGAACCACAATGAGGAGATTCTGTTACACTGTGTTTGAATAAATAATGGCACTAGTGAAGTTTATTTGACCATTGCATATTGGTATCAGCCGATATGGGCCGATATTTTGTACATTTAAAGATTTGAAAAATAAAGACAATTTTTGACACAAATCTGGTACTGAACATGTGGGGTAGGTCTTTTAGCTGTAATGTGTTGTCTTCCCTTCCCTCCCTGCCTGCCAGGAATCCCGTGTGAACCTAGTTTAGTGTCATTAAAATTCTAGAATCCACTTTATTAGTGGTTTATATAATGTCCAGTGTGTGTTTTTGTAATAGAATAGTGTGAAATACCTTCATTACATCGCTGCTCAGGGCTCTCCTCGCTAATCTCCCACTCATAGCTGTCAGAGGAAGATCTCAGCCACTCCCCTCTGAAGTGTACACAGAAGCTGGGGGTCACAGAAGGGCCAAACGGCGATGTAATGAAGGTATTTCACACTATTAGATGACAAAACCACACACTGGACATTATATAAAACACTAATAAAGTGGATGCTAGGATTTTACATACACTAATATTACATACAGTAATATCAGCAATATCGGTAACCTCCGGGGCCGATACCGATATATCGGGGAAAGTGCATATCGGCCCTTGATATATCGGCTTTGCCGATAATCGGTCGATCCCTACTTCAGACTCCGTTCACATACAGAATGTGTGGGACAGTTTGCAGTGGGATTTCAAAGCCCAGACCGATGTAATTTTATTCAGCAGTTCAGGTGCGATTCCAATAAAAAATTGTGATGTATGAGATTAGAAATCGCACCTGACCTGGACTGAAATCGCACTGTGGCTGGCCCGCACATATGTGAACAGGCTGCAAAAACCCAATTAAACTAACATGAAAACTGATGTGAAACTGATGTCTCTGCAAATAAAATCTGTGCGGTTTTCCCATCAGTTTTCATGCATGTGAATGAGCCCTAAAAAACTGTCACATGACACAAAATAGGTATCGGTAATTGATATTGGCAAGTACGGTACTTGGGAAAAAGTATCGGTACTTGTACTTGGTCCTAAAAAACTGGTGTTGGTGTTGAGTCCTGTATGGATCTAGCGTTGTGCCATTAGCCCTGGTTCTCTCTCTCCCCTTTCACAGGCTCAGACCCAGCATGCGGAGCTGTTGTCTCATGGGAATACAAAGACAGCTTCTTAGTTTTCTGGGCATGCAGCCAGCAATAACCTTGCTGCTAGGCACAGAGTTGCATTGTCTTTAAAGTGGTAGTAAGCTCCGCTTATTATATATACCCAAAGGTAAGTCTATAATAGGGCTTACCCGTAGGTATGGTATATATAGTATCTCTTAAACATGCACCGTTTAGGAGATATTTACTTAACCACTTCTGGACCGGAAGGATTTGCCCCCTTAATGACCAGGCCATCTTTTTGCGATTCGGCACTGCTTTATTTTAACGGACAATTGCGTCGTCGTGCGATGCTGTACCTAAATAAAATTGATGTCCTTTTTCCCCCAAAAATAGAGCTTTCTTTTGGCGGTATTTGATCACCTGTGCAATTTTTATTGTTTGCACTATAAACAAAAAAATAGCGACAATTCTAAAAAAAAAAGCAATATTTTTCAGATTCTGCTATATAACATTCTCCAAAAAAAAATATGTAAAAATCACATTTTTTTAACATTTTAGGCCAATTTGTTTTTTCCTACATATTTTAGGTAAAAAAAAAAAAAATCGCAATAAGCATATTTCGATTGGTTTGCGCAAAAGTTATCGCGTCTACAAACTTCGGGAAATTGCGGCGGACAGATCGGACCCCTAACTGACATTTTTGACACTATTGGTGGGACCAGTGACGTTACTACAGTAATCAGTGCTAAAAATATGCACTGTTACTGTAATAATGCCATTGGCAGGGAAGGGGTTAACACTGGGGGTGATCAAGGGGGTTAAATGTAAGCCTAGGGGAGTGATTCTAACTGTGAGGGGGGAGGGCTTGTGAAATGATCACAGAGACCTGTGTTTCTAAACAGAAGGATCACAGGTGCTCTGTGATCATTCCAGAGAGAACGGATCCCCGCGACCGAGTGGGGGTGGGAGTGTGCCGGCGGTGGCACGCATCCACCCCTTAGCAGCATAGGGCTACGTCGGTTCGCGCAGGAGGGGCTGCCTGCCGCAGTATATCTGCAGCGGGCGGTCAGGAAGAAGTTAAGTAGCGGCCAGTGATGTCACCGATGCATACGCACCGTGCTCTCAATGCTGTCCTTTGACAGAGCTGTGCCGTGGCTCACTCCCGCAAGCATGTGTTGGTGTGACATAATCGCAGCTCAGCCATTCAAACAGGCCGCGCCTGTGAACCTGGTAGGAAGACCAGGTGAGGATGGAAGCCCTGTCAGTGGATGACAGCATGCCGCTGGAAGGCTTTGTTTTAAGGTAAGTCTGTCCTAATGTGTTAGTATGTGATCCATACTAGCACATTATGATATTACCTGCAGAGGCCCAATTTTTTTCAATTTCTTTTTATTTTGAGGTTTACTCCTTTTAACTAGTTTTTTTTTTATGATTCAACCTTATCTCTTAACTACATAAAGTCTTTGATGATCATAGAATAAACTGAGAAAGCTTCTAGTCACCATAGAGTGTGCTTTCTCCACGTGGACACAGTTTTTGGTGTATTTTGGATATATTTTCAAGATAAGTATACAGCAGACTGCTTCTGACTTTATCAAGGTACACTTTAAGTTTTGGTTTCTTGCAAATTTCATTATTTGCAGTGCTCGGAGATAAGTGATGGTTTCTGATAATATGAATAATTTTTGGAATTTTCATGAATACACACATAAAAGTAAGCAGTTACCAGCTTAAGGCCCCTTTCACAAAAACGGTTCATTTGTCAGTTTTTCATCCATCCGTTGAAGGATGAAAAACGGACATTAATGCATCTTTATGTAAAAATGGATGACAACGGATGATCATCCGTTAACATCTGTTTTCATCCGCTTCCATCAATGTCCGTTTTTTGGAACGGATGTATGCCCTATTTTTCATCCGTCAAAAAAACGGATCGGATGAAAAACGGATGTAAACGGACAAACGGTCAGTTCTTCATCCATTTTTGCATTGGCAGTGGATGTAAAAAAAAAACGGATGAAAAAACAGATGAAAAAAAAACGGATGAAAAACGGATACATTTTGAAGTGACTGAACTGATGAACTGAACTGATGAACTGAACGGATCGTATGTGTGAAAGGGGCCTTAGACTCTCTAGTCAGATGTGATTGTACTGCTAGCACTGCTAAAGTTCTTAATTTTTATTTTATTTTTTTTTACGGATACTGTTTATGTCATATGCTTTTAAAAACTAGGATGCCAAATTAGCGTTTGATTGCAAATTTGTTCGGCTTATTAAAAGGAAACATTTATATGGGTGCAAAGATACTTTATATGGTTTTCTATGTTCAAGCTGTCAAGAGAAAGTTTTTTTTTTTTTTTTTTAAAGCTGCCTCACATACAAACATGGTCATATATTTCCCTTTGTACAAACAGGCAATATCTCTTATATTACTGCACTTTCAACCATAGAGACATTTTTTTTTCCAAGTTGTTCATTCTATCTTGAAGTAAACAGTCCCCGAGATTGCATTTTCAAAGACAAACCAGCAAGAGCACTATACTTTGATCTTTGCAGTTTCTTAACCAATTCAGCTCCAGAAGATTTACCCCCCTTCCTGACCAGGCAATATTTTGCTATACGGCACTGCGTTATTTTAACCACTTGCCGACTAGCCGCCATACTTTTACTGTACGTTACTTCGTGAGACAGCTAGTGGGGGCACGTGCACGTCACCAGAGGCCACAGGGGAGGCAATCAGCGGGTCCGGCGGACGCGATGTCTGCTGGGCACCCGCGATTGCTCCCCATGGAGACAGAACAGTGGTCTTCCAATGTAAACACAGCAGACCACTGTTCTGTCAGAGATGAACACAGTGAGCCTGTGTTCCTCCTATTTAGAAAAAAAAAGGTCTCCGTGTTCATCCAGCAAGTCCATCCCCCACACAGTTAGAAAGCATCCCCTAGGGATACTTAACCCTTTCATATCCCCTGCTAACAGCTAATGACACCCCTTCCCTTCCAGGATCATTAGTACAGTAACCATGCATATTTTTAGCACTGATTACTGCAGTAATGTCACTGGACCACTCTGCAATGTCGCAGTCCCGCAAAAAATTGGTGATCGCCACCATTACTAGTAAAAAAAATAAATAAAAATGAAATAAGTCTTTCCCCTAGTTTGTAGACGCGATAACATTTGCACAAACTAATCAATATACACTTATTGGGATTTTTTTAAAAAAATATGTAGAAGAATACATATACAAATTATGAAAAAAATTGATTTCTAAATTTTTTTTTATTGGGAATGTTTTATAGCAGAAAGTAAAACCCCGCCCCCTACCCAGAAGTGTAAGATCATGCACTAGGTACATGATCCAGCTATATATGTAAGCAGACTTGTATAAAGTACTCGAAATTTCTACTTGAGTAAAAGTACAAGTGCTCGATCAAAAAGTGACTTGAGTAGAAGTGGAAGTGCTCGCAGAAAAAGTTACTTAAGTGGAAGTACTAAAGTATTCAACATTTTTTTTACTTAAGTATTGCAAGTAGTTTTTTCAAAAAAATTGTAAAAGTAAAAGTACCAGTAGTTTTGAAAAAAAAAATTCTACTCAAGTACTGAAAGTAGAAGTAGAAGTACTGTGTTATGTAGTTATTAAAGAAAGAAGTCAAAAGTTTGAACATCATATTGTTTTTTATTATTTCAAATGATTTATTCAAATGATTAACCTAAAGGACAATCACAATTCCTTAGGCTGTAACTTTTTGTAAACAAAAAACAGATAAAGTATGTCCCTCCCTTCCCCCTCCTTCTCTTCCCTGCCTGTTTTTTTTTTTCTCCACAGCTTATTGATGCGCAAAATCATATATAAACCAATGTGATATACAACAATATATTCCAATAATGAAATAAAGGAAGAGTGTATGAAATCTAAGTCAATAAAAAGTTCAAAATATTGTGAATCTTCAAATATATATATGTGACAAAACAAGATGAATATAATTTCATATCTGCTGTTAATGGTAAAGGGAACCTCCCAACCAGGGCCGGCCTTAGGTGTTCAAGCGCCCTGTGCGAGCTGATCCTGTGGCGCCCCCCACCAGCGCCCTGCACATTTTTTCTTGCACTTTTTTTGCACTTCATTTAACTTTTCTTTTTTATGATCACTACAAACTTAGCCCCCCTTACATTAGAGACCCCCCTTACATCAGAGACCCCCCAATGGAGCCCCCCTTACAACAGAAACCCCCCAATGGAGCCCCCTTACAACAGAAACCCCCCACAGAGGCCCCACTTACATCAGAGACCCCAACACAGAGCCCCCTTACATCAGAGACCCCCCCACACAGAGCCCCCTTACATCAAAGACCCCCCACACAGCGCCCCCTTACATCAGAGACCCCCACACAGAGCCCCCTTACACCAGAGACCCCCCACACAGAGCCCCTTACATCAAAGACCCCCCACACAGCGCCCCCTTACATCAGAGACCCCCCACACAGTGCCCCCTTACATCAAAGACTCAAAGACCCTCCACACAAAGCCCCCTTTACATCAGAGACCCCCCACACAGAGCCCCCCTTACATCAGAGACCCCCCACACAAAGCCCCCTTACTTTAGAGACCCCTCACACAAAGCCCCCCTTACATCCAGAGACCCCAACACAGAGCCCCCTTACATCAGAGACCATCCCCACAGAGTCCCCCTTACATCAGAGCCCCCCCCATAGAGCCCCCCACAGAGCTCCCCCTACATCAGAGCCCCTCCACACAGAGCTCCCCTTACATCAGAGACCCCCACACAGAGCCCTCCCACACAGAGTCCCCCTTACATCAGAGACCCCCACACAGAGCCCTCCCACACAGCGCCCCCTTACATCAGAGACCCCCACACAGAGCCCCCTTACACCAGAGCCCCCCCACACAGAGCCCCCTTACATCAAAGACCCCCCACACAGCGCCCCCTTACATCAGAGACCCCCCACACAGAGCCCCCTTACATCAAAGACCCCCCCCACAAAGCCCCCTTTACATTAGAGACCCCCCACACAGAGCCCCCCTTACATCAGAGACCCCCCACACAAAGCCCCCTTACTTTAGAGACCCCTCACACAAAGCCCCCCTTACATCCAGAGACCCCAACACAGAGCCCCCTTACATCAGAGACCATCCCCACAGAGTCCCCCTTACATCAGAGCCCCCCATAGAGCCCCCCACAGAGCTCCCCCTACATCAGAGCCCCTCCACACAGAGCTCCCCTTACATCAGAGCCCTCCCACACAGAGCCCCCCTTACATCAGAGACCCCCCACACAGAGCCCCCTTACATCAGAGACCGCCCACACAAAGCCCCCCCCCTTACATCAGAGACCCCCCCATGTTTCCCTTAACCAAGATGGCTGCCAGTGCCTCGATCGCACTGCACATGCGCACATGCCTCTACTGCGCGGCCGCCGGAATCCCCGCCTCCCAGCGCTGAGACGTCAGCGAATGGAGACAAGGAGGGGAGGAGGAGCGGAGTGGCCGAAGGCCGCCACACATGTCAGAGCGCCGAGAGGCGCATGTGGGAGCACTCCACGCCGGCCCAGCGGAAGCCTGGAGCGGAACAACGCTACCCAAATGGCCAGAGACCAGGTACCCATGAAAAAGGGGGGTATCTTTACCTTTGCCTTCCTATAGAAAAGGGGAGGGGAGGGGGGAAGGCAGAATAGGGAGGATAATTGAAAGAGTAGGAGAGAGCAGTAAGGAGGGAAACCAAACAAAAAAGAAAAAGGGAAAGGCAGAGAAAAGTAACGAGTAACTATGCAGCACAAAAAAAAAATATCGGAGTAGAAGTATCAAAATCATCGAAAAAATGTAGTGAAGTAAAAGTAGAAGTAGGAGAAAAAAATTCTACTCTAGGAAAGTACAGATACCGCATTTCGGTACTTAAGTACAGTGCTTAAGTAGTTCTACTTCGTTACTATACATCTCTGTATGTAAGTTAAATGGTCAGCAAGTGGTTGGGATCCTAGGTATCATAATTCATAGTGAATATCATTTTTGGCAGAAGTTTTACTATGAATCCAGTTGAGAAAATCCAGATGCATAGTACAAACTGGGCTGATGCAATCTAAGCTAGCTCCACATTTGTTACAGTTGTCCTTTACCTTAAAAGCAAACTCAACCTTCTACACCTTGTTACACCAGTATGTAGGCAGGGCTCGACAAATCCAAGGTGCCAGGTCACCACAGCGTCCATAAATCGCGTCCTGGAGCCCGCTCCCACCAACCCATCCACCAATGGCATGTGGCACAAGCAGCTCCCACTGCATCACACCCCGGACATCCAGCTACCAGGGTTGCATTGGTCGCACTTGTAAACGGGCCCTGGCGTTCAGCCATTGTTTAGGGGGGCCCAAAGACAGCGGTACTAACTGTCAGCTGCGTCTCTAACCCCCCCCCCCCCCCAGTGATCTCCTTTGCATTCCAGTCAGTGGTTGCTGGGAGTGCCGGCTGTGCAAGCAGCCAGTAACACACTGCATACACTGAAGAGGAGGAAAATAGCCCTAGAGTCGCAGCAGCTCCACCTCCCAGCTCCACCCCTCAACTCCATCTCCCAGCTTCAGACACGTACTGGGTTGCAGCTTCTACTGAGTTCCGCCAGTAAGGCAATCTATGGGCAGAAGCACAAATATAAGGGGGGTTTTTCTGATCTAATGGAGTGCTCTAAGAGGGAGGGGCACTGATATAAGGGGACTGTGAGCTAAGGCGTATATTCTGCCTTAAATTACCAGCCAGCACTTTGTCCCACATCTGAGAGATTGGCAAAGTGATACCTATCTACTCTGCGGGCAACTCCTAATGAGTAATAGCTTTCTTGGAAAAGGGAGCTTCATCCCAAATGATAGAACCTCAAGCCCAAAGGCTGGACAGCATCTAGCCCCAGTGGCTGCTGTGGCACTCTCTACAGATATCTCTTCTTTTTCTCATATAGATTACACAATTTTTTCAGATCCTCAGAGAGTTCTTTGCCATGAGGTGCCATGTTGAACTTCCAGTGACCAGCATGAGAGAGTGAGAGTGATAACACCAAATTTAACACGCCTGCTCCCCATTCACACCTGAGACCTTGTAACACTAATGAGTCACATGACATCAGGGATTTGGGGGGGGGGGGGTGACTAATTGGGCCCAATTTGGACATTTTAACCTACGGGTGTACTAACTTTTATGTAATTTCTTCAGTATTGTCACATGAAAAGATATAATAAAATATTTACAAAAAAATGAGGGTCTCTCTCAAAATTGTACTCACTTTTGTGAGATACTGTGTATATATATATATATATATATATATATATATATATATATATATATATATAATATATTAGAGCTGAACGATTAATCTTTAAACTAATGTGATCTTGATTCAACCCCCACACAATGTTAATCCATCATTCCGTGATTCATGTATCACGTGCGGAGCAGTTCCCTGCTCACAGCTGTCAAAAAAAAGCAGCTAGTAATGTTTATCAACAGCATTGCTCAGCGCTGAAAGAGAGATAAAAATGGGATTTTTGATTTACAGTAAAATCCATTTCTCTGATGTTTATTGACAGACACATCTCCTGATCTTCTTATCCATTGGGTTATACTGCCCCCTACAGGCGTTAGACACTAGGCAGAAAAAAAGTCTGGCTACGCCTATGGGCAGTCCCAGGGGGTATACACACTCTCTCTGCTATAGGTACTCAGTTTTGTTACAAGCAGTGTCAGAAGAATTACAACTCCACAGAGGGGTGGGTGCTGTGTCCAACAATGAACATCAGAGAAATGGATTTTACGGTAAGTAAAAAAATCCCATTTTCTCTTTCGCTCATTGACGGACACAGCTCCTGATCTTCTTAACCATTGGGACGTCCCAAAGCAGTGTTAAACTTGAGGGGAGGGAACCTCGAATGACCTCATGGACCTACCTGACTTGTACCAGGGGAGCTCAAGGGTCCTGAAACCAGTGAAGATGTCCCCCCACCCCAGATATGGGTGAGGGGTATCTTGATGCTGAAAGGCCCTTATCCGCGGGTCTGAAGAAGCCCACTCTTGACTGGCCAGACCAAGTTCACTTGGATCCTCCAGAGGAGGCCCCAAAGGGCTCCAATCCCTTATCAGTCAACCCTGAGGGATGAAAAAACGTCTTATGACCCGAGAAGGAGAGCCCACGTCTAAGACGAGGGTTATTGCCCCTAGTAGCCTGCAGAAGAAAGGTACTCTTCCCCCCTGTGAGACCTTTATTGATGTCATCCAGGGTAGCACCAAACAGGCTTCTCCTTGAAAGGAAAGATCAGTCAAGGCTTTTTTAGAAGCCTGGTCTCTAGAACTGTGACCAGCATTTGAGCCAAAAGACACGCCGAAGGACCACTGATGAAAAAGAGAGCCAAGCTACTAGGGGAGCCACATCCAAAGAGACATCACAGATAAAGTGCAGCCCCTGGACCAGCTGGTCCTCCAGCTCAGCAAAGGCAGGGGGGAGCTACTCCCCCTTCAGGTCACAGAGCAAAAGCCTAGCCTATTCGGTCAGAGTCTGCGACCAGGGCAATAGTGAATATCAGCCTCAGTGCTAAACCAGCCAGGGTGTACATATTGCAGGCCACTGCCTCCGCCCTCCTGTCAGCTGGGTCCTTAAAGGCCAGGGACTCTTCAACCGGAATCATGGATGCCTTGTTTAATCCGGAAACTGGAAGGTCCACCACCGGTGGAACAGTCCACTTCTTAAGGAGAGACTCCTCATTGGGGTATCGCCAAGCAAAATCACTTAGGGACCTCCAAGGGGACGCTTTGGTTGTCCCCACTATTTAGTGACAATTCTGTCAAAATAGGAGGGGAGAGAGAACACCTTTTCCCCTCTGGATGGCTTGTGAATGCCAAAGGGAACCTGCCCCTCTGCTCCAGGACTGCCGTCAGTGCACGGATGGATGGATGGGACCTGGAGGGCCCCGCAGCCTCAGAGAGGGTATCAGGCGGGGAGATGTGCCAAAGACTCCATGAGTCACCAGCGGGACCCCACAGAAAAGTGTAAAACACTGATAATGGACTAACCCCACCGCTTTGGCAGCCCACCCGGTTGCCAGCCGCAGAGCACCAATCAATCCTCAGCAGAGAGAGGACCCCACCAGACTCAACACCTCGCAGAAACCAGGCACCGCAGCTACCAGGAGAATCTGCACTGCACGAATGGCGATCAGGAAATTTAAAGATCCTGGAGTCAGCACCAGGGGGTAAGGAGTGGCTCCCACAGCCAAAATCACTGCCCAGAGGGCTCCACTGTCATGGCTGCCACACTTTTCAATGGAAAACCACCGAAAAATGGCCGGTGGACTAAACAAACATGGCCGCCGTTCCTTAAGCACACAGGCTACAAGAAAATGGCAGCCTCGCAGGGCACCACAAGGCTCTCATGGACCCAGGAGGGATCCCTAGGCCTCAGAAAATGGCCCAGGCAGGAAGAAGGGCCCTGGCATGAGCCCCCACCAGGTAAAGCCCCCTCCCCCCAGCTGATCACCTGATTGCCAGCGGAGCACCCTTCCGTCGCCATTGCCAGCACAGCACCCTGCCCCCACCCTTGGTGGTGGACAAGGCCACCACACAGGGACCACTAGACCAATGAGGGGGGTGCCTAACGGGAAGGAGGGGAGCCCAGGGGTCCAACTGTCCCATGGAGGAGCCCACGTCCACTCCAAAACCATCCAGGGGGAGAGGGAGGACAGGTACTTACTATACCAGGAACCAGGCGGGCACCGCTCCAGACAGAACCTCCTCTCCATCGAAATAGGGGGCTGTCAGCCATGAAGAACGCTGCGACTTTGACTCGCAGGTCAGCCCCTGTCTAGTGGGGCTACGTCGCGGCCGACCTAGCGCGGGGCTGAGGTCTGCACGCGCTCGCTGGCTAGACTGGGGTGACCATTTGATCTAGATTATCCAGCCCGTCATCCTGTCCGGCAGTTGATTGTAGATCTCACAAGAAAAAATCCAGGAGAAACAAATTCTACCTAAAAAGAAAAAATTGCCAGGGCCAGAGATCCTAGCAAGGAACTAGGTCCTAACTAGGTCCTTATGGAACAATAAATAACCCCTGAGGATTGGGACTTTCAACGGCAAGAACCAGGACTTGAGTATGAAAATATATAAATTTTATTACACGTATTACAAAAATGAAACATACAAAATCACAAATAAAATATATGATAAAAACATGGTCATAGATACGTCTTGGAACCAAGAGGGTCTGAGGTGTCTGGATCGGACTAGACGCGTTTCGGTCCAATTGCCTTTCTCGATAGTCCAGAAAACACCAGAGCTCAGACAGATATGTAAGACCTCCGTGGAATCCAGGACGTAAAACCAAAAGGATGGGCCTTGGTGGATGAAAAAAAGCCTTCAAATGTCTATGGCCGCAAGTAGTATATGCCAATTTGGCTGGGTCTATACAAGATAGGCCCAGAAAAAATTTATTTGTATTATATGGGCTTCTAAAGGGAATTTGAATGGTTATAAGCCAAATACACAGTGGCTTGGCAAATGGCAGTGAAAAGAGAGCTCCCCGATCAGAAATTCCCACGAGGATCTCCAAGGTGAGGTCAAAAACACACAGGTCATCTGTAAATTAGTAATAGGGTGGAGGTATCCCCCGATGGATATATGGTGCTGGGACGTATCCAGCACTAGATCCCAAGTGAGGGAGAGATGGTACTAATGGAAGTCACAGAAGGTGCCCAGGTAAAGGAATGGATGGTAGCAGAAAGTCTATGGCGAGTGCAAATATCCCAAGATATGTTTCCATGCCACGTTTGGACGTGTTTAGCGGCGTTTGTGTTCAGAGGCGTTTTTTGCAAAACACATCTGGAGACCCTCCCAAATACCCACAATGCAACAGAAATATATGTTTTTCAGCCATTTTCATTTGAGAGAAGAATGAGAGAAGAGTGAGCAGTGGCAGAGAGAGAGCAGTGTGTTTGGAGAAAGCTGTATTTTTTGGGGTGTTTTCACTATGGATCCGAGCATGAGCATGTGTGAGGAAATGCTCCTGATGTTGCTGTTGCTGAGGCTCCAAAGACGTAGGAAATGCGTGAGAGGAGCAGAGTTCGCCGCTACTGGACTCATCCATTGATGGCTCAACGCATGTCTACGGGATATTTTGTTAATATGTATGTCCAGCTGCGTCATTATCCTGATAAATTCTTCAATTTTACGATTTTACGAGGATGTCTATTGGCACATTTGATGATCTCCTGGAAAGGCTGCAACCCCGTCTAACTCGCATGGACACCAACATGAGGAAGAGCGCGTCACCAGAGGAACGTCTCTTGGTGGCTCTCAGGTATGTGTATATATTTCCCCCTCTCTCTCTCTCGCTCTCTTTATCCCTCTCTCCCTCTCTCCCCATCCATCTACTATATATATATATGCTGTATATGTAAATGCTGTATATGTAATGATTATTTTTTTCTAATTTTTAGGTTTCTGGCCACAGGCCAATCATTTGCATCCTTAAACCATTACTTCATGATGGGTGTTGCAACAGTTGCAAAAGTGGCACGTGAAACCTGCTTTGCAATGTGGGAGGAGCTACATAGAGATGTAATGCCGGTGCCAACAAAACAGATGTGGGAAGAAGTAATTGATGAATTTTGTATCAAAACAGACTTTCCAAATTGCATTGGAGCTCTGGACGGAGAGCACGTTAGAGTTAGGAAGCCACCCAAATCTGGTTCACTATATTTTAATTATAAAAAATATTTTTCAATTGTACTCCTGGGATTGGTGGATGCTCATTCACGCTTCATATGTGTAGATGTTGGAGCCTATGGGAGTCAGGGGGATTCGAGAATTTTTCGTGAATCCGCCATGGGGCGTCGCCTATATGAAGGCTGTTTTGCGATTCCTGGATGGAGGCCTCTTCCATGTACAACAGAGCCTAACCTTCCATTGGTCATTGTAGCTGATGAGGCGTTTGGCCTTGCTGAAAACATAATGAGGCCCTATAGTGGACAAGGACTTAGTCATAAGGAAAAAATGTTTAACTATAGACTCTGCCGCGCAAGACAAGTTGTCAAGTGCGCATTTGGAATATGTGCAGCTAAGTGGAGGGTACTACTATCTGCAATGCAACTGGATGTGGAAAACGCTATTAAAGTAGTTCTCGCCTGCTGTGTTCTACATAACTTTGTGATTGACAAAGAGAGAGGATCCAGTGAGCCTGCACTTCCAAACCCTGCCCAGAACATTCAGTTCCTGGACCTGCGCTCCACTGTTCGAGTTATGTCAATTATAAATCAGTTTGCTGATTATTTTGTTTCCCCAGATGGTAGCTTGCCCTGTCAGGATGCACATATCTAGTTTGGTATCTCTTTTCTATTTTTCAGTATCGTTATGTTTGAATTTTAATAAAAGTAATATAGTTTTTTGAATAGTTATGTTTGAATGTGAACACTACTTTACAAATAAAGGATTGTTTCTTTAACCCCCCAAAAAATATTGTTTTGGCTCGATAATTCTGAGGGGGGGGGGGGGAGTGTCGTCAAACCAACAACAACCCAAACCCAAACCCAAACCCAAAATCTACAGAGTTGGGTCACCCTGGCATGGCAGAGTCAGGTTACCCTGACATGGCAGCTGCAAACTCCGGTCACCCTGACATGGCAGAGTGGGGTCACCCTGGCATGGCAGAGTCAGGTCATCCTTACATGGCAGATGCAAACTCCGGTCACCCTGACATGGCAGAGTGGGGTCATGCAGCTGCCATGTAAGGGTGACCTCACTTTGCCATGCCAGGGTGACCCCAACTCTGCCATGTCAGGGTGACGGGAGTTTAGGGTGACCTGACTCTGCCATGCCAGGGTGACCCCACTCTGCCATGTCAGGGTGACCGGAGTTTAGGGTGACCTGACTCTGCCATGCCAGGGTGACCCCACTCTGCCATGTCAGGGTGACCGGAGTTTAGGGTGACCTGACTCTGCCATGCCAGGGTGACCCAATTATGCAGATATTGGGTTAGGAGTATACATATATACATACATATATATATATATATATATATATATATATATATACACACACATGTATGTGTATGTGTATATATATATATATATATATATATATATATATATATACACACATACATACATACACATATATACATACACACATTTATATATGTGTATATATATAAACTGTACATATACACTATATATATATATATATGTATATAAATAAATAAAAGGCCTCATGAAAACGCAAGCGCTAAACGCGGGTGAGCACGTTCGGTCTCGTTTTTGCATTTGAAACGCCGGTAAACACACGTTCTGAACATCCTGAGGTGGGTTCAGGGGCTTCTGAAAAAAAACGCCCAACTGCTCCTAAATGTCCGTTTACAAGTAGCAGTGTACATGAGGCCTTAGGATCACCACCTATATTTAAAAAATGCTACCTGATTGGTTTTAGCTTCCTTGTTTTTCGTTCTTGACTGTAGCTTTGTTATAATATGTTAATGCCATATTATCTGAATTTTCCTGAGTTAAAGCATATTTTGTCATATATGTTGTTATGTATCTGGAAATATGCTTAATAAAAATATTTGAACAAGACAAAGTTTAGGAGAGTTTTGCGTTTTTTTCCTGCCAGTAAGCTCCAATCAGGAACACAAACCAGGTTTTTTTTTTCCCCTGCCTCTAAGTGTTGAGCACAAAATATGCCTGTAATTATCCTAATGTGCATGGACACATAGGATAACATTGAGCTGCTTCTACAGGCAGAACGCAAAACTCCTGTAGAAGCAACGATTTTTAAACCAGTGTGCATGGAACTTTACAGATCAGAGGGATGAACTTCAGTCTGTAAATTAAGTCAGTTTATAGCAACCTTGTGAAGAAAAAAAAAAGTAAAAGTAAAAAAAAATGTGGGGGAGTTAATAAATTGTTTTACTGTTTAACCCCTTTTTAACCCTCAATTAATAGCCTTATAAACTAATTTTTCATTTTTTAATCCCTCTCCTGATCTTAATCCGGCATTTCCACAATTCATGTAACAGGTGCGGAGCCGTGGTCTGCTCTGAGCTGTCAAATAAAAAAAAAAAAAACAGCCAGCAAATGTTTATCAACATTGCTCAGTGCTGAGAGATAAAAAGAAACATTGCATCATTTGGTTCTTTTAGATGAAAGACCTTAAAGTCGCACGATTTCGACTGGATTTGGAGCAATGTCTATGTCTTTGGACCTCAAAATGCAATAAATTCGGCCAAAGGGACTACTTTGAAGTAGTTGCGACTTGAAGTCGTATAGATATGAACGGTACCCATTGCAAATCATGGAGTACGACTTGTCATGCGACTTTGCAGTCGCAAATCACAGGACAAGTCGCACAAGTGTGAAAGGGGTCTAAGACTAAGCCTTTATCTGACACTTGTTGCTTACAAGGTAAAATCAGTATTTTTTTCTAGAAAATTACTTGAACCCCTAAACATTATGTATATATTTTTGGTAGAGACCCTAGAGAATAGAATCGTGGTCGTTGCAATATTTTATGTCACATTGTATTTGAGCAACGGTCTTTCAAACGCAATTTTCTGGTAAAAAGTACACTTCAATACATTTAAAAAAAAAAAAAAATTAAAGTTAGCCAAATTTTTTATGTATAATGTGAACGATGATGTTACGCCAAGAAATGTGAGAGAATAATGATCTTTATTCTAAGCAAAAAATTGACTCTCAATTTAGCAGGAATCGTGCAGCTCTTCATGTAAAGTCTTCGCTTGCAACTGAGAGTACATGTAAATTGTAGATGTTATATGCAGTGCAAGCAACAGATGTAGATTTTTGCCTAAGGTAAAACAGAATTATGGAAAGGATAAAGTGGTTAATTTATTACTATAAATAGATATGTTACATTAGTACAACACTGAAGAAATTACACTTTGCTACAATGAAAAGTAGTGAGTGTAAAGCTTGTATAAGTGTAAATTTGCTGCTCCCTCAAAATAACTCAGCACACAGCCAATAATGTCTAAACCACTGGCAACAAAAGTGAGCACACCCCTAAGTAGAAATGTCCAAATTGGGCCACCATTATTTTCTAGCACTGCTTTAACCCTCTTGGGCATGGAGTTCACCAGAGCTTCACAGGTTGCCACTGGAGTCCTCTTCCACTCCTCCATGACGACATCACGGAGCTGGTGAATGTTAGAGACCTTGTGCTCCTCCACCCTCTGTTTGAGGATTCCCCACAGATGCTCAATAGGGTTTAGGTTTGGAGACATGCTTGGCCAGTCCATTACTTTACCCTCAGCTTCTATAGCAAGGCAGTGGTCGCCTTCGAGGTGTGTTTGGGGTCGTCATCATGTTGGAACATGTTGGAACATTGCCCTGCAGTCCAGTTTCAGAAGGGAGGGGATCATGCTCTGCTTCAGAATGTCACAGTACATGTTGGCATTCATGGTTCCCTCAATGAACTGTCGCTCCCCAGTGCTGGCAACACTCATGCAGCCCCAGACCATGACTCTCCCACCACCATGCTTGACTGTAGGCAAGACACACTTGTCTTTTTTACTCCTCACCTGGTTGTCGCAACACACGCTTGACATCATCTGAACCAAATAAGTTTATCTTGGTCTCATCAGAGCATAGGACATGGTTACAGTAATCCATGTCCTTAGTCTGATTGTCTTCAGCAAACTGTTTGCAGGCTTTCTTGTGCATCATCTTTAGAAAAGGCTTCCTTCTGGGACAACAGCCATGCAGACCAATTTGGTGCAGTGTACAGCATATGGTCTGAGCATTGACAGGCTGACCCCCCACCCCTTCAACCTCTGCAGCAATGCTGGCAGCACTCATACATATATTTCCCAAAGATAACCTCTGGATATGATGCTGAGCACATGCACTTAACTCCTTTGGTCGACCATGGCCAGGCTTGTTCTGAGTGGAACCACTGTATGGTCTTGGCCACAGTGCTGCAGCTCAGGTTCAGGGTCTTGGCAATCTTCTTAAAGCCTAAGCCAGGGATCCTGAAACTGGCCCTCCAGCTTTTGTGGAACTACACATCCCATGAGGCATTGTAAAAGTCTGACATTCATAGTTTAAAGAACCCTGGCCTAGGCCATCTTTATGTTGAGTAACAATTCTTTTTTTCAGGTCTTCAGAGAGTTCTTTGCCATGAGGTGCCATGCTGAACTTCCAGTGACCAGTATGAGAGAGTGAGAGCGATAACCAAATTTAACACATCTGCTCCCCATTCATATGTGAGACCTTGTAACACTAACGAGTCACAAGACACCGGGGAGGGAAAATGGCTAATTGAGCCCAATTTGGACATTTTCCCTTAGGGTGTACTCACTTTTGTTGCCAGCGGTTCAGACATTAATGGCTGTGAGTTGAGTTATTTTGAGGGGGACAGATAATTTACACTGTTATACAAGCTGTACACTCACTACTTTACATTGTGGCACAGTGTCATTTCTTCAGTGTTGTCACATGCAAAGTGAAAAGATATAATACTGTAAATATACACCACCTCCGAGACAGACTAGGCAACACTCTCACAAAAAATGAGGACATAACCAAACAATTTGAACTTTTTACCAGAAGCTTTACAACCTTGACTCCTCTGAGCACGGCCCACACGTAATCGTTTAATTAAGGACTTTCTATCCCAATATTGCCCCACCGCTATCTCGAAGGAAAAGCAGTCAGAACTTGAACAACATTTCACTTTGATTGAGTTAGAGACGGCCCTGCAACAAATGGCTCCTGGTAAAAGCCCGGGCCCCGATGGACTCTTAGTTCAATACTACAAATGCTTCCCAGATATCTTTCTGCCCCAGCTAATCAATACACTTAACTCACTTCGGGACTCCCCGGCCCCCCTAGACCGCCTCCTCGAAGCGCATTTCACAGTCATACCCAAGGAAAACAAAGACCCCACGCATACGTCTAACTATAGACCAATTTCGCTTCTAAATCTGGACATTAAGCTATACACTAAAATGTTAACAGACCAGGTTGGTTTTATGCCAGGGAGAGAGGCCAGGGATAATACGATTAAGGCACTGAATTTACATCATTGGCTCACTTCCTCTAATCAACAGGGTTTCTTTCTCTTGCTTGACACTGAGAAGACGTTTGACAGGGTAGCATGGGATTACATGGAGGCAGTGCTCCGATCATTTGGGCTGGGTCCTCACATGTGTGCTAGTATTCTGGCTCTATATTCCACCCCCTCTGCCAGGGTGAGGGCGAATGGGCACCTGTCGGACACCTTCCATATCACCAATGGGACGAGGCAGGTTTGTCCCCTCTCCCCCTTGGTGTTCATAATGACATTGGAACCTTTCTTAAACAGACTCTGAGCCAACGTGAATATCAAGGGCATTAAGGTAAGGAATACAAAGTGGCGGCTTTTGCCGATGATGTTCTCCTTTTTCTCTCAGAGCCTAGAACCTCACTTCCTAACCTACTCAGGGATCTGGAATCTTTCCAACTACTCTTGAACCTTAAAATTAACTATTCAAAGTCAAAGGCATTGAATGTTTCTCTCCCACCCACTCTCCTTGCACACTATAAGAACCACTTCCCATTTACTTGGGAAAGAGAAGCGATAACCTACTTGGGAATCAAGATTCCAACTAAATTGTCAGAATTATATGACAGGAACTTTAGACCTATACTAAACAAAATCCAAGAAGACCTTAAACCATGGAATAATTTAAACATATCCTGGTTTGGGCCGTCAGCGTTAGTTAAAATGAACATTCTCCCCCGTTTGCCCTACCTTTTCCAGACCATTCCAATTATGATACCGCCATCCTTCTTTGCAACCCTTAAGAGGAGTTGTTCTGGCTTTCTATGGCGAAATTCCAATCCACGCATTAATTATTCGCGTCTCGCTCTGCCAAAACCTAAAGGGGGAATTGGTCTACAGGACCTATACATATACTACGTGGCCTGCTTGCTTGCGAGGATAGGGGATTGGAGTGTCCACGAGTGGGAGAAAGCTTGGGTGCACTTGGAAAACTCATACAGAACTGTCCCCCTACATCTTACCCCGTGGCTTCCGATAAGTGGAGTTTCTCCAAATTTACCAACCCACCCGACTATTGGTCCTACACTGTCGAGCTTTGGCTGGGCTTAAAGATACCAAAAGATCTCTTCCAGGCTAAGTCCACTAACGTCTGTACGGGAGAACCCAGATTTCCCACCTGGACTATCTAGGGTCTTTTTGAGCTAAGAGTGGCCATACAGAGAGCTTTTGGCGCCCCAGTTCTTACTTTCCTTCCAGTCCTTCCACCTTTGACCAACTGAAGGCCCTTTCCAAATCAGGTTCATTCCCTTTCTAGGCGTATTTACAGATACGCCGTTTCTTGTCACATTCATCCAGGATTGATGTATCCTCCAACCCCCTCTCTCAATTCGAAAACCCTTGTTCCCAACAATCCCCCCAAAGACATGTAATACACGGCCGGCCTTAGGTGATCAGGCGCCCTGTGCGAGCTAATCCCGTGGCGCCCCCCCCCCCGCGCGAATTTTCTTGCACCTTTTTTGCACTTTATTTGACTTTTCTTTTTTATGATCACTAATAACTTAGCCCCCCTTACATCAGAGACCCCCCACACAAAGCCCCCCTTAAATCAGAGACCCCACACAGAGCCCCCTTACATCAGAGACCCCACACACAGAGCCCCCTTACATCAGAGACCCCCAACACAAAGCCCCCCGACACAAAGCCCCCCTTACATCAGAGACCCCCCACACAGAGCCCCCCTCACATCAGAGACCCCCCACACAGAGCCCCCCTTACATGAGAGACCCCCGACCCAAAGCCCCCCTCACATCAGAGACCCCCCACACAAAGCCCCCCTCACATCAGAGACCCCCGACACAAAGCCCCCCTCACATCAGAGACCCCCGACACAAAGCCCCCCTCACATCAGAGACTCCCCACACAGAGCCCCCCTCACATCAGAGACCCCCGACACAAAGCCCCCCTCACATCAGAGACCCCCAACACAAAGCCCCCCTTACATCCGAGACCCCCGACACAAAGCCCCCCTTACATTAGACCCCCCCTCCCCACGGAGCCCCCCACATCAGAGAGCCCCCCGCACATCAGAGACCCCCTACACAAAGCCCCCCTAACATCAGAGACCCCCTACACACACACACACACACACAAAGCCCCCCTCACATCCTCACATCAGAGACCCCCCCCACAAAAAGCCCCCCTTACATCAGACCCCCCCTCCCCACAGAGCCCCCCACATCAGAGAGCCCCCCCTTACATCACAGACCCCCCACAAAAAGCCCCCCCCACACAGAGCCCCCCCCCACACATAGCCCCCCACATCAGAGAGCCCCCCCTTACATCACAGACCCCCACACATAGCCCCCCTCACACAGAGTCCCCCCCACACACATAGAGCCCCCCCTTACATCACAGACCCCCCCTTACATTTTTTGAAGGAGAGAGATGTCACTTACTTTACTTTGTCTGCAGCTTTTTTTTTTTCTTTAAACTTCCCGCCCACACATCCCCGGGAGTGTGGGCGGGCGGGAGGAGGAGAAGGGGCGGGGCGAGGAGGAGCTGACGATCTCTCCTCCCTCCCTGCACTGACGCCAGAGGAGAGATTGTCAGCTCCTCCTCGCCCCGCCCCTTCTCCTCCTCCCGCCTGCCCACACTCCCGGGGATGTGTGGGCACTGGGCAGGAAGTCAGCGTGGATTCCGTGGAAGGATCGGAGGCTGAGCTGTGTGAGAGATACACAGCTCGCCTCACTGCAGCAATAGGTGATCGAGGCACGGCTGCACAGCGGGAGGTAAGCGGCGGCCGCGGCCTGTGTTTGCCCTGTCCAGGCCGCAGTCGCCGCTCACCTCCCGCTGTGCAGCCGTGCCTCGATCACCTATTGTTGCAGTGAGGCGAGCTGTGTATCTCTCACACAGCTCAGCCTGATCCTCTGCGAGCTGTGATGGCCGCACGGCGCCCTTGTTGCCCATGGCGCCCTGTGCGGCCGCACAGCTCGCACACCCCAAAGGCCGGCCCTGATGTAATATCTACCATATACGCCCTACTAACCCAATCCTCACATATACCTCTGGACAAGGCAAGGCAAGCTTGGGAGCGGGAATTGCAACACGCTTTTACTGATTAGGACTGGGATGGCATAAACGAATACATACGTATAGGCTCTGTGAATATTGCCATACAAGAAAACGGGTACAAAATTAGGTTGCGCTGGTACAGAATGCCCGCCCTACTACACAAATTCTCTCCATCGCTCCCTAACGTGTGCTGTAGATGTGGCACAGAGGAGGGATCGATGCTACATATATGGTGGGCATGCAAAAAGATTTGCCCATTCTGGAAGATGACTCACGACATTATCATGGAAATCACGTCTCACACGCTTGATTTTACACCCGAACAGTACTTGCTGCATCACACATCCCTACCAAAGAAAACATACAAAAAATCTCTAGCCATTCATTTGGTCAAAGCGGCCAGGCTCTGTATTCTGGTACATTGGCGATCCGCGCAGGTCCCTACAACTAGGGAATGGTTGAAGAGAGTCAATAAAATAGAGGAAATGTAGGAGCTGATCCATATTTCACAAGATCGCCTCCCTAAATTCCTGTCCTCCTGGTATTGCTGGTCCCACTTCAAAACCACTGACCGATATAGAATCTTATTCAGGTAGGGGTGTTTTGCCATTTTCAGCTCAATCCGTAGGGTCTACAATGACCGGTGAAAAACTGAGATATATATAGATTTTTTTTTTCTCTTTTTCTTTTCCTCCTTTGCCTCCCTTCTGTCGCTTACCCCCCCCCCTCTCTTTTTCCTCCCCTTCTTCTCTTTCCTTCCTTCATTGTCCTCTCCCTACTTTGCTCTCATATCCCCAATGATGTCTAAAACTACAATATTCGAATGGGGGACCAGTCAGGCTGAGAATCGTTTATTGTTTACCCCTTTTGACATAACTCCAAAAGCCTAGTGGACCCTGTGTGCTTAAATAGTGTCCGCATGCTTCACTGTTCGGATCTCACCATAAGGCCCCTTTCACACATACGGTCCGTTTGTCTGTTTTTCATCCATCCGTTGACGGATGAAAAATGGACATCAATGCATCTCTATCTAAAAACGGATGATCATCGGTTAACATCAGTTTTCATTCGCTTCCGTCAATGTCCGTTTTTTGGAACCAATGAATACCCTATTTTTCATCCGTCAAAAAAACAGATCGGACGAAAAACAGATGTAAACAGACAAATGTTTGAAAAAAAACGGATGAAAAAAGGGATGAAAAAAGGAATGAAAAAAGGGATGAAAAAAGGGATGAAAAGCTGATACGTTTTTAGGTGACCGAACTGATGAACTGAATGGACCGTATGTGTGAAAGGGGCCTAAGAGTTTGTAATTCTCTATTGTTGTAAATATGATACAACTTGTTTATTGTTTTGTATGCAATTTACCACCAACTTGGCAGATTTCTTTGTGACCTCATCATTGTTATACTTATTTAATGCTGTTAAATACTATCTTTAATAAAATTGTTTATGGAAAAAAAAAAGATATAATAAAATATTTACAAAGTGAGGGGTGTGCTCACTTTTGTGAGATACTGTATGTCCCGCAAGATAAAATATTGCAATAGCAAAGCAGAATAGCAGTTAGATTTAGCAAACGATGGTTGCAGAACTATGGAAGTTACAGTTATTCACAGCATTGTTGTTTCACAAAGTCTACAGAGGTAAAAAGTAGAAAGAAAAAAAAGGAATCTTTGCTACCTATTGTAGTGCTAAAATTGACTGAATTAAAGCAAAAGGGATATATGCATTGAATCATTTTAAGGAAAGAAAAAGAATGGATTTATAGACTCAATATACTTGTACCTAGGGGATTAAACACAGAATTTAATTTTCAAGTGTTATTGGAAATAATAAAGAGCCATAATGATACCTGACAAAAGTCACTCTATTATTGTCTATGTATAGAGTTATATCTGCAACAGAAATTGGAAAATAAAACTCTGTGCAGGTTGAACTGTTTTTTTCCAACCTCTGGCAAACACATGCCTTATGGCCTTATGGCTTTATTCCCTGGCCCTAGTATTGAGATTTATGTTTTTTATGATTTTAATTAGGTAAATTTATGGTTAAATATTTTGGGAAGAATACTGTAGATTTAGCAGGCTTTTATACCTAAAGAGCAGCTGCTGTAAAAAGGCTGAGAGATTCATTATTATTGATAGCATTTTAGATAGCAAAGTCTTTATGTCTAAGTAAAGCAGGGCTCGACAAACCCCAGGCACCAGGTGGCATTGGCGACTAGAATTAGCAGCCTGACGCCTGGGATACACTGCGGCAGGTGTCTTGTCCCCATGCGGCCCCCACCCGCGGGTGCACAGACTAAGATGCCGCGCCGGCCAGTAATTGAGGCCGTGGCTTTGCAGCCTGCTGGAGTAAGACACTTACATCTGGGAACTGGTGCCCTCTTGTGGTTCTCACTGCCCACCCATCTCTTTCCCAAGAGAAAAGAGGTTGAAGATGTTGAGGGCTTGATCTGGCGCCCTGTGATTACCGGTGAGTAGACAGGGAGTGTGGGGCAGCTGGTTAGAACGGCCTCAATTCTTACAACCCCACAAAGATGGAAACAGTTTTGTATTTTTATTTTTTTTCTATTAAAATAAATTTTGTATTATTTTTTTCATTCTCTCCCGGTCATGCCACACAGCTGAAGGCCCCTTTCACATGGGCTGCCTGATCAGGTCCGCCTGTCAGTTTTTTGGGCGGACCTGATCGGTCTCCTCTGTGGTACGCCGGATGTCCACTGACAACCGCCGCCATCCGATCCTGGCCGGCAAAAACAGATGGATGGTGGTTCTACTTTCCAACCGTCTGATGGATCTAATCAGATGGCATCAGATGGAAATGGACAGGCATTGTATTTCCATTTGCCTGCCCCATAGAGGAGAGCAAGGACTGTGTCTATGTTCGCTCTGCATAACGAAGCGGACAAGACCTGTCATTTGCCTGCTCAGCGAAGATTAGCGGAGAAATCTCCACTGAACAAGCGGATTCTGCTTAGCGGAGGTGCTCGTGTGAAAGGGGCCTAAGGTGGCATCGGTTATTGTATCGCTGGATCTCCTATCGCCTCCATCTTGGTGCACTATCCTTCCCTAGTGAGTCACTGCCCATCACACCATCAAGCCAACTACACACGGGCCGATTGCCGGGAATCATCAGCCGGTTCATTAAAAACTGGCCCCTAACTTTTTTAGCTGGCTCATAGATTTTAGGCAAATTTGTCAAGCCCTGAAGTAAAGTATGGTCATTGTATAACTATAAATAACATTGCTCTACAGGAGATCCCACACTGTTAAAAGCCCTCCAGAGTATTCCTACAGTAATTAAAAATGTAATGTTAGAGTGAGTATTTGATATTCATTTTTAATTTTAAGAACTATAATGGGGGTGTTTTACGGAGAATGAGTTAATTATTTACACACTAACGGAGCTGTCTCCTTTAGGATTTTATGATGGGAGGTCCATGAAGATTTTGAAATTTATACAGGAGTCTCATTAGAATCCTGTACATCCTGACGAAACCCGTTAACTTCAGTAGGCACTGACATCTTGCAATTCTGGGGACAGGCCACAGGAGCGGAACTACCGGTGACTACTGCAAGCTATAAAGAGTGCATTTACAGCGGGGACACAGAGCGGAATAAGGCGGCAGATTGGATACCTTTACATGTATGAGATCTGGTTCTAGAAAAAGTCGGTGAGAGGTTTGAATTACCGGATGGCTTTGGGAAACCATAATAAGTACCTTCTTACCTTACCAGCCCTGCACAAAGGTTTTCATTTATATCTCCGTAAGCTGTGTAAAACAATAACGCTGTGAGTTTCTGCAACTTTTACTGTCACTTTGAGTTCTGTCCGCATTGTATCAGGTGCCCCTATAGCAAGCTGCTTGCTGTGGGAGCACTCAACAGGAGGGAGGGGCCAGGAACAGTGAAGAAGAACCCGAGAAGAGGAAGATCCAGCCTGCCCTGTGCAAAACCAACTGCACAGAAGAGGTAAGTGTAACCTGTTTGTTATTTGTTATTTTTTAAAAAAAAAAACACGAGACTTTACAATCACTTTAAGGCACATAGTCCACGACAATGTAATAGTGCAATGATGGAAAAAGCATTAGGGTATATATTGAGCTGATAATAAGTGATCAAATATTACGTTTCCTATACACTTCAGTTGGAGATTGGACATTATACTCTATTCAATGCTGTGTGCCGCTGCAACTTCTGCTGTCGCTCTGAGTTTTGCCTGCATTGCTTGTTAAATCCTATTTACTGCTATTCTGCTTTGTTGTTGCAACACTAAAACTTATGGGACATAGTCCATGATGATGTAAAAGCGGAATGGTGGAAAAAGCATTAAGCTATAGAGCACGTGTCAAGTGATTAAACATTCAGTCTTCTATGCAATTTAAATGGGGATTGGACAATATACCTAGGAACTTTATGAATCGTCAACAACAGTTGGAATTTTACAATTTGGATAAAATGTATTGTTTTAAACCCATATGAGCCTATTTTAGCTTTCCCTGGCCTTGCTATTATTAAATTAGCAACCTTAAAATGGTTCTAATGGCAAAAGGTTTTTCCTTAATGCATTCTTAGCCCCCCCAGCCCCCTCCTATACTTAACTAAGACCGATATCGATCTAGCGCTGTGCTTAAGAGAAGTGGCTCACTTTCTCTCTTCACTGGACAGAGAGGCAGCAGCAGAAGCCATTGGCTCCTTCTGCTGTCAATCACAGCCAGTGAGCAAAGAGCAGGGGGGCAGGGCAGAGCCACGCTCTATGTGTCAATGGACACACAGAGCACAGCTCAAGATTGAGCTTGCATGAGTGCCCACATAGCACATAGCAGACGGCTTGCTATGGGGACACTCAGCCAGGAAGATTACCCAGAAAGGCAGACAGGGGACCCGAAAAAGGAGGATCGGGGCTGCTCTGTGAAAAACCTTTGTTAATTAAAAAAAATGTAGGGTTAAAGTCCTTTTATATTTGTCTTAGGGCAAGTGATATATATTTTAATAGGCTGCTGCTGAGTAGTTATGAATTTAGGCTAATGTGTGTAAAAGACAACGCTGTCTTCTTTTAAATATTATGGCGCTTTTCCACTGCATGGAACCGAACGGTTCGGCACGCTTTTGTGCTTTTCCACTGCTGGTACCGCATGGTATAGTGTAGGAACGGTTCGGTACGGTACGGTACGGTAGCGCTTTTCCACTGCATGGAACCGAACGGTACGGCACGGTACGGCTCTGAAAAAACAGTACCTACTCAATTGTGGTTCCAACAGGTACCAAACTGGTACCATATCCCACAATCCTTTGCATGCTGTCACTACTAGCCACTGATTGGTCAGAGAATCCCACCCACCCCGTTGTTATCCCACCCACTTAACTTTAGTACTACTTTAGTGGAAAAGCAAACCATACCGTACCGTACCGAACCGTTCCAACACCGTACCATGCGGTACCAGCAGTGGAAAAGCAAACCGGGCCAAGCAGGGCCAAGTAGAGCCGAGCCGGTACTTGCAGTGGAAAAGTGCCATTAGTGTGGTGAAGTGGTGTATTTATTGCTTAATTTTGTATTTGGTATTTACTAAGCATTTGGTATTTACTAAGCATTATTTACTAATAAAAGCTAAAAGTAGGTTACTGGAACAGTATACTGGATCAACATATAGTGGTCACTTTTTGTGTCTATGCCATAACCTTTTTTCTTTATCAGTATAGGAGATTTACAGTATATAATCACAAAGACCATACTTTACAAAAATATTCTCTGTTTTTTATTTCATTTATTAATATAAGGTTGTCTTGTGTTTTTTCCTTGTTGCAAGTGCTTTTTTAACTTTTTTGTACAAAATAAGTTGTTAGGTCTTTACAAAAAAAATCTACTCTCATTTACACTCATTTACACCATGCGCAAAAAAAAAAAAAAAAAAAAACACCCAAATCGTGTTGCATAGCTAATATTATTATTATATTATTTATAATTACATAGCTAAATACAATGCCCAAAATTTACATGGCTCAGCCCATAAACCCAATAAACAAAGTCATGTCCTTAAATTCACATAATGAACGCCCACTAATAATGAATATATTTGAACTCCACATGTGCAATGGTAAACACAGTTTCCCCTAAAGTCAGAAAAAGACCTGGGTTCTTTACCAGTACAATGTATAAATATATCTTATAACAGTAACATGTGCCCCAACCACTGAAAGAACACATACCAGGCAAATCAAGTCAATAGCTATAAAAGAACCTCAAAGTGTGGAAGGGGAATGTGAAAGCTGATTGAAAAAAGGGAGAATTTACCAGCAGGGTGGCTAAAAATCAATGATTTTATTTTTTTTTTAACATAAAAATAAAATGATTTTTTTTATTTAGATTAGATTTTTTTGGATTTAAATCGGATATTTTTGATTTTTATCAAATTTATTTTAATAAAATGCTTTTGGAGTAAAATTCTATCTAAAGATAGTTTTCTATTTAAGATACTAATAATTTAGTTTATTCAGCAACAAATGGAGCTTAGTTATTTAGCATTAGACTGTGTATTCTGCAATATTGAGATTTTTGGTAAACTCATTCAATGAATCCAAGCTCTGCAAGCTGAGATAACATGCACTGCATTGATGCATTCACACAATTTCACACTAACTACCAGCAAGAATGAGTCCTTACATTTAAAGAACACCTGTCATTTCAGATCCATCATGGCGGCGCCTGTTAGCGGGCATCACTCACCTGCTGCCGCCACGTCTCTCACCTTGTTGGGTCACTGCCGCATCACCAGCCGTCCCATTAAAGTGAACGGGACTCTCAGTGAGTCAACAGCGGGTTAGAGCAGGAGCCGCTGTGGGACAGAGATGACAGTTGCTCTTTAAAAATGATTACATTTAGTTTATCAAGCCTTTTTACTAGTGATTTATTTTCCAAACCAATTTTTATTAAATAAAAGATATGTGAATACAATACAATAGTAGTAGTAAATTGTGGTAAAATTGACGGGACAAAAATGAGAAAATAATTAATAACCAAACACTTGTACAGAGAGTCTAAGAAAATTCAAGTAGCAATAAGATAAGAACTTCAGTTTCCTATAATGTATTATATTCAACATAGGATATTGGTTAAACACAAGTTGTAAAATAAGACTCAAATCAATCCCTATCAGGTTGACTAGTGGAAATGATAAGGATGTCGATCTGGTATGGTTGTCTATAAGTGACGTTTTGTGTGATAAAAATGATCAAAGTGGGTTAATTAGGGGGTTCGGCTAAGCAAGAAAGGTAAAAAAAGAAAGGAAGGGGGAGTACACGAATAAATGTTGTGAGTATAAAGATGAGTTAGGCTGGCCAAACATGGGTCGGATTTCGAAAGAATTTTCTTTAGAAAATCTTATCTAAGAATTTTCGTTCGAATTTCACTCCATTAGTGGGCCGCAGCACAGGCCGATTTTTGTGCGGTCATCGAATTTGAGTGATCGGACATGTTGGAAATTTTTTGAAAAACAAACGATTTTCTAATCAATGATGGGAGAATTGTGCGAGAAACATACTCAAAAAAGAAATGTGCATTATTGCAAGAAAAGAAAATTCCCGGAAAGAAAAGAAGATTCCCAGGCCACGAAAATTATTTTCTGTAGCAATATACGGTGAAATTGAAGGCTTGGTTGGTCGAATTTCTAAATCAATGGTGGCACCATCGAATCACAAAACGAACAAAATGTCTGATTTGCGAAAGAATGTTTTGAAATTCGACACATGTATGGCCAGCCTTAGGAGGGTGAACCATCCAGTGCGTGCACGTGTCCAGCACAAGCCACACCATATGGCCCATCCCTGCAGGTGTAGGAGGCTAGAGAGGGGGAGGGACCAAAAAAAGGGGAGGGGTGAGCGGAGAAATATTGTATTTATTAAAATATGTAAAAGTATGGGTAAGTATATGTGATTGATTTGTACATCAATGGAAGGGGTAGAAGAATGTTGTGACCTTGTTGTTTCCTCATTCTCTTCCTATTGTCCTTTACTAGTGATTTAAATCGTGATTTAAATCATAATTTAAATCGACTTGATTTAAATCAAATCCACCCTGTTTATCAGCACATAAGAAGACATGGTTCCAAAAGGAATGCTACGCATTTGTGTGGCGATGTGTTCACTTTTTTAGATTATTGCCAGAGAGTTCATATGTATGCATTTTTGGTCGGTGTTCATGATGGGAATTTAAGGATGTTGTGGTTGGCTGAGTAATATTAAACTGCAAATTAAATTAAATTTCATATTAAATACAGTTAAAGACTTTTGATTTTAGCTGCGCAGCATAATTTTTTGGTGAATTTGTGTAAAAAAACATGTGACTAGCATGCTCTGGTTGTGTGGTCCTAATTAGTCATTGCCATTTTCATTTTTTACTCACATAACTGTACATTCTTTTTATGATGCCATATCAATGAGAATCTTGCCTGAAAAACTGTCAAACTGTAAAAGGTCCTTCGGTCCCAAGAAGCTTTGTGATTGCAACAAGAGATTGCATGCTACTTGACCTTAGTAATGTGAGGCCAAAAATCATAGTTTGAGTCTGTTCCTAGTAGCGCATGCACCATGAGGAAACTATTATATGTGGATTTTCATTCCGCATATTTATATATATAGTAAACTACACAGAGACATTGCAGCCTTTGCTAGATGTTTACCCTGTATGAACAGAGCTGTATAAAAAAGAGCCTTATGCATAGTTTCTCTATGTCACAGAATCCATTCATCTTCCAACTCACAGATAACACATCCTTTATCGTGAAAAAAGGCCTCAGGGAAATATATAGTATGGGCTGCTAGAGTATATTAAAGCAATATATCATTAAATATTAAGAGAAAAAAACACAACAAAAAAAAGAAAATGAATAAATGGGATTAAGTTATTTTCAACAGGGCTTCCTGACAGTAAATTTTTATTTATTGTCCTATTCTGCTCTTTGAGTTTAAACACTTCTGGACTGGAAAGATTTGCCCCCTTAATGACCAGGCCATTTTTTTTGCGATTCGGCACTGCGTTACTTTAACGGACAATTGAGCGGTTGTGCGACGCTGTACCTAAATAAAATTGCCCTTTTTTTCCTCACAAATAGATCTTTCTTTTGGTGGTATTTGATCACCTGTGCGATTTTTATTTTTTGCGCTAAAAACAAAAAAATATATATTTTTTTTTCACTTTCTGCTATATACTATTCCCCCAAAAAAAAATTAAAAATCAATTATTTTTCATCCTGTTAGGCCAATATCTTGGTTAAAAAAAAGTCCCAATAAGTGCATTTTGATTGGTTTGCGCAAACGTTTTTGCATCTACAAACTAGGGGATTTATGTCATTTTTATTTTTTTTACTAGTAATGGCGGCGATCTGCGATTTTTAGCAGGACTGTGACATTGCAGCGAACAGATTGGACCTCTGACATTTTTGACACTTTTAGGGGTACCAGTGACATTACTACAGTAATCAGTGCTAAAAATATGCACTGTTACTGTAATAATGACACTGGCAGGGAAGGGGTTAGCCCAGGGGTGATCAGTGTCCGTGGTGATGGGACTCCTGTGCGCATGTGCGGGAGTGACATCACCTCAGCTAGGCCACTCAAGCAACAGAAAAACCGAAACCTGGAAGGAAGACCAGGTTAAGATGGAAGTGACTGGGACCGGGCAGAGGCATGACATGGGACTCCTGTGCGCATGTGCGGGAGTGACATCACCTCGGCTAGGGCCACTCAAGCAACAGAAAAACCGAAACCTGGAAGGAAGACCAGGTTAAGATGGAAGTGACCGGGACCGGGCAGAGGCATGACATGGGACTCCTGTGCGCATGTGCGGGAGTGACATCACCTCGGCTAGGGCCACTCAAGCAACAGAAAAACCGAAACCTGGAAGGAAGACCGGTTTAAGATGGAAGTGACCGGTACCGGGCAGAGGCATGACAGCGCATTACTGCCGAGGTCCATTTAAAGGCAAGTCTGTCATAATGTGCTATCATGCAGTGCTTACTAGTACATTATGACTTAAAGCGGAGTTCCACCCTATTTTTTCACTTTACACAGTCAGTTAGATTAAAACAACCTGAAAAAGAATTGGATAATTATAATTTTTTTTGTTTAACTTACCTTATTTTTAATGAAAATTAACTTACCTCCCTTCCTCTTCCTCCTTATGGAAGCCGCGGCCCCCGACGTCACTTCCTGCATTGCATTGACTCCTGGGAGATGAGCATCCTCAATCCCAGGAGTCAATGCGCCTGCACCGGTGTCCCTCGTCACTTCCGGCGCAGGGATGTCATTCCCTGCAAAATGAATTAGAACAGCTTCTGGGCCTGCGCAGAACCAGCTGCAAGATGACGCGCATGCCCCGGAAGTGACGAGCATGGCATTCTGGGACTTCGACATCCAGGAAGAGGGACACAAAGCTACAGATTTAGCTGCCCACACCGCAGATGGCAGCGCTGGACAAGAAATTTTCAAGGTAAATTTTTCTTCTTACAGGTAAACTAAGCAGGGGACAGTTCAGAGGCTATCGTTGCTTAAATGCACTAGCATTGACTGTCCTAGGGGTATTTTTATAAAAAAAAAAAGAAAATTTTTGGCCGGAACTCCGCTTGTGATACTAAAGCTAAAAACGTGTGTGAAGGTTAAGAGAGGGGAGAAGAAATCCAGCGCTGTGCATTGCTACATCGCTTCTCTCCCCTCCTCGTCTCTTCACACAGGCTGCTGTCAAACAAATGCAGTGAGGAGGAAGTGGGGGGGAGGGGGTAAGTCCTGGTGTGTGTGTCTGGGGTGTATTAGGACACACTAAGAAGAGGAGGAGACAAGACCGCCATCAGGAGACCCGAGAAGAGGAGGGTTGGGGCTGCTCTGTGCAATACCATTGCATAGACCAGGTGAGTATAACATGTTTGTTATTTTAACATTTAACACATTTACCACTTTAAACCTGTAGGGGGGCCATTTTTGTTTTTCTCTTGAGACTTAACTACCACTTTAACTCTGCATTTGTGGGGTTCACAGCTTGGCATATAGGCTAGGAGTGGAGCTTTGCCCTTGTAGTGGGTTCACTGCACAGGCAGAGAGACAGAGAGAGGCATTTGATCTGTATGACAGGTTACTAGACAGGTTACAGACAGTTCACTTCCTGTACGTCAGGTCCAATCTGGCTGGGATTTGTGGCAGTATTCTATATTGAAAACTGCCGCAATCCCTTTGTTAATTAGATGCAGAACCTATTCCAGTTTCTATTTCACTCTGAAATATAAACTGTCAAAGGTGGCACAGAGAGACCTGAAGAAGGTCTATATGTTTTGGTAATGTGGCACATGCCACACTCACAACTGTTTATGGTGGCACAGGAAGCTTTGTTAAAGTGGTGCTAAAGTCAAAAAGTTTTTTACCTTAATGCATTGTCTTTCAATCCAGCACTGTGCCCATCTATTGATTGACTTCCCTACAACCTAACGTTGTCATCGCATCCCTTTAAAATCAAACACATATTATTTGCACAGGTTCAGTGGCTGATTAAGATGGTAATTAACCTTCCTAGTGGTATTCCCGAGTGTGACTCGGGGTTAGATTTTAGAGCCAAAAGCGGTAACTCCGAGCCACACTCGGGGTAGCGCTAGGAAGATCGCTGGATCCTGGTAGAGGTTTTACTTACCTTTTCTCCGGGATCCAGCGAAGAATGCGGGCGGTATGTGGCGGCGGAGCTTCCTCCCGATCGTCTGCGAGCCCCCCGGCTTCCATCTCCGGCGACGTAACGTCCGCCGGAGGGGGGGGGGAACCGGTGGCAAATTCAAATGTAAAATACACCAAACACACTGATACCATTCAAAATAAAAAAAAAATTCACATTACATTGCCCCCCAGTGCCCTTTCCTGCAGTTTTACTGTACTTTTTATGTAAAAAAAAAAAAAATATATATATATATATATATATATATATATATATATATATATATACAGTATATATATATATATATATATTCACACACATATATATATATATATATATATATATATATATATATATATATATACGTAATTCTTGTGAATGAGCAGCCCAAACCAACTGTATACATTATATATATATATATATATAATATATGTATACATAATATTTGTATACATACATATATATATATATATATATATATATATAATATATATAATAAATGTATACAGTTGGTTTGGGCTGCTCATTCACAAGAATTACATGCAAAATAATGGTACCGCTTTTAGCACCTAAAATCCAAAAGAATCATACCGCCAGGGAGGTTAAAATCATTTAGTGCCTAACCTTCATTAAAATAGCCTCGGAACCTGTGTAATTAATATGTGTTCGGTTTTAAAGGGATGAGGTTTCAACCCTAGTACAACCAGCCAGCCATGCAATTACTGCTGGCGGCTATAGCTCCCATAACGTTGCTCAACCCCTTTTTTGTAAGAAGGCCAAAACTCTAGCTACATCAAACAAGCGAGGGTGCAGCTGCAGCGATTAACACCATGAAATGTACGATTTCCACGTACGATGATAGATCGTCCTAGATGTCGACTTCCTAGCCTTCAAAAAGGTAGAAATCACCGAATCAGAGGGACCTCTATCCCTCAACACCTTGCTTTCAACAGCCAAGCTGTTAAAGCCAGTGACCGTAAAGCATGATGGAAGATAGGTCCTTGAGATAGTAGATCTTCCCGCAGAGGAAGACGCCATGGAGGATCCACGACCATTTTTACCAGCTCTGCGTACCAGGACCGCCGAGGCCAGTCTGGTGCCACCAGAATGACCGCAATGCCCTCCGTTGCCACCCGGCGAAGAAACCACGGCAGGAGAATGAGTGGAGGGAAGGCATAGGTCAGGCGATACTGACTCCAAGGAGCCACCAGAGCGTCTGTGGTGTCGGCCAGAGGATCCCGAGACCGGCTACAAACCTCTGAACTTTCCTGTTGAGTTGAGACACAAACAGATCAACCTCCGGAGTCCCCCACTGGGCACACAGGAGGTGAAACACCTCCAGATGAAGGAACCATTCCCCTTGATCCAACACCTGACGACTCCGGTAATCCACCTGCCAATTCTCCACACCAGGGATGTGGACTGGAACATTGTGTTCTGCCCACGCTAGAATCTCCTGGTGCCCCCTTAATGATTGATGTAAGCCACAGCCATGGCATTGTCAGACTGGACCCGAACGGGAGAGCCGCGTAGCCGACTCGTCCAGTGAAGCAGGCAGAGCTTGATCTCTCTCAGATCCAGAATTTTGATCGGCAATGAAGACTCTTCAGTCATCAAAGTACCCTGGGCACAGAGCTTTCCCAGCACTACACCCCAGCCTGACATCCGTGGTGACCACCGTCCAAAACACCGTCAGGAAGGACTTGCCCTGGCACAGGACAGGTGACTGGAGCCACCAAGAGAGAGCTAACTTCGTGAGATGGGTCAACCAAATCTTTAGGTCCAAAGACCATGGATCCCTGTTCCATTTCGTCAGAATCTCTTTCTGCAACTGTCTCGTGTGAGACTGAGCAAGCGGGACTGCTTCGAAGGTCGAAACCAGAGCCCTCATGCAGGCCCGCAAAGAGGACTGATCGGTCTCCATCAGCAACCGGACCACCCTTTGCAACTTCTGAAGCTTGTCCAAGGGAAGGAAGACCCTCGCCAGAGCAGAGTCGAGGATCAGCCCCAGATAAATGACCCGCACGGTCAGGGCAGATTTTTTTTAAATTGATCATCCACCCGAATTCTTCAAGGGTCTGAATGGTGATAGAGATGTTGTCCAGCAGATCCGAATGGGAGACTGCTCACAACAGGAGATCGTCCAGATATCCCACAATTGGAGATACCTGGTCAACGCAACAAGGCCAGCATAGGGGCTAGGACCTTGCTAAAAACTCTGGGAGCTGAGGTGAGACCAAAGGGTAATGCCACAAATTGAAAGTGCTCCTCTGCCACCGCAAAGCGGAGGAATCGCGGAGGAATCGCTGATGTTCCTCAAATATGGGGACGTCAAATATGAGGACATAGAGATACGCATCTTTGAGATCGATGGAGAAAATCCCCCTGATTCAATGATGCCACCACTGACCGAATGGACTCTATTCAAAACTTCTGCACCCGAACAAAGCAGTTCAGAGCCTTGAGGTCCAGGATTGGATGCACCTTGCCCTCCTTTCTGGGCACCGTGAACAGGTTTGAATAGAAACCTTGAAAACGTTCCTGCGGAGGAACTGGTACAATCACCCCTTGAGCCAGGAGATCTCGCACAGCCTCACCCAAATCTTTCAAACGCTACGGAGACAGGTGAAGATTTGACTGAAAGAACCTGTCCCCTGGCTAGGACCAGAATTCGATCTTGTACCCGGAGCAAACCAGTTTGCGAACCCAATCGTCCTGAATTAAGGAAGTCCAGGATTCCTGAAAGAAGCGCAGCCATCCCCCTACCCCTGAGACAGGTGAGGGCGCCCCTTCATGCTGAAGAGGACTTGTCAGCAGCACCGGACTGACCAGCCTTGAGCTTGTCCCAATGCTTTTTAGCTCCTCCAGAAGCTCTGAATGGCTTACCTTTTTCTTGCACCCCGGAGGCACGAAAAAACGCTTGTGAGATGAAAAGGAGGGACCCCGATTAGTATGTGGTGTCTTACCCTTGGAGGTTTGAAGAAGAAAAGTATTCTTCCCACCAGTCAGGCCCTTGATTCCACTCATCCAATGAGTCGCCAAACAAACGCTCTCCCAGAAAGGGGAGATCAGCTAGGGCTTTCTTAGAAGCTTGGTCAGCCGACCAGCTCTTCGACCAAACCATGCGCCTTAAAACAATGCACACTGCCGAAAACCCTGGGCACCAGGTGAGCCGCATTCATAGACGCATCACACAGGAACACCAGAGCCTGGATCACCTGGTCCAACAGTTCCAGCTGTTCCGGAGGAACAGTCTTGGGGTCCAAAGTCTCCCGAAAACCCCTAATCCATTCCGTTACTGTCTGTGAGACTAACACAGACACAAAAACCGGTTTCAAAATGGAACCCGCCAGCACGTGAAGATGGCGGGGAAGGGATTACACCCGCCTGTCCACTGGATCCATAAAGACTGGGGAATACTCCACAGGCAAAAGGGTAGATTTGTTTATTCTGGAAACAGGATGGTCCACTTTAGGTGGCACCGTCCAATGGCTGGAGACCTTTTCAGCAAAAGGGTACCGGCATTAAAAGCGTTTTGGCACCACTAACACATGCTGAACGCGCCGCCATTGGTCATTCACAATATTATGAAAAGTGTCGGGACAAGGGAAAACCCTTTCAGTCTTTGGAGACTTCTGGGAGCCAAAAGCCACCCGTGTCCCTGCCGGCATGGGCATCTCAGCCAGTTTTAAAGTATCCCGTACTGAAATAATCAGGGCTTCCACTAAAGCGCGTTTCCACACCGCAGCTGAAGAGGACAGGTCCTCTTCTCCATTTATGTAAAAAAAAATCCGCGCTTAGGATATAATAGAACCCAAATACAACCGGCTGCAGCCTACCTCTATAACTATAATCCTAGGATATATAGTAGAGTGTAAAGGAGAAAAGGGAGGTGTGTGGCGCTGCCTATAAATCACTTAATAATAATTAGCGTGAACCCTAAACAAAGAGCAATAGTGCAATAACCATAAAAAATATATATATAGAAAATATATAACTCCTTGGAGAATAGGTAAAATGTAAATGGTGATATGGGAATAAATAATGGTGTACAGTACAAATAATGATGTGCTAAAGTGCTCTATTTATAAGATCTGGAATCTCCAATAACCATACTTAATGCGATTCTATAAATCGCTGTGAAAAAAGTGTGATTGTATAAATCGATACTTAAGAATTTAATATTCTCAGGTGAAAAACCTATAGCTTAGTGCAGTAGTGCAATATAATATGAAGGGTAAATGTAAATAGTGCTCCTAAGTATATAAATATAAATGACACCACTAAAATTATAAAAAAGTGTATGAGTGAAAATCCTCTATAAATCCAACTTCTGGATTAGCTAAATAAAAACAATCTAAAAGATACGCAGTATAAAATCAGCAGGGAACCACATATAAAAATATGTAAAACCTAGATATAAAAAGTAGCAGAAATTTGTATCAGAAATGTCCAAAATTATTATAGTAAAAAAAAAATATATAAGTATATAGTTCAAAAACAGTTCAATCAATTTCCTTCAAGTATATCACAAACTTTTACAGTTTATCATAAGGTGCAAGGATGATGTAATATCCAAAAGTGACTTCAGTGCAGGTGCCTTAATATATCTTTTATGGGTGCCAGATACGGTGATCACTCTGTGCTCCCTGCACCCCCAGGACCGCACTTACCAGAAATAATTACCCCTACGGGGGTAACAAGCCTTGGTATAATATTGGCTCTTATGCTTTTCGGGTTTCCCCCTTGGTCTCCCTGGACGGTCCTACAAGCTCTGTATGCTGTCCTCTGGATGTCCTAGCTATAACCTGCCCGAGTCCGGTCTCTCTGCACCTTACATATACTGTATATTCCACGGGTATATGTGGGGAAAAGAGGGCTTCACATAGAGTAGTATTGTATGGTAAAGTATGTTTATTTAATCCAAAATAATACTCACAATAGCAAAGATAATAAACAGCAGGTAAAAGTCAATAGCGGTCGCGCACTTCCGGGACGCCGTGCATTCCACAGACCGGATATGCGATCCAACTAGGCGGATGTGATGTGATGGCACTTTGTTTAGGGTTCATGCTAATTATTATTAAGTGATTTATAGGCAGCGCCACACACCTCCCTCTTCACCATTTGACTGCGAGGACAGCGACCCCTCAGGTAGGGGAGCGTCCAGGGAGACCACATCAGTCCTTGATTCAGAGGACTCCTCCATAGATGGAGAAGGCAGTGGCCATTTTCTGCTATAGATCTTTTTCATGACTAAATCAACTTTAGTCGCCAGGCTTTCCAGGGCGGCTGAAATCGCGGCCAGCGACTGTGATCCGGACTGTCCGGGAGTCGCACAGAGTGGGTCTGAGGGTGATTGCACAGTTTCACCGCTCAGACTCTATATTGCAAGTAGCAAAAAATGGAGTACTGTCGCTTTAAGAGCGCCAATCGCGGCACCCACCACCAATCGCAGTGGTCTGCAGGGAACCCTCTTTAAACTAAACTGACAGCAGAATGTGCAGGAATATGCCCACAGGGACTCCAAGTACTGTACTACCTCGGGACAAACTGAAAAAGGAGGGGGGTTAAAACTGGCGCACAACTGGGGAAATGAGTGTCCAAAAAACTTCCGCAAGCTCCAATGACCAACTTATGCTAATAAATGAGCACAATAACTTAATGGTATAAAATAAGAAGAGTCCATATATAAAGTCCATCTACATACGTATCCATGCACCACACTCCGCAGGTTGCTCTGCAAACAAGTAGAAGGGGCTTGTGATGAGCTGCAGGGAGAAAGCAGGCGCCACACTGAGTGCAGTATGTCAGGATCATATGTTTAATAAATCGAATGAACAGGTACTCACAAACGATTTGGTAAAAACAGCATAGCAGTATGTGACAGGAAAAGGATCATCCCAGTGTCCAAATTCAGGATGGCACTAGCGGTCTCGAAGCCCTGGGCAGTAGCGAATGGAGAATCGATACTTCCCATATGCTGGGGACACAGCGCTGGCCGTCCTGACGTCACTTCCGGGATACGTACTGACGCGTTGTCGGAGTATGCGCTCCTTCCTCAGGCCGATAATGCGCCATTTTGGACGAGGGCTTAAATAGGCAGAAGGGCAGAGCCAGCTGGGTCCTAAAGAGTGCCATAATTCTAACTCAAAACGAAGAGGCCTGCTATAACACTAAACTGGGGCGAAGTGTATTATAAACAAACAACCAAAGCAGTGGTCAACTAGAATGCAGTCATCAAGAAACGATCAAAAAACACTTACAAGAAATCCATTTGAATCGATTCAAAATAAGAAAGAAAATATGATGAAAATAATAATATAATGATGAATAATTAATTATTAAATAATCAATAATTAAAAATTAAAAATAATTAAAGAAAATATGGTGAAAATAATAATATAATGATGAATAATTATTAAATAATTAATAATTAAAAATTAAAAATAATTTTAAAAAAAATTGAGAAAAATAATAATGAAAAAAATGATGAAAAAAATTAATAAATAAATTATATTATTGATCAAAAAAATTCCAAATACACATTACATATGTATATATCCCCATATTGTTTATCATTGTATAGTGATATAATTTAATAATTTATTATAATTTATTATAAAACCATAAATTATATAAAAAAGATATGTATATAAAAATATCATTTTTCATTTCATAAAAGCCACCATATTTTAAAAACATATCTAAAAATTTTTACTAAAAATTATCAGCCAACGTATCCATCCAATAATGTATCCCATTGAATTATTCTGACTACATACATGGCCATTATAAAAGGGTATTATAAATAAGATAATAGGGCATATCTCTCAGATGTCCAATCCAAAAAATTGTTGGATAGGGTCAAATGAGAGAATTGGTCTCAATTTCCTCATTCAAACCACCCGGCACTAAAGTATCCAGAGTATAGATCCAATAGGCCTCCCTTTGACATAATCTCTTAAAGCGATCTGCTGGCGCAAAAGTAGCGGGTATGGACTTAATAATCCACACCCTGAGGCCGACAGACAGGTGCCCATGGTGCAGCAGGAAGTGGCGTGGGACGCTGTGCTTGTCATCACCAGCCTCCACAAACCTGCGATGTTCATCAAATCTCTTCCTCAGGGTGCGGATTGTCCTTCCAACATAAAAGAGCCCACATGGGCATGTGAGGCAATAAACAACAAACTCCGTGGAGCAGTTGTAAAACTGTGTGAATGAATATGTTTTTCCCTTCACTTGAAACATTTTCTGTCCATGTGTGACATGTTTGCAAGTCAAACACAATTTTTTGCGGCATTGGAACATCCCAATAAGTGGGATCAAGCAAGGTCTCTCTAAACATGATATAGGTGGGTGGTGTTTCAACTTGCTAGGTGCCACCATACTCTTGATGTTCCTTGCTCTTCTATAAGTAACCTTTGCTTTGGGGGGTAAATTCTCCCTCAGATTGGGGTCTTCCAGTAAGATTGGCCAATGCTTGACCAGAATTCGCTCCATTTTTTTAAACTTAGTGTGAAATTGAGTCACAAATCTGGGGATGGCAACTTCTGTATCAGATTTTTCTTTTTTAGTACTTTCATGGCCGGCCAAATAGATGTTATGAGCATGATTCAGAAGGGTTTCCGGAAAAGCCTTATCAGTAAATTTTTTCTTCAATTGGGCACTCTGTTCTAAATAGTCATCGTCATTGGTGCAATTTCTTCTCAGTCTGCAGAACTGGCTCTTTGGGATATTGTTTATCCACCTAGGATGGTGGCAACTCTTGAAGTGTAAGAAGGAATTCCCTGCTGTGGGCTTCGTGTAGTTTTTTGCTTCTATTCTTCCTTCGCGATGGTATAAGAGTAAATCCAAAAAAAGCCAGCTCTGCAGAATGATACACTGAAGTGAAGGACAGATTATATTCATTGCTATTGCAGTGACTAACAAATTCAAGGAGTAGGGATTCGGAGCCGTCCCAGACAACAATAATGTCGTCTATATATCTACCGTAGAAGACAATGTGAGAGGCATACGGATTATTATTCCAGATGTGTTTATCCTCCCACATCCCCATCGTTAAATTGGCATAGCTGGGGGCAAAATTGGCCCCCATAGCAGTGCCATTTACCTGTACATAAAAGTCTCCATCGAATACAAAATAGTTGTGGGTAAGACAAAATCTGGTTGCCTCCACGATGAACCGGGCTTGGGACGAGTTGATGGTAGGGTCATCCATAAGGGACTGGGTAACTGCTTGTAAGCCTACAGAGTGAGGAGAGGACGTATAGAGGGAATCCACATCAAGGGAAACCCACATGTCCGTGGACTCCCAACTATAAGGTGCCAATAGTTCCAGCAAATGGACCCTATCCCGAATATATGATGGTAGATTCTGAGCCAGAGGCTGCAGAAACTGATCTACATATTGGGAAAAGGGGTTGGTGACACTATCCATTGCCGCAACTATCGGCCTACCAGGCGGATTCTGTAGATTCTTATGTACTTTTGGAATATGATAAAAGTACGGTGTTGAGTAGAAGTCCCTGTGAAAAAAGGAATATTCTGACTTATTGATGGTACCTTCTTCCTTAGCTTGTGTGATAAGTCCTGTAGCTTCAAGAATATAACCAGGTTGGGGGTCAGCCGGTAATTTACGATATGTGGTGGTATCCGCCAGCAGACGCTGGCCAATCTTACTGGAAGACCCCAATCTGAGGGAGAATTTACCCCCCAAACCAAAGGTTACTTATAGAACAGCAAGGAACATCAAGAGTATGGTGGCACCCAGCAAGTTGAAACACCCACCTATATCATGTTTAGAGAGACCTTGCTTGATCCCACTTATTGGGATGTTCCAATGCTGCAAAAAATTGTGTTTGACTTGCAAACACGTCACACATGGACAGAAAATGTTTCAAGTGAAGGGAAAAACATATTCATTCACACAGTTTTACAACTGCTCCACGGAGTTTGTTGTTTATTGCCTCACATGCCCATGTGGGCTCTTTTATGTTGGAAGGACAATCCGCACCCTGAGGAAGAGATTTGGTGAACATCGCAGGTTTGTGGAGGCTGGTGATGACAAGCACAGCGTCCCACGCCACTTCCTGCTGCACCATGGGCACCTGTCTGTCGGCCTCAGGGTGTGGATTATTGAGTCCATACCCGCTACTTTTGCGCCAGCAGATCGCTTTAAGAGATTATGTCAAAGGGAGGCCTATTGGATCTATACTCTGGATACTTTAGTGCCGGGTGGTTTGAATGAGGAAATTGAGACCAATTCTCTCATTTGACCCTATCCAACAATTTTTTGGATTGGACATCTGAGAGCTATGCCCTATTATCTTATTTATAATACCCTTTTATAATGGCCATGTATGTAGTCAGAATAATTCAATGGGATACATTATTGGATGGATACGTTGGCTGATAATTTTTAGTAAAAAATTTTAGATATGTTTTTAAAATATGGTGGCTTTTATGAAATGAAAAATTATATTTTTATATACATATCTTTTTTATATAATTTATGGTTTTATAATAAATTATAATAAATTATTAAATTATATCACTATACAATGATAAACAATATGGGGATATATACATATGTAATGTGTATTTGGAATTTTTTTGATCAATAATATAATTTATTTATTAATTTTTTTCATCATTTTTTTCATTATTATTTTTCTCAATTTTTTTTTAATTATTTTTAATTTTTAATTATTAATTATTTAATAATTAATTATTCATCATTATATTATTATTTTCACCATATTTTCTTTAATTATTTTTAATTTTTAATTATTGATTATTTAATAATTAATTATTCATCATTATATTATTATTTTCATCATATTTTCTTTCTTATCTTGAATCGATTCAAATGGATTTCTTGTAAGTGTTTTTTGATTGTTTCTTGATGACTGCATTCTAGTTGACCACTGCTTTGGTTGTTTGTTTATAATACACTTCGCCCCAGTTTAGTGTTATAGCAGGCCTCTTCGTTTTGAGTTAGAATTATGGCACTCTTTAGGACCCAGCTGGCTCTGCCCTTCTGCCTATTTAAGCCCTCGTCCAAAATGGCGCATTATCGGCCTGAGGAAGGAGCGCATACTCCGACAACGCGTCGCCGGCGCCAGTACGTATCCCGGAAGTGACGTCAGGACGGCCAGCGCTGTGTCCCCAGCATATGGGAAGTATCGATTCTCCATTCGCTACTGCCCAGGGCTTCGAGACCGCTAGTGCCATCCTGAATTTGGACACTGGGATGATCCTTTTCCTGTCACATACTGCTATGCTGTTTTTACCAAATCGTTTGTGAGTACCTGTTCATTCGATTTATTAAACATATGATCCTGACATACTGCACTCAGTGTGGCGCCTGTTTTCTCCCTACTACCTCGGGACAAACCATCCTCATGATTCTTCCAGCAGCATGGAGAAAGACAGGAAGTGACCTCGGCTAGCAGCAGGAAACAAAAGCACAGGAAGTGATGTAGACTGAGGAAGGTCACACTGCTCAGCAAAGCACAGGGGCTACACAAAGATGGATGCCCATATATATCAATAGGAAGCTTCAGGAAAAATGGCTGCCCAATGTACAAGTCTATGGGGAAAATTCACATTGCCCACACTTAAGATGGTGGCGCCCACAGCAAGCCATGCGGCCAGGGACCGACACGTGAAGGCCTCAGGAACCACAACAGGGACCAGCAAGCCCTTGGTACCATGTCACATCCCCCCCCTCCCAGGGCGCCAGACGCTTCAGACACACAGCCACCGCAGGGACAGGGAAAGGGGGGAGGGTAGGGCACACAGACCGGGTACTGGTCCCCAAGAGAGGGCCCCCATCCCCCCAAGGCCAGCAGGGGCAAGGGGGGCACATTTCCTCACCATACCATGGACCGGGTGGGCTCCGCTCCGGGCAGACTGCCTATCACCCGAAGTACAGGGTGCTGCCAGCCAAGGGGTAGGCTGCGACTCAGGGCGTTCAAGGTCGTGTCCCGGCGAGGCATCCCCTCGCACGCTCGTCCCCATCCGGAAAAGGGGCACAGTTGTAGCTAGGCCTAGGTCGGGACTATAACCTGCTCACGCTTGTAGGCCAGACTGGGGGAACCATAAGGATCTAGATTATCCAGTGTGAAGATGAGGCTGCGTCTGTCGATGGATGATAGAGAAATGTATTTTTTTTATTTCCCTTGCATGTTCCCGCTCGAGCAACTGCGCTTGCAGTGCTCAGACTATTTACCTTTAGTAAATCAACCCCATAGTGGTTTAAACAAAGCAACAGAATAATGCTAACCCCTTATAGTAATGTGTTTTGACATTTAACAGTACCAGCAGCAATATCAACCTAGAGTTTTTTTTTTAATGTCATCAGTATTGTGAACATTATTATTAGCACTATGTTATCCACTATAGCTGAAATGTGTCACTATAGCTATTTATTAAGGTTAGATATATCCAGTATTTTTCCAGCATCGTAGGCAATGCTTTTCTCTTTAGTATAGGTATGTTATGTTCGTATGTTATTTTTATTAGTATTGTGAATATTATTCCAAATCAATAAATGTGAAGAGTCAGATATTTTAACTCAAGGTTTGGGAGCTACTCTCCTCTTGTATTTTGAAATCAACTCAAGCATCTTTCTTTTTTAACTTGCCTGTTAAAATATGTTAAAAATTGTCAACAATTTCTATGGGGTGTACTTAAAGTGGAACTTAACTCTCTCAATCGATATTGACTATTTTAAATCCTTATGCTGCTAGCACTATTAAATGGATAGGAGAGAATAGTATATTTACTTGTTTTCATTTATTTTTACATTTCTTCAGTTACTGTTCTGGTTTCAATCCTTAGGCAAATAATGTCATACATCCCAGGAGTCTTCAGGAGGGAGGAGGGGCTTTCTCAGCTAAGCACACCCTCTCCTGCTTACATGCCTGAGGGCAAATGGATTCCAGGAAGTAAATGTTACATGAATCATCTGCCCTTACTCAAGAGGACTATGGCCAAAAATGCTAGGGGGATATTTTTCAAAGTGATTTCTCAACAAAATAAAGCAAGGATGGATGGGGGAGTTTGCTTTGAATATTAAACATGAATTAAAAAGCATTTTTGTTTTGTGGTGCTCAGATGAAGTATAGTTCCACTTAATTTTTTTTTTTTTACATGATTGTGGGTTATTTCAAATATTTTTGTAATTTCTATATTTTCATGCAAAGTAGAAAGTTCTTGTAACAATTTGGTTAACGCTTTTTTGTCTGTCAATTTTTAACCAGGAATTAGGCATAGGTGTTAATTTCTTGATTTACATGGCTAAAGGTGTGAACTAGTGTCAAATCACTAGGTTCAGATATTAAAATGACATTATATGTGGTAGAGAGATGGTGTGGAATGTCTCCACCCTTTGTCAGGGATGGTGAATTTGATGTAGACGGCCTCTTTCACACCTCTTGCAAACCAGTTATTTTCTCTGTCCAAAATGTGTACCTCACTGTCATCGAAAGAATTTCCCTTTAGGAAGACTGCCGAGTACAATTGCCCACCTATGTTGGGCCTTTCATTTGTTAAAAGGGGTTGGGGCCATTGACCCCATCTGTCTTCCACATATAATGCCATTTTCCCATCTCTACCTCTGTGACACAACAATTCACAGCTTTAACCGTGTAAATCAATGAATTCATACCTTTGTAGACTTCCTAACAGTGATAGGACAATGTAACTAGAATAGGGTGGTTCCGCAACATTCAAAATTCCCATTCTATTCTTGGCCAATCGCAATCTACACACTGCATTGTGGGAGGATTAAGGATTAAGGTGTCTGTGCCACCTGTGTAGATATAAATGCAGGGGTATCTCCCTGACACCCAACACCGATTGGAACTGAAGAAGTGGCTTGGAGGAGCTACACTGTGTAGATCCGGGCGGGCGTCATATGACGTCCGCCCATTCCTGCTGCTCTCCTGCCCCCCCCCGATCCTTTGTGAGGAGGAGATTGCAGTAACAGCTAGAGTTGACGATTATAGTGCACCCTAAAACACACTGATTGCCCCCCCCCCAATAAAGAGGACCTGTCACTAGCTCATCAAAGTCCTGTCACTAGCCCATCAAAGTACCTGTCACCAGCCCATCAGGTACTCTGATGACAGGTACTCGGGTACTCCAATGACAGGTACTCGGGTACTCCAATGACAGGTACTCGGGTACCTCTCTGCAGCCCATCAGAGTACCCAAGAACATGTCATCAATGTACCCAAGTACCTGTCACCAGCCCATCAGAGTAACCAAGTACCTGTTATCAGAGTACCCGAATATCTGTCACCAGCCCATCAGAGTACCTGTCATCAGAGTACCCGAGTACCTGTCTCCAGCCCTTCAGAGTACCTATCTGTAGCCCATCAGAATACCGGAGTACCTGTCTCCAGCCCTTCAGAGTACCTGAGTACCTATCTGCAGCCCATCAGAGTAACTGAGTACCTGTCTCCAGCCCATCAGGGTATCTGAGTACCTATCTGCAGCCCAATAGAGTACCTGAGTACCTGTCTCCTGCCCATCAAAGTATCCAGGTACCTATCTCCAGCCCATCAGAGTACCCAAATACCTCTCTGCAGCCCATCATAGTACCCCTCTGTAGCCCATCAGAGTACCTGAGTACTTGTCTCCAGCCCAGAGAACCAAAGTACCTGTCTCCAGCTCAGAGTACCCGAGTACCTGTCTCCAGCCCAGAGTGCCCGAGTACCTATCTGCAGCCCATTCGATTACCCGAGTACCTGTCTCTAGCCCATCATAATACCCAAGTACCTCTCTGAAGCTCATCAGAGTAACCGAGTACCTTTCTGAAGCCGATCAGTGTACCTGAGTACCTGTCTGCAGCCCATCAGAGAACCTATCTGCAGCCCATGCCTCCTAGATTATGTGTTGGGGGGTTTGCTTTCCAAAATGGGGTCATTTTGTGGGGGTTTCCATTGTCCTGGTGTTCCAGGGCCTTCAAAAGTGTGATTGGTTGTAATGAAATTATGTGTGTAATTTATGCCCCTAGAACACCTGATGGTGCTCCTTGCATGTTGGGTCTCTGTATGTGGCTATGCTGTAACAAAGTCACACATATGTGGTATCGCCATACTCAGGAGGAGTAGCAGAATGTATTTTTTGGGTGTAACTTTTGGTATGTACATGCTATGTGTTAGAAATATCTTATAAATTGACAACTTTGTGTAAAAAAATATATGTTTTAATTTTCTTTCCACATTTTCGAAAAACTTGTGGAAAGAAATGACATGTTCAAAAGACTCACTATGCCTCATAGAATATACATTAGGGTGTTTGCTTTCCAAAATGGGGTCATTTTGTGGGTAATTTCATTGTCCTGGTGCTCCAGGGCCTTTTAAAGTGTGATAGGTTGTTAGGAAATTATATGTGAAATTTATGCTCCTAGAACACCTGACGGTGCTCCTTGAATGTTGGGCCTCTGTATGTGGCCAGGCTGTGTAAAAGTCTCACACATGTGGTATTGCCATACTCAGGAGGAGTAGCAGAATGTATTTTGGGGTGAAATTGCAAGTATGCCGATAAAGTGTGTGAGAAATAACTTGTTATTATGACAATTTTGTGTAAAAAAAAAAAAATATTTCTTAATTTTCCCAAGAATTGTGGGAAAAAAAATTACAACTTCAAAAAACTCACCATGCCTCTTACTAAATACCCTGGAATGTCTACTTTCCAAAAAGGGGGAATTTGGGAGGTATTTGTACTGCCCTGACATTTCAGGGCCTCAAGAAATGAGATAGGCCGTCGGTACATCAGGTGTGATTAGGTGTGAACAATTTTCAACGATTGGCACCATAGCTTGTAGACTCTATATCTTTCACACAGACTAAAAAATAACCACTAATTTGGGTTATTTTTTACCAAAGATATGTAGTAGTGTAAATTGTGTCCCAAATTTATGAAAAAAAAAATACTAATTTGCAAAATTTTCTAAAAGAAACTAAAACAAAAATTTTTTTTTTCAAAATTTTCGCTCTTTTTTCACTTATATCACAAAAAATAAAAAAACCCAGTGGTGATTAAATACTACCAAAAGAAAGCTCTATTTGTGTGAAAAAAATGATAAATTTTGATTGGGTACAGCGTTGTATGACTGAGTAATTATCATTCAAATTGTGAGAGCGCTGAAAACTGAAAATTGGTCTGGGCACTGTATGGAAGTGGTCAAGATAACAAAACAAGTCCGGTTGAATGTGAATAAGCTAAGGGATTCTTATTCTGCGTGTTAGCTCTGTGATTTGTACCTAATGCATGTTTTTATGTTCTCCCAACAGCAGCCATTGTCTTTCCTATAAAATACAAGTTTTATTGTACCTTTCACCAAACTAATTTTCTGTTATTTAAAGATACAGTATAAATATATGTATAAAATATATAGTATATATGACAGTATGTACATCTTATATTACACAAGAAAACTATTTTTTTTCAGCTTGTTCATCTACAACAAAAATCAGTTATATCCCATAATTTATAGCCAGGTCTCCAATATCACACTTCTAACATACTCCAATTTTTCACAACCCAGACAATAAACGAATACAAAAATCATATTTGCACAGATGCTGCCTCTTTTTCTCCACTACTTTGACATGGTTATATCTGTGAAAATAATACTAGTAAAATTTTACTATAAATTAAACATTTAAAATTGATACAACCATTAGAATTTTTCTGCATACAAAATCACTGTGTTTTACTTATCTCCCCTTACTTTTACGAATTCAGCTTTATATCACCACAAACTTTCTGAAATTGTAAAACTTGGGAAAGGGTATAGAAGAAGATACTTAAAGTGGAGTTCCAGCCTCAAAATGAAAATTTGACATCCGCTTGCTCTAAGTAACCTGAAAAAGAATTGGATAATTTCCATTTTTTTTTTTTTTGCTTTACTTACCTTGTTTTTGAAGAAAATATACTTACCTTCGTTCCACTTCCTCCCTCTGTGCCGCAACCCGCGCCGTCTCTTCCTGCTTGCATTGACTCCTGGGAGCTGAACGTCATCGCTCCCAGGAGTTAATGCGCCTTCACTGGCCCTGCTCGTCACTTTCGGTGCAGGCGCATCATTCTCTGCTAAACAGCTTCACAGCTTCCAGAAGCTCTGAAGGGATGACGCACCTGCACCAGAAAGGACGAGCAGGGCCAGTGCAGGGCATTCTGGGACTCCAACGTCAACAAAGAGGACACCGAAGAGGACGCTCTGGCTTCAGCTGCCAACACGTGAGATGACAGCGCTGGACAAGACATTTTCAAGGTAAGTATTTCTTCTAAAAGGTAAGTGAACCCGGGGACAGTTCAGAGGCTATGATTGCTGAAATGCACTAGTCCTGACTGTCCCGGGGGTATTTTTATAGAAAAAAAAATTTGAGGCCTGAACTCCGCTTTCATGAAATTGGATTTTTGTATTCAGCGTAAAATATTTTCTTGGACATTCATAGAAATATGGGTTCTACTATAATTTACAGGAGATTTGTTCATTAGAAAACAATAAACAGTGACCAGCCTCCTGGTATAACCCCTACCACTACCAGCATGCCTCAGTTTTGTAACAAGTAGTTCTGAAAGCAAGAGCACAAACACAGAAGAGTGGGGCCTGTGTAAATCAATGAACTTCCAAGAAATAGATTTTAGGGGAGTACAAAAATCCAGTTTCCTTTCATGTTTATTGAGGTATTTAAAGACATTTAGGACATACACATGTTTCCCAACTGAAAGGCAACACAGCAAGCAATAAACTAACAGGCAGAAATATACAAACAGAAACAAACTAGGGACTGCCTGCAGCTCGAAAAGCTGCCAGAAGGTCCTTACCCCTAAAGCTAACCCTTAGAAGAGGCCTGGAAACCCACTAGGTAAAACTTAGAAAATGTCTAAACAGAAGACCAGGTAGAAGCCTTGCAAAATTAGGAAACGCATGCCCAAGGCAAAAAAGCCCAAGAAGCACTCACAGATCTAGTAAGGGATGACAAGCAGAGAATCAGTCTTTCTAAAGGGAATAGTGTCTGCAATTTAGACTTGCAGAGCTCAAACTACATCAAGCCAGTTAAGGGAATTTGTGATCAAACTGAAAACATTACAATAATAAATGAAATACAACATGACATAACATACATCAAAGTGATAAGTCAATGCATCAAATAGTGTATAACATTTGTTTTGTGTTGCTCTTCCTTGAAAAACAAAATGAATGTGTGCACCACTCTAGTGAAAAATAGTGTTCAGTTCACTCAATCTAGCAAATCTTCAAAAATATGTAAAGAACTGATCTCCCAAAGCAGATAGCCTCCACTGACCTCTCAAAGGTGTCTACTCACCTATAATATAGACTTTCCCAACAAAGATAGAAAAAGCGTGTTAAAAAACATCAGAATTCATGTAAGTATCTGAGGTTTTCCAAAGCACACAGAGCTTCAGTCCACATCAATTAGCTCTCAAATGTTAGCCTCATGGATCAAACAGCCAGTCCAGCCCAAGGGAATGATTCCCACATATCAGCTCAAAGGGAAAACAAAACATCCATAGTGTTCTCTGCATAAGTGCCCATTCACGCTAGGGTGACTCACGAGGCGACTTGTGTCGCCCCAGGTCGCTTGACATAACCAAAGCAATGTAATTCAATCAGTGCCGTCTTAATTGCCACTACTGAAGTCGCTCCGACTTCAGAAAAGGGTCCGGTACTACTTTGAGGCGACCAGTGATCCGACCTGTCCCATATACTTCAATGGGAGTCGCCTCCTTATCTTAATTGAAGCGACTTGTGATCCGACTTGTCATCCGACTTTGCAAAAAAATGGTATTGAACAAGAAAAGAGCATAATTTTTATTAAAACATGAATATGTCTTCTGTCAACCTGACCGTTTTTCTTGCAGGCATTTATCGGGCATTTTTTTAGTCAGGCATGTCTTTTTTTGTATTTAGTGTCTGGGGGGGTCTAAAAAAATGTACCTGTCAAGTTTCAGCTCTGTAGCATGTCCAGAACCCCTAAAAAACAGCATTTTTCTTATAATTTCAGTAATACGGCTTCTCTGTAGCTGACTTTTTTTCTTGCAGGCATTTATCTGGCATTTTTTTAGGCAGGCATGTCATTTCTTGTATTTAGTGTCTGGGGGGTCTAAAAAGTGTACCTGTAAAGTTTCAGCTCTGTAGCATGTCCAGAACCCCTAACAAACAGCATTTTTCTTATAATTTCAGTAATACGGCTTCTCTGCGGCTGGCTTTTTTTCTTGCAGGCATTTATCGGGCATTTTTTTAGGCAGGCATGTCATTTTTTGTATTTAGTGTCTGGGGGGTCTAAAAAGTGTACCTGTCAAGTTTCAGCTCTGTAGCATGTCCAGAACCCCTAAAAAACAGCATTTTTCTTATAATTTTTAGTAGAAAACTAATGCAGTGTCTTTCCACAAAACACAAAACATCACAGGTCACAAAACATCATATTGTGATTAGCCAAATAAAAAGTCGCCTCGCGCTGAAGTCGCGCCAAAGTCGCGCTAAGTCACGCCACAGTCGCGCCAAAGTCGAGCTGGAAGCGGCGCGACTTTAGTGGTCGCGGCAGTGTGAACCGGCACTAAATGTTATTTAATATAGTAAACAAAATATAACGTACAATAAAAAAAGCAGACAATCACTTGTATGTACAATCCTTTGAGGAAACACCAACCTCCATCCCACATGTTTCGTCATGTGTACCTGATGATGTTGGTAATGACAGATTATGTTGGGTGCAGCTTAGTGTTCTAAGGGGGAGGTATTGCTCCGACTGTGTAGAGTGACCTGTGCTTTGAATGTGGATCATCCATTGCATTAATAGAAAATGCTGTACCACAAAGAACTGTACATACAACTGATTGTTCTGCTTTGATCCAATGGTACCATGCCAGTCATTAAAAAAGTCTAGAAAGATTAGAAACAATGGCTGAGGTAGCCTGCCTGCCAATTGTTCCCACCTGAGATGTGAATGGTGGACAAGGCTGGAATATGAAGTTCTTTACAGCACAGAATTATTTTTTGCCGTGAAATCACCTCTGAATTCTTTATCATAGTACATTTACACCACTGCTGTTGCATTGTCTGTCTGGATCTTGCCATTGAGTCAAATAAGAACTAATTTCTATCAAAATTCCATCCAGACCTGAAAGCATAGATGTAATAACCCCTTTAGTGGTACCGACATAGAAACCACAGTACGTTGTTGGCTTTGGTGTGTGTAAATCTGACAAACAAACTGTCAGCAGTCAGATGCACTTGCTGCATCGCTTCCACACACCCCCGTTACTCCCAGTCCTGCCATGTTCACTGGGGTCCACACACCCATGGGTGAACCCAGGACAAGCACGGCGGATGCTGCCGGGTAGAGGGGATCCCCCCCCCCGTTACTGACAGCTAAGCAATGTGTACAATTTTCTATTAGCTTCCCTGGAGGGCAGGTGAGACATTAGGTTTTTTTCTAGACCCCTTATGTCTCATTAAAGAGAACCAAAAAAATCATCACATTGGGGACATTTCAGCCTCTCTGTGATTAAAAAAAGTAAAAGAAGTGTATAAAATTAAAGTTTTACCCAAGCAATTAAAAAAAAAACATTTTCAAGCCCCCCCCCCTCACATACACGCATGTATGAACGTAATTATATACTTTGCCTACACATGAAGCGTAATTGTATACTTAGCCTACACATGAAAACGTGGATTACGATACACATGTTACATATAGTCGCCCACACCAGAGTGAGATCAATGAATCTAGGTCCATTATTCATGGCTAAATCTCTATTGATGAACTGTATGGGCTTTTAAAGCCCTGCCTATGGAAAATATAGTGTTCTGACGTTTCAAGGGAGCACGCAATTTAGCCTCATTTTGTTTTACTTTACTAAAAATTGGGTAATTGATTGCGTTTATGTTCCCTAAAATACTAAAATAGACTAAAAAGACTAAAACTAAAAATAGAAGTATGGGTTTAAATAAAAAGTAAACATTTATACTCGATTCGATCCGATGCTGCATCTGTGCTCCGCAGTTTCTAAGAGTGAGAATTGAGCAATCAATTACCTAGTGTACGATAAACGGAATGTGCATATTAGGCCAAAATTCTATGTTCAAGAGAAGTAGAGCCATAGCTGGACCTGGCAGTATATTACAGTTAGTCACCATGGATTTTAAGGAGAAAAGTAGGCCCAAAAAGCAGAGAGCTTGGGGCAGGTCCACCATACAGGTGCATATCATAAAATTAGAATGTATCATCAAAAAGTTAATTTATTTCAGTAATTCAATATAAAAAGTAAACTCATATATTTTATATATATGCATTACACACAGAGTGATATATTTCAAGCATTTCTTTCTTTTAATTTTGATGATTATGGCTTACAGCTAGAGAAAACCCAAAATGTAGTATTTTAGAAAATTAGAATAATACATAAGAACAATAAAAAAAGGATTTTGAATACAGAAATGTTGGCTTACTAAAAAGTGTGTCCATGCACAGTATAGTATGCACTCAATAATTGGCCAGGGCTCCTTTTGCATGAATTACTGCATCAGAGCAGCATGGCATGGAGGCGATCAGCCTGTGGTACTGCTGAGGTGTTATGGAAGCCCGGGTTGCTTTGATAGTGGCCTTTAGCTCATCTGCATTGTTGGGTTTGGTGTCTCTCATCTTCCTCTTGACAATACCTCACAGATTCTCTATGGGTTTAGGTCAGGAGAGTTTGCTGGCCATTCAAGCACAGCGATACCATGATCATTTAACCAGGTATTGGTACTTTTGGCACTGTGGGCAGGTGCCAAGCCCTGCTGGAAAAGAAAAACAGCATTTCCATAAAGCTGGTCAGCAGAGGGAAGCATTAAGTGCTCTAGAAGGGCTGCGCTGACTTTGGACTTGATACAACACAGTGGACCAACACCACATGGCTCCCAAAATTATCACGGACTGTGGAAAAGTTTGCATTTCATTTGGAAATCAAGGTCCCAGAGTATAGAGGAAAAGCGGAGAGGCACAGAATCCAATGACAAGTCCAAACATCTGCTGGTGTTGGTCCACTGGCAGTGGACCAACACCAGCAGATAACATGGCTTCTGGGAAGGCTGTCCACAATGTTTAGGAGTGTGTCTATGGGAGTGTTTGACCATTCTTCCAGAAGCCCATTTATGAGGTTAGGCACTGATGTTGCACGAGAAGGCCTGGCTCGCAGTCTTCACTCTAATTCATCCCAAAGGTGTTCTATCGGGTTGAGGTCAAATATCTGTGCAGGCCAGTCAAGTTCCTCCACCCCACCTTGCTCATCCATGTCTTTATGGACCTTGCTGAAGGCACAGAGCCGGTCCAGGCCGGGGAAAGGTTACTACCACATGGTCGGGATCCACCCAGGAGCCTGAACTGGTAGGTGGCTCAGCCTCTCATCGAGCTGCTGAGGGGTTGAGCCAGCCTCTCCTGCTCCCTCGACAGCCCAGCGCTCCAGTGGGTGCAGGGAGGGGGGGGCAGAGAGCCGCTGACTGAGAGCCAGTGAAGAACAGATGCTGCATTCACCTACATAAGTATGATTTCCAAAAAAAAAAAAAAACCTAAAAGACAAAACTTTTTTTTTTACATTTTTAATAAAGTGAGGAAGGATTAGAATGGTTGTCAGTTTTTACTGCTGTCTGTGTCCCCATTAAGGAGAATCACCCTCTCTATTTGTTCTGTTTACAATTATCATTGAAAGTGAAAGTTGCAAAAAAAATCCCAAATTCTGGGTTGTCCCCAGAAAAGTGATAGAGGGGAAATCTTCCAATGGGGACACAAGTACTGGTGACCTGGGGGTCCTCAAGGAATTCCCTTAATTTGCAAGGTTTTCCTCTTGCTTCCTGTTTTGGCTATGGGACAGGAAGTAAAGGGAAATCTTCGCAATGGGACACAGATGGCAAGAAAAGTTATAGCCCTTACTTGCTCTATTCAAAAGAAAAAAAGTTTTGCATATAGTTCTACCTTTTGGAGAAATATAGTTCTAATTAAAAGGTAAAAAATGTCTTGGCTTTATAACCACTTTAATCTGTAAATCGATGGAAAGTGTACCATGATCAATAATTTGTTCTCCAATTGATCTAAGTTTGTAAGTGGTGTACCCGAAGATTTGGCTTTGGCAACATTTTTTAACCTTCTGGTAATTTATTTAGAGTTTGTAAGCACCATAAGGCTGCTTTCACATGTCAGCGTATGATCGCGGGCAGAACCGCCGCGGTTCCGCCCGCGATTCGGAGATTTATTGCAAATCGCGGGACGCCTAGCGTTGCCCGTTGATTTGCAATAGCCCCCCAAACGCCGAGCGATGTTGCCACGATTTACGCCCGCCGAATCGCGGCAACATCGCGTAAACATAATCGCGGGACGCAATACGCTCCAAAAAAGTACAAGAGCTTCTTTGGAGCGTATTGCGTCCCGCGATTTTGTTTGCGCGATGTTGCCGCGATTCGGCGGGCGTAAATCGCGGCAACATCGCTCGGCGTTTGGGGGGCTATTGCAAATCAACGGGCAACGCTAGGCGTCCCGCGATTTGCAATAAATCTCCGAATCGCGGGCGGAACCGCGGCGGTTCTGCCCGCGATCATACGCTGACATGTGAATGCAGCCTTACTGTATTTGTAAATGACACTTGCTATTGGTATACAATATTTTCCGATTTCAATAAGGGGTCATGCTGTATTCATGCTGTTCATACTGTATTCGTCATAAGCCTCTTCTCCTTACAGGAAAAAAGCTTTAGAAAATTTGCAGTAACAGATGCATTTTTGCATGCACATTCATGCATTTGGTGTTAATGCACTCTATTGGCCAGAATATACATTTATTCTGGCCATTGGAATATATTAATGCACAAATGGGTGAACACGCTCGCATTAAAGTGCATTTATGTGCACTTTCACGTTTTTTTAAGCCCAAATGTTCTTAAGCTTTTAAACCCCTATGTGTTCGTTGACACATAGGCTAACATGAAGGGACGTTTAGAGGCAGAGAAAAAAAGAAAAGCTAAAACATCTGTAAAACAGGTGGTTATTGAGCTGCAGCGTGCATGAACCCTAAGTATCTAACTTACAAGCTGACCTAGTTGCACTGCTTGATTGAGCAACTACATGGCAAATGAGGTTTAATATTGATAAATGGAAAGTTATGCACTTAAGGGCTAAAAAGCATGCATGCATTATACAGTTTAAGAAAAGATAAATTGGGCTAAATATAGATGAAGAAAGATCAAAGTATCCTGATAGACTTAATAACATCGTACAACGTCAATCTTCAGCATCCTAGAGTTTTAGTTTAGATCTTTAGAAGGTCTTTAGAAAAGGTACGGCAAGGGTACACATAGCTGCCATTATTTCTCTAGAAATGTTATCCATGCATTGAATGTCGATTGGGAATTTGTTTACCCATATGTATGCCACTGCTAAAGCAGCAGTTACAGCCACTGGCAGTCATTGTATTTAAAGTGGTTGTAAACCCACTTTGATGACTTTTACCTATAGGTAAGCCTATAATAAGGCTTACCTATAGGTGCTGTAAATATTTCCTAAAGTTGCACCGTTTAGTAGATATTTACATTGCATGCAGCCGATGACGTCATTGGCGCATGCGCTCTGAAGAAACGTCCGCTTGTGCCATTTCTTCAGGGCCCTGTGCCGTGACTGGCGGCTCCCCCGCGCATGCGTGGGAGTGAGGTCACGCGGCTCCGGCCAGTAATAAAGCCGGTGTCTGCAGACTGGGAAGGAAGACGGGTGAAGATGGATGCGGCCGGCAGCAGGGACAACGCAGTCTTTGTTGCAGGTAAGTGTCACATAATGTGCCAGTATGTGATGCATACTAGCACATTATGCATTTACTTTACAGGGGGAAAAAAAAAAGAAAGAGTTTACTTCCTCTTTAACAATCCACGGGAGAAGCATTTAAGATGCGGAAAGGGCAGCAAGATAATGATCGTAAACATCACAATAACTGACCAATAAGAAGTCAATATAGCATACAAATACTGCTGCACACCGTATTCAACTCCAATGGAAACTGAATGAAAGACAGGCTTCAGCTCAAGTCCTTGCCCATTGGTCACGCTCCTCTGACATGTTTCACCCACATTGGGCTTTATTGTAGAGGTCATATTTATGCTATATTGTATCTTGGAGCAGAGATGTGCTTTGTGTGCTCTGTCTCTGCCAGCACCTAAATAAAGAGTGTAAATGCGGGAAACAGATAATGTGGGCTTGGAGTGGCACCGATCTCTTATGGTATTTCTTAACAAAAGAAGACTCCCTAGTCCTAATGCAGCACTCTAGATAAACTCCTACTTTAATCTCCGGACTCCAGGTGCAGTTTCAGAAAAGCTTGTCTTTGCTTGTCATGACATGAAGATGCAATCATAAGAACCACACAATCTGTATTCTGCAATCTCCAATCTGTATTCCTCAAAGTCACTTTATTAGATCATCTGCAATAGGATCACAGTAGGGATGCGCCTATACCAAGCATTTGCGCGAGTATCGAAACTCATGCAAATGCTCTCGATACCGAGTACAGATACATTGCGGTGCAATTTGTGTCAATACAAATTGAATGTTCACAAATTGCACCGAAAAGAATTTCATGTAATTTGAACAGGAATGCGGTCTAATTCCTGTCTGAATCACATGAAATTTCCCCCTACGCTCATGTGTGTGTGTGTGTGTGTGTGTGTGTGTAGAAAGTAGGGATGCACCGAATATTCGGCGGCCGAACATTATTCGGCCGAAAATAGAGAAAATAGCACTTTCGGCGTTCGGCCGAATAAGTCAAAAGGCCGAATAATTTTGAGCCGAACAATGTCAGCTTCCGCCCTGACCGCTCACCTTCCTCATTGCGGCTCGCGGCTCCCTTCTCACACGCCGCCTGTGTCCTGTCCGGCCGCGAGTAGGGGGTGTGACGTCACGCGCGCGTCCCGCCCCCTGCTCCTGACTGCGGCTCCTTCACACTAGGTCCACGCCCCGCCCCCCTGTTCGCGGCTTTTGGCTCTGGCTGCAGTTCAGGTATGTGATGTGGAGCTGAGCACATTTGGGGGAGAATACGGTAGCTGGCAGCTGCACAAGCATTAGTGTGCAGACTGCCATATGTTGTTGCCACTTGCCATGCTCATTACATTAGGGTGCCCTATAAAGTGCCCCTTAAAAAAAAAAAAAGAAAAAAAATGTGCCCAACAGAGTGCTCCCTTGACATAAAATGTGGCCATCAGCGTGCCCCTTATTTTATGCTAAGGGACATGCTGATGAGCATATTTTATGTTAAGGGGCACTCTGATGAGCATATTTTATGTTAAGGGGCACTCTGATGGGCATATTTTATTTTAAGGGGCACGCTAATGGGCATATTTTATGTTAAGAGCAACGCTGATTTAAATGTTTTGTTTTGCCCATCAGAGTGCCCCCTAACATAAAATGTGCCCATCAGCGTGCCCCCTAACATAAAATGTGCCCATCAGCGTGCCCCCTAAAAATTGGCAAAATAAATGGAAAAAATGCGAAACACCGCGTTCGGTATTCGGCCTTCGGCCAAGCATTTCATTAGTATTCGGCTTCGGCCAAGAATTTCATTTCGGTGCATCCCTAGTAGAAAGGGAAAAGCGCCATTTAGTGGGCAGTTTAAAAAATGTTAGAACTCACAGTACTTATCTGGCCACATGAAAAATATTCTACATAAGTGTCCCAGTTTGCCGCTGATAGCAAATCACGGCTGCTGGAGGTGCTTGCAGGGCTGGAGGAGATGTAGAGGCGGTCGGCCACCAAGCTGACTTCACTTCCGCCCTATACCCACGGGGTCCTGGAACTTCTCCTCTAGCCCTGTGAGCACCTCCAGCACCTCCAGCAGCCCTGATTTGCTGTCATTGGCAGACCAGGAAACCTATGTAGATTATTTTGTATGTGGCCAGATATGTACTGTGAGTTCTAATATTTTTTAAGCTGCCCACTAGATGGCGCTTTTCCCTTTCTATACACACACACACACAAACACACATGAGGGTGGAGGAAATTGCATGCGATTCGGACAGGAATCACATCGCATTGGCTTCACTTTAGGTAATGCTGACTGGTAGCAACTAGCAAGTGAGAAAACATCTCTCTAATAGGTACACAAACAACAATAAAATCGAAGTTCTAACTCATTCCTGCTTTGTCCATAACTCATGTTGTGGATAGGCTTCAGTTCAGCCAGGCAAGAGAAAGAATCAATGTTAACTCTGTATGAATGTCAAAGGCGGAGAATGAGATGTTGCTGATGCTGCAGCTTGAAGATGAGAATGACCTCTCAACTGAGAATCCAAAGATGATGACCAATCGAAAGTTGTTTTTTTTTTTTTTGTTTCTAGTAAATACCTTATTTTCTGCTTTATTTATCCTCTTCTCACTTCCGGGTCCGGTTGGCGATTACGTCATTCGGCGATTCGCAGTGTGTGCTGGGATGTATCTTAGGGCATGAAATCTCACATTATTACACAGGAGATGAGCTGTACTGCGTGCTCTGCCCCGCCTCCGCCCGCCTCCTCTCAGTGAGCTGTACTGTATGTATTGTATTGAGGCCGTGCTCCGCCCCGCCTCCTCTCAGTGAGCGAGGACTGAAAGCATTATATCCTCACTGAGCTCACTGAGAGGAGGCGGGGCGGAGCACGGCCTCAATACAATACATACAGTACTTATATTTTAGTGTTTTATATTTTAGAATGGGGTACCTCCAGAATGTGCAGAAATGAAAGGGTGCCTTGACTGAAGAAAGGTTGAGAAACACTGGTCTAGAGGATCACTAGGGTTCCATAGGACCCTGGTTGAGAAACCCTGATTTAGCCTTGGTTCACACCAGTACGGTTTTGAAATTGCGCTACTTCAGTCGCAACAATCTGAAAGGTTACATTGCTGGCAATGGGGTACGACTTGTCACACGATTTTGAACTGTCAAAGCGCAAGATAAATCGCACCAGTGTGAACCAGGGCTTAGAGTAATAGAAATAAACTAGAAATAATGGAAATCCAATGTGGAAATGAATATATGATTTTACATTTTGACCTCAGATACACTTTTAATAAATCTGTCACAAATTTGGGCAAAAAAAGTAGGGCACTTAAAGAGTAACTCCACTTCTGGGCCAATTTTCAACTTTCAGTACTGTGAAACTGAATGACAATTACTCAGACACGCAACACTGTACCCCAATAATATTTGTATCATTTTTTGATACAGATGTAGCTTTCTTTTGGAGATATTTAATCACCCCTCGGTTTTTTATTTCTTGCTATATGAACAAAAAAAAAAAGACTATAAATTTAGACAAAAAAAAAAAAAAACACATTTTCTTTATTTCTGTTACAAAATGGAAATAATCTTTTTTTAGTAAATTTAGGCCAAAATGTGATCTGCTACATTTTTTAAATAAAACTCAGATCAGTGTAGGTTATTTAGTCTGTGTGAAAGTTATGAAACCTACAATCTAGAGCTGCACGATACTGGATAAGATGAGAATCACAATTTTTTTGCTTAGAATAAAGATCATGATTCTCTCACGATTCTCGGCGTAACAACATCTTTTACATTATACAAAAAAATTGGGCTAACTTAACTGTTTCGTTTTTTTAAATTCATTAAAGTGTATTTTTTTCCCCAGAAAGCTGCGTTTGAAAGACTTCTGCGCAAATCCAGTGTGACATAAAAGATCGCCATTTTATTCTCCATGGTCTCTGCTAAAATATATATGTATACATATATATATATATGTATATATATATATATATAATGTTTGGGGGTTCTAAGTAATTTTCAAGCACAAAATACTAACTTTTAACTTGTAGGCAACAAGTGTCGGAAAAAGGCTTGGTCTTTAAGAGGTTAAACTGCCCTCACTTACATACAGAAGGTCATTCCTTTGATCTAAAAGAACAAAATGATACATTGTAAAGCATTGTGTTTATAGTCCTCTAGCAGCCTTAACATTGGTAATAAACATTTGCCGGTGTTCCGTGAAAAAACCATACCCGTGAGAAAACCATACCCTCGTCACTTCCGGTGCACCTACAGAGGGTATGGATTTCTCACGGTAGTTAAACTTGCGGCGCTTACATTAAAACAGCTCCTCTGCAACATAAATCATCTCCGCTCTTCCCCCTGTCACTTCCCTCATCTCCGGTAATAAATATAAAAGCGGATCACGGAGCCGCGATCGCCGTCACATTTACATCTCATACACCCGCCGCCGCTTTTATATTTATTACCGGAGATGAGGGAAGTTACAGCGATAGCAGAGGAGATGATTGATGTTGCAGCCGAAGTGTTTTAATGTACCCGCCGCAATTAGAACATTATACACAGTGCCGTAATAATTTCATGCCCACCGAGCATGCGCACTTGTCAAATTCTTTCATGTTCAATCACGTATCCGGGGCTCTGAGCTGCGCTGCTCAGCTTTTTCAGACCGGAAGTGACGAGGGTATGGTTTCTTCACGGGGTATGGTTTTTTAACGTTACACCGGGGCTCTTGTTTTTTTTTTTTGACCGCTGTGAGTGAGCAGAGAACGGCTCTGTAAGGCCTCTTGCACACGATACTCCTGTTTGAGCATCTTGCGGCTTGAAAATGCTCAGTACAGCTTTTTGAGCTAAAATACAGCCCATTTATTGTAATGTGCCTATGCACACAGGCGCGTAAACAAGCGCTGTGCATTCTTCAGTAAGAACAAAATAGAAAAATCTGCATTTTTGGTCAGTAATTTAAGCCTCAATGCTCGCAAATACTCGCGAATACTCTCAAATACTCGCAAATACATACAAAAAAAAAGTTCTGGAAAAAAGTAGATGCTCAAACAGGAGTATCGTGTGCAAGAGGCCTAAGAATCGAGGACATGTTTTTTAAGAATGTGAGGGGCGGCTGAATAGAGATCGCAATTTTTTAATAATTAATCGTGCAGCTCTACTACAATCTATGGTATATATTAGGGCTGCATGATATTGGGGAAAAAAGTACTTCGCGATATTTGGTTTTTAACGATATATATCTCAATATTTCTCCCGGACAGTAACTGGAGGAGGGATCAGTGAGCAGAGCTCAGCTCTCCGCCAGGGGATCCGCCACACTTGTAGAACTTCTCCCGCCCGGACAGCCCGAGCCTTGTGTCGGAGCCGGAGTGTAGAGGAAGCGGGCTGAGTGAAGTGTCCCAGCAGTAGTACGGTAGCAGCCTTTGTCCCCCAGTGCTCATTCGCCATGCTCCGGACGTCTCTCCCCCCTCTCCTGCTGCTTTGCACTGTAGCGATCTGCAGCCTCTCTGCCGCCATGCAATCCGCCATGCAATCCAGCTCTGCCTCTTAGTCTCCAGCCGACCATCACTCCGCCCTGCTCCGCCCATTGTCTCTCCATTTAATCTATTTACAAGACATTACAGCCTGATCCCGCCCCCGATGCAGCCAGGAGAGACAATGGGTGGAGCAGGGCGGAGTAATGGAAGGGGGGGAGGGCGGGACTTGAAATGAGGCGCACGGTGGGAATTGCTGTGCGTCTCCATCCCTAATATCAATTTAAAAATGCAGAGAGGTTGGGACTTTAGATGAGAGACATAACTTGACAAGACTGATGGAACAAAATAACTTAATTTATTGATATAAGCGAAAACATAACATGTATAAACATGACATGTAAATACAGACATCATGGATAGATAGTATAAGATTCAATGGCAAGGCTGAAAACCCCCAAGCCAAGTTCAATTAGACCAACATGACAATGTAAAAAATAGTAACAGAGTATTGAAATGATATCATAACCATTCATAACTGACGCGTTTTGTGGACTAAACTTTCCAAGAGTAGATATATGATCTGTATACAGTGAGACTGGTAGTGAAGCATAGCTGGAGGCAGAGGCAGAGACCCAAACGCCTCCCACGGGAGCTGAGGGAGCATACGGTCCACAGACAAGGAGAAGAACGCCACACACAAAAGAAATATAGATAAAGGTGATGAGATTGATGCTGGTAATCACGTAGACTTAGTATCTTTATCTCCAACACACCAAACCTGTCTGCTCCCCAGGATTTTTAAAAGGGCGGAGTAATGGTCGGCTGGATACTAGAGGCAGAGCTGGGAGGGCTGGATTGCATCGGGATGGAGGGGCGGAGTTCCGATCACAGCCGAAAGCAAAACGGATGTGTCGGCTGCCAGCACTGTGAGTCCTCCTCCTCCCCCCCAGTCCCGACTTCTCCCTGCCTCCCTGCCTATGCTAAATATCGCGTCTTCGGCGATAGGAATATCGCCCACGCCCGCAGAACGATAGTCGATATCACATCGACTATCGTTAAGCCCTAGTATATATATTTAAAAATCGATTAGTCCTGATGTACTTACTGTATATCTCATTTCCTGAGGCTCTAGAATGGCTTGACAGTACAAATACTCCCCGCACCCCCCCCCCCTTTCAAATTACCCTTTTCGGAAAGAACACAATCCAAGGTGTTTAGTAACAGGAATGGTGAGTTTTTGAAGTAGTAATTTTATGTCACAATTTTTTGGAAAATGAAAATAAGACTCAACACCCACACACAAGCAAAGTTATTTTTCACACACAGCATAGGCATTCTTACAATTACACCACAAAACACATTCTGCTACTCCTCCAGAGTATGAGGATACCATATGTGTGAGAGTTTTTCACAGAATAGCCGCATTGAGGGACCCAAAATCCAAGGAGCACCATCAGGAGTTCTAAGTGCATAAATAAACCTCTAGTTTCTGAACTACCTATCACATTTTTGGAGGCCTGGAGCATCAGGACAGTAGACACTGTAACTAGTGTGGCGGTAGTTAGGGACAATATGACTGGAGTGGCTGTGATCAGGGACACTAACTTGAGATTGGTCCAAGCTATCACAGGATACAGGGTCGTGTGATTGGTCCTGGTACCATGTGATCACTGTGAACAAACACAAAGCTTACACAGTAGTGAGCAATGACATAATTGTTTACTACTGTTCATGTGCTCGCTGTGATTGGTGATCGATTGTGTCCAGTGGAAACAGCGAGTCACTGATCCCACCACTGTGAGCTCTAGATAGCGCACAAGTGAGTGATGTGGGAGGACATATGTCATATGGGTACGTCCATCAGCATCAGCGCTGCTCCTATACTGATTTTTTAGTACTATGTCTGGATGGGAAGTGGTTAAAAAAATGACCTTCCTTTTTCAAACTGCAGAACTGTATTTATCTGTAAAATGCAGTGCACGCCTCCAAAAATGTAATTTTTCGTTTAGGTAAAGTACTAAAATACAAGTCAGGTCTTAGGCATTGTTTACAACACAAATGCTCCCTATGGGTTAATTGATTCTAAAATGAGGCAGAAACTATAACTTTTCTCATCAGAACACTCAAAGTGCATCAGCTGATTAAAATAATTAGTCACTCTTATTCAGAATCACTGAGCAAAGAACTTTTCCTTCAGGCTCCGTTCACATATTGGCATCTCGGATCGTGGCAATTCTGCCTGCGATCCCAAATCTTTGCAAATCGCGGGATGCCTGTGCGATTCCTGTGACTTGCAATGGCACCGGGCGCAAACGCAGCGCGATTTTGCAGCGATTGTCGCCCGATGAATCGCGGTAAAATTGCGCAAAAAGAATCGCGGGACGCCTGTCGCCCAAAAAAGAACTTCTTTTGGGCAAGAGGCATCCCGCTATTCTGTTTACTGCAATTCGTCAGCCAACAATCATGGCCAAATCACGCGTTTGGGGTGCCATTGTAAGTCCTGGGATCACGGGCAATGATTCAGGAACGCGGGCAGAATCGCAGCAATTCTGCCCACGACCTGAAACGCCAATATGTGAACAGAGCCTGAGGGCAAAAACAGGTAGGAATCTGCAACAAAATTTCTGTAACGTACATATAGTAAGTGCCGGTTCACACTACCACGGCACGACTTCGGGGGCGACCTGTGAAGTCGCGTGCACCGTGATTTCGGCGCGACTTGCACGGACTTCACATAATGGAAGTCAATGCAGCCCTATGGAGCAGCAGATGTCAGCGGTGACATCTTCGCTGACACCCGCTGCTTATCCAATCCGATGTGGTCCATGAAATCCAGATGGATGGAAACCCTATTTTCCATCCGTCTGGAGGATCGGATAAAAATGGACAGGCGGTCTGTTTTCATCCGATCTCCCATGGAGGAGAGCGGGGATCTGACAGCTCCGTCTCTGCAAAGTAAGCGGAGATGGAGCTGCCATCCGCCTGCTCAGTGGGGAAACAGAGTTCACCGGGTGGAAAACCTGTGTGAAAGGACCCTTAGGCCCCTTTCACACTTATGCAACGCGATTTTACCGCCATTTTGCCGCGATTTTGCATCGCGATTTTGGCGCAACTTTGACGCGATTTTGACGCAATTTTGAGCAATGGCTCAGGGCTATATACCTCAAAACGCATTAAAATCGTGCCAAAGTAGTGCAGGAACTACTTTGAAGTCGGTGCGACTTCAAAACGCACTGATATGAATGGGGCTCATTGAAAATAATGGAAAACGACTTGTCATGCGATTTTGCGGTCCAAAATCGCGGGACAAGTCGCACTAGTGTGAAAGGGGCCTTAATGTGTATGTGGGTTAAAGTGGACCTTTTATCTCAGTGGGAAGGTCCACTTATTCTATAGGCCCCCTCCTCCACAAAGGCTGCATAAGGGCTTATGCACACTACAGCTAAAAAAAAAAAAGCTGCTTTTGATGGCATTTGAGCTTTTATTTTTCTGCCTAAAAGCTTCAAGAAGCTTGGGGTTTTTGTGCTCTTTTGCACGTTTCTATTGAGATTTTTTGAGCATAACCTCCCTCGGCTCATTTTTCCTTTTTTGTGCGTTTTGAGCTTTTTCACTCTTTTTCGTGCACTTTTGGGCACTTAGGCGTCTTTTATGCTCGAAAGCTCCTCTCAAAAACAAGAGTTTGATGGGGGCTTTTTCCAGCCTGTAAGAGCATATGCCTGTACGTTGCTGAAAAAGCCATAGTGTGCATAGACACATTGGCTAACATGGAGGAGAGTTTCCAGGTACAAAAAAAGTGAGCGCTCAAAAAAGCTCAAAAGCCAGTAGGAGCAGCTTCTTTGAGTTGCAGTGTACATGAGCCCAAAAAGTAGCTGTGATGAAGGGAATAGTTAGATAATATACTCATCTTTTTTTTAATTTCCATAGTGCAAGTTTCCCCCTGCTGTCAAGAAACCTGCAATTGTTGATTAGCCCAAATCCGTTCCACTGGTTCTCTATTGCCGTTATACTAAAGGGGGCTGGATATAAAAAAGAAAATAGAGAAAAAAGGGAACAAAATGTGACAAAGGCTAATGGCCAATTACAATCCCCTATTATTTTTGTAAAAAAATGAAGAAACCTGATTGGTCACTATAGTTGCAATTCCTTCTCTTTAGTACAGCAGCTCTTTAATTTGTGCGCGCAAAACTGTTGTCAGTTTTGAAGAAGATGAGGCCGAATTGAAAAGGAACAGAGTAACTGCATTATAGGAATACAGGAGGAAAAGAGCGACCTTAAGATATAAATAGGAGAAAAGTTGTATAAGTGCCGGTTCACATATGTGCGGCTGTGGCGATCGCATGTAATGTCGGAGCGCACTGCTCCTTCATTACATGCGATCGGCTGTGCGGTGCGAGTTCAGCCATACACTTTGTATGGCTAAATTCGCACTGCACCCACAGCAAAGACGCACATGACCCTTTTTCGCAGCCGCATCAGGATCGGAACGCACAGTGGTTCACACTTGTGCGATCCGATCCTGTGCGAACTGTAAGTGCCAGTTCACACTTATGCGATGCGGGAAGGCTGCGAATTTGCAGCCTGTTCCCGCATCGCAAACGCACCCCTGGCAGTTCACACTGCCATATGCGATACGCAGGGGGTGTCAATGTAATGTTAACGACACCCCCAGTTTGATCGCATATCGCAGTGCGATCTTACAGTTCGCACAGGATCAGATCGCACAAGTGTGAACCACTGTGCGATCCGATCCTGATGCGGCTGCAAAAAAGGGTCCTGTGCATCTTTGGTGCGGGTGCAGTGCGAATTTCAGCCATACAAAGTGTATGGCTGAACTCGCACCGCACAGCCGATCGCATGTAATGAAGGAGCAGTGCACCGGCACTTAGATCGCACTGCGATATGCGATCAAACTGGGGGTGTCGTTAACATTTCATTGACACCCCCAGCGTATCGCATATGGCAGTGTGAACTGCCAGGGGTGCGTTTGCGATGCGGGAACAGGCTGCGAATTCGCAGCCTTCCCGCATCGCATAAGTGTGAACCGGCACTCAATAATAGAAATACGTAATATTTGGGATAAATTGTTTGATATATTAACGTAGGATATGTAAATCCTTGAAAATAGAAAATGGAATAGTCTCCTTAGGGTAGATAAAACCTGTATCCTTGATGTATTGTTTATGATGTATATACTGGTTCTCTTCTTTGTGTTTTATGGAGAAAATTTAATAAAGTAATATTGGAAAAAAAAAAAAAAACTGTTGTCATAAAAAAAAATCAAATAAAAAAAAAAAGAAAAAAGAAAACATGTGGTTTATTACTATATTCACAACTTCACATGCACCATACCTCAATTCCCCTTATACAATGAGAAGTAACCAGTCTTGCTAGAAATGCAGTTATGTGTATGCAGGGATCTTCTGATCAGAAAGTCCAGTTTCTGAACTGGAAATCAGGCCATGGTTGTAGTATTTGTTGGAGTGCCTCTCTCTCCTTCCACGCACTCATGTATGAGGCATTAGGGAATCACGCAGAAGGCTCTGCTGAGATACTGTCAGCTTCAATTGCTCAGCATAGAAAATACACAATGTGAGTTTCAATCAAGAAAATTACATCATATGCAAATATTTATCTGACCTTCCTTTGCAACGGATAGTACATTGTAGTGTTGGATCAAAACATCAGTCAAAATATTTGCACTTGCATCATATCATCATGTCCTTTGAATCAAGAGATCCTGAATATTGTTATTCATAATTAGGAAATAAATTTGTGATTGTTGCGGTGACGGTAGAATTAGACATTTGATATTAAAATAGTTTGCAACATCAGAAAATTAGGGCTTAGTGCTCGCTTACACCAGATTAGGTCAAACGTGATTTTAACAAAATATAAACACATGTGCAAGAAAAAATAATGTATTTCAATGAGCCCAGTTTACACTACTGTTATCCTTTCATGTGTATTTATTTATTTTTTTTAAGTACAGAATGCCACATTTTTTTGCACGTAAACAGATCGGAACATGTATGAATGCACTACAAATACAAGTGGGCAAAAATATTGTAAATAAGGCCTAAATAACGCACTGTAAACATAATTGAAATACGCCACAAATGCATTTACACAGTGCTGTATTTTGGCCTAGGCCGACAAGGCCCAGGCCTAGGGCGGCACTTTGCAGGGAAAAAAGCCGCAAAAAAGCCGCCCCCCCCCCCTCCACCTGAGATTCTATTGGCCCCTGGTTGCTAGAGCCACCATCCCCCCTCTGTCTCTCTCACTCACCCCCCCCCTCTCTCTCTCTCTCACTGTCACCCCCCTCCTCTCTCTCTCACCCCCCTCTATCTCTCTCCCTCCCTCACCCACCCCCCTCTCTTTCTCCCACCCCTCTCGTGAGATGTCAGGGGTTCATGTTGGAACTTGGAGGGAGTCACATCCATTAAAAAGGAAGGAGTGGGGCAAATTTACTTAGGAGGGGGAGGGGGGTGCCCATTTTTAGTCTTGCCTAGGGCAGCACAAAACCAAAATACACCAGTGCATGTAAATGTGCATGCGGAACTACACACTGAAACTCGGGATTGTGGTGTAAACAAGCCTTTAGACCCGGTTCACACTGATGCGAGTGCCGGGTTCGCATGTAATGTCGGAGCGCACTGCTCCGACATTACATGCGATCAGCTGTGCGGTGCGAGTTTAGCCATACAGTTTGTATGGCTAAATTCGCATTGCACCCGGTGCAAACACGCACAGGAGGCATTTTTGCAGCCGCATCAGGATCGGATCGCACAGCGGTTCACACTTGTGCGATCCCATCCTGTGCGAACTGCACGATCGCACTGCGATATGCGATCAAACTGGGGGTGTCGTTAAGATTACATTGACACCCCCAGCGTATCGCATATGGCAGTGTGAACTGCCGGGGGTGCGTGTGCGATGCGGGAAAAGGCTGCGAATTCGCAGCCTTCCCGCATCGCAATAGTGTGAACCGAGCCTTAGCCCTAATTCACACTGGCACTGCTGTATAATCATGCATTTTTCAGTGCTTTTTTTGTAGCTTTGTGTTCATTTTTACACACTTCTTTGATGCATGTTTATGCTTCATGAATTTTTATTTTTATTTTTTTTCGTAGGATGAGACTTTATTTAATACACAAAACTCACTAAAAATGTGTGTACATCCATTTTACATGTGCTTTCCATGTGATCCCAATGAAGTTCATGGCGCCAAAGACGCACTAAAGAAGCACCTGCACCTTTCAAAAATTGCATTGCACCACGTTGCATTGATGTGAAGGGGCACCATTGAGAATGTAATGTGATTTCCTTTATTGTGCAAGGCACTGCGACAGCAGACGCAGGAGGAATCACACTAGTGTGAATGGGGCCTTAAACAGCAGTCTCACTATTAAAACAGCTTAGGAGTAAATACCATTAAGGGCTCATTTTTAAATCAAATGCGAATGCATAAGCAAGAAAAAATGAGCCTAGTTTACCCCATCGCTGTGCTTTCATTGTATTTAAAAACAACAACATGCTGCATATTTCTGCACCAAAATGCATAGTACTCCATTACAAATGCATGTAAAAAATAAAAATATTAAATAATGCCAAAAAACACAGCATATATGTACTTCAACTGCACCGCAAATACATGTAAATGCAACTCAATATAAAAAAAAAAAAAAAAAAAAAAATGAAATAGTTACATATTTACATAGTTACATTTGCAGGTTGAAAAAAGACACAAGTTCATCTAGTTCAGCCAATGTGGTCAAAAGACAACACTGGTGACCAGTGTCAAAAAAACACTCCTCAAATACATGTGAATTTAACAGTAAAAAACAAACAATTTTAATAAAACGCACTGCAAACACACCGCAAATGCACTGCAAAAGCACCAAAAACACATTAATGCAACTTAGGGCTCTTTCACACAGGCGGTCCGATCAGATCCGCCTGTCAGTTTTTTAGGCGGATCTGATCGGATCCTCCATGCAGCTCTATGGGGCAGCGGGTGTCAGCGGAAATCACCTCCGCTGACACCCGCTGCCATCCGCATCCGATCCTGTGCTGAAATCTGGACGGATGGAAACCCTATTTTTCCATCCGTTCAGTAATCGGAGCGGAGCGGATCTGATGAGAGCGGACAAGCAGTCCGCTCTCCTCCGATCCCCCATAGAGGGCAGCGGGTGCTGAGACACCTCCCTCTCCGCTCTGCAAGCGGAGACGGAGCTGTCATCCGCCCGGCTCAGCGGGGATCGCGGATCGATCCCCGCTGAGCAACACGGATCCGCCTGCGGAGGCGGACCGTGTGAAAGAGCCCTTAGTAATAAATAAATAAGCAATGACAAAAAAATGCACTGCAAGCACACATGTAAAGGCAACTCAGCAAAAATAAATAAATAAATACATAAATAAATCCAATAGTGACAAAAAAACGCCTTGCAAATGCACCACAAATGCAAAACGCGCCACAAAAACATGTAAATGCAACAAAAAATACAAAAATACAAAAATGAAATAAAGTCAAAAACACTCTGCAAACACATTTGAATGTAAAAAAATAATGACAAAAAAATGCAAAGCAAACGCACCAAAAACACATGTTAATGCAACTCAGTAATAAATAAGTAAATAAGGACAAAAATGCACTGCAAGCACACCAAAAATAAATAAATATCCAATGACAAAAAACGTCCCGCAAATTCACTGCAAATGCACTACAAATGCAAAACACACCGCAAACACACGTAAATGCAACTCAATAAAAAATAAAATGAACAAAAGAAAAAAAAAAATAATTAAATAAATAAATAATGACAAAACCCCACTACAAATGACAAAAAACGTCCTGCAAATGCACTACAAATGCAAAACACACCGCAAACACACGTAAATGCAACTCAATAAATAATGACAAAACCCCACTACAAATGACAAAAAACGTCCTGCAAATGCACTACAAATGCAAAACACACCACAAACACACGTAAATGCAACTCAATAAAAAAATAAAAATTAAAAAAAAATAATAATAATAGTAATTAAATAAATAAATAATGACAAAACCCCACTACAAACGCACTGCAAACATATGTAAATGCAACTTAATAAAAACAAAAAAACAACAGTGACAAAAACCTCACTGCAATCACAATGCAAATGCATGTATATGCAAAATCGAAATAGATAAATAATAATGTCCTCACATCAAGGGAGATCAAGTCCACTCAACACACACAAGTTAGTGTGACACCACTTACTTCTGTTTCTAACCGAACCTTTGTCTAATTCAGTGAGGGAAATCTGCTGTCTAGGCCAGTGTTAGGTAGATGATAGGAAAATCAAACACATATTATTCATAGATAAAATACGATGTTTCCTAAATAAATCTTATTTCTGTACCAATGCCAATAATCATCTTTCAGTTCAAAACAAAAAAACAAATTCTGTTTTGTATCGGTTCAGTAAAGAAATACAACCTAAAATCCATGAATAATTTTCCTGTAACATAGCTGGCCTTAATATTTTCCTTGTATATTTAACAGATGATCTTCCTATTCCAGAAATGCCATCACTGCTTAGCAATCCCGAGGATAAATCCTAAACATGCAATGTCAATAGCACACCTAGGGCCTAGAAGATTAGAAGAGCGATAAGTGCGGATACTCTGAGCTCTACACCGCCAAGACTGAAACTACGGAGGACGATTATCTTTCATGTTAGCAGGTCTATTAAATTGTCAAATTGATCGTTTGATTACCATATCAATTCAAACTGACCTTGCACCATGCAATCTGATTGTGCAATCTCCAACAAGCCTGCAGTCTGAAGCCTGTACAAAATATAGGATTGTTTGGGTAAGCCCTCCCATTACCTGGATTTGCTGAATTTAACCACTTAAGCCCCGGAAGATTATACCCCCTTCCTGACCAGGGCCTATTTTGCGATTCGGCACTGCATGACTTTAACGGACAATTGCGCGGTCGTGCGACATTGTAACTAAACAAATTTGGCGTCCTTTTTTTTCCCACAAACAGAGCTTTCTTTTGGTGGTATTTGATCACCTGTGCAATTTTTTGATCATGCGCTATAAACAAAAAAAGAGCGTCAATTTTGCAAAAATAACAATATTTTTCACATTTTTTTATATGAAATTCCCCCCAAAAAAATTTAAAAATCAAAATTTTTTAACATTTTCGGCCAATTTGTTTTATGCTACATATGTTTGGTAAAAAAAATCGCAAAAAGCGTATTTTGATTGGTTTGCGCAAAAGTTATTGCGTTTACTAACTAAGGGAAAGATTTTTGTAATTTTTGTTGTTTTCAAGTTTAACGCGTAATGGCGGCGATCTGCAATTTTTTTTGCGGTACTGCGACATTGCGGCGGACAGATCGGACCCTTAACTGACATTTTTGGGGTTACCAGTGACATTACTACAGTAATCAGTGCTATAAATATGCACTGTTACTGTAAAATTACACTGGCAGTGAAGGGGTTAACTTTTTTGAGAGGGAGGGGTGGTGTGTCCCTAGGGGCGTGATTCTAACTGTGATTGGCTGTGGCTTGAGGTGTAGGAACAATGATCAACGGTCCTACATAGTAGAACCATATGATCACTATTCCTACACAGGGGAGAATGACAGGCGGCTTGTTTACATCAGCCGCCCGCCTTTATCCCTCTCCCCCGACGATCGCCGAGTGACCGGCAGACATCGGGTCCGCCAGTCACACACGCGGGGGGGTCCGTGACCGCGCGGGAGCGCGCCTCCGGGGGCGCGCGCTCGCTCCCTAGACCCTCACAGGCTAGCGACATAGTACTACGTCGCTCTGCCTGTGAGGGGCTGACCGCCGCAGTAAATAGTCGTGCGGCGGTCGGCAAGCGGTTAAAGCAGATCGTACAATCGGATTGTAACATGTAGGGCAGGGTTTAGGTTGATTGCTGGCTTTTTAAACTCTGCCCATGCATGTTTAAAAAATTCTACTAGAATTATGACCCATAGCATAGTGAGTACCAATAATTAGGGCCCATCTCCGGAGAAATAAAACATTGTCCCTTGCTAGGGAGCCTACTGCCACATTGCAAGGGTTAAAGGTTTGTTTAGGTCTAATGGTGACCACACACGATTCGATTCATTTAAAGCAGTGGTCTCTAAACTGTGGCCCTTTGCTTGCCTCTAACCAGCCCTTGGGATACTAGTCCATCTACTGATATGAGACATTGAAGTTGATTTACTAAAACTGGAGAGTGCAAAATCTGGTGCAGCTGTGCATGGTAGCCAATCAGCATCTAACTTCAGCTTGTTCAGTAAGGTCCCTTTCATACTTTTTCAACTTGTCTTGCGACTTGGGACTGCAAAGTCGCATGACAAGTCATACCCCATGATTTCCAATGAGTACTGTTCATATCTGTGCGACTTCAAGTCGCAACAACTTCAAAGTAGTCCCTGCACTACTTTGGTCCGACTTTGATGCGTTTTGCGGGCTATTGACCTCAAGATTAGACAGGCATTGCTTCAAGTCCAGTCAAAATTGCGGCAAGAAATTGCAGTAAAATCTAACAACTTTTAGTTCGCACAAGTGTGAAAAGGGCCTTCAGCTTTAACAAAAAAAAATAGGAAGCTGATTGGTTTCTATGCAAGCGGCACTGGATTTTGCACTTTCTAGTTTTAGTAAATCAACCCCACTATTCTCACCAATGACACCAACAATGGGGCATAATTCCCCCATCACTGACACCAACAACGGGGCATAATTCCCACCAATGACACCAACAATGGGGCATAATTCCCCCATCACTGACACCAACAACGGGGCATAATTCCCACCACTGACACCAACAATGGGGCATAATTCCCACCACTGACACCAACAATGGGGCATAATTCCCCCATCACTGACACCAACAATGGGGCATAATTCCCACCAGTGACACCAACAATGGGGCATAATTCCCACCACTGACACCAACAATGGAGCATAATTCCCACCACTGACACCAACAATGGGGCATAATTCCCACCACTGACACCAACAATGGGGCATAATTCCCACCACTGACACCAACAATGGGGCATAATTCCCACCACTGACACCAACAATGGAGCATAATTCCCACCACTGACACCAACAATGGGGCATAATTCCCACCACTGACACCAACAATGGGGCATAATTCCCACCACTGACACCAACAATGGGGCATAATTCCCCCATCACTGACACCAACAATGGGGCATAATTCCCACCACTGACACCAACAATGGGGCATAATTCCCACCACTGACACCAACAATGGGGCATAATTCCCACCACTGACACCAACAATGGGGCATAATTCCCACCAGTGACACCAACAATGGGGCATAATTCCCACCACTGACACCGACAATGGGGCATAATTCCCACCACTGACACCAACAATGGGGCATAATTCCCACCACTGACACCAACAATGGGGCATAATTCCCACCACTAACATCAAAATAGGAGCACTGTTCCTCCCCCTAGTATCAAAGATGGGGCATTGTTTACTCTCACTGATGCCAGGGCAATTTCTACCCCCACTGGCAACGGCCCAGCCCCCCTAAAGTATGATAGACAGTAAATTGGCCCTTTGTTTAGAAAGTTTGGAGATCCTTGAATTAAACAATTGATCTGCGATTCAATCAAAGCCATCAAATCTGCCAAAAAACAAACAACCATAACTTCCCTTCTGAACAATTTAGACTCAATTTCCATTGGATTCGATCAAACTCAATCGGCCAGGGTGGAAATTTACTAATGGTTTTGCACCGATCAACAATGCTGAGATACTTTGTTTATGAATTTGATCCTATTTCAATCGATCCGATTAGGAAACCAGAGATTGATGACAGAATTGTAAGTTACAATCAAATAGTGACTATCGATCAAAATACATTCCCTGTGGGTGACATGTTAATCGACTAGGTTGTCAACTATAGATTAATTGTTCTAAATGGAAAATATAGATTGGAAATTGATCATTTATTGAAGTGTGTATGGCCACCATAAAGCCACATGTACACAGAGGCCAAATTTCGGCCGGTATTGGGCGGTTCAACAAAAAACATCAGCCCATGTGTATGGCAGCCTGTCTGACAGAAGCTGGTTGAACTTTACGTCTTCTGTAGAACGGGCATACCGGAAAAACCTCTGCCTATCAGCATGCGGTCAGTGCTCACAGCCAATGACCAGCGTGGACCAGTGTGTTCTAGTGGGGGGAGGGGGGGCATTCCCACTCTCAGAACACAGTAGCTCAGTGGGGAGATCTCTGTACTAGCATTGCATAGTTAGAGACAGAGACCTCCTCCCGAGCTCCTCAGTGTGTACCAGGCATTAGCAGCTTCTGTGTGCCGAGGCATAAAATCCCTGATGCTTTCTGGCTCCTAGGGGGCTGCATGTGCCACGTATAGCTGCCAATACAAGTGATCGGCTGTAAACGACTGTGCTATAAGCGTTTACCCACGCAAGTGTGCACACTGTACAAGCATGTGTTGGTAAGGGCTGATGAAGCGTCTACCCAAGGGGCCACTAAAAGCACTTTTATTTGCCTGATCTTCCATTCCTCCCACAGCCGGAGCTCTCCTTTCCTCCTTTACGCCCTCGCGGTGGACTGTCCCTTAACAACCTCATGCTTAATGTGGGTCTATGGCAACCTTTCTCAACCTTTTCAACACAGAGGAACCCTTGAAATGTGCGACTTCAGAGTAGTCCCTTCACTACTTTAGTTCGACTTTAAAGCGACTTGAGGTCCATAGACCTCAAGATTACACAGGCATTGCTTCAAGTTGCTTCAAAGTCACGCCACATTCGCATCAAAGTCTTGCAACTTTCAGGTCGTACAAGTGTTAAGTTATTGTTTCCCTATGCATAACTGACCCATATGATTAGATAGCTGACGAAAGGTAGCTGAGCTCATACTCAGTTTCCCATATATATCTTTGACTTTTCCTGAGATCAAACCAATTAGTACAGATCTTGTTTACCATATAGGCCTCATGCACACAGAGCTTAAAAAGCACCATAGGCAGAAGAAAACCCAACAAAGGCACTTTCGGAGAGTTTTAGTTGAAAAAACACGCCAAATCGTCTAAACGCGCACAGCATTGGAGCAATAATGCATTTCAATGACCTGGTCATAACTATTCTGCCTAGAGGAATGCATTAACGCTGAAATGCTAAACGCGCAAAAAGGCACATGCAATATGTGGCTTTAAGCACCGTTTTTCTACCACAGTTTCCTGCCAGGAGTATAACCACTTGCCGACCGCAATGCTTATATATATATATATATATATATATATATATATAACTTTTCCCCTCCAGCTTACCGTTTCTCGGGCTTACCGTTTTTACAGTCGCACCTGAGAGACGATAGGGTCACACGGCTGGCCATAGAGGTTATCAGAGACCAGATTGTCTCTGATCACCTCTTCGGTCTTGGAGGACCAGAGCAACGTTATAACGTCACTTCCGGTTTTGGGCAGAAGTAAACAATCATTTTATTTTTAATAAATAAAGAACTAGAAACATTTTGATGGGACTTTAAATGAGTTATACATATTTTTATTAAGCAAAAGATATTTTTTTTTTTTAATCTTTTGCTTTTAAAGGTAGAGGAGAGATTTGGGATCTCATTGACCCCCAGATCTCTCCATAAAGAGGACCTGTCATCCCTTATTTCTATTACAAGGGATGTTTACATTCCTCGTAATAGGAATAAAAGTGGTAAAAAAGAAATAAACAAAGGGACAGTGTAAAAAAATAAATAAATAAGAAAAAAAAAAAATTTAAAGTGTGCCCATCCCTCCATGCTCACGCACAGAAGCACATAAGTAAGTCGCACACGCATATAAAAATGGTGTTCCCACCACACATGTGAGGTAACGCCGCAAAGGTTTGAGTGTAGGCAATCATTCTAGTGCTATACCACCTCAGTAACTCTAATCAGGTAACCTGTAAAATATTTTAAAGCGTCGCCTATGGAGATTTTTAAGTATCATAGTTTGTCACCATTCCATGAGCATGCGCAATTTTTAAAGCCTGACATGTTAGGTATCTATTTACTCAGCGTAACATCATCTTTTATATTTGACCAAAGAATTGGGCAATATATCTTTTTTTTAAGCCCAATTGACACAGGATTGGCACAATATTTATTTATTCATATATTTTAGAGCGAGGGATTAGAACTATTTAAATGTATACTTTTTTTTGCATTAAAATTCGTTAGTGTATTTGTTTTTTTAATTGCATTTGAAAAAATGCTGCGCAAATACCGTGTGCCATAACATATTGCAACAATTGCCATTTTATTCTCTAGGGCCTCTGCTAAAAAAATAAATATAATGTTTTTGGGGTTCTTAGAGCCCATTCAGACTAGCGCGACACGACTTTGGGGGGCGACCTGTGAAGTCGCGTGCACCGCTGTGCCCCGCGACTTCGGCGTGACTTGCAGAGACTTCACATAATGGAAGTCTATGCAAGTCGCTCCGAGGTCGCCCCAAAGTAGTACAGGACCCTTTTTCTAAGTCGGAGCGACTTGTGTCGCTCCTATTAGAATGGGTCCTGTGCTAATCAATGGACCGCGACATACCGCGACTTGTCAGGCTGACAAGTCGCCTGACAAGTCGCGCTAATGTGAATGGGCTCTAAGTACGTTTTTTTTAGCAAAACATAGTGATTTAATTTTGTAAACAAAAAGTGGCAGAAAAGACCTTATCTTCAAGTGGATAATCCTTTTACGCACCATACTGAAATCGATCATGTGGTTAAAAGGGTTCTGCAAGGACTCCGGATTGGTCACGGTCTACAACATGAATCAGATATGTCGGCAAGACACCAACAAGCTTGGCTTGTTTCAATGTGTGAAGCTCTTTATTCTTGTATGATCACATACGTAAGCTTTTCTAATTGACAATGCAAGTATGATCACATAAGAAAGCTTTTCTATTTATCATAGAAGAATAAAGAGAGCTTTTCACTTTGTATCAGGTTTGTTGTCGGGCTGGTGACATATCTGATCCTCGTTTAACATTTAAGTCTCATTTTCAATGCCCTTCTTTTTAATTGGCAATGGATGTATTAGAAATGAAAGGATCACACGGGAAGTGCTCCTGTGTTGATGATAGAGATATACTGAAAGAGATCTTGTAAATCCTGATGACACGGTATGGAGAAAACATTGTTCTTGTAGGTGTCATTCGTCTTGTAGGCGGCACAACCTTCTATGAGATAAAGTAGGAAATCCTCAGCAAGCAGCAAGCACAGCAGCGGCTGCCCATCCTCCTAATCGTTAAGGACAGTTGTGACCCTGGCCGTAGGACTGGATGGTTAAAGCCGTATTAAACTCAAAAACAAAAAGATGTAATATATTGCAATTTACCAATTATTAGAAAGGCTGCATCCGTTTTCTTATTTTTAGCCCTTTTTTCCTTTATATTTTCTCAGCCAGCAAGTCTGTTATTTTTCAACATAGTTCATATTCCCATTGCCCACCTTCCTGGGTATAGGCACATCTGTTGTGGGTGCTGCAGCGATCACCAGCTGGACACGGGATCTATCACAGATATACATACATAATAGCCAGCATACCATGGATCTTGTACAGCAGTCCGAAGAAACTTTTTATTGCAAAGGGATCACATCAGGATAAATGCAACGTTTCGGAGTCACGCAGGACCCCTTCGTCAGGCATGCAAGAAACGTTTTATTGCAAAGGGATCACATCAGGATAAATGTAACATTTCGGAGTCACGCAGGACCACTTCGTCAGGCATGCAAGACAGTTTTTTATTGCAAAGGGATCACATCACATCAGGATAAGTGCAACATTTCAGAGTCATGCAGGACCCCTTCGTCAGGCATGCAAGAAACTTTTTATTGCAAAGGGATCACATCGGGATAAGTGCAACGTTTCGGAGTCACGCAAGACCCCATTCATCAGGCATGCCTGACAAAGGGGTCCTGTGTGACTCCGAAACATTGCACTTATCCAGATGTGATGTCATCCCTTTGCAATAAAAAGTTTCTTGCATGCCTGACGAAGGGGTCCTGCATGACTCTGAAATGTTGCACTTATCCTGATGTGATGTCATCCCTTTGCAATAAAAAGTTTCTTGCATGCCTGACGAAGGGGTCCTGCATGACTCTGAAATGTTGCACTTATCCAGATGTGATGTGATCCCTTTGCAATAAAAAGTTTCTTGCATGCCTGACGAAGGGGTGCTATGTGACTCCGAAACGTTGCACTTATCCTGATGTGATCCCTTTGCAATAAAAAGTTTCTTGAATGCCTGACGAAGGGGTCCTGCGTAACTCCAAAATGTTGCACTTATCCTGATGTGATCCCTTTGCAATAAAGTTTCTTCGGACTGCTGTGCAAGATCCATGGTGTGCTGGTGAATATGTATGTTTCTCTGTTATTTTTCAACTTCCTTTAACAGACTTAAAGAGGAGTTCCACCCCCCACGAAAAAAAAAAGAAAAGTCAGCAGCTACAAATAATGTAGCTGCTGACTTTTAATATTAGGACACCTACCTGTCCAGGGTTCCCATGATGTCGGCACCCGAAGCCGATTTTCGGATTGGCTCTCAGGTGCTGCCGCTGGAATTCAAGGTAAGGGAAACCGGCAGTGAAGTCTTTAGGCTTCACAGCTGGTTCCCTACTGTGCATGCCCAAAGCGCGCTGCGCTTTCTTATTGGCCCGGAGGCGGCGGGGGAGGGAGGAGGGGGGCTGAACTTCAGAGGGACGACACTAGTGCTGTCTCCCGGGAGTGGGGAAGGGTACTTGTCAAAAACAGGTACCCGTTCCCTCCTCTGCCCTGAAAGGTGCCCAATGTGGCACCGGAGGGGGGGGGGAATCATAAGCAGAAGTTCCACTTTTAGGTGGAGCTCTGCTTTAACTATCCAGCAAAAGTAGCAGTTACAGAGTCGGGACAAACAATTTAATACTGACAGGGGTGCTTACAATGGTAAGACAATTAGAAAAACGGGATTCTGCATGTTGAGCGTAGTCAGGCAGAAAAAGGCTAAAGTGTGAATAGGGGAGGCTAAGGCTAGCCATGAACTGTTAGTTTTCTTCAGTGTGAATAGATAAAAAAGGTTTCTCCATGCACACAAGTAAGTAAGATGGAAGAATCCTCTTCACCAGGACATTATATTCAGAAAGCAGCACCTACCACTGCCAGATCAGGGTCCATGCACACTAGCAGTAGAACAAAATGCAGAACCTCTGGCAGAAAAAGTGGCATAAAAATGCACCTAGTGGCTCATATTGCACAGGAGTTGAGGAAAGTTTATGGGCATTTGCTTTTATAAGCATTTTTTCCAAACCAAATCATTTTTCATTCATTTTTTCATTTCATTTTTCACTATATTTCATTTTTCACTTGAAAACTCTAAATGCTCCTAAACTTGCATTTAGCATTTATTCTGCTTGAAAACACCTCTCAAAAACACACCTGTGATGGGTTTTTTCTGCCTCTAAACTCTTTTTTTGAAAAATGCCTCTAAAAGCTCTAATGTGCATTTAAATGGGCTCAAACCGCACTGCAAAGAATCACATGCAATTTGAACAGGAATGGGGTGCAATTCCTGTCCGAATCGCATTCGGGTTTCCCACACTGTGTGAATCCAGGCTGGAGTCACTACTATTACTACAGGTGCTTATATAGTGCTGTCAATTTACACAGAGATTCACATATATATTGTACATTTACATCAGTCCCTGCCCTCAAGGAGCTTAGAATCTAAGAGCGCTGATACTGATCTGCTGCAAAAACATATGTATTTTGTCATGATTTTTCTGTGATTTTACCGCGTCAGCGGTGCGGTTTTTAAAGGGCATGTGACTCAAAAACTGCAGCAAAAACGCACTGTGGTCGCGTTTTGCTACGATTTCCATTGCTTTCAATGGCAAGGTGTGTTTTTTTCTAGCTCCCCAAACATGCTCCAAAGACGCTGCAAGCAGGATTTTTTTCACCACAACAGAAGCACACTGCCCCCGTTTGAACACATTCATTGATTTTAAAGGGAAGTATTTTTCTTCAGCTTTTCAGGCACTTTTTTTAGTGTTTGAAAAGCTCCTGTGTGAAAGGGCCCTAAGTTACATTCATACAGTATGACAAGCCTAGGTTAACACAGGAGTGGTGGGGGAAACTGCATGTGATTTGGATAGGAATCACACCACATTCCTGTTTAAATCATGTTATTCTTTGCAGTGCGATTTGAGCCTATTAATTTTGTATAATTGCACCGTAAGGCCAGGTTAACACATATGCGAATTTGAATGTGGATTTCTCGCATCCAATTCGCATGACAGGAGAGTGTGACCCGCTCTCTATGTCGGGCAAGGCCTTTGCACAGCTTTATGGCTCTCTAGGCCTATTGATATAGAGAGATCTATTTTAAAATATATGTGTGTGTATCATTTTTTGTTATGCTCTGTTTGCCTTTTTTATATACTTGTTAAATAAAAATTGAAATTAATGTTTTAACTCCAATTGTACAATTTTTGTACGGTACCACTAAAATCCCCACAGCCCCCTCTTTTTCTTTTTTCTGTTATCTATGGTTTTTCTTTTATCCCCCTTTTCTCTCTCTTTCTTTCTTTTCTTGCTTTTTCCTACGTTTTTCTTTACTCTCTTTCTCCTCTGCTCTTTGGACTTATTAGTCCTGTTTGACATTGTCAACTCCATTGGGACGTAGGTACCTTGAATATGTTCTATATATCTACCCCAACACAATCAAATTTCCTTTACGCTCTCAATGGAGGTTTAAACAGCTCCGGGGCGACTGCGGTCCGCACTTAAAATGGGTCCTGTGCGTCTTTGATTCAGGCAAAAATTTGGACCTGATTCACACCAGAATCGGTGAACAGGGACGCATACTGTGACCTACCTAAAGGTATCGGTTTCAGGTATCAGAGTATTTACACTTGTGCAAATGCTTAGAATCAGCAGTGATACCGGTATTGATGCAGCCCTAGAAATTAGTTAGAAAAGAAAATTTGGACCTATAATATGGACCTGATTCGCACCAGAATTGGTGAACAGGGACGCACCAGACCGCATGCCGTGACCTACCTAAAGGTATCAGTTTCAGGTATCGGAGTATTTGTACTCGTGCAAATGCTTCGAATCAGCAGTGATACTGGGATTGATGCAACCCTAGAAATGAGTTAGAAAATAAAATTTGGACCTATAATATGGACCTGATTCGCACCAGAATTGGTGAACAGGGATGCACCAAACCCCATGACGTGACCTACCTAAAGGTATCAGTTTCAGGTATCGGAGTATTTGTACTTGTGCAAATGCTTCGAATCAGCAGTGATACTGGTATTGATGCAACCTTAGAAAGGAGTCGAGAATTTGGACCATATTTGGACCAGCATATGACCATCGTTAGTACTACAGTTGGCACACCCAATGGGCAGCTCAATGGTTCACGAGTTGACGGAAAGTATTCTTATTAAATACACAGGACCGATATCGCTCCAACCGCCTTGCGGATACCATACCACGAAAAAGACAAGTACAAACCTACGGACGTAACGAAGAAGAACTCACCATTCTCCAGAGCCTGTGCCTTTTAACGCTGACGGATGTGGCCGTCACAATGATGTGAGATACAGACACCATGAAACCAAAAATGATGGCCAGCAGGGTCCTGACAGGCAGCAAAGCATAGGAGATGAACATCACCAACATGAGCTGCCACATTCCTTGCTCCGATGAAGAGGGGGGCTCCAAGCCATAGGCTCCCAGGGAAAAGGGACAACACAGAAAGGAGAAAGTGAAGCTGAAGAGCAAAGTCAGCTTGACGATCTGCTGCAGCTGGGTGACCTGCAGGTACTTGACATTGGTGACAATAAATAGGGAGACGAAGATGATACAGTGCACAGGATGGGACCCTTTGGAGATGCTGAGGCTGGGACCAGACATGAGCTCCACCAGGGCTAGGGTGGCCGTCATGATGATGAGGACCGCCAGAGCCTTCAAGGTGGAGGTCTGCTCCAGCTTCAGGTTGTAATTCTGGAAGAGGGATTCCAGCTCCTTGCAGTCGAACTCGTCTTCGCATGCGATGGAATCCAGAGGGGGGGCGGGGGAGCAGTGGCACTTCTTCCTTCTGGTTTTGACTTTCTGAAACGGTATTTCCTCCATATCAGGGCCATTCATAAACTGGAGGAGACAAGGAGAAGTCCTTCCCTGGCGATCATCCGAGATGACAAGTGATCCGATGACAGCAGCAGGCTTGGGATGAAGGTAGATTAGACCGTACCAAGACACTTCTCTAATCCAATCTACCTACATAGGAAGGGGGGCTCCCCCTGGGAACAACAAGGAGACCCACACCTTGGACGTGACACACACATCAATGGGAGATCATAGAGGAGAGGGGGATAGGAAATCAGTGTGCAATGAATGGACAGGCAGGAGAGGGAAAAAAAAATAAACAGCACTAGGTGGAAAAGCCGCTATATAGAATGAAAAGGTAATCCCCCCCTCCTACATCGGAGAGCATGTCTGTGTGCTCAGAGTCTGCGCACTAGGTGCGGGGGGGACCAGACACGTCTGTACGATCGCAGCAGATTGACAAGCAGAAAACACACATTTGACAACATGACCACGTTTGTCTGCTTTGCAAACATCCTCCGCCCCGCCCCCCTGCCGGGGATCTGGAGGAGAAGGGCGGGCGCTCCCGTTACTTCACATTAGGCTTTTACCTCCGGCGTCATAATGAAGGGGCGGGGCCGGAGCGCCGTGTGTGTGTGATAGAGAGGGAGAAGGGAGAGAGGGAAGGGGGAAGATGGCATCTCATCTCTCAGAAAGTTCGTGTGTGAGGAGAGCCGAGCATCCCTGTGTGCGGGGGAGGACAGCACACAAGGAGAATAGAAAACAGCTCATACTTTACTTTATTCCCACTGAGGGATCATTCACACCATATGTGTATGGAATCTGAGGGGAAACCATGTATGGAAACTGAGGGGTAACCATCCATGTATGGAAACTGAGGGGAAACCATGTATGGAAACTGAGGGGAAACCATGTATGGAAACTTAGGGGAAATGATGTATGGAAACTGAGGGGAAACCATGTATGGAAACTGAGGGGTAACCATCCATGTATGGAAACTGAGGGGAAACCATGTATGGAAACTGAGGGGAAACCATGTATGGAAACTGAGGGGAAACCATGTATGGAAACTGAGGGGTAACCATGTATGGAATTTTAAGGGTAACCATGTATAGAATCTGAGGGGAAACCATGTATGGAAACTGAGGGGTAACCATAAACTGAGGGGTAACCATGTATGGAAACTGAGGGGTAACCGTGTATGGAAACTGAGGGGTAACCATGTATGGAAACTGAGGGGTAACCGTGTATGGAAACTGAGGGGAAACCATGTATGGAAACTGAGGGGAAACCATGTATGGAAACTGAGGAGTAACCATGTATGGAAACTGAGGGGTAACCATGTATGGAAACTGAGGGGTAACCATGTATGGAAACTGAGGGGTAACCATGTATGGAAACTGAGGGGAAACCATGTATGGAAACTGAGGGGTAACCATGTATGGAAACTGAGGGTTAACCATGTATGGAAACGGAGGGGAAACCATGTATGGAAACTGAGGGGTAACCATGTATGGAAACTGAGGGGTAACCATGTATGGAAACTGAGAGGGAAACCATGTATGGAAACTGAGGGGAAACTATGTATGGAAACTGAGGGGTAACCATGTATGGAAACTAAGGGGAAACCATGTATGGAAACTGAGGGGTAACCATCCATGTATGGAAACTGAGGGGTAACCATAAACTGAGGGGTAACCATGTATGGAAACTGAGGGGTAACCATGTATGGAAAATGAGGGGAAACCATGTATGGAAACTGAGGAGTAACCATGTATGGAAACTGAGGGGTAACCATGTATGGAAACTGAGGGGTAACCGTGTATGGAAACTGAGGGGTAACCATGTATGGAAACTGAGGGGAAACCATGTATGGAAACTGAGGAGTAACCATGTATGGAAACTGAGGGGTAACCATGTATGGAAACTGAGGGGAAAACCTGTATGGAAACTGAGGGGAAACCATGTATGGAAACCGAGGGGTAACCATGTATGGAAACTGAGGGGTAACCATGTATGGAAACTGAGGGGTAACCATGTATGGAAACTGAGGGTAAACCATGTATGGAAACTGAGGGGAAACCGTGTATGTAAACTGAGGGGAAACCGTGTATTTAAACTGAGGGGAAACCGTGTTTGGAAACTGAGGGGAAACCATGTTTGGAAACTGAGGGGAAACCATGTATGGCAACTGAGGGGAAATCATGTATGGAAACTGAGGAGAAACCATGTATGGAAACTGAGGGGTAACCATGTATGGAAACTGAGGGGAAACCATGTATGGAAACTGAGGGGAAATCATGTATGGAAACTGAGGAAAAACCATGTATGGAAACTGAGGGGAAACCATGTATGGAAACTGAGGGAAAACCATGTATGTAAACTGAGGGAAAACCATGTATGGAAACTGAGGGGAAACCGCACATTTCACTCAATGCTGTGCACCCTAAGGGTCCTTTCACACCTGTCCGTTCTGGCGACGGACTCCGTTCTGCTCAGTGGGGATCGAAGTGAGAAATCTGCACTTTGTCTCTGCACCATGGTGAGAATGAGGCCTAAGAGCTCTTTCACACTGAGGTGCTTTTCAAGCACTTTGGTGCTAACAAAAAGCGCCTAAATCCCGGTTCACATATATGAGATGCAGGAACCCTGCAAATCCTCTGCAGTTTCCAACCTCGCATTCAAATGGCAGGCAGTTCACACTGCCATATGCAAATTGCTGGAGGTGTCAATGCAAAGTTAACCCCAGATCAGTTTGCATATCGCAGTGCGAACTGTCAGTTCGGACATGAATCGGATCATGTAGGTGTAAACATCCATGCAATCCGATTTTGGTGCGGACCCAAAAAAGGCTCCTGTGTGAGTTCTGTCCGATTCCAATGCAAATTCAGCCATACAAACTGTATGGCTGAATTTGCATCGCACAGACATTGCATGTGATTTGCAGAGCACTGCAGTCCGAATCACATTCCGATGTCTGTCGTTGCACATATGTGAACAGGCGCTGAAAAGCTCACAAAAAAGTATTCCCAATAAATCAATGAATGCTTCCACACTGGGGCAAGGCGGTGAAAAAAATCCTGCAAGCAGCATATTTGGAGCGCTAAAAAAAAAGCGCCTCAAAAATTGCACTCTCCATTGAACTGATTGCGAAGCGCCTGAAAAGCGCTTCAAAATGGTTCTTGAAGCAGTTTTTGAGTCACGTTTATTTTTTTAAAAAAAGCGCACCGCTGACGATTTAAAAGATCCTTAAGAAATTACTTTTGGAATCTGCCTTTCTCACTTTTTACAATAAAAAAATGTAAATGTAAAAAAAAAAAATAATGGGCAGTTTTCAAGCGCCTCATTGTGAAAGGGCTTTAACAGTTACATTGAACTCTGGTTTTAAAAAATGCAAATTCCATTCAATTATGTATCCCTAAAGCGACGCTAAGCCCTCGTTCACACCGAGCGCAGCTTTGAAATCATACGAGTTCATCTGAACTAACACGATTTCAAAGCCGCATTTCAGTCCAACTTCGGGGGCGACTTCAAAGACATCTGTGCAGCTTCATGCACAGATGTCTATTGAAATCGCCCCCAAAGTTGACAAAAGTAGTGCAGGAACTACTTTTGGAAATCGGTTACGGCGCCGACAATAGGCAGCGATTTGACATGCAATTTGACCTGTGAAATCGCGCAGATGCGAACGGGGGCTAAACCCACATAAAAGCACAATGACAATATCAGACGTATGAACGACCATTTTGTTTTGTTTTTCCATGCTAGTTTGATATTGAAAAAAATTGGTTACTAGAGTTAGCCCATACACACAATCGAAAAATCCTACGAAAAATACCGCTTTCAAAGCGATCGTACGCTAATCTGATCGTTAGTACACAGCTTTCGAGAGACGATCACGACAGCTCATCTGAAATTATCCGATAGGACAAGCATGAAAATGTTCTCATACAATACCAGATCGTATGGTTTTTGTTTAATCAGCCAGCACAGTTGTCGTCCATAAATACAATACAAATACAATATAAAATACATTACATGACTGACGAATTTTTATTTTGTCGTACAAGAATATTTGATACTTTAGTAAACTTTATTTTCGGTATGAAACTAGCATGCAAAAAAAAGAAAAAAAGGGTTGATAATCACATCGTCCGATAATCTCATCGTGTGTACCAGGCATTAGGCTAGGAGGTACACAATGACAAAATTGGAAGAGAAATTCCATACAAGGCACAATCGTTCGGTTTTCGCAAAGTGTTTACACAACTTTCAACATCTGATTCAGACTTTACAAGTGCAGAGTTCTGAAGGGACAAACTCCAAAATTGTTCTCGTACATTTACAAAATGAACAATGTTCGTTTACTGTGTATGGTTTTCCTACGAGAAAAATCAGATAAAAAAGACTGCACATGATCAGAAACAAAAAAACTAAAGCCTTTGTTGTACGAGAATTTTTAGACATTATTTCCATCCTTAGTTCTGACCTGCTGTAAAACATCGAGGAAAACCGGATGATCGTTTGCCCATCCAGAAAACCAGACAATTGTTTGCCCGATATTCTTAAGTGTGTACCCACCTTTATGAAAATTCTCGTAAGACAGAATACAACTTCCTGCGATGATGTCAAGTGGGACATAGTAAATGGCCCACTTCATGGGATTGTGGCTGCCACATATTTAAAAAAAAAATGTTGTTATCTGTGCCTTTTTGCCGCTCTGTGGTAGGCACATGTCTTTAGGCGGGAGACATGTGTTTCTCTTTCAGATGGGAAACACGTGTCCTAGAAGCTTCTAGTCATGTGGGCCTAGGGGCTATATAAAGCGGTGCGTGAGGGCTCCAGGCGCAGTTGATCGAGTACGGCTGAGCGAGCTCCCCCACCCTGTCGCAGCACCTGTATGTGGTTTTGGTCACCCTTGATTTAAGGGGGGACTTCTGATGAGTTTATTTATTTATTCGCTTGAATTTTTTATGACTAAGCAAGAATATTTACATATTTATTTGAAATTTAAAGTTTTGATATATGTTCATTTATGAAGTTAAATAAAGATAATTTTTGAGGATTTATTAATTTATATGCCAATAAAGGTGCCATGGCCATTTAACTTTCAAAACATTGCGTTTTGTGTTATTCTTTTATAGATTTATGGGTAATTTGTGCAGTCTACATTCCCATGTCAAATATTTTATTATAATGTATTCTTTCGTTTCCGAGCATGCGTGGTCTTGTTCACTCGATTTTTCATGGACGAATACTGGACTGATTATACGAAATTAATTCATTCTTTTATCATACAAGAAAAACATTTTGTGGTTGTCCTTTCCCATAATTTCACATGAACTAGCTCTTGAACGCTGTGTACTAACGATCAGATTAGCGGACGATCGCTCGGAAAGCGGTATTTTTCGTTTGAATTTCTCATCATGTAAACTAGACATAAAGCGGCATTCACACCTGAGAGTCACATTTTTGTGCGTTTTTTCTAGCATTTTGTTTCACATTTGTATGCACATATCTGAGTGTATTTGTACAGTGTTTTCCAAGCATTTCAGAGCTTTGGCGTTTTTGTATTAGCTGATAGAGAAAACAATCATCTGTTATGTCATTTGTTACAATGTGTTTCTGCTTTCAGCTGTTTCAAAAATGCACCAATCTGCCTGAATCGTGTTACAAAAGTAGCTCCAAAACTTTTTTTAAAACCTCAGGTGTTTTGGAGTGGAAATGTGAACCACCACCCTACAGTATCCTTATCCCCCCCCCCCCCAAATAATCTGTAAACATCCATTACTTAAAGTGATTCTAAATCCAGGACATTTTTTTTTTTTTTACCTTATTGCATTCTCTTCACTAAAAAAGAAATATAGGTTTATAAAAAAAAAAAAAAACATTTATACTCAGCTAGGTGGATGCTGCATTTGTCCCTCACCGTCTCTGCAGTGAGAACTGAGGGATCAAACGCCGCTGATTGCTCAGTTCTACCCCTCTGCTCTCAGCAGAGAGCCGTGACTGTCAGAGTCACAGAATGAACTGCACTCCCCAGATCCATAGGAAAAGTAGGGCCAAAAAAGCTTTGCCCATACTTCTCCTTTAACCTCTTGCTGCCAGCCACATGGAAATATTGAGGTCAATAGAACTGTGCAGAGAGTGCGAGCCCCACGAATAGTAGTTTGTGACAGGGTAACTGAAATCCAAAGAACCTTGCTGCTTTCAAACGACATCAGCGGGTACTGGAAGCTGAAAATAAAAAAAAGAGATTGAGCTCATAATGCAGTTACCTTTATTAAACCAAACAATACTAACAAAGTAAAAGATTGCACTCACAGAGGCTTGTATCAAGCAAGACATTCATGGTGGTTACTTTGTACCTGCTGTGTCATTCTGTGTCAGCTCTGTTAACTTGAATGGTATTATCCTCAGTAAACACTGCAGGTGTGTGAGTGCAGCCACAGGACTTCTGGATAGTTGGAAAAGCCAGGAATCCCCACAGCTGCCTGCTGTCAGAAGCGCGCTTACTGTGCGCCGCCTGGGACACGCATCACGGATCGTGGTAAAGGGCCAAAGACAGCAGCCCTTTACCATGTGATCACTCCATCCAATGATGGAGCGATCAGTTGTCAATAATAATTCTCTCCAATCCTCGCACATTGTACACAGCGATCCGTACAGTGTGCTAGGAGAGGAGGGAGACCGCAGCACTGCTCACCCCTGCCTCTTCTGTGCCTCAATCATGCCCATCTGTGCCTCATCAGTGCCTCAATTGTGCCCCAATCTGTGCCTCAGTCATGCCCATCTGTGCCTCAATCATGCCCATCTGTGCCTCATCCGTGCCTCAATCATGCCTCATTCATGCTAATCTGCGCTTCATCTTTGCTTCAATCATGCCAATCTGTGCCTCAATTATGCCCACCCAAGCCTCAGTCATTCCCGACTGTAACTGGGTCTCTGCTGCCCTCACTGTCTGTTATCATCCCCACTCACTGCACTGGTGTATTTGGATGCTGAAAGTGTGTCCTATCTGGAGTGATTATCACAGGATCGGTTTCCTTTACCCAGAGGACCCTCTCTTTGGATCTCTTTACCATCTGCTCATTTGACCCGCCTTAACAGGGGGTCTGAAGGTTCTGGTAAGCAGACATCTACTACATTATTTGCACGCGGTGGTGACGTTTTCATCTAACTGACTCCATCTCGGGTGGCTGGACTTTTTTCATCTTTTTATTTATTTGTGGATCATTATTTGTGTATTGTTGGACTTTTACCTCTTAGTGCCTTGTCCTCATACATATTATTGGCGCTGTACTTGTATTTATATTTTATGCATTCCCGACTGTGCCTCATCCATGCTTTAACCAGGCCTCATTCATGCCACTCTGTGCCTCATCCATGCCTCATTTATGCCCATCTGTGCCTTATTCATGCCCATCTGTGCCACATCCATGCCTCATCTGTGTCCACCCATCCCTCAGCTGTGCTCACCCGTATCACATCAGTGCTCATCTGTGGCTCATCCATGCCACATCAGTACTCATCCGTGCCACATCAGTGCTCATCTGTGCCACATCAGTGCTCATCCATGCCTCTAGTTTTTTTTTTTTAAATGCAGTGAAATGTGATTTTTCTTAATTTTTCCAAAAAAAATGGCGTTTGAAAGACTGCTGTGCAAATATCGCGTGACAAAAAATATTGCAATGACCGCCATTTTATTCTCCAGAGTCTTTGCTAAAAAAATATATATAATGTTTGGGGGTTTTAAGTAGTTTTCTAGTAAAAAATACTAATTTTAACTTGTAAACAAAAAGTGTCAAAAATAGGCCTGGTCTTAAAGTGGTTAAACCATTTAGGACCGCCCCATGTACATATGCTGCTGTAGGGCGGCCCTTAAGTGCAAAATCATATACATATACGTGATGTTGTTTTAGGGCTCTAGGGGGAGCGTTGTGATTAGACATAGTGGGAGCCAGTTTGTGGGTTCAGCGGCCACGATGACAACCGGCCACCCGTGATTTCGAAGGAGAATGAGAGAACACCAGTCTGCCTATGTAAACAAGGTAGAAGGCTGTTCTGTCAGACAAGAAGGGAGAGATCCTGTGTTCCTACTAATCAGGAACACAGATCACTCTCTTACTGAAGTCAGTCCATCCCCCCCCAGTTTGAAAACACTCCCTAGAAGCACATTCAACCCCTTGATCGCCCTGGATGTAAGCTACTTCCCTGCCAGCGTCATATATACAGTAACAATGCATATTATTTAGCACTGATCACTGTATTGGTGTCACTAGTCCCCAAAAAGTGTCGACAAGTATGAGATTTGTCCGCTGCAGCCTCGCTAAAAATCGCAGCTCACCACCATTACTAATAAAAACAAGAAAAAAATAAGAAGTCAATAAATCTATCCCAAAGTTTGTGAACGCTATAACTTATAACCAAAAATATGTAGCAGAATACAAATTGGCCCAAACTGATAAAGAAATTCGATTTTTAACATTATTTTATTGGATGGGTTTTATAGCAGAAAGGAAAAAATATTGTTTTTTTTTCTAAATTGTCAGTCTTTTTTTGTTTATAGTGCAAAAAAATAAAAAAACGCAGAGGTGATCAAATACCACCAAAAGAAAGCTCTATTTGTATTCGGGTACAGTGTCGCACGACCGCGCAATTGTCAGTTAAAGCAACGCAGTGCCGTTTCGCAAAAAATGGCCTGGTCATTAAGGTGGTAAAACCTTCTGGGGCTGAAGTGGTTAACCACTTGCCGACTGCCGCACGACTATGTACTGCGGCAGTCAGCCTCTCCTGGGCAAAGTGACGTATGGGTACGTCACTCGCCCAGGAGCCTGTAGGGCCCCCGCTCATTCCCTGCCTTCCGTGCATGTGTGTCCGGTGGCCCTGATGTCCACCGGCCACTCGCAATTTCGCTCAGGAGAGGGAGAAAGTCATACGGCTGATGTAAACACAGCCGTCTGTCATTCTCCCTTAGATCATCACTGAGGCTATGCGATCCTGCTATGTAGGATCGTATGTCTCTGTGATGATCTAACAAGCCACACCCCCTGACAGTAGGAATCAAGCCCCTAGGGACACACTTAACCCCTTGATCACCAATAAAGTTAACCCCTTCCCTGCCAGTGTCATTTTTACAGTAACAGTGCATATTTATAGCACTGATTACTGTAGTAATGTCAGTGGTACCCTCAAAAGTGTAAAAAATGTCAGTCAAGGTTCCGATCTGTCCGCCGCAATGTAGCAGTCCCGCAAAAAAAAAATCGCAGATCGCCGCCATTACTAGTTAAATAAAAAAACAATAAAAATGACATAAATCTTTCCTGTAGTTAGTAAACGCAATAACTTTTGCGCAAACCAATCAAAATACGCTTATTGCTATTTTTTTACCAAAAATATGTAGCAGAAAACAAATTGGCCTAAAATGTTAAAAAAATTTTTGATTTTTACATTTTTTTGAGAATTTCATATAAAAAAATTTGAAAAATATTGCTATTTTTTCAAAATTGTCGCTCTTTTTTTGTTTATAGCGCAAAAAGTAAAAATCGCAGAGGTGATTAAATACCACCAAAAGAAATCTCTGTTTGTGGGGAAAAAAAGGACATCAATTTTATGTGGGTACAGCGTCGCACGACCACGCAATTATCCATTACAGTCACGCAGTGCCGAATTGCAAAATAGGGCCTGGTCTTTGAGCAGCCAAATCCTCCTGGGCTTAAGTGGTTAAAGCATGAAATCCCCCCAAAAAAACATTGATCTCATGCTTTAAAAAAATAGCTCTGCTTATATTTGCGCTAACCGGAAGTGACTAAATGCTCATTGCTTCTGGTCTCCTAGACCATAGAGATTACCAGAGACCTTCCAGTCTCCAATCAACTCTATGATCAGCCGATTGCACAGGAGAGCCCAGACAGCCACTGCCTGTAAAAGTGATCGAGTGGCTAATCACTTTTACAAGTTAGAGAATTGCCAGCTAAAAATTTGAATACTAGGGTTATGGTTAACAGCTGTAGCCACAGCCCCGGTATAACCACTTGAACACAATCACCAATATATATATATATATATATATATATATATATATTCACGTGATTGTGCAGTATGTGATTAAACAGGTTACTTTTGTACCAAGAACACGTGCAATACAGTACATATGATTTTTCCTGAACAACAACGGTTAGAGATTTGATAGTTCTAGAAATATTTCCATTCTGCTTCTTCAAATTTTCTCGTCACTCAGGTATAAAATGATGGTCTTCATTGCTCTAACCCCACTAACAATTCAAAAAATCAAACAAAAATTCCAAAAACAAAAATGTTCTAACAAGATTCATTAAAGGTACATTTAAAGGCTTTGGGCCCTTCATTGAGAAACCACTGCAATAAACTTAAAAAAAGCTTTTTTGTAGTTAGAAAAAGTTAGCTAACATATCAACTTTTTGTATTGTAGGTTGGACGTCACCATCCTTCTGATGAAATCCCAGGGAATACTGAGTAGCCTAAACTTCATAGTAGCATTTTCTCCTACGATTTGGGTTATTTGGTATTCCCTGGGATCTCACTGGATGGATGGTTACATTGCCCTCAACAAACTGTACAATTGGAAGTTGAGGGTAAGATAAGTATTTTTATCTAACTTCTTTACCCATTGGTGTTGTTTGTTAAGTTTTGTGCAGCATTTTGCTGTGGGGAAGGGGGCCTAGATAAATAATTGGACATTACATTTTTAGTACAAGGTCCGCTTTAAAATTACAACATATCTTTCTGTTGAAGAAATAACAGGAAACATACAGATTTTCACATCAGTTACAATATAACAAAGCTCTTTCTGTCTCTGATGTTCTCAGCTTTCTGGATCTGGATAAGGCACATATTAAGGATCCATCAGTCCACTAGGCTAAGGATGCTTAATAGGTACTATTTACCTCCTTGCATGTCTCTGGCCTCAATTTGAACTAATCACCCTCTGCCTTTAATTTATTTACTCCTCTGGGTCTCCTCTCATAAATACTGTCAGCAGGAAAACCTTATAAACCTACTGCTGGCTCTCCTCCAAGCACAGCTAGGGCATTGATCTCTCAGCCCTCGCCAATTTACCAGACTGTGCCCTCCTGTCCCACTCACAGGGTACCTCCAGAGATTTCATTTCTCACAGAGTTCTCAAAGCTGCTGCAGCCCAAGTACAATTACGGGACTATCAATATGTCAATGTAACTTTCCCTGCAAAAATAAAAACATGGGCAGAACACCTCTTGAATAAATGCACACTTGCTCTTGTTTTAGCCCTTTAAATAACCTGCAATTACACAAAAATATTTGGTGATCTGACAGATATGCATCCAACTTCTATGTTTTGTTGTGGGATAAAAATTGACAGCATTTTTGTGGACCGTGTGGTGTCAGCCCTGCCTAATTTTCTTTAGCTAAACTTCTCAAACCTTACATTCCCCTGTTCTCTAGAAACTAAAGATTACTCTTTGGTCCAAGATAAGAATTGGGAGGGCTAATTACACATTTTGAGATAATTAAGGATGTGTGTACAAGACAACTCTGAATTTCTGTCATAGTCTAACAGGTAATTGTTGAGCTTATCAAGTATATATATATTGTCCTCCCTTCTAGATTGTAAGCTCTAACGAGCAGGGCCCTCTAGTTCCTCCTGTTTTGAACTGTATTGTAACTGTATTGTCTTCCCTCACATTGTAAAGCGCTGCGAAAACTGTTGGCGCTATATAAATCCTGTATAATAATAATAATAATAATTGTATAGGATGCCAGGAAGAAACATGGTCTGTGAGCTGGGGGGTGACGGTTCACAGCTGTGAGATAGTGTTGACTGTCTGTTTGTTGAGCTCCTGTGGCTTTTGCCATGGGAATACGGGACTCTTAACCCAGGTGTAGCACTGGCAGTACAATGGTAAGCCATAATATTGCATTCACTATTCCAGCTCTATAGACTGTTTTTATTTTGAAACCTGTGTTTTTTTCCTGAGAAACAAAAAAGACTGTTAAAAAAAAAAAGACGGGCTTTGCATATTACAATATACTTTATACAAAAAAAATTAAAAAAAATATATATATATATTGTGACAGGAAGTCAGGTAAATCTGTGAATGTAGTCACAGACAGGAGCTACACTTCCACCTGGGTTAGACAAATCACCAATTACTATAGGGTGTCGGCTGCAGAGGTAGCCAGAACTGTCTAAGGAAGTTGAAAGGCCTTCATCTGTTCAGAATGAGGAAATGAAGGCCTCTATAATTCGTCCAAAGGAAGTCTAATGGATTGCTGCCTCCTGTCGCCGTGTGGGCTGGGAGAGGAGGACAGACATACGTGTGCCTCCCGACGCCGTGTGGGCATGGGAGAAGGACTGCTGCCTCCTGTCGCCGTGTGGGCTGGGAGAGGAGGACAGACAGATGAGTGCCTCCCGACAAGCTGGTGAGCATGGGAGAAGACCCCCTGAAGTGATGTGCGCTAAGGAGGGTAACCAGTTGTGAAGACTTCTCAAGGTAAATAAATGCACTGCTTGCTATGTGGAGAGACAAGCAAATGAACTGTGTTCAATGTGAAGAGTGTGAAGAGACAAAGGGACAGCTTAAATGAACATGTGCTGTGGTGGAGAGATAAAACATGGACTATTGAGAGTCTGCTGTATGACCAGCCAAGTCTGCCCAACAGTAGGTTGGGGACAGACTTCATTAGATAGGTTCCAGTGTGTGAGAAGGTAGCCGCCCACAGTGGCAAGGATTTATTTTGTTTTATTTTATTTTGGCTGTTTTGAGGCTTGCAATTGTGTGAAGTAAATTGCATGAATAAATCAGTGTTGTTTGCAACCACTGCTCGGCTATCTCTCTGTGAAAATGCACCCCCAAAGGGGTCATCCAGGCCCGCCACCGAGCTAATCCCTCACATATGGTGGAGGTATGCAGTGGGCAGAAGCAGAAATCCCTGCAAAGAAGTGCATATGTTTGATGAACTTTGTCTGGTGCACGAGATTGCACAATCTATGTGTGCAGGAGAGAAGATCCTGAAAGAGAAAAAAAAAACGTGTTTTAAAGAGACAGCGGTCTCAAAATTTTTGATGAACTTTGTTGTGTCTGGTGCAAGGGACTGCACAAACTGTGTGTACAGGAAAGGAGATCCTGCAAGAGAGAGAAAAAACTACTAAGTTTTAAAGAGACAGTGGTCTTAAAAGTTTTGCTGGACTTTGAAACAATTTTTTGTGGAGTGACTAAAGATGGGGCGATCAAAACGCCTGTAAAATGCAAAGATAGATGAAATGAGAGACCGGATTCTATGGATGGAGGGGATGTTACCGTCTGAACGAGCCCCATCCATGCCTAAAGAGAGTCTACTAAAGAGGAAGGTTGTTGTCCCTAGCAACGCTGGTGTAAATCAAACGGTTATGGAGACACAGTGTTCTCAGATGGAAAGTAAGCCCAAAATGGAGGAGATGTTGACACAACTGATTATATCAAATGCAGCTCAACAGCAGGCAAATGCAGCTCAACAGCAGGCAAATGCGGATTTTCAGCGGAGCTTTGCAGCTCAACAAAAGGCTCATCAAGAGAGCATGGCAGGCTGGAAACAGAGACGCCAGCAGCAAATGGAGGCCATCGGTATGGAGGAAACCGAGCATGGGTGCAGGGCTGAGCTGGCTGCCGTACAACGGAAAATGGAAGAAAAGGAACAACCCCTGGGGGTACAGTTACAGTGGGAAGAAACCACTGCTCTTCTTTTTTCCGAGTTGAAAAACCCTAGAAAGCCTATAATGGAGAAAGATACAATCCTCATGGAAAAGGAAATTGAAATTCAGACTTTGCAGAAGCAAAGTAAGGGTGATATGTTGGAGTTGCGTAATCAGCTGGAAAAAAGTCTTCAGTCTTTGGGAGCTACAAAAATAGACCTGCAGGAGTCGCAGGAACAGAATGTCGCTCTGAAAACGACATTGTCTCTCAGCGACAACGAGAAAAGTGAAAGAGAGGCTAAATTACTGAGTACTGTGTATGAGCTCACCACTTTGAGCAATGTGGTAGATGAATTACGTGCAGACTGTGAAAGTTGGAAAGGTGAAGCCCAACGTTTTCAGCAGCAGTTAAAGGAGAAAGAAGCCTGTGTGGCAGAATTACAGTCTCATTCCCAGAAACTAGCCAATGAGGTGAAGGCTCTTATGCAGGGAAAATGAGATTCTGAACACAAGAGAAAAAAAGTAGAGGCACAGCTGCAGGAATCGCAAGTCAAGGTCACAGAAGGTGACCGAGTGTGTGCTAAGCTGTCAGAGAAGGCAAACCGACTGCAGGTTGAGCTGGACAATGTTACAAATCAGCTTTCTCAAGCAGACAGCAAATCTAGAAAAATTGCCAAGGATTTTTCTATCTTGGAATCGCAGCTGCAAGACACGCAGGAACTCTTACAGGAAGAGAGGTGTCAAAGGCTGAGTTTTAGCACAAAGCTTGAACAAATGGTAGATGAGAAAAATGGCTTCCTGGAACAATTTAAAGAGGAGGAGGAAGCAAAGAAAAACCTATCAGAGCAAGTCGCAACTTTGCAAGCTCAGATAGCGGTTATGAAAAAACGCATGGAAGAAAGCGTTTGTTCATTAGAGAGTGTTGAAGTTGTGAAAAAGAAACTGCAGAATGACCTTGAAGTTGCTAATCAATGCTATGAGAAAAAAACAGCTGCTTATGACAAGCTTGAGAAGACCAAGACAAGACTTCAGCAGGAATTGGATGAACTGAGTGGGAATCTGGATCACCAGAATCAGATTGTGTCCAACCTGGAGAAGAAGCAAAAGAAGTTTGATCAGATGCTTGGTGAGGAGAATACTGTGTCTGCAAAATATGCAGAAGAACGCGACCGCGCAAAAACGGAGGCGCGTGATAACGAGAACAAAGCCCTGTTCTTGGCTCGCTCCTTGGAGGAAGCTCTAGAGTGTAAGGTTGAACTAGAAAGAGTTGACCAACAGCTGTGTACAGAAATGGAAGATTTGGTCAGCTCCAAGGATGATGTTGTGAAAAGCGTTCAGGAGCTAGAAAAGTCTAAGCGAGCCTTAGAACAGTAGAAGAGATGAAGATTCCGTTGCAGGAACTGGAAGAGGAATTACAGGCAACAGAGGATCTGTCCCAAAGAGGGGATAGTGTGCCTGATGCAGTTTTTAAAAGGATCAGTGTTTTGGGGTCTGTCCTGAGTGAGCCTCAGAAATGTGATGACATGTGGCTTGAATCACCCCTTTGGAATAAACCGTTCCTTCAAAAACTTCAAGCATTGGAAAATGTATCATTAGAGCTTCAGCAAACAAAGGTGCTGTGTAAGAAATATGATGATTTCTCAGTTCAGGCTGAAAACCTAGTGGAGAAAACTAAAGCGGAGAAAACTAAAGCAAGTGATATAAATCTGGGAGAAAAAAGCAAACACCACCTAGTGGAGAGGGCTAGGTCTGTTGGTGAAAACGTGAAGCAAATGAATAAGTGCCTTTCAGGGAGTGTTTCCAAAATGGAACTGGTGAAAGACGGGTGGCAGAAGTTTGATCATGATCTTGAGATGCATTCCATGTGGAGTTCAGATAGAGAAAAGGAACTAGGTGACCTTGAGCGACAAATAGTTCAGCAGAAAGTGCATTGAAGAAACCTGTAAAAGAATGTGTTGCAGTTCCATGCTTCTTCACTGATGCAGAGAGGAGGTCTATAATGGATACCACCCAGATCGCTGGGTTCAACTGTGTTGTTGCCTTTGACCCATATGATGATGGAAGGAAAGTTGATAAAGTACAGATATTTCTTGGAACAAAGCTAAGTGAAGCAGAGGTTCTCAAAGTGTTGTGGAAATCATTTGTTGATTGCAGAGAGAGGCGTCTTAAGAATGTTGAAGACTTTAAGACTAGCAAAATTGAGTTGCCTATGGATCACGGTCTTCTATGGCGGATAGGACAAACTTGTATGCAAGAGAAACTTGAGAAGAAGCGAAATGATGCTAAAAATGCAGTTGAGGAATGTGTATATGAGATGAGAGACAAACTGTGTGACATTTATGAGAAATCTGTCAATGAAGATGACAGAAACAGTTTCATTCGGAAGCTTGAAGATACTAAGAGGTGTATCAGTGAGTGTCAAGAGAAGTGTCTGGAAATCTGTGTCTCAACCCTAGGGTTGAAACAAGAGGGGGGGGGGGTATGTGATAGGAAGTCAGGTAAATCTGTGAATGTAGTCACAGACAGGAGCTACACTTCCACCTGGGTTAGACAAATCACCAATTACTATAGGGTGTCGGCTGCAGAGGTAGCCAGAACTGTCTAAGGAAGTTGAAAGGCCTTCAGCTGTTCAGAATGAGGAAATGAAGGCCTCTATAATTTGTCCAAAGGAAGTCTAATGGATTGCTGCCTCCTGTCGCCATGTGGGCTGGGAGAGGAGGACAGACATACGTGTGCCTCCCGACGCCGTGTGGGCATGGGAGAAGGACTGCTGCCTCATGTCGCCGTGTGGGCTGGGAGAGGAGGACAGACAGATGAGTGCCTCCCGACAAGCTGGTGAGCATGGGAGAAGACCCCCTGAAGTGATGTGCGCTAAGGAGGGTAACCAGTTGTGAAGACTTCTCAAGGTAAATAAATGCACCGCTTGCTATGTGGAGAGACAAGCAAATGAACTGTGTTCAATGTGAAGAGTGTGAAGAGACAAAGGGACAGCTTAAATGAACATGTGCTGTGGTGGAGAGATAAAACATGGACTATTGAGAGTCTGCTGTATGACCAGCCAAGTCTGCCCAACAGTAGGTTGGGGACAGACTTCATTAGATAGGTTCCAGTGTGTGAGAAGGTAGCCACCCACAGTGGCAAGGATTTATTTTGTTTTATTTTATTTTGGCTGTTTTGAGGCTTGCAATTGTGTGAAGTAAATTGCATGAATAAATCAGTGTTGTTTGCAACCACTGCTCGGCTATCTCTCTGTGAAAATGCACCCCCAAAGGGGTCATCCACGCCCGCCACCGAGCTAATCCCTCACAATATATATATGCACTGTGTATATATATATATATATATATGTATTTATATATATATATATTTTTTTTTTTTTACAAATTAACATTTACATTCCAATCAGCACTAAAAAAAAACTACAATGTAGTACCCCTATATAGTGCCAGGCATAAATACTTGTATTAAGGAGTAAACATCAAAACTTACCTTATTCCCCATTCCAAATCCGGCAGCTCGATGCTCCGCAATGGGGGGGGGGGGGTTGTTACATAGTCATTAGTCATTAGTCGTTATATCCATTATACATTTTTTAGTAAAGGTTTAAATAATCTTCAATATATGACAATGGAATTACAAAGCACCATGGGTTAGCTAAAGGGACAGCTAAAAAAGTGAACAGTTTACTAGAACTTCATCTGCTTGCTGTAATTAAGGCTGCATATTATTAAAGGAACCTGAAATTCGGAAGCTGTGCTAACCAACCTGTATTCTTTTTTACCTTTTTTACAGCTAATTTTTTGCTATTACTGAATTATCATGCCTTGTTCTGCAGTGTGTCTCTGGGTGAAGTGGCAATCTTGGGAGAGGCATGACCTTGCTTTCTCTTGTTAGAGCTGAACTGTGTAAATTGTGGTCTGATGACTGGTATGATAAAGATGAAGAGACAGGAGCAAGAGGTAGAGGAAGCATAGACCAAAGAATGAATGGAGCCAGAAGATCTTTACTCTGTAGCACTCAGGTACAGCTACCTCCCCAGCAAGAAGAAGAGTGAGCAGCACAGTGGTGACATTACCAAAAGACTTAGCCCCCGTTCACACTGGGGCGACCTGTCAGGCGACCTGGTCGCCTGACAGGTCGCCGTAGGTCGCCTTCCATAGAGAAGCTGCGGACCCGTTCTAATAGGAGCGACACAAGTCGCTCCGACTTAGAAAAAGGGTCCGGAACTTCTTTGGGGCGCGGTGCGAGCAGCGCGCCGCGACCTATGAGGTCGCCCGGCAAAGCAGCATCGCCCCAGTGTGAACGGGGCCTTACAGTCAAAGGCAGCAACGACTTTTTTTTACACTGCAGATATACTATCTATATTACCAAATTATTGGGACGCCCGCTTTACACACACACATGAACTTTGATGGCATCCCAGTCTTAATCTGTAGGGTTCAATATTGAGTTGCCCCCCCCCCCCCTTTCCAGCTATAACATCTTAAACTCTTCCAGGAAGGCTATCCACAAGGTTTAGGAGTCTGCCTATGGGAATGTTTGACCATTCTTCCAGAATCAAATTTGTGAGGTCAGGCACTGATGTTGGACGAGAAGGCCTGGCTCGCAGTCTCCACCCTAATTCATCCCAAAGGTGTTCTATCGGGTTGAGGTCAGGACTCTTTGCAGGCCAGTCAAGTTCCTCCACACCAAACTCACTCATCCATGTCTTTATGGACCTTGAGTCCTGACCTCAACCCAATAGAACACCTTTGGAATGAATTAGAGCAAAGACTGCAAGCCAGGCCTTCCCGTCCACATCAGTGCCTAACCTCACAAATGTGCTTTTGGAAGAATGGTCAAACATTCCCATAGACACACTTCTAAACCTTGTGGACAGCCTTCCCAGAAGAGTTGAAGCTGTTTTAGCTGCAATGGGTGGACTAACTCAATATAGAACCCTACGGACTAAGACTGGGATGCCATTAAAGTTCATGTGTGTGTAAAGGCAGGCATCCCAATACTTTTGGTAAAATAGTGTATATAGCCAAGAGGCTATTTTTCAGGAGAAATGAAAGAAATAAAAGTTAGGGCTCATGCTGATGGATGTTCCCTATGGTATATCAAATTTTCAATTTTTAGTTTTTAAAAATATGTTTTAAATCTTTTTTTTTTTTTTTAGCCCTGACCATATAAAATGTAAATAAATAAAATCTCAGAAAACTACCTGTACTGTAGTGCACCCTACGTTCTAGCCGCTGGTGAATAGGGATCCCCCACCCTGCCCAGCCAGGCAAACCAAATTTCCACAGGCACACTTGAGACAGGAAACAGTCCAGCAACTTTGTTTTTTTGTTTTATTTAGGGGTTAATAAACTTGGATGGGGAAAGGAATATTATGAGATGCCCACTTGACTGGAACAAACTTCTTTAGTGACACTTCAACTATATACACAGTCGATATATATTCCTTTCCTTCTTCTTGCACAAAACTTCCTTGCAGATCCACTGTGGTGTCAACCTAAGGAAATGTCTGTAGCAATAGCCCTTTACAGGCAGGGACTACTGACGTCAGGCCACTGCCTGATACTGGATCAGTAGTGGCACCCATTGTCATATGGTTTTTGATTCATTTTATTTTGGCTTTGAACATACACATCCAATAAATACTACACTATGGAGCAGCCTTTTTCCAACCAGGGTGCCCAGGCACCCTGGTGCGCCTTGAGGTTTCTTCAGGGGTGCCTTGGCAAAATGCCTTAAAATTGCCCAAAAACTGTATACAACCAGACGTGTGGATGAAGCCTACCTTTTAGTTAAACAAATCCACAGGTTTTCATTGTGCACCATTACAACCTTCTAGCTGCCAGCGTCCTAATGACCAATTGCATCATCATTTGATATGGAGGATGTCAGTCCCTACAGCATCCTTGTATCTCTTCTGTCCCTCTCCATCAGCTTACATTAGTTTAGCGATGGAGAAAAACTGAGGGAGAAGAGAAACATTGGAACTAGTCAGTACCAGTTTGCAAAAGTGCATTTGCTTTGGAAGAATATTTTCCCTTTAACGTTGGGTGTCCTACTTGTGCTGAGTTGCTGCCTTATGTAAAACTATTGGAAAACTTTTTACATTTTAGGATGGGGTGATTTGAGATTGTCCATAATGTTTAAAGGGTGCCTTGAGATTGTCCATAAATTTTAAAGGGTGTCTTGAGATTGTCCATAATTTTTAAAGGGTGCCTTGAGATTGTCCATCATTTTTAAAGGGTGTCTCGAGATTGTCCATCATTTTTAAAGGGTGTCTTGAGATTGTCCATCATTTTTAAAGGGTGCTGTGAGATTGTTTATCATTTTTAAAGGGTGTCTTGAAATTGTTCATCATTTTTAAAGGGCGCCTTGAGATTGTCTATCATTTTTAAAGGATGCCTTGAGATTTTCTATCATTTTTAAAGGGTGCCTTAACTGAAAAAAGGTTGAGAAACCCTGCTATGGAGACTTCATCTGGTGCGAGTTGCTGAACAGTCTTCCCCACAACAGATGGCACATCTACACTGTGTGTGTTTGCTGCTGTAACAACAGCAAGCTTTTCCGGTGAGCGTCCATTTCACAGGAGTGCCAGGGATTTTTCTGGAGCCCTGAACTGGATCACTTCTTCACTTTTCAGGTCACCACTAATTTTTGTGCACATCTGTTCACTAAATTTTGTACTTTCACCAATAAGTTTATATTGCTGATCCTATCATGAGACTGTGCATTTAAACTTATACTTTTCACTATATTGTTTTTTTATTGTTGATTTTCATTCAAGACTGGACTTATATATACATTTTTTTCACTTTAGCACTTTTTTTGGATTTTATTTTGATGCGTTGTCCATTTATAATACAGTATTCACATTTCACTGCGGTTCATTCACTTTTGGCGCAACACACTTTTTCTTAAGATTATTTATAAGTTTGGTATATTACTTATCTGTGTTAGCTGCCGCCCATCTACAGCACAGAGATACGCCTTTTTTATTTTTATTCCCATACTTGATTATGATTGTGTAGATATTATCACATTGATATTATCTCTATAATGCATATAGCAGAGCAAGTCCCAGACATACTATAGCATTCACTAAATTGACTGCATTTCCCCCTTATGTACTGTAAATGTTTTTTCAATTTATGTGTCAAGGCTTACAGTATGTGCCCTTATCACAGGCCAATTACGGTACTTTAAGCAATCCTATTCTGTTGCAATAAAGTTCTGTTCAAATCTGTGTAGTATAACATCTGTCACTTCTTAACGTTAAGCTCACATACAGTACGTTTGCAAAGTTTAATAGAAAACTTCCATGAGCCATATCATCTTGGAATCTATACTTATCTAGTTTTCATTGCTACAAAAAAAAAATGCATGCTTTCTATTGAATCATGCTGTCGCTGTCATGGCATTTCCAAATCCTTTATCCGCCACATGGCATGGAAATATCCTTTGGGAATGATGCATCAACCTGTTTTACCCCATACAGGGCTTCATCACGATGAAGATTTTTGATGTATGAAAGATTCCTTTTGTTTTCTTTGTATTTTTGTGTTGAAGTACACAGATCTCCAGGGATCAAGGAAACCAATGTCTGAAATAGCATTAACTGCATTATGCCCCACAGATCTGTAAGCCAGACAGCAAAAGAAAAAAAGACTGATTTCCAAAAAATATTCTAGATGTGAAAGCATAACAGAAAAAAGCTGACCAATTAGCTGAAGAAAGAAATCATAGCACATAAGCAGAGAGGGGGTAAATGCAGAGCACTAAAAGACATACACAGAAACCACCAAACACATTACCAGATAAAGACCTCTGTCCAGATGCATCGGAAGCATTGCCCCAGATAGAGAGCACCATGGAGGAGAGGAAGATAAAATACCTCCACTTGGCCCATAAGTGTGATCCACACTCTTTTAGCAGCCCTGTTTTTTATAGGGGAAATTATTTTTTGGCTGCTTATGGCCACACTACTTTTCACTAAACCTTCAAAAATGTCTCCAAATCAATTATATCATGTAACCTTTCATATCTATAACTCTAGGGAGTTCAGCTTCCTTTTTTTTATGAAACACAGCATTTTTTTTATATGATGGAGCACATGGTCTGTGTTGAGAGAAACAATAAGTCTTTTTAAAAAAAATAAAATAAGAAAACATGTCTGTTAACATGTGCCACTGTAGATTATGTTAGGAGTTAGTTTAGGATTAATTTCCAAAAGAAATTTAAGATAATACTCAGAGTTTGCTTTGGATTAATGGTTAAATTATACAACTTCCATTCGAAAAGTATTTAAATAATGTATAAAATAATACATTTGTAAGAGTTTAAAATGGAACTTTACTCAGAAAATTAGATTCTGCTAGATTACTTCAGGCTAGCCTCTCTTGCAGGTATAGATATGTAAAACATTAAAAATAAGTGCCTATACTGATTAAACCCAGTAATACACTTTGTCTCACTCTGCTCTGCACATGTTCAGTTGCTCTCTATTTTCAGGCATTTTTAGGCAATGCTGAATTTGTAGAGGCCAATCTGCTGATAGCCTTCAAGTGGAATTAAATGTAACTTTTTTTTTTTTTTAAACCGTTGCATTGATGGGTTTAGTTCCGCTTTATGATTTACTGCTGGGGCTCTGGTCTTCAGCAAAATGGCAGCCTCCGGCAAGAAGAAAGAGGAGGAATGCTACAGGCAATATACAGCACACTAATTTAGGTAGCATAATTATTAATGTGGAATGTACAGAATGTTCCTTGCTAAAGAACATTTTTTTTCTCAAGTTGTTTTGGGTAAAGTTCCACTTTAAGTTGTATATAAAAATATAAGTTGCTCCAGGACATACACATCATTACCTAATGGCTGACTTCCCTTTTAGTGAAGTTATGCTTTAAAGTATGGGTTCCAACCTGTAGCCCTCCATCTGTTGTGTGTTTATGGGCGGCGGGAGAGGTGCCCCTCCCGCTGCTTCCCGGTCGTTTTCCCCGGCTTATCGTTGATAGCGGGGAAAACGATCCGGTCCATCCATGTCCCAGGCAGGAAGTCGAGTGAGGGCAAGATGGCCCCCACTCGACTCTATGGCCTTGGAGGACCGGAGCAACATCATATGTTGCTTCCTGCCAACGGCCTTAAAGGTCTCATTTTTTTCATGCTGAAAAAAAAAATACATTTTTTTTTTTGCTTTTAAGTGTAGATGTGAGATATGAGGTCTTTTTGACCCCAGATCCCACATTAAAAAGGACCAACCCTGCTTATTTCTATTACAAGGGATGTTTACATTCCTTGTAATAGGAATAAAAGTGATCACATTATTTTTTAAAGGGACAGTGTAAAAATAAAAGGTAAAAAAAAAAAGAAAAAAAAAAATTGAAAGCGCCCCGTCCCTCCCACCTCATGCGCAGAAGCGAACACATACGCAAGTCAAGCCCACATATGTAAACAGTGTTCAAACCACACATGTGAGGTATCAACACCTTAGAGTGACAGCAATAATTCTAGCACTAGAACTCCTCTGTAACTCTAAACCTGTAGAAATTTTGAAGCATGACATGTTGGGTATCTATTTACTTGATGTAACATTATCTTTTACATTATAGGAAAAAATTGGGCTAACTTTACTGTTTTCTTATTTTTTAATTAACCACTTCTAGACCGGAAGATTTTCCCCCTTAATGACCAGGCCATATTTTGTGATTCGGCACTGTGTTACTTTAACGGACAATTGCGCGGTAGTGCTAAGTTCTACCTAAATAAAATTGATGTCCTTTTTTTCCCACAAATAGAGCTTTCTTTTGGTGGTATTTGATCACCTGTGCAATTTTTATTTTTTGCTCTATAATGAAAAAAAAAGCGACAATTCTGGAAAAAAAAAAAATATTTTTCACATACTGCTATATAACATTCCCCAAAAAAAAAACAACTTAAAAATCAAAATTTTTTAACATTTTAGGCCAGTTTGTTTTCTGCTACATATTTTTGGTAAAAAAAATCGCAATAAGCGTATTTTGATTGGTTTGCGCAAAAGTTATCGCGTCTACTAAGAACTGGAAAGATTTATGTCATTTTTTTTTTTTACTAGTAATGGTGGCAATCTGCGATTTTTAGCGGAACTGCGACATTGCGTCGGACAGATCGGACACCTAACTGACATTTGTGACACTGTAGGGGGGACCAGTGACATTACTACAGTAATCAGTGCTAAAAATATGCACAGTTACTGTAATAATGACACTGGCAGGGAAGGGGTTAACATTGTGGGTGATCAATGGGTTAAATGTGAGCTTAGGGGAGTGATTCTAACTGTGGGGGGGCGTGGCTTGTGAAATGATCATAGAAACCTGTGATCCTATATATAAGGATCACATGGGGCTCTGTGATCATTCCAGGGAGAAGAACGGTCAGCTGTGTTTACAACAACTGACGGTTCTTCTCTCTCAGCGGGGATCAATCGCGGGTGTCAGACGGCAATCGGATTCCCCACTGCCGAGTGGGGGCGATTCGCGCAGAAAAGCCACATTGCCGCAGTAAAAAAGCCGGTCGGGAACCGGTTAAAAAATGTGTTTTTTTTTCCAAAAACATTGCGTTTGTAAGACCAGTGCGCAAATACGGTAAGACATAAAGTATTGCAACAATCTTTATTTTATTTTCTAGGGTATCTGCTAAAAGAAATATATATATATATATATATATATATATATATATATATATATATATATATATATATAATGTTTGGGGTTCTAAGTCTAGCAAAAAAATACTGATTTTAACTTGTAAACAACAAATGTCAGAAATAGGCCTGGTCCTTAAGTGGCTAAAATAGTAATAATTTCAATCTAATTAAAAAATCTGCAAAATGTAGTAATAAAATGGTTCATGTTAATGTCCCGGTCTTTCACAGCTGTCTGCAAATAAAGCAAGTATGAACATGGGTGGCATAAAAAACTTGCACATTTGCAGTGATGCTGGGAATGCAAAGAGATATACACGTGTGGCTACTTAAACTGAATAGTCTGTTTCAGCATAAATTGGATGGGTATTTATCACCACTGCTTTTACAGAGGAGATAAATAGACAAAAGCATCAATGGTGTGTATGGGCACATCAATAATCCTCAATAAATCCTCAAGCTCTGTTAATACACTCATTGGATTATCTACTGTATATACTGAATACTCCACCAGTAATTTGCCTATTCTGTATTTAGATCAAATCATACATGCAAATTAAGGGTATAATAGAAGCAACAGTCCCCAGATTTTCATCAGAGTGTAATGCAGCATTCTTGGATTGATCTTTGTCTTAAGATCTTACTCCACTTATATGTATGAATGGACAGTAAATGAGAAAGTAAAGGTAGATGGGGGAGCACCAATGCTTAAAATGATCAAATTGTAATACTGTTTTTCTTTTGTAATTTTATGGCTAAATGTACTAACTGAATCTTATGGGTAAGTGAGAGGGGATTGCAGTACCAACTCAAGCTGGCTGACAACCTCCTCATTTTTGACACCCCCATGTGTTGGATATCAACACTGGCCATACTGCATCAGCGGTAGCATGGCATCAGTTAATACCTGTGCAATTATGGTACAAGGACAGGAACTAGGGAACTGGGGTTAGTTTTACTGTGTTAGTGGCTCATAATTCAAGACACATGCAGCATTTTGCCACCTTTTGAAAAGGTTACCAAAATCGTAAGTTGCAGGGAGGTGAGGATTAGTGATACAATGCCTCTCATATCCATCCTTTCTCCCTTCAACAAGATCCTTTACCTCTAGGCAAAAGAAGGGATATAAGAAAGAGGACTGTTGGGGTTACTGGCTGTGAGGAAGAGGAGGGAATGTAATGGAATTCAAGGGGGGAAACTTACCCCTCCTAAACCTCCAGAGCTGAATGTGGGTGGGATTGAGATTGTTGAGGACAGTGACATTGAGGACTTAGAGTCTTACAATTTGTGGCAAATAGGTCATTTTATGCTGAAATGCCTGACCAAGCACTTCAGGATTTAGGGGATCAAAGAGGGATCACTATTGAGTGGCCAACCTATGTTATCTTCAATACAAAGGCATAATGGCTGATCTACCACAACTATCTCACAGGAATCCCAAATACAGTACTTTGAAAGGATGCTCTGTAAAAAACTCTTTACTACATTTCCTGATGGTGGCAAGGATCCCCTCAGAGGACCAATTTTCTACCGCTCCTTTGTCCCTTAAAAGGAGCAGCAGTTGTAGCAGTGGTTTTCTCAGTGCCACTTTTGGATGTTTTTCAAACCAGGCCAGGCTGAAGGCTGCATACATAGGCAGCTCCTGAGCCATATGATTGTTGATGAAGAAGTAGGCTTTGTTGCGGATGGATGAATATTTCTGTTCCCTAACAGTATTGACTGGCTTACTTTATATAAAATAAACCAGTCTTGAATAACTAATCGCTACAAACCCCTGCTACTTGATGCTACAGACAAGCACTTTGTGAACTTCAAAGCGCATTGCGCGCCCCCCTCACCCCAGTTCACTGCAGGGCAAAACTGACAGTTATTTACACTCTAAAACAGAGCTATTAGCATATGGGCAGTTTGAATGAGCTCTTAAAGTTTGCAACCATTTTCAGTGCTCTGGCATTGTAAAGGTTCTACAGAAAATTTCCGCAGCTGGACCTTCCAAATACCTAACATTTATTGCAGAATAAATTATGCAGTGCCCTGCGCCCCATTCCCTTTTTAGATAATAGCTTGCCTTCTCGCCTTTTAAACGGACAGATATTAGTATCCAGATTTCAGTAGCATTTGCTGTTAAGTTTAGATTTTGCAGATTTCAAGCAGAATTCAGCAAACCACTCACAAATTGAACACAGGCAAATGCATTCAACCCTATAATGAAGTACAAGGAATGTTGAAAAGAACCAGATCAATCTTAATTGTTCAAGAAACATAAAGCTATTTCACTATTCATTACACAAAGCGGAAAGCAGGCACACATTCTTTAACTCGTTTTTAATAAAATAATAATAAGAGGCAGAGCTTGTACAAAAGGGTTTCATCATTTAGGTGTACCTAGGGCAGCATTATGTCTAAATATGATTCTCTATGTAGGTGTATGTATGTGTACGTATATAGATGGATTATCGGATTATATTGCATACTATGTCTATATCACATTTGTTTTACTGAGTTGTAATACAATGATTAGCTAAGTAATTGAGGTTATATAATTCATCATATTTTACAACTCATTTATCTGTAGCAGCTATCAGTTTTGGAAGAAGTTATACAAAAGAGCATTTCCTATTAGAGTCCTCTGTGTTTGCTGTTTGAAAGCCCAATCTAAATTTGTAACATATTGTAAGTGCCATTCTCAAAAAGGATGGGTAGCGGTTCAAAGAAGGTCATTCCTAAACATGTAGCAAAACATCCTGTACAAAAGTGCCTGCCTGCCTGCCTGGTACTGTATGTTACTACTGATCCCACAATTGTGGTGAGTTAGTTTGTATACATAAGATCGTGACCACCCTTCACTATTTATAGGATTTCCTTTTTTTCCCTCTAACCCCTCTCTATATTTAATCTGTATAGTCTTGTCTGCAGAATGTATAATGAACAATTTTTCCTACCTGTGTGCTTTGATTCTGTGTCTTTAGCAACCACCCTCCACCCAATACTGTGTTTGACATAATCAAAAGATAACACTGACTGGCTCCAATACCTAGCTATCGTCATTCTGGCTTCTAAGATTATATAAGATATAATTTTTTTTCCAGATTTTTGGGGGCAACTATTTATGGTTGTTGGAACAGGGCTGTTTCTGGCATTCTAGGGATGGTAACCCCATTTACAGAATGTATCAAATTAAAAAGTTGAATCCATAATCTGGTAACTTTAGGAAATTGCTACTAAATGTTGCCTACATGGCCACAACTCCTGAAGCAACAGAATGATGTGGGCAATGTTTTTATAGTTAGATTGAACCAAGGTCATATTGATAGAATTTCTAGAAAATTATTGGTTATATTTTGCCATTTCACTATTTGTAGTATAATGCCAAAAATCTCACTCTCATTGTATCATATAGGTAAGTTTGTCATTTGGATCCACTAAAAATTAATAAAGTATGGAGATGCGGTCCTTTAGGATTAGTAGTTTTGCATAAAAATGTAACAAATTTTAGTAATAGCAGCCTGGTGGCACATTTTTGGTCTTCAAAAATGATGTAATTCAGGTAAAATGAAACACTTCAGATGAGGGCACTTGCAAATTGTTTTTGTAATAAAAAAATGATTTCCATTATTATTTTTATTTTACATGTAAAAGCAATGAACAGAGTAATATTGCCACTTGTGTTCAGTCCTTGAGAAGACTCTTCCACAAAAGGTGTCGACAGACAAGTAGCTGTGATATGCTTACATGGACTATTTTTGCCCCAAAATTATGTTGGTGTTAAATCTGTGGTAATACATGCAAGCTGATAAATTGTAAACTGTAAACTTTAAAGTGGTGTATCAATTTAAAATTTTCTACATTAGGAACACTAGGAAGTAGACTATAGGAAGATAGAATTGTTCCTCATACTGACCACCTGTGTAAGGGAGCATTCTTCCTTCCTCTAACCACCCACATAAGGGGGCATTCTTACTCTTACTGAACGCCGACATACAGGACATTGTTTCTTCTCTTGACCACCAACATGAAAGGGAATTCTTCTTTTTACTTACTACATACTGTACATAAGGGAGCAATTATCCATCTACAGACCACCAACATAAGGAAGAATTCTTCCTTCTACAGATCACTAATGTAGGGGAGCATTCTTCTACTGACCACCAACGTAGGGAGAATTTTTGATCACCCACATTTGAAGGAACATTCTTCCTCCTAATGACCACCAACGTAAAGGGGCATTCTTCTTCATATTTATCAATTCAACCAAATATTCTATGTCCTACTAGCCACCATTGTAAGGGAAATTTAAAACAAAACTTGTGATGGTAGAAAATAACATATTCTGTATCTCTGGCCCTGTGCCAAATGACTGTGATAATTAGGGTGATATTTAATGATTTTTTTGTGTTTGGAAAGGGGAACTAATAAAAATGATGGGGTCCTGTGAGTTCTAATTACACCTGTGTTCATCATATTCCAACTACAGCCCATTATGTAAGTGATCAGTAAAAGGAACAATGCAGCCTTTCAATTTTTTGGAGATAAAGGGTTAATATAGGAGTTTCGGAAATAGGCACAGGAAACCTTTGAAAATGTAGGTTTTTCCCAGTTTGTCCCCTTCTAACACCAGTTCTGCATGCCACATACTTTGAGCTATAAGCTAGAGTGTTAAGTAACTATAGAAGCAGTTAGGAGTGACATAAACATTAAGACTGCATTCAGCAAGAAATTGATAAAGGTTTCTTGCACCAATTATAAAAATCTAGTAAAAAAGGTATTGCAGCTACAGAATAAGAGGCTGTGTTCCCTTTGCAAATTTAGATCTTACTATTGTTATCTAGAATTTTCAGATAAATAGCAGACACATTTTCTGTGATGAAGAGGTATTTAGTCAACAAGTTTCTCCTAAGATATACAGGAAGACAATATACTACTCTAGCAGGGGCTGACTGGCAACTTCTGGCCCAGGGGGCAAGTACAAACCAGAGGCCCATGGTGCAGCAACTTGGCCCCCCCCTCCCACTCTCTCTCTTTCCGGCCTCCTCCTGACCCCATTCCAGGCTGAAGCTCTGCTCCGAGTACTCTCTACTCACGGGCCAAATCCGGGTTCCCAACCTGGCCAGCAGCGGGCAGTTGGGGGAGCTGGGAAAGCTCGGTCGGGGCTGCCTGGGGAAGAAGAGTCTCCAGTGGGGCATGGAAATGGCCTTTGGTCAGACACAGTTTACACCATCCATGCTGGGGAGGAGGCCTGCGCTCTGTTCTTGTCTTCATCCCGCACTCAGTAGGTCAGCAGTGGGGACATTTTAATTCTCTTTACCAGGAATCCTTTAGGCATGTCTGTGGCAGAAGTGGTGCAGCCGTTTTAGGGGGCATCAGAGAGGCCCTGGGGGCAATTGCCCCCTGCACCCTGGCCCAGTCCTCCTCTGTACTCTAGCCAGCTCTATCCTTGTTATCCAAAGCAGGACAGCACTGGTTCTACCCATTAATATACATACAATACGCCTAAGTAGGAGAAACATTGAACATATTCCTTTGTTGTGCATTGTGAATTTACATCTTTTGTATAGTATATTTTCTCTTGATAGTCTCTTGAGCCTTCATACATGGAGAATTGACTGCTGGGATTGTGGCATTTTAAAAGGGTGTGCAGGTTCAATGCAATTGAGCGTTGTTTAGGTTTAATTATGTTGCTGTGATTTCTGAGCCAGAATATTATTTTTTTTGGCCTGTTTTATACATTTGCTCATCAGCCATCAAGTAAGCAGACATGGGGAATGAAATAAGAGAGTTTTATTTTCTTGTATGTTTGAGCAGATGTACGAGCAACAATCCACTTATGAAAATGTTCTTACTATAACAGAGTAGCAGGATTTCTTGAGGTGAAATAAGATGACAGCTCCCAATTTGACAAGCTTTTGCTTTTTCAGCAAACATTCTTTACACAATGTCAGTTTAATTGGAGTGAAAAGCCATTACTGGAATCTGTGCCTATGAGGATCTAGCCAGAAAATAATCTACTGTCTTTTCTATCTCCTTCCTACAATACTCACACTGAATGAATTTTCAGCCCCCAGTTTGTACTGCGCTGTCACAGTTTGTAGGCCGATGCAGTGTGTTTTGCTGTTTTCTCTGTTTTGCTGGCCGCTATGTAGATAGAATGGAGGGTGAGTGAAGCTTTGTTTCTCTGAAGCCTCTGTAATCAGGGAAGCAGCTATCCGATTGGATGCTGCAACACTGGATGACCCCTGCAGCCAGGGCTGCTGTTAGAAATCGCAGGGCCCCGTACAGACTACCTGGCAGGGCCCCCCCAAGAAAATATTAAAGATATATTTAGCTAAAATTACAACAAAATCACTATTATCAGACACAAATATAACATAACTCGCATAATTCCTGCTACATCTAAAAAGAAAAAAAAACTATGTTAAATAAAAAAGAAGATGAGAAAAATATACAGGCTGGTCAGTTAGAGCTCAGTGATCAGAGAGACAGAGAGAGAGAAACAAAGTTACAATTTACAAATAAACTCCTGAGCAGAGATAAGTGCTGGGAGGGGGGCCCACACAAGGGAGGGGGATTAATGAGAGACAACTGTCTCTTTCTCAACAGATAAAAGCTGATAGCAGGGAGAGGGACAGATTAGATTCAGGTGCTGGAGGAAGATTTCTGTATTTGTTGTCCATCACTAATCCCCCTCTATGTGTGGGCCCCCCTGTGAGCTCGGGCCCCCTACAAGAGGGCTGGTGGTCCCCCCCCCCCTATTAGCGGCCCTGCCTGCAGCCATATTTAGTGAGGGCAATGCTAATAAATACAGTATCACTGTTCCCCTGCAGTTGGTGTGCATTTGAGAAGTGGATAGAGTATGGAAAATATCTCCGCTGGTTAGGTACAATGTATTTAGCAGAGGGTACTGTTGACTAGTGACAAAACAGGGATACCACTACTGGCTCCATTATCTAGGAAATCTAAAGCTGGGACAAAGATCTTGCTATCGGTCTGTTAAGTGTGCCTCCAATACTGCTCTGCCTATTAGCCAGACCCCTTCTTCAGATACTGCTCACTTAATGTAAGCATTATTAAAGTGACACCTCAAGTGCTGCGATTGTGTTAAAGTTCCACCAATGTTGCTGTAAACTGTAGTACCCGAGTCACCTGTGTTATCAATCAATCAATGTTATCTAATGCACCTTGCTGCTTCCCTTCACATGTTATTGGTTACTTCTAATTAACCAAATCATAATGGTGCCGCTTTACCTTGTCTCTATGTGCTTTTAAGCCATCTAGCCCTGTGCACAATTTTCACTAGCACCTTATTCCCTGCAGTGTCTTATGTGCACCCTATGAGGAGCTCTGAAGGTACCAGACACAATCAGTCAAATATTCTCACCCTGCATTTCTCATCAACTGCATATCTAACAACAGCATGTGATTATTTAAATTCTCTTATTTGTCTGTCCAAAGTGGCCAACATGGAGCTGCTGCATTGTATTTTAATACACTGGACTTGCAGTTCATGGTTGCCAAGTGCCTAATACAGTCATGTGACTTGAGATTCTGATTTCAATAATTAATCTAGTGATCAACTTCCCCTTCACTCTCTTATTTTGTAGCATAAAATTAATAGTTGTGATTCAAATTTAAATCAGTTAAATCAGTAGTTTATTATTATTATTGTGATAACTTAAAGCATAACTCCACTTTTTTTGAGAAAAAACATCCCCCTCTGGGTGATCTCTGTACATTGCAGGGATTTGAACAAACTTTGTTGCAGATTCCTATCTTTTGTTATTCTGAAGAAATCATTGTTTTTTCCTCTGTGCCACTGGGTTGAGTGGGTCTAATGGGAGTGGTTTCATAATTATCTATCAGCTGTGGCAGCTGCAGGGCTCTAATTAGGAAAGCTGCTGGGCCTGCATCCCTTTAGACGTATTCCTATTGGGAGTATCTCACCAAAAAATGAAATTTTTGTTGCAGGGGATGCCAGAAATCTGACTTGTATCTTAGGCAGACTTCTGGGAAAATCAGTGAGCCAATCACACAAGCAGGAAATTATGTTTCTGGGGTGTGGTCAGTACACATTCTGTTCTCCAGGTAGCCATATTGCATTGCATTTTCAGAAAATTACAACAGCTGCAGATTGAAAAGGAAAGGTAATTTTAATAACAGTCAATCACAATATGATTTATGTCGCAATTGAATACGCTATATTGTTTTTTCTTTGTTTGCTGATTTTTTTCCCCATGAAAGTGAAGTTACTCTTTAAAGCAGTATAAAACCCAAAAGCAAACATTTATGATATTGAAGCTCACCAATATAGATAGATTTGATGGCTGAATTTGTTTTGCCAGCATTGTCCCCCAATGATTGCAGAGCGCCACAGCTTTGTCCCCCAATGATTGCAGAGCGCCACAGCATTGTCCCCCAATGATTGCAGAGCGCCACAGCATTGTCCCCCAATGATTGCAGAGCGCCACAGCATTGTCCCCCAATGATTGCAGAGCGCCACAGCATTGTCCCCCAATGATTGCAGAGTGCCAGCATTGTCCCCCAATGATTGCAGAGCAACAGCATTGTCCCCCAATGATTGCAGAGTGCCAGCATTGTCCCCCAATGATTGCAGAGTGTCAGCATTGTCCCCCAATGATTGCAGAGTGCCAGCGTGCGTGCTCCCTTCAAACTTACCTGGCGGCTGGGCGGCTTAGCTTCTTCCTCTTCTGCGGCGGGTCCTTCTCCCTCGTCTCGGCGGCGGGAACCGGCGGGCGGCCTGCTCCGTTCAAACTTACCTGGCGGCGGCGCGGCTCAGCTTCTTCCTCCTCTTCTGCGGCGGGTCCTTCCCCCTTCTCCCTCGTCTCGGCGGCGGTAACCGGCGGGCGGCCTCTCCTCTTCTCTGAGCGGCAGCATTGTCCCCCAATGATTGCAGAGCGCCACAGCTTTGTTCAGCGTGCATGCCCCCTTCAATGCAACACAGTTCTGTGCCCCCTTCAATGCAATAAACACTGTGCTGTGCCCCCTTCAATGCAATAAACACTGTGCTGTGCCCCCTTCAATGCAATAAACACTGTGCTGTGCCCCCTTCAATGCAATGAACACTGTGCTGTGCCCCCACAATGCAATGAACACTGTGCTGTGCCCCCTTCAATGCAATAAACACTGTGCTGTGCCCCCTTCAATGCAATAAACACTGTGCTGTGCCCCCTTCAATGCAATTAACTCTGTGCTGTGCCCCAACAATGCAGAGTTCAGCGTGCATGCCCCCTTCAATGCAACTGTGCTGTGCCCCCTTCAATGCAATGAACACTGTGCTGTGCCCCCACAATGCAGAGTTCAGCGTGCATGCCCCCTTCAATGCAACTGTGCTGTGCCCCCTTCAATGCAATAAACACTGTGCAGAGTTCAGCGTGCGTGCCCCCTTCAATTCAACTGTTCCGTGCCCCCATCAATGCAGAGTTCAGCATGCGAGCCCCTTTCAATGCAGAGCGCCACAGCATTGTCCCCAATCACTGCAGAGCGCCACAGCATTGTCCCCCAATGATTGCAGAGCGCCACAGCATTGTCCCCCAATGATTGCAGAGCGCCACAGCATTGTCCCCCAATGATTGCAGAGCGCCACAGCATTGTCCCCCAATGATTGCAGAGCACCACAGCATTGTCCCCCAATGATTGCAGAGCGCCAGCATTGTCCCCCAATGATTGCAGAGCGCCACAGCTTTGTCCCCCAATGATTGCAGAGCGCCACAACATTGTCCCCCAATGATTGCAGAGCGCCACAGCATTGTCCCCCAATGATTGCAAAGCGCCACAGCATTGTCCCCCAATGATTGCAGAGCGCCAGCATTGTCCCCCAATGATTGCAGAGCGCCACAGCTTTGTCCCCCAATGATTGCAGAGCGCCACAGCATTGTCCCCCAATGATTGCAGAGCGCCACAGCATTGTCCCCCAATGATTGCAGAGCGCCACAGCATTGTCCCCCAATGATTGCAGAGTGCCAGCATTGTCCCCCAATGATTGCAGAGCACCAGCATTGTCCCCCAATGATTGCAGAGTGCCAGCATTGTCCCCCAATGATTGCAGAGTGCCAGCATTGTCCCCCAATGATTGCAGAGTGCCAGCGTGCGTGCTCCCTTCAAACTTACCTGGCGGCGGGGCGGCTCAGCTTCTTCCTCTTTTGCGGCGGGTCCTTCTCCCTCGTCTCGGCGGCGGGAAGCGGCGGGCAGCCTGCTCCGTTCAAACTTACCTGGCGGCGGCGCGGCTCAGCTTCTTCCTCCTCTTCTGCGGCGGGTCCTTCTCCCTCGTCGTCTCGGTGGCGGGAACCGGCGGGCGGCCTCTCCTCTTCTCTGAGTGGCAGCATTGTCCCCCAATGATTGCAGAGCGCCACAGCTTTGTCCCCCAATGATTGCAGAGCGCCACAGCATTGTCCCCCAATGATTGCAGAGCGCCACAGCATTGTCCCCCAATGATTGCAGAGTGCCACAGCATTGTCCCCCAATGATTGCAGAGCGCCAGCATTTTCCCCCAATGATTGCAGAGTGCCACAGCATTGTCCCCCAATGATTGCAGAGCGCCACAGCATTGTCCCCCAATGATTGCAGAGTGCCACAGCATTGTCCCCCAATGATTGCAGAGCGCCACAGCATTGTCCCCCAATGATTGCAGAGTGCCACAGCTTTGTCCCCCAATGATTGCAGAGTGCCAGCATTGTCCCCCAATTATTGCAGAACGCCACAGCTTTGTCCCCCAATGATTGCAGAGTGCCACAGCTTTGTCCCCCAATGATTGCAGAGTGCCACAGCATTGTCCCCCAATGATTGCAGAGCGCCACAGCATAGTCCCCCAATGATTGCAGAGCGCCACAGCATTGTCCCCCAATGATTGCAGAGTGCCAGCTTTGTCCCCCAATGATTGCAGAGCGCCAGCATTGTCCCCCAATGATTGCAGAGTGCCAGAATTGTCCCCCAATGATTGCAGAGCGCCAGCATTGTCCCCCAATGATTGCAGAGTGCCAGCATTGTCCCCCAATGATTGCAGAGCGCCAGCATTGTCCCCCAATGATTGCAGAGTGCCAGCGTGCGTGCTCCCTTCAAACTTACCTGGCGGCGGGGCGGCTCAGCTTCTTCCTCTTCTGCGGCGGGTCCTTCTCCCTCATCTCAGCGGCGGGAACCGGCGGGCGGCCTGCTCCGTTCAAACTTACCTGGCGGCGGCGCGGCTCAGCTTCTTCCTCCTCTTCTGCGGCGGGTCCTTCTCCCTCGTCGTCTTGGCGGCGGGAACCGGCGGGCAGCCTCTCCTCTTCTCTGAGCGGCGGTGACGGTGAGTGACTGACGCACGCACCGGCACCGCCCCCATTGCGACGTCAGCGATATCCTGGATGATGATTGGTCCAGGCTGTAGACTGGACCAATCACAGCCAGGATATCAGAAAGTGGGGGTGTCCAACCGCAAAGACTTGCGCCCAGGATACCCCCCTACCCCCCCAGAAGGCAGCCAATCGGCGCCTCTTCTGGGACGTAACCCCCCCCCCAGCCACCAGTTCCTTGGGTTCAGGCCGGCGAACCCAATTTTTTTTTTTAACAACTTTATTTGTTCGTTTTGTTTTTTTTTTTCTTTTTTTTTTTCTTTTTTTTTAGGGGTAGGGGGGCAGGCGCCCTGGCGCCCCCTATGCACGGGCCGCCACTGTTAAGATATTTACACACTATTTAAAATGCTTGGAGAATGTGTGTTTAACGTGTATGAATGTGTGTTTAAATACCATGTTATAAATAGATTAAATAGTACTGTAAAGGCTTTTTCCAAATTGGAAACCAAACTTGGTGAATGTTGTTAAATGTTGCTTGACATGGAGAATACGCAGGCAATTCTTCATGGTAAATTTACTTATACAGTGAATTATTTATCAGTTGATATACAATGGTTATCACATTTACTGCTTTATAAATAGAGCTATAAATTATAGTTATGCTTTGTTTTTTTTTGTTTTTTTGCAGAAGGAGAATAAGATGTGTCACAAGTTAAATTTGTGACTGATATTCAAATGTGATAAAAGCAGCTTAAAAAATAACAATGACAGATGCTAACCAGGCAGTAAAAATAGCCATGAAAACAATGAATCATTATAGAGATGGAGTATGGTCTAACCAGTTAAAGCTGATAGCAGGCTAAAGAATGTTTTATTGTCTCCAGGTTGTTGATTGCCCTGGAGTCATTGAGCATCTTTATACGCTTTGTTAAAGAATTTTTCCTGATCATTGATGACTAGTGAACATCTGGGCATGGGCACCAAACTCTTGAAGGGCTCTGTCTCAATTAGCTTTTAAATGGTGTAAACATTGCTTAGTGTTTCTGAAAATATGCTGAAAAGACAAATCTAGTTAGACATGACAATAAATTGGTACTTGGGCTGGGGCAGTGGAAAACATTTCCTCTGTCATGGGAGCTCAAGAGCTGGATAAGACGCTAGTGAGAGGAATTGTTTTGATGGTACTTGTTGGGCCTAAACCTGGCAACCTGACAATATATTGAGAATATTTGGGGTATATACCATTCATGTATATACAGTTTGTGTGAGAATTTAAACAGGAAAGTTACTAACCACAGAGAGTGAGATACCCAGCACATAGAAAGAAGACACAAAAGAACTATATGGAAGTGGAAGACCCAGGAATAATGTCCCGCAACCATAGACTGTAGAACAATTGAATTATGAGATAATGAAAGCACTACAAAGCTTGGTTAATAACAAGGCCACAGGATATTCTAAATACTGTATATACCAAATGAATATGTTAACCACTTAAGCCCCGGAAGATTTTACCCCCTTCCTGACCAGGGCCTATTTTGCGATTCGGCACTGCGTGGCTTTAACGGACAATTGCGCAGTCGTGCAAAGCTGTACCCAAATGAAATTGACGTCCTTTGTTTCCCACAAACAGAGCTTTCTTTTGGTGGTATTTGATCACCTGTGCGATTTTTTGATCATGCGCTATAAACAAAAAAAGTGTGACAATTTTGCAAAAATAACAATATTTTTCACATTTTTATACATGAAATTCCCCCCAAAAAAAATGTAAAAATCAAAAATTTTTAACATTTTAGGTCAATTTGTTTTCTGCTACATATGTTTGGTAAAAAAAATCACAATAAGCATATTTTGATTGGTTTGCGCAAAAGTTATTGCATTTACTAACTAAGGGAAAGATTTTTGTCATTTTTTTTTTAAACGAGTAATGGTGGCGATCTGCGATTTTTTTTTTGTGGGACTGCGACATTGTGGCGGACAGATTGGACCCTTGACTGACATTTTTGACACTTTTGGGGGTACCAGTGACATTACTACAGAAATAAGTGCTATACATATGCACTGTTACTGTAAAAATGACACTGGCAGGGAAGGGGTTAACTTTATTGGAGAAGGAGGGGTTAAGTGTGTCCCTAGGGGCATGCTTCTAACTGTGATTGGATGTGGCTTTTCATGTGACAGCAGAGATCTACGGTCCTACATAGCAGGACCGTATGATCTCTGCTGTTACACAGGGGAGAAAGACAGGCGGCTTTGTTTAGATTAGCCGCCTGCCTTTCTCCTGGTGTAACCGACGATCGCGAGTGACCGGCGGACATCAGGTCTGCCGCTCACACGCGCGGGGGGGGGGGCGTGAGCGAGTGGGAGCATGCCTCCAGCGACGCGCGCTCGCTCGCTCCCTAGAGCCTCACAGGTTAGCGACGTAGTACTACGTCACTTTGCCTGTGAGGGGCTGACTGCCGACGTAAATAGTCGTTAGGCAGTCAGCAAGTGGTTAAATAAACAGGAAATAAAAACTCTTGAAAAGGGGTGTATGTGAAAAAGACGTTAGTTTCATAGCCACTATCTATAAGATTGTAGAAAAGAACATGGTAAAAAAAGGAAAAGGAGAAAAGGAACATGTTGGGTGGATGGCATTCAGGAAATGAGAGGCAGCTATAAAATAAAGCAGAACAATAACATGGCAAAAGACAAAGTCAAATGCAAAACAATAGTGGAAGCAAGGTTGCAAGTTTAATATCTGGGAATCTGTCTTTCCCTGCGAATGTTTTCTGTTATAGGACTTGTACCTAAATTGTGAGGAGGCTCTTTCGTTTTTCCAGTGAGTAGGGCCTGATCGAAAATGATTAATTGAGTAAAATATGCCAAAGATTGCTCAATTCCCCCATCGATACAGTCAGTGTTGATGGGGGAATCCCTTCTGAGAAGCTATTGTAAGGGGCTCAGGAAGCCGTCCATGCCAGGAGAACACAGTAATTATTCCTGGCAATAATCACAAGCTAGAAATCGGACATGCTGTTTGTACCCAAGCTGATGAATGGATCAATTTGGGTACAATTAACTTGTCAAAAGATGGATCGAATCTTGGCCGGTCCCTGCTAAACCAACCAAGATTCGAGCCATCTATGGTCGGCTTAAGACTACTTGTTGACAGAGGCTGGGTGGGTCAGAGTCTGACCCAAAATGTTTTGCCTCTTAATTGCATTTTGAATGGATTTACATGTGCAGTGCTCCAAGTTTTAACCTAGAATGTGCTCACCAGCTTTTCACATATTGCTTTATGGTGAAATTGGTGGGCTGATTAAATTGAGGATTTCAAGAGAACAGGATTTATTAGTGTAGCACTAACCCTGCAGGAGCTGCTGGAAGGGATGGGTTCTCTGATTTTTGCCACAACCTCTCAAGTAGTTCAACCCCTCTGATGCTCTAGTTTGATAAAATACAGTTTGTAATAACACTGTCCTCACTTCTGGCTGCACCAAGAACAAAATAATAGTACTGCATCAGGGAACAGATATCAAGCAGATTGAGGTAAATCTTAAAGAGGAAGTAAACTCTTAACTTTTCTTTTTCTTTTTTTCCCCTGCAAAGTAAATGCATAATTGCATACTAGCACACTATGTGACACTTACCTGCAACCCTGCTGACGGCCGCATCCATGTTCACCCATCTTCCCTCCGGGTCTGCGGACTCCGGCTGTATTACTGGCTGGAGCAGCGTGAAGTCACTCCTGCGCATGTCATGGCACAGGGCTCTGAAGAAACGGCACAGGCGGCCATTTCTTCATCGGCTGCATGCAATGTAAATATCTCCTAAATGGTGCAAGTTTAGGAGATATTTACAGTACCTATAGGTAAGCCTTAATTTAGGCTTACCTATAGGTAAAAGTCATTAAAGTGGGTTCACAACCACTTTAATATACTGAAATACCTTGCGAATGAATGAATGCGGTAAAAGCATAAAACTAGGCAAATGATAATAATGTACCATGCCCCTGTTCCCCCCCCCCCCCTGCTCGCCCACAAAGGCAAACGTGCACGTCAGTCCCGAACGCACACAAACAGCAATCGTCCTACACATGTGAGGTATCACTGCGAATGTCAGATCAAGGGCAGTAATTTTAGTACTGAACGACCCCTGTAAATCTAAATTGGTAACCTGTAAAGTTTTTTTAAATGTTGCCTATGTATAATAAAATGTACGTCCTTTGTGAATGTTGAACGGGCGTGTGCAATTTTCGTATCTATTTACTCAGTGTAACATCACCTTTAAATTTTATCAAAACATTGGGTTATGTATTGTGTTTTTTTTTTTTTATTAAAATTTTTTTATTTTTTTTTTAAATTGGGTTTGAAAAACCGCTGCTCAAATACTGTGTGACATAAAAAATTGCAAAGCCAACCCATTTTTTCTCTAGGGCCTCTGCTTTAAAAAAATATATAATGTTTGGAGGTTCTAAGTAATTTTCTAGGAAATAATACTGATTCTTACATGTAAACGAAAAGTGCCAGAAAAGGCCGGTCTGGAAGTGGTTAAAGATTGTGTAAAGCTTAGCCAAAGCTGTGTTATTAATTCTAAACTAGGCCTTGAATATCATTCAGAACGCAAAAATGTAGATGACTTCCAGTGTAATATCTTTTGCTCCTTCAGATACACAGAAAAACAGTAATTGAATGAGATCCTTTTGTTCCAGTACACTTTAGTAAGAAATGATATGCCTTTGATCTTTTTATGGCCATAACTGTTACATATATAAAGATAAATTAGCAAATTTATCTTTAAAAGAGAGTGAAGCATACTGATATGATTTCAAAATTAGATATACAGTTTGATAATCGCTGACAATCTCTTTTAACTAATTTACTACATAGCAATGGAGCCTACTTTCTAATAGATTAAATTAAGTTGGAATGTGGCAATAGAAAATGATGAACCACTCTTTATTTTTTTTCTAAAAATACAATTCTATATTAATTCTATACTGGTTTCAACTTCTGTTCAATAATTGAAATTCTGGAAAACATGCCCCACAAAGAGTACCACCCACTACATGGGCTCTAGCGGTAATGGAGCCGTAGATCAGAGACTGGGGCATGTCAGTAGCAGCACTGTTTAAGCTCCCAAGGACTTCTGCACATAGAGATCGGAAACATTGTTCTGCTACCCTACATGGGATGTCAGTGGAGAAAATTGCAGATATCAAACACGAAGCCTGGAATTCACACTGGCAAATACATTCCTCAACATAACTGAGAATTAGAAATGTAAATTTAACCTATTGAGGTGGCTTTAGATCAGCATTAGTATTTTTGTTCATTAGCACTTTGTGCATTTAATAGCTGAGAATTGAATTTTTATGATAGAAAGCATTTGCACATCTAATGAGTGGTGTGAAAGTGGAGTAGAGACGTTGCTATGGTTTGCTAAGCCACATACTATATATATATATACACACTACGTATATTGGCAAAAGTATTGGGGCACCTGCTTTTACACGCACATGAAATTGAATGGCATCCCAGTCTTAGTCTGCAGGGTTCAATATAGAGTTGGCCCACCCTTTTTCAGCTATAACAGCTTCAACTCTTCTAGGCAGGCTGTCCACAAGGTTTAGGGTGTGTCTGTGGGAATGTTTGACCATTCTTCCAGAAGCGCATTTGTGAGGTCAGGCACTGATGTTGGATGAGAAGGCCTTGCTCGCAGTCTCCACTCCCAAAAGTGTTCTATTGGGTTGAGGTCAGGACTATGTGCAGGCCAGTCAAGTTCCTCCAACCCAAACTCGCTCATTCATGTCTTTATGGACCTTGCTTTGTGAACTGGTCCTAATTTTTTAGTGGAAGAGGTATTATGGTGTGGGATTGTTTTTCAGGGTTTGGGCTTAGCACCTTTGTTCCAGTGAAGGGAACTCTTAAAGGCGTCAGCATACCAAGACATTTTGGACAATTTTATGATCTCAACTTTGTGAGAACAGTTTGGGCATGGCCCCTTCTTGTTCCAACATGACTGCGCACTAAAGCAAGGTCCATAAAGACATGGATGTCCGAGTTTGGCATGGAGGAGCTTAATTGGCCTGCACACAGAGTCCTGACCTCAACCCAATAGAACACCTATGGGATGAATTCAAGTGGAGACTCCGAGCCAGGCCTTCTTGTCCTACATCAGTACTAGACCTCACAAATGCGCTTCTGGAAGAATGGTCAAACATTCTAATAGACACACTCCTGAACCTTGTGGACAGCCTTCCAAGAAGAGTTGAAGCTGTTATAGCTGCAAAGGGTGGGCCAACTCGATATTGAACCCCTACGGACTAAACCTGGGATGCCACTAAAGTTCATGTGTGTGTAAAGGCAGGCATCCTAATACTTTTGACAATAAAGTGTGTATATATATATATATATATATATATATATATATATATATATATACATATATATATATATATATATATATATATATTAGGGGGGACAGATTTAACTGGTTGGCAGCAGTAAACAATGCATGAGACAGGAACATCCAGGAACAGTCCAGGTTTGGAATTGTCTTGCCTTTCAAAACAAACAAAACATCTGCTCATCCATGTAATGCCACTAGATATAGTAATATACTGCGCCAACCTCAATTCAATCCCACAAACGTATGTATAAGCAGCAAACACAAGATCCTGAATATCAGATCAATAAAGCAATAGAAAATAGGTGTAGCGCTAAATAAGTAACAAACAACTAATGTCCATATCCAAAAGGAAAGACAAAACCAGAGAGAGTGTCCAAATGTTCATATAATGAAACTCTTCTGTAAATAGTAGAGGATCCGTCACCAGCACCCAATCGTGTCGCCTCTTACCAGACTATATTGACCCTCATTACAAAGGTCAATATAAGGCAGAAATGCCTATATGTAACCGGTATGATCGTAGGATTCTCCCAACAGTCACCCCGCAGTTCCTTTCTAGATGCCAGAGGATGACCTCAAACCATACAGAGAAAGACACTCCTCATGGTGTAGTATATCCAAATAAAATGTAATAAAAATATAGTAGCAACTCACATGTTAAGATATGATATGCAGGCGTTTAACATCCATACTGCTGGTTTGACAACCAACAAGATGGCCGCCGCGTCATACACTAGTGTATACGTCACCCGTCGTTGGCTCCCCCCTACACGTTTCATCATCAGCTGACGCAGTCAGGGGGTGTCAGCTGATGACGAAAGGCATAGGGAGGAGCCAACGATGCGTAACGTATACACTAGTGGAGGACGCGGCGGCCATCTTGTTGGTTGTCAAACCGGCGGAATGGATGTTAAATGCTTTCATATTATATCTTAATGTGTGAGTTGCTACTATCTTTTTATTACATTTTTTTTAATATACTACACCATGAGGAGTGTCTTTTTCTGTATGGTTTGAGGTCATCATCTGGCATCTAGAAAGGAACTGTGGGGGGACTGTTGGGAGAATCCTATGATCATACCGGTTACATATAGGAGTTCCTGCCTTATATTGACCCTTGTAATGAGGGTCAATATAGTCTGGTAAGAGGCTACATGATTGGGTGCTGGTGACAGTTCCTCTACTATTTACAGAAGAGTTTCATTATATGAACATTTGGACACTCTCTGATTTTGTCTTTCCTTTTGGATATGGGCATTAGTTGTTTGTCACGCATTTAGCGCTACATCTATTCCAATGCAATGCCACTACCTAAATTATGGTCGTTCCTGGGGATTTCCTAATGTGCTCTCCCCAAAAAACATGTGGTACTTGCCCCTTTTTAGTATTATGTCAGCACTTAGTCATACAGCAGCAGACTACCACAGCATAGAAAGGGACTGAGAAAGTCTTGAGCGTCAGTCAGTTTTTGTCCCACCGGGCCTGGATCAAGCATTTGGAATCTATTCGGTCACAGGTGGTTGGTTTTCAGCATTGGGGTTTCCTCTTGCTCCGATAGTGGGGAACATTTTTTCATTTTTTAAATTATATACACGTTAAAGTCTTTTATGTATTTGTCCATGTAATAACGTTTTTTTCATTTTATTTCATTGCCTGGAAAGTTTATGAGGTGCAAATAAAGTCCCTATTTAGCTATAATTTTCTCTATCGAGTTTCCTTCTGGGACGTGGTACCCTTGTATGTGTACATTTTGGCACTAGCCCAATACTTAATTTATATAGGCTAAAACAATACAGGGTTTAGCAGGTAAAATGTTTTTTTAAGAGTAGAGATCAGGTTTAGGTCCACCACCACTTTGTTTGTGGCAATACCAGGGATTCACAAATTGCAAACTCTTGGTAAAAAAAAGTTCAGATGTTCACTGCAGGAAATAAAGAACAATATTTATTGTGGTGTATAGCCTTTCTCCAAGGTAAACTGAATCACAAGCCAATAATTCACATATCCTTCATTTCAAAAAGCAATCACCCCTACCGAAGAAGTCAACGCTAGACGTAACGCGTATAAGGGGCGGAGCCTGTCAGTCACACACTGCATTGCATTCACTATCAACGCCGATACAGTCCGCACTACTGAAGTGCTGGATTTGTATGTGCAATATATCTCTTCTTAATAAATGTTACTTGTGGTTCATGCAGAGAGCACTAGATATCTTTATTCTCTTATACATTTATGCCAATCTGAACTGAGAGTGATTTACTGCCGATTCCGGGATTAGCTGTCAGCTCAAAGTCTCCACTCATCCACCCGCCCTCGATCCCTGAGGGGAACGGCTCATACAGACCCACTGGTAATACAGGGCTCAGATAGGAAGGTGAGAGGCTTGTTTGTATGGTGGTGGTGTAACACTGAGCACGGACTTCTGATTCCAATCATCACGGAGTTGAACACTGTTGCAGTGTATTACTATCACTCACAGACTATTAGAATATCACGGAATTGTTATTACTCACAGATTTTATTGACACCTGGACTTTCTCTACTGATCTGTTGGAGTGAACTTTTATCGCTCATAGACTGTATTGACACTTGGATTTCTTTGCACTGATTTATTTTTTTATTTATTAAATTTTAATTACATGTATGGATTCATTTTCCACTTTTTGTGATTTAAGCACTTATCTATGTGTGCACATGCGTAGTATATATTAATTTCTGTCATTGAGGTATGAGCACATCTTATCAATTTATATATTTATTTAATGATTGGTTGATTATTTTATGCCCTATTTATTTATTTACTTTTTTGGACTTAGGAGTCCTTTTTTATCTGGCACAGCAATTTTCTTTTAAATTTAAATAATGAAAAACATATTTAAAAATGTGTTGTTTTGTATTCCTAAATTGCTTTTAGGTTATATAATTATGTGGTGAGGTAGTCAACCTTTAAGGCATATTTACACCTCTGCAATGTGGTAACAGGTGCCAAAAGTTATCTCAAGGCGTATTAATGCATGTAACACTTGTTAATGCATTTCTGTGCCATTTATTTTAAATGGCACCATAGCACACTAATGAAATGCACCTGCATTGTAGTGTGTTGTAGTTAAAAATAAAATTGTCAGGTGTCTGCCTGTCAGTTTTTCAGGTGGACCTGATTGGATGCTCAATGCATCCCTATGGGGCAGCGGATGTCAGCAGAGACATCTCCGCTGACACCCGCTGCTATCCGATTCCAATCCTGTCTGTGAAATCTGGACGGATAGAAACCCTATTTTCTATCCCTCCAGCGGATTGGATCGAATGGGATCAGAGGAGAGCAGACAGGCTGTCCGTTCTCATCTGATTCCCCCATAGAGAGCAGCGGGGATCTGACAGCTCCGTCTCTGCACACAGAGCGGAGACAGAGCTGTCATCTGCCTGCTCAGTGGGGATCAGCGGACCGATCCTCGGCTGAGCAGCAGGAAGTCTGCAGACGGAGGCGGACCATGTTAAAGGAGCCTAACTGAACAGGAGGTTTTTTTTTTATGAATGATTATTTTTAAGTATTATTTGTTTTCCCTGCTGGAACAAATTCGACCATGCTTCATAGGGTTTTTTTTGTCTCTGTTTTCAACTTGACTGTGTAACTGCCCTGTGTATGTTTAAAACTTTTTGTTTAGTTACATTTGGTATTGTGCCAATAAAGGATTCCAACAAAGAATTTATGTGATTGTGTTTTCTTTCACATAAACACCCCTATTTTTTTTTTCAGAAAATAAGTGAAGGTACTCCCTGCTTCCGAGTCACCCCTTGTCTCTGTTCCAACAAACCTCCAATTGCTGCCCCTTGTAGAGTATACAGAAGCAAGTATATTTTGTATTTCTAAGTTATTTGTATGAAATGTGTTAATGATAACAAGAAAAGCAGTAAAACAAATCCCCTGCAACCAAATGCACCCAGTAACAATAAATCCCCACAGCAACTGTAGACCCCTCCAGCAACAATAAATTCCCTTTGGTAACATTAGACTCCACCGCCAACAAAATATCCCCCAGCAACAATAGATCTTCCAGCAGCCAACATCAATCAACTATCCAGCAGCCAGCAACAATAAACCCCTTTTATCATTGCATCTTCATTCTGTTGGTCTCCTGCATTCCCTTTGCAGCTACTTTGCTGTCTACACAGTGGTTGCATGACATGAATGCCTATTATTATTTTAATCAAAGCTGAAGATTTACAATACACTGCTCAAAAAAATTAAAGGAACGCTTTGAAAACACATCAGATCTCAATGGGGAAAATATCATGCGGGATATCTATACTGATATGGACTGGGTAATGTGTTAGGAACGAAAGGATGCCACATCATTTGATGGAAATGAAAATTATAAACCTACAGAGGGCTGAATTCAAAGACACCCTGAAAATCAAAGTGAAAAAATAATGCAGCAGGCGAATCCATTTTGCTGAAATTTCATTACAGCAACTCAAAATGGTACTCACTAGTTTTTTTTTTTTTTTCCAAACACTAGTTTGTATGGCCCCAAAGTGCTTGTGTGCATGCCTAAAAATGCAGAGGCGTGCTCCTAATGAGAGGACAGATGGTGTCCTGGGGTATTTCCGCCCAGATCTGGTTCAGGGCATCACTCAGCTCCTGAACATAGGCGTCATCAGATATACTCAAACATATTGTTCCAGAGGTGTTCTATTGAGTTTAGATCAGGCAAGCGTGGGGGCCATTAATTGGTATCCATTCCTTTCATCCTCCAGGAACTGGCTACACACTTTTGTCACATTAGGCTGGGCATTGTTGTGCACCAGGAGAAATCCAGGACCCACTGCACCAGCGCAGGGTCTGACAATGGGTCCAAGGATTTCATCCTGACACCTAACGGCAGTCAGGGTGCCATTGCCTAGCCTGTAGAGGTCTGTGTGTCCCTCCATGGATATCCCTCCCCAGACCATCACCAGCACTTTGGGGCCATACAAACTAGTGTTTGGAAAAAAAAAAAAACTAGTGAGTACCATTTTGAGTTGCTGCAATGAACCCACCACCCACCACAAAACCAGCCATAAAAACCAGCCATACTGAATGATGTTACAGACAGCATAACATTCTCCCTGGCTTCTCCAGACACTTATACATCTATCACATGTGCTCAGGGTGAACCTGCTCTCATCTGTGAAAAATACAGGGCTCCAGTGGCGGATCTGCCAATTCTGGTGTTCAATGGCAAATGCCAATCGAGCTCCATGGTCCCAGGCAGGGAGTACAGAGTCCACTAGAGGACATCAGGCACCCAGGTGACCCTTATGAAAGCTGTTTCTGATTGTATGGTCTGAGATATTCACACAAGTGGCCTGCTGGAGGTTTTTTTGTAGGGCTCTGGCAGTGCTCATCCTGTTCCTCCTTGCACAAAGGAGCAGATACCGGTCTTGCTGATGGGTTAACAACCTTCTACAGCCCTGTCCAGCTCTCCTAGAGTAACTGCCTGTCTCCTGGAATCTCCTCCATGCTCTTGAGACTTTCTGGCAATGGCATGTATTGAGGTGCCATCCTGGAGGAGTTGGACTGCCTGTGCAACCTCTATAGGGTCCAGGTATCGCCTCATGCTACCAGTAGTGACACTGACTCTAGTTTATTGAAAAACAAGTGAAAAACAGTCAGAAAAGGCAAGTAGGTAAAAGAAATGCTGGTGGCCTCCACCTGTGAAACCATTCCTGTTTTGGAGGGTGTCTCCATTGTTGCCCATCTGGTGCACCTGTTGTTAATTGTATTAACACCAAAGCAGCTGAAACTGATTAACAACCCCCTCTGCTACTTAACTGACCAGATTAATATCCCAAGAGTTTAAATGACTTGATGCTATGCTCTGATTAAAAAAGTGTTCCTTTAATTTTTTTTGAGCAGTGTATTATTGCAGATATCGTTTGAAATTTCATTGACATGTTGCAGCTTATATGAGATTTTATTGTTTTGGTTTACATAAATATTAGTAATCGCTATCAGCGCGATATACCACTAAATAAAATATTTTAAGGACTGTTGTCCCTTTCTTACATTTATTTAAAACCATCTGACTTAGATGTTTATAATACTTCAAACAATATACAATTCGAATTACAGATGCCTTTAGTAACTGGAAATAAATGGCAAGGTATTACTTTAAATGTGACCCACATAGTACTAAAGCTTTGTACAGTTTATACAGAAATGACAGATATACTCAGGCTTATTAAATAATTAAAAAATCTCTATGCTCTGATGAGTCTTCAAAAGCACTTATGTGTTGGCTCCAAAAATAGCACAATATGGCACCAATTATACATTTATGCTTGAAATACTTAAATAATCCCCACCATTTTGCTTTAAAACAAATTAAATCCTGTCTTCTTACAAAGAATTAAGGATACATCAGCAAAAAAAACAGGATACTTTTGCTTTGCACTGCTATTCCTCTTGAATTGAGATGAATGCAATCCATTTATTTTTGCATGTCTGTATTGTAAAAAAAATATATACATTTTTACAATTATATGTAGCGCTTGCTGGGCTCTTTAAATTCCACCCAGCAGGGCTGAAACTTAATTCCTGCAAGGGTTTTTTTTTTCTTTCCTTCTCACCTCTGTTGATAGGAGGCTGGACTGCACCTGATTGGCTGCTGTTGACATACTCCTAGCATAAGGGGCACAGGAGGACTTCAAATTGACCGCCTAGGCCAGTGATGGCAAACCATGGCACTACAGATGTTTTGGAACTACATTTCCCATGATGCTCAACTACACTGCAGAGTGCATGAGCATCATTGGGAATTTAGTTCCAATACATCTGGGGTGCCAAAGTTCGCTATCACTGGCCTAGGCCATGGAGGACTGTGAATATCTGGCAAGCTGGCAGCAGGGTTGAAACTGAGTTCCCGCAAGGGCTCTTTGAACTGTAGTGGATGAACGCAGCAACAGAGTCAGCAGTTCCTTGGCAAGAGCAAAAGTTCCCATGACAGAAGACAACCCTGCCTCATACCATGCTGGAGTGGAAAGGGAGGGGATAAAATACCATTAGTCTGAACCCTGGCCATAGGAACAGTATAGAGGGATTGCTCCCAGGAAAAAATGTGTGGAAAAGTTGTGCAAAAATGTGGTAACAATTACTCCAGTACAAATGTAATCAAAACTTTATCTTAAAGTACAATTGTATTCAAAATATTGTAAAGCACAGATACAAATCCTATTTCCATGAGTAGAAGGGGGGCCTGCATCTAGGTTTTGGCAACTTCTGGAACAAAGGAACCTAATGGTTGAACTGGATGGACTTATGTCTTTTTTCAACCTCACTAACTATGTAACTATGTAACTATAATGGCAAAAGCATAGTAGCAATCCAGTACACAGCATGAGAGGATGTGGTGGTAGTGGTAATTGGTAAATAGCTTTCATTGGGATTCAGAGACTATGGGTTCCTGAGTCTTTGTTAATGCTGTTGAAAGCATAGATGGAGTTGTGTGGCAGGATATCAACCAGAACATGACCCTCAGTAGTTTCTAACTGTACAATCCCAGACAGATAGGCACATAAGCAAGGTTTATACAAGTCAGAATGGAATATACAAGACAGAAGGGCCTAGTTCAAATGCAGGAACAGATAGAAGCTGAAATGCGATAGTCAATACAGACTAATTTAAACACATGAAACATCACTGTTGAGAACAGAGCCCTTAAAGTGTAACTACAGTATAGGCACAATTTAAAAAAATTACATATATGGTGCAGGAGCGGACCCAGAGACTAGTCTCAGGCCGCCGCCGCTGCTGGTCTGCTGCAGATTCTGGGACTCCGTACTGGGAGACTGGGAGTAGGTAATATTTTGGGGGGGGGGGGCAATTACCCCATTGCCCTCCCCCCTGGATCCGCCCTTGATATGATGCAGTCATAACATACAGTACGTTACTGCAATGCCACAGTGTAAATGGGTCCTAAAGCCTGCTCTGTTTTGCAACATGAAAAAGTGAGGAAGATAAATTGCTCAAAAATAAACACTACTAAAGAGTGAGCTTTGCATTGTCAGACAGGTCTCTGTCGGTAAATATCAGAAGTGTGGGTCTCTTGCAAGCCCATCATTTGTGAGTCGTAGCAGTTCATGTGTATGCGCCTTTTCTTGTGTCTGGATCACGTGTTCCCATAATTGTTTTCCAACAGGTTAGTTAATTTTCAAGAACTTTAAAGGGGAACTTCAGTTAAAAAATAAATAAAATGAAAGTCAGCAGCTACAAATACTATAGCTACTGATTTCCAATAAAAAGACACTTACCAGCCCAGGGATTCAGCAATGTCTTCACCTGGGCCAGTTCTTTGCCTGTCTTCCAGTCTCTGGTTCCATCATTTTGACTGTGGGAAGTCAGCTTTGACTCCTTGTGGCCTCACAGTTGGCTCCCCAATGCAAACACAGGAGCTGTGCTGTGCTTTCTGAATAGACCCCCAGCCTGCTGGGACCTGTGACGTGTCCCAGGAGATTGTAAGCGGTAAAGAGGGGAGGGGAACTGAGAGTGGGAATGGGTACCTGTCAAAATTAGGTGCCCCCTCCCTAAAAAAAAAAAAAAAAAGAAAATCCAATGCACGCAAAGGAGGGATGAGGATGGACATTTTTATTTTAACTTGCCAAAGAGAGTAAAAAGAACCCCAAGAAATTCTTTAAGTATATAAACAGAAAGAAAGCAAGGCCAGAACACATTGGCCCCATAAAAGACGACAAAGGAAATATGGCCACAGAGGACAGAGAGAAGGCGTGTTAAAAAAGTGTTAAATAATTTCTTCTCTTCAGTCTTCACAAAAGAATCGGGGGGGGGGGGCTACACTAACCCAGCTTGAAAGGCTAAGCTAAATAATACACCTCAGGAAGTACCGCCATGGCTAACAGAAGATAGACTTACAATTAAACTAGAGAAACTTAACATAAATAAATCACCTCGACCGGATGGCTTGCACCCGAGGGTTCTTAAAGAGCTCAGCCAGGTGATTGCCAGACCATTATTCTTGATCTTTAAGGATAGTCTATAGACAGGTATGGTGCCAGTTGATTGGAAAAAAGCCAACGTGATACCAATATTTAAAAAAGGGCCGAGATATATCCTGGGTAACTATAGGCCGGTTAGCCTAACATCAGTAGTCTGCAAGATATTGGAGGGGATGTTAAGGGACAACATATAAGACTTTAGTAATGAAAACGGTATTATTAGTAGTAATCAGCATGTATTCATGAAAAATCGTTCTTGCCAAACCAATCTATTAACCTTCTATGATGAAGTGAGCTGCCATCTAGATAAAGGTAAGCCTGTGGATGTGGTGTATCTGGACTTTGCAAAGGCCTTTGATACCGTTCCCCACAAATGCTTACTGTACAAACTAAGGAAGGTAGGTATGGACCATAGGGTGAGTACCTGGATAGAGAACTGGCTCCAGGGGAGAGTCCAGAAGGTGGTGATTAATGGGGAGTACTCGGATTGGGTGGGTGTGGAATGTGTGGTCCCCCAAGGTTCTGTCCTGGGGCCAATCCTGTTTAATTTATTCATAAATGATCTAGAGGAGGGGATCTCGAGTACAGTCTCAGTATTTGCGGATGATACTAAACTAAGCATGCCAATATCTTCTATGCAGGATGTGGAAACCTTACAAGCGGATCTGAACATAATAATGGGGTGGGTAACTACATGGCAGATGAGGTTTAATGTTGAAAAATGTAAAGTAATGCACTTGGGCGTCAGAAACACAAAAGCAAGCTACTCATGGGGGGGGGGGGGGAACCTCTGGGTGGGTCTAGGATGGAAAAGGACCTGGGGGTACTGGTAGACAACAGGCTTGGCAGTGGCATGCAATGCCGAGCCGCTGCAAGCAAAGCCAAAAGAATACCGGCATGTATAAAAAAGGGGATTCACTCCAGAAATAAAGAGATTATTCTCCCTCTCTACAAGACTCTGGTCCGGCCACATCTGGAGTATGCTGTCCAGTTCTGGGCACCGGTCCTCAGGAAGAATGTGCGGGAACTGGAGAGAGTCCAGACAAGGGCAACAAAAATAATTAGGGGAATGGAGGGCATCGGCTATGAGGAAAGACTACAAGCACTGAACTTATTCTCTCTGGAGAAGAGACAACTGAGGGGGTATATGATAACAATGTACAAATACTGTACTGGTGACCCTAGCATAAGGAACAAACTTTTCAGAGAAAGGGAATACAACAAGACACGTGGCCACTCACTAAACCTGAGGAAAAACGGTTAAACCTTAAAATACGTAAGGGGTTCTTCACTGTCAGAGCAGTAAGGATGTGGAATTCTCTTCCACAAGCAGTCGTATCAGCAGGGAGCATCGATAGTTTCAAAAAACTATTAGATGGGCACCTTAAAGACCACGACATACAGGGGTATACAATGTACGGTTAACAGCAAACACAAACACATCATAGGTTGAACTGGATGGACTGATGTCTTTTTTCCACCTCACAAACTATGTAACTATTTAACTTTTTCTTTTACCTTTGCCTCTTCCCCACCTGGGACAACATCAAATATATTGTAAGCTAAACTCCAGCCTAACCTTCGGTCTTGCATAGTTGTAAAGGCTCCATACCTGTACTGAAATTGCTTACTCTGATTTCACTGCACACAGCGAGCCTGTCTGATTTCCATGCTGAAAGACCAGCACTAGCTAGCTCTTTCATCACCAGCTTTTCTCTCCCTGGCCCACCCCTTTCATTTATTGGATTTCATTTCTTTCAATCATGGAGGTTTGACTGGATGAAAATGCAGCATGCCTGTAACACTCACTCTTGTAAACGTAAAGGGTAACTCCACTTTTGTGGAAAAAATAAATAGCATAGCATATACAGTTGCGACTAAAGTCATATTGTAATTGAATGTTATTAAATTACCTTTCCTTTTCAATCTGCAGCTCTATAATTTTCTGTACAATGCAATTCAATATGGCTACCTGGAGGTGTTCTGAACACAGAATGTGTACAGAACGCCCCCCAGAAACATAATTTACTGCTTGCTTGGCTCACTGATTTTCCCAGAAGTCTAAACACAAGCACATACAGTTCAAGTCAGATATCAGGCATCACCTGCAACAAAAATGTAATTTTTGGTGAGATACTCCCAATAGGAAATCTCATCTAAAGGAATGCAGACCCTGCCACTTTCCTCATTAGAGCCCTACAGGTGCAGCAGCTAATTGATAATTATGAAACCACTCCCATTAGCTTATCCCTATCCCTCCCCACCAAGCAAGCATTAACCCCTGTTTACAATGGTGCAACTTGTCATGCGATTTGACAGTTCCAAATCATATGACAAGTCGCACCCCATTGCCAGCAATGGAACCATTCACATCACCTCGACTCATGTTGCAGTGATTATGAAACAGGTTCCTGCATGACTTTTTACCAATTTAATTGTGACTTGCATAGACTCCTGTTAAATTAAGTCTTGGCAGTGCAAATTGAAATGACGCAATTTCAAAGCCGCACCGGTGTCAACCAGAGCTTAATCCTTGCAGTGTTGAGGGGGACCCACTACAGGGGAAACGTTTTCTCTAGTCAGGAGTTTAACTTTTATTGTAGCAGGATACTGTGGTTAATAAACTCAGAAGTAAAAAATAAAATAAAGGTCTCATGTGCTGTACATGAGTTTTACAATAGCAACATATGGCCATTCTTAGAGATAAATTCAGCAAATCTGCTTTTTTGGTGATTCAGAGTGTAGGCATCCCAACTCTTCTCCATGGAACTGTGGCTCATAAAAAGCTCCAATCCTGTTGGGATCCTTGTTTTATTTAGTTGTGGTTTGTAAAGGGGATTGTGAAGCTGGCTTTTCTGCCCCTGTGGGGTAATAAACCACATTAGCTATTCCCTCCCATTTAAAATAATACATTTCACACATCCTATGTTTGGTTTTCTTCAGTTTTTAAGGACACTGAGTAAGTGTCATTATGCATTAGTAGAATGACTGCTGGAGAACAGCAAATGTAGGATGTGATGGTATATGCATTAGGGTGATAAATCACTTGTATAGTGACATTGGCTAGAGATAATCTAACTACTGTACACACATTCCTCCCATAGGAATCTATTTAACTATATATGTACTTTAAAAACACTTTAGTTAAGTAACAGATAAATCAAGGGCCTTCTGTTACCTATTACTTGTTACTTATAAGTTATAATGTTACTTATAAATAATGGTGCATGAGAATCACTATAAGGGCTCTTGGACATGGGTAAAAAACAAAAAAAATTGCTTTTTATTAACACAGGCGCATTGGACTTTTCTTTGGACTTATGCACACAAATGCCCAAAGACCGGCTATGTACAGATTCGTAAAAAAAAAAAAAGTTATATAATATATGTATATACATGTGTAAATGCAAGTACTGTACATTTAAACATACATGTGCAAGTTTAAACACTGCTAGTGAAAAGAAAAAATACACATGTACTGACATTTAAATATATGTGTGTAAATGCAAGCACTTTATGAACCTCAACTGGGTCTTTCTGCAAGCAAAATCCTGCCTGAAAAAATATCAGTAATTTATTATGTTCATTTGAAAGAACCCTTTTGATTCATTCCACAGTTGGAAACTCCCAGGAACAGATAAACAGTAGGTGAATTTTTCTCCTCATCTTTAAGAGGGATGAGAGGAAAAGTGTATTGCTTTTTAACTGTTTTCTTTAAATTGAAGTCGCAAATAGGAATATATCATTATGCATGCAGCACTGCCCCCATGGGAGCTGCTTAGATTGGATTCCCCTGGGTTACCCATAGCAACAGCTTGTAAATTCTTATCACTTTAAGTCCTTGGCTCAGTCAGTAAAAAGTCCAGGGGATTTGGTTTTTTGTATTTTATTTGAACTTGGATGGGAGAAGGGAAGAATGGGATAGTCCAACTTGACAACTATGCACAATCTTGAGGACTTCCATCTGTATTGAGTGCGGCAAGGCTGCTTCACCCTGCCACTGAGGTGAAGTATTGAAAGGCAAACTATACTGTAGAGTACTCTTCAGAGTGTAACTTGGCAACCCCTTTCTTGCTGACTATGTGCGCTGACCTTCTGTCCACTGACCTCACTGGAATGGTCCCCTTCCTGGGCAGACCCCTGGCAATCTCCCTGGTACTCATGGACAGTGTTTTTCCCAGGTAGCTCTGCCTTCATCTCCAGTGTCAGTTTCCGCTGGACTTCTCTGGCTCAACTCCACACCTGGCTCACTAGGCCAACTGCCTGTGACCACTTTCTTCTCTGACAGGAGGAGAGACAACCATCACCCTCCTCCTGGTACCTGGCCTCCCACCCAAAGACCCCTGTCACATGTGCACTTGGCTTTTATGGTCAATCACAGCATGCACTGTGAAGGTGCACTCCCACTGGGACTGCCACAAAAGCCTGTGTGTCACTGGCTGGGTTTCCTCCACTGTCCAACATGCCCCCCTATTGGATACAGTGGGGACACTCCCGGAGACCGAGTGACTCACACCTGGACACACATAACAGGCCTAACTAACAATCAGACTCTCCTGATGAGCAGGCAGAGACAAAAACTAGGCTTTTACCTAGCACCTGACTAGGAGGGTGCTACATGCAAACCAAAACTACTCTATCATTGGAAAAAAGGAAGCCACAATGCAAAGCCATCCTGCAAAAGAAGATTAAAGCTGGATACGCACTATACAACTTTCTTTAGATTTTTTCCTTTAGATTAACCAAAACCATATAATATGAGGTCAAACCTAAACACTTTCAATTTGTAAGCAATCAGGCAGGCCCTTGCACTACATATTTGAAGGTAAATCTAAAGGAAATCGAACAACAGAAGTTGTATAGTGTGTATCCAGCTTTAGAATTCATTACAGTCTGGTGACTTCAATCTTCTCTCTCCTGAGGAGCTCCACTGGCTGAAGAATTTTCAGCCACCAAAACACCTCTAGGTGTGACAGTGGTCTATGTCCTCCACTGCTGCAATGTCAATATTGTGTCCCCAAAGAACAGTAGTAATGTAGTAGCCAGCTTCTGTAACTAGGGCGTGTAGCTTCTATGCTGAAAGGACTTCAGTAAATGTAGATCTTCAAGAACATTGAAGTCATTCCTTCCTGGAATGGTAGGTATTAAAACTCTTTTTTTCAGAGTGGCATAAAAAATATTTTTCTGGTAACAGCAGCTCATTCACTTGTCATTTATTAGATTCGTAAAGGGTACAAATGACTCCTAGGGATTAGTAGGCTTCATTATGCTTACTTATTCCATAGTGCAACAGCCTTTCCTTGACCTTCTGTTATAGGCTTTCTAGCAATTTATTTTTCTAAAAAGACGAGGCAGTTAGCTCTGACACCCAACCCCCCACCCCTGGAGACCTGGCAACCTCTTTTTGCCTGGGTCATTGCTAGAGAGCTTATTGGCATGGATGATCCTATCTAAGCTACTGTAGGTATAGCTCTCAAATTCAGCAAAGCTATTGCTCACCAAATATGCAGTACAGCTATAGAAATAACATCCTAAAAGCTTAGTACACCAGCATGACACAGCTAGAAATGGGAGTACACTGTCTAGAAATTGGAGTACACTGTTTATTTTATTTATATTTATGTATTTAAAAATAATACCATCAAACGATCAGATTTTTAAGACATTAATCATTTGTTAAAATTTCAGCTTATTTTATGTTGTTTTATATATTTTTTTTTTCAAATTGTTACTATGTTACTTGAAAACATAAATAATGAAATTAAGCTGTAAGTAGTAGGTCAGTTATGCACCACGTTTTTCTATTATTATCTGTAATCTTGAATCTACCCACTCTCATTCTGCATAGGATTTTCTGAAACTATAAAGTCATTCAGGAGTAATTCATATTTGCAGTTGTTGAATGTGAAATCATTGATCAGTGAGGGGCTTCTGCTTTTAACTCAAGAAACTATAAAAAGAATCCACGCTGCTTCGCTTGAGCTGCCTTCCTATAGACACACATGGCTTATTTGTCACCTGATTCTGATAGGAATAAAAATGAAATATATGTTTTTTTTTTTTCAAATAGTCACCTGGAGTGAAAAGATCTCCTATCCAAGTTAAATTGGATGTGTCTGGTTCATTTACTTCTTTTTAGATAATTAGTTTCTTGTTGTGCTTGTGTACTTCTTTTATTGTTGTCCATTTTTATTTTTAACCAACATTTCATTGCCAAAGATTCTAACACCATTTTAATCTCCTTATTTGATTTTGCTCTACAATTTCCAGATGCCGTTATTAACTAAGCAGGTGAATTATTGCCACTGCTGTTGCAAAATATATTTTGAGCTTACTGTAATTCCTCACTGTAATTCCTAAGGATATGTAGCTATGTAATTAAACAAAAATATACAGATTTCCACTTTCAGCAAGGATTTCATTCCAATATTAGTCAACCACATTTCTTTTTTTACGAGATTAGAGTGCTGCAGTCTTCCCTGCCAAACAACCTACCCACATAAATGATTTGCATAAATCCATTTAATGCTATTTAGCTTCTGACCCCATTGTTACTATAAATACTTTGGATAGAACTGCGGCTTAGTGAGGTAACCTAATTCTCTCCTTGTCTCTTCTATTTTTGTGACTCTTAAAAAGACATGCATGTAAGCATTAAATGTAACTGGAACTAAGCTTGTCTATGCACAGATAAATAGAAACATCTTTTAAAATGTATTTTATAGGTAAACATTTAGAAAACTTGTGCTAAAAATGAACCAAGAATCATCCAAAATGAAAGCATTTTGTTGATTTAATGATCCAATAGGTTATTTTTTTAATTTACGGCTTATAATATGAATTTTTAAGCTACAGGTGTGCTAAGATGCATATTTCACTTCCTTAATGTTTGTATTTGAACAATTATTTACTATCATGCCATCATGAGTTGAATTTTGTATATTGATTTTTAGTTTTAAATAATGCTGATATTACACAGCACATAGTCACTGGCACTGATGAATGAATGGATTTGCAGTTAATTGGCTGTTCGCTGGAGCAGATAATCTCTCTTTAGATGTCCATGTTAAAAAAAGATTTGCACAATTTCCACCCCTCTAAGTGTGCAGGTTTTTGGTACTTGGCAGTACTCTATCCATAGGTCTGTTAGGTCCTCCCACTATATATATATATATATATATATATATATATATATATATATATATATATATTTTTTACCCACATATTTTTATCTATGAATTTTTTAATATCAATGTTTGATATGTATACGATTATGTATAGGTTAAAACAGTTTAAGTAACTCTGAACAGATTGTAAAAATGGATAAACATGTTAAAAAGTTGTTTCACTTCAAACAGTCTTACTTTTTTGTAAGATCATTTTTTTTTATATATATACTATTTAATACCTAATTTAGTACACAGATCAATCATGCAGTAAAACCTGCCAATCACTTTACGATCTGACTGTGCATTTGACTATGTTTGTCTTGAAGGGCATAATATTACTGTTTACTCTTTTAGGCTGTACAACCACATTGTAATATGCAATTCTGGAAAGCTGGAAATTTTATAAATGCTTTCTTTATGTCTCACATTGGCTTATTTACTTAGGTAAGAGGAAAGTAGGCACTATCTACAGGGATCATTTAGAATTAATCTTTTACTAAGTAATGGACTATACTTTGTGTGTGTGTGGCCTTTCCTGAAATTGTGGAATTAATTTAACTTTGAATTTGGATTTCAATTCAGATTTCAGTGTACAGTATAACCTTGGCAATTTTATGAGTTTTTGTGTGCTTGGGTTAACAGGCATTCATAAACTTTGTATAAGGCTTTGAAAAAACATTTATTAGAGTTGATGGAACATTTTTTGCAAAACCTAAGTGGGTTTTACAGTTGGCCACATGTGTTTTAATCAGATTGTAGGATCCTCTTAAAGCCCATCACAGACTACAATCATATTGTGCAAACAACCAATCCAATTTATATTAAAGCAAGCTTTCATGCTTCACAATTGTTGAAGAAGTTAAAGAAAATTGTACAATCAGATTGTAACATGTGTGGCCAGCTTTAGATTTACCAGTAGCTATGCAGGGCAATGGAATTTCTGCTTGCATATACATTAAATGGATTGCTTAGGTAGGTCCTTTTGTTACGGGTAGTCTTTAATATATAAAAAGAAAAGGAGAGTACACCGATGCAGAAATGTTGTACATTAAGATAGTAATGTTTTTGGCCATGATAACAAAAAAAAGAAGCTCACTTTATACTGATTGTGAGACATTTTCAATTTGCTACAATTTAACCTAACCTTATTCAAATATTCAGTCAGACTGTATTGCGTGCCACCATTTTAGCAAATGTAGAAATTTAGTGTGTTGATATTCTAAATTGCTAAACCTGTTTCTAAAAAAGGTATTGGGTACATCAAGTCAGGAAGTCATGAAGTTCCTCTGCTGCTATCTTTTTGCAAGCTGGTCTATGTGTATGCACTATCACACATTCAAATGCCAGAAAATGTGCAAAGTAAAGCAATAAAAAAATGGAGAAATGTTCATTGAATGTGATTGCTTGTATTTCATTCATAAAGCTAGATAAGTTGTAAGACAAAGGAATATCCTGCATACCCACTAACTTGTAAGCATAGTGATACAAATAGAATACATTTAGAACAGTGTTCATAAGTTTTAATTCAAAAAGGTTTTCAATTAAAAAACATTTATATTTTACAAACAAACAAACAAAAAAAAAAAAAAAAGAAACGACATATGTCTAAATTGCACCCCACCAGAAAATATTTAGGTGAGTTATACTTCTGTTTCAGAAAAAAACACATGTGTTTACTGCCAAGGTATTCTATTAGTGAACTTGAGTTGGAAATAGTGAAAATTATGATAAAACATTCAATTTTGCTTGCCAGCAGCTAAATAGGATTTAATTTCATCAGAAAAAAATAAAGCTGTCCTAATTTCAAATGTAAATACTTGTCATGAGTCAGGCTGTCCCATTTTGCTTATCTACTGCTACTCTAATAGTAGAATGTCATTGTTTTGATTAAATGCATTTGAGTTTTTGAAAGAGTGAATTAACCACTTGAAGATTCACATGTTAAACCCCCATCCGGTCTAGGCCATTATTTGGTTCTCAGCACTGTAATATTTTGACTAACAATTACTCGGTTATGCAACACGATACCGAAATTAATTTTATATTATCCTTTTTTTAGACAGATAGCTTATTTTTCTTCGTATTTAATAGCCATGGTTTTTTTTCTATTATATCAAGGGAAAAAAAGAACTTAGAAAAAAAACAATAAAAAAAAAAAACATTTCCTTTAGTTTCTGCTACAAATCTTTGCTAATAAATAATCTTTCTTCCTAAGTGCCGGTTCACACTTCCCCGTGTGCGGCGATCGCATGTAATATCGGAGCGCACTGCTCCTTCATTACATGCGATCGGATGTGCAGTGCGAATTCAGCCATACACTTTGTATGGCTAAATTCGCACTGCACCCGCACAAAAGTCGCACATGAGGCATTTTTTCAGCCGCATCAGGATCGGATCACACAGTGGTTCACACTTGTGCGATCCGATCCTGTGCGAACTGTCAGATTGCACTGCGATATGCGATCAAACTGGGGGTGTCGTTAACATTTCATTGACACCCCCAGCGTATCGCATATGGCACTGTGAACTGCCAGATGTGCGTTTGCGATGCGGGAACAGGCTGCGAATTCGCAGCCTTCCCGCATCGCACAAGTGTGACCCGGCACTAAAGTGATTGTAAAGTCTTGTTTTTTTATTATTGTTTAAATAACAAACATGTTATACCTACCTGCTCTGTTGCAGTGGATTTGCACAGAGAAGCCTGGTTCCTCCTCTTCTTGGGTCCCTCTTTGGCTCTCCTGGCCCCTCCCTCCTGTTGGGAGTCCCCCCACAGCAAGCAGGTTGGAAAATGCAGAAACCAAATACAATTCGGTTTTATTTCACAAAGTTGTCATGTTAACAAGCTGTCAGAATATTTATACTGCTCTGATATAACAGTGTCTCCATTTATGTAAATAAGCAAAGATCTGTAAAGTAGGAGAATCTCAACTTATTTACACAAATCAATATGTAACAAGTTCTTTTTAATCGATTAATTTCTTTTTAACAGCATATACCAATCCTAGTGAAAACAGTCTACAGTAGGGAATATATAAGAATATTTATTCACAAGACATGTATTCACAATAAATGATTAGACTTGAGGTAACACAAAGAGGTAACTTTACATAAAATACAAACTTAAATGATAAATGCAATGTGATATGTAGCTCAATGATGAAATTAAAAAGAAAGCAAGATTACGTTTTCCCCAGGTATAGTAGAAATCATAGATAAGTGTTCTATATAATCAGATCACAATTGTCTGGGAATTGTGCAGCCAACAGTCACTCCGCTGCAGTTGGAGTGAGAATAGGCTATGCAAAACGGGAGACTAATACGCTAATATTGCGCTAAATCTGATATTAATAAAAACATATATAAACAAAAATCAGTTTTTAGAGAAAAATCTAATATAGTTCATACGGCTGGGACTGTAATCTCATTACCTTTAAATATGAAAGATAAAACATATAAGGAAGGAAATAAACTATTGTAAATAATAATCAAATAAACAGCAAGGTATATTTTCCACACTTAAGATGGCTGCTAGCTTGAAATGGTCGTTACCAGAGTCCTTAAGATGGCTGCCTTCCCAAAATGATGGCCAGTTAGGGAGGAGTTTTGTTTGGCATCCTTCAAAGTTTCAGATAAATGATGGAGCAAGATGGAGTATGTATAGATGAGTATATGTATGGATGTAAGTAGCGTGTGTGTTGTAAGTGTAATGAATGTTGTCGTAATGTGTGTGTGTCCTATTTCATCTGTGGTTCCCTTTTTATATTGTATTAAACAAAAGGACAGTAAAATTACCATAATCCAAACCCAGAAGGAGGAACTTTATCCCTATTGGTTGGGATAACTTATCCATTAACTGGTGAGGTCATTGGCAACACCTCTACTAATCATCCAGTATTTTGGATATTAGAATTACCAGTATATAATAATTCCTTAAATTAAGAATGATCATAACAACAATATGAAAATCTATCCATACTCTCATAATATATATACATGTCCATCTTATATCTCCATCATGTATTTAGGTAAGTATTGAACTTGGTAACGCCGTTTAATAAGGATATATTATTAATACAATAGATATATAGATTGGAAATTACTGATTTACCCCGAGACTACATTTAGTAGCAGTCACCAAAGGGGGCAGTATTGTATTACTTATTAGATTCAGTATATAGCAAATAATAACATTATTATTATACTGTAAAAAAAGGTGTCTGAAGATAAAACCACATACACCCGCCCGGCGCTGACGGTCTTCAATGTATAAATATTAAAAGTGGTCTTAAGATTAAAATGAATCTTAAATATATAAATAATTAGAACGTAATTTCAGGTTAAAACTGTGTATAACATCTGCGTGTACACTAGCAGCCACTGTAAAAGGATAATCTGTAGAAAAATGTAAAACATGCAAATCGCAGTGTTCTAGTCACAATAAAAGCATGGGTCACATTCAGCGGCGCTTAAACCACACTATCAAATAGCATGACTCTAGTCCATAATACTGATAAACTGTCCACATATTATGAGCCATATATTATATCCATAATTCTGAATGTCCAGTGTGTTAACGGAGAAGATATGGAAATGCAGTCTCCCAGGCTAAAATGTCACCAGTGTTCCTTAACAGATGCTCAATAGCCTTCACCACACCTTCCGTGCTCTCCTTAGTAATGGACACTCACCACATCTCACATCAATCTGAGCCTGTATGCATCAGCTGCATGAGCCCTTGCCCCCGGATCTCCAGTAAATTTCAATGATTCTGCTAGCCAGGACACCTTATCAGCTTCCTCCAAAGCCAGGGTCAGGAACCGTATCACAGCCAGTAAATGCAAGCAGACAACAGGGAACAGACGATAGTGTAATATTGCTTCAACTTTATTACATCACATATACAACTCCCCGAACCCCCTCAATCAATCTGCTTACATCCGCAAGTAAGTAAAGTAGCTCAAAAACACAATTGTGTACCGCTGCTCGCTGTCCGCGAGCTGAATAACCTCCTCACGCTGGGATGGGATGTGACAGACCGCGGCTACGGCAAGTTCCAGAACGCCAGCTGGTATTCTCTTCGGTCTCCAAGGCAGCAATGTACGTGCTTCTGACGTGTTTCGTCATGTGGACTTCTACTGAGGACCTTCATCTAAGTAAGATTATTACTGTATAAAAATATAAAACCAAAATATGGTATATAATACACTCATAGAAAGATGTTTATGCTACACACATGTATAATTATTGCTAATATTTTCTTACACATGATATAATGTATCTTTAAAACTTAGTTTAAATAAATCTGATGAATACACTGAACTATTGTTCATTGTAATACGCAGATAAGATTATAAGCTTGATAGTTATTAGTGTCTGACATAGTGTCTGGCTAACTGACTCTTATCTAAACCAAACATCGATGTACCACTTATTTATTACCAAAAGAAAAACAGAAATATCTGCTGAAATTATAAGACCCTTTTGTAAGAGACATTTTGTTCAAAAGAACATGAACTGTCAGTCACCCCATGCAAGATGGTTTCTGTACTGTTCAAACTCTCTCTGTATAAAACTGAATATGTATGGCTTTATACAATTCCATTTTTCTATTATTTAATCTCCCCAATAATCCGGACAAAGCTATTTCTAATAAACAGCATATGAATATTGAAAATTGCACCCCAAAACACATTCTTCTACCCCCCCCCCCCTGAGTATGGGGATAACACATGTGTGAGACTTTTTCTGTCTGGCCACATGAGGTGCCCAAAATCCAAGGAGCACCTTAGGACTTTCAAAGGGCAAATAATATTGCAACTCATTTCCTGATTATCTATCACATTTCTTGAGGCCCTGAAGCAGAAGGACAGTAAAAACACCCACATAATTAACACATTTTGCAAAGAAGACCCTCTAAAATATTTAATTAGAGGAATGGTGAGTCTTTTGATGATCACATTTTGTTCCACAAATTTCGAAGACGGAAAATTATTATTATTATTTTTTTTAAAACAGCTATTAATTAATAGGATAATTCTCACAAACAGCATGAGTTTTCTTGAAATTACAGTCAGGGATACTGTTGCTGGCTACACTGGCTGTGATGACACTGGCACTGATGTGACAAAGATCAGAAAAACTGTTGCTGGCTGCACTGGTCTGTTGATACTGGGACTGGTATGGCAGTGATTAGAGCACTGTTGCTAGCTGTATTAGTTTGGGTGACTGACACTGGTGTAGCAGTGACCAGGAGGTTTGACAAACCCAAACTTCCAAAGCTTGCTGAGGAAGCTCTGGCTAGTTATTCAGCTTGGTTAATTAGAAATCCATGGGGTCATTGCTGTGTATGGTGTCAATCACACCCATAGGCTCCATATAAAGATCCACCTACAGCTGTAGCTGCTTTCTGCTGGGCTGTGCCCCATGAGGTCCCTTAGGTTCAAAGAAATGAATTCACAGATCCATCAGATCATCACTATCCCATTCCAAGGTGGTAGTGCCTGTGCTACTGATGTGTGGTCCACCTCTGAGATTGCTTGTGAAAGAGATGATGCTTCTGGATGGCCAGCCTGTGGGAAGGCCCCAGCAAGCTAGGCTTTGTGGAATTCACAAAAAAGTGCCTCATGGTCTTTTATTTGCTGGACTCCAGGAGTGCCACTTCTTTCCCTTTTTTTAGGGGGTCTAGGAGTGTGGCGAGCCAAGAGTCATCACACTCTTTAATATTTTTTCATAAATAAGGATTTTATTGAACTTTTATCAATACAATAGTATGAAACTACATGCATAGTACACTAGCAACAAGGCTCAAGAGAGATGAATATGGGTCACAATACCAAAAGCTCACAATCTTCGATAAACATTCAGAGTCAAATTGGATATACTGTAGAAGGAGCATATACAAAAAACCCAGTAGTAAGACAGGCTGATGGCAGTATCGTTACCGTGTCAATTAAATCAGGGTAATAACATAAATCAGTAAAAGCCTTCCAAGTAGTCATTGTAAAACATCTAACATTAGGTATAACAATGCTTACTGAACAGTATGAGCTTGAGAGAGATAGGAAAGGGGGAAAGGGTGAAGGGGGGGGGGGTTAAAAAACAGTGAAAGAAAAAAGAGAGAAGAAAAATAGAAACATCCAAGATTCAAGAGAGAGAGAGAAAAAATGTAAGGATAGAGAGAAATCTGAAGTGCACCGCACCCGCACCCCAGGTCTGCAATAGGACACTTCTTAATATTATGTATGTGGGCAGTGCACCACTCCTTTATCAGCATATTTCACCAATTTCCACCACCTCCTGACTGCCCTCCTCTTCCTCTTCCTTTTCCTCCCTCTTGTTTGCAAGCGAATCAGCTTTCAATCAGCGCTGCCTTTTGTGGAGCACTACTGTCCTCTACTCATTCTCCTACTCAAACACACCCAGCTCCCAGCCAGTTTCCTGAGCTCCTTCCTGTCTGCCCATTTAAGCATACTACATTCCAGTAGAAAAAGTAGTGGGAGAATGTTGTTGATGTTAGTCTGGTCCTGGACTGCCTGCTCATAGCTGCCACATCTGCTGACAATACTTCCTGGTGATATAGTCCAAATACACATTTATCTCCATGGCATTATACTCTACCCTGTGCCAACTGTCAAACTTACAGCTTCTTCACCATCTACAAGGTAGAGTTTCACCACGTCGGCATGTAATAGATGAGTGGAGGAGGTTGTGCTGCTGCATCTGTGGCAAAAAAGCAATATTGTTTGAGAGTTTCCATATTGGGGCATACTGTATATAATATTGGACAAATTAAGAGCAGGTGTGCCTGGAGGCAGCCCATTCCTCCTACAAGGTGCAGGGACACACTAGAAGCTCAGCAAAGCACCAAGACAGCTATCACGGTCTCACAAATTGCACTAAGCACAGAGGTTTTAGTTGCACAAACTTTGCAAATATATGAAAAAGCCACACTGCTTTGTCTAGGCCCCTCTGTAAAGTGTAAGCCTAACTGTAATGTTTGAGAATCACGCGTCCAGTGATGCAACGCTTCGGGCATAGCCAGTGATGTATTGCGATGATTTCACTTCCCATTTGGACACAAAAATTGGAAGTGTGGTGAGGATTGGATGCCTGTAAATGCTACAACACTATGCATTGATTTTATTTTTTTGTGAGTGCATCTTCATTATAATAAATTGCCAAAGTGTACATGCTGTGTTGAGCCATGAAAATTTTACCATTCCTTATTTGAGCTACACTGTAAGTGGAGGTGGCAAGGTCCAGCCCCTTAAAGGGACCCTACACGTGAAGTGGATACTAATAGTCAAAAGGTAGATCCGCAGGAATTACAGATTAAAGCTAATGTGACCTATACAGGTCAAAGTATTAAGGTGAGCGGGCTTTGCACTTAGTGATAGATTGGTGACACATTGGAAGATTTGGCGCTGAAGTACTATTTTATCACCTTACTTATCACAAAGCTAAATTCTTGAACTTTGGACTTTTGATTTGGAGACACTTGATTTGGGAGGAAAGTGATCTTTTTCACATAATTAAATGCATGTTATTGTTTTTAAAATGTTTCTTTTTTAATGTGTGTTTGGATGCACAAGTTGATTTTGTTTTCTCACATTGAATAGGTTGGTATTGGCAGGGAAGGATGTGTATATTGTATACTTACATTTATTGGTTCACATCAGTTTATCCACATTTAAAGAAACAGTGCACCTTTTCTTACATAACACATTGCCACTGTTCGCTGAACTATGAAACAACAGTTTTCACTCTGGAACTAAGTTCGGCAAATTTCGCCACTTGTCCCTTATATTCATCCACATTACCACCTAAAATCAACTGAAAAAGGAGATGCAAAAAAACATGGCACATGTTATTCGCAGTCCTGAAATTTTGCATATCCATTTTTTTGCACACACAAAAAAATAATATCTTAGGATATCATTGAATTGAGTAAATCATAATGAATCAGGTTTTACTGCAAAACAAGTTGGAATATGATGCAAAAATAAGTACAAACTACAAACTAATTTAATTCTTTAGTGACTCATGTCAATGGGAGTGATTTTCCTAGGAACAGTTCCATACTTACTCCAAGTTTCGCTAGGGGAGGAAGTGTTAACACTGTGACATCACTTCCAACTCCATAAGGTAGAATAGATTTGTTTATGTAGCAGATTTTACAGGCATTGATCCTGAGGTGGGTCTGCCATTGTTACCAGTTACCTCTCCAGCCCATGTGAGCTGCGACCCTGGGTGTGAGAACTGAAACAATGACAATTCCGGCATCTTTGTTTGGTTGTTTTATTGTATTTTAGGGGATGGGAGAAGGGAATGAGTGGGATACTCCTCTGGCTCAACTAGGTACACTTTTGGGACTCTTGAGCAAACATTTGTTTGTTAGCGCTGTCTTGACGCCAGCCAACGCTAGCCAACACCGAAAACAGTGCTGGAACCTCGCCTTTAGTCCAGAAGATCCAGGACTATAGAATATTGAACTTCTGACACTGCTTTACTCAAAAGTCACTGACTAACCCCCTCCAGCAGGGTCGGAGTGGGACTCATTTTAAGCCCTGGAGTTTCATGCCTTAGACCCGCCCACTTTAGTTCACGACTGACTATATTAAAATAATGTAATTAAAACCTCAGAATATAAGTTTGCAATGGCGCACTGTTCTCTACAGCCTTGTAATTCATTGTATTTTTCAAAAAATATCATCATTTACAATTCAGTGCAAATACAGTAGCCTTCTCCGCCATGGATTCCCCCAGATCCTTCCCCCCTAGTATGTATGATGCATGCATATTCTTAGCCCCCAAGTGCATAACTTTACATTTATCAACATTAAACCTCATTTGCCACATAGTTTTTTTTAAATGTAAAAAAATATCGGCCAATATCGGCAAAAGCCGATATTCAATGGCCAAAATATTGGTATCGGCAATAAAAAAAACGATATCGGTCGATCACTAATTCATAGTGCTGCCAAAGCAGCCTATTCCATGTTTTAGCTTAGTATTAAAAATGAGATTAAACATTGCAGTGATATAAAGTGGGGAACTTTTGTAATCTGTTCTCCGGCTATAGCTCACATAAAACCTCTACCCTGTACCAATTTCTAGAGAAATACACAGACATGCAACAATGTAGAATCCACAGATGACATTCAGTTTGGTGAAAGGTGACGGTTACATTCGGTCATGTATGGTCTATGTGCATTTGATCAAGGACCTCAAAAGCCCCTAAGCAGCGTCCATTGGAGGCTTTTTTCCAATTTTGCTTCAGTAAACTACCAAACCCTGCAACTGTGCTGCAGTCAGAAATTAATTTACTTCACCTTAATCTGAATTTTATGTATTTCTAAGAATTATGCAAAAATCTAAGATTCATGCAAGCTCCCACATGGAACGCCTGCTTCTTGTTCTTGTACTGTGCAGTTGTCTCAGGGACACCAAAATTAATGATGGCAACAAGAGGACCTTGCAACTCAGGGGCAATATCTCCTTCTTCAAGGCCATCCTTCACTTCACCCTCCATAAAATGCTAGTTAAAACTGCAAAAAAAAAAAAAATCCCCTAAATACCTGTAGGGGGTGGGGAGGGGGGATGAGCATCCTCCAGAGGTAGCTAACCAAGGAGGACATCATCTCCTCCTATTGAGATCCTGGGGAATATTGAGTAATGCAAAGCTCATGAGAAGGCAATCCTACACTGTGGCAAGGGCAGTGATTTTTAGCAGGAAGAAGAGCAGAGCCAGAGCGAGGACAACATGAACAATCCTCTTACCTGCAGCGAGGAGGAGGTGGGTGGAGCTACTTTCTTGGCGCGGAGGAGGAAGAATTTAAACCCTCTTCCGCTATGAATGCTGGGCTTCTGCCTGTGTGTGCCTGATGTCACTGGAATCACCAGTTCAGGAATCGCACGGTGTGCGTTTCATTTTGGGACACTGCTTTGTCCTGGAATAAAACTGCCTTCACTGTCATGCTACACGACACCCCCTCAGATGTTGCGCCCGATGCGGCCGGACCCCCTGCACCCAGTGCCGAGACAAGGTCATTCAGTGCCCAGGGCAAACATGGCAAGCTGTGCCCCCCACCCCATAAGGCTAATAATGGTAGAAGGTTTGTTTCAGGCAGTAGGGAGGCGATACAACGGCTCCTTACCTCCTGTCAAATGCTCTCTGAAGAGCAATCTGCATGATGGTTGCTTTTCAGAGACCAAAACACGTGTGAACAAGCCCTTAATTATTTATTTTTTACAAATGTTTTACATTATTTATATTGTGTTGAGAATTTATATGTACAGTGTATATATATACTTTTTACATTTTTAACTGCCCTGTTGGGGGGCTTTGATGAAATATCAGGGCTCTAAACAGACCCTAGATGTTTCACTTTTGAGACACCATGTGGTTTGGTGCATGTGTTAGCAGATGTGTGGGGAGCCATCACCAATAAATGGCACTGTCGCACGTCTACGAATGGACGATTTGTTTCTGTTTGTCAGGAAAGCCACAATCTTGTGACTGACATTCAAAGGTGTGAAGTTTGCCTTATAGTGGGGTCACACCGGTGCACTGCAGTTTGGTCACAGTGTGATTGTGTGTGCGTTTTACCTGGATTTTAGGTGCACTTCTATTGAATTCCATTACACAGTGCGTTTTCTGAAACCGCATCAAAGATGCAACATGCAGGACAATAATGTATTTTCATGAAAACACACTTTGTAATAGAAATTCAAATAGAAGTGTACCTAAAATCCAGGTAAAACGCACATACAATCACACTGTGACCAAACCGCAGCGCACAGGTTATTAGGGATAGGTATAGGTATGGGGGGGGGGATAGGGATAGGGGGGAATAGGTATAGGGGGGATAGGTATAGGTTGGGGGGTAGGTATGGGGGGGGATAGGGATAGGGGGGGATAGGTATAGCGGGGAATAGGTATAGGGGGATAGGTATAGGTGTGGGGGGTAGGTATGGGGGGGGATAGGGATAGGGGGGATAGGGATAGGGGGGGAATAGGTATAGGGGGGGAATAGGGATGGGGGGCAGGTCTGGGTAATAAGAATATATGTTAATGAAGAACAGAGTGAAGGGCTGTAAAGAAAGTGCTAATGCTGCATTTTAGGACAGGACAGGGTCAGCTAAATGGCTGCTTGGATAGCCCAGAGTTGGGACCAGAGGCTTCAGGATACAGTGCAGATTTATGGAGTGGACAGCTGAAAGAAGAAGGTGAAGGGTTAATGTGAACAGGAGAGAGGAGCAGAAGACTCCGTGCTGACTTACTATTGTTCAGGGAAGGTAAAGAGATGACATGCTGCGGACAAAGTGAAAGTAAACAACGAGGAAGACTCAAGTGACCTGCCCGGGAACGGGGAAGTAGAAGAAGCTGACAGGGGGGAGGGGAGCTTGTAAAGAGTAGAGTGATAAACACTGAAGGAGAGATAAGGCAGAGGTGAAGTGAATGGAATGAACAAGTCCGAGGATCATCCTATGTTGTACAGTGACAGGAGGGAGAATGATATTCACCCCTGTCAGGCAGGAGAATGCAAAAGCTCCCAGTGTGCCCCCCCCCCCCCTTCATCACAGATATGGACATGTCCAGGGCAGACGATACTTGTAACTTTCGGCATTACACCGGCCCTGCCTGCACCCCAAATGGACCAGCCCATCTGGAATTCTCCAGATGCTCCCGATTAGCCAATCCGGGCCTGCCCTCCAGCCCTGCTCTTGCTTGAGGTAGCTCCTTATAAATTCCTGTGCTGCTGCAACTCTCAACTAGTACACTTCACACTGTATACTGACTCTTCAGGGCCAAAACTGCAGGTGCCCCCTTTAACACTTCAGGGCCCTCTGACTAGGTACCCCCTCTAACTTCAGGGTCCTCGGACTAGGCACCCCCTTTTAACTAGCTGATGCTTGGATCCCCGAACCTTCTCCGGGATGGTCCCCTCTACACTAGGCAGACCCCCAGGGGCAATCCGCAGTACTCACGACCTTTGTAGGCTTTCCTGGGACTGGACCCCTCTCTCCGCTGGTTCTCGGCACACCGGATCCCCTTCAGCTCAACTAAACGCCCTCTGGATTCTCAGGCAGCACCCAGAGACATCCACTTCCTCTGACAGAAGGAGAGACAGCCATACTCTCCCTCCTGGGACTCTGCTTCCCGCCAAAGACCATAAGTCATGCACTCCCCTCTAACTTATACCCACTCCCAGAATCCTCTGTGGCAGAATCTGCCTTCTGAGGTAGTTACAAGCCTGAATGTTTCCCTGATTGGGTTTCCTCCACTGCCCTATGAGAAGCCTCTCACAGAGCCAGTGGGGAGACTCCCCTCTCAGCAGACACACCTGGAAGCCTTGACAACCTACCTGGCAAAAATAAATCATGGCTCTGCTGTTAGGCAGACAAACCCCACTATATTTTACCTAGCACCTACCTGTAGGGTTCTACATCTATGTAGGTAAGGATAATAGGGTTGTCTAGTGTATGATGTGGCACATCTCACTGGTAGTATTGATTTTGGGAAAGTGTGTTCTACAGTGCAGATTTCATTGGTGGCAAGGTGTCAGGGCTGGGCTTCTTCTAGTTACTAGCAGCTCTTTTCTTTTAGTACAAGGTTGTTCAGCTGTGAATTACCAGCCACTCATTGTTTCCACAGTGACTCATCTGGTTACCATTACCTGCCTCATTAGTCCAGCCTACAGCCAGCTCCTTCTGGCTATTTAAACAGCTCTGCTTATTCCCTCCATGCTCTCACATGGTCAACATCTCCAGTGAATATCTGCTGTGTTCCTATGTATGACTTTGCCTAGCTGATGTCTCTTCTTTAAATTTAGTTCTGCCAGGCTGTAGCCAACCTGATCTGATTTGATAGTTCTGCTTTTGCCTGTTGCTGGGAAGTGTTCCTGGTAATAGTTTAAGAGGTTTCCATAGTTTAAGAGGTGCCTGTAACGAGCAATGACTGGGTCTGTGGTCTACGTTTGTACTGTCTTCCTAGAGGTAGTTTTGTCAGAACGAGCGTAGTTGGAAGGGAAGCTTTGGCTGCTGTAACTGCCTGAAAAGCTGAAGTTTGGGTTGGACTTGACTTTACAGGAAGTTTAGTGTGTTGCCTAGGGAGTTTGTTTCATCTGTGCTACAGTCAAGTGTTGAAAAATCACAGGATGGTTGTCTGACTTAAAGGTCCTTTCACCAGTGAAGACTGAAGTAGAATGCTTGAGTCTGCCATGCTTGTTGGGTCTCCTGTGCCCTAATCCTCTCTCCCAGGATTTTTTTTTTAGAATTCTTTTGCAACTTCAAGGGCAACATGGAAAAAACACCAGTACCTTCAATAGCATGTTTGGGGGATGCTATACAGTATGTTATGCTACAGAACAGTGGTATTCTCACAGAGTCAGCTGAGTTATTATTTTTTTTTTTTTTAAATTATTGCTTGGACTAAATAGAGCAACACCCCATTCTAAATCATTATAGCTAATTTCATAAAAAAATATATAATCTTTAGGTAGTTTTGGATTCAAAACCTATTTTTTGTTTAACAGCAATGACAGGCATTAATTGACCAGTGGGAGTAGTAGCCACAACTCATCTAAAAGCTATACGAAATTGTTTAACCCTTTCGCTGCCAGGCCCTGTGCTCCTTTTTTTTTTTTGCTTTTTTATTTATCACTTATAGCTTTCAGAGTTTGTAAAAGACCCCCCAAACCATGCAACACTGATTTTTAAGGTCCCAAAATATTTTCGCAAGTGTGTATCAAAACAATATTTTTGCTAAAAATCTACTAAAATCATTATTAGCAGATGAAAACACAGCAAATTTTACAAAACTCCAACTAAATATAAAAGCTTAACCTGTATTGAGTTAATAAATAAGAAATATTTGTAATTTTTAATTTGCACCTTTTTGCAAAATAATGAAAAATCGAACAGACGCAAAAGTGTAAATGTCCAGATTTCTCTAAAAATCGGAAGGTTTTCATTTTTGCCTTACAGTTTCCAGAATTTGTAAAAGACCCCCAAAACCATATATTTTCTGAAAGCATATGAGCTCTAGAATAAAAAGAAGGTACTACTGATTTTTTAGGCCCTGCGGTATTTGCGAAAATGTTTATCAAAACAATATTTTTGCACAAAATACGCAAAAACCATTATTAGCAGATAAAAACAAAAATTCCTTAACAAAAAAAAAGCTTAACCTGTATGGAGATAGATAATAAATAACAAAGATTTGTAATTTTTACACTGCACCTTTTTGCAAAATAGTGAAGATCGAAAGTAAACAAAAATGTAAATATCCAAATTCTAAAAATCTGAAGGTTTTCATTTTTCCCTTACTGCTTTCAGAATTTGTGAAAGACCCCCCCCCCCCCCAAAAAAAAAAAAAAAAAAACATATCTTTTCTGAAAGCATATGACCTCTAGATTAAAAAGAAGGTGCTACTGATTTTTTAGGCCTGTGTTATTTGCGCTAAAAAATGTACTAAATCCATTATTAGCAGATAAAAACACAAATATTTCACAAAATTCCTGCTAAATTCCTACTAAATATAAAAGCTTATGCTGTGATGAGTTAATAAATAACAAATATTTGTAAACTTTAAATTGTGCCTTTTTGCAAAATTATGAAAATCAAACTTAACCAAAACTTTCTCAAAAAATTTGGAGGTTTCCATTTTTTACTTACAA